>NC_044383.1:127865882-129234382 GCF_006542625.1 Nomascus leucogenys
TATTCTTGACTGATTCCAAAGATTAGCCAGTTTCCTAGTCAGTCAAGAATCTGGCTCTGCCTTGTTTTTTATTGTACACACATTTTTAAGGCAGTTAATAACTACCATTTTACTAATGCCAGTAAATACATCCTTATTCTTACATTCCTTAATATTATGAAAGCAGTTGATTCTGTTGACAATATTCTTAAATGTCTCTTACTTTTTAACTCAAGTGCAGAAACTTAAGTTAATCCTATTTTTCAGGACAAAGACACATGATTAACATTTATACAAGATCCCATACTGTTTTCCCTTTTTAAATTTATGATTTTTATTTCTATTTCTTTCTACATATATATAGTATAATGTATTTAATATTTTGTGTATGTATATAAAATATACTTAAGAATATATAGTGTTTGTGTGTATATGCACATGCATATTTAATTACATAGTGGTGATATCTTAGTTATCTTATTCTATATTCTTTTCTTAGTGCAAAATCAACTCCCCTATCCATATGTATATCTATCTTAATGTTCTAAGAAGGCATAGTAATACATAGTGTGCTTTCGACGTATTTATCTGTCCCTTTAATGATGAACATTTAGATTGATACCACTTCCCTATTACCATAAACAATAATGTGATAAGCATTCCCATATATTTTGCATTTATTCTCAGTGTTTTGTACTTTTCTTGCTCTAGCCGTATCTAAAATTCTGATTGTCATCATAAAGGCACTCATTCTTCTAGATAATCTTTTATTCTCACTTTGAAGTCTCTCACAGTCATTCTGTTTTCCTCCAATAATGTTAACTGGGAGTAATAGTTTCTATATGCCAAGAAATGACAAATCTCTGTGTCCAACCAAGATCCCTCTCCAGAGCCCCACATAGACATGCTTAATTTACCCAAAATTGAATTTAGGATTTACTTCCTAAAATGTACTCTTCCATATTTTTTAATTTTCTTCTTATTAAGTGTCAGCAATACCAATTGTTTTAATCAGAATCTAGGAAATTTTCCTTTATTCCTTTCCCTTCTTCATCTCCAACATCTAATCAACAGGTGAATCCAACAGATTCTACCCCTGAATATCTGTACAGTTATCTCCATTCCCAAACCTAGTTTAAAACATTAGTCTCTTGACTGGATCTCTATATTGCTTAGCAGCTCCCAATATCGCCTCCTTATCCTCTTTCTTGCTTTTAATCTATTATTTGAATGAATTCAGATATCTAAGTAAATCGAATTATGTAATTCACTGTTTAAAATTCTAATTGTTTTCCACCATCTTAAGATAAAATCCAACCACATTAACATGAATTTTGAGGTCCTTGACAATGGAACTCCTAGCTACCTTATATCCATAGTTTTCAGTTACACTGAAATTTTAATTCTTAAATTCTGGTGGAGTTTCACCTGCTAGATTTAACATATCTGGTCTCCAATCTCTGAAAAACTCATTTTTTTCCAGTTTATGTGGATGTGTAATACACACACACACATACACACAATTTAAGTGTATGTGTATTTATATGTATGTGTATGTACTCAGTCCTTCAAGTCTTTATTTCATTTTTTTAAAATCAAGACATTTTTAGATCCCGCAGCCTGAATTATGTCCCATGTTAAACCCTTTCATGGCACTCTATGTTTTCCTCCATAGTACTTGTCAGTGTTTGCATCTAGGCATTTATTTCTCAGATTACTCATTTAACAGTGATTTCATTCCCTCCCCTGACCTGACGAAACTGCAGATTTCATAAAATACTACATTACCTGGCACACAATCGTAGATCCATTATTAACTAAACACCTAATAAGCTCCAGACACCACTCTTGGCACCTTAGGTGCACCAATAAATTAAACAGACAAAATACCTGCCCTCAAGGGAAAGACAAACATAGATATAACAAATAAAAAGGAGGAGCATGATACAGGCTTTAGGAGATGAGCTTTGGAACCATATTGCCTAGGTTCATATCACAGCCCATCAACTTCCTAGCTCTGGGACTTTTACAAGTTTCTTAAATCTTGGTGCCTGTTTCCTTATTATAAAACAGAGATAATAGTATCTACTTCATAAGATTATTAGGAAAATTAAATGATATAACATGACAAAGATTTAAATATAGTGTCTAGCATATATTAAGCATCATATAAGTGTTTGTTAAATAAAAAATGTGTATCACATTTTATGTTGAAAAGATGTATATTTTATTTATTTTTTATACTTTAAGTTTTAGGGTACATGTGCACAACGTGCAGGTTAGTTACATATGTATATATGTGCCATGTTGGTGTGCTGCACCCAGTAACTCGTCATTTAACATTAGGTATATCTCCAAATGCTATCCCTCCCCCCACCCCCCACCCCACAACAGGCCCTGGTGTGTGATATTCTCCTTCCTGTTTCCATGGGTTCTCATTGTTCAGTTCCCACCTATGAGTGAGAACATGCGGTGTTTGGTTTTTTGTCCTTGAGATAGTTTGCTGAGAATGATGGTTGCCAGCTTCATCCATGTCCCTGCAAAGGACATGAACTCATCATTTTTTATGGCTGCATAGTATTCCATGTTGTATATGTGCCACATTTTCTTAATCCAGTCTATCATTGTTATTTTTTTTAAATGAGCATGATAAAGGGGACTGAGAATAGAAAACAGAGAAGGCAGGTGACAGTTACAATAAGGTTGCCAGATATGCCTAGTGAAAAGGCAACATTCGAACTAGAAAATTGAAAGAGGTTCAAAATACCTTTAAATTAATTAAAGAATGATTTCTAGCATTTCAAAAGTATCCCAAGATTTGGGTATAATAATATAAATATTGAATAAGGTAACCAAAGTTAATAAATAGATGGGACTTCGTGGTTGGTAATTGAAAACAGGTAATCCTAATGGAAAAATAAGATTCTAAATGAAGATATAGCCTGCTGGCACAGTGGGCCATAGAGCATGAGAGGAAGAAAAAAAACAGAACTTTGTGAGGGGCTGTAATTCCACAGTTTCACAAAGGGAGAAGCTAGCTCTAATTAAGGTAAGGAGATGGCCTGAGAGAAAAAGATAACTTGGTCAGGAGATAGCAGCTAAACCAAAAATTCTAAATAAAATAAAATTATCTTTCTTCCTAATGCAACATATTTTATGGAAAATAAAAGAATTTGCCTACCTTAATTTTCCCCTTATAAAATTGTAATTTAAGTTTATATTCAATTTAGATTATGTAAATTAATTATTAATCATTAACTTTTTAATATGTGGATTAGTGCTTTCAGCATCAAATCTGAAAATGATAATAATGAGGATGATAAGAGTGATTAAAATACAAAATTGTAAGGAAAACTATAGTATTATAAATTTTAAAGAGAAGAAGGAAAAGAAGAAGAAAGGAAGAAGAGGACAAGGCAAAGTCGGCTTGAAAATCCCACGTCCTTGAATTCTTTTGCCCATATGTGGCTTTTTGTCAAATGTTACGCTAATGAATCCTCCAAAACACATCTTTACAAATCACTCTATACTACCTAACCTTTGATGTGGAAGAATAGGCAATTTCTGCTCTATTTCCAGTAGTTGTTTGAAAGAAGCTAAAGTTATTAAAACTGATAATACCTTTCCTCTCAATGGGCAGAGACTATGTCGTTTCTATTGTCTATTCAGCACGCAGTGATAAATAACAGTCCGTTGCAATATATATGAGGAATAGATTCTGCTCTTTTCAAATCCTTTGCTCATTAAACAAGCCTCTCTGACCAAATGCTCTTCAATAAACATTTTTATAAACTGTATCTGGTTTTATGATTTTATTTATAAGCATTATTAGACAACCTCACACAATAGAATTAGTCTGTCTCAAACATGCTATTTATAACATGTACAAGACTAGAAAATAATGGACTAGACAATTTTTATACAACATGCCAAACAATAGATACATTCAGGAAGCAAAAGTCGAAATTTGAAATCCCACTGGCCATTACAAAAATAACAAACTACCTTCATTTCACTCCTTGCACTTTTTGGAAATCATATTTCAATGCTTCTCACCAGTCTAAGCTGATAGTAGAAGCGATTTTTAAATGTTGTTTTTAACTCTTCAGAGATTACTTTACAGAAAGAATATTAAAGTCTTGCCAAGAATAAGTGAAAAAAAAAAAAAAAAAGTCACTCCCTTGCAATGGCATCATTTTTTTTTTTTTTTTTTTTTTTGAGACAGAGTCTCGCTCTGTCGCCCAGGCTGGAGTGCAGTGGCGCGATCTCGGCTCACTGCAAGCTCCGCCTCCCGGGTTCACGCCGTTCTCCTGCCTCAGCCTCCCGAGTAGCTGGGACTACAGGCAACCGCCACCACGCCCGGCTAATTTTTTGTATTTTTAGTAGAGACGGGGTTTCACCGTGGTCTCGATCTCCTGACTTCGTGATCCGCCCGCCTCGGCCTCCCAAAGTGCTGGGATTACAAGCGTGAGCCACCACGCCCGGCCAACAATGGCATCATTTTGAAGATCTGGAAAAATAAAGCCTAATTCTATAAAGAAAGAAATATGCAAGTTTATTGAGACAGACAAAATATTCAGAAGATTTTGAAGACAGCCTACTAAGGATAGAGGGGGACACTTTTCTTTCTTCCATTTCTCTAGTAAATTTCCTTGCTACTTCAAAGGGCATCTTGAGGTTTACAGGTACAAATTTATAAAACATGCCTTTTCCAAGTAATTACAATTTTAAAAAGGCAAACATGTTTACTTTTTATTTATCTAGGATAAGCTAAAATATATAAAATTAATTTTCCACATAGTACACATTTCAATAAGAGCTATTTTTTACCCAGAAATATATTGACATTATAATTATTGGGGAGAAACAACCCTATGATTGGAATTAGGTAGAAAGGAAATACATTATATTTTTTAATCTGAGACCTGGACATCTGCTGGCTATCATATAGAGTCAGGATGTTGGAGTCTCTCAAGGCTGCTTAGTTTTGACATATTTGGGAATAGTTGGAACCACAAATCATCCTCATTTAATAGGACTTATTTGCACAGAAGTCACTGCCAACAAATTGATTCTTCAAGTATTATTGTTAGTGCCATATTTTTCTAAGTCTCCCATCTTTGTGAGGTGAGCTGGCTACATAGAAGCCTTCAGGATAGTATTTTACCCTTTTAGTATCAGGCCCGAAATAGAGTCAAGCTGTACATGGAGGCCTTGAGCTTGTATTTTCAATTCAACACTGAGAATACTAATGGGTACTAGAGAAATTAGAATACGAACATACTAGAGGAACAAGCTAAAAAAAAAACAAAGAAAATGCGCCATTGATTCCTTGGGAGAAGAGCTTGTCTGAGAAAGAAACTTTGCTTCATTTCCTCTGAACTTCATCCCAGAAATAATAAAAACTTTCAGTGTGTACTCCTCTAGCCAGATGATATAATTCCATGGAGGTGAAAGAAAAGAGAGAAAGAAAACATACCACGCAAAAAAGATGGATTCAAGAAAAGCAAATATTTCATGTCTGATTTTTTAATAATCTGTCAACTATGATAAAAACACATGAAAATTATGTGGACCTGCATATTTTACTCTACCATTCATCCTTTCAACACTTTTAAAATTTTAATTTAAGCTTACTACTAATGTAAGCAAATATTCTACCTCTGCAGAGGGGTTTCAGAAAATAAAATAGAGAAAAGCAGGGGTATAGGCATGAAAACCATAGGTAGCCATGTGTAGGGTCTAAAGAGAAAGAAAATCTGATCATCCTCTGTGAATTCTGATTTTCAGGTAGCTGACCAATTTCAGAATGTGTGAAATCTAAATGAGCACTTGAAAGGGAAGGCACAGAAAGTTATGGGAAAGGTATATAAAAAAGGGGATGAAAATACTAGACTACCAAACTTTTGAGTGTGTTGAATGTTTTACAAAGTGCTTGATATGTATTCAATGAATATTTGTTAATTTAACATGTATAACTGAATATTATTGTGAATATCAAACTTATTCATTGGGAACATTTGATTGAAAAATAATTGGACCAACTTTAACATGAGCAATATTATAATTTACTGGAAAAATATGGGGTGGCTCAAAGAAGAAAGAAAATTCTGATAAACCAAAACTTCAAAATGACAGAGATGAGAAGCTATGTAACAACAACGAATGAAAAGTGTCTTCAGAATGCTACTTTTAGAATGAATAAGCCCTGTCTTCAAATAACTTGGCTCAAGATTCAAATTTATAAGGTAAGCAAGTCTGCTTGGCTTAGTTTGGCCAGAAATTAACACTTTGAATGATGATCCAACTAACATCGTGAGTAATGGTGGGAGACTAGTTTACCAGACGGAAACACAGATATTACCAGGAACCAGAAAAATAATGGAAAGGCAGTATATCACCTCTTCCTGTACTTTACTAAATTTTTAAACATATCATCTCATTTAAATACCTCAACTAATCTTCAAGATAGGATTTACTTCCCATTTTCTATGAAGAAATGTGAAAATACAAAACAAAAAACTTGTCAAAAATTATGAAGCCACCCTCACCCGCTCCAATATTCTTACTGTTTCTATAACACATAAAAAGGGAATATACATCTATTCCACACTTACTCTAAACAGGTTTTTAAATTAATATTTACAAAATTAAAATGTTTGTCAAATTATATAAATTTATTAATTCAAGAATTTTATAAATAAAGGAGACTTTGAATTGTTTGCTATTAAATATAAATCTTAGCAAAAACAATATGATGGCGTCAATATTTTCGAATGCTTTTTCTGAGAAAGACACAGGATCTACATAATATATGACTTTTTCATGCATTGTTGAGCTCACAGCAAAAGTAGAATTCCCTGAAACCAAAGGATAAACAGTTATCTGAAAGAAGTGACAAGTGAACATAAGAGCCAGAACTGCACTGGAAATGAATGCCAGTACTAGGACCCCAGGCTTTGTTGGTTAACAGTCAAACATAGGGGAATATGAGAACAAGGCTTAGGACTATGAAAAATTGAAAGCTGAATGTGTGACTGTCATAAAGCCAAGATTCTAAAGAGATTGCATCCTCATTGAAAGGGTAGACTGGAAAAAAGTCGATCAGTTAGAAAGAGAGCCCATCAGGGAATCCTATTTGGTTTGGCCAGGTCAAGGTGGAAAAAAGATAACGATAATGCTTTCCTCAGAGAATCTGTAGCCAAAAAACTGTTCTCATAAGACTCTGGGATTGAATTTACATGGGAAACTACCATGGGAAACCATAACAAAATTTATACAAAATTACCATATAATAGAATTAAAATTCCATTATAGTGAAATGGAAATGAGAAATAGAGTGAAAAATTTCCAAAACAATGAGGATGGGGCGCTGACCAAAAAAAAATGTCTATCAGTTAAAAGGTCAACATTATTGTCAGATCTTGGATTTAACTTTATCTCACAAGCTATTAACCTAATCCATTACTCTTTCATTGCTGCTGGAAGAAGACATGAGACTTCCAGGACAGAAACAAGGGACTTTCTTGCTCACAGCACAGTGAGCAACATGAGCATCAACACATTCATGTCAGTTTCCCTTGCCCCCAAGTCCCACAGGTGTGGCATGATATGATCCATATGGATGTTACACAAGACTATTCTTTGTACTAAACAGAAATATTACTTCATCTCTTAGTGTTACTGCCTTCAAACCCTGAGAAATAGCCTGAATAAAGAGCAGTCAAGACCTTCTTTCTTGGGATTCTAGCAAGAAAGTACAGGGATGGATACTCAGGGCTTTGGTGAGTTGTCTCTCCCACCAATCTACTCCTGCTTCTAACACATTCTTGGCTGAAATCAAATTTTCTCATGAGTATGCCAATTGGTTGGCCATTTGGAATAATCTTACCAGCAGAGGGTGAGAAAAAATCAGTTTAATTGTTATGAAATTTTTAATTAAGACTACTATTAACCAGAATCCAGGCATTAGGATAAAACCAATCTGTATTATTGACTGAAACTAGGCCTCCCAGAATCACAGACTCAACCAAATATAAATAAGTCTTAGAGGGGGCCAGTAGGTCTTATTTCAGACAGGAAGGATATAGCCTAAGACCAGTCTTTTATTTATTTCAATTCACAACCCAGATGGGCTTTCTGAATTGGGGGTTTTGCCAATAATTACTGCCCACAGAGTGGCCAGAAAGCAACCCCATCCCTAATGAAAAGATGCTCCATGGCCAGCTCTCTTAAACATATAAACATAAAATCTGAAGCAACACATGTCATTCCAGTTCAGGGTTTATTGTTAAACTTCACTTTGATCATCATTACATTGATCTGATTAAGCCACTTGAGCCATGACCAAATAGTTGCAGCCTCTCTTGCCACTATGGCACAAGCTGAGGCCACTCAGGTATCAGAAAAAGAATATAAATTTGTATCCATTAGCCTGAAGCAAGTTAGTGCTGGCCCATGTTCTTCTACATGTATAGGGCAGGGATGTGGAACTCCACATTAGGAGCTACCATTGATGGCTTCTGAGGCATCAGAACATTTCAGGACTAGTCACGTCCACATGACTTTACTTCTATTTTCATAACCCAGCAGTAGGTCAGCTATAAGTCACAACTACTGCTTAATGCTCGTTTTGCCAAGCTGTGGTTTGGGATCTAAAGGACAAAGAACATTAATTGTTTTCCACTCCCTGAACCTCTCAGGGTCTAATGTGGGTATCTCTTCCTTAGGTTCTGGGGTTGTTACTGTTCTTTCAAGTTCACAAAACAAGTGTGTCTCATCCTAGTAGCTACGGCTTCACCCTACTTCACTTACCTCCTACTTATGCGCAGACCTTTCATCTGGCAGCTCAAGTGCAAGAGGAACAAAGACTGTTTTATACAATGTACAGTGAGACTCATGATATACTCTGACTTGGCCTACATGGGTCACTTTATGGTTCTTGGCTACCAGTGTACTCAAGCAAGCTGTCATTATCTTAATGATCTAGGATCATGTCAATCCAACTAAAGAATTCAGGTGGCTAAACCAAAATTAAGTTTGTATATAGCAGGCCCCATTTTGGGTAGGATGTCACATGGTGTACAGATCACACTGGCCTGTATTTGCTGATAGAATAAAAAAAAATCATCATGTCCAGAATGGTCAAGGTGTAATTAAAATTTTCAAAATCAGTCTACATAATCCTCCACCTCTTTCACTTGATCATTCACTGGGGAGTAATCAACAAGAAGAGAATCTTGTTTGGGCATGGCTACATTCAATGATCAAACTGCGAGAGGCTCATGGAGCGAAGAGAGAGAGGGGAGAGGTAGAGCATGATATCCTTTTGATTTGAATTTTGAAGAGTTAATTCTGCTTTTCAATAATGCCAGATGTCTGCAGCTTATAAGCAATGTGGATTGCCTGTCAAGTACGTTGACTATTAGTCCATTATAAGTGGCCTGCTCAACAAAAGCCATAGCAATGTCAGACTGAAAATGGTCCAAAACACTGAAAACATAGCAAACCTTAGTTTGATGGGCTATCATAGTGTGACCAGAGGATACTCATCAGATTGAAATAATATCTGACATAATTTGGGTCTGTGTCCCCAGCCCAAATCTCATGTCAAATCGTAGTCCCCAGTGTGGAAGGAGGGGCTTGGTGGGAGGTGACTGAATCATGGGGGCAGAGATCCCCCTTGCTGTTCTCATGAGATCTCATGAGATCTTGTTTGAAAGTGTGTAGCATCCCCCACACCCTCCACCACCCCTTCTCTTGCTTCCTCCTGCTCCAGCCATGTAAGAAGTGCCTGCTTTCCCTTCACCTTCTGCCATGGTTGTAAGTTTCCTGAGGCCTCCCCAGCCATGCTTTCTGTACAGCCTGCAGAACCATGAGCCAATTCTTTTCTTTATAAGTTACCCAGTCTCAAGTATTCCTTTATAGCAGTGAAGGAACAGACTATTACAACATCATATCCTAAAAATGTGCCAACAGCTGTGAGGTACCACTGGTAGTTTCAACAAGGGGTCAAAGTTCAAATACAGTCAATTTTCTGGGAGCACATTAGAGTCAATGTCCTGTGCAATATGGCCTCCTTCACTGCAAGACCAATGGGCCAACTTTAGACAGGAATCACGTGCCTAGTATACAGAGGTAGCTTCTTCATAAAAAATGCATAGTCCTTTATTATGTGGACAATCTGCGATGGTAGATTTCATTGCACCAGGGCCATGCCTGGTGCAATGAAAGTCCAGGTGGCCATGGTGATGCTAGATAGTACAGTCTTGATCAGCATCCTAATTCTGCTAAGTCTTTTACCTGAGCATCTACATGAGTAGCTCACACTGATTACCATTACAATTTGTTGTCACAGTTCACACCCCAAAGACGGCTATCTTTAACCTGATCATCTGCAGTCTTTCAAGTAAGTGGCAGACCAGATGGTTGGGCCATTAGCAACAGCCTAAAAGTTGATAAAAATATGACAATGCTGGCCCTTGGGAGCACTGTCTATGGCAATTCAGCCCTTTGTTTTGACTTTCTTATTCAAGTCAAACTCCCTGAGTTGTCACTGGCCTTGGATGGGCCACTGACACCTTAACCATGAATGAACCTTCATGGTTCTGTCACCTTAACCATGACATGACAGCATTCATGAATGCTGTCAACCATTCATTGCTGTCACCTTAACCATGAATGAACCATTCTCATGCATTCAGGGAGACCTCTGTAAATCTATGGTGCTGGGAGCCAGTAACTTTGTGTTGGGTGTTGAAGGGAGGGATAATGATTCCCTACAGTGAAAAGTACCATTGTTTAACAATCGAAAGTTCTAACAGGGCCAGACTTGCTGTGTTCCTGGAAATATCATCTCCATTTGCCCAGCAAGGCCTGTTGGACCCATCCTGATTTATCAGTCATTGGCTCCAAGTTGACCTACTCTAAAATGAAAATGTCAGAGAGTCACAAGGCCTCAATGGATGAAGCATTCAGTTTTGTAAGTTATTAGCTGCAGATTAATAGGGAAAAAGAAGAGGTGATGGGGCATAAGTCGTCCCCTTGTTAGGTAGTACTTCTTTTCCTTTCTTTTCATAACCAGCATATCCTTAGCTTAATTATGCTGTGACTTAAACCTAGTCATTGGTCTAATGGCCAGGAGGATCATATCTACCATATAGATATACATACATACATACATATATATATACACACATACATACATATATATAATTTTATATTGTCAAATTTATCAATATTTGTCTTTACTGCTTTTGGATTTTAAGTCATAGTGAGATAAGTTTATAGACTCCTAAATTATACAGAAATTCACCCATTTTTTCTATTACATATATGTTTTCCTTTTTTAGAGTTACATGCCAGATTTATTTAATATAACTCCATTATATGTTAAGAACTATAGTTTTTAATGTTGATTTAGAAATGGCCATTTTGAGAACCATTTTTGTGGGGGCTCTCTGAACAAAAGATGAAATGACATACTGAGATTATATTAAATTGACTTGGGGTAAATTAACATTTCCATGATATATCATCTCATCCTATTACATAGGCTTTCCTTCTTTCCTTTTGAGATGTTTTCTAGTTTTCCTCAGTCAGGTTTTGTACCTTTCTTGATACATTTATTCATAGGACTGTTACCTACAGATACTACCTTTTAGTTATAATGGGTCCTTCTATAAATTACACTGTTAGTGGTAGTTCTCCAGAAAGACAGAAATGATGTGCGTGTCAGGGGGTGGGAGTGGGAGGGGTGGTGGGAGAGATCCATTTTAAGAATAGGTCACGTGATGGGAGAGGCTGATAAGTTCAAAATCTGCAAAGTAGTTGAGCAGGCTGGAGACCCAAGGAAGAGCTGGTACTGCACCTCAAGACAAAAGGTAGATTGCTGACATTTTCCTCTTTCTCGGGAGAGGTCATTTTTTTTTCTATTAAAAATGTGACTGATTGGATGAAGCCCACCCATATTATACAGGGTAACTTGCTTTACTTAAAGTATACTGATTGAAATGTTAATCTCATCTAAAAATACCTCCATAGATACATCTAGAATAGTGTTTGACCAAATATCTGGACACTGTGGACTGGCCATCAAGCTGACACATAAAATTAACTATCACAAGAAACTTTACTCTTAGAATATTAATTTTATATCCATATCCTGTTACTTACTCAATAATTTAATCTTTATTTCATCTCTCTCTTGAGAGAGAGAGAGAGATCTTCCCCCCTTCCACCATCTCCTTTTCTTTGATTTTCTGTAGTTTTGCAGATATATTATCACAGCATCTGCAAATAGAGATAATTTTACCTTTATGCTTTCTAATTTTACCTTTATGCTTTATGATTTATGCTTTCATAACATGATTATGTTAGAAAGCAAAATCATTTTCTTCTGGTCTGATTTTATTTTTTAATAATTTCAACACAATATTTAAAAATGTAGCAATAATGAGCCTCATTTACCTTTTCTCTGAATTTAATAGACACTGGTTCAACATTTTCCTATTATTTAATATATGAGTTATTTTGATATAAGAAACATCCAATCAATTTCTCTTCTATTGAGCATTTTTATGTAATTTTATGTGATTAGGTATTTACCTGTGAAAAGATATTTAATTTTGTGTAAAAATTTTCCTGGAAATTGTATAATTTTTTCCCATTATATCTATTCAATAACATGAATTATATTAATTGATTTTCTAATTTTTTTCATCTCTGGATTACTGCAATAAATCTTAGTCATTATTCATTAATTTTAATATGCTACTACCTCTACTGTTAATATTACTTTATTTCAAATATCATCAACAGTATTTGTACAGATGAGGTTGATCTGCAGTTATACTTTATGTGAAATCATTATTGGATTTAAATATTAATATTTTGCCTGTGCATCTGTTATGTTCTATTTGGAAATCAGGCACCACAGTAGGTATTCCAAACGAAGCAATTTATGGATAAATTAGTTATACAATTGGAAAAGATTAGAGAAGCAGAAGTGAAGATAACATTACTAAAAATTAAATTGCTGCAAACCAGTAAACAGTGATGCTGCAAGCCCAAGATCTCTGTGGCACACGTATAAAGTGGCTTTTGCTGCAAGTCAAATCTTCCTAATGCGGAGCCTGTCAGTGCCGTGTCTAGACCAGAGCTATCTTTGCTGGGAACCACACTGCCTGAGCAGGAGGTTAAGGAGTCTGCATTCCCAGGCCTATGTTCCTGTTTGTGGCTGCAGCTGTCATTCTCAACACTCTGAACATGGTTGTTGCTGCTCCTATTCGTGCAGCCAGAAATGCCATGCCATAGAGAAGGGGAACAGAATCAGTTCTTCCCTCCTAATCCTGTCTAATATCTCATTAGTGCAATTCATTTGCCGAACCCAACTGGAGATCATTTATTTGGTATGGTTGTCTGGGAACTGTAGCTTGTGGGTCCCCGACCCTGCCCTACAGACCAGATCACAGAAGGGCAAAAACAGATCTGAGAACATGGAAATGACTGGGACAGCTTATTGCATAAAAGGAATTCGGAAGTTTTCCTCTTTTTTTTTTGTTTTGTTTTTCCTATTCACTAAGGCAGTTTGGGTAACCCTGGGATTATCTGGTCTTTGAATCCTCACCTAAGCCAAGTGCTTATTTGGGGGCAGGTCTTTAATGATAGACTCTGTAAAAACTAGGCTGTTTATAATTCTGTGCTGGGATCAGTTTTGGTAATTTATATTTTTCCTAGAAAATTATCCATTTCCTCTAGGCTTCAAATTTCTTTGGCACACAGTTGGAAAAGTGGTTTCTTACAAACATTAAAAACCTCTCTATTTGAGGTTTGGTTATTTTCTTCTTACCACTTCTTATTTTGAATATTCTTTCTCCACCTTTCATTCCTTCTGTTTTCTAGTTACTGGGTTGTCAACTTTGTCATTATATTTAAATAACTTGGATTAAAAAAAAAACTTTTTTCTATTCTAATTTATTGACTTTTCCACTTGTATTTCTTATTGTTTTCTTATTTTGACTTTTTAGTGTCTTTGTCTATTGTCTTACCTTTTAAATTGTATGTTTATGGCTTTTATTTTCTTTCAACTATTTCCTAAAAATGTGAACATAGTTTCTATAAGCATTTCTTTCTAGAAATTCTATAATTTTGATTTGTGTATTTCTTTTGACTCAAGATTTATTTTTTAAAGGATTCTTATCTCTAGTTAGGTAGACTTTACCTTTTGTAATTGGTTTTTAATCATACTGCATATTTATATTGGCAAATGTTACTTGCATAATTTCAAATTTGTAGAATTAATCATTATTTTTAGAGCTATCAGGAATCTATTTTCTCATTATTCTGGAGGCAAAAAGTCTGAGATCAAGATGTCAGCAGGGTTGATTTCTACTGAAGACTTCCTCCAAGGTTTGCAGATCCCTGTCTTCCTATATCTTCACATGGCCTTGCTTTTGCATATGTTTGTGTTCAAACTTCCTCTTCTTTTAAGGACTCCAGTCATATTGAATTAGGGCCCACCCTAATGAATTCATTGTAACTTGATTACACCTGTAAAGATCCTATTGCCAAATTCAGCCACATTCTGAGATACTAGGCATTAGGATTTCAACATATGAATTAGCAAGAGGGCACAATTCAGTGTATAACACCTTGCATTCTTTGTGTCAAGGTCCTATCCCGCATGTACATGCCTAGAGAGCCTCCTTATGTCTGGGAGGGGCTGCTCAGAAAAACAACTTTAGAAACATGAATTATCCAAACCAGTTCTTAATTATAAAATCTGAATGAACAACGAAGTCAACACAAAAAGATGAGAAGAATGACCATGTAAAGAGACTAGAATAAAATAACAGGAAACATTACTGCAGGAGATAAAAGAATAATTCAACAAACTAGGGAATATTAAAAAAAACACACTTAATCTGCAGAGTTAGTGTGACTTATATGTATATTGCAGTCATAAAACAGTATGTTGTTGACTGATTAATTTGTATGATAAATTCATACAAATTTTCAATACATTGCTTTAAAATGCAGAAAGAAAATGTGAGAAAAACAAAAACATATAAAATAAAGAGGTTCACTTGTTACCAGTGGCGGGTGTCCAGATTCTTGGTGTCTTGAACAAAGAATTGGACAAAATGCACAAAGCAAGGAAAGAAGGAAACAATAAAAGCAAAGATTTACTGAAAATTTAAAGTACACTCCACAGGATGGGAGTGGGCCAAGAATAGGGGCTCAAGAGCCCCATTACAGAATTTTCTGCAGTTTAAACACCCTCTAGAGGTTTCCACTGGATACCTGGTGTATGCCATATGTAAATGAAGACCATGAAGTAAAGTTACAAAGTCATTTACTTGGTGTCCGCCCTATGTAGATATTTCCCATCATAGATGCAGTGTTTCCATTTGATTTAGTTCTAGGAAGTCAGCATGAATCAGCCTTATGTTCCCTGTCTCCAGACCCTATTCTTCTGCTTCACACTATCCACAAAAAGAGAAACTTTAAAACTGAGAATAGAAAACTATAAAAATTTTTAAAGAAATGGGATTTTTCATACTGAAGGTGTTCCCTGAATGTTGAGCAGAATATATAAATAAAAGTCAGCCACATCACCATGAGTTTTAGACATTAAACATAAAGCAAATAAAAACAAATAAAGAAGAAACTGCTCCTTAAAAAAAAAATCAGGTCAGAGTTCTTAACAGCCATTATATATGTTATAAACAAATAGAGCAAATTCTTCATACTTTAAAAAAAATGTGAGTTTGAACCTAGAATTATATCAAACCAAACTACCAATGAAGTATGAGGCAAAACTGTAGGTAGGTTTTGTCAGGCCTCTGAGCCCAAGCTAAGCCATCATATCCCATGTGACCTGCAGGTACACATCCAGACCACCGGTTCCTGCCTTGACTGATGACATTCCACCACAAAAGAAGTGAAAATGGCCTGTTCCTGCCTTAACTGATGACATTGTCTTGTGAAATTCCTTCTCCTGGCTCATCCTGGCTCAAAAGCTCCCCCACTGAGTACCTTGTGACCCCCCACTCCTGCCCACCAGAAAACCCCTCTTTTTCCTTTACCTACCCAAATCCTGTAAAATGGCCCCACCCCTATCTCCCTTTGCTGACTCTCTTTTCCGACTCAGCCCACCTGCACCCAGGTGATTAAAAGCTTTATTGCTCACACAAAGCCTGTTTGGTGGTCTCTTCACACGGACACGAATGAAATTTGTTGTCGTGACTCGGATTGGGGGACCTCCCTTGGGAGATTAATCCCCTGTCCTCCTGCTCTTTGCTCTGTGAGAAAGATCCACCTACGACCTCAGGTCCTCAGACCTACCAGCCCAAGGAACATCTCACCAATTTTAAATCTTAAATCGGGTAAGCGGCCTCCTCTTACTCTCTTCTCCAACCTCTCTCACTGTCCCTCAAACACTTTCTCCTTTCCACTCTTCAATCTCTCCCTTCTCTTAATTTCAATTCCTTTCATTTTCTGGTAGAGACAAAGGAGACACGTTTTATCCATGGACCCAAAACTCTGGCGCCAGTCACAGACTAGGGAAGGCAGCCTTTCCTTGGTGTTTAATCATTGCAGGGACACCTCTCTGATTATTCACCCAGGTTTCAGAGGTGTCAGACCACGTAGGGATGCCTGCCTTGGTCCTTCACCCTTAGTGGCAAGTCCCGCTTTTCTGGGGAAGGGTCAAGTACCCCAACCCCTTCTCTCCATGTCTCTACCCCTTCTCTGCCTTTCTGGGGGACAAGAAATCCCCAACCCCTTCTCCTTCACCCTGAGCAGCAAGTCCTGCTTTTCTAGAGGGGCAAGTACCCCAACCTCGTATCTCTGCACCCCAATCCCTTATTTCCACACCCCGACCTCTTATCTCTGTGCCCCAATCCCTTATTTCCATGCCCCAACCTCTTATCTCTGGGCCCCATCCCTTATTTCCATGCCCCGACCTCTTATCTCTGTGCCCCAACTCCTTTCCTGCTTTTCTGGAAGGTAAGAACCCCTGAACCCCTTCCCTCTGTGTCTCTACTCTCTCTTTTCTCTAGGCTTGCTTCCTTCACTATGGGCAACCTTCCACCCTCCATTCCTCCTTCTTCTCCCTTAGCCTGTGTCCTCAAAAACTTAAAACCTCTTCAACTCTCACCTGACCTAAAATCTAAGCTTCTTACTTTCTTCTGCAATGCCGCTTGACCCCAATACAAACTCGACAGTATTGCCAAATAGCCGGAAAACGGCACTTTCAATTTTTCCATCCTACAAGACCTAAATAATTCTTGTCATAAAATGGGCAAATGGTCGGAGGTGCCTGACGCCCAGGCATTCTTTTACACATGGGTCCTCTCTAGTCTCTGTTCCCAATGTAACTCATCCCAAATCTTCCTTCTTTCCATCCCACCTGTCCCCTCAGTCCCAACCCCAAATATCCCTGAGTCTTTCTAATCTTCCTTTTCTACAGACCCAGCTGACCTCTCCCCTCCTCCCCAGGCTGCTCCTCGCCAGGCCAAGCTAGGTCCCAATTCTTCCTCAGCCTCCACTCCTCCACCCTATAATCCTTTTATCACCTCCCCTCCTCACACCTGGTCTGGCTTACAGTTTCATTCCGTGACTAGCCCTCCCCCACCTGCCCAGCAATTTACCCTTAAAAAGGTGGCTGGAGCTAAAGGCATAGTCACGGTTAATGTTCCTTTTTCTTTATCCCAAATCAGATAGCGTTTAGGCTCTTTTTCATCAAATATAAAAATCCAGCCCAGTTCATGACTCCTTTGGCAGCAACCCTGAGACACTTACAGGCCCAGACCCTAAAAGGTCAAAAGGCCATCTTATTCTCAAAATACATTTTATTACCCAACCTGCTCCTGACATTAAACTCCAAAAATTAAATTCCGGCCCTCAAACCCCACAACAGGATTTAATTAACCTCGCCTTCAAGGTGTACAATAATAGAAAAAAGTTGCAATTCTTTGCCTCTACTGTGAGACAAACTCCAGCCACATCTCCAGCACACAAGAACTTCCAAACGCCTGAACCGCAGCGGCCAGGCATTCCTCCAGAACCTCCTCCCCCAGGAGCTTGCTACAAGTGCCAGAAATCTGGCCACCAGGCCAAGGAATGCCTGCAGCCCGGGATTCCCCCTAAGCCACGTCCCATCTGTGCGGGAACCCACTGGAAATCGGACTGTTCAACTCACCTGGCAGCCACTCCCAGAGCCCCTGGAACTCTGGCCCAAGGCTCTCTGACTGCTTCCGAGATCTTCTTGGCTTAGCGGCTGAAGACTGACACTGCCCAATTGCCTCGGAAGCCCCCTAGACCATCACGGACGCCAAGCTTCATGTAACTCTCACAGTGGAAAGTAAGTTCGTCCTCTTCTTAATCAATATGGAGGCTACCCACTCCACATTACCTTATTTTCAAGGGCCTGTTTCCCTTGCCTCCATAACTGTTGTGGGTATTGACAGCCAGGCTTCTAAACCTCTTAAAACTCCCCAACTCGGCCGGGCACGGTGGCTCAAGCCTGTAATCCCAGCATTTTGGGAGGCCGAGGCGGGCGGATCACAAGGTCAGGAGATCCAGACCATTCTGGCTAACATGGTGAAACCCTGTCTCTACTAAAAATACAAAAAATTAGCCAGGCGTGATGGCAGGCGCCTGTAGTCCCAGCTACGTGGGAGGCTGAGGCAGGAGAATGGCGTGAACCCGGGAGGCGGAGCTTGCAGTGAGCTGAGATCATGCCACTGCACTCCAGCCTGGGCGACAGAGCAAGACTCTGTCTCAAAAAAAAATAATAAATAAATAAAATAAAATAAAAAAATAAAAATAAAGTAAAATAAATAAAAACTCCCCAACTCTAGTGGCAACTTAGACAATACTCTTTTAAGCACTCCTTTTAGTTATCCCCACCTGCCCAGTTCCTTTATTAGGCTGAGACACTTTAACTAAATTATCTGCTTCCCTGATTATTCCTGGATTACAGCTACATCTCATTGCTGCCCTTCTTCCCAATCCAAAGCCTCCTTTGCGTCCTCCTCTTGTATTCCCCCGCCTTAACCCACAAATATACCTCTATTCCCTCCTTGGCGACCCATCATGCATCCCTTACCATCTCATTAAAACCTAATCACCCTTACCCCGATCAATGCCAATATCCCATCCCACAGCATGCTTTGAAAGGATTAAAGCCTGTTATCACTCGCCTGCTACAGCATGGCCTTTTAAAGCCTACAAACTCTCCTTATAATTCCTCCATTTTACCTGTCCTAAAACCAGGCAAGCCTAACAAGTTAGTTCAGGATCTATGCCTTATCAACCAAATTGTTTTGCCTATCCACCCCATGGTGCCAAGCCCATATACTCTCCTATCCTCAATACCTCCCTCCACAATCTGTTATTCTGTTTTGGATCTCAAACATGCTTTCTTTACTATTCCTTTGCACCTGTCATCCCAGCCTCTCTTCGCTTTCACTTGGACTGACCCTGACACCCATTAGGCTCAGCAAATTACCTGGGCTGTACTGCTGCAAGGCTTCACAGACAGTCCCCATTACTTCAATCAAGCCCAAATTTCATCCTCATCTGTTACCTATCTCGGCATAATTCTCATAAAAACACACGTGCTTTCCCTGCTGATTGTGTCTGATTAATCTCCCAAACCTCAATCCCTTACAAAACAACAACTCTTTTTCCTCCTAGGCATGGTTAGTGCGGTCAGAATTCTTATGCAATAGCCAGGACTGCACTCTGTAGCCTTTCTGTGCAAACAACTTGACCTTACTGTTTTAGCCTAGCCATCATGTCTCCGTGTAGCGGCTGCTGCCACCCTAATACTTTTAGAGGCCCTCAAAACCACAAACTATGCTCAACTTACTCTCCACATTTCTCATAACTTCCAAAATCTATTTTCTTCCTCACACCTGATACATATACTTTCTGCTCCCCAGCTCCTTCAGCTGTACTCACTCTTTGTTAAGTCCCACAATTACCATTGTTCCTGGCCCGGACTTCAATCTGGCCTCCCACATTATTCCTGATACCACACCTGACCCCCATGACTGTGTCTCTCTGATACACCTGAGATTCACGACATTTCCCCATATTTCCTTCTTTCCTGTTCCTCACCCTGATCATGCTTGATTTATTGACGGCAGTTCCACCAGGCCTAATCGCCACACACCAGCAAAGGCAGGCTATGCTATAGTACAAGCCACTAGCCCGCCTCTTAGAACCTCTCATTTCCTTTCCATCGTGGAAATCTATCCTCATAGAAATAACTTCTCAGTGTTCCCTCTGCTATTCTACTACCCCTCAGGGATTATTCAGGCCCCCTCCCTTCCCTACACATCAAGCTCAGGGATTTGCCCCCACCCAGGGTTGGCAAATTAGCTTTACTCAATATGCCCCGAGTCAGAAAACTAAAATACCTCTTAGTCTAGGTAGACACTTTCACTGGATAGGTAGAGGCCTTTCCTACAGGGTCTGAGAAGGCCACCACAGTCATTTCTTCCCTTCTGTCAGACATAATTCCTCAGTTTAGCCTTCCCACCTCTATATAGTCTGATAACAGACCAGCCTTTATTAGTCAAATCAGCCAAGCAGTTTTTCAGGCTCTCAGTATTCAGTGAAATCTTTATATCCCTTAAGGTCCTCCATCTTCAGGAAAAGTAGAACGGACTAAAGGTCTTTTAAAAACACACCTCACCAAGCTCAGCCACCAACTTAAAAAGGACTGGACAATAATTTTACGAATTTCCTTTCTCAGAAGTCAGACCTGTCCTCAGAATGCTACAAGGTACAGCCCATTTGAGCTCCTGTATAGACGCTCCTTTTTATTAGGCCCCAGTCTCATTCCAGACACCAGACCAACTTAGACTGTGCCCCAAAAAACTTGTCATCCCTACTATCTTCTATCTAGTCATACTCCTATTCACCATTCTCAACTATTCATACATGCCCTGCTCTTGTTTACACTGCCGGTTTACACTGTTTCTCCAAGACAGCACAGCTGGTATCTCCTGGTGCTATCCCCAAACTGCCACTCTTAACTCTTGAAGTAAATAAATAATCTTTGCTGGCAGGACTATGCTGAATCTCCTTAGGCACACTCTAATCAGATGTCCTGAGTCGTCCCAATTCTTAGACCTTTTATACCTGTTTTTCTCCTTCTCTTATTCCATTTAGTTTTTCAATTCATACAAAACTGTATCCAGGCCATCACCAATCATTCTATACAACAAATGTTTCTCCTAACATCCCCACAATATCACCTCTTACCACAAAAATCTCCCTTCAGCTTAATCTCTCCCACTCTAGGTTTCCACGCTGTCCCTAATCCTGCTCGAAGCAGCCCTGAGAAACATCGCCCGTTATCTCTCCATACCACCCCCCAAAATTTTCGTTGTCCCAACATTTTACCACTATTTCATTTTATTTTTCTTATTAATATAAGAAGACAGGAATGTCAGGCCTCTGAACCCAAGCTAAGCCATTATATCCCCTGTGACCAGCACATACACATCCAGATGGCCAGTTCCTGCCTTAACTGATGACATTCCACCACAAAAAAAGTGAAAATGGCCTGTTCCTGCCTTAACTGATGACATTGTCTTGTGAAATTCCTTCTCCTGGCTCATCCTGGCTCAAAAGCTCCCCCCATTGAGTACCTTGTGACCCCCACTCCTGCCCACCAGAGAAAAACCCCCCTTTTTCCTTTACCTACCCAAATCCTGTAAAATGGCCCCACCCCTATCTCCCTTTGCTGACTCTCTTTTGGGACTCAGCCCACATGCACCCAGGTGATTAAAAGCTTTATTGCTCACACAAAGCCTGTTTGGTGGTCTCTTCACAGGGATGGGCATGAAAGGTTTAGCCAAGGAAATAGTCAGATTTTTCTTTTTTGCCAAGCACTAAGTTAAAATGTTAGTAATTTGATTTTTTAAAACATATCCGTATAGGCTGATAAAATATCAGTGGGGCTTATATATGTGTTTGCTATCTAAGACATACAATTTATGGAGACAGTTTTTATGTATCTGGAATTTACCCTGACAATACAGTCTTAACATTCCTCTCAACTTGATGAAATTTTTGAAAGGTTTCTTCCTGACTATAGGCCCCTGATGTCCCTTTTCTGACATTTACTTTAAAAAACTTGTAATTGTATATTCTTTCTCTGCCTCTTTAAGTTGTAAATCTTCTCACAGCCTCTTGACAGTTTCACAACCAGAAATAAATTTCTCAAGGACCTGGGAGCCATCCTTTTGAAATGTAATCATCAAGAAAGTGCCCTTATCTTCCAGTCTCTGTGGGAGGGTAGGATCCTAATTTTAATAAGCTCTAATTAACAAATGCAGATGACCAACCCCCCACCCCACCACTAAGTTCATCCAATATTTTCCCATTAGCTCACCTCTATGCTTAAAAACTCTCCACTGGCCAGCGTGGTGGCTCATGCCTGTGGTCCCAGCACTTTCCGAGGCCAAGCCGGATGGATCACCTGAGGTCAGAAGTTCCAGACCAGCCTGACCAACATGGAGAAACCCCGTCTCTACTAAAAATACAAAATTAGATGGGCGTGGTGGCGCATGCCTGTAATCCCAGCTGCTCGGGAGGCTGAAGCAGGACCCTGGAGGTGGAGGTTGCAGAACCCGGGAGCTGAGATCACGCCATTGCACTCCAGCCTGGGCAACAAGAGCAGAAACTCTGTCTCAAAAAACAAAAAAAAAAAAAAAAAAAAAAACTCTCCACCTTTGTTTCAGTGGTGTTCAGTTTCTCTCCCCTTTTCTATAATAGTCCTCATCCCTATTGCAATAGTCTTCAATAAACTAGTTCTCTGTTTAATTCTGTCCACTGTAACTTTTCTTAGACAGCTCCAGGATTGATCATATGACATTACAAATGCTGTAACCAGAGCTGGTTACTTCTAGTGTTTCAACTGTCCGTATCTCAGTTAACATCCTTAATTACCACATTAAATTTCAGAAATAGATTTTCTATGTGAATCTACCTGGGAAACAAGGAAATTAATGACAGAATTAAACATGGGAATCAACCGAGAAACCAATAACAGAAAGAGCTAGGAAATCTCAAAATACTTTGAGATTAAACAACATATTTTATTAACTTTTTAAATTTTATTTTATTTTAAGTTTCAGGATACATGTGCAGGATATGCAGATTTGTTACATAGGTAAATGTGTGCCATGGTGGATGGCTGTGCCCATCAGCCCATCACCTAGATGTTAAGCCCAGCATGCATTAGCTATTCTTCCTGATGTTCTCTCTCCCCTTACTCAACCCCCACAGGCCCCAGTGTGTGAATAACACACTTAAATAACACGTGTATCAAAAAGTAAGTGTTGCTAATGGCCCAACCATCTGGTCTGCCACTTACTTGAAAGACTGCAGATGATCAGGTTAAAGATAGCCATCTTTGGGGTGTGAACTGTGGCAACAAATTGTAATCATTAGAGATCATTAGAGAAATGCAAATCAAAACCACAATGAGATACCATCTTACGCCAGTCAGAATAGTGATTATTAAAAAGTCCAGCAAGAACAGATGCTGGCAAGATTGCAAAGAAAAAGGAACACTTTGACACTGTTGGTGGGAGAGTAAATTAGTTCAATGACAGCGGAAGAAAGTGTGGTGATCCCTCCAAGATCTAGAAGCAGAAATACCATTTGACCCAGCAATGTCATTACTGGGTGTATACCCAAAGGAATACCAATCATCGTGTTATAGATACGTGCACGCATATGTTCATTGCAGCACTATTCACAATAGCAAAGACATGGAATCCACCCAAATGTCCATCAATTATAGACCGGATAAAGAATATGTGGTACATGTATACCATGGAATACTATGCAGCCATAAAAAGGAACGAAATCATGTTGTTTGCAGGGACCTGAATGGAGGTGGATGCCATTACCCTCAGCAAACTAATGCAGGAACAGAAAGCCAAACACCATATGTTCTCACTTACAAATTGGAACAGAACAATGAGAACACATGGACACATGTGGGGGAACAACACACACTGGGGCCTGTCAGGGTGGAAGGGGGAGGAAGAGCATCAGTAAGAATAGCTAATGGATGCTGGGCTTAATAGCTAGGTGATAGGTTGATCTATGTAGCAGATCACCATGGCACATGTTTACCTATGTAGTAAAATTGCACATCCTGCACATATATCCAGGAACTTAAAATAAAATTTGAAGAAAAAAGTTTGTTGTAAATAGTATCTCATTGTTGTTTTGATTTGCAATTCCCTAATGACCAATAGTGTTTAACATTTTCCCATATGCTTATTTGCCCTCTGTATATTTTCTCTAGTGGGCTATCCAAATTTTTTGCCCATTCTCAATTGTTTTTAGTTTTGTTTTTAAATTGTTGGCTTTAAGAGTCCTATTTTTTTAGATTTTAGATAAAAGTCCTTTATAAGATACATGGTTTGCAAATGTTTTCTTTGTTGATTTGTGTTTTGATTCTCTTAATAGCATCTTCGGCAGGAGACCAATTTAAACTTTATGGTTATTATATAATAAATGGATAAATTACAAGTTAATTAATGACTAATACATTATTAATATTAATAGTTATGTTATTTTTCTCTTCTTGGATAATATCTTTAGTATTGCTTTCAAAATTTATTGCCAAACCTAAGGTCACTTAGATTTTCTCCTATGTATCCATTTAGATATATAATTTAATCTAATAATTTATTTAATCTGATGCATATCACCATACAAAAACCACACAGATTACTACTAATATTGTTATTGTAAGTGTTCATAAACATTTCACTTAGGTATTAAGTAAATTACATGATGTTCAGCAATACCTGAAGTCCAAAAGAGCTTACTGCTTTTTGAAGATACCAAATAATAATATTTAATTTAATTGCTCACATTATTTTTACATTTTTATACCTTTAAAACATTTGTGGGGAAAAAATACCACAACCAACAAAACTTGGCCAAAAATTTAACTGGGGAAATTGAGATAATTTAAATTAATTTGATAAGAAAATAAATTGAAGTTTATTTGTAAATTATACTATTTCCTTTTGTAAATTATACTATTTCCTTTTGTAAATTATACTATTATGTTAATACTATTTTTTTTTTTACATCTTATGCAATCAGGGAAAACGTACCCACTTGATTTTAAGAGAAAATGTTTAAACTCATTTAATTTGTTCAAGGGTTCACACATATTAGGATATATAGAGACAGATCAACATAGATAGATGATGATAGATAGAATTTACAATTTTTAAAATAATTGTCATTATTGTTTTGGATTAACAATCACTGTTTGCATTTTCACATTCCACTTACTAGCCTAATATCACTTCAAATGTACTTACTCCTTATCTTATTACTTAACAGCCATGTTCATTTAGCTATTTCTCTGAGAAACTGCCATTTGCTCTCTGAGTTACTGCTTCAGCAAGTGTCTAAAGCATTCATAACAATCCAGAATTTCCAAAGCAAGAGGTGCTATTTTTTAACTTCCTCAAAATTCTTAAATTCTTATATTTTAAATTTATGGATGTACTTTATCGTTTTCTGTAATCTAATCAGATTTTTTTACATTTAAAAGGCTTTGTAATATATACTATTAGTTTTATTTTTATAAAAGAGATAGATTGAAATGGTCATAAATTCATTGTTACTCTGTTTTCTTTTACTTTAAATCAGGCCAAAAAGCTTTCATGCCAGATTTGCTGTATGAGATCTGAGAGTAAGTCATCAAATGTTTTTCAGTTTCCATCCAAGCCTCTTGAAATATTTATTCTTAGGATGTCCCCTGCTTGTGCCACTTCTCTGAAGTTAGCTGCCGTGTAATAAATAAGACTACCCGGAGACCAAAATGTTATGAAAAATTCAAGTTTTACAGGACAAAACTCAAATACAAGGGGTCATCAGTAAAATGTGGTTTTGGATAAATCCCTGATCCAAGTGTGGCTCTAACACGTTTTGTTAAGGTTTTAGAAAGATTTAAGGCACTCTTAGACTATGACGATTAAACCAAAAAATTTCTGGGACTCTTGGGTACCCTTTATTCCTCTCAGCCAGTTAAAAGTCTTCTAAAAATGTTAACTATGTGCCCCCTTGACTTTGGCTAAACCAAAGGTCTTCTAAAAGTTTTTAAGGCTATTATCTCACAGCACCCTCTCTCCCAAGATACATAAGAACTGTCTCAGAGATTTATGGCAATGGCTTTTATATAAGAGAGTGAATCCCAATAAGATCCTTAGGAAACTCACAACCTTTCTAAGAGTGTTTTACCAGTAGAAACACTGCCTGTCATCTTAGACTGAAAAAAGTCAGAGATAGTTCAAAATGAAAACATGCTCCTGAACTTCAACATACAGCTGTGAAAAGTCAACCATTTCTTATAAATAGAAAGGATGACTCACAGTGGAGAGTAATCTGGTTCAAGGATCTGCACTTGAAGAACATTACCTGAGGCATTGCATCCATATCTGGACTTAAGATGATGAGCTGCTGGCCCTCAAGTCTGGTCTTAATATTATATATGAAGCTTCTAGGGACTGTGAGAGGAGATAAGTGTGCTTCATGCATGAGGAACACAAAAAATTCGTGGCTGACTGTGGTTTATTATATATGATCACAACTGATTTGCAACATCTGCATTGGGAAGTGGAATCTATTTCCCCTCTCCTTGAAACTGGGCTGGGCTTGTGAGTTGATTTGACCAATAGAATGTGGTGGGAGAGACTCAGTGTGATTTCCATGTCTGGGTCATAAGCCTTCTGACTTCCACTGTGCCTCTTGGAACACTTGCTTTTCAGATATTCCCTCTCAGAACCCAGCTGTGAAACTGTAAGAAGCCCAAGCCATTAGATAGGCCAAGTGTAGATGTTCCTGCCAACAGCCCCAGCTGAACTTCCAGATGTCAGGAAGCTTCATCTGCCAGCCATGTGAAAAAACCATTCAGTTGAGCCTTCTGCTATTTGCAGCCCTAGCCACTCTCTGACCTCAATTTCCTGAGACACCAAAAATTTGAACCACCTGCCAAGTCCAGTGAACATGTGGACCCAACAAGCATAATAAATTGGTGTTTTTAGCTGCAAAGTGATAGAGTGATTTGCTAAGTAGCAATAGATAAGTAAAACAACAGAGAAAGTTACAGTAATTTGCTCAGAAAATATTTTCTATTCATAGGATAGATGAATCTTTAGAGTAAGCTGTGGAAATCTGGGGAAGTTTAGAACTGAATTTCTCTATACTGCTTTATACTGTAGTTGTTTTCTTTAGTAATTGTTCATTTACATTGCAGGTCAAGCTGAAGTTTCAAAATTAAATTTATTTACATCCTATTTTCAGCACATAAAACATTTCCTCACATATTTATTTGGTATATTTGTGTATTTCTATGGAGATTTTCTATTTACTTTGGAGATAAGAGAGGAAATCTTGTGCACTCAGAGCCCTTCAACTGTTTTGAGAGATGATAAAGCTCTTGGCAGGCCAGAAGCAATCAATTTTGTATCATTTAGGTTCTTATTCAAAAACACATTCAGCCAGATCCTTACAATTGCTATTTTAATCAAGCAGATTCTTATGTTAGAAATCAGAGATCTCCATTTTAAAAGCAAAATTTTTTTAAAGTTACAAAATTTCCCTCTGTTAATAATAAATATGAATCTTTGAATTAGGTGTGCTTAAATGTAGCAAATGTATTAAAAGTTTTGACCAATTAATAAATATAAATTATCCAAAAATGAAAGAGAATAAAGACAGAAAAAATAGCAACATATAGATACAGAAAGAACTAAAAATATAAAGATTGTTGTAAGAAAGAGTAAAATTATCTTCCTCTTTTGAGAAGAGCAAAATATTATTTTTTTCCAGTTTAAGCAAAAAGTACAGAGAGAGAAGTTCGTAGCCTCAGTGTTCAAATTTCAGCAATGGTCTGAAAAAAAATATAGAACATAATTTGTTGTATATCAGTAAAATTGGCTGATTGGGTACATCAGTTCCAGAACAGAAGGTCAGAGAGGCACAGACCATCTCAAAGGCATACTTATCCTGATAACTTCATGATTTAATGGCTGCTCTTTATTCTCATGAATGTTAATTATTTTTGTCTTGTTTTATTGTTGTGAATTACTTTAGCTCATAGTGGAACAGAAGAAAGCTAATAAAGAATTTTATTGATAATTGGAAAGAAACTAGGCAGTGCTATAGGCAGTGACAGGAGCTTGTCTTTCCACTTGACTAAACCATAATTCAATGACATGGTAAAACAGAGGCAGGTGACTCAAAGGTTAGGAAAAATCAGGATGCTCAAGACAAACAGGAAAAAAGAAACCTGCAAATATTGAAAGGTAAAGATGGTTGGATTATACAATCAACAGCACCAAAACAAAAAGTGGGAATTAAAATGATGGCCAAATAAAAGCCAAACTAAATTTAGAATCTTGGGGAAAAACTAGAGGTCATCCAAAACAGTCAGTGAGGGACAAAGCACCTGGTTTGGAAACTGAAACTGAATCAGAAACAAAGTGGAGGCTTTCCAGTAGAATGATGAAATCCACTATGTAAACTGAAGAATGTGCATCTTGGTGCAGGAGACTAATGGAAGGTACCGTCATCAGCAAAGCAATATCTTCAGAGCTGTGGCTAGATCCATTTGCATGCCTCAATGGGAATGTAATCTGTAAAATAAAGATGAGAAAAAAAATGATTCAGGAAAAAAATACTTTTAAATGTTTGTTGCAAGAAGTACAAATTTCAGAACTTTGTTATTACCAAATTACACGCACGCACACACATAGACACACGAACACACGTAGTAAGTACTTTAAAGTAAATGAGTTTACCAAGGATATTAGTAATCTGTTCATAATGAATCAATACTAGTTTTATAAAATTAAATCTATCAATGATGGTCAGGGTTTTACAAAAATCAGTGATAAAATTGTTTCTCCTAGTGAACATATAGAAAATGACTCAATCTTTCATCTGTTTTGTTATCTTGGTTTGAACATTCCAGGAGGAAATCTCTCTCTCACTCTGTAATGCTCTAATAATACTACGTGATGAAAGATATCAATTGGGTTGGTTAGTGCAAGATGTTAGTTTGCTTTTCCAACAAGTTCTGCCACTGTTTCTAAATCATGTCACTCTGTCAGGGTGCTAGATCTGCAGCATTAAAATATGATGTGCCCAAATCTTCCATTTCAATCCAATCCGCCTGTCTATGTGTTGAGTTCTGTTCATCAGTTCAAAACTTAGCCCCCATCTTGATGAGTTATTATTGGGACTACTGATGTCCATTTTCCCCTTTTCTTCCAATAAGCCTTATCCAGGGCCACCTTTTGTTTTTCAACATAAAGCATTGGGTATCTGGTTTTGATCACTTCTTTCACAAAGAGTCAATTGGCTTTTTATGCAAAATGTTCTATCCCCTTCCCTAAGAATATCATGACAGGAATTTTTTACTGAACACCAGAACAAGTCCTAATGTAACACTCCCTCAAGGTGGAATGTTTTAGGTACCTTACATATTTACACAATGAGGTCCAATAAAGTTGTTCTATTCAAGTCAAGAAGATCTGCTCCAATGTAACTATCTTCTGGACAGCTCATAAAATTTAATACATGGTAACAAGTGAAGTTGCAAAGTTAGGCAGAGACAAGAATATAACAATCACTTGTGCTAACAAAAATAATGATGGAAAATCAAATAATTATGAGAAATCTGTATCAATGGTTACTAATGCTAGATATATATTATGTGGCAAAAATTTGCATGCATAATCACATTTTTCCTTACCATGACAACATGAATTATATGTATGATTTTAAGTTATCTCACATTGCTGATATCAAACTCTCCAATATTCAATTCGCCAAGTGACCAATTTGCTGAAGACCCAATTAGCTAATGATTAGTTTGTAGATTTTCAATTTTCCAAATTTGTTAAATTAAAATATTTACTACTTTGCCAAAAATGGTTTTAACAAAAACTAGAGATACAACAGCAAGAATATGAAATATAATTATAATCAATATATTATGAGATATTGAAATAATAAATTTAAAAATATTATTTATAATAAATATATTTCATTGTTTTTAAAAATCACTTTAATGGGAATTTTTAGTCAGTAATTATGTTTAGTCCTCTGTATCATTTAGTCTTGCCAAACTTTATCTTCCACCTTTGTCATTTTCATGATATAACTACATTTTTATTCTTTTATTTTCTATCTGTAATTAAATTATATCAAATTTGAATTATAAAACAGATAGCATATTGCCATTTTTTTACCTGCATTTGACAGTTTCTTTTTTACTTGTAAAATGCTTCTAGTTGGCATATTCAAACTGTTCCCTGGTAGAGGCATGGAATTTTAATACATCTGGTTTATCCCAGGTAATTTAACTTAATTGTGATGTATACTTTTACTTATGAGAAATAAAATTAAGGATGGTACTAAACATCTCAGATTTGAAAAAATAGGGGCATTAAACCATTTAAAATTAATGAGACATAGATAAACAATCCAATTATATCTGTTAAATTATCCATGTAATGGTATTTTTGCAAGTTGATTTTTCCCAAATTAATTTTAACAAATTTTCTCTTTGGAAAATGTTATTTTCAGGAGTTGGCTTTTAGCAAATTATTTTAAGGGAATCATTTTGCTTACAATTTTTACCCACTCTATAGAAGTAAAAACTGAGTTGCAAAGAGTTTTGGTAGCTTGTCCAAGGTAATCCAAGAAGTAGAGGGCAAATCAGATTTTCTTATCTGTTTGATTAACATCTGTGTCTTTAATCACTACTCTATATTGCTTCTCATATTATTAAAATTCTGATTTTTAAAAATTAATTCATCTCAGTTTTCACTTTATTGTTTAGAATTCGTGGATTTAAATGGCATCATGAAGTTAAAGAATATGCTGCTTCCTAGTGAGGAATTATTCAAAGACAACCTGAATATATTCATTAGGTAAGCAGACAGCCAGCAGAAATGTAAGTTCAACTTGGAGATGTTTGGTTAAAGAACTGGTACTAGCTGATCTAAGATGACTAATGGTGTTAGATTTTATCCTAAAAGTGACAAACACTGAAATATGCATATAGACATAATAGCATAAATGCGTTTGTATTTTAGAAAAATCCATTTGGTACCATGGTAAAGAAGGAAGGTGAGACTGGACACAAAAAGGCAAGATAGAAGATGTTGACCATATCAATGACAAGGGCCGACATAAGGTATGATACACAGTAATGGAAAAGGGTATTAGAGAGGAAAAATATAAAAATAGGATTTAGTAATTTTTTGGAGATAGGTTTTAGGAAAGGGAAAAAGGATATAGTCTTATTGCTTAGGTAAATAACCCAGCTTTCCATCAGGTTAGTAAATTGAGATGGAAGGACTCTAAGATCAGTTTCATATAAGTTGAATGAGTTAGAATTTGAATGTTTTGTGACGTATGTAGTGGAAATGCGAAGAAGGTAATACCAGTAGGTATCAAGTGTGTGCGTGTGTGAGAAAGAGCAGTATGGCGATTCCTCAAAGAGGTAAAAGCAGAACTAACATTCGACCCAGCAATCCCATTACTGGGCGTATGCCCAGAGGAATATAAATCATTCTACTATAAAGACACACGCATGCCACTGTTCATTGCAGCGCTATTCCCAATAGCAAAGACATGGAATAGACCTAAATGCCCATCAATGACAGACTTCATAAAATGTGGTACATATACACCATGCAATATTATGCAGCCATAAAAAAAGAGAGCACGATCGTGTATTTTTCAGGAACATGCAGTAGGAGGTTATCATCTTTAGCAAACTAATGCAGGAACAGGAAACCAATCACCGAATGTTCTCAGTTATAAGTGGGAGCTAAAGGATAAGAACTTATGAACACAAAGAAGGAAACAACTGACCCTGGGGTCTACTTGACAGGGGAGGGTAGGAGGAGAGAGAGGAGAAGAAAAGGTAACTATTGGGTACTGAGCTTAATACCTGTGTGATGTAATAATATGTGCAACAAAGCACCATGACACAATTTTACCTATTTAACAAATCTTCACGTGTACCCTCAAGCCTAAAATAAATTTTTAAAAATGCACTATTTAGGAAGAAATGTATTAAACTTGAAATGATTTATAAAATTAATGAAAGATAATGCCAACAATTACTTTGCAACTCCTTTTAATTTCTCACTCCCCTCTAAATAAAAATAACACTGGAAATGGCATATAAGATATTATGGATAAGCACACACAAGAAATATCAAGGGGAAGCATCAATGGACTCATGTTAAAAATTGGTAAGAGTGCGCACGTGTATACTTTAAGTTAACATCTAGGTCTGAATCAAAAGTCCAGTCACTGTGGGTTCACAAAGTAGGATCCAATGAAAGGTGTCCTGTGTGTCCCCATTCTCTCAAGATATGTTTCCTGTCTGAGTTTTTATTTTCTACAAAATTAGTTTCTAAGAACAAGTGAATTAAAAGGAAAGGATATCACAGGTAGTAGTGATTAACTTGGTAAAAGCCATAATCCTGCTTTGAATTACTTAATAGAAATCTCTTGATAATAACAATTCACTCATTAATCAAAGTAATTATTCTAGTACCTCATGGATAAACTAAGAACTTTAAAGATACTATTTTTTAGGTGGTGACATGGGAGGCCTTTTATTCTTTGTAGCTTGACTTTAATATCAAGCCACATTTGGTCTCCCTTAGTCACTAAATTGGACTGCATCTATTACTCACGGGTTAACATGAAAAGTAATGACTTAAAAAATTGTGATTTTTGTCAGGAACAGTAAACACACTGTTTTGAAAGAGCTTAAATTCAAGATAAAAAGAAAGATTCATCTGGGTCTTTCTCACCAGATTTTTTCATCTGCCCCCCTCTTTCCTTCAGTGTTGAAGAAAATTAAAGTATTGAACATTTCAAAAGGTTTTATTTGTAAATGTTTTTTATTTTTATTTGGAAGACGAACAGTGCCTAATATCATCATACCAGCTTCACAATTTTGCTTGCTGGAGGTGGATATAAATGACAACTCTTCTAGAAGCAAGGAGGTGTGGGCCTGTCTCCTGAACTGCTCAGCAGGAAGCTGACATTTCATCATTAAAGTTCAGTGCATTGGAACATTGTTCTAGTCATAACAAACTGTATAAATTACAAAATCCTGGCAACACATTCTAGCCATTAAGCTGTATATCCCTTTATTTTCATTCTGGAAAGATTTTATTAATTCATAAAATGATTTTTCTTGGTAGACAGAAATTGGAAGCTGGGAAAACAAACAACAAAAACAGACACACTTGTTTCCCAGCTGAACAATTTGACCAGATACATTAGCATTTAAATTTTTTCTGAAAAATTCCACCCATCACCAATTAGTATATATATATATATATATATATTTTAAACGTACTACTGCAAATTCATATCTCCCTGCCTTTTCATCCAATGTTATTTTGCAAAATATTTTTCATTTTAATATTCTAAGCATAGTTTATTACACATCATTTCAACATTATATGTTTTTCTTTTTTGGAATTACGAATGGGTCACCATAAGAGTATTAGAGCAACAAATTATATCCTTAAAACCTGAAGCTGTTCAATATTTGCCTAATAAGCTTTTTCTTACCAATAATCCCATCAAGGTTGAGACAACAAAAGAGTGAGACATTGTATTATTTGCAGTTAAATCATTATTGATAAGTACAGAAAGAATAATAATTAAGAAGAGTAATTTTTATATAACCATTTAAGTTATCAAAAAATGACTATTTTATACAGTTTCTGATAAAATTTCACAATACAACAACAAATTGGGCTCTTTTTACAAGATATTATATATACAATAAGTTGCATGAAGTGTACCAATCCTTTGTGTGTGTCTCAGAGATGCTAACATATAAATATATACATTTACATAATCACCAAACCGATGAAGACATAAAACATTTCCTTAAGATGATGGTTTTCCATGTATACCATCTTCCAGAGTACCTCCAGTTATTCTTACTGTAGACTAACCCGTCTATTGTGACCTGTGATCATCTCTATATGTTACATCTTCTTAAAAATATGTAAATGGGCCAGGCGTGGTGGCTCACGCCTGTAATCCCAGCACTTTGGGAGGCCGAGGTGGGTGGATCAGCAGATCGAGACCATCCTGGCTAACACAGTGAAACCTCATCTTTATTAAAAAAATACAAAAAAATTAGCCCAGCGTGGTGGCGGGCAACTGTAGTCCCAGCTACTCGGGAGGCTGAGACAGGAGAATGGTGTGAACCCAGGTGGCGGAGCTTGCAGTGAGCTGAAATCGCTCCACTGCACTCCAGCCTGGGCGACAGAGCGAGACTCTGTCTCAAAAAAAAAAAAAAAAGAAGAAGAAAAAATATGTAAATGAAGTAAAACAGAATGCGCTCTTTTATTTCTATTTCTCTATGTCAGTATATTTTTGAGATTGATCCATTTTGTGATGAGTCATGGTAGCAATTCATTCTCTTTAATTGCTGTGTAGTAGTCCTTTTTATTATTATGTTTGTTCTTTTAACAGCTTTATTGAGCTAAACTTTACCTACCATTAAATTCACCCTTTTAAATCACTAACTTAAAAGGTTTTGAGTATATTCTCAGAGTTGTACAACTATCATTATTTAATTTTAAAACTTTTTCATTGCTCTAAGAGGAAATTCCAAACCCTTTAGCAGTCGGTCCCCATAACTTTGCTCCTCAGCCCCTGGAAACCACTCACCTATTTTCTGTCTCTATGAATTTGTCTATTCTGGACATTTCAAATAAATGAAGTAATACAAGATGTACCACAGTTTACCTATTAATTCACCCATTGGTGGCATTCATTTGCTTCCAGTTTGGGGCCATTATGAAAAATGCTATGCAAATTCTTGTCTCTGACATCATTTACATTAATTTCTGGGTTACGTGAATTGTAAACTTGTACAACTAAAAACTGCTAAACATTTTTCCAAATTGGTTGTACAATTCTTCAATATCTCCAGTAATATATGAGAGCCATATATTATAATTGGTGCATCTTAAAATTGCACCATAATCTCTTCAATATTTGGTATTGTCAGTACTATTAATATTAACCATTATAGAAGTTGTATAGTAGAATTACATCATAGATTTAATTTACATGTCCTTGATAATTACTGATATTAAACATCAGTAATTTAAATACTGGCTAATTGTTACTTCTTCCTTTGTGAAACATGTACTCAAATACTTGATTATTTTCATTGGATTGTTTATCTTCTCCATATTGAGTTGTAAGAGTTTTTTATATATTCATGACATAAGACTTTAGAACATATATGTATAATCTGGTTTATTTCAATACATGTAACTTGCCTTTAAATTTTCTTAATGATAACTTTTGAAGAGTAGAAAATTTTGATTTGGATCAAGTTAACTTTATGTTTTCTTCTATAGATAGTAATTTTTTCTGCGTCCTGTCTAACAAATCTTTGCCTATACCATTCTAATTGTTTTCTTCTAAATTTTTATGTTTTACCTCCACATTTCAGTATATAATTATTTTTTATTATACTATCTCAGAATAATAAAAATGAAGTGAAAAGGCAATAAAAAAGTTTTAAAATTAAATAATGACGATAGTTGCACAACTTTTGAGAATATACTAAAAACCTTTTAACTTAGCGATTTAAAAGAGTGAATTTAATGGTAGGTGAACTTTATCTCAATAAAGCTATTGAAAAGAACAGGCTGTTATAATAATAAAATGGACTACTACACAGCAATTAAAGAGAATGAACTGCTGCAATGACTCATCACAAAGTGGATCAATCTGAAAAATATACTGACATAAAGAAATAGAAACAAAAGCCTCTTGTATTTGGTATGAGGAAGACGGCGTGGTTTATTTTTTAATTAATATTTAATTGTTTCAGCACCACTTGATCAACAGACTATCCTTTCCACATCGAATTACTTTGATACCATTGTTGAAAATCAATTTGCCAGATAGATAGATAGATAGATAGACAGACAATAGATGGATGGATAGATAGATAGATATGAGTGTACTTGTAGATCCCCTATTTTGGAGAAATTCCTTGAGCTATATGTGTTTGTTTATGCCAACACCCTGCTGTCCTGAATGCAACAGCTTTTTATTAACACTTTTTTCAGATAGTAAAATCCTCCAACTTTGTTCTTCTTTTTCAAAATTTCTTTTGGTTAGCTATTTTCCTTTGCATTTTCAAATGTAAGTAATTAAGTCGGCATGTCAATTTTTAAGAAAAAAGATGCCAGAAATTTGGAATTATTTTAAATCTGTGAATCAATTTTGGGAATGATCAATAGCTTAGCAATATTGAGTCATTTAATCCATGATCACAATAAATCTTTCCATTTAAGTCTCTTTAATTACTATAAACATGGTGCATTAGTCAGTGTTCTCCAAAGAAACAGGACCAGTAGGATATGGACATATATATGTGTGCACATGTCTGTGTGTGTGTGTGTAGTTACAAGGAAATGGCTCCTGTGATTATGGAAGGGCTAGGAAGTGCTATGATCTGCCTTCTGCAATCTGGATCCCAAGAAAACCTGAAAGTGTAGCCCTGGCCCAAGGCCAAAGGCCTGAGAACCAGAAACACCAATAACATAAACTGCAGTTTGAGGTCAGGAAACCAAAGTTCCAGCTCAAGTAGCCAAGTAGAAAGAGTGAGTTCTCTTTTCCTCTGGCTTTTTGTTGTGTTCAGTCCCTCGGTGAGTTGGATTATGCCCACCCATATTTGGCAGGGCAATCTGCTTTACTCCATCTACTGATTCAAATACTGATCTCATCCAGAAACACCTGCACAGATAGACTCAGAAATCATTTTTAACTGAGTATCTGGCACCCCATCATCCAGTCAAGTTGACACATGAAACGAACCATCATGCATGGTTTATGCTTTACAGCACATAGGTCTTGTACATAATTTGTCAAGTATCTTCCACCTGTTTGATGAGAAGCAACTGACTGGAAGAAAATATTTTGAAACCACATATTCAAAATAGGATTTAATCCTGAATATATAAAGAACTCTAAAATACATAAGGATGCTTGGGGGGAAAATTGCTCTGTAACCTATTTGTGGTCACAGTTACATGAATCTATTTTCAAAAACTCATAGAAAACATACAAAAAATGTGTATTACCATTATTATTTTGAGAAGAATTTTTAAAAAATAAATCCATAAAACATCACAATTGTTCCTTTAATAATTATTGACATTATTTCTGGAAACCGGCAAACTTTTCAATTTTAGTTGTTATTTATTTTGTCTTTAACTTTCCTGCCTCCACCTGGGATCTTTATTAAACTTCTGTTCAAAGATCGTTTAGTATCTATAGTAATATGACTCTGTTGGTGACAATTTCTCTCAACTTGTGTTTTTTTGAAATCTTCACATTGCACCTTGGTTTTTCAAGTATATTTTTGCTGGTTATAGAAGTCTAGTCAGCAAAACTTTTCGCTTATCACATTAAAGGTGTCCGTTTATTGTTTTCTGGCTTTCATAATTCCATGAGAAAGTCTGTTGTCAGGTTCACTGTTGCCCTTTTGGAAAGAATTTATCTTTTTTTTCCCTGACTGTTTTTGGGTTTTTTTTTTTCCAGATTTTCTCTTGATCTTTCATTTTCAGCAATTTGATTTTGATGTGTTTTAAAAACTAATTCCAAAATTCTTTTTGAAATGTAATACAATTCTTTAATGTGTAGTTGATTACCTTCATCAGTTTCAAAAAAATTATATATAATTATTTCTTGAAGCATAGTTTCTTGCCATATTCTTTCTCTCCTTTTCTTCTAGAACTCCAAAGGGTATGTGGTAAAATCTTTTACAGTGTCTTTTAATGTATTTCATGCTGTTTTGTTTAACTCTGTTTTTCATTTTTTTCACTATTTTTCTCTGTTTTAGTTTTAATAGGTTCTATTGGTTTTCTTTAGCTGTTTGTTTTTAATGCTGAACACATCCAGTGAATGCTTACAAATATTGGATTTTTCAGTATTAGTTTATGTACTTTTTTAATGCATATCATTTCTCTGGTAAATTTATTAATTTTTATGCAGTATAATTAAGCTTCTCTTCATGCTGTTTTACATGTTTATAGTAGTAATATTAAAGTTCTTTTTGTTCATTTAACATATAAATCTTGTAAATATATGGTTTTATTGGCTCTGTTTTTCAATAATATGTGCATTAGGTCACATATTATTGCTTCTTAACATGTCTACCCAATTTTGTCTAAATGACAGACTGTTTCTAAAATGACATAAAGGCTGAATTTGATGTGCATTTCCCCAGAGATATCAAGCCTTTTTCTTGTACAGGTAGCCAGAGTGATGGATGGATCACCTTCATCCAGTCAAGAAATAAGCATCTCAGGATGGGTTACAGCTTGCATTTGCCTCATTTTCACTCTGGTTTCAAAGATCTTAAGGGCACATCTTGTCTAATGTTATTAAACATCCTTCCATCTGCCAGGACTATGACTTTTAAGCACTGTTCAGCTGTATGGAACTTCATTGCATGTTTCTATCCAATCCTTAACTGCCTCAGCATTCAGTTAAAGTCCAGTGGGAGAAAATTGGCAGCCCTATATTTAGGCCTTTCCAGGTTCCAAACTGTCACACTAGCCAATGTAGCAATCAAAAGCTCCACTGGCTTATCTTTAGCCCAGCAGACTCTTCCTACTTAGGCAAGCCTGGTCCACAGTCCATGCCCAGATTTGCAAATGTTCCCTGAGGAAAAAAACAATAAAATCCATGGAGAGGGGGGTGGTAAGAACTTCTACTCAACTGGGAAAGAATCTTTTCTGTCTAATGTCTTCTAAAATAATATGACATTTGTAACAATCATTTTCCACTTTAAACAGTGGGAATTATGGCCTAAATAATAATTGGAGTACAAAACTATAAAATGGAAACTTAAGTCAGTTCTTGTAAATATTTTAGAAATATGACAGCATATCTAAAGATGAGTCATCACATTACCTACCTGTAAAATGAAACTTATTAATAAATTGAGATTGAAGAATATGACTCAGAATAATGCAGAACTTTCTCAATGCAATTACTTTTTTTTTTTTTTTTTTGAGACGGAGGCTCGCTCTGTCACCCAAGCTGGAGTGGAGTGGCACCATCTCGGCTCACTGCAAGCTCCGCCTCCTGGTTTCACGCCATTCTCCTGCCTCAGCCTCCCAGGTAGCTGGGACTACAGCCGCCCGCCACCACGCCTGGCTAATTTTTTGTATTTTTAGTAGAGACGGGGTTTCACCGTGTTAGCCAGGATGGTCTCGATTTCCTGATCTCGTGATCCGCCTGCCTTGGCCTTCCAAAGTGCTGGGATTGCAGGCGTAAGCTACCGCACACGGCCATTACTTATTCTTTTTTTTTTTTTCAAACCAAATAACTTTATTTGGAGTAATAGCTAAGAAAACAGATTTTTATGGAAACTGAAAAAGAGAGTAGAGGAAGTGTAATAGCTACCCCTTAAGAAATAACTTTAATAGTTAAAAAACTTTCGTAGAATCTTACTAAAAAGGAGACAACATTAGTTTAACTTTTGACAGAGATAAAAATAACGGAACAAGAATCTGGCCTAATAACCAGACCTCAGATTAGTATACTTTCTAGTTATAGATGTAAAACTTCAAAGTACATATATTCAGTACAAGTCAAAAAAATATAAAATAGTGCTAGACCATCCTTTACTTTTTCATGTCCTTGAAAACGAGAAGAGTGATATACTGAAGTAATTCTTTCTTAAGAATGTCCCTTAAACTATAACAACTTCATAGCACCTTGACTTAGTGTACTTACTCTTTAAAACAGCAGTCCCCAACCTTTGGTCACCAGGGACTGGTTTCATGGAAGACAACTTTTCCACGGATGAGGGTGGTGGTTTGGGGATGAAATTATTCCACCTCAGATCATCAGGCATTAGTTAGATTCTCATAAAAATATGCACAACCTAGATTTCTCACATGCGCAGTTGACAGTAGGGTTCACACTCCTATGAGAATGTAATGCCGCTGATCTGACAGGAGACAAAACTCAGGCAGTAATGCTGGTTCACCTGCTGCTCACCTTCTGCTGTGCAGTCCAGTTTCTAATAGGCCACAGACCTGTACCAGTCCACCACACAGCATGTGGGGACTGCTGCTTTAAAAGTCATAAAGATAATAAATTCAGAAATAATTTAAGGAGCCTACTCTCAAATAAATACTTGAAAATATTGAAATGTCTAGAAGCCAAATGGTCAAGAAATGAGAAGTACATCATATTATATGTTCCTTTTGTCACTAATTTAAATCATTCTTTCATTTATAGTTCAGGGTCCTTTAATTGTCTGCCTAGTCTATACATATAAGTTATAAAGTACCTACTATGATCTACATGAAAGGAAAGTATTATAGAGAACAAACAGAGCCAGTGAAATCCCCAAATTAGAAATATTCCTTCCTTAGGTAGATTTGGTAAAATAAAATAAAATAAAATAGCCACTGTTTAGCTTGTGTTGCCGAGTCAATTGACTAGAAACTATAGTTCTTTTGTTTGTTTGTTTGTTTGTTTTTCTAAATAGTGTCTCACTTTGTCACTCAGGCTGGAGTGCAATGGTGCAATCTGGGCTCACTGCAACCTCAGCCTCCCAGGTTCAAGCGATTCCCCTGCCTTAGCCTTCCAAGTAGCTGGGATTACAGATGTCCACCACCATGCCCAGCTACTTTTGTTTCTGTATTTTTAGTAGAGATGGGGTTTCACCATGTTGCCAAGGCTGGTCTTGAACTCCTAACCTCAAGTGACTGCCCACCTCAGCCTCCCAAAGTGCTGGGATTACAGGCATAAGCCACTGCCCCCAGCCTAGAAACTATAGTTCTTAAATGTTTCTCTGGTAGACTCACAAATAATTAGCTCTGTCTTGTTTTCCTTCCTCTTTCTTCCTTCTCTTTCTCTTCTTCCTTTTTCTTCTTCAAATATTAACCTTTGAAATGATTGTAGTTAACAACAATATATTGTATTCTTGAGAAATGCTGAGAGTAGATTTTAAGTGTTCTCATCACAAAAATGATAACTACATGAGGTAAAGTATGTGAATTAGCTTGATTTAGCCATTCCACAATGTGTATACATTTCAAATTACCATGTTGTGTACACTAAAAATATACAATTTTGTGTCAATTTAAAAAAATAAAAAATTTAAAAACCTAATGAAGTAACAGAATGAAGCAAATAGTATCGTCTCCTGATTTAACTCAGAGGCTTTAACATTTCTTCATTATTGGATCAAATAAAAGTTCACAGTAGCTCTTCAATAAATATTTCTTGAATAAATGAATGGATCAAATTCAGGGAATATGGGAATAAATAAAGGAGTGAGTTAAAGTGTGTATCATTTTAAGATTTGGAACCTCTGGGAAAATTATTTTTTATTTCAGATCACATAATACCCTCAAGTTATTTTATTCCTTCATTTTTTTTTATTTGGACAGAATAGAATATTTTTCATCCATGCTACTTAAACATTCTTTTGGGTCCTTGCTGTCTTTTGCTATAACCTGAATATCAATTGTTCTTTAATATTTTATCTTTAGTGTTTGGCTAAGTTATATTTCATGGCATGTAATAACATTTGTAATGCTATTCATAGTAGATAGATTCAATTTGCCCTCTCAATGGCTTTATACTTGAATAAGCACCTGTGCTTTTTCTACTGAGCCTATGAAAAGTTTCTCATCAAAATATATACTTTGTTGGTAAGCATATCCTGTTATTTGGTATTTTATTTGACATTAAATATATGAACTAGTATAAAAGTACAAAAATATGAAAGAAATAATAATTGAAATTTAGCATAATTAATGTTCTATTTTTCAAAAGAACCATTAAGAAAATGAGTTGGCAAGCCACAGAGTGGGGAAAATTATTTCCAATCCATATATCAGATAAAGGACTTATAATCAGACTAGATAAAGAATTGTACATAAGTAACAGAAAGAAAAATAAATAAAAATGGTCAAAATTCAGAACAGATGTATGAAAAAGAATGACAAAATAGCTAAGAAGCACATAAAAATGTGCCCAACATTATTAGTTGTCAAGGAAGCATAAAATCAAAATAGGTGACTACTATACATTGCTAAAATGGCTAAAATTTTTAAAGACTGACAAAACCAAAGGTTACCATGAATATACAGCAACTGGAGCTTTTCTAATTAGGAGTGGTTGAGTAACATAATAAAAATAAACAGGAAAATTAATAATTTCTTGTAACAATGCATATTTACTTCTTCTGTGATCTAGCGATTCCTCTGTTATGTAGAGTGCAAGATAAATTAAAATATATGCACATAAAATATTTATACAAAACTATTTACAATCGCCAAATTCATCCTAGCCGAAACCCAGAATACTTAAGAACAGAAAATGGATAAACAAACAATTATAATATGGAACACTGCTCACCAATAGTGAATGCATTTCAAAATTATTATGGTTAAAGAAACCAGACACAAAAGATTAGATATCATACGATTCTACTTATATGAAGTTCTAGAACAAGTGAAACTAAGCTATAGTGATAAAAGTCCAAATTTGCCTCAGGATGTAGGGGTGGGGATTGACTAAGAAGGGGTGCAATGGAACTTTATGGAGTGATGAAAATTTTCTATGTAATAGTGTTTTGGGTTACACATGTGTAAGAACTTATCAAAGTTGATTAAACTATAAACATAAGGTATACATATTTCACTGTAAATTTCATTATATAATGTCAATTTATAATATATATCTCAATTTATAATACATCACTAGAAATATAGAATGAATTCAGAAGAAACTGTTGTCGGATTTTGGAGGTGGAGCAAGACAACTGAATAGAATCCTCCACTGATTGTCCTCCCAGTAGGAACACCAAATTCTACAATTATCTACAGAAAAAAAAGCACCTTCATAAGAAACAAAAAAAATCAGGTAATTGATGCCAGTACCTGATTTTAACTTTACATCACTGAAAGATGCACTGAAGAGGGTAGGAAAGACAGTCTTGAACTGGCAACGTCAGCCCTTCCCCCGACCCCAGCAGAAGACACTGGGCAAAAAGAGAGAATCTGTGTGCCTGTGGGAGGGAGAGCATAGTGATTCTGTATGCCTGTGGGAGGGAGAGCATAGTGATTGTGGGACTTTGCACTGGAACTCAGGGCTGCCAACACCAGGCAGAAATCAGCAAACACTCATGAAGGGAGTATTCATACAAGCCTAGCCAGAGCGGAATCACCCATCCCAGCAGTCAGAACTTGAGGTTCAGTGAGCTTTCCCATGGCAGCCTAAAAAGTGCTCTGGGGTCCTAAATAAACTTGAAAGACTGTCTAGGACACAAGGAATGCAACTCTTAGACAAGTCCTAGGGCTCTGCTGGGCTCAAAGCCAGTGGCTTTGGGGGGCATATTACCTAGTGAGATACCAGCCTGAGCAGCTAAGGGAGTATTTGCACCACTCCTACCCCAAGCCCAGGCAGCGCAGCTCACAGTTCCAAAAAATACCTTTTAATTCAACTTGAGGAGAGGAGGGGGAAAAGTAAAGAGGATTTTCTTGTTCAACTTGGATACCAGCTCAGCCACAGTATGATAGGGCACTGAGTACAGCCGGGAGGCCCCCCTTCCAGGCTCTAGCCCCCAGTTGACATTTCTAGACACAACTCGGGCCAGAAGGGAATGCATTGCCTTGAAGGGAAGGACCCAGTCCTGTCAGAATTCACCACCTGCTGACTAAAGAGCCCTTAAGCACTGAATAACAGCAGCAGTAACCAGGTAATACAAACCATGAGCCTTGGGTGAGACTCTGAGACACACTGGATTCAGGTGTGACCCAGCATATACACAGCTGTAGTGGCAATGAGAGATATCCCTTCTGTATGAGAAATATAGAGTGAAGAATGAAGGGGACTTTGTCTTGCTGCTTAGGTACCAGCTCAGCCACAGTGGGGAAGTGAGCTCTTGGTTTCCCTGATTCCCAATTTTTGCTCTCGGACAGCATTTCTGGGTGCACCCTGAGCCAGAAGGGAGCCCACTGCCCTATAAAATGAGTCACAGGCCTGGGAGAATTCACCATAAGCTGACTGAGGAAACCTTGTGCCTTAAGTAAATACCTGTGGTACTCTGGCAGTACTCCCCATGGGCCTGTGGTGGTGGTGAACATGGGGAGAAGCTCCTCTGCCTGGAGAAAAGGGAAGATAGATTGGAAAGGACTTTGACTTGTGATTTTGGTGCCAGCTTAGCCACAGTAGAATAGAACACCAAGTAGATTTCTAAGGTTTCTGACTCCAGCTCTAGCTCCAAGATAGCATCTCTGAACAAACCCAGGACCAGGGGGTGCTCACCATGCTAAAGGGAAGGACACAAGACTGGCTGGTGTTGCCACCTGCTGATTATAGAGCCCTAGGTTGTTAGGCAAACATAGGCCGTGGCCAAGTGGTGGTTACAATGGGCTTTGGGCGAGACTCAATGCTGACCTGGCCGCAGGTCTGACCCAGTGCAGTCCTAGTAGTGGTGGCCAAAGGTGTGCGTGTGTTACCCCTCCCATAGCTCCAGACAACTCAGCATAGAGAGAGAGGAAGATTCAATTTGTTTGGGAGAAAGTAAGGGAAGAGAACAGGAGTCTCTGCCTGTAATCCAGAGCATTCTAACAACGCTTATCCAAGTTTACCAATGCAGTATGTCTACAAGTATGCAAGAACTACAGCATTACTTAGCTGTGGGTACATCCTAATTTAGATACAGCTTCAGTGACCAAAGCTTAGATCACAACACCCAAGTCCTTTGAATACCTGGAAAACCTTCCCAAGAAGGATGGATACAAAAAAGCCCAGACTGTGATGACTACAATAAATACCTAACTCTTCAAAGACCAGACACCAGCAAACATCCACAAGCATGAAGAACATCCAGGAAAACATGAATTCACTAAATGAACTAAATAAGGTACCAAGAACAAATCTCAGAGAGACAGAGATAATTGACCTTTTACACAGAATTTAAAATAGCTATTTTGAGGAAACTCAAAGAAATTCAACACAATGCAGAGAAAGAATTCAAAATCCTACCAGATAAATTTAACAAAGACATTAAAATATTTCAATACAATCAAGAAGAAATTCTGGAGTTGAAAATGCAATTGACCTACTGAAGAATGCATCAGAGTTGTTTTGTTTTGTTTTTGACACAGAGTCTCATTCACTCCATAGCTCAGGCTGGAGTCCAGTGGCATGATCTTGGCTCACTGCAGCCTCCATCTCCCAGGTTCAAGTGATTCTCCTACTTCAGCCTCCTGAGTCACTGGAATTAGAGGCGTGAGGCTCTGCACCAAGTTCATCAGAGTCTTTTAACAGCACAATTGATCAAACAGAAGAAAGAATTAGTGAGTGACAGGCTATTTGAAAATATACATTCAGAAGAGACAAAATGAAAAAGATTTTTAAAAAATGAAACACACCTACAAGATCTAAAAAATATACTTAAAAGGGCAAAGCTAAGTGTTATTGGCCTTAACGAGGAGGTAGAGAAAGGGATAATAAAAAGTTCATTCAAGGGAATAATAACAGAAATTTCCAAATTTAGAGAAAGATATAAATATCCAAGGAAAAGACGGTTATAGAACACCACTGTGACTTAACCAAAAGCAGACTATTGCAAGGTATTTAATAATCAAACTCCAAAATGTCAAGGATAAAGAAAGGATTCTGAAGGCAATAAGAGAAAAGGAAAATAATGATATACAATTGAGCTCCAATATGCCTGGCAGAAGACTTTTTGGTGGAAATCTTAGGAGCCAGGAGAGAGTGGCATGACATATTTAAAGTGATGAAAAGAAAAATCTTTTACTCCAAAATAGCATATTTTGTGAAAATACATTTCAATTGTGAAGGAGAAATACTTTCCCAGACAGCTGGGCACAGTGGCTCACGCCTGTAATCCCAGCACTTTGGGAGGCTGAGGCGGGCAGATCACAAGGTCAGGAGATCAAGACCATCCTGGCTAACACGGTGAAACCCCATCTCTACTAAAAAAATACAAAAAATTAGCCGGGCGCGGTGGTGGGAGCCTGTAGTCCCAGCTACTCAGGAGGCTGAGGTAGGAAAATGGCGTGAACCCGGGAGGCGGAGCTTGCAGTGAGCTGAGATAGCGCCACTGCACTCCAGCCTGGGCAAAAGAGAGAGATTCTGTCTCAAAAAAAAAAGAAAGAAATACTTTCCCAGACAAACAAAAGCTGAAGAATTTCATGAATACCAGACCTGTCCTACAAGATATGCTAAAAGAAGTACTTCAATCAGTAGGAAAATGATGTTAATGTCCCATGAGAAATCCTCTCAACGTATGAAACTCACTGGTAATCGTAAGTACACAGGAAAACACAAAACATAATAACACTATAACTCTAGTGTATAAACTACTCTTTTTTTTTTTTTTTTTTTTTTTTTTTTTGAGAAGGAGTCTCGCTCTTTCACCCAGGCTGGAGTGCAGTGGCGCAATCTCGGCTCACTGCAGGCTCCGCCCCCCGGGGTTTGCACCATTCTCCTGCCTCAGGCTCCCACGTAGCTGGGACTACAGGCGCCCGCCACCTCGCCCGGCTAATTTTTTATATTTTTAGTAGAGGCAGGGTTTCACCAGGTTAGCCAGGATGGTCTCGATCTCCTGACCGCGTGATCCGCCCACCTCGGCCTCCCAAAGTGCTGGGATTACAGGCGTGTGCCACCATGCCCAGCTATAAACTACTCTTAAGTAGAAAGTATAAAACATGAACCATTCAGAATTAATAACTACAATAACTTTTCAAGATGTAGACAATAAGATGTAAATAGGAACAACAAAAAGTTTAAAAGTGTGGAAACAAAGAGTTTATTAGATTTTATTTTGCTTGTTTGTTAGTTTGTGTGTTTATGTAAGCAGTGTTAAGTTTGTTATCAGCTGAAAATAATAGGTTATAGAAAACTATTTGCAAGCCTCATGGTAACCTGAAATCAAAAAACACACAATGGATACACAACAAATAAAAAGTAAGAAATTAAATCATACTACTAGTGTAAAACACCTTCATTAAAAGGAAGACAGGAAGAAAGGAAAGAAGAAAGAGTAGACCACAAAACCACTAGTAAACAAATGAGAAAATGGCAGAAGTTAGTCCTTACTTAATGATAATTATGTTTATTGTAAATAAACTAAACTTTTCAATAAAAAGGCAAGGAGTGGCTGAATAGATTTAAAAAATAAGCACCCTATAATCTGTTGCCTACTTGAAGTACCTTTACTTGTAAAGACACATATACACTGAAAATAAAGATATGGAAAAAAATATTCCATGCCAGTGAAAACCAAAAAAGACCAAGATTAAGTATACTTATATCAGACAAAATAGATTTCAAGATAAAACTATAAGAAGAGACAAAGAAGGTCATTATATAATGATAAAGGTGTTGATTCATCAAGAGGATATAAAAATTGTAAATATGCATGCATTCAACACTAGAAGACCAAGATATATAAAGTAAATATTATTAGAGATGGACCAAAATACAATAATAGCTAGAGAGTCCAACTCCCCACTTTTAGCATTGGACTGATTTTCCAGACAGAAAATCAACAAAGAAACATCAGACTTAATCTGCAATATAGACCAAACATACCTAATATATATTTATGAAACATTTCATCCAGTGGCTTTAGAATACACATTATTTTCCTCAGCACATGGATCATTCTCAAGAATAGACCATATGTTAGTCCACAAATAAAGTATTAAAACATTTAAAAAACACTATCAAATATCTTCTCTGCCCACAATATAATAAAGTCAGAAATCAATAACCTGAGAGAATTTGAAAACTATACAAACACATAGAAATTAAGGAATATGCTCCAGAATAACCAGTGGATCAATGAATAAATAAAGAAGGAAATTGAAAAATTTCTTGAAACAAATTACAGTGAAAACACAATATACGAAAACCTACTGGATACATCAAAAGTGGCACTAAGAAGGAAGTTTATAGCTCTAAGTGCCTATATTAAAAGAGAATAAAAATTTCAAATAAACCACCTAATGATGCATCTTAAAAACAGAAAAGCAAGACCAAATCAAACCCAAAGTTAGTCAAAGAAAAGAAATAATAAAGGTCAGAGCAGAATCAATGAAATAGAAACAAAGAAAACAATACAAAAAATCAACAAAATAAAAAGCTGTGTTTTTTTTAAAAAGATAAAATTGACAAACCTTTAGCCAGAGTAACTAAGAAAAAAAGAGTGGAGATCCAAATAAATAAAATCAGAGGTGGAAAAGGAGACATTACAACTAACACCATAGAAATTCTAAGATCATTAGAGGCTATGATGAGCAACTACATGTCAATCAATTGCAAAACCTGGAAGAAATGGATAAATACCTGACGCATACAAACTGCCAAAAGTGAACCATGAAGAAATCCAAAACATGAACAGACCAATAGAAAGTAACAAGATCAAAGCCATAATAAAAAGACCCCAAGAAAAGAAAAGCCCCGGCCGGGCGCGGTGGCTCACGCTTGTAATCCCAGCACTTTGGGAGGCCGAGGCGGGCGGATCACGAGGTCAGGAGATCGAGACCACGGTGAAACCCCGTCTCTACTAAAAATACAAAAAAATTAGCCGGGCGTGGTGGCGGGCGCCTGTAGTCCCAGCTACTCGGAGAGGCTGAGGCAGGAGAATGGCGTGAACCCGGGAGGCGGAGCTTGCAGTGAGCCGAGATTGCGCCACTGCACTCCCGCCTGGGCGGCAGAGCGAGACTCCGTCTCAAAAAAAAAAAAAAAAAAAAAAAAAAATATATATATATATATAAAAAAAAAAAAAAAAAAAAAAAAAAAAGAAAAGAAAAGCCCAGGACCCGATGGCTTCACTGCTGAATTCTACCAAACATTTAAAGAAGAGTTAATAACAATTCTACTCAAACTATTCCAAAAAATAAAGGCAGAGGGAGTACTTCCAAACTCATTCTATGGGGCCAGTATTACCCTGATACCAAAACCAGACAAAGACACATCAAAAAAGGAAAACTACAGGCCAATATCTCTGATAAACATTGATGCAAAAATCCTCAACAAAATGCTAGCAAATTATATCAACAACACATTAATAATATCATTCATCATGACTAAGTAAGATTTATCCCAGAGATGCAAGGATTTTTCAATGTATGCAAATCACTCAATGTGACATGTCATGTCAGCAGAATGAAGGATAAAAACCATACAATCATTTCAATTGATGCTGAAAAATCATTTGATAAAATTCAACATCCCTTCATGATAAAAACCCTCAAAAAGCTGGGTTTAGAGACAACAAAATAATATATCAACATAATTAAAGCCATATATGACAGACCTACAGCTAATATTATGCTGAATGGTGAGAAACTGAAAGCCTTTCCTCTAAGATTTGGAATACAATTAGGCTGCTCGCTTTCATTGCCGTTATTCAACATAGTACTAGAAGTCCTACCTAGAGAAATTAGACAAGAGAAAGAAATAAAGAGCATCAAAATTGAAATGAAAGAAGTCACATTATCCTTATTTACAGAAAACATTATCTTATATTTGAAAAAAATGATTCAAACTGATAACAAATTCAGTAAAATTACAGGAAACAAATAAACATACAAAAATCAGTAGCATTTCTATAACCAGAGAGCAAACAATTGGAACAAGACATCAGGAAAATAATCCCATTTACAATAGCTACAAATAAAATAAAATACCTAGGAATTAATTTAACCAAGGAAGTGAAATATCTCTGTAATGAAAATATTTACACATTGATGAAATAAATAGAAAAGGACAAGAAAAAATTGAAAGATATTCCATGTTTGTGGATTGGAAGTATCAATTATGTCAAAATATTCATACTACCCAAAGCAATCTACAGATTCAATGCAATCTCTATCAAAATATCAATTACATTTTTCATAAAAATAGAAAAAAATATTCTGAAACTTATATAGAACCACAAAACATTCAGTACAGTCAAACATATCCTGAGCAAAAGAAAAAAAATACTGGAGAAATGACATTATATGACTTCAAATTCTACTACAGAGTTACAGTAGTAACCAAACAGCATGGTACTGATATTAAAATGGACACATAGACCAATGGAACAGAATAAAGGACCCAGAAACATAACAATACATTTACAGTGAACTCATTTTCAACAAAAGTGCCAAGAACATACATTGGGGAAGGACAGTCTGTTCAATAAATGGTATTGGGAAACCTGAGTCTCCATATGCAGAAGAACAAAATTCAACCCGTATCTTTGGCCATATGCAAAAATCGAATAAAAATGGATTAAAGAGTTAATTAAGTCTAAGACTTAAAACTATGAAACTACTACAGGAAGATATTGGGGAAAATCTCCAGTATATTGAACTGGGAAAAGATTTCTTGGGTAATATCCCACAAGCACAGGTAACCAAAGCAAATATTAACAAATGGGATCACACCAAGTTAAAAAGCCTCTGCACAGTGAAGGAAACAATCAACAATGTGAAGAGACAACCCACAGAGTGGGAGAAAACATTTACAGACTATCCATTTGACAAGGGTTCAATAATGAGAATATATAAGGACCTGAAACAACTCTACGGGGAAAATATAATAATTTAATTTTATAATGTGCAAAAGATATGAATGGACATTTCTCAAAAGAAGACATTCAATGGCAAAGAGATATACGAAAAGGTGCTCAACAACAGTGATCATCAGAGAAATGCAAATCAAAAGTACAATGAGATATCACTTCCCAGTTAACATGGCTTTTATTCAAAAGGCAGACAATAACAAATGCTGCAGAGGATGAATGTTTAGAAAAGGGAACCATTGTACACTCTTGCTAGAGATAGAAATTAGTGCAATCACCATGGAGAACAATTTAGCAAAACTAAAATTGAGCTACCATATGATCCTCCAATTCTACTCCTAGGTATATATCCAAAAGAAAAAAAATGGTATGTGGAATAAATATCTACAGTCTCATGTTTATTGTGGCACTATTCACAATAGCCAAGATTTGGAAGCAAACTAAGTGTCCATCAACAGATAAATGGTTAAATAAAATGTGGTACATATACACAACGGAGTACTATTCACCCATAAGAAAAATGATATCCTGTCATTTGCAACAACATGGGTGGAACTGGAGATCATTATGTTAAGTGAAATAAGCCAGGCAAAAGAGTGAAGGAGAAGCAGCCACATCTTACATGGGCAGAGCAGGAGGAAGAGAGAGGGGGGGAAGGTGCTACACACTTTTAAACAACCAGATCTGAGCACTCACTATCACAAGAGCAGCAATGGGGTGGGGGGAATCTGCCCCCATGACACAATTGCTTCCTACCAGGCCCCACCTCCAACACTGGGTGTTATCATTCAACATGAGATGTGGATGGGGACACAAATCTAAACCATATCACACACCAATCCACCAGTTCATGTTATTTCTGGTATGTGATATTATCAATACAGCAGCTCTAAATATTGGCATACAGGTTTTACATGAACATATGTCCTCATTACACTTGGTTAAGTACCTAGGAGAGGATTCTTGGGTAGGATGGGAATGTGTAAGTTTATAAGAGAGGCTCTGTCAAACTGATTTGCAATATGGATGTAACATTTTGCATTCCCACCAGCAATATCTGAGAGTACTGTTATTCTTCATCTTCAACAGAATTTATTAGTGTCAGTTTTTATTTATTTGATCCATGCTAATAGGTGCATGGTAATATCTATCGGAGTTTTAATTTCCATTTCCTTAAAGACTTATGACATTTATGTCCTTATTTACTAGTTGTATATCTTCTTCAGTAAAATACTGTTACAAACATTCACCCTTTAATTGGATTGTTTGTTTTCTTTGTAATGAGATTTGAAAGTTCTTTACATAACTTGATTATAAGTCCTTTGTCACCTCTGTACTTTGCAATTATTTTCTACCTGTCTGTGGCTTGTCATTTCTTTCTCTTTGGAAAAAGTGGTGTATTTTGAAGACCAGAATTTTTAAACTTTGATGACTTCTATTGTATTAGTTTTTTCTTTTATGAATTATGCTTTTTCTGGCCTAAGAAACTAAAATTTATGAATATTTATATTTTCTGGAAGTTTTACAGTTTTAGGTTTTAAATTTATGCCTATGATTCATTTCAATTTAGTTTCAAATTTAGTTCAAAGTATGACTTGAAGTTCTTTTTTGCATGTGGATATCTAATTGTCTCAGTGCCATTTGTGGAAAATGATGTTGGTGGTTGTATTTCTAATTATCTCTCTCATATTCAATCTATCGATGTGTTTATCCTTTTACTAATACTACGTTTTCTTGACTGCAATAAATTTATGTTAATCTTGAATCAAGTAGTTTTAAAAATACATGTATTTTGAGTATTAACTCTTCTATAGCGTAGTATCTTTAATTTCTAAATATACCTTATGGTCTTTCCATGACACTTTTCTTCTCAATTAGTTTACCTGTTAAATATTTAATCTACAATTTGAAATACTACCATGCTATCAAATATTAGAAAATCTATTCTGCATTCCTCATTTGACCTTTTACAATAAAATATATCCCTGAGATCAGTACATCATTAACATTATCGAATAAGACCTCCCATTTTTCTCTAACCTGAAAATATTTAACTATATGATTCAATTTACTCAATCTGAATAGTAAGTTATATAAAATATTTATGTCAGAGTATTTTCAAAGGGGATTTGAAGTTCATTACAAAGGGGACAATAGGATTATAATAAAGCTAATAAATGAGATGTGCCTAAGTTTTTCCAAGGCTTCTTTTCCTTGGAGGTAAAAATAGGTTAATGGTAGTAGCTATAATCCTGTCAAAAAGGGTTTCTAGCCCTACTTACTCATATAATAATTTCTAGTCACATTCAAAGTCACTCTCTGTCATCTCTGGAAATTTTTATGCAGTTGCTCACATGTAATTAACAACTAGAATATCAGCCAAAGTTATCCTGCATTGCTTACCATATTTTCAATTTCTATTCTGATACTTAGTCTATGCCAATCTCCATTGCTCTCAAAATCACCTGACAAAATCTTATTATTGTATCTTTGGCATGTATTCAGTTTAAAAGTCATAAACTCCAATAAGAATTGTATGGTAAAAACAGCAGTCTATTATATGAATCAAATGTATGGTTGGCTAAACATTTTTAAATCTTTATCCTTTCTTGGATTAGGAAACACAATCAGCACCTGATTCTCTCTACAATTTCCCCTTGATTCAGATTTTTTATGATCTGTCATCTGGAGACTTAGCAAACCGCTTATCTTATCTCCAAATCACCTGTCTCTTTTCCTTCTAGTTTTTCCCAATGTCAAAATGAAAATCTCCTGCAAAAATGTTCTTATTTATATCAATTATTTCATAATTGTTGTATTTCTCTGTAGACATGGCAGATCAAACAAATGTTTTTAATGTAGCACTCCCATGAATTCTATAAAAGTATAATAAATGGATTTAAAATAATGGTTTAATTGACTCAAATGTATTCAGTGGTGAATTCTACCATGTATTTAAGTAAGAAATTATACCAATTCTTTACAATCTCTTCCAGAAGATAGACACAGAGGAAGTACTTCCCAACTCATTCTATGAGTTCAGTATTGCCCTAATACTAAAACCAAAGAAAGATATTACAAAAAAAGAAAACTACGGAACAATGTCTCTCATGAACACAGATAAAAAATCCTCAACAAAATATTAGAAAACTGAATTCAGCGATGCATTAAGAGAATTATATACCACAACCAATTGGTATTTTTCCCAGCAATGCAAGACTGGTTCAAGGTTCAAAAAGAAAGTAATGTAACATATCACATCAACAAGCTAAAGAAGAAAAGGCACATGTTCATATCAATAGCTACTGGACAAGCATTTGATACAACCCAGCAGCCATTTATGATAAAAACTCTCAGAAAAGTAAAAATGAGGGGAACTTTCTCAACTTTATGAAGAATATCTATTGAAAACCTCAGCAAATATCCTACTTAATGATGGAAAAACTGAAAACTTTTCTATTAAGACCAGAAAAATATAAGAATGTCTTCTTACCACTCCTTTTCAACATTGTCATGGAAGCTCTAGCTAGTACAATAAGATGAGAAAATAAAATATATGATATATAGATTGAGAAGAAAACAACTAAATTGTCATTGTTCTCAGATGGCATAACTGTCTATGTAGAAAATCTGAAAGAACTGACCAAAAAGAAAAGAAAACTAGTAAGCTTTTTATAGCAAAAAACTGGAACTAGTAAGCAATTATAGCAAAGTTTCAGGATACAAAGTTAATATACAAAAGTCAATCACTTTCCTAACTACCAGTAATGAACAAATGGAATTTGAAATGGAAAATATTTAGTTATAAATCTAACAAAATATACACAAGATCTAAATATCTATATGAAGAAAACTATGAAACTCTCATGAAAAAAATTAAATAGAAACAAAAAATGGAGAGACATTCTAGTTCATAAATAGGAAGCTTCAATACTGTCAACATGTTAGTCTTTCCCAATTTCATTTATAAATTCCATGGAATCCCAATCAAAATTCTAGCAAATTGTTTTGTGGATATTGACAAACTAATAATATTTACATTGAGAGACTAAAGACCCAGAATAGCCAACATAATATTGAAGGAGATCGAAGTCAGAGGACTGACACTACTCACCTTCAGACTTACTTTAAAGCTACTAATCAATACACTGTGTTGTCGATACAAAATAAAATAAAATAGACAAATAGGTCAATGAAGTAGAATAGAGAGTCCAGAAATAGACCCACTTAAATATAGTCAAATGACTTTTTTTAAAAGGCAGAAGCAATACAATGGAGAAAATATAATTGTTTAAACAAGTTGTGTTGATATGGTTTGGCTGTGCCCTCACCCAAATCTCATCTTGAATTGTAACTCCCACAATCCCCACGTGTTGTAGAAGGGACCCAGTGGGAGGAAACTGAATCACAGGAGTGGGTCTTTACTGTGCTATTCTCATGATAGTGAAAAATTCTCACCAGATCTGATGGTTTTATAAAGGGGAGCTTCCCTCCACAAGATCTCTTCTCTTGTATGCCACCATGTGAGACATGCCTTTCACCTTCTGCCATGATTGTGAGACCTCCCCAGCCACGTGGAACTGAGAGTCCATTAAACCTCTTTCTTTTGTAAATTGCCCAGTCTCAGGCATCTCTTTATCAGCAGTGTGAAAAAGAACTAATGCAGTAAATTGGTACCAGTAGAGTGGGGTGCTGCTGAAAAGACACATGAAAATGTGGAAGCAACTTTGGAATGGGGTAACAGATAGAAGTTGGAAGAGTTTGGAGGGCTCAGAAGAAGACAGGAAAATGTGGGAAGATTTGGAACTCCCTAGACTCACCGAATGGATTTGACAAAAATGCTGATAATTATATGGACAATGAAATCCAGGCTCAGGTGGTCTCAGATGGAGATGAGGAACTTGTTGGGAACTTAATCAAAGATACCGTTGTTATGTTTTAGCAAAGAGACTAGCAGCATTTTGCCCCTGCCCTAGAGATTTGTGGAGCTTTGAGCTTAAGAGAGATGATTTATGGTATCTGGCAGAAGGAATTTCTAAGCAGCAAAGCATTCAAGATCTGACCTGGATGCTATTAAAGGCATTCAGCTTTAAAAGGGAAACAGAGCATAAAAGTTTGTAAAATTTGCAGCTTGACAATGGAACCTCAGCCTGTATTTCAGAAGATACATGGAAATGCCTGGATGCCCAGGCAGAAGTTTGCTGCAGGGGCAGGGCCCTCATGGAGAACCTCTGCTAGGGCAGTGCAGAAGGGAGATGTGGGGTCAGAGTCCCCACACAGATTCTCTACTGGGGCACTGCCTAGTATGAGCTGTGAGAAGAGGACCACCATACTCCTGACCCCAGAATGGATGGTAGATCCACCGACAGCTTGCCACGTGTGCCTGGAAAAGCTGCAGACGTTCAACACCAGCTTGTGAAGGCAGCCAGGAGGGGGGTTATACCCTGCAAAGCCACAGGGGCAGAGCTGCCTAAGGTCGTGTAAGTCCACCTCTTGTATCAGTGTGACTTGCATATGAGACATGGAGTCAAAGGAGATCATTTTTGGAGTTTTAAGATTTGACTGCACCACTGGATTTTGAACTTGCAGGGGGCCTGTAGCCCCTTTGTTTTGGCCAATTTTTCCAATTTAGAATGGTTGTATTTACCCAATGCCTGTACACCCCTTGTATATAGGAAGTAACTAACCTGCTTTTGATTTTGCAGGCTCATAGGCGGAAGGGAATTGCCTTGTCTCAGATGAGACTCTGGACTGCAGACTTTTGAGTTAATGCTGAACTGAGTAAAGATTTTGGGGGACTGTTAGGAAGGCATGATTGGTTTTGAAATGTTTGAACATGAGATTTAGGAAGGGCCAGGGGTGGAATGATATGGTTTGGCTGTGTCCCCCCTCAAATTTCATCTTGAATTTCTATGTGTTGTGGGAGGGACCCAGTGGGAGGTGATTGAATCATGGGCGTGGGTCTTTCCCACGCTGTTCTCATGATAGTGAATGAGTCTCATGAAATCTGATGGTTTCATAAGGGGGAGTTTTCCTGCATAAGCTTTCTTTTTGCCTGCTGACATCCATGTAAGATGTGACTTGCTCCTTCTTGCCTTCTGCCATGATTGTGAGGCCTCCCCAACCAATGTGAAACTGTAAGTCCATTAAACCTCTTTCTTCTGTAAATTTCCCAGTCTCATGTATGTCTTTATCACCAGCATGAAAACAGACCAATGCAACCATCTGCATGCAAAAATTAATAAATCTAGGTACAGGTCTTTTATCTTTCACAAAAATTAACTCAAAATGGATTATTTACCTAAATGTAAAGTGCAAAACTATAAATCTCCTAGAATATAATATAGAGGATAAACAAAAATCTAGTTGACCTTTGGTATAAAACTTTTTTTCCACACATAAATCACCATATGAGTGTTTATTACAGCTTTATTCATAACTGCCAAAACTTGGAAGTAATCAAGATGTCCCTCAGTAGTTGAATGGATTTCTAAAAACTTGTGGTACATCCAGACAATAGAAGATTATTCAGTATTAAAAAGATAGGAGCAGTTGGGCATGGTGGCTCACGCCTGTAATCCCAGCACTTTGGCACTTTGGGAGGCCAAGTGGGGCAGATCACCTGAGGTCAAGAGTTCGAGATCAGCCTGGCCAACAAGATGAAACCCCATCTCTACTAAAAATACAAACATTAGCAGGGCGTTGTGGCAAGCGCCTGTAATCCCAGCTACTCAGGAGGCTGAGGCAGGAGAATTGCTTGAACCCGGGAGGCAGAGGTTGCAGTGAGCCGAGATTGCACCATTGCACTCCAGCCTGGGGACAAGAGCGAGACTTCATCTCAAAAAAAAAAAAAAAAAAAAGATACGAGCAATCAAGCCATGAAAAGACATGAGGGAAACTTGAACAAATATTACTAAGTGAAAGAAGCTGATCTGAAATGATGACATACTGCATAATACCAACTATATGACATTCTAGAAAAGGCAAAACTATAGAGTTAATTTAAAAAGCAATGATTTCCAGTAGTTAGAGGGAAGGGGAAGATAAGTGAGTGGTGCACAGGATTTGGGGGCAGTGAAAGTATTCTGTATGATATTGTAATTATATATACATGTCATTATACATTTGTCAAAACATGTAGAATGTACATCAAGCATGAAACTTAATATGAACTATGGACTTCAGATAATTAAGATTTGTCAATGTCGGTTCATCAATTGTAAAAAATGTACCACTGTGATGTGAGATGTTGGTAGTAGGGGAAGCTTGCATATATGGATACAGCGGGTATATAGAGAATCTGTGTACCTTCTAATCAATTATTCTGTGACCATATAGCTGCTTTGAAAGTAAAGTCTATCTTTAAAAATAAGATTTAAATTGGCTAACTCTTCACGGTAAAGAGAACAAGAAAGAAAAAAAGCAGCAACACAATTCTGAAAACTGAAAAATAGAGAGACAGTGGCTATTGATGTAGCTGACTAGAGAATGTGGATTTCATTCAAGTAGCAGCAAGAACAAAAATAGAGTTTGGCAAACTCACAATATGATTAAAATAATTTACTTTTCACCAGAAGGTTTGGAAGATAAATTTGAGAACATCTACTCATGGGCAAAACTAAAACAAAAGAGGTAAGATAAAATACAAAATAATACTAGTCTATGAGGTAGAATACTTTAAAAGACAACTTCAAAGAAGAAAGCGAGGAAAAGGAACTGGATCAATTTGTGAATAAAATTTCAAAGACTAATATCCTAGATTGGACATTTTATTTTTTTATTTTTATGGGTACATAATAGCTGTATATAGTTCTGGGGTACACGAGATGTTTTGATATAAGCATGCAACGTGAAATAGGCACATCATTAGAATGGGATATCCATCCCCCTCAAGCATTTATGTATTGAGTTTCAAGCAATTAAATTACACTCTTTATGTTAAAATGTACAGTTATTATTGACTATACTCACCCTTTCGTGCTATCAAATGGTAGCACTTATTCATTCACCTGACTATTTTTAACCTATTAATAATCCTTCTCCCAGGCCCCATTACTCTTCCCAGCCTCTGATAACCATCCTTCTACTCTCTATATCCATGAGTTCAATTATTTTGATTTTTAGATCCCATAAATAATTCATGTGATAGAATTCTGAATTCCTTGCCTGTGTTATCTTGAATTTATTTGTGTTTCTTCAACCAGCTATTTTGAATTCTCTGTCTGAAAGTTCACATATGTCTGTTTTTCCAGGATTGGTCCCTGGTGCCTTATTGAGTTCATTTGGTGAGGTCCCGTTTTCCTGGATGGTGTTGATACTTATAGATGTTCTTTGGTATCTGTGCATTGAAGAGTTAGGTATTTATTATAGTCTTCCCTGTGTGAGTTTATTTGTACCTGCCCATTTTGGAAAGGCTTTTCAGGTATTTGCAAAGACTTGGTATTGAGATCTAAGATATTTTTATTTAAGGGACACCCCAAGCCCAGTAATGCTGTGATTTTTGCAGACTCATAGAGGTCTTGCCTTGAGGGTCTTGGACATGATCTGAGAGAATTCTCTAGATTACCAGGCAGAAACTCTTGTTCCCTTCCCTTACTTCTTCAAATATATATAGTCTCTCTCTTTCGCTCTCTCTGTTCTGAGCCTCCTAAAGGTTGGGGTGGAGAGACACAAGCACCCCTGTGGCCACCACCACCACTATGATTGTGCCGGGTCAGACCTAAAGTCAGTACAACACTAAGTTCCCACCAAGGTCTGCTGTAACCACTCCCTGGCTACTACTTATGTTTGCTCAAGGCCCTGGGGCTCTACAATCAACCAGTCTCAAAGCCAGTCAGGTCTGTGTCCTTCTCTTCAGGGTGGTGAGGTCCCCCAGGCCCCAGGTTCGTCCTGAGGTGCCATCCAGGAGTCAAGGACTAGAGTAAAAAGTCAAAGAACTCTAACTGGTGTTCTATTTTCCTGTAGCTGAGCTGGCATTGAAACCACAAGCTACAGTCCTTCCCACACTTCCTTCCCCTTTCCAAAGGCAGAAGAGCTACTAGAGTTATTTTGGGTGAAAAAACTAATACATGGCCCATTACATTATTGCCTATTGAACTGATGAAGACTTCATCCAAATAATCCAGCTACAATGGGTTTTTAATTAATGGAGACTCACATCTTATATCTGCTTTTTAATTTTAGATCTCACAGAAATTACTAAACTCATAAAGTCATTTCAAATTCCAAACAGCCACTGCCCTGAATTTAAACCAGCACTTTAAGTGTCAGGTGCCATGCAGGTCATTGGAAATGAAAGAATACATCAGGAAAAAAAAAAAATATATATATATATATATATACCTTAAAAGAAACAGTATTAATATATACAGTAGTCCACCCTTAACTGTAGGGCGTATGTTCCAAGATTCCCAGTGGATGTCTGAAACCACAGATAGTACTAAGTGCTATATACACTACGTTTTTGCCTATATATACATACGTATGAATACTTTTCATTATAAATTAGGCACAGTAAGAGATTAAAAATAACATAATTATGACAATATGCTGTTCATAATTTCACATAGAAGGTTTGTTCTTACCTTAGATCTTAGAAACCTCAGCATATGTGGTTTTCTTTTCTCTCCTTATTAAGTCAGAAACTTTCACCATTTTACTTGAAGGAAGCATTGTACAGCTTCTCTTTGGCATATCCGAATTGCCAGCATCACTACTCTTTCACTTAAGACAATTATTAAGTAAAAGAGAGTGACTTGAACACAGACTCTTCAATCCTGAGACAGTCAATCTGATAACTAAGATGGCTACAGAGTAACTAGCAGGTGGGCAGGATATACAGAATAGTTCCTCCAGATAAGGGGATAATTCACATTCTGGTGGGAAGAAACAGAACAGCTAGAGATTTCATCACACTACTCAAAACAGCATACAATTTAAAAATTACTGTTTATTTCTGGAATTTCCCACTTTAACATTTTTGGTCAGAGGGTAACCGAAACTGCAGAAAGCAAAACCACAGATGGAGGACTACTGTAGAAACAACTGAACTTATCACTTACAGGAGCAATTTTAAATATTTATCACTAATTTCTACATCCATATATTAATCTTACAAAGTAATTTTTTAACCTAAAAAAAGATCAGTGAAAAGAATAAATTTAATGCAACATTTTATTGCAGATACAGGCTTTAAATGTTCCAATGACAGATAACGGGTGTCCAACAACTACTTTAGTTTTTAGTTACATATTTTACAATAATCATGGATGATCTGCACAACCTAAACAAGAGGGAAAGCAAGATGTTGAAAGGTATGGAAATATTCTTTTTTAAAAAGTTGAAGAAATGGTTTGTGTTTGGCTTTAAGAGGAAGTAAGTCTAGGAGGACTCCTGAGTGATGTATTGAAATGGCTCACAAGTTCCCATGAAAATGAATGAAGAGACAGAATGTACATTATCTGGAAAGCTGAACTTGGTCAAATGGTGACAGAAGCAGAATTTGCAGAGTTTTACAATTCTGCAAATTTTTTTCACATAATAGACAAGAAAAGTCAAAAGCAGTGGTTCTCAGCCAAGGTTGATTTTGTGTCCCATGGAACACTGGTAAGTCTGGAGACATGTTCCCACAATTCTGGATGGGAGAAGACAGCATTACTGGCACCTAGCATGTAGATGCTCCAGATGCTAGTAAATATCCAACAATGTATACAGCCAACAGCCCAAAACGATTTTCCAGCCCCAAAAGACCACAGCACCAAGACTGAAAAACTTCTTGTGAATTATGGAAATATACTGAAGGAGACCAGCTGCCCAACAAGTTCTGAGGTTTTTTTCAGTCTCATTAATCTAGCAGAAACTTAGCAGCTCCTTCAGTATCATTACAGGATTCTTCTCTGTGTCCTTGTATTCAAGAAATGTGCACTCTACACCCTTAAGTAGAGATAATTATATGAAAAAGATAAATAACAGCATAAAATTTAAAAAAAGAAAGTTTAAAATAGAAAGGCACCCTAAGACTTCAAAGAAAAAGATGGAATGTAAACATAGGATTAAGTGTACTCATTGTGGATACTCTGTGAATTCCAACCCCAACTTTAACAGTTTCTAGTTATGAAGCTAAGGATCAAATCCTTGCCTTCCAGAAACCTCCACACCCTCATTTGTAAAATGGAAACCTAACTTTTAGGTTAGTTATGAGAATTCAGTAAATTATTATTTTGAAAATGCTTGTAAAAATGCCTGGCACATCATGTCAGAAGTAAATATTGCTATGATGATACCAATATCATATGATATGGATATGGATACCAAGGCATCCAGACATATTTTTACAGAGGAGATGAGATTTGATCTGGAATTACAGAGGAAGACTTTAGACAGGTGAAAAAGAAAAAGAAATGGCATTTTATGTAAGGAGAGCATCATGCTATGCTGAATGAAATGAACAGCCTTCCCCTCCCCTGTCTCTTTAGTGCATTCCTGGCAGCTTCTCCCTCTTTCCATTCTCCCCAGAACTTCCTCGGTAGTCATTTCCAATCTGAACCAAGATGCTACAGACAAAAACTATCTTTCTATACTCTCAAATATTTTTTCTGCATTTCACAAAGTCAATTTACTTATTTTAAAAAAACTGTTTTTTCATGTTTTTGATCAATTTTTTAAATTGGCTTACATGTCAATTATACATTTCACAAGCATTAAGGAAGAAGGACTAAGCTATATAAAAGGCATTCTATTTTCCATATGCATTAAACATTTATAGCAGAAACAAAAAATTGGTGCATGGTTTCCAATGTTATGGTAAGCTGCATGATGTCCCTGGTGTGGGTTTTAGTCTATTTTGGAAGGGGAATAAATCATACATTAAACTGAAATCCAAAATAAAGCTGTCTGTGTCTCATTCAAACATCACATAAACATCATAATACATTTTCATCCGGAAAAAAGAAAAAATTTCTATACATATCCTAAATTAAGGCAGCATCAAAAATAACAAAATGAAATGCCACTGCATTCACCTACATACAGGCAATTTTTAAAATAATCTAGTCGCAATAACATATATTGTTTTCCTAGAAAATAAATAAGACTGGAGAACATAAGCAATTTCCTCCAAGGTCATTCAGCATAATATTTTTAAGGGTAGAATCAGAAAGGCAATCTGAGCTTACAACAAGGTTGTTAAAGTTGTTGGTTCTAGAAAGCATAAAGATAGCTTTTGGGATCAGAGTCTATGGCCCCTGGTGTAAAACGATAACATAGATAAATCAACGCCTGTCACAGGCTATACTCTATTTTTTGGAATTAATGCTTCCAAAAATCCACAGTCTCTAGAGCATATTGCTTTGTTTCTTCTGTATAGTTTCTGTCTACCTATTATCTACATAAGTGAAAACTGTAAAATCTTTCAAATGCCATTAAGAGCTGACAACTTCAAACATTTTCAAAAATATATTTGACAAAAAGTTTGTAATCTAAACAACAACATCACTGGAGTGAACATAAAGCAAATAAATATGGTACAAATGGAGGGTTTTAGGAGATAAATAACTTGGAATGGTGATTTAAGAAAGCCTAGGAAGGAGAGCATTATGCTAAACATGTATGTACGTATGCATCATTTATGATATAATTTTGTGGGAAACTGCCAACATTTCCTCTTTTAGCTCTACAGAATAGTTGAATCACCAGTGTCTTTCTACTTTAAATGGTCTCAGGATATTTTGAGAGAACACTTTAAATTCATTTTACTGCTCTGCCAACATAGCTAGAGTTGAGAAATAGAGTAGAAAATGCATATAAATTAGGTTATTTTGCAAATTGGTAACATCTTCAATATTATCTTCCCCTTCTTAATGGATTTAAATTAGAAACACTAATGACTATATTAGCATATTTTGTGCTCAGTGGGAGACGCCAATGGAAGGGTTCTTTGGGTACATTTGGAGAGAGATAAACAGTTGAGTATCATCAACACCAAAATCAAAATAATGTTTCACTAAAAATATAAAGTTTTAAAGAATTATCATGTGCATCTCCGAGCATTCAAAATAAATTTATAGGGCAGTTTTAAACCATACTGAGAGGAGGAACTTATTAAAAAGTACAGTTTTCTTTATTCAAACTTAAAGCTTAAAAAAATTCTAATCCTTTGTGAATCATGCTCAGATGAGCTCTGCTGTGTCCTTTGTTATAAAAATATAATCCTAGACATATGTATTCAACAAGACTATGGCACCAGGTCCTTAATATTATTGTAGTTGAAATAATTTGCTTATATTTATTCCTTTGCTTTATTTTACATAGTCATTTTTTATTTAAAATTAAAATATGAACTGGTGGAGTGAAGGCATATTTGGCTACTGAAACAGATTTATTCTAAATTGGAAGTTCATGGCATGCACAAGTAGGAGAATTTTGCACAACATGAATGCAGCAAACACAGCTTAAGGGCATGGGAGCTGGGAATAGAAAAACTAGAAACCGAAGCTTTTCTTTGTTTCTCAGTGACCACGTCATCTGAATCTCTGTTTCTTTTGAAAGGCCTATTGCTCATTCCTTCCTTCTCTCCTTCTTGCTTCCTTTCTTTCTGTCTCCTGCAGACTAGTTTCCTCTGCCTGAACACTATGAACACTATAGTCCTAAGGCATTCAGGCATGTAACCAGAATGACTTGACCAGTGCAGCTCAAGGCGAAGCGCTCCAGAGTTCTAGTATACCAGAGGTTTCTAATGCCCAGGACAGAAAGCACTTATCCAGGTCAGCTCTTTGTTTTCCTTGCTGCTGTGTGCCTAAACTTGGCCCACACTGTGATCACAAATAGTGTCATGGAGTGAAATCCTTTGTTCATCCAACAAATACGTATATTTACTAATTGATAAACACTATGCCTATGGCAGAAAATAAGGGCACAGTCTTTGATCTCATAAAGTACACAATTTCGTGGAACAAAGAATATGTTTCAAATAATCACATCAATTAAAGTATAATTTCCTAACTGAGAAAAACTCAGAAGGAAAGGAAGATATTTTTGTGGAAGGTCAGGGAAAGTTTTTCTGAGGAAGTGAGGTTAGAGATGTGATTGGAAGGATTAATCAAATTTTGCCAATTTAAGGAAGAAAGAGAAGTTGAGAACAGCATTCCTGGGAAATAAACAATACAAACAATGACTCTGTGGTAGACTGTACACCCAACATGTTATGAGAAGGCCTCAGTAGCTGATGAAGAGAGAGCAAGAATATGACTATGTTCATTAGAATATGACTGAGGAGGCAGGTAGGCAGGAGCCAATTCACTTCGTCTTACTAGAAAAGATAAGACTTTGTTCTGCAGCCTTAGAACAATGGGAGTCTTAGAAGAGTTTTGAACAAGTGGGTAAGTTGATGTGTCTTGTTTGAAAGACACTTCTGATTGCAGTGGGGAAAAAAGAAAAGATTGCATGAAGGCAAGAGTGGATGTAAGACCAGTTACAATTTAATAGTGTAAGTTAGAGATGATAGAAGTTTAGTGTAGACATAGTAGTAGGAGAGAAAAAAGTGTTAAGGATTGAGAGATATTTAAGAGTAAAGTTGAAGTGACAAGATTATGTTTCACCTGAGGACTGGGACACCATGCTAGAGGAAGGGACATGGACATAGCATATAAATTCAGTGAACATTTGCAGTACCTAAATAGCTAAGATTAAAGATGATGATTATATGGGTTGAGTTTTGTCTCCCAAAAAAGATACATTGATGTTCTGGCCCTCAATGCTTCAGAATTTGGCTGCATTTTGAAATAAAGTGTTTACAGAGATCATCAAGTTAAAATGAGGTCACTAGAATAGATCCTAATCCAGTATGACTAGTGCCCTTATAAAAAGTAGGAATTTGGACACAGAGACAAACATGCACATAGGGACGATGATGTAAAGACACACAGGAAGAAGACAGCTGTGTGACTGGAGTGACACACTTACAAGCCAAAGAATGCTAAAATTTGGCAACCTACCACCAGAACCTAGAAAAGGACAATGAAAAAGTATTACCCTACAGGTTTCAGAGGGAGCACAGTCTTGCAGACACATTGATTTTAGACTTCCATTCTCCAGAACTGTGAGACAATAAATTTCTGTTGTTCTAAGCTACCCAGTGTGTGGCACTTAGTTATGGCAGCTTTGGGATCTTAATGCAGCTCATAACTTGGAAGGGATTTATCTGATTATCCTGAGGTTTCAGCTTATAACTTTGATGTTTTTGTTAGTATACTGAAAACATTTGAGGCAATATGACACATTAGATTTTACACTGGAGAAGCTATAGATTTTATACCTTATGCAGGTCTTTGATTTTACACATCTTATTATAGTTTCAGTTAAGATATCATGCATGAAAGGTCTAATTCTCTTATATCTGCCCTCATTTTAGTAAATGTGCTAATTTAAAATCAAACTTGAAAGACATACAAAAGATTTTTAGGCCAAATAGTATATGCTGGACTTTTAGTTAAAGCTGATTGGTTGGTAGAATTCTAAGACGGTTCCTAAAATCTCCACACCTGAATATGCACACCTGAATAATCCCCTCTCCTTGTTAGGATTCATGACTATGATGGGATTTCACTCCTGTGCTGAGGTTACATTATATGGCAAATGTAAAGAGATTTTGCATATGTAATTATAGTTCATAATCAGTTAATTTAAGTTCATCAAAAGAGAGATTGTCGTGGGTCAGACCTAATCATGTGAGCTCTATAAAATAGGGTCCAGGCCTTCCCTAGAGTTTGAGATTTGAACCTGGAGTCTCCTGCTGGCCTTGAAGAAGCAGTCATCCTGTGAACTGCTTATGGTGGAAGCCAATTTGCAAGGATCTGAGGATGACCTTTAAAAGCTGAAAGCAGTACTCAGCTGACAACAAACAAGAAAATAGGGACTATGATCCTAAAGCCTCCAAAAAATTGAATGTGCCATCAACCAAATGGGCTTGGAAAGAGATTTTTTTCCTATTAAGCCTCTATTAATAAAATAATCCAGTATAGGTAAACATCAATATTTGCATAAAAGGCTATTCTTTCTTTCCTTCTCTACTTTGTAGACTCTTTTCCTCTCTGTACTTTCCAAATCCGCTTCCATTTGTGTTCCCACTTACTTTCCATAATTTCCTATTACTTTTATAGGTACTTAAACTTCCCTCTGGGCATAGTTCTGGCCAGTTTTGATAGTGAAAATATGTTTACATTTTTCTGTATATCTTCATAATTTCTCTTACGTGTCCTATTTTTTGTTTTCTTCTTGAGTTTGAATTTTTGAGTCCTTAGTAAATTTGAGTTACTTATCACCATCTATGAAGAGTAAGAACATTAATCCTAAAAGTCATGCCTTAAGACAAGCAGGGGGAAAATGAGTATTATCACATGGCAGAGACAGGACAGGCTGACTTTTAAAGTGTCGGGCAACTGTGCAAGGGTTCAGAATCCAAGACACTACTGCTTGCCCTCATGATTTTAATAAAGTTAAAAATGGATTTTACTTCACAGAAAATAGATTTACCAACCATAATCTTTTTGCAAATGTTTTGTTTTTTGGGCAGAGGTAGAAGTTAATTTAGGTTTCAGTGACATTGTCCTTAATATCACTATCAGCATTCAACCTTGATCCCAGAAGAAGACATATGGTCTTAGATAGTTATTATTATTTGATTTTGCTTTCAATGAGCATTTTTTTGGGGGAGACAAGAAACCATAGAGGGCCCAAGCCCAACTCAGTCAAGATTCTGAAGCAGCACAGATGGAATATCATATAATATCCAGTTTAGGGTAAAAATGGCTGATATATTGTGGAAAGAAGTGACCCCTACCTGGAATTCGGCCATGATAAAGTTTTACATTTTTTACCTAAGAAAACTGGTGCTCACTCCTAACTCATAGATGTCTTTTTCTCCTCCACATTTTTCTCATGACAGTATTGGTTAACATATATTCAGAGATTGCTTTGTAACTTGGCTATTAATTTCAACTAAACTGATTAAGAATCAAATAGATTTATTTCCCACAGATTAAGAAGCAGAATAACAAAAAACTATATTTGTTTACTGTGAATCATTACCAACCTGGGTCCCTACAGATGGACTAGAGTTGTCCTGTCCAATATGATAGCCACTGGCCATTGGAGGCAAGTAAAATTTAAATTAATATTTTATTAATTAGAACAAAATAAAAAATTCAGTTCCTGAGACACATGTACCGTATTTTAAATGCTCAATAGTCACATGTGATGTGTGACTATCATAATGAATCATGCAGGGATAGGACATTCCAGTCATCACAGAGAGTTCTGCTGGACATCCTTAGAGAGTGCTGGTGGCATTATTTTCTCTTTGTAGATGGAGATAGACTGATGGAATATAATTCATTTTTGACGTTTGCCTCACTAATAAAGTGCAGTTCAGGAATTTTGACTTAATTTTATCTTTTTCACGTGGCCTGCTCTTCCTTATGTATAGGGTGAGACACCTGCTACTCGAAATGAAGGGTAAAAATGCAAATTCCTATAGGAACTAGACAGGTAAAATAATGTGAAGGAGATCTTTTATAAAGTCATTTGAAATGGCAAAGCTCCTGGTGAGTTCATCTAATTATATTTATAAATAATTTTAAATTTAATCCCTGTTTCCTGACAAAACAAAACTCATCTGCTGGCTTGAATTTAGGTATCTGGTTTGCAACAGCTACTGTATGTGTTTATATATTAATTAATTTCATGACTTTTTTTAAGGTAAATTAGTAAAGAGAATAAGTTACTATCAGGCAGTAAAGGAGTTATAGGTGCTAGAGAAGTCAGACCACGTTCTTCAATTTATAGGTGAGATTAACCTGAAATGAAAATGACACCCTTCCCCAAATAGAATTATATTTTTAAGTTTAACTAATATATGTAAAAGAAATTGCATAGATTATTTTTTTTTTCAATGAAGTTAAAAGCTTTCCTGGAAAGTATCTGTAACAGTATAGGCAGGGGGCAGAATGAGAAGCCAGTCAAAGAATTCAGGCTCTTTCAACTAAAACACAAATAAAAACAAAACCTTTTAGGTCGCTTTCTGATATCCCAGTGGCTCTCACTGAAACAAGAGCAAACTAACGTCTGTCCAGGAAAGATATCACCTACTATACTACATTTAAAAATACATAAATTAATATGTTTAAAAGTGTGATTTAAGTGACAAAAGTAGTAAGTATTGCTATAGTATTCTTCAGCTTTACATCCTGTATCATCTGATAAGAAAACTTGTCCTGGCCAGGTGCGGTAGCTCTGGCCTGTAATCCTAGCACTTCAGGAGGCTGAGGCAGGAGGACTGCTTGAGTCCAGGAGTTCAAGACCAGCTTGGGTAACATGGCAAGACCCCATCTCTACAAAAGATAAAAATTAGCTGTGCATGATGACACGTGCCTGTACTGAGTCCCCGGTACTCAGGAGACTGAGGTGGGAGGACCTCTTGAGCCCAGGAGTTCGAGGCTGCCGTGGCTATGATGGAGCCATTGCACTTCAGTTTTTAGCTTGCACACACATAATGAACTGAACCATCTGTGAACCAAACTCTTTTTAAAATTTCCTTCTGTATTAGTCAGGGTTCTCTAGAGGGACAGACAAATATGATAGATACATACAAAAGAGAGTTCATTAAGGAGTATTGACTCACACAATCACAAGGTGAAGTCTCATAATAGGCTGTCTGAAAGCTGAGGAGTGAGGAAGCCAGTCCAAGCCCCAAAACCTCAAAAGTAGGGAAGCCAACGGTGCAGCCTTCAGTTTGTGGCCAAAGGACCAACAGCCCCTGGCAAACCACTGGTATGGGTCCAGGAGTCCAAAAGCTGAAGAACTTGGAGTCTGACTTTCGAGGGCAGGAAGTATCCAAAATGGGAGAAAGACGGAGGCCAAAAGACACAGCCTGTCTAGTCCTTCCATGTTCATCTGCCTGTTTTTATACTAACCACACTGGCAGCTGAGTAGATGGTACCCACTCAGATCAAGGGTGGGGCTGCCTCTCCTAGTCCACTGACTCAAATGTTAATCTCCTTTGGCAACACCCTCACAGACACAACCCAGGAACAATACCTTGCATCCTTCAATCCAATAAAGTTGACACTCAACATTAACCATCACACCTTCCCTGTCAGCTGGTCATAAGGGATCTGCATCCCATGTGGTCTTAGACATAAACTGAAAGGTGGATGTCTGGGTCATATGGGGATGCAACTTTTTTATTTCTTCCAGCCATGGTTATGTCTGAACCAAGATTAACAACTTCCATGTTACGATGGTTTACTGCTGGGCCTCTCAATCTTGTGACTTGTTGTAGTTGACTGAATCCAGATGTGAATGGGCAATTATGGCCTCATGGTCATATCATGAACCATGGTCAGGCATTCCAATTCTCAACTGAGACTCAGCAGCATATCAGGTGCTCTTTTACAAAAGGTATATTAATTTTCCACTAAAAATTGCACAGCCTTGCTTCAGAATCTGGAGAGTCTACATAGGGCTTGCTATAAAACTACTCCTGCATGTTTCCTCAGATAATGCTAATATTATAGGGTATTCTTTATGATAATGTTTATATGAATCAAGTGGTACTGTTACATAAGCCACAGCCTGAGCCTGATGCAAAGCCTTTCTTGCTCTGGGAACCACTGAAGCTGGCGAATTGAAAGGCATTTCATTTCACTTATTGTATAAGCCGCAACTGTATTTCTGGGTATGGATTAAGTTGTCTTCATGACCCAGCAGCATGTCAGGCATTGCATTATCTTTACCATGTGGAAGGGTAAGATGCAAAAATCTGTCCTGTACTTTAGAAGAGATGTCATGGTATACCAGGACTACTGGATCCTTAAATACTTAACCGAGTCTTCACGGTTCAGCTGTCATTCTATGGAGAATATATCTCTTACCAAGGCCTTCAACCACCTTGACAATTTCTGCTCATCTGGTTTTGTTTTCTTGAGGTCATGAATATATTGGACTGGTACGATGATACCACTGAAGCTACCACACTTTCTCTGGTCTTTGTAGGAACAAGAATGGTGAACTAAATGGGGATATAATTGGGACCACACTCCTGTATTTTTAGGTATTTAAGGGTGGCACTAAACTCTGTAATTCCTCACAAAGATTGATTATGCTTTTGTTTGTTATCTTATAGGGGTAACTATTGAGTAAATGAGTTATTCTATTGATATCATTATAATTCTTGATGTCAATCAGGCTCAAAATTTGATACTACTCTGCCCCACATCTAGTGAGTCACCAGATCTTCTAAACTAACTGTGAAAATTTCCAAACCCCTCCCCTTTACTCAATCATTATTATTATTGTACTAGTTCAGGTATTTATGTCTTTCCTCTAGGTTATTATGTAAAACTTTTATTTATATTCGAGCTCTTTCCAATCCAATTTATTATCTTAATGCAATATTCTTTTTTCAAAACCTTCCCCATTCTCAAAAGATATTGGCTATTTGTAGTCTATAAAAGCCTAGAGAGTGTAAATCCCTCCACAGTTCATATCTGTCATTAAGCCTGGATCTGTTCACTGAAACACTTCAATCATGGGATTATGGCTACAGATGTTAGTGGTGCCATGTATCTGAGTTACCAGTGGTGAATCCTTACAGATCTGCAGCAACCTCAATTCTTGCCTCCTCTGAAGAAAGAATTCGATGGAGGAGCATAAGACTGAATAAGAGAACAAGGCAAGTTTTAGAGCAGGAGTGAAAGTTTATTAACAAGCTTTAGAGCTAGAATGGAAAGAAAGTAAAGTATACTTGGAAGAGGGCCGGCCAAGCGGGCTTCTTGGAGGACAAATGTGGGGTTTGACCTTTTGACTTAGGGTTTTAGATGTCAGCGCACTTCCAGAATCTTGTGTCTCGTCTCCCCTGATTCTTCCCTTGGGGTGGGTTGTCCACATGTGCAATGGCCTCGTGGAGGGGATGCACATGTGGAGGAGAGCATGAGTGTTTAGTGGAGTTGTATGCATGCTCACTTGAGGCATTCTTCCCTTACCAGTGGAATGCCCCTGGAAGGTCATGTACCTGTTAAACTCCACCATTTTGCCTTTTATTTTTATTTTTTTTATTTTTTTTTATTTTTTTGAGACGGATTCTCGCTCTGTCGCCCAGGCTGGAGTGCAGTGGTGCCATCTTGGCTCACTGCAAGCTCCGCCTCCTGGGTTCACACCATTCTCCTGCCTCAGCCTCTCCGAGTAGCTGGGACTACAGGCGCCCGCCACCATGCCAGGCTAATTTTTTGTATTTTTTAGTAGAGACGGGGTTTCACCATGGTCTCGATCTCTTGACCTCGTGATCCGCCCGCCTCGGCCTCCCAAAGTGCTGGGATTACAAGCGTGAGCCACCGTGCCCGGCCCCATTTTGCCTTTTAATGCACATTCTTGAGCACACCCACTCAACTCCTGAAATCTTATCCAGAAGCTGCTTATCAGTAGTTTCAGGCCTTTTTTTTTTCTTTTTTTTGAGATGGTGTCTCACTCAGCTGCCCAGGATGGAGAGCAGTGGCATGATCTTGGGGCTCACTACAACCACTGTCTCTGGCGTTCAAGCCATTCTCCCATCTCGGCCTCCCTAGTAGCTAGGATTACAGGCACCCACCATCATGCCCAGGTAATTTCTGTATTTTAGTAGAGATGGCCAAACTGTTCTTGAACTCTTGACCTCAGGTGATCTGCCTGCCTCGGCCTTCCACAGTGCTAAGGTTACAGGCATGAGCCACTGCACCTGGCCTGTTTCAGGTATTTTCTACCTATGGGGACAATGCCTTTCCTTGGTGCAGGCTGCAACCAGTTATTATTTGAGAGAGACAGTTAACAACCGCCTGACTATCACCTGATGGTCACCTGACATTCCTAGTTGATGGTGGGGGGCGTCTCTTGCCTGACTACCTACTGTAACAGAGATTGTGTATTGTTCTATGGTGAAGAATGACAGCTAAAAGTGAAATTTACATTTAGACCAATTTCAGCTCAATTCTTAAAAGATATTTTAGGGAAGTAGAGCTACTTTATTCCAGAAGATATTATGTAGTTATATAGAAAAACTTAAGGACACGGAGTGATACTATGTATGGAATAATGGGAAGGGTTATTCTGCTTTCTGACAGAAGTTGAATTAGATTAACTGGAATATCTTTTTGAATTAAATATCTGTGAAACTTTCGATAAAATCTTAAAAATTCAAATTTTCCATTTTAGACTTTAAGAAAATAATTAACCGTGCTCTTCATAATGATTCCAAAATGAAGTATTTTCATTCTCAACACCCTATGCTGGAGTTATTTAATTCAAACAGAAAGAAAAGAAAAGAAAGGCTCAGAATTCATAAGAATGCTGTGATGAGTGTGATAACATGTTATCTACAGCCTTTGAGCCCTTTGAAGATAAGCTGTTGAATAATGTCACTACATTATTATTATAGTTAGAATATAAATACAGGTTTAGCATCTTGTCAAGATAATACAACTTTCAAAAGAATACACAGTGAGAAATTCACATGTGCAATTTTAAAGGAATGAGGCAAGATTCAAAAGATAAAATCAAACAAAAGATATCATATTTTATCTTTATATATCCTTTTCATAAAAATAAGTCATAAAAATATACATACATAGATAAATTAATTTTAAATTTAAGTTTGGTTGCCCATTACATTATGTGGGAGAGTATTTTGAGCAGTCCAAATGACCTTAATTGAAATAAAATTGTTCAACTGATTTATTTACATTAAGATCAATATCAGTTTTTAAACTGGACATTTCTCTAATATTTGTGTTAAAACTAAAAATTAGTCATAATTATTATGTCTGTATGTTTTAGTTAATTAAATATTATGATTAATATAAAAAAATGATTTTAGTATTTTAGTATTATTGCCTTTAAAGCTATTTTTTCACAGTGTATAGTCCTTTGATGTATGTCATTTGGGTTATTCCTCAAAACTAAACAATTGCTTAATTACCCCAAGGCACAGAATCCACACTACAAGTTTAAAACATCAAAACGGGAAAAGTAATTAGTCTCTTGAGTATAATTAATCCGTCTACTAAGAATTGGGCCAAATTGTAGTTTAGCGTTTTCTAGAATTCAGAAGCCAATTTTAATTACACTGAAATGTTGAGCTTGAAGCATGTGGACTTTGGCTCTAAAAGTAAGTTAAATCTTTATATTTATGGTGGACTTGAAAAAACACAGGACACATGGAAAGGAAGGCTTTACTTCCAAAATTAGACATCTACAGCAAAACTTCAGGATTGTTTATTCTTCCTTTATAAGCTAGATATGGTTTAGGGACCATTGAGTGCTTGATAGACATTTCATAAAGCATATGCAGTTTATTTCTACTGCACTTTCATTGACAAATATCAAACACAGAGTTACTGGATATTAACACAGAGAAAAAAACAAAAATAATTTTTACAGTAAACTTTAGAGAAAGGAGAATGTTGTTTGTTAGCAGCAGAAATGGTGCACTTCGCAAAATATGCATCAAATCATCACTTCAGCAAATGATCAATTCAACAAAAGATTTGTTCACTGTATTTAATTTAGTAAAGCAATGTTTTTAAGAATGCGTGAATTTCTCATTAATTCACACTGTTTTAATATCTTGTAAAGGTTTCTACAGAGTTTTCAATTTGTATTTGTAGTAGCAGTTTAAGAAATGTATTTGACGAAAGCTAAGGGCTATAGGAAAGTTTAAATTTCCTTTCAATATATTTGGTATTCATAAAAGCCCATTTTTTTTCACCTGTGGCCTAAATTTAAGCATCACTTTACGGTGTTCAGTCTGTGCTAATATATTTTGAATCATCTGCAATATAATATTTATGTTATAAGCCACGTATCACTACCAACATGCCTTCTCCAATTTTTCAAGTAAGAAATTGTTTCTCATATCTATATCATTCAGAAGTGAAAATATACTGCGCTTCATTTATTTCTTATATATTACCTGTATTTTGAATTTAGAATTTCTAAACAAAACCTTCCTTTGCTCTTTTGCATGCATGGCTAATGTACATAGAATTAGAGATGCAAATAGTGCTGCAAATTTAATTAATATAGTAATCCTTTCTAGGAAAATCCCTAGGAATAAACATAATAAAGATGGCAGGAGATATATTAAAAACAAACATTTACTGAGGCATATAGAGAAAATACAAACAAATGAAAGCCACATTCCTTTCCTGACTGGGAAGATGAAATGCAAACTTTACTTCTCTCTGTGATAATTGGAACACTTTATGTGGAAAATAACACAAAACCAAGTCAAACTGGCATTGTGGATGAGACTGTTTATTCACTCATGTGTATGGAGGTTCAGAAGAAAAGTGAAATTCAAGGTTGGCTTAATTTATTGACTTAATTATGTCTAAAATCTATTTGTTTTAAAACATTTTTTTTCTTCCTGGCATGTTTTTAGCTTTATTCTAAATCTAAAATTGACTTTTTTCCTCATTGCAAGTCAATTGCCAAAACTTCCCTGAGCTAGAATATTCCTCATCCACATGGTAGGGAATTTGGAGCAGGGCATGGAGAGAGAAGCAGAGAGAAAGAGAGCTGTATATCTCTTACAAACTTCAAACAAAAATCCTGAAATGCATTCTAATTGGCCAACCTTAAATTATGTGGCCAATTCTTAACTAGTCACTACAATGAAGAAAGTGCCAGATGCTGATTAATTTAAGCCAATAAAGAGCTACTTTTGGAATGGAAACCAAATTTCTTGGCTACCATTCAAGAATAATAATAGAAGTGAGGTTGTAAATAAAAATAAAATGCTCTACACACTTTCCAAATTAGTTATTATTTACCGTATAGGCATTTAAATTAAGTGGCATTGGGAGAACTTGACAAATTTGTTCTAATGTTCGTCTAGAAAAGTATCCCTAAATTCAAATGTTTATAAGGTCAAAGTAGTTAAACAAAATTAAGTAAAATGAAAGGGCATTTATAATATGCAAAGACAGGGTAAACCTGATTTTTTTTTCCTAACGTGGACACTATAAGAGTAATTATTAGTCTAGGTAAGAGTTACAACCCAGACCACCCCATGCAAATCTGAATATATATATATATATATAAAATATATATCATATATATGTGATATATAAAATATATATGATATATTATATGATAATATATATGATATATATGTGATATATATAATATATATGATATATATGTGATATATATATATAATTAATATCCTCTCAAGAGCAGTCTCTCAGCACGTGCCAATTATTGCCATATAAGAAACAGTCTCGGCGGGGCACGGTGGCTCACACCTGTAATCCCAGTACTTTGGGAGGCTGAGGCGGGTGGATCACGAGGTCAGGAGATCGACACCATCTTGGCTAACATGGTGAAACCCCGTTTCTACTAAAAATACAAAAAATTAGCCGGGCGCAGAGGCGGGCGACTGTAGTCCCAGCTACTCGGGAGGCTGAGGCAGGAGAATGGCGTGAACCCGGGAGGCGGAGGTTGCGGTGAGCCAAGATTGTGCCACTGCACTCCAGCCTGGGCAACAGAGCGAGACTCCATCTCAAAAAAAAAAAAAAAAAAAAAGAAAGAAAGAAAAAGAAATAGTCTCAGCATCACTGGATTTTCTGATCTTTCAGTAGGAAAAACATCCAATTTTTATATGAAATATCCTAATTTTAAAATATTGCTTTAATTAAAAATTAGCTGGAAAACATTTGTTTTTCAACCTCTGTTCTAGGAAGTAAATGAATAAAAATAGCTTTTGTTATTTGAACAAAAAAGGCACAAAAAACTAAGTATATTGCCAAATATTAAAACACATAAAAACCGCAGTAATTAAAGCAGTGTGGTATTGATGTAAGAATAGGGAGATAAATTAATGGAAAAGAAAGCACAAGTCAGAAACGGAGCCAACAATATGTAAGCATTCAGTATGGTCATCATACAAAACTCATTTCTCCAGTACATTTTTTCTCTCCATTTCCACAGCCACTACCCTGATCTCGGCCACCATCACTTCTCACCTGGATTCCTAATGAAGTCTCTGAGCTGCACCTTTTATCTACTCATATTACTCTTCAATCTATTCTACATACTATGGCTAGAGTTTTGAAAATTGCAAACCTGAACTTATTATTTCTTTCTTAAAGTACATCAGTAACTTTTCTTTTTTTTTTTTTTTTGAGACGGAGTCTCGCTCTGTCGCCCAGGCTGGAGTGCAGTGGCGCAATCTCGGCTCACTGCAAGTTCCGCCTCCCGGGTTCACACCATTCTCCTGCCTCAGCCTCTCCGAGTAGCTGAGACTACAGGCGCCCGCCACCACGCCCGGCTAAATTTTTGTATTTTTAGTTGAGATGGCGTTTCACCATGGTCTCGATCTCCTGACCTCATGATCCGCCCGCCTCGGCCTCCCAAAGTGCTGGGATTACAAGTGTGAGCCACCGCGCCCGGCCATACATCAGTAACTTTTCATTGTTTTAGTACGAAGACAAAATTTCTTCATGCCTGTTATGAAATTCACAGAATGGCCCTTACCTGCTCTTATACTTCAACTTGTCCAGCTCTCTCGTATTTAGGCTTTATTTTCAAGGCTGGTAAGTTTGAGATCCTTAATATACATATAAATTGGAGGTATTGAATAAAAAAAAGTTACATGCAAGTCATGAGTTCAAGAAAGACTGTTAACCTAGATGCATAACCCTGAGAAACATTAGTGTTCTTATGTGCTAAAAGCAGTGAAACTGCGTTTACTTAAAGAACATACATAGATACAGAAGATTAGAACTCAAATATCTAAAGAAAACATGCTCTATAGCACAATGCAATAATACTATTCAGCCTTTTAAAAGAAATAAATTCTGTCACTTGTGACAATATGGATAGAATTGGAGAACGTTATGCTAAGTGGAATAAGCCAGGCACAGAAAGATGAATACCACATGTTCTCACTTCTATGCAGAATCTAAAACAATTGAATTCATAGAAGCGGAGAGCAGGATGGTGGTTATAGTAGCTGCAGACTGAGAGAAATGGGGAAATGATGGCCAAAGGGTAAAAAATCTCAGAAATGAGGAATATATTTTTTAGTTCTATTACACAGCATGGTAAATATGGTTAATAACAGAGTACTATACATTTCAAAATTGCTGAGAGTAAATTTCTAATGCCCCCACCGCAAAAAAAAAAGTTAAGTATTTGAGATAATGGATATGCTAACCAACTTACATAATAATTCACATTGTATTTACGAAACATAGCATCACTTTGTACCCCATAAATGTATATCATTATAAATTATCAATTTATAATTTAAAAAATAAAATTATAAAATTGCAAATATAAAAAAGCAAATATAAAACAAAAGAAGTCAAGGACCTGATTGCTGTAGCATCCAGCATTTAGAGGTGAGAAAAATAAAAAAAGGAAAAGCAGAGTAAAGTGAGAAGAAACTGCCAGGAAAGCAGGAAAGAAACCAGTATCATTTTTAGGAAAGAGATGAGGAATAAAAGAAGGTACAATCACTACAATATGTCAAGAAAAAGACATAAATTTATGAAGATTGAAAATGACAAAAAAAGCTGTTGTAGTCACAAAGTATATTACTACTATCCGTATAGAAAACCCAATGGAATCTAAAATTTTTATAAATAATGCAGAAATCTAGTAACTTAAGTAAATATGCAATCAATATATAAAAATCAATGTTTTTCTGTCTGTAACAAAAGTGAAAAAAGCATAGTTTTGCAAGGATTCTATTTTCCATAGCAACTCCTTTTTTTCCTGAATCTCAACTCAACTGACTTTTTCAACTCAATCTCGTTTTCTTTTCATGCTTCGTGTATGTGTATGGGTGTGTACCACAGGCATATCTCTGATAAAATGTGAGCACGATCTTTATAGAGCAAATTACAAAATCTTATTGAGGTATATTACATAGAAATATATATCTATATACCACATTGATGTATGGGAAATGTTAGTATCTTTAAAATATCAATTATCTTCAATTACTCTATAAATTCACAATATTCTAAACAAAATCTCAGTGGTTGTGAAGTACTTGGAGGAACTTGACAAGTATAACTTAAAATATATGTAGAAATGCAAAAAGCTAAGAATAGCCAAAAATTTGCAACACTGGCTTTGGTAAAAGTATTAAACAAACATAGTGTTGGAATAAAAATCACAGATGTGTGTTTATGGAATTTTTATAGATGACAGAATTGGCATTTCAGTTCAGAAAACGATGAAACAGTATTTAATAATTTGTAATATAATACTTATCAATGGTGGGGTTGGGAATAGATCTCTATGTTGATATCACAGTCAGTTCCTCATGCATTAAGCACTTCAATGTAAAGAGAAACATTTTAGAACTCTCAAAAGAAACCATACAAGAATATATTATTTTCTCACAATAGTTTAAAATATATTAAACAAGACCAAAAAGAAAAAACCACAGTATATAAAATATTGCTAATTCATGTACATTCATACTCAGAATACTGTTCTTTAAATCATAAGAAAAAATTATCACAAACTAGGTAGGATATATAGAGGAAATGTAAGCACAAAGTGTTAATATACCAAATATATAAAGAAAAACACCAGAAACTCCATGGGATAATATGACAAAGATATCAACTGGCCATAAATAAATAATGATAAGCCAGTGACCAATACGTATATGAAAATATGAGGAATCTCACGAGTAAGAGCTCAGTAAGAGGTCTAAATTTTACTTTCATTAGTTTGGCAGAAAGTAAAAGTATATCAATATCAGGCATTTATAGACATGGATCAATTAGAAACACCACCTGATGTTGCTAGGAAATTAATTATATAAAACCAAACTGAGAATAATTTGCTCCTATCGTATAGAAAAATGTATATTAACTCTAAGACTCAATAATTTTAGTTATAAACTCTAGAGGAACTCTCGCACATAAACACAAAGAAACATACGTAAGAATTTTCTTAAAAGTTCTGGTTGTAAAAACAAAAGAAAATGGAGGGCCGGGTGCTGTGACTCTCCCCTGTAATACCAGCACCTTGGAGATGGAGGCAGGAGGATTGCTTGAGCCCAGGAGTTCAAGACCAGCCTGGACAACAAAGTGAAATTTCATCTCTGCAACAACAACAACAACAACAACAAAAAATTCCAATTAGCCAAGTGTGGTGGCATGTGCCTATGTTCCCAGTGAATCAGGAGGCTGAGGCAGGAGGACTGCTTGAAGCCAGGAGATCAAGGTTTTGGTGAGCTTGTTTTCAAATAAAAGATGCTGGTAAGATTGTGGAGAAAAGAGAACACTTATACGCTGTTGATAGGTGTGTAAATTAGTTCAACCACTCTGGAAAGCAGTACAGTGATTCCTCAAAGAGCTAACAACAGAGCTACCATTCAACCCAGCAATCCCATTACTAGGTATACCCAGAGGATACATAAATCATTCTACCATAAAGACTCATGCATGCAAATGCTCATTGCGGCACTGTTCACAAAAGCAGATATGGAATCAAACTAAATGCTCATCAATGACAGATGAGATATTTTAAAATGTGGTACATACACACCATGGAATACGATACAGCCATAAAAAAGCAAAAAGTCGGCCAGGCATGATGACTCATGACTCACGCCTGTAATCCTAGCACTTTAGGAGGCCGAGGCAGGCAGATTGACTGCACTCCAGAGTTCAAGACCAGCCTGGGCAACACGGTGAAACCCCATCTCTACTAAAATACAAAAAATTAGCCAGGCATGGCAGCATGCTCCTGTAGTCCCAGCTACACAGGAGGCTAAGGCAGGAGAATTACTTGAAACCGGGAGGCAGAGGTTGCAGTGAGCAGAGATCGCCCCACTGCACTCCAGCCTGGGCAACAGAGTGAGACCCTGTCTCCAAAAAAAAAAAGAAAGAAAAAAAAAGATCATGTCTTTTTCAGAAACAGGATGAAGCTGGAGGCCATTATTCTTAGCAAACTAACACAGGAACAGAAAACCAAATACCACATATTCTCACTTAAAAGTGGGAGCTAAATGATGAGAACACATGGACACATAGAGGGGAACAACAGATGTTGAAGCCTATTTGAGGGTGGAGGATGGGAGGAGGGAGAAAGGCGGAAAACATAACTATTGGGTACTAGGCTAAGTACCTGCATGATGAAATAATCTAATAATCTGTACAGCAAACTCTGTATCACGATTTTACCTATATAATAAATCTGCACGTGTACCCCCAAAACTGAAATAAATGTTTTTTAAAAATGGAAGTAGTCTAAATGTCTGTGATCACACACACAAAAAGATTATACTATATTCATGCAATGGAATCCTATATACCAGATCAAGGAAATGAACTAAAGCTACATTTATCACACAATCAAGGTAATAGACATATCCTTCACCTCTAAAAGTTTCCCTGTTGTGTCTGTTTCTATTTTTTATGGTGTTTTAATATAATACAACAACCCAGCAATTGTACTCCTGGGTATTTATTTCAACAAAATGAAAATTTATGTCCATACAAAAACCTGTACATGAATGTTCAGAATGGCTTTATTTGTAATAGCCAAAAGTTGAGAACAACCCTAATGTCCTTCAATGGGTGAATGAATAAAAATAAATAAATATCCATAATATAGACTACTAGTCAGCAATTAAAAGGAAGGAGCTAGTGATATACTCTACTACTTGCATGTATTTCAAGGGCATTATGCTGTGTGAAGAAAGTCAACCATAAAAAGTTACACACTGTATATTTCCATTTATATAATATTATCAAATGACAAAATTATTGTCATTTGTGATGTCATTGTGATGAAGCTAGGATTAGGAATTTTCTTTGTGTTGATAGAATGGTTCTGTGTCCTGATTGTGGTGGTGGTTATATGGATCTGTATCTGTCTATATCTATCTATCTATCTATCTATCTGTCTATATCTATCTATCTCTCTATCTATCTATCTATCTATCTATCTGACAAAAAAAGTATCATGCTATACACCAAAAACAAAAGAAATATATGTAAAAACTGGTGAAATCTGAAGAAAGTCTGTAGTTTACTTAACAGTATAGTATCAATGTGAGTGTCCTGCTTTGGATAATGTTCTATGCTTAAGTAAGATATTGGAGAGAGTTGAGTAGAAAGTACAAGGATAAGCTATGTATTATGATTGCAGCTGACTGTGAGTCTTAAACTGTTTCAAGATAAAAAGTTAAGCAAAAAAATTTAGACTCTTCTGCTTATTTCTCTTATCATGCAAAAAAAGGGCCTGACCAAGTAGTCAGAAATCACTTTTTTCCTTCTAAGGAAGCCTGACCACCTTTCACAAAAACACGTTTAAATACTAGCTACTTCAATAAATAGTTCTTTGTGTAGTCATTCAGCAGTCTTTAGTAACATAAGACTTTTCCAAATTGCCACTAACAGAAATTATTATTAGTGTGACTTCGCCTCCTAAAGGAACTTGAACTCACACACACACTCACAGCAGGAACAGACTTAAGCCTGCTGGGTTTTCAAGCACTGTAATGTAGTGAAGCAAGAGAAAGGCAGCATGAAGGAAACAGGGAGGATGTAGAAGGAATCTCACTCTAATACATCACTGGTTTAATTCTCTTCTTCCATTATGGCATATTTAGCCTGTTATAATGTTAGGGATTTTTGATAATGGTAAATCTATGCAGAGTAAGCTCCATCTGTATTTTAAAATCCCCAATAAAACATATAAACTCCCTGTATATATTTATTTATATCCATTTAAAATGCTGAAACTCCCTTTTCCATTCATTAGCTGTTTTGTTGTCTTCACAAAAATCATGGGGAGAAAACATTTAATTAGTATTTCACCTTAAATGAATAGAATGGATAAGAAACCAATTAGTCTTTAGATAATAGAAAGTCTAATTAGCCACCAAGTATTCAACAGAAAATTTTCATTGTTTTCCTTTCCGTAACTGAGGCAGCATGCACAGATCAGATCAGAATCCCAGGAGTGCCTAATCTAATCCCTTTCCTGCCTCTAACCTATTGCTAAAAGCATAAACAAATCACTTCATTGAGAGATTAATACATTTAGCAAATATACCTGAGGGTAGCAGTGCTTTGAATGTGTGGGATGTGATTGGGAACTCTGGAAAACAAGCTTACTCTTACATAGTCTAATACCTGTCATTTTCTTCTTGTGAAAAACAAGATGACAAGAAGCAAACACTAAAAGCATTCCACAGAACCTGAAAGTGTGTGTGTTTGTTTGTGAGCACATGCGCATGTGAGTGTAGTGAGAGTTCAACCAGGGAAGACTCAACTTTAAGGGCAGAAACAGAGGACATGACTATTAACTAAGATTTGAACATTCTAAAATTGACAGGTAAAGCATGTAGGAGGGGGATGTCTATTTAAATATGTAGAACCTAAGTGTTTAGCTCCATTCACCATCCCTTCTTGCCTTGTCCTAGATGAATTTGGCAATTTGTCCATCTTGTTACACAGATGACAGATCATCCCTGCTCTGTTAAGCTTCCACATGGCAGTGGAAGAAAAAGAAGAGTCCTCGACCCCATGGGCAGGTGAATCTACAAGTGAAAATATTAGGAAGAATAAAGCAATTCTCATTCTCCACAACAAAATACAGTACAGACAGACCTCAACTTATGATGGCTGAATACGGGATTTTTCAACTTTACGATGCTGTGAAAGCAATACACATACAATGGAAATCATACTTCAAGTACCCATACAACAATTCTGTTTTTCACTTTCAATACAGTACTCAATAAATTACATGAGTTAGTCAACACTTTATTATAAACTAGGCTTTGTGTTATACTATTTTGCTCAACTCTTGTTCCTGTTGCTCTGAGCACATTTAAGGTAGGCTAGGCTCAGCTATGATATTTGGTAGTGTATATTAAATGCAGTTTTGACATATTTTCAACTTACTGAGATGTGTGTGACCCCATCATATGTAGTGAGGCATCTGCACTCTCTTGAGGATGGAGAGAAGCTTCCTGAGGTCTCCTAAGTAAGGTATATCTAGAATGGAGGGTGACAGGAAAGACTGTCCCCCATGCACTAAAATGTAAAGAAATAAAATATAAGCAGCATTGAGACCATTAACATTCCTCAGGCATCACATCTGCAATGGTGAGCTACTTACCAGATTTTTCATATTTCAGAATTGAGTGTTTTCATAATAGCTTCCATGAGCACTGTTTGAATTTAGAAAGCAATAAGATTATAATCTTTAAATCCCATCTCAAGTAGCTTAACCTCTTTGAGAATCAATTCTTTATTAGCAAAACAGGAATAATAATAGTACCTTGTACAATTAGTTCTTATGTGTCTACATTTTATGAGGAATAGTATCCCATCATTAGTAGCCAGGTCCTTAAATGGGGCTAAAGTCGCCCAGCTCACAGAATAATAGAAATTGCATGAATCCCGTGGTGCTCAAGACATCTAAAGAATATTAAATATCCAAGTCTAGCCTAAACCGGGAGTGCTCACAAGCACTTGATTTGAGTCCCCAGCCTGCATTCCAGTATTTCCTAATGGCTTTGCAATTCTGTCCCCTCCCCCTGCTATCATAATAACTTTTATATCTTCTAAACTGAATTAAAGAGGAATGAAGGAAATTTTTGCGTGTTTTTCTTCGGAGGACAGGCATATGCCACTCTATAGCACTCACTAACCACTGACTACAGACTTCCTGTGGCCCTACGCCCTACGTAAATATGAGATGTGAGAAGTATGTTCTTCACCTTCCTTCTATGTAGCTTTTAGGTCACAATCACAAATTTCAGAGAAAAATGCCATCTGACTCTCCAACCAGTTGAATAGATGAGTCATTTTTTTTTAAAGAGCTTTGGGAAAGCAGAATGAAATGCTGGAGGAGGCTGAGAGGAGAATCAAAAGTACTAAGCCCTGATTTAACTCAATTTCTGATTGAATATAAGCATAGTGAATATTTGATTCCTAACATTAATATGTAAAATAATATTAATATGTGCCAGAACTTAGAGGTAGTAGTGCTCAGTAAATAATATTTTATGTGTATATATGTGTGTACATGTGGGTGTGCATATATGCACCTACACTCATACATACATACAAATTACCAGTAAAATTAAACATAAATTTCAGTGTTACTTTGGGATAGACTTCCGAGGATCAAAAAAATAGCCAAGTGTGTGCCTTATTATGATATTCAAAGCTCTCTGGTTAGTACATGATTTTTCATATTATAATTTCATGACATCAAATTTCACAATCGCCCAGATTTTTCAGGAGGGAGGCAATCTAGAATTTCTTCTATCATATTCAAAAAATTGTCTCTAAAGTTATGTCTCATAGAAAAGTCTCTCAACATATGAGATAATAATGTTTTTAATGTTTTCCTACATACAGGGTAAGGTTTCAACAATTATTCACCCATTCTTTTTTTTTTTTTTTTTTGGTGCTTTTTAGTTTCCTTAGGTTTATATCCTAAATCATTCCCTCTTGTCCACAGAAGGTCTTCCCTTCTCAGTTCTTGCAGTGATGCAATATCAGTGCTACTATTATCATACCTTATTTTTTAAAAATAACCTCCACCATGACATGGACATTTTTATGGGATTCTTACACATATCTTTTAGGCAAAAGAAGGCTACGAGTATTTTTTAAAATTAAATTGTATCTTTAGGAAATATTTATGCCTCATCCATATATTCAGAAAACTGCAGAGACATATTCTGAATTTAATTATTAAAAGCATGGAAGTCAGCCACACATATATTTACCAAATTATGGATAATGCTAATCCATTCCATCCAGAAAACTATGAACTTTGAGCAGTTTCTTAAATGGGATTACTCATAGCCCAGATTAATTTATTCTGCTGAATATTCTATGTTTTGATAGCTTAACTTTCAGCATGTTGCCTGTAATAGTCTGTACTCACACTGGTAATAAAGACATACCTCAAGACTGGGTAATTTACTTAAAAAAAAAAAGAGGTTTAATAGACTCACAGTTCCACATGGCTGAGGAGGCCTCACAATTATGGCAGAAGGCTAAGGAGAATCAAATGCATGTCTTACAAGGTGGCAGGCAAAAGTGTGTGTGCAGGGGAACTGCCTTTTATAAAACCATCAGATCTCATTAGACTTATTCACCATCATGAGAACAGCAAGGGAAAGATCTGCCCCCATGATTCCATTACCTCTCACCAGGTCCCTCCCACCACCCATGGGGATTATAGGAGCTACAATTCAAGACGAGATTTGGGTGGGGACACAGCCAAACCATATAATTGCCATATATGAGAAACTCCTAAAGACAAATTAATAAAATTACATTATTTTCTTTTTCTCAAATTCATCTTTTTTCTTTCAAAATCACTGATGATTTGGGAAAAACAAAAATAATTATTTAATATTGATAAAGCAACATCATACTTTAAAAGCATATTATTAAGCAGTGGGAATAGTTTTTGGACTGTGGGCTTTCAATTCGGAAAGATGTGAATTTGAATCCCAATTTGTTTCATTCACTAGCTGAATAAACAGGAGCAAATAACTAAACTTTCTTAACCTTAGTTTCTTCATCTCTAAAATGGACATATTGAGTCTACCAGACTCAAAGTAATATTGTGAAGAGAAAATTTTAAAATATGTGAAAAAGTCTTGAAATCTTGAAACATTTTTGAAACACATTGTTAGAACACATTAAGGAATTACTTCCGCTACTACTGTTGAAACCGACCCAATAGTCCCACAGACAGTATTTTTGGACAAACATAAAAATTGACCCTTCTGGTTTTAAAGCTTGAAACTTACATTTGTTTTATCTGATTTTATTCTTCAGGTTAGGACCCCAAGGCCTCTCAAAAATATCAAAGAGCCAAAACTGACCAGATCATCACATCCAGACAATGGATGCCAGTCCCTTCATTCACCATGATTGCATCCTTACCCCTCCCAAGTTCCTATTTTCCTACACATCATTATATTTCTCCCCGGCTATATAAAACCCCTGAATTCAGTGAGTCACAGAGATGAACTTGAGACTGTTCTTCCAACTCCTTGGCTGTAGCACCCAATTAAAGCCTTCTTCCTTCGTAATAATTGTCTCAGTGTTTGTCTTTGTGGGCAGCAAGCAGCAGAATGTAGACCGAATCCCTGGTGTCATCAATTCCTTTTTTCACCTGTATGGTTTTCATTGCATTATGTGGATTTACTATAGTGAATTCATCTAATTCTTTCTGAAGGGTATTCATCTTATTTCCAAGCTTCTGTTAATACAAACATTGTCACATGTTAATTAATTTTTTGTAACCCTATCTTTTTTGATAATTTCATGGAAGTAGGATTGCTCATTGTCAGTATCAATGGATATATGATTTTCCTAAATATTCTAAATTTACTGTCATCTTTGGTTGATAATTTTGCATTACTACAAGCACCGTATGAGAGTGATGGGGTCTCCAAAGCCTTACCACAAAGTATGTTGCCAAACTTTTGAATTTGTATCAATCTAATTGTGGAGAAATCATACCTGAAGTTTATTTAACTTGCACTTATTTATTTAATTGCCTAGTTTCTTATTATGCAGGATGTTATGCACCTTTCATTTTATACCCAGCTTATATATTTTCTGTGAAATACATGTTTCTATATTTTGCCTGTTTTTCTATCACGTTATTACATTTTTTTCTCTCAATTTTTAGAATTTTTTCATATAGAAGGGCAGTTATAGCTATTGCAAATATCTTTCCTCATTTTCCATTTTACTCTGGTGATGTTTATTTGCATGTCCTTATTTTAAATTTTTATGTAGTAAAAATTATCCATTTTGAATGCCACAGAATTTTTTTTTTACTTTTAGATTTTGATTCATGATTAAGAATATCTTTCCTATTGACAGTTAAAAAGAAATTTATCTTTCTGTTATTATTGTTTCACCTGCTACTTTTGTAAAACTTCACCTTTTTATTTAGATCCCTGATCTTTTAAAAATTCATTTTAATGTGTGACATAAGAAAATGATCCAATTTTTTTGTTTTCCAAATTACTTTCACATTATCCAAATATCATTTACTTAATAGTTTTTTGTTCTTTTTGTTTTGAGAAAGTATCTTTATCATATACTAAATTTACATGTGCCTTTCTGTTTAATTGCTGATTTTTCTATTCTGTTCTTTTCCTTCTATAGTTTATTTCTGTAAAAAATCACACTGTTTTAATTAGATAGACTTGCAATATGTTTTACTAACTTTAAAGACTATTTCAAATGTATTGCTTTTATTTTTAGGGTGCTTTTAGGATTATTCTTGCTTATTTACTTTTCCTATGTCCTCTTATTTTAAAAACAGCTTGCCTAGATCCAGAAAAAGAAAAAAAACTTGTTTCTTTCAGGAGTTTAAAATTATTAGATAATGTTACCATATTTCTTATAATTTTTATGCCTGGATATAACATTGTTGATGTTATAACTGTGATTATTTACATGTTTAAAATTATTAATGTTATCTTTTTTATTTTTATGCCTAGGTATGTTATCAGTTTGTTGACATTGTAAATGTGATCTTTTCCTCCATGATAACTTTGATCTGCCTATTTTTACATAAGGTTTATAGTTTTATTTCTTTATTTCTTTTTATTATTTATTTACTTATTTTGAGACAGAGCCTCCTTCTGTCACCCAGGCTGGAGTGCAGTTGTGCAATCTTGGCTCACTGCAACCTCTGCCTCCTGGTTTCAAGCAATTCTCTGCCTCAGCCTCCCGAGTAGCTGGAATTACAGGCACCCGGCACCATGCCCAGCTAATTTTTTTGTATTTTTAGTAGAGATGGGGTTTCACCATTTTGGCCAGGCTGGTCTTGAACTCCTGACCTTGTGATCCACCTGCCTTGACCTCCCAAAGTGCTGGGATTACAGGCATAAGCCACTGTGCCGGACCTGTTTATAATTTCATATATTAATTTAATTCTCCCAATTAACTAAATTCTCTTATGTTTTCAGTTTTTTTTTAGCTAAACATTATATCATCTGTAATAATTTTGCATGTTCCTTTTATATTCTTATGCCTCTTGTCTAATTACTGTGACTAATCCCCCCATCACAATGTTACAAAGTAGTGATTGTGGGCATGCTTTTCTTCCTGCTTTAACAGGAATACCTGTGTTCACTTCTCCACTATGTAGGATAGGATTCCGGATGGAGTATGTGTGTGTGTATGTGTGTGCCTGTGTGTGCAAAATGCTTTTTTAAATATCTATGGGAAGGACTATACAATTTTTGCTTTTTGTTTTTGTGTTTATTTAGATCTATCAACAGGGTGAATTATCTTAGTCAGTATTAGTTTGGGCTCTCTAGAAAAAAGAATATGAGGCAATAATTAAAATGCTAACATTTCACTTGAAAGCTGAAAACCCAAAAGATGCTAAGGGTGTGATGAAACAAAAAACAAAATGAGGTTAAGGGAGAAAGGATGCATTGCAATTGGATGTGGTGTATTGTGACACAAGCAACTGCTCCAGGAAGTATCAAGAACAAAAATAGAAACTGCAGGTCCTCTTGGGCACAGGGGATATATCTGTGGAAAGCCTGAAAAGAAAAATCTCACTTCTGTGTAACCCACAGGTGGGATCATTTATCCACTCAGTTCCTTCTCTCCTCGAGTATCTCACTGGTTAAGGTCTCCCCATTTCCTAACGACTACCACATACTGCAGGTTGCATAATGCATTTCTAAGAGGCTGGTCAGAAGCCAGATTCTGTGCTGTGCAATGGATAATTTTATCCAAGTCTGGATGTGTCAGGATAACTTAGCTCAAATAGGGCTGAGTGTTTTGAGGTTGAGAGATATGCAAGAGCTAGACTTCATCTTAGATGCTATTTGGCTAGGAGGGCTCCATAAGGGTGCCAAAAATGGCAGTAGTTATGCATGGGAAGCATGAAAATTTTCAGAATGAACAAGTTGCTGAGGAAATTCTGAGGACGCACACAAAGTTGGATTCCTGTGTTGTATTAGTCTGTTTTCACACTGCTGTGAAGACATACCAGAGACTGGGTAATTTAACAAGAAAAGAGGGTCAATGACACACAGTTCTGCATGGCTGGGAGGCCTCAGGAAAAATACAATCGTGGCGGAAGGCGAAACAGGCACGTCTTACATGGCAGCCACCAAGAGAAGTGAGTGAGAGCAATAGAAATGACAGAGGTTTATACAACCATCAGATCTTGTGAGAACTCACTATCATGAGAATAGCAGGGGGGAAACCACTCCCACGATTCAATCACCTCCCCTTAAGTTCCTCCCTCAACACGTGGGGTTAATAATTCAAGATGAGGTTTGGGTGGGGATACAAAGCTAAACTATATCATATGTATGGTTGTCCTTTGAACAATGGTGGGGTTAGAAGCACCAACCCATGCCCAATCAAAATCTGTGTGTAACATTTGACTCCCCAAAATCTTAACTAATAGCCTGCTATCGACCAGAAGCCTTACCAATTACATAGTCACAAGTATTTTGTATGTTATACGTATCATATACTGTATTCTTATACTGAAGTACGCTAGAGAAAAGATAATGTTATTAAGAAAATCATATGGAAGATAAAATATATTTACAGTACTATATTGTATTCATTGATACCATAAGTTTATGTTATCTGCTTACAAGATGAATTAACTCTCTGAAATGGCAGGCAACTGCAGCTACAGACATCAATCTACAGTTTATATCAAGAAATTAAACTTTTTTTTGTAATGTAAGGACTTTTCTCTGCTTCTCGGGAGCACTTCCAGCATCACTAATGGCACTTCCTATAGGTCCCATGGTGTTATTCAAAGTTTACACTATTGCATTAAACATTATGTAAAATACATGAGAAATATAAGAGATCCCTTTTTACAGAGATATACAATTTACCAGAGAAATGAACTTCTCACGCAGAGATGATTAGCATCATACAGCATTTTAAGGGGATACTTGCAAACACTTGACCTTACTCCAATAGTAACAAGAGGTGGTTATGAAATTATTACAGTAGTATAGTATGTACTATAGTTAAATTTTTTTTTTTTTTGAGACGGAGTCTTGCTCTGTCGCCCAGGCTGGAGTGCAGTGGTGCAATCTCGGCTCACTGCAAGCTCCGCCTCCCGGGTTCACGCCATTCTCCTGCCTCAGCCTCTCCGAGTAGCTGGGACTACAGGCGTCCGCCACCATGCCCGGATAATTTTTTTTTTGTATTTTTAGTAGAGACGGGGTTTCACTGTGGTCTCGATCTCCTGACCTTGTGATCCGCCCGCCTCGGCCTCCCAAAGTGCTGGGATTACAAGTGTGAGCCACCGCGCCCGGCCTATAGTTAATTTTATAGTTATGATTTAATAATGCATGTTTACATTCATTTACATTTATCTCAACCATGAATGGCACCATATATGGTCTGTAAGTGTGAGTGTGACTGTACCGATGGAATTTTAACTTTAAATAGTAGATGTGTGTATATTTTATGGTAGCAAATAATAAAATATTGGTATGTATATAAATTTTATGCATTCATGACAGACATTTTTCTTCATTTTTTCAATATTTTTAGGCTATGTGGTTCTTCTGCAAGTTTTTCAAATTGTTGCAAATCTCCAAAAAAATTTCCAATATATTTATTGGAAAAAATCTGTGTATAAGTGGACCCATGCAGTTCAAACCCCTGTTGTTCAAGTGTCAACTCTAATTTACTTCTTGTTCTTCTCAGCTACATTTGTACACTCCTGTTAATTATATCTGGTTTCTATAGCAAAATATTGTCAACCTAAAATAAGAAAAAGGCTAAAAATCTAGTTAAAAGAGTTTATTCAAGTACAAAATGTGAGGGTGGCTGTCTAGGAAACATGGTTGCCAAAGAATGCTAACCACTGCTCCTAGTAAAAATTGTTTATGTATACAAAAACAGAGGTGCTGAACAGGATTACAACATTCTCCATTCAAAGGCTAACACACAGATATAAGATTTGATTGGCTTCTATTGAGTACACTCTAAAGAGATTGCTTAACGTACTATCATTAAGTGGTAACAATCAGAAGGGTCTCTATTTCCAACATAATTTAGTCTAGGTTTGGATGAAGAATAAGGAGTCCAGTTAATGTACAACATCTCAACACAAAGGTCAGGAAGTAATGGTCATGCACCAAGGAAGATAAACACCCATGTTACATAACTCAGTTTCCAGGGCTTAATTTTTCCCCTTGGCATAATAAGTTTGGAAGGTCCTGAAATTTTATTTTCTTTTCACAATATGGTAATCTGTTTTTTTCCTTCATGAGAATAAACACAAACTCACGCCTTCTCTAGAATGAAAGACACTAGTCCAATCAGTTGCAGTGTATCTTTAGGAAAGTGCCCAGCAATGAACTCACTGAACACTGAACCGAAAGTTTTAGTAAAGTAATATAGGGTAGCTGCCTTGAATATACTTGCAGCGGAACTCCAACTACAATGACAAGGATGAACAAAGGACCCCAGTACAGTGCTCTGAAATCCATGACGGCATTTGCAACAAAATCAAGCTTCCTACAGGCTGACCGTAACCAGTAACTGAAACCCAGAGGAATGGTAAGTAAGGTATACCTATTCCTGGGAAACATGGGACTCTTTTGAGAGACAGCTTTGGCTTAAGGGCTCCATGATAGAATTACCAAACATTCTTTAGACTATAAGGCAATCTAGGGGGCTTTCACCAACCTTTCCTCCCTTTCCTTCATGCAGGGCTAAACTTTTATCAAGTCTAGTGTTTCTCTCAAAGAAAAATTTCACTGGACAGAGTTAAATGGTCAAAGAAGACTTTTTTTCCAAGATTATTGCAATGGGAAAGAGAGATCGAATTCAACTCATCTGAAAGAAAATCTGGGAGAGTTATTTAGCCCTGGGGTGAGCTAGTGGAAAAGTGCTGGAGGACATTAGGAAGAGGTTCGTCAATGTGATTAGGCATCTGTGTTTGCTAATTGGCCCTTATTATGGTCAGGCTTCTACCCTAGCACAGACACTGGGAGAGACAGAGACGCTACCTTTCTTGATGATTATATTTCAAAGAGCTGGTTCCCAGGTATTTGAGAAAGACATTCCTGGGTTTTGGAACTGGCAAGAGGCTGGGAGAAGATTTATATCACAAAAAGACAGAGGAAGCATTTACAATTTTAAGTTTTCTAAAGTAAATTTTTAAGAAAATGGAAGACAGGGACCTATAGTCAGGAAGAAAGATGTTTAAAGTGTAGTGAAGCTGAGGGGAATATTTAGGCTGTCTTGGTCATTTCTTCCAGCCTTCTCAGGTTAACTCCATATTTTCTCTCACAGAGGCCTTTCCCCCAGTAAAATCTTTACCTGCTTTGGTGTCTACATCTCAGAAGACCAAGACTAGCACCACTGATAACAGGAGTAGCCCAAGAATGCAAGTGGTAATTTGGAGATGGCTCACTCCTTTCTCTGACACAGAAGAAGATGCCATTCTGTCACAAGGTAATGACTCATTGTTACAGCTTTTGACAGTGTGACCTGGAAAAATGTCCAGGGGTAGGAAATGCTGCAGAAGGTGCAAAAATGCAGGCACCTAGAAAACATGGGGAGGGAGGGAATGCCTAAAAAGACAGCAACGTTGGCTGTCTAAACGTTACTACTAAATTGTATTGACACTCTGCAGAGGTGTGGTGAAATAGCGAGTGTTCTTAACAAGCATTTAATAATTACATGTGAGTTTAGGTGGTAGGTGATAAAAATATATTTCATCCTCTTTTTGGACTTAATTATGGTATACTTTCATCTTGTTGGAATATACTTAATTCATGTTCATACATCTTTTTCCTTGTAATATCTGTGTTTTGAGTTCTATTATTAAGCTTTCTACCCCAGTTGTATATTACACTGGTTTTCCTAAACTTCTTGCAGTTGGTTCATTTGTAGGAGGTGAAGATAAGTTATAGTAGTTTTTCCAATTTCATGACTCCATAAATCTCTCCTCTGTCAAAGCTGCTATATTTTCAAAAATGTGCCACTTGTGTCTTTCAGAAATAGACAGTCTTATTAAAACTTTCTGCTTTTACTCCTAAATTGTCCATGCTTTAAAGGCCTTACATCCCAAAATTGTGTCATCTTAAAAAATTTGTATATATATTCTGCTAGCCTCTTAAAACTAAAATCTGCCTTTTATAGACATATGTCCATTCCATTCAGTGTATGAATTTTTTTTTTTTTTTTTTTTGAGATGGAGTTTCGCTCTTGTTGCCCACGCTGGAGTGCAATGGCACAATCTTGGCTCACTGCAACCTCCGCCTCCTGGGTTCAAGCAATTCTCCTGCCTCAGCTTCCTGAGTAGCTGGAATTACAGGCAGCGCCACCTGTAATTTTGTATTTTTAGTAGAGATGGGGTTTCTTAATGTTGGTCAGGCTGGTCTCTAATTCCCGACCTCAGGTGATCCACCCACCTCAGCCTCCCAAAGTGCTCGGATTACAGGCGTGAGCCACTGTGCCCAGCTGAACTCTTTTGTTTTAATCTCAGAGATTCTCAGTTTTTATACGTTGCCCAGTTATACTTGTTTTCTAGCAGGGTTTTTTGTTTTTTGTTTTTTCCAGGTCAAAATTCTAAAAGATACTTTTAAAAGTCCTTCTAAAAGGGACTATATGTTGAATATTTCTGAGGCTCTAGCAAGCATAGGCTGTTTCAAAACTTTAAATTTTCTCATGGGCCGCTAAGTGATTAAGTGAAGTCTGATAGCACTCATCAGACACCGGAAGGTATAAGGGTTTCTCAGAGTTTCCTGGTTTACCACCTAAGTTCTCATTCATTAAGAAGCACTGCTTTGGCTGGTAAGAACTCTCAGTAATTTCTGCATTCCTCTGCTGATAGGACTCTCCACACTTCTCTGTACAACTATTGTTGCACAGCCAATGGTCTTGATGCCAACGGATGCATTGGGTTTTTTTGTTGTTGTTTATTTTTGTTTGTTTCTGTCTTTTTGTTTTTGTTCTCTATTGATCTCTAGTTGATCTCTATTAATTTGATGGAAGGTTTGTAGAGATTCACAAAAATGTATAGTGATTACATATTCTTGACACCAGAATTTCTTTAACTTATTTGGAAGTGAAGTGATTTAATTCAAAAATATGCTGAAATTTAATCAGTTAATAGTGTTATTTTGGAATTTGCCTAATTAGAAAGAGGGTTGCCATCAGAGAGGAGCATAAGAGCTCATGCATGATGCACAGCAATCTGAAATCACAAGCATTTCTCTTTCTGAATGCATTTCTTGTAAATGACAGAACGAAAATACAGGTTACTTTGATAAAATAACAACAATTCAAATGATAGTTAACTGCAAGCATAAAGCCAAAAGGGGGTAAAATTTTATGTCCAAGGCGTTGAAACCAAATAACCATTAAAAATTATAAATTCTAGGAAATAAAGTCTTCAAAAATGAAGGTGAAAAATAAAATGATACATCATGATTTGATGAACCTACATAGAAAACTCTATATAAGAACAGCAGAATATCCATTATTTTCCAGTATCCATGGTACATTGATATGATAGGTCATATCTTAGGTCATAAAACAAATTTAAAACAGTTAAAATCATAAGAGTATGTTACGTGACTATAATGAAATGAAAACTAGAAATTAGTAATAGAAAGATAGTAAAATCTCTGAACATGTGGAAATTAAGTAACACACTTCTAAATAATTTATGGGCCAAAGAAAAAAGTTCAAAGGAAATTTTAAAAGACAGGTCTTGTGTAATTTACTGAATACTGTGCTGAAGTAAAAAACGGAATTGCTGTATGGAAACTGGAAGTATGGTTTCTACTCGTGCATAGCTTCTGTACTGTTGCAAAGTTGAGAAAATCATAAATTATATATAATAAGTTGGGGGACGTCTGTACCTGGATAAACTAAAAGTACAAGAATGAGAAAACATAGACTATGCTAATACAGTAGCCACTAGCCAAACATAGCCGTTGAACATTTAAAATCCTTGTTAGGACAAATACAGATGTCCTAGCAGTGTAAAACACACTGAGGGTATCTAAGACTTAGAAAGCAAAAGTTATGTAAATGTATCGCTAAAACTAAAAATCAATCACAAGAGGAAATTTATCAAATATTGGAAAAATTAGACAATGTAACAATCAGTCAACTATAAGTAAAATAAGAAATTATAAGGCAATTTTAAAAGTATTTTGAACATTGGCCTAGACGCAAAATTTATGACTAAGACCTCAAAAGCAAATGCAACAAAAACAAACAGAAAACCTGGATTAGTTAAACCAGTTTCTGCACAGCAAAAGAAGTTATCAACAGAATAAACAGACAACCCACAGAATGGGAGAAAGTATTTGCAAACTATGTATCTGACAAATGACTTATATCCAGAATCTATCAGGAACTCAAATTGGTAAGAAAAACACACATAACGCCATTAAAAATTAGGCAAAAAACATGAACAGACATTTCTCAAAGGAAGACATACAAGCGGCCAACAAACATGAAAAAAAATGCTCAACATAACTAATCATCAGAGCAAATCAAAGCCACAATGAGATACTATCTCATGCCAGTCAGAACAGCTATTATTAAAAAGGCAAAAAATAAGAGGTTGGTGAAGATGCTGACATGCTTATACACTGTTGGTGAGAATGCAAATTAGTTCAATCCTTGTAGAAAGCAGTTTGGAGCATTCTCAGAGAACTAAAAATAGAACTACCATTCCACCTAGCAATTCCACTGCTGGATATCTACCCAAAGGAAAAGAAATCATTATATCAAAAGGATACCTGTGCTCATATGTTTATTGTATAACATAGCACTATTCACAATATCAAAGTCATGGAATCAACTTAAGTGTCCACCAATAATTGCTTGGATAAAGAAAATATTCTATGTACACACCATGGAATACTACTCAGTCATAAAAAAATAATGAAGTTATGTCCTTGGCAGCAACATGGCTGGGGCTGGAGGCCATCATCCTAAGTGAAATAACTAAGAAATAGAAATTCAAATATTGGACTGGGCACAGTGGTTCACACATGTAATCTCAGCACTTTGGGAGGTCGAGGTGAGTGGATCACCTTATGTCAGGAGGTCAAGACCAGCCTGGTGAACATGGTTGTATTAGTTCATTGTCACACTGCTGATAAAGATATACCTGAGACTGGGCAATTTACAAAAGAAAGAGGTTTATTGGACTTACAGTTCCACATGTCTGGGGAGGCCTCACAATCATGGAAAAGGTTAAAGGCAAGGATGAGCAAGTCATGTCTTACATGGATGGTGGCAGGCAAAAAGAGCTTATGTAGAAAAACTCACATTTTAAAACCATCAGATCTCGTGAGACTCATTCATTATCATGAGAACAGTGCAGGAAAGACCCACCCTCGTGATTCAATCATCTCCCACCAGGTTCCTCCCACGACATGTGGAAATTGTGAGAGTTACAATTCAAGATGAGATTTGTGTGGGCACACAGCCAAACCACGCCAATGGGGAACCCCCCCGCCCCAGCTAAAAATACAAAAAATTAGCTGGGCATGGTGGCACATGCCTGTAATCCCAGCTACTCAGGAGGCTGAGGCACTAGAATTGCTTTAACCTGGGAGGCAGAGGTTGCAGTGAGCAGAGATTGTGCGACTGCATTCCAGCCTGGTGACAGAGCGAGACTCTGTCTCGGAAAAAAAAAAAAAAAAATACGTTCCACTTATAAGGGAGAGTTAAACAACTGGTATACACAGACATAGAAATTATAAACCCTGGAGACTCCATAAGAGGAGACAGTGGGTGGGAGATGAGTGCTCAAAAATTACCTACTGAGTATAATGTTCACTATTTGCGTGATGACTTCACTGGAAGCCCAAATCTCACAATAATGCAATAGATCCATGTAACAAACCTGCCCATGAACCTCCAAATCTAAAATAAAATTTAAAAACAAGTAATAAAAGTATTTTAAACTGAATAAAAGACAAAGTATATTAAAAATATGTATATGTTTTACTTTCCTGGTACTGTTGTAACAAAGTAACACACACTGGGTGGCTTGAAACAGCAGAAATTTATTGTCTGGCAAGTCTGGAGACTAGAATCTTTAAATGATGCCCCTGTGAAAAAACTAAGAGGCAGCCTACAGAATAGGAGAAAATATTTGCAAAATCTGTGTCTGAACAACTTGTGTGCAGAATATACAATAAACACTTAAAATTCACTTTTATAAAGACAACACTTTTTATAAATGGATAAAATATTTAAATATACATCACACCTAAGAAGATACACAAGTTGCAAACAAGCACATAAAAAGATGCTCAGTGGCATTCATTCATCATTTGAAAAAAGAAAGCTTTTTCACAATGTTATATGATTGAACACATGCCAGAATGGCTAAAAGTAAAATGACTGGAAATACTTACTGTTAATGAGGCTATAGAGCAACTGGAGATTTTACACATTTCTGAAAAGAATTAAAATTTTTAAAAACAATTGGAATGTACCATTTAAAGTTAAATGTACACTTACCACATGATTCGTCATTCCCACTCTTAAGTATTTACACATATGTTCAAAGATTTGTGTTTAAATGTTCAATGCAATTTTATTTAGCCAAAAATAGGAAAAACACAAATGTTTGTTATGGCTTAAATTGCTTTCTCTCAAAATAGATATGTAGAAAGCCTAACCTTCAGTACCTCAAGAATAAGATATTATTTGGAAATACGGTCTTTGCACATGTAGTCCAATTAAGATGTGGACATTAGAGTGGGCTTTAATTCCATATGACTGATGTCCTTATAAAAATGGAAAATTTGGAGACAGATATGCACACTGAGAGAATGCTATGGAAACATAAAAACAGAGATTGGGCGCAGATCCTGAACTAATCTGTAAGACTTGTCCGGTTTTTGGACAGGTAAAACTGCGCCTTATCAACCAAATTGTTTTGCCTATCCATCCTGTGGTGCCCAACCCGTACACTCTTTTGTCCTCAATACCTTCCCCCACAACTCACTATTCCGTTCTCGATCTTAAAGATGCTTTTTTCACTATTCCCCTGCACCCCTCATCCCAGCCTCTCTTTCTTTCACTTAGACTGACCCTGACACCCATTAGGCTCAGCAAATTACCTGGGCTGTACTGCCGCAAGCTTTCACAGACAGCCCCCATTACTTCAGTCAAGCCCAAATTTCATCCTCATCTGTTACCTATCTCAGCATAATTCTCATAAAAACACACGTGCTCTCCCTGCTGATCGTGTCCAATTAATCTCCCAAACCTCAATCCCTTACAAAACAACAACTCCTTTCCTTCCTAGGCATGGTTAGTGCGGTCAGAATTCTTACACAAGAGCCAGAACCGCACCCTGTAGCCTTTCTGTCCAAACAACTTGACCTTACTGTTTTAGCCTAGCCCTCATGTCTGCGTGCAGTGGCTGCCGCTGCTTTAATACTTTTAGAGGCCCTAAAAATCACAAACTATGCTCAACTCACTCTCTACAGCTCTCATAATTTCCAGAATCTATTTTCTTACTCACACCTGATGCATATACTTTCTGCTCCCCGGCTCCTTCAGCTGTATTCACTCTTTGTTAAGTCTCCACAATTACCATTGTTCCTGCCCCGGACTTCAATCTGGCCTCCCACATTATTCCAGATACCACACCTGACCCTCATGACTACATCTCTCTTATCCACCTGACGTTCACTCCATTTCCCCACATTTCCTTCTTCCCTGTTTCTCACCCTGATCACGCTTGATTTATTGATGGCAGTTCCATCAGGCCTAATCGCCACCCACCAGCAAAGGCAGGCTATGCTATAGTACAAGCCACTAGTCCGCCTCTTAGAACCTCTCATTTCCTTTCCATCGTGGAAATCTATCCTCAAAGAAATAACTTCTCAGTGTTCCATCTGCTATTCTACTACTCCTCGTGGATTATTCAGGCCCCCTCCCTTCCCTACACATCAAGCTCAAGGATTTGCCCCCACCCAGGAACGGCAAATTAGCTTTACTCAACATGCCCCGAGTCAGAAAACTAAAATACCTCTTAGTCTAGGTAGACACTTTCACTGGATAGGTACAGGCCTTTCCTACAGGGTCTGAGAAGGCCACCGCAGTCATTTCTTCCCTTCTGTCAGACATAATTCTTCAGTTTAGGCTTGTCATTCCCTTCTGTCAGACATAATTCCTCACTTTAGCCTTCCCACCTCTATACAGTCTGATAACAGACCAGCCTTTATTAGTCAAATCAGCCAAGCATTTTTTCAGGCTCTTAGTATTCAGTGACAGACTAATGGTCTATTAAAAACACATCTCACCAAGCTCAGCCACCAACTTAAAAAGGACTGGACAATACTTTTACTACTTTCGCTTCTCAGAAGTCAGGCCTGTCCTCAGAATGCTACAAGATACAGCCCATTTAAGCTCCTGTATAGACACTCCTTTTAATTAGGCCCCAGTCTCATTCGACACCGGACCAACTTAGAATGTGCCCCCAAAAAACTTGTCATCCCTACTATTTTCTGTCAAGTCATACTCCTATTCACTGTTCTCAACTACTCATACATGCCCTGCTCTTGTTTACACTGCCGGTTTACACTGTTTCTCCAAGCCGTCACAGCTGATATCTCCTCGTGCTATCCCCAAACTGCCACTCTTAGCTCTTGAAGTAAATAAATAATCTTTGCTGGCAGGACTATGCTGAATCTCCTTAGGCACTCTCTAATCAGATGTCCTAGGTCCTCCCAATTCTTAGACCTTTAATACCTGTTTTTTTCCTTCTCTTATTTCATTTAGTTTCTCAATTCATCCAAAACCGTATCCAGGCCATCACCAATCATTCTATATGACAAATGTTTCTTCTAACATCCCCACAATATCACCCCTTACCACAAAATCTTCCTTCAGCTTAATCTCTCCCACTCTAGGTTGCCACACTGCCCCTAATCCCGCTTGAAGCAGCACTGAGAAACATCGCCCATCCTCTCTCCATACCACCCCCGAAAAATTTTCACCGCCCCAAGACTTCAACATTATTTTATTTTTCTTACTAATATAAGAAGGCAGGAATGTCAGGCCTCTGAGCCCAAGCCAAGCCATCGCATCCCCTGTGACTTGCAGGTATACGCCCATATGGCCTGAAGTAACTGAAGAATCACAAAAGAAGTGAATACGCCCTGCCCCACCTTAACTGATGACATTCCACCACAAAAGAAGTGTAAATGGCCGGTCCTTGCCTTAAGTGATGACATTACCTTGTGAAAGTCCTTTTCCTGGCTCATCCTGGCTCAAAAAGCGCCCCCACTGAGCACCTTGCGACCCCCACTCCTGCCCGCCAGAGAACAAACCCCCTTTCACTGTAATTTTCCTTTACCTACCCAATCCTGTAAAACAGCCCCACCCTTATCTCCCTTCGCTGACTCTCTTTTCAGACTCAGCCCACCTGCACCCAGGTGAAATAAACAGCTTTATTGCTCAAAAAAAAAAAAAAAAACAGAGATTGGGATGATATATCTGCAAGCCAAGGAAAGCTGAAGATTACCAGAAAACCACTGGAAGCAAGGAGAAAGGCTTGAAACATTGTCCCTCACAGAATTCAGAAGCAATCAACCCTGCCAACACCTGGATCTCATAATTCTAGCCTCCAGAACTGTAAAACAGTAAATTTCTGTTGCTTAAGCTGTCCAGTTTGTGATGCTTTGTTAAAGCAGCCATAGGAAACTAATAACTTCGTCAGTTTTGAATAAATTCAAAATTTGAGGTATGCCCATTCAATGGAAAATTACTCATTAATAAAAACAAAATTCTGACACACAAAAAATGGATGAAACACAAAAACTGCTAAATTAAAAAATTCAAAAATTAAACGCTATATACGTTATGATTCAATTTATATAAAATTATAGAAGATGTAAAACTATAGTGCCAGAAAGCAGATCAGTAGTTGCTAATAGCTGGGATGGGCGAGAGGAATGACTGACGCCAAAGGCTATGAGGGGAAATTTGAGGTGATGGAATGGTCTGTATCATAAGTATGGTGATGCTTACCTAGCTATACACATTTGTAAGAACTCTTTAATCATACACTCAAAATTAATGAATTTCATCTCTATAACTGATGTTAGAAAGACAAATATGATTAATATTATGGGAGTGAGAACTAATGGCTAAGAATTGGAAGATTAGTAAAACCAAAGAGCCCAAGACAGCACATAATGTGATTCCACTGTAATATGTTAATATAAATAAAATTAAATTAAACAACCAAGTATTCAAATATACTTTCTACAAGTAGAAAAAAACTAAAATTAGAAATTTGGTGAATGACTTAAACAACTAACCAAGGCAGAAGAGAGGGATAGTGATCTAGAAGATAAATCTGAAGAAATTATCTAGATTGCAACACAGAATGATAAAAGTGGTAAGAATATGGAAAATACGAGAGAGAAAGAAATGAGAGCGCAAATAAGAGAGGCTAGAAACAAGAAAGATTTTTTAAAGTTTCAGCATACGTCTTTACATGTTTTATACATCGGGGCATGAGTATGAAGTAGAATGATTATGAATATTTTCTGTACTCACTGATAGACAAGCTGTGGAGTATGAAAGAAAGAAAAAGGTCAAAAATGCTCCATATTTTTGAAGTAAAGAAAAAAACATTTGAAAAAATGTATCACATATTGAGTTGTAAAACAACTCTCAAAAAATTTAAAATTTATATAACACATCACATTCTTTGAAAATAACAAAATGAAATCAGAAATTAATAACAAAAATGTAAATAAAATGTTTCTGAAATTGTTTTAAAACCCACAATCTTATGTACCCATTTAAGAAAAAAAATCATAAAAAATAAAACTAAATTATAAAAAAAAAACCACTTAGGAAAAGTCCTACAGTACAGCTAATATATTACTTCAATGGGAATGTACTTATAATAAATAAGTGTTAAGTTAAAAAGAAAGGAATTGTCAAATATTAATAAGCAATCTAAGAAGTTAGTAAAAGAATTTCAGAGTAGCACTGAAGATTGAAGAATGATGATTTTTAAGAACAAAGCAGGGTTAACTGGCAAAATGGCTTACTAAACGCAGCCAGGAGGAACATCTGCCACCAAGACACCAGGACATCAGGAAAACTGGTACACTCTCAGCAGGGCTTTAGAAAGAAGGCGTTGAGAGTAGACAGAGGGAGGACACACACTATGGGCTGAAGGGCAAGGAAGCTGGGAACCCTGCACTGGCTACCATGCATCAGGACTCTTTCCTGGCCCCCAAAACTCCTGGGAAAGAGGTGAGCTGAACAGGTGAAAAGCAACCCACTCTTGCCGGAGACCTCTGAAATTCTGACAGAAGGAGACCCGACAACCCTCAGACACTTGAGCTGGCAGGGAGGGCTGCTTAGATAAGTGGTAGGGGCAGGACTAACCTGTGCAGTGCCCAGAGTGTTCGGTGTGGGAACATCTGCAATGAAGCACAGAGGATACCCATTCCCTAAGGCTTACCATGCTCCCCTGGGAGACTTTAGCCTTAGGGATACTATCGGACCTGGACACAGCAGGGCAGTTTTGCCCATGAGATAGGACCAGTCTGGCCATGCCCACTTGCAATGCAGCCTCAGACACCCAACTGTGATGAATCCTGGAAGCACACATCATAGCTCCTTCACCAGCAAACCACACCTGACTATCAAAGAGCTCCAGGAGAGCAGCCCCTGCTGATATGCAGAAGCCCATCCATGCACTCACCTCACTGCATCCTCCCCCATGCTGCTTTGATGGCACACACTTGCCCATAGCCATGCTGTATTAGTCCATTCTCATACTATTATAAAGAAATATCTGAGACTGAGTAATTTATAAAGAAAAGAGGTTTAATTTTCTCATGTTCCTGCAGGTTGTATAAAAAGCATAGCAGTTTCTGCTTTTGGTGGGGCCTCAGAAAGTTCTAATCATAAAGGAAGGCAAAGCAAGAGCGAGTCACTTCATATGACTCAAGCAGGAGGAAGGCAGGGGTAGATGCTACACACTTTTAAATAACCAGATCTCATGAGAACTCACTCACTATCATGAGAACAGACCCAAGATGGAAGGTGTTAAACCATACATGAGAAACTGCCCCCATGATCCATTCACCTCCCACCAGGCCCCACCTCCAACACTGGGATGACAACTTGACAAGAGATTTGGGCAGGGACACAGACTGAAACCATATCACACGCCCCCACTGCATTGCTGCAACACACACATGGGAGGATCTCACCTCCCCTCCACCACACCACTGTTGCTGGTGTGAGTGCACACCCCTCAACAAGCTGCCATTGCCAGCATAAATGTGAACATGGAGGCCAACAGCCCCATGCCAGGCAGCACATTGCCCTTATGCTGACATTGCCAAGGTGTATATAGGTACATGAATGGTAGTGGCCCCGCCACCAGCTCCACACTACCAATGCAGCTGGTCCAAATGCACAGAGGCTGGTAGCTCCATGCTTGACAGTTCCCTGCCCCCATGCCAACACCACTGCCAATACAAACATGCACACAGATGCCAGTGGCCCTGACCTCTGCCCCACACCACCACCACCACCACTTCAAACAAATGCACAGACACCAGCAGTCCCACATCTGCCACACCCCAGCCCAGCTAACAGTGATGCACTCTGACATGCTGCCACGGCTGCTGGCATGTGTGAACAAGAATGGATCCCATTGCCACCACCCTGATGAAGTGACTTGGCCAGCACCACCAATTGGAGTGTTGTGGACAGTCATTCAGGAACACCTCATTCCCTCCAGTGCAGCAGGTTCCTAACCTTGATGGGCCAGAGAACAAAGCCAGAGTCCCAATATCAACCGTCCAGAGATAGAGCATGCAGCCCAAGATGGTTAAGCTGAGCCTTAGCCCCATAAAATCTTCCAAAAAGGAAGCCTGTTGGCTGAACCCACATTATACCACTATTAAACCCCAAGGGCATCAAAGAAGATATAAGTAAAAAAATAAATAAATAAAATAAAAAAATACCATTCAAAGGACCGCAACTTCAAAGACTGAAGAAATATCAGCCCACACAGATGTGAAAAAAAAACAGAACTATTGCAACTCAAAAAGCCAGAATATTCATATCCCCAAACGACCACACTAGTTCCCCATCAATGGTTATTAACAATGCTGAAGTGGCTGAAATGACAGAAATAGAATTCAGAATATGAATAGGAAGGAAGATAATCAAAATTCAAGAGAAAGTCAAAACCCAATTCAATAATTCTAAAGAATACAATAACATGATATGGAAGGTGAAAGAAAAAAAAATGGCCATCTTAAGAAAGAACCAAAGTGATCTGACAAGGCTGAAAAACTCACATCAAGAATTTTAGAATAAAATCACAATATTAACAGCAGAATCAACCAAGCTGAGGAAAGAATCTCAGAGCTTAAAGAATGGTTCTCCAAAATAACTCACTCAGCTCAGAAAAGAAAAAAGATTAAAGAAGAATGAACAAACCTCTAAGAAATATGGGATTATGTAAAGAGACCAAATCTATGACTCACTGGTATCCCTAAAGATAGCGACAGAAAGCAAGCAATTTAGAACACATATTTCAAGATATCATCCATGAAAAGTTCTCCAACTTCACTACAGACCAAAATTTAAATTCAGGAAACGCAGAGGACCCCTGCAAAATACTACACAAGGAGACCATCCTCAAGACACATAGTTATCAGATTCTCCAAAGTTGAAATGAAAGAAAATGTGTTAAAGGCAGCTAGAAAGAAGGGTCAGGTAACCTACAATGGGAACTCCATCAGGCTAAAAGCCAATGTTTCAACAGAAACCCTATAAGCCAGAAGAGATTGGATACCTACATCCAGCATTCTTAAAGAAAATAAATTTCAACCAAGAATTTCATATCCAGCCAAACTAAGCTTCATAAGTGAAGAAGAAATAAGATCCTTTTTGGACAACAAATGCTAAGCGAATTTGTTACCACCAGACATGTCTTGCAAGAAGTTTTGAAGGGAGTGCTAAATATGAAAAGGAAAGACCATTACCACTACAAAAAAACACTTAAGCACACAGACCATTGACACTATAAAGCAACCATGCAAACAATGTCAACCGCTAACAACATGATGACAGGATCAAATCCACATATATTAATATTAACCTTGAATGTACATGGGCTAAATACCCCAATTAAAAGGCACAGAGTGACAATTTGGATAAAGAAACAAGACCCATGGCATGCTGTCTTCAAAAGATTCATCTCACATTCAATGACACACATAAGTCCAAAGTAAAGGGATGGAGAAAACCCTACCAAGCAAATGGAAAACAGTGATTGTTATTCTAATTTCAGACAAAACAGACTTTTAAACCAACAAAGAAGGGTACTACATAATGGTAAAGGATCCAATTGAACAAGAAGACCTAATTGTCCTAAAAATACAGGCACCCAACACAGGAGCATCCAGTTCTATAAAACAAGTTCTTAAGAGACCTACAAAGAAACTTAGATAACTACACAACAATAGTCGGGGACTTCAACAGCCCACTGACAGTATTAGACATTCCATCAAGGCAGAAAACCAACAAAGCTATTCAGGACCTGAGTGCAATACTTGACCAAATGGACCAATGAGCTGAAGGGACTCTTCAGCTCATCTGTACATGGCACATACTCTAAAATTGACCACACAATTAGCCATAAAAACAATCCTTAGCAAATTCAAAAAATTTTGCTCTCAGACCACAGCACAATAAAAATAGAAATCAACACTAAGAAAATTATTAAAAACCATACAATTACAAGAAAATTAAACAATCTGCTCCTGAATGACTTTTGAGTTAAATAATGAAATTGAGGCAGAGATATAAAAATTCTTTGAAACTAATGAGAACAAAGACACAACATACAATGGTCTCTAGGACACAGCCAAACCAGTGTTAAGAGGGAAGATTATAGCACTAAATACCCACACTGAAAAGTTAGAAAGATCTCAAATTAACAACTTAACATTAGACCTAGAAGAACTAGAGAAACAAGAGAAAACCAACCCCAAAGCTAGCAGAAGACAAGAAATAACCATAATCAGAGCTGAACTGAAGGAAATTGTGACAGGAAAAAACATACAAAAGATCACCAAATCTAGAAGGTGATTGTTTGAAAGAATAAATAATATAGGTAGACCACTCACTAGACTAACAAGAAAAAAAGAGAAAAGGTCCAAATAAACACAATCAGAAATGATAAAGGTGACCTTACCACTAACAGCTGTGGAGATGTCAGACTACCAGCTGCAGAGAGAGGAGCTACCCACTCCAGGGTCTCCTCTCTGCTGAAAGCTGAACACTCACCAGGACACCCTGCCTGCAGAGAGGATCTACCCAATGCAGGTATCCTTTGAGCTGTTTCATCGCTCAATAAAGCTCCTCTTCACCTTGTTCACCCTCCAGTAGTCCACGTACATCATTCTTCCTGGATACAGGACAAGAACTCAGGATCTGCCGAATGGCAGGGCTAAAAGAGCTGTAACACAAACGGGGCTCAAACATGCCCCTTGCTCACCACATTGCAGGTGACAAAAAGGAGAAAAGAAATGAGAGAAGAGCTGTGGCCTTTGAGGGAGCCCAGACCTAGGAGCTCTCTGAACCAGGGGTGTGACACCCTCTTTGGGGATCTGTGGTTCCTGGCATCTCCAAGCCTCCAGGCATCACCGCAGTCCTTGGTGCCAGCTGTAGAAGCTGCTTGGGGTACACCTGCTCCAACTGCAGCCTCACAGGGAGCCAGCACCAGGGCCAGTGCCTGGAGCTGCCCGCCCCACTGCAGTCAGCATGCCTGGCTGTGCACAATGGCTGGACCCCACACTCATTTGCTCACACAACCCTTGCCACTCTACTCACCCTTGGCTGGCATAGGATGCAGGCCAGTAGTGTGAACTGAGCACAGCCTGCCAGACCAAGTGGGCAGAACAAGCCCAGTAGGCCCAAGCAAAACTTGGGCAAAGGTGCCACTAGCCACAGGGGTTTCCAGCCAGAAAAGCATCACCCAAGGATCCATGACAATATGTAGAAGCCTCAAGCTGGACCCCTTCTTTACACCATATACAAAAATTAACTCAAGATTGATTAAAAACTTAAATGCAAAACTTAAAACCACAAAAACCCTGAAAGATACCTAGGAAATACCATTCTGGACATAAGGCCTGGCAAAAATTTCATGATGAAGATGCCAAAAGCAATTACAACAAAAACAGAAATTGAAAAATAGTTCTAATTTAACTAAAGATCTTCTGCACAGCAAAAAGAAATTGTCAACAGAGTAAACAGACAACCTACAAATGGGAGAAAGTATTTTCAAACTATGAATCCATCAAAGTTCTAATACCCAGAATCTATAAGAAACATAAACAAATTAACAAGCAAAAATCAAATAACTCCATAAAAAAGTGAGCAAAGAATATGAACAGACAGTTTTGAAAGGAAGACATACATGTGGCCAACAAGCATATGAAAAAATTCTCACCATCACTAATTATTGGAGAAATGCAAATCAAAACCACAATAAGATAACATCTCACATCAGTCAGAATGACTATTATTAATGTCAAAAAATAGCATATGCTACCAAGGTTGTGGAAAAAAGGGAATGTTTATACACTGCTGGTGGGAATATAAGTCAATTCAGCCATTGCGGAATGTAGTTGGGTAATTTCTCAAAGAACTTACAACAGAATTACCATTCAACCCAGCTATCCCATTATTGATTATGTACCCAAAGAAATATAAATCATTTTACCATAAAGACACATTATGTGTATGTTTATTACAACACTATTCACAATAGCAAAGACATAGAATCAGCCTAAATGCCCATCAATGGTAACTGGATAAAAAAATGTTGTACATACATATATACTACAGAATAGCATGCAGCCATAAGAAAAAATGAGATCTCGTCCTTTGCAGCAGCATGGATAGAGCTGGAGACCATTATTCTAAGTGAACAGAAAACCAAATACTGCTTGTCCTCACTTATAAGTGGGAACTAAACATTGAGTACATATGGACACAAAGAAGGGAACTACAGACAACAGAGCCTATTTGAGGGTGGAGGGTGGGAGGAGGGTGAAGATTGAAAACTATCTATTAGGTGTAAAATAATCTGTGCACCAAACCCCGTGACATGCAATTTACCTATATACAAAAACTGCACATGTACCACTGAACTTAAAAGTTGAAAAAAGCAGACTTTTTTTAAAGAAGACATAAAAATCATCAACAGACATATGAAAAAATGTTCAAATCACTAATCATGAGATAAATGCAAATCAAAATCACAAAGTTAGAATGGCTGTGACTGAGAAGACAAAAAATAATAGATATTGGCAAGGATGCAGAAAAAAAGAGAGCTTTTGTAATGCTGCTGGTAGGAATGTAAGTTAGTACAATCCCTGTGGAAAATAGTATGAAGATTTCTCAAAGAACTAAAAATGGAACTACCATGTGATCCAAACATTCCCTCTATGGGTTACCTACCCAAAGGACAAGAAATATTTATATCAAATGATGCCTGAACTTGTATGATTATTGCAGCACTATTCACAATAGCAAAGATATGTAATCAACCTAAGTGTCCATTGGTGGATGATTGGATAGGGAAAAATGTGGTAAATGTATATACCATGTAATACTACTCAGCCATAAAAAAATAAATCAAGTCTTTTGCAGCAACATGGTTGGAACTTGAGGCCACTGTTTTAAGTGAAACAAGTCAGACACAGAGCAATAGTTCATGATCCCATTTATAAGTAGGAGCTAAATAATGTGTACACATGGGTGAGGCATGGAATGATAGACAATGGTGTCTCAGTTGAAATGACACCAATAGACTGACAAATTTCTGGCAAGATTCCCTGGAGTGGATAAGGGGAAATAAGAGAGAGGAGGAGGAAGAGGAGAAAAAAGGAGGTGAGGAATCCAGATAGACATTAATGGAAGGAAAGGCAGGACATAGCTATAAATGCTATAGAGATTAAAAAGACAGCAAGAGAACATTATGAATATCCTTATGCCAAAAACTTCAAAACTTTAGGTGATATGGAAAAATTCCTAGAAAAAAATATTAAATAACAAAACTAACACAAGGAGAAAAAGGAAATCTGAATATACCTGTAGCATTTAAAGAAACTGAATTGGTAATTATAAATATTCTCAAAAACAAACTACCAGGGACCACAAGTTAATTTGAAATATAAGAAGTTAACTTAAATAAGGCATAATTTTGGTTGGGCACCGTGGCTCATGCCTGTAACACCAGCACTTTGGGAGGCCGAGGCAGGTGGATCACATGAGGTCAGGAGTTTGAGATCAGCCTGGCCAATAAAACCCTGTCTTTACTAAAAATACAAAAGTTAGCCAGCATGGTGGTGCACAGCTGTAGTCCCGGCTATTGAGGAGGCTAAGACAGATAATTACCTGAACCCAGGAGGCAAAGGCTGCAATGAGCAGAAATAGTGCCACTGCACTCCAGCCTGGGTGACAGAGGGTGACCCTGTCTCAATAAATAAATAAAAAGGGAATTATTTTAATAAGTACAAAGAATAAAATTTCCAATTAAAATTGTGATGGAGACTTACCTGATAACTTTCAAGTAGAAGATAAGTATTGTATATTGAAGAAAAGTTCCCCAAAACAAAGATTCTGAAGATAAAACACAAATATTGTGAAGGCAAAAGCATAAAGAAAGGAGAAAGAGCCAATCTCTCCTTAGAGTAGTTATTGCATTAACAGCAACAAATGCAGTGCGTTATAAACCTTAACAACATCAGCAGCAACCGCATTAAGTCAGGGAAATAGGAAGAAGACAAAAGATGAGCAGGCGGAGGCCTGGGAAGAAAAGCAGGAAAGGAATGACAGCAGGAGAAATAGCAGCAAAAAGAGAGCAGCAACAGCAGACGTTAACCTGAATGTAAGAACATGGAATGTCTGAAGAAATTTGCTTTGAATAGAAAATCATTATAAGCAGCCCAACAAGTAACAGTGTGTGATTTTTTTCAATATTAAAAATTGGGAAATTCTAACAGTACTAAGGGAGGCAAATTATTACCTACCTGGCTTTAAAATTCTCTGCCACGCACAATGTCAGAAGGCAATTCACTGAGTTTGAGAATCTTATTTATTTGTTATTTACGTTACTAATATTTATATGATCCACACTGTTTTAAGAGTACTGCTTTCCAATAGGAACTCTTTTGATGCTTATTACAGCACTATGAGCTGGCTCATTTTATTACCCCTATTTCAAAGATGGGAAAACTGAAGCAAACTGTGACCTTATCCAAGGTCACACAAATAATAAACAGCAGAGCCGAGTTTTGAGGACAAATTCTGTGCTTTTAAACTCTACGCTGTGCTACCTCCCAAAGGATTCTATATCCAGGCTGATGTTCATGCACAGAAGAGTAAGGAAGATGTTTTCAGCTAGATTTCATCATTGACTCTAGAATGCAAATTATTTTCAGGTTTTTAACTTGTTTAAGATTAGTGTATGCTCTGGATCAATGTCATGCCAGAGTTTATTGGGTAGAATCCTTTTCTTTCTTTCTTTGTGGTACATAAAATTATAATACACCTAGAAGACGTCAACTTAGAAATTCTCAGAAAGCATATAATTAATGCGTTTTTCTAAAATGATGACTTGATGAGAGCCTGAGGATGAGAGAGAAAAGGGAGAAAAAAGAAAGAGAAAAATTAGAACAAAAGAAAGAAAGAAAAATTAAAAAATAAAATACAATTATGGCTTGATGTACTTTAGAAGGCCATGAGATGAAACAGTATAAATTGCTTGAGATGAAGAGGTTCTGGTGTAAAAAGCCAATAACTAAAAAAAAATGTGCAATCAAAATAATTATTGAATAATTTTTGATACAAAAATCAACTAATTGAAACAAATATACCATATGTTATATAATAATTTTGCAATGCCAATTAGAATAAACACCCCAATATTTTGTCTGTATAAATTTGGAAGCACCTGAGTGAGAAAGGTGTGGGTAAAGAAATTTAAATTGAATGAAAGCATACACAATTTCCAAACATACACTGAGAAAGTGCATGCTCACACATTGTCTTAGCAGAATTGGAGTTTGTTATAAGCACTAGGTCTGCTCTTTAAGAATTCTTTCTTCTCAATTAAATTTTGGAAGTTGAGAAAACCCTTTTTTCAATAATAATTTTATAAGGATATGTATTATTGAAAAACATTGAAAAAAGTTTTTATTGAAAAATATATATCATTATCATAAATATATATCATTATCATGTACAATTATAATCACTATATGAAAAATAAATGGCATTTTCTTCTTTATAGCCAAATGAATGTTTAATTGTGGGAACCCTGGACCAATTATCTCAATACTTTCTAATATGCAAGATAGATAGAAAGAAAGATAGATGATAGATAGATAGATACAAACAGATACATTCTTTTAAAGTTCATAAAAAGACAGGAGAGCAAGAAAAGAAAATAAACACAATTATTATTCTAAGAAACAGATGTGTTGACCTATTTAAACTAAAATTTTCAAAATTAACTGCCTAGAAAAAAATGAACAAGGGTTGCATAATCTTTGTTATTTAAGTGTGTTGCTTAAAACACAATGTATGCAATAAAGTAGTGTTTTTATAAATAAACAATATTAAGAAAGTCTGAGTCCAATAGAGATTAAATTTAATAATCAGTACCTAAAACTGGTTATGTCTGACATGAAAGATGCTTAATGGTACCTAAGTATTTATATTTTTAAAAATTTGTTCTAATTATGTATTCTTCTCTTTAAATTATGCATATTAATTTCATATTTATAATCTAATGCAATAAAATATCATACTTAAAACCAATCTATTGTAAAAAGCATTCTAATGTTACTTTATGAATTACATTATTAGAAAGCCTAGGAATTTGGACTTTGGGGTTCTGTTCATCTAATAGAAGTTGACCCAATTAAAAACAAAGACATCACACCAGTTAGAATGGCGATTATTAAAATGTCAGGAAACAATAGATGCTGGCCAGGCTGTGGAGAAATAGGAATGCTTTTACACTGTTGGTGGGAATGTAAATTAGTTCAGCCATTGTAGAAGACAATGTGGTGATTCCTCAAGGATCTGGAACCAGAAATACCATTTAACCAAGCAATCCCATTACTGGATATATACGCAAAGGATTATAAATCGTTCTACTATAAAGACACATGCACACGTATGTTTATTGCAGCACTATTTACAATAGCAAAGACTTGGAACCAACCCAAATGCCCATCAATGATAGACTGGATAATGAAAATGTGGCACATATTCACCATGGAATGCTATGCAGCCATAAAAATGAATGAGTTCATGTTCTTTGCAGGGACATGGATGAAGGTGGGCACCATCATTCTCAGCAAACTAACACAGGAACACAAAACCAAACACCGCATATTCTCACCATAAGTGGGAGTTGAACAATAAGAACCTATGGATACAGGGAGGGGAACAACACACACCCATGCCTGTTGGGGGGTTGTGGGCAAGGGGAGGGAGAGCATTTGAACAAATACCTAATGCATGTGGGGCTTAAAACCTAGATGATGGGTTGATAGGTGCAGCAAACCATCATGGCACATGTATACCTATGTAACAAACCTGCACGTTCTGCACATGTATCCCAGAACTTAAAGTAAAATTAAAAAAAAAAGAAGATATTAGAAAAGATAAGTTCCAGAGTAAATCTGTGGACAGAAATCAATGTATCATAGCTCTTTTAAAGGGTTAGGTGGACACAATGCTATAATACCTCATTACAAAATATTAGATTTTTGTAGTAGAATTGGGACAACTTTAGATCCCAAAATGTTTATTTGAATATTATCCTTAAATTTTAGTGGCTTATTTCTATTAGTTTACTGCAAATTAGATTATAATATCAATTGAAGGGAAACAATATTGAAGAACTGCCATTTGAATGCACTTATAATAACAGCATATAACATAAATTGGATTCTTTTTTTTACAACCAATTTGGTATGTAATTGTGGGTATCCTGGACAAAAACCCATCAGTCCCATCTACCATGCTATGATTTTATTATTATAGTCTAGGGATGCTGTCCTTAATAACTACTTAGGTTAAAAACAATTTATTAAAAAATTACACAATTCATGAAATACAGTAGTTAATAAAAAATGACTTTCCAAAACTGACAAATAATTTCTTAGAGGGCAAAATAGAGCATTTGTTAATGTAAATAATGTTGACTGCACTCAATTTGAGCAATTGGTTGAATGCGTCTCAAGAAATGTGTTTTTTTACTTCACTGCTATTCTTTGAGACCTTGATTTTGAATTATGACAGTCCCCTTACGTGTTTTGTTTCCATCACCAGCAAAAAAATAATTTATCAGGCACAAAGAAAAAAATCAAAAATAATTTTTTAAAAATGTTACCCTCAGTGGCTTCATATGTATATGAATATGGGTGTGTGTGTGTGTGTGTGTGTACACATACATATCTAAGAAGTGGAAATGCATGAGTGCAAAACTCCATGAAGACTCTCAATTCACCAATTGAGCACATTTGCTATATAAAATCCCACATACGGCCAGTCGTTGATTTCTGGAAATGTCAATATAAATGCTCAGCCAGTTACTACAATTTTATCAATTCATGACACAGTAGAACTAAAGTGAATTCATGCATGTATTCTATTCTGCTTTTGACAAGCACTGTATAAAACTTCCACATTTTTTTCTCAGATGTGCTTTCCTACAAAATGCCCATCCCTACATCTCCCAGAGACCCACTCTCTGTGAGTTATTGGAAAGTTTTCAACTTCACAAAAATTGTAAAAAAACAAACAAAAAATCTTTAGGGTTGGTGCACACAATTGGCAAGGCAAGATCTGTAAGGCCACAGTGAGATTCATCGCAGTCATGTCTTCTCAAAACTTTCCTATTAGTTGGAAGAAAGGTAAGAAATTCAACCATTACAGCTTGGCGAATACCATGAAAGATGCAATTTTAGTACAGAACTCTGAAGAACTGCTCTCCCTGCTCCCCAAAGCTACTGCCAAATTCAGTTTTACCAGAAATGTAGGGTAAGAAATCTTGAGTGTTGGCACTTTTGCAGTCAGAAAAGATAAGTAGATCTTTATAGGACAATCTCCATATCCTAGGCAAGAAAAAAAAATGGCACCGTCTAAGAGTTGCAATATAATCTACTTCTCTACAGCAAGGGTTAGCAAAGTGTTTTTGTAAAGGACCAAATAGTAAATATTTAGATTTTGCAGCCCCAGAAGCAAAATTAAGGATATTATGTGGGAACTTGTATAAAAAAGAGGGAAAGCACATGTTCACAAATATTTAATTTTTTAATTAAAAATTGGAGTTATAGATACAAAAACTTGAACTTCATAATATTTTTACTTGTCATGAAGATTTTTTGCGCTGATTTTCTCAAAAATTTGATAATGTTAAAACCATTCTTAGTCCACTGGCTGTACAAAAAAAGACGCAGTGGGCTAAATTTGGCTCTCAGGCTGCAGTTTGCTGACCTCTGCTCCGAAGCAAAATCAAAAAACCTGTATGATACAACCTATTATCCAAGATAAATTGAGTCTTGAAAGTGAAGTACAGCAACAGGAAAAGAATAGCATGTGCAAAAGCCTTCTACAATTTTAAGAGCTGGTAGACACTGAACGTTAGTTAAAAAAATTGAATCTATTAATATTAATGAGAAGGCAATTCAAAAGAGGAAAGCAATTCTTATTTAAAAGCTGAATAATGGCTTAATTTTTAATTCCATTAGTGTTTAGAAAAATATGTAGTTGAGAGAAAGCCAGCAAACAAGAATAAATTTCCCAAAGTATAATGAGACGTCACTTAGAATCTAGTTTAAAATGAAAGCAAAATGCCTGCAAAAAAATCACCAAAGAAGTGCTGCTGAATTTCATAACTATTATGATTTGTTGCAGTAATTAAAAATTTTAGACTGAAAATATAAAGAAGAAAAATTCAAGTAACATGTCTTATACTAAGACAATTAACTGTATCATATGACATTCAGTTTTATACCATTGGTTATTGTGTGTGTTAGCTTAAGAAACTTATTTGCTACCTTAGAATTTTATAATATAGCTATATAGTTATTGTTTCTTTAAAATGAATGATATTTTGTTTCATTTCTGCAGTAGATTGGGCTTTAAGCCTTTGATCAGTAAGAGAGCCATTTATTACACCATCCTTTAGTATTAACTTTCAGATTTTATTTTTATTTTTTACATTTACAACAAATTAAATTTTCCAAAAACTCAAAAATCTGAAGACAGCCCAAACTTGAATTTATTTGTTTCATTTCCTTTCAAACATAAGAAGTAAGATCAGGCCAGGCGCAGTGGCTCACGCCAGTAATCCCAGCACTTTGGGAGGCCGAGGCGGGAGGATCACGAGGTCAGGACATCGAGACCATCCTGCCTAATGCAGTGAAACCCCATCTCTACTAAAGATACAAAAAAAATTAGCCAGGCATGGTGGCAGGCACCTGTAGTCCCAGCTACTCGGGAGGCTGAGGCAGGAGAATGGTTTGAACCCAGGAGGTGGAGCTTGCAGTGAGCTGAGATTGCGCCACTGCACTCCAGCCTGGGCGACAGAGCGAGACTCCGTCTCAAAAGAAGAAAAGAAAAGAAGAATTAAGATAAATTCTTTATTCACATGTAATGATCTTAGAACATATAACAGGCCTTAAGTGAAGCAAACATTAATTCAAATTAGTACATTTGCAATCATCAGTTCACTTCAGAAACTTTGTTCTGTTTTCCTTCACAATTAATACGCTCCATATGTGATGTTTATCAGCTTTCTAAATTAATGCTTACCATGCAGAGAAGCATCTAGTGAATCAGGTCCATTAAATAATCACAGGGGAGGCATATTTGGCTTCACGACCTAGACAGAACTAAGATATCCAGCAATATTCTTTCTCTACATGGGACCTTTCAAGGAAGTTACCAAATGCCAGCTTCTTTCTTCACTGTATGTCTTGCTCATTGGGAGAGCACATATTATTTCTCCACGTAGCAGAATCCCAACTTGTACATCTGACTAGCGTTTTCCTCTAATTTTTCCAATCAGATGTTACACAAGATTAAAAAAAAATGTACAAAACGTTAGAAAATAATAATCATTTAATATTATAAACCACCAGAATAAGTACATCATCAATAAAAATCATTCGCTGGCTTAATGTTAATAACAGCTACTTTTAGCTGAATGCTTACCACATGCTAGGCACATGCTAGAAACCTTACATACCATATCCATTAGATATTACTACCTCAATTTTATAAAGAACTCAAAGAAAGGGTAAGAGATTATTTTCAAAGCCATACAGCTGATACAGTATGTGATACATGACAAATTTAAATCCAAGTCTAACTTGCCCCAGCCGTCTTTGTTTTTATCCAGTATGCTATAACGCATTTGGCAAGCAAATCTTGAAATTACACAGATCATTCACCAGCACTTGCAGAAAATGACAGCCTAACACAGTGACCAAAATAAAAGAAAACAAAATGAGAAGATTTCCAGAAATAAGGACTAAACGCATGTCTTTTATTAGAAGGACGATGATGGAAAAATAAATTCATAGGCTTTGTTCAAGTTGTGTGCAGCCAGATTAAAGGACTTGATTTGTCCTATTAAATGTGGACATCTAGAACTTTTGTTAGCATCAAAACATCATGTAGACATTAAATTCAAAGAATAAGAAAATGAATAATAAACATGAAAACAACTTAATAAAATATAAAACAAACCTACAAATGACAGGACCAAAAATATCATAAGTTGGTTATTTTTAAAAAATTTTTTAAGGAAGGCTAGTAAAGCCTAGGTATTATAAACTCATTAGTACATTCTATATCGTCTACTGATTACACCTCTAGACAGCATTCAAAAAGCAACTACCTAAGGACTTTGAGTAATAAACAATAAAAAACAGATTGGAAATTAAAGTCAAATTTAAACACAGGCTCATGGGACTGGGCTGAATTTACTATCTTTCTTCTTTTCTTATTTAGAGGTGGTATTAATGATTCAATTTTGTTTTTTATTTTCAAACTTCTTTGGCTGCCATAGCATTTTCAATGAGTTTCAGAATCAAATTGTCCATTTCTATAAAAACACATGGTAGGATTTTCACTGGGGTCGTGTTTAATCTGGATTGTTTTAGGGCCAACTGACATCTTAATAAGATTGAATATTCTGAACCATAAATCACCTTGCTAAACTCACTTAGTAATCCCAGTAAATTTTGTTTGCAGATGTCATCAGATATATAGGCAATCACATTGTCTCTGGATAAAGACAGCTTTATTCCTTCCTTTCCTATCTGCATACCTTCTGTTTTTTTTATTTCTTTCTTCCTTATTATACTGGCTAGAACCTCTAGTACAAAGTTGAATAGAAGTAGTGAAAGCAGATAGTCCTCTCTTTTTCCTGTTATTAAGGGGAAAGTTTTCAGACTTTCACCAATATGTGTGATGTTAACTAGGTTTTTCATAAACATCTTTTATCAGTTCTATCATGTCTAGAAAATTTCATTGTATTTATATTTTGCTGAGACTTTATAACAGAAATGTATCTTGGATTTTATCAATTAATTTTTCTGTTTCTATTATGTTAATCATATAATTTTACTTTTTTTCTTCTTGAGTTTGTTAATATGATTAATTATACAGATTGATTTTATAGGCTTTGGTCATAATTATCTTTTTTTCTGTATTATTTCATTGAATTTACTATATATTTTTAAATTTTGGCATATATATTTTGATATATATATATCAGGGTGTTTTTGACTTGTGCTTTTCCTTTTAATGTCTATGTCTGTTTAATATCAGGGTAATTTAGACCTTATACAGTCAGTTGGAAAGCATTCTCTTCTCTTCAGTCACTGGAAAAATTGGTGTAGAATTATTATTTTGTACTGAAATGTTAGTAGGAATTTCCTAGTAATTTTCTTTGTGGGAAGGTATTTGACTACGAATTTAATTACTTTAACATACATACTTACAGCAGTAACATAGACTACAAAATACTATCTAATGGTATATAATAGCATGTATGTATTCACCTTTATGAATACATAATATATACATAATATTTATATGTTATTATATACTATAATATTTGAGATATACTATAATATTTGAGATATAATATTAGGTTACATATTCCTTTTGTTTTTTTTTTGAGACAGAGTCTCACTCTGTCACCCAGGCTGGAGTGCTCACTGCAACCTTTGCCTTTCGGGTTCAAGAGATTCTCCTGCCTGTCTCCTGAGTAACTGCGATTACAGGCATCCACCACCAAGCCCGGCTAATTTTTTTTTTTTTTTTTTTTTTTTTTTTTTTGTATTTTTAGTAGAGATGGGGTTTCACCATGTTGCCCAGGCTGGTCTCAAAACTCCTGACCTCAAGTGCTCTGCTCACCTCGGCCTCCCAAAGTGCTGGAATTACAGACATGAGCCACTGTGCCTGGCCTAGGTTACCTATTCTTCTGGAGTGAACCATGATAGATTGTGCCTCTCAAAGAATTGTCCATTTGATTCATGTTGCCACATTTATAAGTTATTAATTACTTAAAATCATTTTAATATCTGTAGAGTCTGTAGTGATGTTAAGCTCCCATTTCTGATCACTGTAATTGTGTTTTCTTTTTTTTTCCCTACAGATAAGTCTAGCTAGAGGTTTAACAATTTCACTGATCTTAAGGAACTGGCTCTGGATTTCTTTGATTTTCTCTTTATATTGGTTTTTCCTTTCTATTGCATCATCAGGCTGCAAATTTTCTGAACGTTTATGTTCTGTTTCTTTTTTAAACCTGAATGTTTTTAACAGCACCCAAGTCGCTTAGTCACTTCTTTTTTTTTTTTGAGACGGAGTCTTGCTCTGTCCCCCAGGCTGCAGTGCAGTGGCGCGATCTCGGCTCACTGCAAGCTCCGCCTCCCGGGTTCACGCCATTCTCCTGCCTCAGCCTCCCGAGCTGGGACTACAGGCGCCTGCCACCACGCCGGGCTAATTTTTTGTATTTTTAGTAGAGACGGGGTTTCACCGTGTTAGCCAGGATGGTCTCAATCTCCTGACCTCGTGATCCACCCGCCTGGGCCTCCCAAAGTGCTGGGATTACAGGCTTGAGCCACTGCGCCTGGCCTTTTTTTTTTTTTTTTTAGATGGAGTCTCGTTCGGTCACCCAGGTTGGAGTGCAGTGGTGCATCTTGGCTCACTGCAAGCTCTGTCTCCAGGATTCACGCCATTCTCCTGCCTCAGCCTCCTGAGTAGCTGGGACTACAGGTGCCTGCCAACACACCCGGCTAATTTTTTGTATTTTTTTAGTAGAGACGGGGTTTCACTGTGTTAGCCAGGATGGTCTCGATCTCCTGACCTCGTGATCCATCCACGTCAGCCTCCCAAAGTGCTGGGATTACAGACGTGAGCCACCGTGCCCAGCCCTCAAGTCACTTCTTGAATGCTTTGCTGCTTAGAAATTTCTTCCACCAGATACCCTAAATCATTTTGCTCAAGTTCAAAGTTCCACAGATCTTTAGAGCAGGAGCAAAATGCCACCAATCTCTTTGCTAAAACATAGCAAGAATCATCTTTACTCAAGTTCCCAAAAAGTTAGGGAGGCATCACAATTATGGCAGAAGGTGAAAGGCACTTGTTACATGGCAACAGGCAAGAGAGAATGAGAACCAAGTGAAAGGGATTTCCCCTTATAAAACCATCAGCCCTAATGAGACTTATTCACTACCACAAGAACAGTATTGGGAAAACTGCCCCAATGATTCAAGTATCTCCCATCGAGTCCCTCCCACAACATGTGGGAATTATGGGAGCTAAAATTCAAGATGAGATTTGGGTGGGGACACAGACAAACCATATGAATTAGTTTTTGAGAAAGGAATATTGAAATCTTCAACCATAATTCTGGATTTTTCACTTTCTCCTGAAATTTATATCAGTCTTTCCTTTATGTATGTGAAACTCTTATTACAGATATAAATGTTTAGGATTACTATCTGCCATTGGTGAATCAGCTCTTTATTATTTGAAATGATTTTTATTCCTGATAGTAATTTTTTGTCTGCAATCTATTTTGCCAGAGATTAATCTTCCTTTTTCAGCTTCCTTTGGATTAATTTTGGGATGATAGATCTGTTTACATACTTGTAATATGGCTATGTCTTTTTATTTAACATGTGCTTCTTATAGCCAATATATAATTAGATCTTGTTTTTTTTATTCAGACTATTTCTCTTTTTAATGAGGGTGTTTGCATGACTTATTTTAATACAATTAATGATATAATTTTGAGTCAATCATCTTGTTTTATTTGTCCATTTTATCTCTATCACTTTTTCTTCTTTTTCTGCCTTATTTTGGGTAAATTGAGTATTTTTTATAATTCTGTTTTGTTAGATTATTAGCTATCAAACTTAACTGGTTGCTTTAGGATTCAGAGTGTCCATTTCTTTACATTATCTCAGTCTACTCAAATGATATTATGCCACTTAATGTGCCATATAACTCTTACTACAACAGTTCTCAAATCAGACCTTTGTGTTGTTATCAAACATTGTATTAAAGTGTATGTCATAACCTCCACAATACAATGCTATTTTTATTGTTTAAACCAATTGTTAAAGAGATTCAGGTTATAAGAAAACACATGTATAAATTTGCCCATGTGTTACTATTTCTAGTGTTCTTCATTTCTTTGTCTAGTTCCATGTTTCTACGTAGCATCATTTTTTTCCTGTCTTTTCATCTAACATTTCTCACAGTATGTGTCTGCTGGTGAAAAATTATTTCAGTTTTTACGTGTCATAAGAGGCCTTATTTCACCTTCCCTTTGATTTATATTTTACTGGGCTTAGAATTCTAGGTTGACAGCTTTTTGTCTTCAAGCACTTTAATGATATTATCTCAGTGTCTTTTGGTTTGCATCTGTTGACATCTTTATATTTGGTCTTCTTTTTTGAATACATTGTTTTCCTCTAGTTGTTTTTAAGAGTTTTCTCTTTTTCACTGATTTTGAGATATTTGATTATGTGCTTTGTAATTTTCTTTATTATGCTAATATTTGAGGTTTTCCCAGCTTCTTGGATCTGTGGTTTTATAGTTTTCACCAAATTTTAAAATGTTCAGCCATTATTTATTCAGATCTTTTTGGTTTTCCATCCCCTCTTATTTGAGGATTCTAGTCATATATATTTTAGCCAACTTGTTATTGTCACAAAACTCATTAATGATCTTTTCATTTTTAAATTATCTGCATTTCATTTTGAACAGTTTTTTTAAATATATATATCTTAAACTACACTGATTTTTTTCTCCCCTGCAATATCTAACCAGCCACTAATGCCACCCATTTTTGTACCTCAGACTTTGTAGTTTTTATCCCTGTTCAATTTACATCTTTTTAATATGCTAAAATTTTTGACTTAACTTTATGAACACATTGAATAAAATTATAACTGCTGTAACATCCATGTCTGCTAATTCTATCATCTATTAGTACTATTATTTTAAAGTGGTTGATTTTTCTCATCATTATCAGACATATGTTCATGATACTTTGTATACATGATAATCTTGACTGGAGATCTACAGATTCACTTTGATAAACGACTATAATATTCATTGCTCTCAAATATAAAGTAATAGGAAACATGAAATATTGATAATTCTGATTAAGGCATTGTAAAAAAGAAGGTAAATGTTGAACTATATGACTTGGATATTCTCTTTAAAAAAACCTTTTTAAAATTTTACTTTAAGTTCCAGGATACAAGTGCAGAGCGTGTAGGTTTGTTACATGGGTATATGTGTGCCATTGTGGTTTGCTCCACCTATCAACCATAATCTAGGTTTTAAGCCACACATGCATTAGGTATCTGTCCTAATGCTATCCCTCACCTTGCCCCCCAGTCCCTGACTGGTCCCGGTGTGTGTTGTTTCCCTCCCTGGTCCATGTGCTATCATTGTTCAACTCCCACTTATGAGTGAGAACATGTGGTGTTTGGTTTTTCTGTTCCTGTGTTAGTTTGCTGAGGATGATGGTTTCCAACTTCATGCATGTCCCTGCAAAAGACATGATCTCATTCCTTTTTATGGCTGCATAGTATTCCATGGTGTATATGTATCACATTTTCTTTATCCAGTCTAGCATTGATGGGCATTTAATGCTTTTGTTATTGTAAATAGTGTTGCAATAAGTATATATGTGCACATGTCTTTAAAGTAGAATGATTTCTATTCCTTTGGGTATATACCCAGTAATGGGATTGCTGGGTCAAATGGTATTTCTGGCTCTAGATCCTTGAGGAATCACCATACTGTCTTCCACAATGGTTAAACTAATTTACATTCTCATCAAAAGTGTAAAACCGTTCCTATTTCTCCACAGCCTCACCAGCATCTATTATTTCTTGACTTTTAGTAATCACCATTATGACTGGCATGAGATGGTATCTCATTGTGTTTTTTATTTGCATTTATCTGATGATCAGTGATGTTAAGCTTGTTTTCATATGTTTGTTAGCTGCATAATGTCTTCTTTTGAGAAGTGTCTTTTCATATCCTTTGCCCACTTTTTGATGGGGTTGTTTTTTCTTGTAAATTTGTTTAAGTTCCTTGTAAGTTGTGGATATTAGACCTTTGTAAGACGGGTAGATTGCAAATATTTTCTCCCATTCTATAGATTGCCTGTTCACTTTGATGATAGTTTCTTTTGCTGTGCAGAAGCTCTTTAGTTTAACTAGATCTCATGTGGCATTTTCTTCATAAAGTTTTTGCCCATGCCTATGTCCTGAATGGTACTGCCTAGGTTTTCCTCTAGAGTTTTGTAGTTTTGGGTTTTACATTTAAATGACTTAGATATTCTAATTCTGAAGATATTTCAAAGTGGTAAAAAATGGATAGAGGAATAATGTTAGCACATGAAACCCAAAAGGCAAGTGTCTTAGTTGCTTGTATAAAAAATTCAGACTCATATAAAACATGCAAGGAGTAATTAAGTTTCTAAGTCTAGAAATCTCAATCATTTTGGAATTAAATTTTTATACATTGTCAGACCTTAATTTTGATTATGGTCTTTCAGTTCTATTTTGTATATCTTATATTATGTTTCCTAGGTTCTGTATTTCTTATTATGTGAACTCCATTAGTATTAAAACAAATAGTTCAACTTTTTATAATATTAAAATGTAATATTATGCCTATTAATCCTGTTCACAGTAGAATTATAAAAGCATTTATTTAAAGTTTTACAATTTTACCTGAAAGTATACATCTAAAATTTTAAGTATATTAATGTAACAGAAATATGAACAAAGTAATTTCATATTTGACTGGACATGTTGCCTTTAGCAAGTAATATATTGCCATAAGGGCATTAAATCCTACAGACAAGAAAGGAAATATTAAATGGAAAACTTATGAATGAACAGTGCATAAATCTGGCTCTCAATCTTGTTTATATGTAGATTATCATAGACTATTTGATGAAGATAGTCAATTATTTTTGAATTTTTTGACCAAAACAATATTCTCAGTATACTAAATAGATTTACTTTATATTGTATTTACCTTTGCTACAACAAATAAGAAAATGAAAGAATATCCTTAAAATGCAAATAGACTAATAATTTTAGAACAAAATATGAACTTATATTACATTTCACAGGCCATTCAACTATCAAGAGACAGATTCAAGAGAAAGATTTCAGTCATGTGATTGAGAATCCTTATTCAAAGGATGAGAATGTCATTATTAAGAGGTATATAACTGCAGAACAATAGGTATAAGGTAGTATAGCAAGAATGCAAAACTCTCAGATATGGGAGAGTTTTTAAAAGAGGGTTAAATGGTAAGGACAGCACTTAATGGGAATTCTATGCCACAGGACTTACAGAATGTAGAAAACCAGTCAACCTCACAGATATGGCTACGGTGAAAAGTCAAGTTTCATTGAAGATAGTGTACAGAATGCATTCCATTAATAAATTGATTATATAAGGTGTCTGTTTCAGGGAATAGGTTTTTCTTTTTTTTTTTTTTTTTTTTTTTGAGACGGAGTCTCGCTCTGTCACCCAGGCTGGAGTGCAGTGGCGCGATCTCGGCTCACTGCAAGCTCCGCCTCCTGGGTTCACGCCATTCTCCTGCCTCAGCCTCTCTGAGCAGCTGGGACTACAGGCGCCCGCCACCACGCCCGGCTAATTTTTTGTATTTTTAGTAGAGACGGGGTTTCACCATGGTCTCGATCTCCTGACCTCGTGATCTGCCCGCCTCGGCCTCCCAGAGTGCTGGGATTACAAGCGTGAGCCACCGCGCCCGGCCTGGGAATAGGTTTTTCATAGGCCATTAAAAAATAAAGAGACTCTTTTACTTGGTATGTTAATATTTAAAAATTAATGAAAAAACATAACAATAAATATTTAATTCTTAAACATCACTCTAAAGAAAGTATTATTACATCATCTAAACTTCAAAAATGAGAAAACTGGGTCTTAAGGATTTTTGCTAAGTAACCTATCAAAGTTTGCATAACTAGTATGTGCAGAAGCCAAAAGTCACACCTCGGCAATGTGATTTCAAATTGTTTTTATAAAGTATGTGCCGTGCTGCTTCAGTATCTGAGGTATGGAATAACCAATAAACCTTGGACTTTTTCCAAACATCCCACTTCTACAAATGTAACCTAAGATCATATTAGCACTATTGATAACACAATTACCCTATTCACAAAAACGAAGCATAAAATAAATCAAGCATTCCTGTATCTTTTTCTTTTTCATATGAAACTAAAATACGTTTTTCTGAATTTGTACTAAGCTCTAAACACAGGATTTCACATTTGATCTTGTTACAGTTCATTTTATTTTGTGTCAGACAGCAATCCGTTCTGAAAATTATTGTGTAATCAAATACATAGGTATCTTTCCAAGGAAAATTTTAAAATAAAATTTAAACCTAGCACAATATGAAATGCAGATTATACAAATTTAAGAACAAGCATGGTGGCTCATGCCTGTAATCTCAGCAATTTGGGAGGCCGAGGTGGGTAGATCACCTGAGGTCACGAATTCAAGACCAGCATGGCCAACATGGTGAAACCCTGTCTCTACTAAATACAAAAAATTATCCAGGCATGGTGGTGCATGCCTGTAATCCCAGCTACTTGGGAGCCTGAGGCAGGAGAATTGCTTGAACCCAGGAGGTGGGGGTTGCAGTGAGCCAAGATTGCACCATTGCACTCCAGCCTGGGCAGAGCGAGACTGGACAGAGCAAAACTCCGTCTTAAAAAAAAAAAAAAAGACTGTAATAACATTTAAAGAGGTATTCAGAAAGACTATCACACCATAAATAGTGTTACTAAAAAGAAAGAATTAGCAACTAAGGTAGGCTCTTTCCTAACTAAGCAGTTTTGCATTTATCTTCTGGGTGACATACAGAATAGACAGAGGGAGAGTTCATTCCAGAGGATACATGCACAAGCAAAGGGCCCCAGGTTATACATGCACCTGTACCCAAGGATTTACAATGGGAAATTAGCAATGACAGGAAATTGTCTATATCTTTAAAATTAAATATGTCAAAGGGTCTTTCTGTGCCAATTGTTCCTGATAATATTAAAATTAAAATAGTAAGTATACCTGTAGAATCATGTACTATACAAATGTAAAATTTTATTATTATATTATGGAGTGCCTGCTCTTAATTATTAAAAGGTTATAACTGAATATGAAGTAAAGAAGCCTCAATGATATCCTAATCTTGTTACATTACTAGAATGAATCTACTTTTGGCATGAAATAAATCATCTTTTCCAGGGTTCAACTACATAATTTTTATGGACAGAGGTGAATTAACAAAACAAGATTCTATCTTTATGTTATAAAATTCACTAGTATCTTTGTGCCCTAATTCACAGATGGCTTTTTAGCCTGTTGGCGTCATTAAATAAATAAATGAATACATGTAAATAAATAAACAATCTCAATTTTATGCAAGTTTTCTTAATTCTTTCAACAAGTACTTATTCTTTAACACCTACTGTATGCCCATCCTTCCATGTTCAGGCCACTTAAGTAATTTAGAAAACAAGTGGATGACTTGTATTAAATTATTTACAACCATCCACAAGTTAGTTGCTAAATATATTTCTGAAACCAACCTAACCAACCAGAGTATTCTGCTGAGCCCAAAAAAGAGCAAAGTCCTCTATTCGAAACAGAATTAAGTTATGCACTATCGCTATATAATTCAGTCAAAAAGTCTTGATATATATTTTCCCAACCCGAAAACATGCAAAAATGACTTTAACTCTTTTCCCCTAACATTATGCAAATTTGAAAGGAAATGCAGGTATCTTTCATGTCATATGGATTATTTTTGGCTTTCACTGATGCTAACAAGGTAGACCAATGTGGGATTTTACACCTTGCTAGAAACAGCTTCTGCAAAACATGTTATTATTAGCTTCATCTGCAATTATAATGTCAACACCACATTTTGCCGGAATAGAAAGAGAGGCCAAGAAAAACAGAAACCATAAATGAGAAACAGCTTGGTCACAGATTCAGGTGACAGCAATCATTCAGTTTATTGGATTCAGGTTGCATCCCTGCTTTGTGAACAATTTCATTTTTCTTAAATACCCTTTATAAATGAACTGTTTGTTTAAAAATATTTTAAGTTTGGGAAATTCATTTTTAACAAGTAATTAACAGATTTTGAGTAATCATTACTATCTCAAATATTGTTTATGTTTTTCTCATTTTTCTTCCAATCCCCTCTATAAATATGTCATGATTGTTGGTATCTCCCAATTATGATATTGAGGAAATTCCTTTATTTCTTTGTGCCTAGTGACCCTTAGTCAGTTGGTAATGAATTAATTTTGTCAAGCTGTACAAAATCCCTATCAAACACTTTATACTCAACAACACAGGGCCTGTGGTCCACAGCAGTGGTCTTTCCTTCAGGTTAATTCAGTATTTGGAATTTGTGGGACAAGTTCTAGGAGTTATTACTTATGATATATAGAAACACAGTTAAACCTTCAATTTTTTTGCCTTGCAAGTAAAAAAGGCAGATATATAACATATTTAAAGTATGTGAATTTGATCACAGTAAGGTAATAAGCAACATTCCTCAAAGAATAATTTACTTTAGATTTCTTTCCCCTCCAGTGAATAATGGCTAACTACTTACTCATCTACCTGACAGGGGTAGCTCTATTGTGAGAGAGACAATACTTATACAGTGTGCTTAGCATAAATAAATGGTAGCAGTAACAGCTTTAGTAGTTTTGTTATCATTGCAGTTGTGTTGCTATAGCTACATTTTTGAACATGCGTTTTATTTAACTTGTTAATCAAAAAACAGTAAAATATTACAAGTGGTTATTGTTCTATTTTTAACTGGCCATCTTCTAAAGAGTTTCACCATCTTTCCATTTCTACCACTAGATTTAAAGTCTTGGCTGATTCTCAACCTATTTTTTATTCTTTTTAGCCTTTGACAATACCTTTGCTTTATTTTTTTATTTTTATTTTTATTTTTGGCAAGGGCTTAGGAGGGGGAACTCTATTCCCACAATCCATACAGTTCTTACTAAAGTATAAAATTCTTCTCTACTTAATTTTGAGTGTTTCCTCCCTGAAAAATCTGACTACTGTATCTTAGATACAGACTTTTTATATTTCAATTGTCACACAGAAGAACAAAGTGTTATTCTTCAGTGGACCCTATAATTTAGACTCCTACTAGCCATCTCACTCAAGGAAGAGCCATTCACCTGTATAAGTGACACAAGGCAGGCAAGCCTAAAAATTGGGGCTTAGCCTGGGAGGGTTTTTGACTTCACCCAGGAAAGAATTCAATGGCAAGCTGGTGGTGTCAGACAGCAACTTTAATTGAAGCAGCCATGTACAGAAGCAGTAGCAGCAGAGGTACTACCCGATTGGATTGGCAGTGTGTCCAGAGTAGCAGCTGAAAGGCAGTTCTACTGTCATATTTATACCTGCTTTCAGGTGCATGCAAACTAAGGGGCAGATTATACAGAAATTTCCTGATTGTTGCCATGGAAACGGGCAGTAACTTCCAGTTTACCATGGCAATGGTAAACTGACATGGCACACTAGTGGGATGTCTTATGGAAAGCTGCTTCCACCCCTACCCCATTTTAGTTAGTCCTCAATTTGGTCAGGTGTCTAAGTCCTGCCTGCAGAGTTGTGTCCCACCTCCTACCTCATAAGATTTTCTAGGTCCAGTCTTGATAAGTTCTGCTTCTCTGTTTTCCCACCAGTGTGAGATTATTGAGATTCTGGCATACTCATGATAGACTCATGAGTGAAGGATAAAGAAGGACCAGCAGGCAGGTTCACTGTTCTGAGTTACTTGTTCTTCTGGGTTTTTATTTGAGAGTTATATATGTATGGTATCTTAGTAAGCCACAAACTAAATGCCTTCCAATGCTTGTAATAAAAAGAAAGATACATACAAGCTTATAAGTGAACATAAATCTTTGTCATTTTTATCCAACCAACCCACAGAAATTGAACAGAACTCTTCGTTTAGGTTAACTAAAAAATGGGCAGTGTAAATTTTTTCTCATATTTCAGAATTGAATTAATTAAGTTGGAAATAAAAGAAATAAAACTCCAGAGCAAAATATGTGGTCATTGTATCACCAGCAACAAAGAAAGAAAATGGAAGGACAGTGGAACCAAGTGGGATGTACACCTTGCTTGTTCACATATTTGCCTTCCAACACCCTCCCCTTGTTGTGGTTATTAATATGGGTCCAGGGGCAACTTGAAAGAGCTATATACAATTAAACTTACAAAATCTTTTGATATTTGATTGAATTTATTATTTCTCCAAAATTTTTTAGGATGCCTAAATGACCTGTCATGTCTGTCTATTGCTTATATCCCTAGCCTTATTTTATACCAGTTTCCTGTTTCCCTGCCTGCTCCTTACCCTTAATGATAGCATGGTAAGTGTTCTTAAGTTCCTCAAAAGTGTCACCAAATTTTCCACCTCAGAGTCTTTGCATGAAATGTTCATTCCCCAGCTCTTCACCTAGCAAAATTATACTTTGGATCTCAACTTAAATGTGATCTCTACAAAGAGGCCTTCTCTAATGCCCATTCTAAATTCCCTCCTCAAATCTAGTTTTGCTTTCATAATGTTTATCAGTTTTTATCTCTGCATAGATTTGGGTGACAATGTTTTTACTATCATTCCTTTAGTGTTTATCCCAGTGAACTGAACTTGATTAACAATGAGAGAACACATTAGCTCACTTGAGAGTAAATCCAGAGGCAGGTCAGACTTCGGTTGTTTGATTCAGGGGTAAATTAGATTGTACAATGGCTGCCAGTAACTTTATATCTCCTTGCTCATATTTAGCCACAGGGAGAGAGCTGGGTTCACTGACTTAAGGCCTAAACAAAACATTCCTAAAGGCAAAACTAATCTCACATTTCACTGGACAACACTGGATCACAAGCTTATACTTGAGCTGATCACTGACCAGGCAGATGCAGTTTCCAAGGCTCTGAACCATCCTTGAAGCTGAGTTTGTGAAGATTTCTCTGAGGCATAGATGGTGTGGGAGAGAGATAGATACATAAACCAAGTTAGCATTCTGTTAGAAAGAATAAAAAGGAAATCAATGCTGGGTAAACAATTGCAATAACACCATATTATTATGTACACAGAACCTGTTTATCTTGTTTGAACTGTGTAATGTTGTCGTCAGCTTTGTTTTTAATGTTTTTCAATGGTGTGATTCCATTATTTACTATTCAAGTTAAATTAACAAATGTCATTTCTACTACCTTGCAGGATGAGAATTTAGATGAATTTAGATGCATATTTATATGTAGCCAGAAGCATATTTCCCATCAAAACTGACTACAAAACTCATTTTCTAAATCTATGTCCTTCCCAGGAAGGTTAAACATAAATAATGCCTGATGCTATCCATCTTTGACAGGACAGGCTGCTATAACAAAAATACTATAGGCTTGGTGACTTAAACAAGAGACATTTATTTCTCACACATCTGGAAGCAGGGAAGTCCCAGGTCTAGGCTCCAGAAGAGTCTATGTCTAGTGAGGGCCTGCTTCCTGGCTTGTAGACAGCATCCTTTTTAATGTATATTCATGTGGCTAAGACAGAAATAATTTCTCTTATATTTCTTTGTATAACGGCACTAATCCTATTCATGAAGGTGCCACTCTCACGATGTAATCACCTCCCACAGGCCCCACCTCTTAAAACCACCACAGTGGGGATTAGGCTACAACATATGAATCTGGGGTGGGGATACAAACATGCAGTCTATAGCACTATCTATTAAGAAAGCTGTTTGAATTCTTTACTCTGAAAAATTTCAGTTTACCAAGTAATTAGGAGAATTGTAAATAAATTCTAGAAGAAGAAATTGGAAAGCATAATGTCAAATCATGTAATATTTCACTTAAAACACCTTTAGTTCTATACAGGATTTATGTAGCCACATTATGTCTAAGATAGTTAACCATAGACTAGTAAGAACATGTGGATTTCAGGTAGAGAGGTGCAAGACAAAAAAAAAAGTACATGGCTGCACCTCTCCAGGTGTGCTCCAAGGTTACAGAAGCACAAAAGTCAAAACTGCATCTGAGGATCTATTCACAAAACTCAATATAGCACTGTAGAGAGATCTGCAGGAGGTTGGCTTGTAACAAAACATTCAAAGCTCAAAGCCTGATCTCAAGGTCAACCCAATTCCAGAAGTCTGAGCTGTCTTTATAGCTCAGATTGTAGTGAGAGAAGAGAAGCTATCCTAGAGTGATAATTAAAACTAAACTGAAATACTTTGTGAGTTCTTCTCTAAAAGAACTCTATTAAAACCTCTAGTAGAATGCATTTGTATTTGCAGAAGTTAGTGGAGATGAGTCAAAGTGTCTGTTCTACATGTATTTTATATCAGCAAGTTCAAAGAAACACAATGAATCTACTTTGTAAGCAGGCTTATACACACATGCATGCAAAGATACACACGCATGCATAGATACACACACACATACATACACACGTACATACACACACATACACATACTTGAACTTAGATTTATTGCAGGAAAAAATAGAAAATCATTTACAGTCAGCATATCAGTTATTATTTCCAGAAATAAGCATTAAATCACGGTCTAATGTAATCCAGAGTAATTTTAGTTGTTACCATTTCTGTTGTGTGTCCACTCTATACCTGGCATTTACATTATCCAAAGGCTACCATGCTAAGATTGTGCAGTTTTGGGACTGTTCACAAGTGACCAGCCACAAAGGTAGGGAAACCTACATAGTCTAGCTAGGGTTATGCTCTTTACAGCAGGATGCATCTATCCCAAAGTGGTACCTTTTTCTAATTCATCCACCAAAAGAGGATGCTTTTTTTTTTTCTAATCTGCACAAAATTGCTGCACGTGCTAACAGTTGTGTTGGCATTATCTATTATTCCTGGCAACAAATCCTACAATGTAGATGTTATGAATTCCATGTATCCTAAAACATTCTGACATGGATTATTCTTTAAGTAGTCAAGTAAAACAATATGAGCCTATCCCATCCTCCTAATTGTGAAAACTCAAGAGGCCTCAATATGTATTTGGATTCCAGTATTCAGCTGATGTGATAATCTCTTGGTTAGAATTTTGTGTATTACTCTGGCTGTCTCTCCACCAGTCTTGTGACTACTGTCATCTCACAACATCATGTTGCTCCATAGGAAATCATGACCTTTTCATCTGAGTTACCTAAGGCAGTAAATCACACACAAGCTAATAGTAACAAACTCATCAAGGTCTCTGGATGAGGAAGATAAATTACAAAACACATCAGCAACTATTTAAAATCAAATATCACACATCATTTATTATTTTTATCACTTCCATAAGGGAGTTTTTAACCAGCTATGAGGTTCCACAGCCCTAGTCTGACACCAGAATTCCAAGACTCCATTTCTTCCAGCCAAATGTCTTTCTGAGCCTCCCCAAAACAACTCTACTGGGAACTAACATACTGCTCACAATTTCTTAGTTCTTTATTATACAGAATTAAACTCCTTTTTTCTCAACTTTTTTCCCTAAGACTACATAGAGCTAATCTTTTATAACCTCGTTATTTTAGATTAAATTATCCATCATCCATGAAATGTAGTGTGATTTCAATTGTTATTTCTTCTCTAGATAGCAACCTTTTCTTTTCTGATGCATCATTTCTACAAATGAGAAAACTGAGACTGTGCAACTTACATAAGATTACTTAGACTCCAAAGCCTACTCTCTTTTCATTAAACACCAATTTGAAAACAATTAGCACGTAACAAGAAGAAATTCTGGACTTGAACAGAACCTTTATGCTAATATTCGGGAGGAAGTTATCATATGAACTCCATACATTCAACATAATAAAATCCTTGAGCACCAACAGTATAAGAGGAACAGATCCCTACAATTATGGATTCATGTTCTGCTAAAAGATACAAACATTGAACAAATAAATACACAAATAAATACATATATTGCAATTAGTACTAATTATTATGAAGGGAAAGGATGGGTTGCTATGAGCTAATAAAAGAGAAGACATTTTAAAATGCAGCTAGTCCTTTCTATGCTCTTTGAAACATAAGGCAAAATTCTTTCCTAGATATTTTTAATACCCTGGATAGTTTTTTAAATCCCAGAAACTATATGAGCCCTATAGACATATTTAACTGCTACTCTAATTTCCTAATTAAGTTGTTCCTCTCTTTTCTGAATCTGTCTCAAAACAAAATACAACATATAAGAACAAGAAAACAAATCCACAAGTAACAACTCTGTAGAAACCATCTATTTTCTCTTATCTCTACTCACCAAGCTGGATACCTTGAGAATAAATCACATAACAGAGCATCAAATTGAGATCATCTTTAGTGCATAATTGCATGCACTTGAAAGCAGTTTTCCTATGAAGTTAATATGTTTCCTTGATTAAACCCTTCTGTCACCATTGAATCTGTAACACTTAACACTTGGATGAAGCCCAGGCCTTCTCCTCCATAGAGGAAGAATGGAAATATCAGATGGGAAATCTTACTCTTTCTACCTCTAAACCTCAATGTATCTGCACTCAATTTCTCCTGCATTTTAACGGTTACAAAACACACGTCTTCGTACCTAAAGCCAAGCACTCTGTGCTCTGACTCTCATCCCCTCAGCCTTCTCAGAAAACACATGCTATTTATTGTCCTTGCTCTCTTTTGCTATCTTTATCTCATGTTTCCTACTAGATAAATAAAATGAACAAATAAACAAACAGAACAAAACCCACCTTCAATCTACATCTCTTAACAGTTGCTTTTACTCACTCTATGCCTTCTCAGGCAAACTTCTCATAAGGAAAGTCATTAACTTCGCTTCCTGACCCACCATTCACTCCAACTCTGCCCAACTGAGTTTCCACTTCTCTGTTACACAGCTAGTTATGGAATGGAAGTTTGTGTCTCCACCAAATTCCTATATGGAAGCTCTATTCCTCAGTGTGGCTCTGTTTGGAGACAGTGTTCCTAAAGAAGTAATTAAGATTAAATAAAGTCGTAAGGGTAGAACCCTGATATAACAGGATTCGTGTTGCTAGAAGAGACACAGGAGGGCTCCCTCTCTCACTTTTTACATGCAAACACAGAAGAAACGCCATGTGAGGACACAGTAAAAAAGTGGCTGTCTGCCCGCTCAGAAGAGGGGCCACACCAGAAATTGAATCTGTTGGCATCTTGATCTGGGATTTCTATGGCCAAAATTATGAGAATATAAATTTCTGTTGTTTAAGGCACGCACCCTGTGGTATTTTATTCTCGCAGCCAGAGCAAACTAGTGCACAGTTCTTGAAAATGTCACTGAAACAACCATATCACTAAATTGAATGGACATGAGTACAAAGGTTTTTGTCTGTAATATCTAGAGTTGGGGTAGAGAAGACTTTCTTAGAGAAGCAAATTTGAGTTGAAATGTTAAAGTTTAGTAGATAGTTTATTATATAAGAAGGTGGACATAATGGATATATTGTCGTGAATTTATACAGTGGAACACCATACAACAATGAAATTGAGCAGAGTACAACTGCATCGATAGTAATGAATCTCACAAGTATAATATTTGAATACAAAAATAAGAAAATATGAAATTTCATAATAAGAAAACTGTTTCATTAACATTAACTTAACAAATACTTGTGAGTACCTACCACTGTACTAGACACTAAGAATGCCGAAGTGAACAGAAGCAGCAAGTGCCTATTCTCATGGAGCTTACATTCTAGTAAGTGGGAGACTGACAACGAACATCAAACAAATGGACAAAAATAATGTCAGATAGTGATAAGTGTGTGATGATAATGGTGGTAGCCACTGAGTTTCCTCCCTTGGAACATTCCCTTTCTATATTTACCTAGCTGTTCTTCTGCATCTCTGGACATTTTTTTTCTTAGGCACATGTGCTGGCCTGTGTTCCCCTAGACACAATATAGATATTGAAAATTCTCCAAACTTGATCTTGGGTATTAGGCATTTTCAAATAAGATATCATATTTATTTACTATATTACAAATAACACCCGATGTTATATCTCCAGCTGATACTCTTCCTTGGAGATATACATACGTCCGCATCTTCCCTTGAATGTCTTAAATACATCTTAATCTGTTTTTTTCCCCCCAAAAAAAGCCTAAAGCATCCTAGAAAAATATCTCAGCCACCACGATCAATTAATTAATAGTTTAAATGCTAAATACCTTTCAAAACATCTTTTCTCTTCAACCTTGATTGTTTTCTTACTAACCCTGCTAAAAATTCTCCTAGTCAGTTTCTATCTCCCCACTTATAACTCCACTTGTGTGCCAGGGCTTTTGTTTCAAATGAAAGTATGATTATGAGTTATCCTATAAGCAACACATTTCCACTGGTTTAAATATAATGAGTAAAACTGTGAGAATATTTTAAGACTTGATAAAAGCCTTTAGAATCTTCTAAAAATATGCTCTCATTTTTTGACCTCCTCACTCCCTAAACACCACACACGTCTTTCATTTTCTCAAATGCACATACTCTGCCACCTCCAAGCTTTTCAACAGGCTTTTTCTTCTGCTTGAGAAAAGATTTTTTCCAACCTTCTTATATAATAAACTATCTACTTAACTTTAAAATTTCAACTCAAATTTGCTTCTCTAAGAAAGTCTTCTCTACCCCAACTCTAGATATTATAGACAAAAACCTCTGTACTCATTAAACTCACATCTTGAAAGAGAAAAACAGACAATAACCAAATCAAATAAATAGAATATTAGCAATCCAGCAATTTTACTCCTGAATATACATAATAAACAGAAAGATGTAATATCAAATACACGTATGGTAGTGTTTATACAAATATATAATACCAAATATCAAAAAAATATAGCAGCATTGATAGCAATATTATTGGCCCCACACTGGAAAAATTCCAAATGCTTATTAGAATGGATACATTGTCATGAATTTATACAATGGAACACCACACAACAATGAAATTGAACAGAGTACAACTGCATCAATAGTAATGAATCTCACAAGTATAATATTTGAATACAAAAATAAGAAAATATGAATCTTATGTCTTATTTCACTTATATAGAGTTTAAAGGTAGAAAAAACCTAGTCTATAGTATTAGAAATCAGGATAGTGGTTACCATTGGCTGGCATGGCAGTGACTAGAAGGGGATAATTAAGATTTTGGGGTGGTAATAATACTTTGTTAATTGTTCTGGGTTCTGATTATAAGCGTTGGTTCACTTTGGTGTACTCATTGAGCTGTATATTTATAGATTGTGACTGTCATATGTATACGGTACTTCAAAAATTTTATTTAAAAATGCATAATACATCATGCTCATTAAATAGAATGAAATGAAGCTAAAAATGAAGACCAAAATGCCATAGGAGGAACATGGTTTGGCAGTACTGGTAACTACTTTAAATAGGGTAATCAGAGAATATCTCACTGAGAAGGTGACTTTTTAAGCAAAAATATTTAAATGAGGGAAAATGTCATGTGGACATCTGGGAGAGAGTGTTCTTAAAAGAAGAAAACCACAGCGCAAAGTTCCTTGAGATGTGAGTCAACCTAGCATTTTCAAGGAACAATAAGGAGGCCAGGATGGATGAATTTAATGATCAAGGGAGGAAGAGCACAGAATTAAGACAGAGAGGTAATGGGGAAGTGTTAAAACCAACCTAATAGTTCCACAGACTGCTTCGTGGTTTTTTGTTTTGTTTTTGTTTGTTTTTTCCCCCCTGATAAACATATAAATTGACCCTTCTGGTCTTAAAGCTTGAAACTTACATTTGTTTTATCTGAGTTTCTTCCTCAGGAAAGGACCATCAGGCCTCTTAAAAAGTATTAAAGAACTGAAACTCACCAGATCATCGCATCTAGACAACGAGTTACCAGGCCCCTTATTCATCATGATTTCTTCATTACCCCTCCCAAATTTCTTCCCTGTTATATAAACCTGTCAGGTTTAGTCTGTCAGGAAGATGGATTTGAGACTGATCTCCCACCTCCTTGGCTTCAGCACCTGATTAAAGCCTTCTTCCTTGGCAATAATCATTGTCTCAGTGATTGGTTTTCTGTGTGGTGAGCAGCACCACCTAGGCAGAACCCATGGTGTTTCAGTAACAGTGAAACCAAAAATTTCAAGACCATCATTTAAAGGGTTTCGAATTTGTAGAAGTTAGTTCCAAATTGAACCATCCTTCCCAGTAATCACATTTTTGTGAAGCTCCCCTCTGCACTGAACCTAGCCTGGCCCTGTGTAACTAGTAGTATGGCATTCACTACTTAATTATAAAAAATACTGCATCTACCTGTGTCTCTGGGAATGCTCACTCTCGGAGAAGCTAACCACATGTAAGAAGTCTACCTTGAGATTTTCATATTCTGAGAAAGTCCAAGCTAGCCAAGAGGAAAGCCACATGTTGGGAGAGAACATAGCCAGCCCTCAACTGCTTTAGCTATCACAGCTAAGTCACCAGATCTGTAAATGAAGAATCACCTTGGATGTCCAGTTCCATGAACTCAGCAAGCCTTATGAATTCAGCCCTAGCTGCATTTGACTGCAATCACATGAAAGACCTTAAGTAAGAACCACACATCTGAATGCAGCCAATCCCACAACCCTTGACGTAATAAATTGTTATTTTAAGCCACTATGTTTTGGGGTGGTTTGTTACTCTGCAACACCTAATCAAAACAGGATTTTCTTTAAGTGAGACTGAAAGCTATTGTAAGATTCTGAGCAGAGGTATGACATATCTTAAAGGATCACACGTGTGCGGTGTGGTATGAAAAGACTATAAGAATTATTGGAGGGCAATGGTAGAAGTAGGAAGATTGCTTAAAATTCTGTTGCTCTCTTTGCACTTCTTATAACACTTACACAATTCTAACAAAATAATTCATTTTGTAACTTTTTAATATATTTCTTTTTGCTAGACTATAGCTTTATGAAAGGAGGGAGCATGTAGATTTTGTTCACTGGTAAATCTTCAGTGTCTGGGAGATGTCCAATAAGTATTTATTGAAAAAATATATGACTATATGAATGACTAAATGATGGATGAATGAATGAATGCTTTAGATGTCTAACTAAAGAAAGACTTTGTTCCTGGATGTCTTCCTGGTTTTAGGTTTCTCTTTTCCTTTAGTCTGCTAATTTCCATTTCCATTTCTTTCAACTTAATGCCTGGTTTTAAAAATAATTTTCAATATATTTCCATGTACAAATAATGCATGGAAAGGAGAATTCTCTCATCATTTACTGAAGAATTTGAATATAGAATAACATTAAATTTTTAGATCCAAATGCAGACATAATAGGAAATGAAACAAAACCATGACTGCATTGAATATGTATTTCTTTCTTATGAACCATTCTAAAGCCTACAGAATACTAACACCTTTTCTTTACTACTTTGCAGAGTGAAATATTCTAAAAAATCAAAGGAAGGATCTCTTTGGAAAATTGCATAAGAGCAAAAATTGGTTTATTCTAACATTGCAGATAAAGGAACAGTACCAAAAGGACATAGACTAAAATAATTTTTAAAAAAAGAAAATTAAATGTCCATATATCCAACTCTATTAGTTTCAAGAATTATACACTTAATCACTATTTACTTAGTTTTGCCTTATTTTAAATTATTTGTAAATGAATTATTTTACTATGTATGATTGTATATTTCAGCACCTCCATATTTTTACCATAGGCCATTGTTTGATCCAAGCTTCAAGATGTGATCCCATCAATGTATGAGGACCATCTCCAGGTATCAATGGTAGGCTATTAAATCATGAGGTCTGTAAGAGTGGCTTTATAGTTAAAAAAAAAAAAAACTTACTAGTATCCACTGTTATATTCTGCCCTCTCCATTTCCATATTCCCAAGATCTGTTCCCAGATACAGTCTCCAGGGTCCTAACAGAAAATGTTAATTTTAGTTAATTTTTAGTTAATTCCTTAAGATACTGTACTTTCCCAGTTGGACTGTATGACATTCTGCAAAACATCACATTGGTCCATGATACACATGACATCACATTAATCAGAAGTGTAAGCAGAAACTTTCATGTATTCTTTACATCATGAAGCCACATGTGTAGCAGACAGTGGCAAATAAATCCTAAAAGCATTCAAGTGCCTGCCACATTGTTGAAATATTTAGCAGTCCTGTGCCATGAGACATGCTAAGACATTCTCTCTGTTCCAATTATCCATTGCTGCATATTAAACCACTTTTTAACTTGGAAAAACAACCATCATTTATTTTGTTCATGAATATGAAATTCGGGCAGGAAATAACCAGAACAGCTCATCTCTGCTCCATGTAGCATCACCTTGGGCTGGAAGCTCACTCACATGGCTATCAAGTTTAGGCTGCTGATTGACTGTGAACTCAGCTGCAATTGTCAGCTATAGATTTTGGTTCCTTTTCACATGGAGCTCTCCTTGAGGCTTCTTGGGATTTCTCATAACATGTCAGCTAGATTCCAATAGCGGTTGTCTCAAGAGGCCTGGGAAAAAAACTACAAGGCTACTTATCACTTGGCGTCAAAAGCCCCATCTTTCTGCTGCATTACATTGATTAAATAAGTAACTAAGGGCAGCTCAAATTCAAAAGAAAGACAATTTGATTCAATCTCTAAATGAAAGGAATAGCAAAAAAAGTTGCAGCTTTTTAAAAGCTACCATATCATCCATGGGAAATGAGAAAAGATTGCACTTTGAAACACCTACAATTAAAAAAGCAATAGAGCATTTAGTAGACCTCTTTAGACTTTGGAAATTGCACCTTCAACACCTTGAAATACTGCTCCATCTCATTTCTTGGATGACTTGAATGGATATAAGTTTTGAGTGGAGCCCACAGCAAAAAGAATCTCTCTAACATGTTCAAAACACAATACAAGCACACCTGTCCCTTGATACATGTAACCCAGAAGATCTCCTGGCTCTAAAGTTATTTGTGTTAGATAAGAACTCATGTGCAGTTTCTGACAAGCCTTATATAGGGAGTTGCATCATGGATCTCCAAGATCCTGGAGCAAAGCTGTCTGCAACAGAGATCTACTCACCATTAGCAAAGCAACTGCTGCATGTTATATGGCCCTAGCAAAGGCTGATATCCTGACCATAAAAGATGTTAAGTGATAATGTAACTAGCACCACTTTTAATAAGCTGGTTACGTTCAGATCAACCAAATTATATAATTGAAATGGCATATTCAAGGTAAGGCATGAGATGTTCTAAGGGCACAAGACTGCCTTCTTACCTCTGTCATGTCAGCACCTGTTAGCTTACACCTACATTTTAAGGAAGTTCCTCATAATCAGCCAATAGAGAGGGATAAAACTTTGAATTATTCTTGGCATAGAACTCTTTATCTTTCCCACAGCACCTTGCAAAGCACCACCACTCAAAGGTTCATAAATCTTGAAAAACATCTCCTAGGACCAAGAAAGGGGGAGGAGTGACAATGACAACCAAGAAATGTACTGTTTCTACCATATATCATGTGGTCTCCTGAGGGCAGAGCTAAGCACCAACTTGGAAGTGACATCTCTGAGATTGGGACATTGTCCTTCAAGGCTTCAAGGTAAAGTATATTATTTAACTAATGGCCATTATATAAGACTGTGTACTTAGCAGTTAGAAAACATGAGTCTGGGACTGAAATGGTGAAATTTGGATAAGTATTTCTAATTATAATTTGCAGTTATCTGTGGAAGAATTAGTGATTTAATTACTACAACTTTAGGCTTTTCTGGACTAAAGGTCCTAATTCCTGGAGTAGGAGTGGGGAAAGCTATTCTACCAGCATCCTTGTTAAAGGTTCCACCAAATCCAAAACTGAGCAGCTGCATGGTCATTTTGGGATCTTCATGCTGGTAGACTGGCAGACAAATAAAGGAGTTACTATACTGGCAGGAGCCATTGATTATTGGACCTTAGTGTTCGTGATGCTATAATGTGCTGCTACCTAATGAAGATAAGAGGTAAATGACTTTGTTCCTTCTGGAAATTTAGGGGATTCACTGGAACACATCATATTGCTTCTACATAGTGATTACCCAAGAGGGAAAAGAAACTTTACTATTGTACTATTCCTTTGTCCAAAATATTTTAAGAATGTACATTACTCTTATTATTGTAATTCAAAAACATATTTCATAGATGTTTAATGATGACGGTGTATATTAAACTTAATTCCTATGTTTCTCTAGATATAAAAATTTCTTACTACATCTATTATAAGTTTATTCATTTTAACAACCACAACAAGACTTGATTTGATTGACCTTTTACTAGTATTTCTGTAACTGTCACAGCAGATAATATAAAATGTAACCTAACACAATCTGTTTTTTATTTTGCTGCTTCTAAGAATCACACCTTATCTTGAAGTTTTCAACCATGGTTTAATACACAGTAACTTATTAGGAGCCTCAATTGGTTTCCTGTTGTCTATTAATAATTAAAATGAATTAAAAGAAAGTCTGAGTTTGTTTTAACCTAATGTTGTTGTGCAACTATTTGCTTTCACAGAAAACAGGGAAGCCACAGGAAAATAAATTATTCATTGAGCAATTAATTATATAGTCCATTGTGATAACTCTTATACACTTATTTAAAGCTGATGAGTTACATTCAAATCCCAGCTCTGATATATAATAGCTATAAGATTTTGATGAGTTACTTATCTTTTTCTGAGATTTAATTCCCCCATTTGTAAAAATGACAACATGAAACCTAGCAACTATTTTAAGTAGTAAATGTAGTAATGTATGTGAAAGCACTTAACATACTGTCTGAGGATAGGCCATCAATAAATATCTTGTTGTTTCTTTCCTATTTAACTGCCTTTCTGTCACTCTTCTTTCTATTTTTCCAATTTTCTTGTGTGCAATTTAAATTTTGTGTTAATTATGGATACTTATATACATACATAATATATGAGATAACAAATGACCATCATTATCTAGATATATCATATATAACATATATAAATATATTTATATGTACCTATGCAAAATGAGGTTAAATATGCATATGGATATGTCCAAACTTGACATCATCTTGATATTTTGTCTTTTTCTCTGTGAAGACAATCAACAGACATATATCTTATTTCTTTAAATAGCATGCTGCACTCTACGTAGAACATAACTTTTCTGCATCTCTGAGGCACCAAATTTTGAAGAAACAAATAATATATCACTGCAAAAATATGCTTTTATTTTTAGTTAACCCATGTATTTATTTGCTAGGGCTGCCATAAAAATGTACCACAGACTGGCTGGTTTAAATAGCAAAAGTATATTTTTTTCACAGTTTTGCAGACTAGAAGTTCAAAACTAAAATCATCAGGGTTGGTTTCTTTTGAAGGCCATGAGTTTGATATTAAAACATATAGAAGTAAACCCTGTGGGCAATTAGGAACACTTTAGACTTTCCCATTCATTCTTCATTCACCACTATGCATTTGAACTTAGGAAAAATAGATTGAATGCCCAGACATCTGGGTATAAACTTTACTTTTGTTGTTTTTGTCATGGGCCTTCAATTTAATATCTCACACACTAAGAGATGTGTACATGTTGTAAACATAAGTTAAAGAATTTTCAAGTGTAATTTTATCTTATTTTAACTAGGCTCACTTCCAACCACTTGCTATCTTTAGAATCTAAACCACCAGGTAAGATGTTATATGAGAAATTCTTTTTTTTTTTGAGATGGAGTCTTGCTCTGTCGCCCAGGCTGGAGTGCAGTGGCCCGATCTCGGCTCACTGCAAGCTCCGCCTCCCGGGTTCACGCCATTCTCCTGCCTCAGCCTCTCTGAGTAGCTGAGACACTACAGGCGCCCTCCACCACTCCCAGCTAATTTTTTTTTTTGTATTTTTAATAGAGACGGGGTTTCACCGTGGTCTCCATCTCCTGACCTCGTGATCCACCCGCCTCAGCCTCCCAAAGTGCCGGGATTACAAGCGTGAGCCACCACGCCCGGCCGAGAAACTCTTGAGAAAACTGGGAGAGTTAAGTCTAAAGATAAATATTAGAAGAAAAATAATGAGTACACTAAAATATTTAAGGCATATCAAATCATACTCTGGAGATCTAGGAATTAGAATTGGAATAAATATGTGAAAGTTACAAGGACACATACACATCTCAACTTTACAAAAAGGAGAGTCAACAGGGTAAAACTTAACCTTGTTATAGTGGTGGAACTGAGCTATATATATATATATAAAATTTTATATACATATAAAATATATAATTATATATATTATATATACACACACACACATACTTATTTTTTTCTTCATTTCCCACCTTCCTCTATCTTTCTCAATGCCCTGGAGACAATTCTAAATGGCTGAAAGCATCACAAGCTTCTTTGCCCATTGGATTCCTGGGTTCTGCCAATTAGGGTATGAGCAAGAGAACAAAAGGTGGAAGGATAATGAGATCAGAATATTTATACTCCACTCCCCACCTTGTGAAGAGGGGAAGAGATCACTGTGGGATCTCTCATCTGAAGGTCACAGCTGCAACCTTCAGATTGCAGGTAGCCCTCTCTGCACAGGTCTCTGTTTCTAATTCTGGGTGCCTCCCCTCCTTGCCACTTCCAGGCTTGGGGGATTAGTGCTTTATTTGGTACAAGCCCAAAGATATTGTGCTGTTCAACATGATTTCCCTACATTCTATCCACAACTTATAAATAGTCCCCTATTTATAACTGCTCAAAGTGTCCCAAATTGTGTATGCCATATGTTTCCTACCATGACATTGATTGATATAGGAACTCTTCGAAATTTCACTAATGCCAAGAGCTTCACTTCAAAAAGAAAATTTTAAAAAATAACACAAATTCACAACTCTCTATTCATGGATCTAGCCGAGATGACGTATTCATAAATATACATAGGATTTAGATAGCATTTTGCAGCTTTAAACAGAAAGATGTTTTGTCCAGTTGATTTCAGCAAACAAGGAAATTAATATGAAGTCAGATAATATCAACTAACCTAAGAGTCATACACAATACAGCCTCTTTCAGAGTATCTGATGGGTGAATCACTGTTCACATGAAAAGCAAAAGATAAAATGTAATTCTCTCAAGTTTTTTGACCTTGGCTGATATTTCTTGCCTTTCCAGCTACTAAATGGCTTCAGTTATACTTGGAAAGCTCTTCTGACATGGCATTTCAAAACCCATTTGGAATCTTTTGACAAGTGTAAATTTGATTCAATAGATTCTACTCTAATAAAAAGACAATCTTACTTTTTTTGCTTGTATTTTTAGAATACATATTCATTACTTGATATTATCTCTTCATAGCCATGCAGCAGATATAATGCTAAGAGCAACACAATGAGTGAGCAGAGGCTTGAGATGAACCTGGCGCTAGCAGAATGCAGAAGAACATTTTGAGACAGCATCAGAATGGAGGGCGGTCTTGCCTTGCCACTCAGTGATTGCAAAAGAGATGTGCTATTGTTAAAACTGATTCCATGAGAGGAAAAGCAGCTTTAGTGTCATTATAAGATATGGTCTCTTCTCAAGAAATGAGAATAAATACTAAGACAGGAAAGCTAATGACAAATGAAATGCTTGTAGGTATCCAAGCCAGGCCAGCAGTAAGATTATGAAGTAGGTGAACTTTGTATCTTACTTCTTGCCACATCTCCTATGAAGATCTGAGCTTCTTCATTGAGCCTTTTCTAATACTCCAATTTGACTAATATTTGCTTTGCTTGTGCTACACTTTCAAAGCTAATTTCTTTAGCATTTAAACTTATCCCTTGGGTTTCAGCTGGTAAAGAAGTAGTGAGTACATGTACATTTTATTACAGATTATTAAGATAAACATCCTTGATACACCTGTAAAAATTCATTGCTGGTAAAAGAATCAAAAGAAATATTTTATAAAGTAGTGTGTACTACCAACCTTGTGCAAGGCCACATATTTCTATACAGAATTCCATACATTTCTATGTAGAATTCTACTTCTATAGTTCTATAGAATATTAAAACGTTTTCTTTGAATCCCTCATCCACCCCAACTTCATCACACGTCTCAGGTTAACTTGAGTAACATTTAATGAAACATATTTCAAAAGCTACAATGAAAATTCGAGAGAAAAACTTTACTAACAATACTTAAACATTAAAAAGTAAAAGCCACATTTTAGAAAAGCAAGGAAAACAATTTTTCAAGCTGTCTCCATCCTACAGAAGGATACTAGGTAGCAACACTTGACTGATTCTATCCTGTAATCATGCAAAATTTACACAATTGTTCTGTCAAATTTCTGCTTCTTCTTAGAAAATCCTATGAGGTTAAGGCTCCGAAGAAAGGAATTTGAGAAAGTTTTTATTATTCTTTATTTTTAATAAATTTTCAATATGCAAATATGTTTTAACCAGACAGTGAGCAAAGTATTACCAGCCAAAAGAGTTTGCATTCAGTAAGAATGTAGAAAGAACTATAAGTAACTATAGAGTAATATAATTTGTTACATGTGCTTCAAGATTGTACAAAGTGCTATAAGATACCAAAAGAAGAAGTAGGGGAACATTCAAAGAAAAGATAAATACACAACTACACTTTCCTCTTCATCAAATACCCTCTAATTTTGTACAACACTTCAAAACAAGAAAAACATACCGTGTTCTAACAAAATTAGCCATTTATCGTATTGTGATTTTCACAAGTCTGATATTTTTTCCATATTATCAATTAGTAGATTTAATTAGTAAAAATGATTGACTCCTATCTGCTGTACAATCACCAGTGAATTAATTTATTTCATGATGATATAGTTTGGCTGTGTCCCCACCCAAATCTCATCTTGAATAGTAGCTCCCATAGTTGCATGTGGTGTTGGGCCTGCGAGTGCACAGAAGTCAAGAATTGAGGTTTGAGAACCTCTGCCTAGATTTCCAAGGATGTATAGAAACTCCTGGATATCCAGGCAGAGGTGTAGTGCAAGAGTGGGAACTTCATGAAGAACATCTGCTAGGGCAGTGCAGAAGCAAAATTTGGGGTAAAAGCCCCCACACAGAGTCCCAACTGGGGCACTGCCTAGCAGAGCTATGAGAAGAAGGCCACCATCCTCCAGACCCCAGAATGGTAGATCCATTAACAGCTTGCACCATGTGCCTGAAAAGCCACAGACGCTCAGCACCAACTTGTGAAAGCAGCCAGGAGGGGGGATCTAACCTGCAAAGCCACAGAGACAGAGCTGCCCTAGACCATGGGAACTCACCTCTTGCATCAGCGTGACCTGGATGAGATAGGAGTCAAAAGAGATAATTTTGGAACTGTAAGGTTTGATGACTGCCCTATTGGATTCTGGCCTTCATGGGGCCTGTAGCCCTTTGGTTTTGGACAATTTCTCCCATTTGGAGTGGCTGTATTTACCCAATGCCTGTATCCCCATTTTATGTGGGAAGTAACTAACTTGCTTTTGATTTTACAGACTCATAGGCAGAAGGACTTGTCTTGTCTCAGATGAGACTTTGGACTCTGGACTTTTGAGTTAATGCTGAAATGAGTTAAGACTTTGGGAGACTGTTAGGAAAGTATGGTTGGTCTTGAAATGTGAGGGCATGAGATTTCAGAGGGGCCAGAGACGGAATTATATGGTTTGGTTGCATCCCCACCCAAATAACATCTTGAATTGTAGCTCCCATAATTCCTGTGTGTTGTGGGAGGGACATGGTGGGAGGTAATAGAATCATGAAGGTATGTTTTCCCATGCTGTTCTTATGATATATCATGTCAGTAAGTCTCAGAAGATCTGATGGTTTCATAAAGGGGAGTTCCCCTGCACATGTGCTCTCTCTCTCTCTCTCGCCTGCTTCCATGCAAGACATGACTTTGCTCCTCCTTTGCCTTCCTCCATGATTGTGAGGCATCCCCAGCCATGTAATTTCCTTTATAAATTACCCAGTCTTGGGTATGTCTTTATTAGCAGTGTGAGCACAGACTAATACACATGATTCCTAAGAATTCCTAAAATAACAGGGTACCACGAAGTAAATTACTAAATTCACATCAATGCTGAAATGTTGTTAGTCAGATCCTAATTTGGGAGATAAAATGAATATATTACTTTATTCTGGTTCTTTTATCTAACATTATTCTCTAATTTCAATCTAGATAAAGTTTCTTCTATCTATGAAAATAAAACATTTGTTTCCCAGAATCATTATGTGAATTTTATTTTCAAGATGCTTTCATGGGGCTACATATTTGTTTCCTGATTAGTTTCTATTCACTTTCTTCACACAGTGGGTTAAGATATTGAGGCGGCAGGGGAAGGAGGGGATGCAGATGGAGGTGGGTCAGCTCATTTGCTTCTGCTTTAGTTCTCAGGGGGAATGATTCAGTCATGTTCAAAATATTTATTTGTCAAATCTTATAGTGAAAAAAGAAATACTAATGGGTAGAACATCACGAGAGCTAAGTTATCGGCTCACTCCGCCCCACAATAGTATCCCACCAGGACAAATCTTTGGACATCTCTGTATATCGGTTTTAGCATTTGTATGTGGGAATGAAAGTATCATCTCTCTGTATCTCACTGGCTTGCTTTGATGATAATATGCTTGTGGGGAATGCTATATAAGAAGTCTGCATGAGACAATATCAAGGAGGACAAGTACTAGTGTTATTGTTGCTTCCCAGAAATAAGTGTTTGCTTCATTCATCAGTTAAGAAACAGGCAATGCTCGTATAAACATAAAAACAAATCTTAAGAAAATATAGCATGACTGGAAATGTGTTTCTAAGACAGTGCTGGAAAATTGGCCCAGTGACTTCAAACAGGAATATATAGAAGTCTAAGAATTTTTATGGCTATAAGAAAACAAAGACTTACTTAAACAGGATGGGCCGGGAGCAGTGGCTCATGCTTGTAATCCCAGCACTTTGGGAGGCCGAGGCAGGCGGATCACGAGGTCAGGAGATCGAGACCACGGTGAAACCCCGTCTCTACTAAAAATACAAAAAATTAGCCGGGTGTGGTGGCAGGCGCCTGTAGTTCCAGCTACTCAGAGAGGCTGAGGCAGGAGAATGGCGTGAACCCGGGAGGCGGAGCTTGCAGTGAGCCGAGATTGCGCCACTGCACTCCAGCCTGGGCGACAGAGCGAGACTCCGTTTCCAAAAAAAAAAAAAAAAAAAAAAAAAAAAAAAAACAGGATGAACCCCAACCCCAGAATTGAGTAAATACCCCTAGAAAGCCCTACTCAGGGAAAATGGAGACTGGGCTTAAACCCTAGAGAGATCGATTTCTATTCCAAAATTTAGAGCAAGGACTCAGATTCAATATGTATCTAAGAAAAAAGGTAAGGGAAAAATGGTTTCTCTGCCCTTGATGCATGAATAAAAACCATTTTCATTTACCTTATACACTGAGAAACTGAATCATTCACCTTCCAGGGCCCTTTGCCCTTCCCAGGGCTCTTCTTCCTGAGCCCCTGCCATTTATGATAATGTATTGCTTATAACAAGATTTTTTTATTTTGTATGATCTTAGATACATACAAGGACATGGATCTATATGTTTGGTAATCAAATTAATCATAATTCAATTATAGATTGAAAAATTGAGTCAGTAATTCTTTTCCTCATTGCTGATTTTAGTGACAGAGCAGCCAATCTAAAACAAAACAGTGGAAACTAAGTCGAATGTAAAAGATACAAATTTTAGTAAAGAGAAATTTTCTAAGAGATCAGAAAATCATGGTTCAAGAAAGCTAGCACAAAATCATTGCCTTGGATTTGCATAATTGATGTAGGTCCCAATAAAATATCATCTGCCCTTACTAAGACTTTTGATTTAGACACCTTTAGTTCACATCCTGACATTGTGGCTGTCTGGAGTGTACAATCTTGGACAGCCTTCTTTGTATCAATTGCTTCTATCTTCTAGAAATGTTTAAAAATAAAATAAAAGAATGTAAGCACAGTACTTAGCATAATATCTGGAACTTCAACATGAGGGAATTAGGGGCTAGATTTTAAAATTTCAATTGGAGTTCATTGACTAGAAAAGGAGGAGGATACTCCAGGTGAAATGAATCAGATAAGAAAGGATATATGATATCTGTTTCATGTTGGAACACTTACGACACTGGTTTTTAAATATGTAGAATATCAGAATCACCAAAGTATATTTTTGTTTAAAGATTCTGATTTGTGAGTTCCACCCTCAATGCTTTTGGTTCAATAACTATGGAGTGCAACCTAGGATTCAATCTTCAGCAGCATGGGTATCCTGAACATTGGCTACATTTGAGAACAACTGGAATAAGGCCTGTGTAAAGATATAGTGAAATATGTACTTGAAAAATAGGGAGGCATGGTGAGAAAAACAGAGGAATTAAATGCCAAGTTAAAGGATGTGGACTTGTGGACTTCACCTACTAAAGCATGGCTTACCATGACACATATTTTTAAAAGGCAATCCTTGGTAAAAGCTCTGCCTTATTAAGATAAATTTTGACAATAATAAGAAATAGATTAGGACAAGAGTAGATTTGAGAAAGACTACTCGGTATTCTACTTGGTAGGCTAGTTGGGCTAGTCTATGGGACTATCCCAAAATAAAACAAAGAATGACTGGGCTTCAGGAACTGATACTGAGCCATGCAAGATGAGAGCTAAGGGTAAATGAGATGCATTTGGTTAAAATAGTCAAAACACACAGGGATGGGAAGAGAGTCAAGAAAACTCTCTATAAAGAATGGAATATAATTTTAAAAATACAAAGCTTACAATTTAAATAATATTAATAAATTACTGTAAATCAAAATGATTTGCTGTTTGAGCCAAAATAGAACATAAAGTAAGTTAACCAGTTTTTGATAGGAAAGAGTATTAGGGAGAGTGTGTTGCTCCTTAGTTATGTCCATACACCGCTTCTCCTTAAGCTTTCTGCCTGGAGTCCATTTCCACGTGCCAGATGGGGATAGAGCGCACAAGAAGAGGACGGCAGTCTTCATAGATTAAGAAGAAAGAGATTGGAATATGGAGATGCTGAGGTGCTGGAATTTGTGTAGCAGAGTATGAGGAGGGTGCTGCCCAGAGGGAAAACTCCAGAGCAGGGTGATCTCCTGGAATTCTTGGCTGAGTACTGATCTGTATATGCATGGGGTAAAATTCCATGTGACTTAAGAAAAAAATCATCAGAAATCCAAAGTCTGAACAATTCCTAGAGCTCACACAGGGCTGGGAAAAGTTCTTGATCCCACCAGCCAAGAGTATGTTGACCTTGCAAAAGACAGCATTTAGATAGTCCTCAGAAGGTGCCAAACACATGCAAAACAAGGCAAGGCCAAGGACAAGGTCCTACTAACTCTACCAATAAAATAAAATGAGCCACATTTGGATTCATATAGTTTATTACTTATGTGGAGAGTGAAATGAAGAGTAGCCAAAATGCCAGCTCTCCATAGTTCCTGCCCCACTGACAAAAAAAAAAAAAAAAAAAAAAAAAAAGCTGCAATGAAATAAAAGGAGCTTTGTAACAATATTATGAGCTGCATGGTACCCCATGGCTGAATAGCAAACTGTAGACTATAGCCAAGAAGTTTTATAGTCTGCAGCTGCAACCTAAAATGTCCAAGGCAGAAAGCCTCATGACCCATCAGAGCTTAGGAGACAATGAGAAACCCTCTCTCAAGACAGCCACCCAGAGAAGATGGGGAGGGGAGTAGGTGATAGTACTTAGGAGCTCCTCATAGGCCTCCCATCCTCTCATTTGCTGGAAGAATCACAAGGCATTCTGCCAAATTTCAAATGAACTGAAGTTCCAGCCTTTGCCTGCATGATCTATGGGGAGATATGCAAAGTTGGCAGAGTGTTATGGGAAAGCCATTCCTCTACGGAAGATTCATACTTTATTAGTGGAATTAAATTAGCCCTTGACAAATAATTTTCTGGATATGCTACATTTAATATCAAAAGCAAGCCTTAAAAGTGCCAACAGATTCACAAGTAACTTTATCTTGTGCCATAATACAATTGTTTTTAAAGAAACACAACAAAAGCCAACTATCAACTATGTAAAATTACAACATTTTGCATACTGCCAAAAGTTACCAGGAAATAAATAAAAAGCAGGAAAATAAGATTCACACCTAGGAGCAATATGGGAACCAGAAATGACAAACATGATGTAATCAGTAGAAAAAGACCAAAACATGTAGTATCAATCTTATAAAAATGTTCACGGATATAAAAGAACATATGAATGAAATGAAAAGAGAAATGAAAGATAGTAAAAAAGCAAATACCTAAAGGGGACTAATACAGTTTGGCTGTGTCCCCACCCAAATCTCATCTTGAATTCCCATGTGTTGTAGAAGGGACCTGGTGGAAGGTAATTGGATCCTAGAGGCAAGTGTTTCCCACACTGTTCTCATGATATTGAATAAGTCTCCAAAGATCTGATAGTTTTAAAAAGAGGAGTTCCCCTGCACAAGCTCTCTGTCTTTACCTGCTGCCATCTATGTAAGATGTGACTTGCTCTTTCTTGCCTTCTGCCATGAATGTGAGGCTTTTCCAGCCACATAGAACTGTAAGCCAAATTAAACCTCTTTCTTTTGTAAATTACCCAGTCTCAGGTATGTCTTTATTAGCAGCATGAAAATGGACTAATACAGGGACTTATAGAGATAAGCAATAAAAAAGAAAAAAATTTTGCTAGAAGGAATTAAGAACAAAGTAGGCCAAATAGGAACAGCTCCGGTCTGCAGCTCCCAGTGAGATCAATGCAGACGATGGGTGATTTCTGCATTTCCAACTGAGATGCCTGGCTCATCTCATTGAGACTGCTTAGACAGTGGGTGCAGCTCACGGAGGGCGAGACAAAGCAGGAGGTATGTTGCCTCACCGGGAAGCGCAAGTTATCAGGGAACTCCATCCCCTAGCCAAGGGAAGCCATGAGGGACTGTGCCGTGAGGAACAGTGCACTCCAGCCCAGATACTATGCTTTTCCCACAGTCTTCATAACCTGCAGACCAGGAGATGCCCTCGGTTGCCTATGCCACCAGGACCCTGGGTTTCAAACACAAAACTGGGCAGCCATTTGGGCAGACACAAAGCTAGCTGCAGTTTTTTTTTTTTTTCTTCATACCCCAATGGTGCCTGGAACACCAGTGAGACAGAACCATTCACTCCCCTGGAAAGGGGGCTGAAACCAGGTAACCAAGTGGTCAAGCTCAGCGGACCCCACCCCCACAGAGCCCAGCAAGCTAAGATGCACTGGCTTGAAATTCTCACTGCCAGCACAGCAATCTGAAGTCAACCTGGGATGCTCAGACTTGGTGGGGAGAGGGGCATCCACCATTACTGAGGCTTAAGTAGGTAGTTTTCTCCTCACAATGTAAACAAAACTGCCAGGAAGTTCAAACTAGGCAAAGCCCACCGCAAATGGGCAAAACCACTGTAGCCAGACTGCCTCTCAAGATTCCTCCTCTCTGGGCAGGGCATTTCCGAAAGAAAGGCAGCAGCCCAGTCAGGGGCTTATAGATAAAACTCCCATCTCCCTGAGACAGAGCACCTGGGGCAAGGGGTGGCTGAGGGCACAACTTCAGCAGATTTAAACATTCCTGCCTGCAGGCTCTGAAGAGAGCAGTGGATCTCCCAGCACAGTGCTTGAGCTCTGCTAATGGACACACTGCCTCCTCAAGTGGGTCTCTGAACCCCATGCCTCCTGACTGGGAGACACCTCCCAGTAGGGGTCAACAGACACCTCATACAGGAGAGCTCCGCTGGCCTCTGACAAGTGCCCCTCTAGGATGAAGCTTCCAGAGGAAGGAACAGGCAGCAATCTTTGCTGTTCTGCAGCCTCTGCTGGTGATACACAGGCAAACAGGGTCTGGAGTGGACCTCCAGCAAACTCCAGCAGACCTGCAGCACAGGGGCCTGACTGTTAGAAGGAAAACTAACAAACAGAAAGGAATAACATCAACAAAAAGGATGTCCACACAGAAACCCCATCTGAGGGTCACCAACAGCAAAGATCAAAGGTGATAAATCCACGAAAATGAAGAAAAAACAGTGCAAAAAGTCTGAAAATTCCAAAAATCAGAACACCTCTTGTCCAAAAGGTGACAACTCCATGCTGGCAAAGGAACGAAACTGAATGGAGAATGAGTTTGACAAACTGACAGAAGTAGGCTTCAGAAGGTGTGTAATAACAAACTCCTCTGAGATAAAGGAGCATGTTCTAACCCAATGCAAGAAGCTAACAACCTTGAAAAAAGGTTAGAGGAATTGCTAACTAGAATAAGCAGTTTAGATAAGAACATAAATGACCTGATGGAGCTGAAAAACACAGCACAAGAACTTCATGAAGCATACACAAGTATCAATAGCCGAACTGATCAAGCAGAAGAAAGAATATCAGAGACTGAAGATCAACTTAATGAAATAAAGTGTGAACACAAGATTAGAGAAAAAAGAATGAAAAGGAATGAACAAAGCCTCCAAGAAATATGGGACTATGTGAAAAGACCAAACCTACATTTGATCGGCGTACCTGGAAGTGATGGGGAGAATGGAAACAAGTTGGAAAACACGCTTCAGTATATTGTCCAGGAGAACTTCCCCAACCTAGCAAGACAGGCCAGCTTTCAAATTCAGGAAATATACAGAACACCACCAAGATACTCCTCAAGAAGTGCAACCTCAAGACACATAATCGTCAGATTCACCAAGGTTGAAAGGAAGGAAAAAATGTTAAGGTCAGCAAGGGAGAAAGATCGGGTTACCTACGAAGGGAAGCCCTTCACTAACAGCAGATCTCCCTGCAGAAACCCAGCTAGCCATAACAGAGTGGGGGCCAACATTCAACATTCTTAAGGAAAAGAATTTTCAACTCAGGATTTCATATCCAGTCAAACTAAGCTTCACAAGCGAAGGAGAATTAAAATCCTTTACAGACAAGCAAATGCTGAGAGGTTTTGTTACCACACAGGACTGCCTTATAATATAGGTCCTGAAGGAAGCACTAAATATGTAAAGGAAAAACCAGTACCAGCCACTGCAAAAACATACCAAATTGTAAAGACCATTGACACTATGAAGAAACTGCAGCAACTAATGGGCAAAATAACCAGCTAGCGTCATAAGGACAGGATCAAATTCACACATCACAATATTAACCTTAAATGTAAATGGGCTAAATGCCCCAATTAAAAGACATAGACTGGCAAATTGGATAAAGAGTCAAGACCCATCGGTGTGCTGTATTCAGGAGACCCATCTCACATGCAAAGACACACATAAGCTCAAAATAAAGGGACGGAGGAATACGTACCAAGCAAATGGAAAGCAAAATAAACCAGACGTTGGATTCCTAGTCTCTGGTAAAACAGACTTTAAACCAACAAAGTTTAAAAAAGACAAAGAAAGGCATTACATAATGGTAAAGGGACCAATGCAACAAGAAGAGCTAATTATCCTAAATATATATGCAACCAATACAGGAGCACCCAGATTCATAAAGAAAGTTCTTAGAGACATACAGAGAGAGTTAGATACTCACACAATAATAATGGGTGACTTCAACACCCCAAGGTCAATATTAGACAGATCAACAAGACAGAAAATTAACAAGGATATTCAGGATTTGAACTCAGCTCTGGATCAAGCAAACCTAATAGACATCTACAGAACTCTCCACCCCAAATCAACAGAATATACATTTTCTCAGCACCACATCACACTTATTCTAAAATTGACTACATAATTGGAAAACGCTCCTCCGCAAATGCAAAAGAACGGAAATCATAACAAACTGTCTCTCAGACCACAGTGCAATCAAATTAGAACTCAGGATTAAGAAACTCCCTCAAAACCACACAACTACATGGAAACTGAACAACCTTCTTCTGAATGACTACTGGGTAAATAACAAAATTAAGCCAGAAATAAATAAGTTATTTGAAACCAATGAGAACAAAGACACAATGTACCAGAATCTCTGGGACACAGCTGAAGCAGTGCTTAGAGGGAAATTTATAGCACTAAATGCTCACAGGAGAAAGCAGAAAAGATCTAAAATTGACACCCTAACATCACAATTAAAAGAACTTGAGAAGCAAGAGCAAACAAATTCAAAAGCTAGCAGAAGACAAGAAATAAGTAAGATCAGAGCAGAACTGAAGGAGATAGAGACACAAAAAACCCTTCAAAAAATCAATAAATCAAGGAGCTGGCTTTTTGAAAAGATTAACAAAATGAATAGACAGCTAGCCAGATTAATAAAGAAGAAAAGAGAGAAGAGTCAAATGGACACAATAAAAAATGATGAAGGGGATATCACCACAGATCCCACAGAAATACTACCCATCAGAGAATACTATAAACACCACTCGCTATGCAAATAAACTAGAAAATCTAGAAGAAACATACAAATTCCTGGACATATACACCCTCCCAAGGCTAAACCAGGAAGAAGTCAAATCCCTGAATCGGCTGAAATTCTGAAATTGAGACAGTAATTCTTCAGAATTCTGGAATTCTGAAGTTCTGAAATTGAGGCAGTAATTAATAGCCTACCAACCAAAAAAAAACCCAGGACCAGACTGATTCACAGCCAAATTCTACCACAGGTAAAAGAAGAGCTGGTACCATTCCTTCTGAAACTATTCTAACTAACAGAAAAAGAGGGACTCCTCCCTAACTCATTTTATGAGGCCAGCATCATCCTGATACCAAAACCTGGAAGAGACAAAACAAAAAAAGAAAATTTCAGGCCAATATCCCTGATGAACATCAATGCAAAAATCCTCAATAAAATACTGGCAAACTGAATCCAGCAGCACATCAAAAAGCTTATCTGCCACAATCAAGTCAGCTTAATCCCTGGAGTGCAAGGCTGGTTCAATATATGCAAATCAATAAACGTAATCCATCACATAAAACCAATGACAAAAACCACATGATTATCTCAATAGATTCAGAAAAGGCCTTTGACAAAATTCAACACCCCTTCATACTAAAAACTCCCAATAAACTAGGTATTGATGGAACATATCTCAAAATAATACGAGCTATTTATGACCAACTCACACCCAATATCATACTGAAGGGGCAGAAGCTGGAAGCATTCCCTTTGAAAACCGGCACAAGACAAGGAAGCCCTCTCTCACCACTCCAATTCAACATAGTATTGGAAGTTCTGGCCAGGTCAATCAGGCAAGAGAAAGAAATAAAGAGTATTCAAATCAGAAAAGAGAAAGTCTAATTGTCTCTGTTTGCAGATTACATGATCATATATTTAGAAAACCCCATCATCTCTGCCCCAAATCTCCTTAAGCTGATAAGCAACTTAAGCACAGTCTCAGGATACAAAATCAATGTGCAAAAATCACAAGCATTCCCATATACCAATAAAAGACAGGGAGCCAAATCATGAGGGACCTCCCATTCACAATTGCTAAAAAGAAAATAAAATACCTAGGAATACAACTTACAAGGGATGTGAAGGACCTCTTCAAGGAGAACTACAAACCACTCTTCAAAGAAATAAGAGAGGGCTGGGTGCGGTGGCTCATGCTTGTAATCCCAGCACTTTGGGAGGCCGAGGCGGGTGGATCACGACGTCAGGAGATCGAGACCACAGTGAAACCCCATCTCTACTAAAAATACAAAAAATTAGCCAGGCGTGGTGGCGGGTGCCTGTAGTCCCAGCTACTCGGAGAGGCTGAGGCAGGAGAATGGCGTGAACTCAGGCGGCAGAGCTTGCAGTGAGCCGAGATTGCACCACTGCACTCCAGCCTGGGTGACAGAGCGAGACTCCGTCTCCAAAAAAAAAAAAAAAAAAAACGAAATAAGAGAGGAAACAAACAAATGGTAAAACATTCCATGCTCTTGGATAGGAAGGATCAATATCATGGAAATGGCCATATAGCCCAAAATAATTTATGGATTAAATGCTATCCTCATCAAGCTACCATTGACTTTCTTCATAGAATTAGAAAAAACTACTTTAAATTCTTAAGGAACCAAAAAAGAGCCTGTATAGTCAAAACAATCCTAAGCAAAAAGAAGAAAGCTGGAGGCATCCACTACTTGACTTCAAAGTGTACTACAAGGCTACAGTAACCAAAACAGCATGGTACTGGTACCAAAACAGATATATAGACCAATGGAACAGAACAGAGGCCTCAGAAATAATGTCACACATCTACAATGATCTGACCTTTGACGAACCTGACAAAAAATAGCAATGGGGAAAGGATTCCCTATTTGATAAATGGTGTTGGGAAAACTGGCTAGCCATATGCAGAAAACAGAAACTGGACCCCTTCCTTACACCTTATACCAAAATTAACTCAAGATGGATTAAAGACTTAAACGTAAGACCTAAAACCATAAAAACCCTAGAAGAAAACCTAGGCAATACCATTCAGGACATAGGCACGGGCAAATAATTCGTGACTAAAACGCCAACAGCAATGGCAACAAAATCCAAAATTGACAAATGGGATCTAATTAAACTAAAGAGCTTCTGCATAGCAAAAGAAACTATCATCAGAGTGAACAGGCAACCTACAGAATGGGAGAAAAATTTTGCAATCTATCCATCTGACAAAGGGCTAATATCCAGAATCTACAAAGAACATAAACAAATTTACAAGAAAAAAAAAACCCATCAAAAAGTGGGCAAAGGATATGAATAGATACTTCTCAAAAGAAGACATTTATTTGGTCAACAAATAAATGAAAAAAAGCTTATCATCACTGGTCATTAGAGAAATGCAAATCAAAACCACAATGAGATATCATCTTATACCAGTTAGAATGGCGATCATTAAAAAGTCAGGAAACAACAGATCCTGGAGAGGATGTGGAGAAATAGGAAAGCTTTTACACTGTTGGTGGAAGTGTAAATTAATTCAACCATTGTGGAAGACAGTGTGGCAATTCCTCAAGGATCTAGAACCAGAAATACCATTTGACCCAGCAATCCCATTACTGGATAAATAACCAAAGGATTATAAAGCATTCTACTATAAAGACACGTGCACGTCTATGTTTATTGTAGCACTGTTCACAATAGCAAAAACCTAGAACCAACCCAAATGTCCATCAATGATAGACTGGATAAAGACAATGTGGCACATATACACCATGGAATACTATGCAGCCATAAAAAATGATGAGTTCATGTCGTTTGCAGTGACATTGATGAAGCTGGAAACCATAATTCTCAGTAAACTAACACAAGAACAGGAAAATAAACACCGCATGTTCTCACTCATAAGTGGGAGTTGAACAATGAAAACACATGAACACAGGGAGGGTAACATCACACACCAGGACCTGTTGGGGGCCTGGGAGGCAAGGGGAGGGATAGCATTAGGAGAAATACCTAATGTAGATGACTGGTTGATGGGTGCAGCAAACCACCATGGCACATGTATACCTGTGTAACAAACCTGCACGTTCTGCACATGTATCCCAGAACTTAAAGTATAATAATAATAAAAAGAACAAAGTAAACAGTGTAAAACAAAAGATCAGTAAGCTTGAAGGCACAGCAATAGCCAAATGAAGCACAGAGAGAAAAAAGCCTTGGACAATATTAGGTGTTCTAATCTTTGTTGTAAATAAAGATGGGAGAAATGGGGGCACAAAATTTTGAAGAAATAATAATTGAAATTTTTGAATATGAACACTACAAACCACAGATCCAAAAGGCTCAAGGAACCTGACGTGTAAAGAAGACCACATCAACATTTATTATAATCAAATTGCCTAAAAAGAGCTTTAAAGGTACAGTCTTAACATGGGAAAAGGAATAAAGTTGTACTTATGATAAATACTCTTAAGGAGAACTTATAATGAGGAATTTGACTTTGTCAAAGGTTACGAAACTGCAAAAGTGCTTTTGACCTGGTAAATAGATCAAATGAACAGATAAGGGTGGAGAAAGTGCTAGAGACATAGGAAACATATGGGGCCTGGGGGATGAGTGAGAGAGAGTGGTGTGTCTACATATATATACATACATCTACGTGTGTGTGTGTTCTTAACAAGAGGAATTGTGACTATAGAGAATGAAATAGAATCTTGTTTCTAAGTTTCAAGAGGTTAGGAAGAACTCTGTAAGTTATAAAAAATCCTACCTCATAAAAGATCAAGAAACTGGAGGATTTTAACAGATTCAGAAGGGAGTAACATCTGGAATAAGGATCAGACGGCCTAGAGGAGATATATGTAAAATCACATTTTCTTCCTCTGGCTTCAGTGAAATTTTTCACAGATTAGTCCTTCTCTGTTGCCTTACTTGACACTCTTCAGCTCCTTAACTCCAAAATGTTGTTATTTGAAAGGATTCCCTCTTTGGCCTCCACCGTTCTTCAGTTGACATGCTCTACCTGTGATCTCAATTACCATCTAAAAGCCCATGACTCTCAAGACCAATGCTTGTCTCCTGCCCTCCAAGCACAAATATTCTAATAACTACTGGCATGTCCATCTAGAAACACCACAGTACCTTAAATTCAATATTTACAAATTTAGAAATTATTTTCCTTTCTTCCTCCTATATATGTATTATTTTTAATGGTATCCATAGTTCATCAATAAGCACAAGCAAAAGTCATTCAATGTTCTTTTCTCTTCCTCACTGACTGCATCTAATATGACACTAAATTCTGTTGGTTTTAACTCCTTAGTTATCTTTTATCTATACTCTCATTTATAACTCACTGTGACTGTCCTAATTTAGAAACTTTACCATCATTACTGTGAATGAACAATTGCTATACATCAAGCAGTAACACAATAATAACCTTTCTAGATCTCAGAGAAGATCATATGATTCTCCTGGTTAAAATTTTTCAGTGGTCTCCACTTCAGTAAAGAGATTCCCAAATGTCTTAGTCTGGGTACCTTGGGCGTCGCTTATTTCATGTACCACAGTGGCCAAATAAAACTCCTTCCCCAAATACACACCGTAAAGCTTATGCTTTCTCTCACCTGAAATACTTAACCCATGTTTTAAGTCTGAACAGCATCTTTTTCCTCCCCAGAGGTAGAGTTTATAGAAAGTCTTGTTTTTCAACTTTTTGTCACCAGAGTACTATTTCTGAAGTAATCTGAAACACTATTATCTCAATGGTCCCACATCCTTCCAATGATTAAAACCAAACTCCATTAGCAAAATATTCAAAGTCTTTCACTCTTGCTACTTCCTCCCTTGTTCTAAAAAACCCAGCTATATGGACCTCCCTACATTTCACTGAATGTTACTTGATTGATTTTATTCATAATGCCCAAAAGATGAAAACAACTAATATTCATCAACAGGTATATGAATAAACAAACATGTCATAGTCATACAATATTACTTAAAATCAGAAACAAACTATCAATATGTATAATAATATGGATGATCTCAAAAACAGTGTAAGTGAAAGAAGCCAGAAATAGATGAATACAAATTATATAATTCCACTTCTATTGAGAATAAACATAATTTATCTAATCTAATAAAAGTCAGAATAGAAGTTGCCTCTACTCAGTGGGAGAAAGTCACTGGAAAGAGGCAAGAAAAACTTTTCTAGAAGGATGAAAATATTCTATGTCTTGATTTGGTATGGGTTACATGGACATACACATTTATCAAGACTCATTGAACTGTACATTTAGAATGCACACTTGTGCATGTCACCATATATAAATTTAATTTTAGTTTAGAAAGAAAGTTATAAAAATGGAATAAGAAGAGTAATAAGAATAGCTGACATTTATTGAGCACTTGTTCTGTGCTAAAATTATTACTATCCTCTGTGCAGAATCTTTCAGCGCTTGCATTTAGATTGGTGGTATCTCAAATAAGTGCTTCAGTGATGGTGGCTATTATTATAAATACATAAAATATGTCAAAATACTTACAGGATAAGAGGGTCATAATATAAACCCCTGGACAGTCACAAAATTACACACTTTTTTCACTCTTTTATATCCAAATGAGGATAATATCATTGTAATGATACTATGTTGTCATTTATAGGATCTGTTTTTACATCATAGGATTTTTTTTCAGTTTTTATTTTTGGTACTTCAACTTGTGATAGTCACTAAAAACTTGATATGTGCCTTTATTTGCAACAGTAAAATGAAAAACTGACTAAAATTGAAGGGGTCAGGACAGTTAAACCAATTTTACTGGCTTTTATAAAAAGCTTAAAGGAATAACCTCCTAAGGTCGGGAATGCCTTTTTCTCTAGAAATGAAAAAGGCATCATAAAAAGACACTTACTGGGTTCATAAAATTCAAATGAATATATTATTACCAAGTTTCACAATATTAAAAGACAGATGATAAAAGGAGAAATGAAATACATGAAAGAAAATTGAAATTGATCATCAAAAATGCTAGGTATAAGAACCCTGGAAAATTCACTGGTAAACCAATTAGAATTACATTACAATTCAAATGATTACCATAAAATCTAATATCATTTAATATGAAATTTCATTTTTCTATTTTCCCAAGTAAAAGACAGAGCTTAGTCAAGTATACTTAAAATTCATGTCATTTATCAAGTGTCTGGTAACCTAAAATAAATCAAACTCTGGTTATATAATATAGTTATTCTGGTTAATCTGACTAATTTATGTGCCCCTTAATCATTTTTTATCGAGTTACTAAATGAACAGAAAGCAATCGTTTTTATCTCTGATGCTAATCATCAGAGCCATTCTGTCTTTACATCTCTTTTGTAATCACTTCAGTTCTGTAAAATGGAAGCAGATACCAAATGAAGCTTCCATTGCTTATGTGACTGATATCAACTATAAAATATTCAAATAAACTGCAACAGACTATGCAGGTAGGCTACCAACCAACAAAATAATTCCTTCTCTTCCACATCAGCAGTTTTTTTTGTCACATGTGCTAAGTTAGTGAAGCAATTATTTTTTAAGTACATGTCTATAGCTTTTCTATCCCTTACCACACACTGCCTGACATGTTTAAGCAACCAAATAACGCTATTTCTACAATTACATCTTTTATGAAACTGGACCTTATTTGATACAACACTAAGAAAATAAAGATGAGCTTTTTTAAATTAATAGACTATTTTTAGAGCAATTTAACTTTACAGAAACACTGAACAGAAAGTACAGAATTCCTATACACTTCCTGTTCTCTGTGTCCCCCACAGATTCTCCTGTTATTAACAGCTTTCATTAATGTGGCACATTTGTTACCATTGATGAGCCAATACTGATAAATTGTTATTAACTACAGTCTATAGTTTACATTAGATTTCACTCTTTGTATTGTACAGCTCTACAGGTTTTAACAAATGCATAAAGTCGTGTATTCATCAATATCATATCATAAAGAATAGTTTCAGGACCCTAAAAATCTCCTGTACTCCACCTATTCATCCTCCCTGCAAATCTTTTGCAACCACTCATCCTTTTACTGTCACTATAGTCTTGCCTTTTCAAGAATGTCATACGGTTGGAATCGTGTAATATGTAGCCTTTTCCGATTGGCTGCATTCACTTAACAGTACACTTTTAAAGTTCTTCTATATCTTTTCATGGCTTGACAGCTTTTTGTTCATAACTGACAAGTCTTCCATTATATCATTATACCATAATCATTTATCTGTTCACCTATTGAAGGACATCGTTGTTTCTTCTAAATTTTGGGAATGATGAAAAAGCCACATTCAACATTTATGTCAAAGTCTTTTTCTATAGATAGAAGTCTTCAACTCATTTAAGTAAATACCAAAGAACATTACTGCTGGATCATAGAGTTTAGATTTGTAAGAAACTTTCAAACTGTCTTCCAAAGTGAGTATACCATTGGGTTTTCAACGAAAAGTGAATGACAGTGTTGTGCTCCACATCCTCATCAGCATTTAGTGTCATAAGTGTTTTTTATTTTTGCCATTGTAATAGTAGTAACACTGTGTCGTTGTTGTTTTTATTTCAATTGTCTAATGACATACAATGTTAAACATCTTTTTGTATATTTATTTGCACAAGATCAGATGAGTTTGTTGGTCAATTCTACCAAACATTGAAGGAAGAAATGATACCAATTCTCTACTATCTGTTTCAGAAAATAGAATCAGAGACTGTTCTTGTTTTCTATGATGCCAGCATTATTTCATACAAAAGTCAAAGAAATAAATCACAAGAAAGGAAAAATGCAGACCAATATTTCTGATTGAACATAAATGCAAAAATCTTCAAGAAAGTATTAGTAAAGTCAATCCAACTATGCATAAAAAAAATATGTACCCTGACCAAATAGGATTTATTCCAGTTATGCAAGGCTGGTTCAGTGTTTGAAGATCAACTAATGAAATCCATCATATTAACACGCTAAAGAAGAAAAATTATATTCTCACATAAATAGATGCAGAAAAAGCATTCAACAATGCTCCACACCTGAAACCACCCCAATTGTCTCATAGAACTGACGTTTATGGTTTATTTTGAATAAACATAGAAATTGACTCTTCCAGTCTTAAAACTTGAGAAAGTTACATTTACCTTATTTGAACTCCTTTCTCAGGAAACCAGCTATCAGAACTCCTAAATAATATCAAGTAACTGAAATTTACCAAATCTTTGTATCTGGACAATAAGACTCCACACCCCTCACCCATCATGATTGCCTAAGTGATTACCTGCTTCCTGTTGACAACTCTTCTTTACTCCTCCCTAATTCCTGTTTTCCTGCATGTAGTTACATTTCTTCCCTACTGTATAAACCCCTGATTTTAGTTGGTCAAGGAGATGGGTTTGAGACTGATCTCCCATTCCCTCAGCTGCAGTACCCGATTAAAGCCAACACTTGTCTCAGTGATTGGCTTTCTGTGTGGTGACCAGCAGGATCTAGACTGAACCCCTGGCTTTTTAATAGCACACCCATTCATGATGCAAACTCTAGGCCCCATCTAGTGATGAGTGCATTGAAGACATTCTTCATCTTCAATAAAGGCTGTTTTTTATTTTATTTCTGGCATTTTCTTTTTTTTTTTTGAGACGGAGTCTTGCTCTGTGGCCCAGGCTGGAGTGCAGTGGCGCAATCTCGGCTCACTGCAAGCTCCACCTCCCGGGTTCACGCCATTCTCCTGCCTCAGCCTCTCCGAGTAGCTGGGACCACAGGCGCCCGTCACCACGCCCAGCTAATTTTTTGTATTTTTAGTAGAGACGAGGTTTCACCGTGGTCTCGATCTCCTAACCTCGTGATCTGCCCGCCTCGGCCTCCCAAAGTGCTGGGATTACAAGCGTGAGCCACTGCGCCCGGCCTATTTCTGGCATTTTCTATTGATATTTTTTAGAGTTACATCCCTCTCTGATATGGTTTGGCTCTGTGTCACCACCCAAACCTCATCTCCAACTATAATCCCCATGTGTCAAGGGAGGGACCTGTAATTCCTACATGTTAAGGGAGGCAGCTGACTGGATCATGGGGGCAGTTTTCCCCATGCTGTTCTTGTGATATTGAGTGAGTTCTCATGAGATTTGATGGTTTTATAAGTGTTTGACCTTTCCTGCTTCACATGCTCACACTCTCTCCTGTCACCTTGTGAAGAAGGTGACTGCTTCACCTTCTGCCATGATTGTAAGTTTCCCAAGGCCTCCCAGCCGTGTAGAACTGTGAGTCAATTAAGCCTCCTTTGCTTATAAATTACCAAGGCTCAGGTAGTATCTTTTTTTTTTTTTCCATTTTCCAAATTTTATTCCAAAAAAAGGGGATGTGTGTGGAAGATTAAGATGTCCATGAAGAGTAACCATCATCATTACAATAAAGTATTCAACTGGACAGAAATGACAAGGACCCAATTCAGTATGTAATGTCCTATTTTCCCACTGCACCAGTTAAAAAAAGTCAAAGCCTTCCTAGTGTGGAAGAGTAGGACAGCTTTTACACTGAAATGGTGCCCCAAATAAGTAATGAAATCTCTGATTCTGTCTATTTATCCTTTTCTTTCTGTTCTTTTTCCTTCTTCTCACGCTCAGCTTTGGCTTCTTCTTCCTCGTGTTTTTTGATCAGCTGCTCCACTTCTTTTTGTTTGAGAACTCTGATTACCGTCTTTCCATTCTCTCTTGTTAGTGTTGCAATTTCCACTTTTTCAGCAGAGAGTTTACTAACATCCATGGTCTTATTTAGTACTTTGATAGCTAAAGCAAGTGCTGACTTCAAGGTCATTTCTCCTTCTTTGTAGTCTTGTTTCAACATTGACACAGCTGCAGCGCTATTATTTCCAATGCATGTGGCCTTCCATCCCCCGTAATTTCCACTAGGGTCACTCTGATAGAGCTGAAAGCCATAGTGCTTATCCCAGCCAATGTACAGCAATGAAACACCAAAGGGATGTTTTCCTCCAAATTGTGTATAAGCTTGTTTGATATCACACAGTGCTGTAACCAGCTGCTCACAAGGTATTGGCTCCTGATACTGTAATAAATACCTTTGAGCAATGAGCCTTAGTTCATTAGTCAGAACATTAGCATCAGAAGTTATGCCTGCCACACTGCAAGCCATGTCCTCATTGAGTTTATAAATTTTTTCAGAAAAAAAGACTTCATCAAGAAGCTTGTGGATGTTGCGTCTCTCTGCTGCAAGCAAAACACCATCATTTGCTAAAATTCCCAAACAGGTGCCTGCATGTCCAATAGCTTCCATGGCATATTCAACTTGGTATAAGCGACCTTCTGGAGAAAATATAGTGGCCCTGGAGTCATATCTTCGAGACATGTTTTCTGAACTTTATATAGTTCCAGATGGAAGACCCTGAAGACTTGAGATGTCCAAGGAGCCCTTAACTCCGCAGAAGAATAAACCACCCTCAGGTAGTATCTTTATAGCAGTGTGAGAATGGACTAATACAGTAAATTGGTACTGCAGAGAATTGGGTACCCTAAAAAGATACTTGAAAAGGTGGAAGCAACTTTGGAAGTGGGTAATGGGCAGAGACTGGAACAGTTTGGAGGTCTCGGAAGAAGACAGGATAAAGTGGGAAAATTTGGAGCTTCCTAGAGACTTGTTGAATGGTTCTGACCAAAATGCTGATTGTGAGGTGAACAATGAAGTCCAGGCTGAGGTGGTCTTAGATGGAGATAAGGAACTTATTGGGAACTAGAGTAAATGTCACTAACACTATGCTTTAGCAAAGAGACTGGTGGTATTTTGCCCCTGCCCTAGAGATCTGTGGAACTTTGAACTTGAGAGATGATTTAGGGTATCTTATGGAAGAAATTTCTAAGCATCAGGGCATTCAAGACATGACCTGGATTTTTCTGAAAGCATTCAGTTTTATGCATTCACAAAGAGATGGTCTGAAATTGAATCTTATGTGTAAAAGGGAAGCAGAGCATAAAGGTTTGGAAAATTTGCAGCCTGACAATGTGATAGAAAAGAAAAACCCATTTTCTGGGGAGAATTCAAGCAGGCTGCAGAAATTTGCATAACTAACAAGGAGCTGAATGTTAATCTCCAAAATAATGGGGAAAATGTCTCCAGGGCAGGTTAGAGATCTTGGTGGTAGCCTCTCCTACCACAGGTCTGGAAGCCTAGGACAATAAATGGTTTCGTGGGCCAGGCCCAGGGCCCTCACTGCTCCACCCAGCCTTGGGACATGGTACCCTGCATCCTAGCCACTTTGGCTCTGGCTATGGCTAAAAGGGGCCAAGGCACAACTCCTGAATTGCTTCAGAGGGTGCAAGCCCCAAACCTAGGCAGCTTATATGTGATGTTGGGCCTGCAAGTGCGCAGAAGTCAAGAATTGAGGTTTGAGAACCTCCACCTAGATTTCAGAGGATATATGGACAGAAGTCTTATGCAGAGGTGGAGCCCTCATGGAGAGCCTCTGGAGAACCTCATGGAGCCCTCATGGAGAACCTCTGCTAGGGCAGTGCAGAAGAGAAACTAGGGATTTGAGCTACCACACAGAGTCTCGACTAGGGCACTGCCTTGTGGAGCTATGAGAAGTGGGCCACTGTTCTCCAGACCCCAGAATGGTAGATCCAACAACAGCTTGCACTGTGTGCCTGGAAAAGCCACAGGGACTCAATGTCTGCCTGTGAAGGTGCTGCCCAAACTGTAGGAGCCCACCTACCCCTTGCATCAGTGTCCCCTGGATATGAGACTTGGAGTCAAAGGAGATAATTTTGGAGCTTTAAGATTTGATGACTTCACTACTGGATTTTGAACTTCCATGGGGCCTGTAGCCCCTTTGTTTTGGCCAATTTCTCCCATTTAGAATGGGAGCATTTACCCAGTGCCTATACCCCCATTGTATCTAGGAAGTAACTAAGTTGCTGCTGATTTTACAGGTTTATAGGTGGAAAGGACTTGCCTTGTCTCAGATGAGACTTTGGACTTGGACTTTTGGGTTAATGCAGGGATGAGTTAAGACTTTGGGGGACTGTTGGGAAGGCATCATTGGTTTTGAAATGTGAAAAACATGAGATTTGCAAGAGGTAGGAGTGGAATTATATGGGTTCAGTTCTGTGTCCCCACCCAAATCTTATCTAGAATTGTAATACACATATGTCAAGAGAGGGACCTATAATACCCACATATTGAGGGAGAGAGGTGATTAGACCATGGGGGAAGTTCCTCCCTTACTGTTCTCATGACAGTGAGTGAGTTCTCATGAGATCTGATGGTTTTATAAGTGTTTGATAGTTCCTCCCTCACACACTTAAACTCTGTCCTGCCACCTTGTGAAAGATGCCTGCTTCCCTTTCTGTCATGATCATAAGTTTCCTGAGGCCTCCCGAGACATGCAAAACTTGAGTCAATTAAACCTCCTTTGTTTATAAATTACCCAGTCTCAGGTACTATCTTTATACCAGTGTTAGAATGGACTAATATATTCTCCTTATATCATCCAACCATTCTTGCATATTGTCCACATTTCTCATTAATGTCCACAGCATATTAATCATAGACATTTTTAATTCCCAGTCTAACGCTTCTAAAATCTCTACCACATCTGAGTCTTCTCTTGATGCTTATATCTTTGCCTTGTGTTTTTTGTTTGTTTTGTTTTGTTTTATTTTTGCTGTTTTGGTATCTCTTGTCATTTTCTGTGGAAAGCTAGACACAATATATCAGGTAAAAATAACTGATATAAACAAGTCCTTAATGTAAGGGGTTACATTTATCTGGCTAGGAGTTAGGCTATGTTTACCATTTGCTGTAGCTATGCTACTAGAAGCTAAATTTCATCCAGTGTTCTTGTTTTTGTCTCCACTGTTGTCTTTGGGTTTCTGCTAAGGCTTCTTCCTAAATAGGGTCTGAGACTTTCAGATCTTTCTGCAAATTGTAATCTCTTGTTATAATATAAGAACCATATTGGTGTGGCAGTAAGGTGTGCAGGGAAGTGGAAAGATGCAGTCTAAAATCCTATGTTTGGTCTCAGTCTTTACACAGCCTATGACCCTGGCTGTGACATTCACAAGTGTTTCTCAGCTATTTTTACCCACATAGGTGAGACAGAAGGCTGGAGTGAGATGGAGTTGATATTTCCCTTCCCCTGGGTCATACCCCTTCCCCTAGGTTATACCCTAGGATCTGGAATAACCCAAATGTGTTAGGCTCTGGTGAAACAGTGTCCTTTGAGGGCAGTCCTTTGTTAAGGAGAGCAAAGTGCTCTAGATTTACTTTAAAATGACTCCTATTCCTCTTCTCTTACCAGAAAGTGTGAGGCATTTTTTCCCTGATCTTCACAAGGCCTTAATGTGAGGTGTTGTATTTATCTGTCTAGAAGTTAGTCTATGTTTACTATTTTCTGTAGCTGTCATGTTAGAGGCTACATTCCCTCTAGTGTCCTTGTTTTTGTCTCCACTGTTGTCTTTGGGTTTCTGAGAACACTTCTGAGAACCTGATGGGGTTCCTAGAGTCAAAACTTATGAAAGGGCACTCTGCCTTCCCAAGTGAAAAGCTCAGGCCTCCAGGAGATTTTCTTCTCCCAAGCTAATCTAGACTCAGTCTTGTAGCCATTAGTCAATTACCCTTTAAGCATTACTATCAGGTCTGGCAGTGTATTCCGCAACCTGTAAACAGTATTCCCTGCGTTTGCTTGCCTCTCTTGTTTTGCAGGCAGTGGTTTTCCCTGTAATATCAATTCTCTAATGAATCTTAGAAGAGTTATTAACTTTCAGTTTGTTCAGCTTATATTATTGCGAGGATTTCTACAACCAAGCAGCTTGGCTTTAAAATCTATTTTGAAACTTGTTTTACCTTCTCTCTCATCTTAGACTTAAAATGTACTTTGAAACTCTTTGTTTCCCTCCCTTCCCACCAGGCACTCTTTTGCACTGCACTTGCTTATCTAAATATATGCTTGCTTGGAAATTTCAGGGGATAACCTTGAAATAAACCATGCAGGAAGACCAAGCAGCAGAATTCTCCCCAGCTAAGGATTACTTCAAGGCAATTAATCTACAACCTGGCCATTGTTAAGATGGTGCCAGCCCACACTCTAGTTGGACAATAACTCAAGGTAGCCATCGGAACAAGACACAGAAACCCTGTACCCTGCCCCACTCCCACATACTTCTGATGCCAAGTTTCTCTTCTTAAACCCACTCACTTGCCTACAATTTTGAAATTGTTTTGGACAATTTCAAAGACAATGGAAATGGCATGAGCCTGGCCATTTCCCAACTGCTAGCATTTGAATAAAGTTGCATTACTTTCACCACACCTCACTTTTTGTATTTTGCATTTCAAGCAGCAAGCAGCCAGACCTGAGTTCAACTACAAATTTGGTGACCTGTGTGAAGAGCTGTGCTTTCAGAATGGTTTAGCCTCCCCATGTGAAGAACTGTCTGCCTGGTTTCCAACAAATAGAGTAACTGGCTATGGCAGTGTGCCAGGGCTTACCCACTCATGCTACCAGGCGGAGTGACAGTTGCTCATAAATTCCAGCTACTTGTGGCTAGCTGATTCCGTGGCTGAAACTCCATGGAGCTCCTCAGCAGCTACCAAGAGGCTTTTGTCTTGGGGATCTTCCCATCTTCCTCCTTCACCCTACCCCCAGTGGCATCAGCTGCATATAATGCTGTACTGGTGCAGGAAAAATGACATCTGGGAAATCGATGGGCTTCAAGGCTTGGTAAGTCACCCAATGCACCTAGGAATCCTCTATCTCTGCCATGTGAACTTTTTTTGCTGTTTGGACCTAGTGTGGGTCATTCATAGTGCCATTTTTGGCTTGTATGCCACTTGGATTTTGCATGAGTCATCTGTCATGCCTTTTGGGCTTGGGACAAGATTTTAGAACTTCTCTCAATTTTTCCCTTTGTGGGAATTGGTTTAGGAGTACTCTAATTGAATTTAATTGTGTTTGTGTCTGCATTTGGATTTATGTCTGTTTCTATTTCTCTTTCTAAAAGTGATTGGTATGATCTTTATCCCATCTGCAGGTTCAGGTCCCATCAGAAAAAAATGAGCCTGATTTTCTGAAAGCAGCAAGGTAGGTCATGCCTCTCCTTGTTAGGAAAAGAACAGGTCTTACCATCCTGGCTCCTGATTTTGTTACCCTCTTTAGGACTTCAAAGTATTCCCCACACTTGTGTTACAGTTGGTGGGAGAGGAAGAGGAAATGTGTGAGCTTTCCTGCAGGCAATCTAGATGGGCCTGGAATCCTGCTGGTTGCTCTCTGTGTCACTTTAGGTAAGAAAACAGGATCCATAGCACCTGGGTCCAGTCCCTGCATGATCCTCACTCTAACCCATTTTCTTTTTGTTTGCTTAATTTGTCACCTTGTCTGTTGTCACTCTGTCTCATTTCACTGGGATTGCCAGGTCCGTAGGACTTAGACCTGGTATAAGACTGAATTATTAGGAAGGGCTGTGCAGACCATTGCTAACCCCTGGCCTACTTAAGGAACTCTGTCTTTGAAGTCTCTGGCTGTTGAGGCCATGTGGCAAAGCTTATACAAGCATTGCCCACTGAGACTGCAAATGGCATTATATACACAAGGAGTTCCAGACTAGGGGAGTTCATCCAGCCCCTGGGCCTTTGATTGAGGAGGAACTCAATATAGAGACAAAATTCGTGGCAACGTTTCCACTCCAACTGAAAACTCCCTGGGGCATATCCTGGCCAATTGGAAGGCCTGTAAAAATAAGCCTATGACTAGAAAGAAAATGATTTCTTATTATAATACCATCTGGCCTCTGTATAGGCTAGATGATGATGTGTATTGGCCTCTAAACTGAAGACTTCAATATTGTACCCTATTACAATTGGAGTTGTTCTGTCAGAGGTTTGAGAAATGGGAAGAAATATCTTATGTCCAGGCTTTCGTGTTATTACATAACCAGGACACATGTCATGAGAGGTGAGAGCAGATTGCTAGCTATCCAAAGAGACGAGAAGAAAGCCCTTTTCAAGTCAAACACAGAAATCAGGAAAAGGATGGTGAGGAGATGGGCCTCTTAAATGCTTTCAATCCCCTTCCTCCAGCCCAAGCCACTTAAGCAGCCACTCCAGCCTAAGCTGCCTTGGTGCCACCACTGGAGGCCCTGGACTAGGAAGGAGGGGCAACTGCCCTACCTCAGTAGAATGAAGGAATTGGAATGTTCTTCCCCTCCAAGACCTGACAGGGCATCCAATGGGCCTTACTGTGACTAGGGCAGGGCAATATCCAATGAAAGAATACCCACCCAACCACTCATTGGTGGAATAAAACAACAGGGCAGGCTGCTGGATATTATTGGACTTACAGCTTGTTCTCTGCCTCTGACTTGCTAAATTAGAAAAGCTCCAATCCACCCTCTAGAGATGACCCAGAGAAAATAACTAATCTCTTTGCCTGTGTCTTTGCTACCCACCAGCCCCCATTACAGGCCCTGTTAAACATGCTTTTGACTGTGGATGAGAGAAGGCTGGTGATAGATAAGGTAAATGAGGAGGCTCAGCACCTATATCAGAAAAATTCCAACAGAATTCCCAACCCCACATGGACAACTCCATTTTTGGATCTCAATTGGGACCCCAAAAATGGGGACATGGCCTAGCTGGATCATTATAAGACATGTATCCTGGAAGGACTTAAAAAGGAGGTGTCAAAACAGAAGAATCTGAGTAAAACTCTGGCAGCTATCCAAAAGAAAAATGAAGACCCATCTGATTTCTTACAGCTCATTTACAAAGCTTACAGTAAATATACAGATATTATATACAGATATAAACTAAGAGGCTCCCAAAAATTTGAGAATGATAAACATGACTTTCATTCAACAGAGTACCTCTGTCATAAAGAAGAAACTAGGGAAACAAGACAGGGCACTTGGAATAAACCCTCTGCATTAGGTTGCTCTTGCATTGCTATGAAGGAATACCTGAGACTGGGTAATTTACAAAGAAAAGAGGTTTCATTGGCTCATCCTTCCGTAGGCTGTACGAGCATGGCACTGGCATCTGCTGGCTTCTGGGGAGGCCTCAGGGAGCTTTTACTCATGGCACAAGGTGAAGCAGCAGCAGGCACATCAACACAGTGAAAGCAGGAGCAAGAGAGAGGTGGTAACTGCCACACACTTTAAACAACCAGATTATGTAAGAGCTCATTCTCTACCACAAGGACAGCACCAAGCCATGAAGGATTCGCTCCCATGACCCAAGCACCTCCCAATAGGCCCCACTTCCAACACTGTGGATTACATCTCTATATGAGATTTGGAGGGGACATCCAAGCCACATCACTCTCCTAGTTGCTTGATATTGCCTTCAGGGTATACAATACCAGGGAAACTAAAAGGCTAAAGCCAGCCACAATATATTTGAAAACTTTGGAGAAAAACTCATGCCAGACAAAAGAAGGGAGATGAAGTGGTCAGAGCATGGCCTTGGGTAGCAACCAATGTGCCAATTGTAAGGAAGGAGGCCACTGGAGATCTGACTGCCCCTAAACTAAAGAAAAGACAAAAGAAGGGGTTGCTAAGAATGCAGTTTGAAGTAGATGGTAGAACAGTACTATGCTTCCAATAATTAATGACAGTGCCTCTAAATCTTTCAGAGCCAGTTAAAATTTCCCCAAAGGATCCCTGGGTACAACAACAGTGGGGCACAAGCTGATTGATTTTCTTGTTGTTATGGGCACATATTATTCAGTTTTAAACACCCCAGAAGGAAAAAGCACAAAAGCAACAGTACTTGTGATGGGGGTTGCAAGCAGAATGCAGCAAAAGGTTTTCTTACAACCATTAGAATGCTAACTGGGGGATTTGCAGTTGAGGCACAGCTTCCTTTCTATGCTGGAATCCCCTATGCCATTGCTGGAATGAAACTTGCTTTGTAAATCAAATTCTTAAGTGACTTTTTCCCCAGAAAAGCAGCAGTTACACCTACAGGTCCCACCAAAACAAGCATTGCAGCTGCAGATACTACTCACTAATCCCAACAAAGAGAAGAAATCATTCCTCTGGAAAGCAACAAATGAGTGAGTAACTGCATATGGGCAGACAAAACCCTTGGCCAAGCTAAGAATGTGCTGCCTGTACATATAGAAATAAAAGAAGGAGTCAAAATACCTTGGAAAAAACAATATCCATTAAAATGAGAAGGCTTTGATGAGATTCAGCCTGTATTGCAAAAATTTATTTAAAAATGGGCTGATTCAACCCTGCAGATCTCCATATAACACTCCTCTACTGCCTATGAAAAATCCCCGCTTGAATGAATACCCTTTTATACAGAATTTAAGAGCTATTAATGAAATTGTCCAGTATATTCATCTGACTGCACCTAATACATACACCCTATTCACTGCCATTCCCAGAAACTATGGATGGTTTTCAGAATTGGACTTAAAGGATGCCTTCTTTGCATCCCATTTGAAGAAAAGGCCCAACAGCTATTTATATTTAAATGACAAGACCCAGAAACTAAAGCAACTTTTCAGCACTGTTGGATGGTGTTACTTCAAGGTTTTAAAAACCTGCCCACTCTTTCTAGTGAAATACTGGCAAGAAACTTAAAAAATTTGCAATTAGATGAGGAAGTTCTGCTACAGTATATAGATGGCTTGCTGCTAAAGCTCAAGCTATGATAAATGCCTGGCCAACACCATCTTGGTTTTAAACCACCTGGCACAATGTAGATATAAAGTGTCTCCTCAGAAGGCCCAAATCTGTAAACAAAAAGTGACATACCTAGGGTTTCCATTAAAACAGGGAAAAAGAAGCCTGATTTCAGACAGGAAACCAGGCAATAGCAGCCATAAAGGCCCCTGAAAACAGGAGGCAATTGTGGGGATTCTTGGGTATGGCAGGCTTTTGCCAAATTTTGATCCCCAGCTTCAGACTTGTGGCTAAGCCCCTCTATGAAACCCTGAAAAGATTAGACTTGAAAACCCTGCACTGGATAGCAGAATGTCAACAGACATTCAACACTGTATTAAAGAAAATCTAGTGTCAGCCCTGGATCTGGGATTGCCAAATCCCCAGAAGCCATTCAAGCTTTATGTACATGAAAAGCAGAATATAGGGCTAGGAATGCTATTCCAAATGTTGGGGGATACCTCACAACCTAGAGCACATTTTTCTAAACAATTGGATCAAATGACTGAAGAATGGGTCCCTTATCTCTGGGCAGTGGCTGCCACCTGTAAAATTCCACAGGAAGCAGAAAAGTTTACCCTAGGACAGTCCATCACCATATTTGTGCCTCATCAGGTGCTAACTTTGCTAGAAAAGAAGTGAGGCTACTGGCTTACTGCAGAGGAAATGGGTAAATAAATTAGGTCATCTTCTGGATGACCTAAATGTCACCTTATAAACCACCACAGCCTTAAACCCAGCCACCTTGCTTCCAGCCACTGATCCTGATCAAGAATTGAAACACAATTGTCTAGAAATCCTTAATGTGGCTTACTCTAAGAGGTGGACCTGTCAGATCGATTGATGATCACTCCAGACTGGGAGCTCTACACTGGTGGAAGCAGCTTCATAGAAGATAGACACCAAGCCAGGTATGTGATGGTGACCACAGGTAAGGTAATAGAGGCTCATGCCCTTCCTGCTAGCACTACAGCACAAAAAGCTGAGCTGATTGCTCTCACCAGAGCTTTAGAATTGTCCCAGAGGAAGTGAGTAAACACTTACATTGGCCCCAAATAGGTCTTTATGATGGTATATGCCCATGGGCTATTTGGAAAGAACAAGTCCTCTTGGCCTCAGGAAATAAGAACATTAAGCATCTAGTGGAAATCCTTGCCCTGCTGGAAGCAGTCACTCCACCTGCTCAAGTCACCATAATGCAATGCCCAGGGCATCAAAAAGGGAACCAAGCAGCCAACAAAGACACATATTTGGCTGCCTGGGAAGCACAGGTGCTTGAGGGCTGTCATACCTCTTTGGACTTACCAGACTCGAGCCTTGCTATACTGAGGAGGATGAAGAGTGTGCCCACGATTGAGGGTTAACTAATGCAGACCCTAGTTCATCTTGGAAGACTACACTCATGGGATCTTTGGCTCCAGAGACTTTGGTTTGTTCAATTCTCAAACATTTACATGAAGGAACCCACTATGATACCCTAGTTGACTTAATACAGCCCTACCTCAGAGGGCCACACATTTGGAGAACCATCCAGAAAATCACACAAGGATTCTACCTGTGTGCAAAAAGTAATCCCAAAACTGAACATAGTCCACCCAAGAAAGGAGTACAACACCAAAGGCTGAGTCCATATAAAGACTGGCAGGTTGACTTCACACAGAGGCCCAGAGCCAGTGAAAACTATAAATTTCTACTTAGTATTTGTAGACATGTTCTCAGGATAGATTGAAGGATACTCCCACTGAGTCTGTAAAGGCCATAGAAGTAGCAAAAGCTTTGCTAAATGAAATAACTCCTCGTTTTGCACTTCCTTGCTCTGTACAAAGTGACAGTGGTTCTTCTTTTGTTTCCGAGGTTACCGGGAAGACAAGTCAAGCATTACAGATGAAATGGAAATTGCATTCATCATGGTGTCCATAGTCAATAGGAACGACAGAAAAAATAAACCAAACTTTGAAAAAGGTAGTGGCTAATCTCCATCAGGAAATGGATTTAAGTTGGGAAAGGGTCATACCCATTGCCTTTATCAGAGTAGTGCCCTGAAGCAGTCTAGGGTTAACCCCTTTAAAAATTATTTATAGGTGATCCTTCCAAAACTCCTCCCTGGGAATCCCACCTTCAGTCTAGTAGGTGAACCAAGAATGAAACAACATAAACAACAATTAGGGCAGACATTACTAACTATGCATCAGTTTTCCCTTTCCAGGTCCGCATATCCCACAGACAAGCCTCTTCACCCTTTCTACCCAGGAGATAAAGTGCTGCTGAAGTCTTGGGAAAACAAAGGACAAGACCAACAGCTGCTGAAAAGTGGACAGGATATCAATGAACTGCTAACCACCCACTCATTAGTGAAGCTGTCTGGCGTTAAGCCATGGATATATCATACTCAGGTGAAGGCTGTCCCTTCTCCACCTCAGATAACCAACCTGCCTGGACCTGTGAATCAGAGAGAGACCTAAATTGTTTCTTTAAAAGAATCTTGACAATAAGTAGAAACTTCTTTCTTTGCTCTCATAATATAGAGCTCTTATTAGTTTTTATCATAATAAATACGTTTTTTGTGCTCACTAAAACTAATAATTTTTTTGCTGTAGTAGGCACAGCACTATGCACAGTTTACAATAAGAAAATTTGCTGAATCTGTGGTCAATAACTTTTTTCCAACACCTCTGGCCTGCCTTAGTAGGTTTTACCTATGCAGGGAAATGACTGGCAGTATCTGAAAACATTCATTAAAATTCTGAAACAATATGCCGGGCACTGTAGCTCACGCTTATAATCCCAACACTTTGGGAGGACAAGGTGGGAAAACTGCTTGAGCCCCAGAGTTCAAGTGCAGCCTGTGCAACATGGCAAGACCCCGTCTCCACAAAAAAAATTTAAAAATTAGCCAGGCAAGGTGGTGCATGCCAGCTGTTGTCCCAGCTACTCAGGAACCTAAGGCAGGAGCCTAAGGCTCCCTGAGCCAGGGAGGTTGAGGTTTCAGTGAGCTATAGTCACATCACTGCACTTCAGCCTAGGTGACAGAGTGAGACCCTGACTCAAAAAACAAAAATTTTTAAACAATAGGGTGGTGTGATGGCTTACACAACCAGGAGCAATGTGATCAACTGGCCAATTAATAAAACTCTCAGTGATTCCAGACATGGGAAGCCTTGCTCAATGAATATCACATGAGAATATGTGAATAGCTATAACCAATCTGCAACTAAGTCCTAAGATAAAATCTAGCAATTCTCACTGTAAAGAAGTTTTTCTTCATATTTGGGATGGTTTCATTTGGTTGACATCAACTGCAGGGCAGTTGAGTCAAGTAGCTCCTCTATACTGGAAGCATCAAAATGACACTTGTGGCTCCTCACCCAATCTTATTTGAATAATGAGCTTGATTTCCCAAGAACACTGTCAGCATACCATAGTTTTGCAAGCCATAGATTTGTTTGCCACAGATTGGTCTCAGTGTTCCGGCTTAAACTGGTATTATTCCAACAGCACTGAATGGCTGTGTGGCCCTAATCTCTCACCTTGCTTGCCAATTGGAATGACTAGAACAGTGTACTTTAGGTTTCCCATGGGTGCAAGGGCAATGGAAAAAGTACATTCACAAATTTGCTAATCCCCCACACCTAATTAAGACATGGACCAGATCCATTTCTCACTGGCATGACTATTTGGCTTCAATCCTTATGCCATTAGCAGGGATTGAAGATGTCATCCAATATGTAGAAACCCTTGCAAATTATACCCAGTGGGTTCTCAATGACAGCCTCCAAAGTATCTCCTTAGTAAACTCTGGGATGACCTACATGCAAGAAGCTGTTCTGAAGAACTGCACGGCTTTGGATATCTTTGCTGCACAAAGGGGACCTTGTGTCTTGTGCCATTATTAAAACTGAATATTGTATATATATTCCAGGTAACTAAGGGAACATTTCTATCCTTCTAGGATACACACAAACAGATTAATGCTATGTCTGACCCTATGATGTCACTAGACCAATGGCTATCTTATTTGTTTGGGCCTGGAACTTCTTGGTGGAAAAAGCTGCTCATAATTCTAGCGATGATTTTAGAAATAGGTGTGCTTCTTTGCCGGGGATTATACTATTGCCATACATTCTGTATGAATGTGAGGGCTCCTGAGCCCTCCAACAGATCTCTCCTATAAGTCCAGGTATTCAGGAATATTTTCAAATCCACGTAGACTGGTTACATTCCCTGAACATCTCCATCCAGGAGGAAGTAGCTAGATTGAATACATCACCCACCTTCTAAAGAAATAAAATGGAAGTTGACAGTGGGGAGTTGTAATTGAGTGGCTTGACTTTAAAATGCATTTTAAAAATTATTTTTCCTTCTCTCTAATCTTAGCCTTCAAATGTACTTTGAAACTGTTTCTCTCCTTTCTCACCAGGCAGTCCCTTGCACTGCATTCATGTATCTAATTAAGTGCTTGCTTAGAAATTCCAGGAGCTAATCTTGAAATAAAACAGGCAGGAAGAGCCAGCAGCAGAATTCTCTCTCCCCATCTAAGGGTTACCCATAGCAATTAATCTACAACCTGGCCATTGTTAAGATGGTGCCAGCCCACACTCCAGGTGGACAATTTCCTACGATAGCCATCAGAACCAGACACAGACACCCTGTACGCTGCCCCACACCTGCATACCTCTCATGCCAAGTTTCTCTTCTGAAACTCACTCGCTTACCTACAGTTTTGAAATGGCTTATGGAGGCATAAGCCCGGCCATTTCCCAACTTCCAGCATTTGAATAAAGTTGCTTTCCCTTCACCACATCTCACTTCTTGTATTTTGGCTTTCCAGTGATGGGCAGCTGGACTTGAGTTCAGTTACATTTCTATTTCTGGCTCAGACCTCTCTCCACCCTCTTTCACTGACATCTCAAATTGAACATGCTTCAAACTTAACTCTTGATATTTCTCCCCAGAATCTGTTCTGCCCACAGTGTTCTCCATTTAATTTATTTTTGTTGTTCCAACCAAAAACTCTGAAACCATTCTTTACTCTTTTATTTTTCTCAGATATCACACAAATTAATCAAGAAATCTTTCGGATTATTTTAAAAAACATATCCAAAATGGACCATTTATCACGTCTGTTGCCACTAGCCTGATGTGAGTGGCCAGTATCAGTCTTGTTGACATTTCTTTAGTAGCCTCTTAACTGATATATCTGACTATATTTTTGCCACCTTCCCCACCCTCATCACCATACTCTCATAGAGTCTATTCTTGACACTGTAGCCAGGTTCCTGTATAAAAACATTTCATATGGTAAAGATGGCTGTATTAGTTTCTTTTCACACTGCTGATAAAGACATACCTAAGACTGGGCAATTTACAAAAGAAAGAGGTTTAATGGACTCACAGTTCCACGTGGCTAGGGAGGCCTCACAATTCATGGCAGAAGGCAAAAGGCACTTTTTCCATGGCAGCAGCAAGAGACAGAATGACAGCCAAGTGAAGCAGGTTTCCCCCTCTCAAACCATCAAATCTCATGGACATATTCACTAGCAGGAGAACAGTATGGGAGAATCCTCCCACATGGTTCAATTATCTCCCCATGGGTCCATCCCACAGTATGTGAGAATTATGGGAGTAAAATTCAAGATGTTATTTCGGTGTGGACACAGCCAAACCGTATGATTCTGCCCCTGGCCCCTCCCAAATCTCATGTCCTCACATTCCGAAACCAATCATGCCTTTCCAACGGTCCCCCAAAGTCTTAACTCATTTCAGCATTAACTTAAAAGTCCACAGTCCAAAGTCTCACCTGAAACAAGGCAAGTCCCTTCTGCCTATGAGCTGTAAAATCAAAAGCAAGTTACTTCCTAGATACAATATGGGGCTACAGGCATTGGGTAAACACACCAGTTCCAAATGGGAGAAACTGGCCAAGACAAAGGGACTACAGGCCTCATGCAAGTCCAAAATCCAATGGGGCAGTCACATCTTTTCTTTTTTTTTTTTTTTTTTTTTTTTTAGAGACGGAGTCTTGCTCTGTCGCCCAGGCTGGCTGGAGTGCAGTGGAGCAATCTCGGCTCACTGCAAGCTCTGCCTCCCAGGTTCACGCCATTCTCCTGCTTCAGCCTCCCGAGTAGCTGGGACTACAGGTAGATGCCACCTTGCCTGGCTAATTTTTTGTATTTTTAGTAGAGACGGGGTTTCACCGTATTAGCCAGGATGGCCTCGATCTCCTGACCTTGTGATCCACCCGCCTCAGCCTCCCAAAGTGCTAGGATTACAGGCATGAGCCACCACTCCCGGCCATGGGGCAGTCAAATCTTAATGCTCCAAAATGATCTTCTTTGACTCCATGTCTCACATCCAGGTCACACTGATTCAAGAGGTAGGCTCCCATGGTCTTGGGCAGCTCTGCCTCTGTGGCTTCACATGGTACAGCCTCCCTCCTGGCTGCGTTCACAGGCTGGTGTTGAGTGTCTGTAGCTTTTCCAGGCACACAGTGCAAGCTGTCAGTGGATCTACCATTCTGGGGTCTAGAGGATGGTGGCCCTCTTCTCACAGCTCCACTAGGCAGTGCCCCAGTAGACACTCTGTGTGGGGGCTCTGACCCCACATTTCCCTTCTGCACTGCCCTAGCACAGGTTCTCCATGAGAGCCCTGCCCCTGTGGCAAACTTCTGCCTGAACATCCAGGCATTTCCATATATCCTCTGAAATCTAGGCGGAAGTTCCCAAACCTCAATTCTTGACTTCTGTGCACCTGCAGGCTCAACACCATATGGAAGCTGCAAGGCTTGTTGCTTGAACCCTCTGACATCATGGCCCCAGCTACACCTTGGCCACTTTTAGACTGGAGTGGCTGAGATAAAGGCATCAAGTCCCTGTACTGCACATAGCACAGGGACCCTGGGCCAGGTCCACGAAACGACTTTTCCCTCCTATTTTCCAGGCTGTGATGGGAAGGGCTGCAATGAAGACCTCTAATATGTCCTGGAGACTTTTTCCCCATTGTCTTGGGAATTAACATTCAGCTTCTTGTTACTTATGCAAATTTCTGCTGCTGGCTTGAATTTCTGCTCAGAAAATGGTATTTTCTTTTCTATTGCGTTGTCAGGCTGCAAATTTTCCAAACTTTTATACTCTGCTTCCTTTATAAACCTGAATGCTTTTAACAGCACCCAAGTCACATCTTGAATCCCTTGATGCTTAGAACTTTCTTCTCCTGCATACCCTAAATCATCTCTCTCAAATTCAGCTTCCAGAAATCTAGGACAGGGGCAAAATGCCACCAGTCTCTGTGCTAAAACATAACAAGTGTCACATTTGCTCCAGTTCCCAACAAGTTCCTCGTCTCCATCTGAGATGACCTCAGCCTTGACCTTATCGTTCATATCACTATCAGCATTTTGGTCAAGGCCATTCAACAAGTCTCTAGGAAGTTCCAAACTTTCCCACATTTTCCCATCATCTTCTGAGCCCTCCAAACTATTCCAACCTCTGTCTGTTACCCAGTTCCAAAGTTGTTTCCACATTTTCAGGTATCTTTTCAGCAGCACCCCACTGTACTGGTACCAGTTTACTGTATTAGTCTGCTTTCACTCTGGTGATAAAGACATATCTGGGACTGGGCAATTTACGAAAGAAAGAGATTTAATGGACTTACAGGCTAGGGAGGCCTCACAATCATGGTGGAAGGCAAAAGGTACTTCTTACATGATGGAGGCAGGAGAGACAATGAGAGCTGAGCAAAACAGACTTCATATTTCCCATTATCAAACCATCAGATCTCATGAGACTTATTCATGACCAGGAGAACAGTATGAGAAAAACCACCCCCATGATTCAATTATCTCCCACAGGGTCCCTCCCACAACACATGGGAATTATGGGAATACAATTCAAAATGAGATTTGAGTGAGGATACAGCCAACCCAAATCAATGGCAATTCTTCACAAAATAATCTATGAATTTAATGCAATTTTAGTTAAAATTTCACATAGCTTATTTATGGAAAGCTTATCAAAAAATTTCATAGAAATATAAAATTCCCAAGAATAGCTGAGATGGTTAATACTAGATGTCAATTTGATTGGATTGAAGGATGCCTAGATAGCCGGAAAAGTATTGTTTATGGGTGTATCTGTTAGGATTTTGTCAGAGAAGATTGACATTTGAGTCAGTGGACTAGGAGAGGGAGACCAACTCTCAATGTGGGTGGGCATCATCCAATCAACTGCTAGCACAGCTAGAACAAAGCAGACAGAAGAAGGTGGAATGAGCTGGCTTGCTGAGTCTTCTGGCTTTCATCTTTCTCCCATGCTGGCTGCTTCCTTCCTGCCCTTGGACATCAGACTCCAGGTTCTTCTAACTTTGAACTCTTGGACTTACACCAGTGGTTTGTCAAGGGCTCTCGGACCTTTGCTCACAGACTGAAAGCTGCCCTGTTGGCTTCCCTGTTTACGAATCTTTTGGACTTGGACTATGCCACTCCCAACTTCTTTCTTCCTCAGCTTGCAGACAGTCTAATGTGGGACTTCACCTTATGATCGTGTTAGCCAATTCTCCCTAATAAACTCCCTTTTATATATACATATATCCCATTTGTTCTGTCCCTCTAGAGAACCCTGACTAATACAGATTTTAGCCAAGGATATCTTGAAGAAACAGAAAGAGGAAGAGAAGGGGGAGGACAAAGAGGTGGAGGAAAAGTAGGGGGCAGGGGAATGCAGCAATGATTGAGGAGAAAAAAATGGGAAAGAAGGAAGGAAGGAAGGAAGGAAGGAAGGAAGGAAGGAAGGAAGGAAGGAAGGGAAGGAAGATTGCCAGCCATCATTCCAGAGGTCACAAGATATGCTACTTCCCCAATTACTCCTGCAGAATACATCACTATTACAGAACCTAAAATTGGCTTTTGAGATATCTTTTCAGATTTTTTGCATGCCTGACACATATGATGACTCAACCTGGACCCACCTGCTGCTTCTGAGGCCCCACCCAGAAGTGATTCAGAGCAAAGGAGAATCATTTCCCATACTCCTATGATTGCACCCCCCAACCAATCAGCAACAGGCATCCATTGTCTAGCCATCCCCACCCCGTTCCACAAACTACCTTTGAAAAACTCCTAACCTACAAGCTTTCAATGAGATTGATTTGAGTAATAACTCCATCTCCCATATGGTGTAGCCAGAGTCATGTCTATTAAATTATTTATTTACTGCAATGCCATGGTCTTTGTGCAGTGTGCAGCAAGAACCTGTTGGGCAGTTACATTATATAGATCAATAAAAAAGATAAGTGTTTCTGTCAAAAACAACTTTCTGAAAGTTTAGGAGAGACCTCAAAAACTCAAGTCCCTGAAATGTACTGTCAAATTGAACATAAAATACAGCAAAAAAAAAAAAAAACACTGAGATAATTCTGCAATAATTTCTACATGTGCACATTTTCAGGAAATTTCTTACAAAAGTCAAACTGAATGCAAAAAACCAGTGGCTTATGCAAAAGACGATGGCATAGGAATTTGATTAGTGTTGGCCCAATGTATTAAGTGACTTTGCATTTACAAATTAGTGTCTTTATGCTATATTCTTATAATTCTTCAATTTAACTATCTTTGGATTATCCAACCTCAAATTCTAACTGTATTGGGTAAAACCATTGCACTTACATGCACAAGTATTTATCGTACCATAGTCGTAACAAGAAGCTGGATTCAAAATTAATGAAATGCCTCTATACCATAACAGTAAAAAGGATCAGAGTTATATGCAGTATGAGGAAAATATATCCAAAATAAATTGCTAATTAGAAGCCAAAAAACTTTGTAAAATATTATATAGAACATGTCTCCAATTTTTTATTTGGAGAAAATGGTGTTCAAATATAGAAGGAACAAAAGAAAATTAAATAGAATAAAAGATTGAAAAAATGAATCGAACTATAAATAGTGGTTTGTCTTGTTCCTATTTCTTTTCTTTTGATGTGCTTTACTCTGTAAATATAGCCTGAGTACCCCTTATCCAAAATGTATGGGAACAGAAATGTTTTGGATTTCAGATGTTTTCAGATTTTGGAATTTTTGCATTATACGTACTCACTGGTGGAACAAAAGCAAGCAGTATTTTCTCTGGACATTATGTTGAAGCTCAAAAAATTTTGGATTTTGCAGCATTTTGGATTCTCAGTTTTGGAATGATAATCTAGTGTATGATTTATTTTTAAAAAATTACTATTTGTTTTTAAATAATCCACACCCATTTATAATCCAACTTGCCCTTTTTGGTTTTTCTAAAAATGCTTTATACAACAGATATTCTATTTGTGTCAAACTAATGAAATACATTTCAAATAAATGATATTTTCTTTCTCTACCCTCTTTGCCTCTGGAGACTAATCCCAGAGCACTAAGTTGTATGGCAGGGATTTAGACTTTAAACAACCTGTCAGTCATTTAAATTGCTGATTAATTTTGGCTTGGCACCACTTATGATCTTAGATCAAGTGTTTGATGAAATAATCAGTCATCTGTGCCTGCTTTGAAAAATTAGCACGCATGTTTATTTGTCAAAATGTCAAAGTGAGTCTAATTTTTAAGTACTGTCCTGTGCAGCATATGTCAACATTTCTCAACATGAAGAGGGTAATTCTCTCCAGGCAACAACCATGACTCTTGTAGCAAGACCACCTCTGTAAACTTTCCTCACATATTTTTCATTAGAAAAGCTACGTAGAGCTAGAGCTACAGACTGGGGAAATTAGTTCTTCAAAGTTTTTTTGTTTTTTTTTGAGACGGAGTCTCTCGCTCTGTCGCCCAGGCTGGAGTGCAGTGGCGCGATCTTGGCTCACTGCAAGCTCCGCCTCCCGGGTTCGCGCCATTCTCCTGTAGGCGCCTGCCACCACGCCCTGCTAATTTTTGTATTTTTAGTAGAGATGGGGTTTCAGCGTGTTAGCCAGGATGGTCTCGATCTCCTGACCTCGTGATCCACCCGCCTCGGCCTCCCAAAGTGCTGGGATTACAGGCATGAGCCACCGCGCCCGGCCCAAAGTTTTTATCAGTACCCATATTAAAACTAAACTTTTTTTCCTTTTTTGTTTAAAGAAAGAGCTATGGACTTTCATTTATTTCATAGAGTTATTAAATGGAAAGCAAAGTCTATTCTAGGTGTTGGGAAAATAATCCAGGAGTTATTCCTATGGGAAAGGGTGCTGAGAAATTTGATATCATACCAATTCAGTATTTATGCATTAATATTTATTGAGATCACTATGTGTGTAAAACTTTATCTCTAAAATTACAGAGAACGACAATGACAGAAGAACACAGAATTGGCAGTCACAAATTACAGTCAATCAATGTCAAACATCAAGGTATTATTACTTGAAAAGAATGAGGTCATTAACCCAAAAACAGTAGAATCTAGGGCTCCATTCACACTTTTCTAATAGAAGATAGAATCTATGTTGATACAATGCATTCTTCTAAGAATAGTTCTATCATAAAACTTATATTTTTATTCAACTATATGTCTGTGGTAAACTAGTAAAAATTTACTATTCTCTTAATTTTGTTACCTGTGTCTTAAATATCCTTTTCTTTTACTTTTTTAAATTTTATTTATTTATTTATTTTATTTTTATTTATTTATTTTTTTTGAGATGGAGTCTTTCTCCCCCAGGCTGGAGTGCAGTGGCACGATCTCGGCTCACTTCAAGCTCCGCCTCCCGGGTTCACGCCATTCTCCTGCCTCAGCCTCTCCGAGTAGCTGGGACTACAGACGCCCGCCAACACGCCCGGCTAATTTTTTGTATTTTTAGTAGAGACAGGGTTTCACCGTGTTAGCCAGGATGGTCTCGATCTCCTGACCTCGTGATTCACCCGCCTCGGCCTCCCAAAGTGCTGGGATTACAGGTGTGAGGCACTACACCCTGCCTTAAATACTCTTTTCATAATAATATATGTAGATAATGTAAAAATGAAGCTAAACAGGAATCGTTAATAATTATTTGAAAATAAATTAATATGCTTCTGTAGAGGAAAACAAAAAGAAATACACTTGAAAAGAAATTATCACTCTCTTGATTGGGAAATGTAATGTCAATCCCAAAAATAAGAGATAGCCATTTCATAGTTTCTAACTTTTGCACATTTTATAAGGAAAATAAACAGGAAAAAGTTGGCTAAGAATGAATATAAAGAGTTGTAAAGTGTCAGCAAGAAGTGACACATAAAGAAGGTTGATTCCATAAATAAATATTTATTAAACACCTATTATGTTGCAGATACCTGAATGACCAGTGAATAAGATAGACACTTTCATGAAATTCACTAACGTAAGCATCAAAAATTACAAATATTCGTCTATGAATATTTGTAATGGCTATCTCTTATTTTGGGGATTGACATTATATTTCCCAATCAAGAGAGTGATAATTTCTTTTCAAGCGTATTTCTTTTTGTTTTCCTCTACAGAAGCATATTAATTTATTTTCAAATAATTATTAACAATTCCTGTTTAGCTTCATTTTTACATTATCTACATATATTATTATGAAAAGGGTATGTTAAATATGTTTTAGCTATATTCCAAAATTTAATGTGTATTTTTATTATCATCTAGTTTAAATATTTTTAGCTTTCCATGTAACTTATTACTTTACCCATGATTCTTTAGAAATAATCTGCTTAATTTCCAAATATTTATAAGTATGTAAATATATGTAATTTTTAATTTTACATATATATGATTTCATAGTGATCAGAAAATATATTTTGCATAATTTCAATCCTTTTAAATTTGTTTAGATATTTGTATGGCCCATACCATGGTCTATCTATCTTCATAAATGAACCATATACCTTGAACTGCAGTTGCTGAGTGAAAGAATTTGATTGTTAATTGGTTGAAGAGGGTGAGGATGAACCAGGGAAATACCACATTTCTTTTCCTGGATGAGATTGCCACTCACAAAAGTAAAAAACAAACAAATAAAAAACATGCAGAAGTAAGATCAAAAGTGTGAGGTGTGGGTGTTAGTGAATTTATGGGGCACATAGGCAAGCATGCTAGAGAAGACAAGATGGTGAGCAGAGATCATACATGTCTTGGATATGCTGAATATCAGCCAACTAAGAAACCCAAGTATGGCCAGTGATAATTCACTATATATTATAGATACATCATTCAGATGAGAAGTTTAAAACAGCAATATTATAAAAAGTAAAGTCAAGCATATCCAAATGGGGCTATACATGTTTAAAACAAAACAAAAACTAAAGCAAGGGAAAGGTTATGTTTTCTGGCTCAAATTTAAAAGTTTTGTTTTTACAATTTATATGACACTGAGCCGTTCTGGCATAATTTTTCTGATCTTTGTCAGTATTGGCATAGAATAGTAAACCACTAAGGGAAAAGAGTTAATGTCAAGTAAACTCTAATAAATTTACAATTTAAACTCAGACAATTATCTGAGTTTAAAAATGTACCTCCAACCTACACACGTACACACACACAAACACACTTTAAAAAAAATGGCAAATCTATTTAGCCAGAGCATCATACTTCCAAAGGCTTTCCATTCTAGAGGTATCAAAAAGCAGAACTCCTCTAATGGAGAAGGTCTTTACTCTCAGAAGAAACAAATAGGGGACTCTGTGAAGGAAGGAGATGTCCACATAGCCATCCAGATGAGTCAATCAGCTCGGTGCTCAGCGGAGCACAGAGGCCACAGGTACACATCTCCAAGTCCCTTACACAAAGGTTATAGAAACTTATCTCTTTAAAATCATGGCTATGAATAATTTTTCCAGGAAAATAAGAAGCATTAGTCATAGCCTACTTAAGCAAATATGCTTAAAGGCCTTGAAATCACAAGGCAATTACTCTGGGCTTGGGAATAGTGACATCTAATTAAAATGTTAAATTAAGTTCAGTAGTGATACCAACTTGTTTACACATTCAAACTAATTTCAGTAAAGTAAATTTAGCCTACAGAGATCATTTACTTTGGCACCATCCATTATAATAAAATTATGAATGAGATTTTGAGATTAAATGATGGCTAGATAACTCCTCAAATTTCCCATTGAAAGATTCATTGAGGGGGAGGAGGAAAGGAGGAGGGGGAAGAGGAGAGGAGGAGAGGAGAGGGGAGAGGAAGGAGAAGAGAAGGAAAGGGAGGATGGACAGGTGGATGAAAACCTGTACACCAAGAAATTGAAACTTTTAACTTCCTTGGCAGGCAGCAATATTCATCAATGCCTTGTCAGGCCTCAGAAAAAATTTCCACTAAACAAAGAATAGTTGAGTTCCTGAAAACAACCTAGCAGAGCCTTACACATACTCCTACCACAGTGATAGAGAACACTCACAGTCCAAAAAGTCCTGGTAGTCAACCTTCATGTACCGCATGCCCCTTTCTAAAGAATTTTTTTTTCTTATCTTCATGGCGAGAGACCTATGCATGCACCAGCTTGAATGTGCTAATCAGTACTAATACTTCGTACTTTTACAACATAGACAGGGCTTATCTTGATCTTTTTGCAAAGGGAACACCAAAATGTGAATTAAAGAATAAATTAAAAACAAAAGAAAACTCAGTACCATTTTAGTGTGGAGATTAAGATACTTGGTAAGAGTGTGAAATTGAATATATTTCTGGGAACTCTGAGGTTGGCGTACTATGTAAAGCGGAGTCACGTGAATCAATGTAGGTAATTCCCAAACACAGAAATAAGTAAACCCAAGGAGGGATATTGTGCTGAGTTCTCCCCACTAGTATTTACCAGTGGAGGAAAATAGTACTGCTGATTCCTGAAAAGAAATCAGAGAGCCCTAGGGCAGTATTAAAGGAAGCTCCATTGAGAGGTTTTTCAATGAGCTAGGATTCTAAGATTGGTAATGCACTGAGGCCAAAGAGACATCATGTGACCAGCTATTTGTAATGAGCTGGTGTGTTGAGTTGAAGACTACACCTCCAAGGTTGAATGGTCCCCAAGATTTCTCTATCCACTGCCTAAGTTAGAGTCTTTACTGGAAAAACTACTACCATCATGCAATCTTACCATATTAACCTCACCTAAAAGTGTGCTTTCCTGTCTGTAGCAGCTGAACTCAGGAAATGCAAATTCCAGTGAGCAATCTCCGCCTTCTTCAGTCCTCAAGTCTGGGAGAAATCCCGTTTCCACTATGGAAAAGAAGAAATTTTAACAAGTTTGGTTCAGGCAGTTACTTGTCAATTCCCTTACTCCATTTAAATATGATTATCTAACTACATAGTGATAGAATGTTCACTCTTTATATAGTATTTATATCTCTTCGAAGATAAATGCATACTCAGTGAAAGATGACTTCTTGGTCTCTGGATATTACCATTCTCCTTAATCAACAGGACTGTATAGCAGGATTGTGTGACTTTTCCGAGTTCAAAATGTTGGTAAGTGGTAGAACTGGTATACAAATTCAGATGCAAAAACCCAAATTCTCAACTACAACTTCAATTATCTTGGTTACCATAGGAATTGGAGTTACAAATAATTCTAATATAGTGTTGCATTTTAATCATTTTGGGGCCTTACAAATTTTACATGTTTTCCTACTTGATGCTTTCTTGATCTTAACAAAAACTGTGATAAGCCTTTTTTTATATATATTTCCACCTTATCTACTACCTTTTTAAAAGTCTCCACATAGAATACTGAGACTAAGAGGGTCTTCAAGTGATACTATTTATCAATATATCCTAAAATATAAGAATATGTTTCATTTTTAAACAGATTCAGATACAGAGACTGAATCTTTTCCTATTCAGCAGAAAGTCATATTATTATTATGTAAGTAAAGTATACTTGTGTATTTCTTCTTATACCAGTATCAATACAAAATACTTGGTCGATGTCAATGCCATCTACACAATACTGTAATCATATGAGAGCCCAACCTTAAGTAAATTTATGGTGTTTATGGGGTTTGTTTTAGGTTATCAAGTTCCTTAATTCTACACAACTTTCACAGATTTACCTTGCAGGTTGCAACACTCTCCTTTATCCTCACTGAAACTTATTTGTTCAGGGCATCCTAACAAACATCCTAAAATTCCAGCCTTTTAGGACAGTCAACTGCCAAGAATGAAATGACTTCATTGTAGAGTAATTAATGTATATCATTCCTTGTCGAAGATATCCTAAGGGATAGTATTATATAAGGTAGACACAATGAGTATGGCCACAATGAGCCACGGAGAATGTTTAGAAGACAGAGTGAAATGTTATGGCTGAATTTTGACAGAGGGATGAAGTTAAGAAAATCCAAAGAATTAATCCCTACCTACAAGTGCAAGCTTTGGAGGACCTCAGATCTCAAAGACAGAGCATAAAAAATCCAAAGAAGCAATAAGAAAATGAATCCATGACTCATTGAAACAGAACTTTAGAAAGGAAAATAGTTCTACTATAAATATGGTCAAATTGTGATACAGTGATAAATATATAGGCCACCACAATCTTTAAATGTTTTACTATTACTTGGCAAAGCAAGATATTCTCATCTTCTTTATTGAGTTTGTTTCCCCCCTCCCTAATTGTAACATTCTTAATTGTACCCACCCATGTTAAATTCTGACCATTGGTTTGATTACTGAAAGAACACTATACTTTTTCTTCCTTCTGTCTTGCACCATGATCTTATTCATCAGGAAAAGTGATTAGATCTCAGGCAAGTGCAGAAGCGCTCTCAAAAGCAAGAAAAAATTACTCTTTGGCTGGATTTTTTTCTCTTCCTCTAAGTCACTTTATGTGTCTGAAAAACAAAACAAGTTTTATTGTTAATAAAACACTGGTCAATAAATTCTCCTCTCTCACTTAAGACTTCCTTGCCCTACTGTGAAAACTATTTTTAATAAGAAGAAGTAAAAACTTGATGTTGGGTTAAACATGTTATTTCCTTTTATTACCAATAGAAGTAATATTGGAAGTGAAACTAAACAGCAAATAGCATGATTTCTACTTTTTTATTCCCTTGTAATTCTGAAGACAATTGTCACACAAGTGGTGTTTTTTCTACTAAGCAAAACATCTTGACTTGTATAAACTCACTAAGAGGCTGTGAATGATTCAAATAAATTATGTTTTTCAGTGCTAAAAAAACATCAATAGCGGGTGAAAGAGGGAAATAAATGGTTGAGGGTATGCACAAGACTGTCCTGTTCAGGAGGCTGGTGGGTGGTTAGACTCATCATAGAGCATCAGAACTAGAAACAAGGCTATGAATAGAGTCAGTAAGTATTTGAATAATATCAAGGGGAAAGGAAAGTAAATCTGTTGTGACAAAGAAAATTCTCTCCAGCCACAGCAGGGATTCATGCATATGTAGGGATAGTTCATACTTGGCATGGTTTACTAGAGAACTGCCTCAATTTCATATCCTCCAAGGGATAAACCCCTTGAGAATCCATGGGTTATTGGAACCTCCTAGGTTTTTCTAGGTATTTTTTTCTCAGCCTGCTGCTGGCCTTTTGCTTCTCTGGTACAGATCAGTTCATTCCATCTGTCTCTCTTCTGTCCTGTATTCAAGCCTTACCTATTTCTCCCAGGGAATGTTCTCCCAGGACAAAGCTTATGAAATCTCAATGACTAAATATTAAAAGTGCCTTTAACCAAAGAAAAGGTTTAAAAAGGTGAGGGAGGAGAGGAGGGAAGGGTGAGAAGGAATATAGAAATGAACCATCTGGGGAAAGAAAGAATTTGGAGAATAAAAAGAAAAAAAGAATAAGAAGTTGTGTAGATACCATGATACACCTTCCCCAAGGGGTATGGGGATGAGGATATGGCCAAAAGTAATTAACCTTTAGGTTTGAGACTGAATTCTTTTTTTTTTTTTTTTTTTTTTTTTTTTTGAGACGGAGTCTCGCTCTGTCGCCCAGGCTGGAGTGCAGTGGCGCGATCTCGGCTCACTGCAAGCTCCGCCTCCCGGGTTCACGCCATTCTCCTGCCTCAGCCTCTCCGAGTAGCTGGGACTACAGGCGCCCGCCACTACGCCCGGCTAATTTTTTGTATTTTTAGTAGAGACAGGGTTTCACCGTGGTCTCGATCTCCTGACCTCGTGATCCGCCCGCCTCGGCCTCCCAAAGTGCTGGGATTACAAGCGTGAGCCACCGCGCCCGGCCGAGACTGAATTCTACTAGTAACCTATTTCTTATCTAAAAGTTTAGAATCACTTCATCAAATCTCGTTGGCATTTTTATTAGAATTTCCATATGAAGTAATATATTTCATTGTTTAAGACCATTTGAGTGGAGTCTTTAGCTCACTGCAGCTGAATAAAGGAACAAAAAAATGTTTTTAAATATATTACAATTTTCCTAACCATTAGTTAGCAAAAGCAAATCCTACATACAAAAGAATCAGTGGGTAGCCTGTCAGGCTTCCAGATCGATTCTTTGAAATTCACTTTTTCCTACTTTTTCCTAATTTCTTCTTCATGGTTGAAGAAAAGAAAAGCTACAATTGTGTCTGTTTAGAGCCTTCTTCACAATTTTAATTGTCCTTCTGACTTGAAGTTTTGCATGGAGAGAGAGAAAATTGACCTACTGCCCCGACAAACGTACTGCTGTGAAATGCTATCTCCTTGGCATGCTCTGGTCATTCTCAATGCTGTTGACAGTTTCTCTTAACTGTTTTCATTGCAAAATAAACTTCAGTAAACCAGCTGTAGTGCCTCCTCTTTGCTGGACCCAAGTGTTCTTAATCCCTAAATTGATACCTTGCTTTCCCCAAGATCTCCCTAATCAGGTGCCCTCCCGATCAGATTTGGTGATAATTTATACTTTGTAATTTCACTTGACTTACTTTTCCCCATCCCAATCCTCTTAAACCACTTCTCCAAATGGATCAAGGTCAGTTCCAAACCTGCACCAGAAGCAGCTTCTTCACTGTCCCTTCAGGATCATCTGTTTCCACTATTTTTTCTACAGCAGTTTGAAAATATATAATAGTTTAAATCTATACTATCTCCATTCTTTACTTCAAGACATGTAATATTCTATGGTAACTATGTTAATGACCATCTAGTATATTAAAATGAGACCCCAACTCAATCTTTCAGCAAATATGTATTGAATACTTTCTGTGTTTTAGACCTTATGTTGAAAAGCACTAAATGTTGAAAATACTATTATCTAAAATTATGCAAAAAATCTACCTTTTCATGACAATAATATGGAATGTCATAGCTTCAACTATGTGTTATTACCTATATTCAACATAAGACTTGTTAAAATGTGCAGACATTACTTGCTTCAGTCATACCTTACTTTCTCTAGTTTGAGATAATTTATTCAATAATTAATGTATTATATTGTGCATAGTTACATATTATTTAGAGCTAATATTTTTCTTTTCTTAGGAAAGTAGAACACTTTACCTATTAATTTAATGATACATGTACCTGTTAAAAAGAAGTAAATATTAATCCTATGATAAGCTAATCTTCTAAAATATACCAACAAGTATTACATCTCTATAAATATATTATCATCTCTAATATCTGGAGTTTTTTCTTTAAAGATTACAAATTATGTGTTTGCTGTCTGGACTGCAGAATTTCTAGTATCATAAAAAGTAAAAGCATCGTTTTATCTCTGCAAATTAGTATCCCTTATTTCTCTGTAAAGGAATTAGGGAAAAATGATTAAAGCATGAGAGTGATCAGCATTCAAATGTGAAAAAGAAAATATCCCATAGCATTTTCCCTTTCTTTCCAATTAATCCTTTAACCTAAATTCCTAGGTTCCATTATGAGAAAACCTTTTCTTGTTCTCTTCTAAGGTCACTTATATAAGCCATCCCACACCCTATCTTTTTTTTGGGGGGGGGAGCGGGACAACAAAGTCTTACTCTGTCACCAGGCTGGAATGCAGTGGCCCAATCTTGGCTCACTACAACCTCCACCTCCCAGGTTCAAGCTATTCTCCTGCCTCAGCCTCCCGAGTAGCTGGGACTACAGGCAGGAACCACCACGCCCAGCTAATTTTTGTATTTTTAGTAGAGACGTGGTTCCACCATGTTGACCAGGATGGTCTCGATCTCCTGACCTTGTGATCCGCCCACCTAAGCCTACCAAAGTGCTGCGATTACAGGCATGAGCCACTGTGCCCGGCCCCACACCACATCTTAATTCCTTGGTCAAGGAAATTATGAGTCACACATGCATTTAAAGCAAAATTCAAGGAATCAAAAGAGAAAAGTTTTTATTTTTCTATTACCTACAACTAAGAATGTAGTAGCTCCTGGTTGTGAGATGTCACATGTTTCTTTGTGGATAGATAATTACAAAAATTATCACTTTGCTTCTGCTGAGAGCTGCCTGCTACCTTAATACACAGTGAAGTGAAAATTTTGTAATTGTCGCTATTTTAAAAGGTGATAATTTAAATAGCTACCCAGAGGCATCATGTGATCCTATCACTTGGCAAGATGTGATACCAGTGCACACCTCAGGATGAATACAGAGGTTGTCATGGCAACACTGAAATTTGGGAACTGCTCAAAAAGCTCTAGTGTTCTTGTGAATCCCAGGAATGCATGTGAATGTGTGGTTTCTACTTGTACGCCTTACTGACGGACCGCCTGGTCAGAGTGTTGTAAGCAAGGTGCAATCAGGTTTACAGCTGTGCCTTTGGTTCTCCTGGCTTACAGCTCTCTGCTCCTTTGACCCACTGGGGCTTTGCATCACTCCCTTCACCACTACTGCTTTGAACACTTGGAAAATATGTACCATCCAGTCAATATCAAGATGGATTTTTAATTTAAGTTTTAGCAGTAGGAAATTTGAAAAAATATATAACAATTTAACCACCAATGCAGTAAAATCTGGAATGTATAAGGAATACAGAAATTGATTCCAAAGTTTACTCTAATTGAAAAATAATTGGCCTCCCCCCACCTTCCCCCAGAGAATGAGGAATACAGGTAAGACGTTTTATGTTGCCATCACATTTTAGAGCTGTGGCCAAAAATGTATTAATTGTTGATCTCACATCTAAACGAATGCATACTTACAAATCAATGTGAATGGCCCTGAAAAGCAAAGATTTAACTTTCTTTGCTCCAAAACAGAAGAGTAAAACACTTCATAGAGGTTCAATTAGCATGACAACATAGTTTATGCACCTTATTTAATAATTTCTAGCTGTTTCCAGAATAAAATTTTACAATGCTTATTTAGAGCTTTTGAGATTATTGATCATATTGAATTTTCTTATCAAACTATCTCCCCAAATACCTCCAAACAAGAAGCCCTGAATGTTGACTAAGAGTAAATGTGTGTGACTACCCTGTTTGATTTTGTTTTATTTATGTCTTCAGAAAACAAAATCAAACAGGGTAGTCACACACATTCATTCCAACAAATCTTGTGGCATACAAAGGTATTATACTAAAATATTTGTATTTTACTACATTGTGCAGTAGTTGATCCTTATTTGGAGAAGGGAAGGCAAGATGCAGACAAATTGGGAAACGTGAACATAAAGGCAAAATAGAGGAGGAGCAATGCTTGAGAAACAGCCTGCTAAGGAGTACAGGGCTGTTGACCATAAGGCCTGGGTGGGGAGTTTCTGGAAATGAGCATAGCGACAGAGGTTTCAACCATGTAATGAAAGGCATGGAAGGTTTTAAGAAAATATGTGATATAATAATATTCATATCTCTGATGTTTATGTGAAAATAGATTGAAATACAGAAGATCAGAGCTGAGGAGACCAGGCAAAAGAAAATGAATAAGGTCAGAGCCAATAGGGATGAAGAAAAGGAAACTTGACTATTACAACTTTGATGAACACTATTTTCCAGGAGCCTAGTGCACAGTTTCAAGCCAACTGCTTTTCAAAACAATGTCTTATTTCACCTGCCCTAGATGCTCCTCAAGCTCTATTATACTCCCCTATTTATAGACGAGAAAACTGAGCATGAAAAGTAAAAGAATTTCCTCCAAGGTCACACAACAGATAAAGAGATTTTGAATCAAATCTAATTTTGGAGGCACACTCATTGAATAACGATAAAGAGGGAGAAGAGGAAAATGAGTTAATGGTTTTCTTAGCTGCAAATCTATCCTCTAAATCTCTACTTTCTATATTCAGTACCACTTTCATTAAAGTAAAAAAAGGTAATGAATTCTTTGCATTGCTTTTAATTAACTTCATAGGATAATAAAGAAATCACGATGCAGTAAAATGGAGATTCATTAACAAGTATTATAATATTATACCATTTTAGAGTCTGAGAAAGATTCATAAAGTATAATGTTTCTTTCTAATTTTATCTTCTCATTCCAAATACCTAGTACAGTGGACCAGGTGAACGCACAATATATTGCTTAATGGAGAGGCTTAAATATCAACTATGCCAATCTCCTCATTTATAAATGAGTAACCTGAGATCCAGCTAAATCCTGTGACTTGATAAAGCAGGCATAAAAATCACATCTTCTGACTTCAGTGAGTCCAATATCATTTTTATAAATAGTTGATTTATCTTAATAGAATCATTACTGGGATAGCATAATCAACATTACAAATATGTACTTTCATGTATAAGAACTCAATTAGAAAAGTATAGTCAATGGATAAAATGTACTTGATAATAAGTCTGTAAAAACCATTTAGTTGCCACTATAAGAAATTTGCTTGGTTTTAAAATATCCAAAAGCAGGCATTATCCAGAACAATTGAACAAATTTATTTATACTTCATTTAATGTATAATTTCCGACACCTGTTTACTGAAACATTTTAACTTGCCTTAGTTCTTTATGGTCATATATGTATATTAAAATTCACACACATGTGAAAATGGAAAAAGGAAATGACTTGCCGCTATCTGATTCTGCGGCCCATGTTTCCATTAATTATCATATAATTAGATAGCTTCTAACCCCATTGGGCCATAATGGGAACTACCAAGTTCCAACAGGAAGAATTCTGTTGTTTATTTGAGAATGAAATGTTCCCTCTCAGAGGATTTCAACACGTTCTCCACACAGAAAATATGCTAGTAGGAGACCTTTGAGCATAATTTTTACGCATTTACCTTAAGTAGCATATGGTTTGGTGTCTTTAAAGGGACCAACCAGACCCAGCCTCACCTTCCTCCTGTGTGGAGCTCCAACAGCAGTGTTCTACAAGCACAACTATAAAGCCCAAGCAATGTTTTTGCACCAGACCCCAGAAGTAAAGTTTATTAGTCAGTGGAATTCAGGTATTAGATTCCAGAAAACGCCGAACTACCAAACAAGAATGAGGTTCCTCCACCATTCCAGCAGAGGGCACACTCTTGGCAGCTTTTGTAGCTGGTTGCTTCCTGGATGTTTGAATACCAGTTGATTTGTCAGCAATGAGCCATTGTAGCAATGCAGTCAAAGTCTGGATCCCAGACTGGTGACTGCAAACTGTTTATTAACAGCTTGAAGCTCATTAAGGACATTGAGCCAGAATATAAGTCAACTGTGTCAATAACTGTGCTATTTAGCATAGCTGGCATTATGTGTGTTGTGGGAGAGGCAAGACTCTCACTGAAAGAGGCAGTACATTGATTTTCATTCTGATGTAAGCCATTTCACTTTTGATTGGGACTTCACAGAATTCTTTTCATAGCTGGCCTCTCTCCTCATTCTGATGGAAATCTGCAAGCTAAAGGCAGTCCTGATGATAGGAAGCAAAACAGTGACCTCAGAAGGATTTCAAAATGATTCATTTTCTTTACAAAAGTATATATCATTAGCCTAACATAAGTGTTGAATATTATAATCTTGAGAATGAAAAAGATATACCTTTAGTGTTGCTGTAACTGAAGATGACATTTGACCCTTTAAAATGCATTAAATTTCTTTCTATTGGCCTTTTATATCTTATTATTTCATCAATATTCATATGAAGAATTGAAAGTTAAGAATGTTCCACAGCTCCAAGAAGTTGCTATTAGGTGTGCGTACCAAGATGTTTTAAGGAGCTGATTATTATTGACTACATGTTCATGATTTCCAAGCCTGAAATTAACCTTTATATTACATGAGTAAAGGACATTTTGTTTTCAGATTTTCCATGGATATTAACCTTTGAGGAAAACCAAATTTTTCTTTCTTAATCTGGGCACAGTGGTAATTTTTTAATTATTCAATGTTCTAGATTGTCACTGATGCTAGCTATTTCAATACAACAGAGATGCAAGGCTTTAATGACCCTTATAAAATGAATTACATTTGCTTGGCCATTTCTTGGGTCTCAGACATATTTATTTTTATTTTCATGTTTATTTTCAAAAAGCAATTTAAAAACTAAAGTTAACATAGTATAAATAGTTTGCTTTCACATCAATTTCAAAGATAAAAGGGACCGTTCAATGGAGCGTGAGAAACAGCATCAGTTTTATAAAGACTTTTATTATCAGTGTGGAAGCTTTTAAGAACATTCCCTTGTAAAAAGAAAACAATATAAGAAAAATATTACAGTCAACACTTTTTCTGTTGTTTTAAAACTATTTGGCTGTCATGTTTTCCATACTATTCTAGATTAATCAACCATCTCAAAGGGCTATAAAATTGAAACAGAATACTAGCACCATTTTAGGACTCAGGAAGAACATTATGAAGTAATAACTTATTACACTTTGTGGTTATGTAGGTAAAGCTAGTTTTCCTCAAAAAGGCATGGGACTTCAAACTAATAAGCATGTTTCTTGTAGATTCTCTCAACCTTTCAATCAGATGCTAAACGGCTTGAAAGCAGAATGTTATTAATCAGAGAATAATATGCCAGCTCCTAAAAATGCAATCTATTTGAAACAGTAGTTTCTGTGGTTGGTTGCAGATCAACCATAGTGAGTTATGCAAATTCTAGAAGATTCTTAACATCAACTAAAATAATCAAATACACATTTGAGCAAGTTTCACACATTGACTACGTACACCACTGTAGAAATCATTAGCCACAGCATCTGTTAATAGTGGAAAACTAGCAATTTTATCTGTCTAAAGATAATAAAGTGTCTGAAAAATTTCTTCAATTAACAGTTGTTAATTAATTCCTCCAATTAACAGCAAATTATTTTATCTGTTGCATGTTGAGTTGCTTTGAATATTTTTTGAAATCTTTAAAATGAGCTTTTAATTGAGCAAAATAACAGTTTTTAATAACTTCACACATAAATAAATCTAGGTGGTATTACGATATGACTTGGAAAATGTATAAAGTCTAAAAAGAGCAACAATCAGTATCACAAGAGGCAAGGTTTTTACAGCTCTATCTAATTTTCATGAATATTTATTTATCAATTTTTTTCCTTTTATAGATTGTGCTTTTTGTGTCAAGCCTAAGAACACTTTGCCTAGCCTTAGATTCTGCATATTTTCTTCTCTGTTTTTTCTAAAAGTTTTATAGTTTTACATTTTACAACATTTCAGTTTAGAATTCATTCTGAGTTAATTTCTATATAAGGTATGACATTTAGGTCAAGATTTATTTTCTTGTCCATGGATATCCAATTGCTCTAGCACTATTTTTTCAATGTACTGTCCTTCCTCCATTGAATTGCTTTTGCAGTTTTGTCAAAAATCAGTTGAATATTTGTATGGGTCTATTTTGTGTTCTCCATTCTATTCTTTCTACCAATTTCACATATTTTGATTACTGTAGCTACATAGTAAGCCATAATATTGGGTAGAGTGATTCCTTGAGCTTTATTCTTCTTTGTCAGGATTGTATTATCAATTTCAGGATCTAAGCCTTTTGACATTATTTAAGAATAATTTTGTCTATGTCTACAAAAAAACCTTATGGAGATTTTGATGGGAATTACATTAAGCCTATAAATAAATTTAGGAAGAATAGATATCTTTATGATGTTAATCCTCCAATCCAAGAACACAGTCTGTCACTCCATTTATTTAGGGCTTCGATATTTTCCAACAACACTGGAAACTTTCAGCATGCATACCCTGTACATATTTTGTCTAAATGAATACCTTAATCCAATTTACCAGCTAATAGGCACTCATTCTTCAATTACTATATGGATTCTTTTTACATTTGCAATTATATATTTCATAATAATGACAACATTTCATAATCTGTTTGGAAATCTAAAATTCTACTTATTTCTGAGATATTCTCTCCTTTATTTTTGTTGACAAATCAGTTCTATATGGCGTGTTGCTCTCTAAAGCTTCAATTATGCTAAGATAAGCTATAAGACATGCTTTCTAAAATCATATTTTGATAGCCTGTGTTATTTTAAACAGACAAGGTTTCTAAACATGGTCATTTAGCAGAAATCATTTAAAGAATTAGCCAAAATGAGTTACTGTGCTTTAAGAAGATGGAATATAAATTTGTAATAACCATACTCAGAGAGGATAAATACAAAATAAAGTTTTGTGCTTATAGGTCTGATGTTTAATTGCTCTAGTCAAATAAATTAATAAAGAATGATATAGTCTGAAGATTCTTCCTGGATACTACCAATTTCAGCTAATCCTCTCTCCAAAGACATAAATTAATATATACATGCTTAATATTTGTACTGGCTTCAAAAAACTATATTTTTTGCTTTCCACTTTAAGTCAAGTCTCAACAGAATGTAAACATGACATTCCAGACTCTAGTTTCTTCCACTGATGTTTACTTTCCTTTCTTTTCAGTAGCTGATATAGTTTGGCTGTGTCCCCACCCAAGTTTCATCTTGAATTGTACTTCCATAATTTCCATGTGTTATGGGAGGGACCCAGTGGGAGATAATTTGAATCATGGGGGCAGTTTCCCCCATACTGTTCTCATGGTAGTGAATAAGTCTCACGAGATCTGATGGTTATATCAGGGGTTTCCGCTTTTGCATCTTTCTCGTTTTCTCTTGCCTCCTCCATGTAAGTAGTACCTTTCGCCTCCCACCATAATTCTGAGGCCTCCCCAGCCATGTGGAACTGTAAGTCAAATTAAACATTTTTTTCTTCCCAGTCTCGGGTATGTCTTTATCAGCAGCATGAAAACAGACTAATACAGTAAACTGGTACCAGTAGAGTGGGGCGTTGCTGAAAAAATACACCAAAATGTGGAAGCAACTTTGGTACTGGGTAACAGGCAGAGAATTGAACAGTTTGGAGGGCTCAGAAGAAGACAGGAAAATGTGGGCAAGTCTGGAACTTCCTAGAGACTTGTTGAATGGCTTTGACAAAAATGCTGATAATGATATGGATAATGAAATCCAGGCTGAAGTGGTCTTAGATGGAGATGAGGAACTTGGAAACTGGAGCAAAGGTGACTCTTGTTATGTTTATCAGGGGTTTCCACTTTTGCATCCTTCTGATTTTCTTTTGCCACCACCATGTAAGAAGTGCCTTTCACCTCCTGCCACGATTCTGAGGCTTCCCAAGACCTGTGGAACTATAAGTCCAATTAAACCTCTTTTTCTTCCCAGTCTCAGGTATGTCTTTATCAGCAGCGTGAAAACAGACTAATACAGTAGCATTCTTTTTTCTTGTCCTACAAGCAAGAAATATCTGATTTACCTTTATTTTTGGACTATTCTATGCTATCTAAATATGATTATGCTCCTTAGGAAGCTTCCTTAGGAGATTTCCAAAGTCTTCTTTTCTTTCTATAAACACATTGTCAACAAATAACCTATTTCACTGGCCTCCTGTGCTTCTGCCTCTTTCATTTGCACTTATTTCAAATATTATTGCTAGTTGTTAAAGTCCTCAAATTTGATTTGACCATTCTGTTATAATGAGATCTCATTGCCTTTAGGAGTTCTAATATGAATATCACTTATTCATTGATGGCATACTATGGATGCTGTGGCTTACACAAAGAAGTATACACAGGGGCTTCAAAATGGCTGACTAGAGGCATCTGGTACTTGCCTCCTCCACAAAGAAGAACCAAAATAGTGAGTAGATAAACACACTTCCAATAGATAATCTGAGGGAGAACACTAGACTTTCAACATAAAAGTGACAGGAAACACTTGAAGGGAAAATAAAGAGGAAAACAAGGTAGGCTACTTGGCCAGGATCAGCTGGGAGCCTACAAAGGCTCACCAATGTAGGGAAAGAGTAAGTGAGTGACTCCTGTAGTTCAAATTTCCACTATGACTCTTGCATGCTAACCACAGGAAAGACCCTAGAGCCTTAGGCCCCTAGACTAACATAGGGAGCGCCTGGGGACAGACCTGAAGAGAAAGCTCACAATGAGTGTCACACACACCTTGAGCCCTAACCATTTACAGCGAGGCACCATATTGAGAGACTAGATCACAACAGATTGCATCTTGTCTGGGTGCCCAACAGACCTTGCATATCCACATTTCTGGAGCCTCATTGACGTTTCCCACCAGCAGCCACTACCACGGCTGACTGCTGCCTCCATGACTGAAGCAAAAGCCACTGACAAAGGCCATAAGGCCTCCAGTAGAGAAGTTGCAGTACCTTTTCACAGGTTCCAAGGACAAACGTCCCTGCTCACAGCAGCTGCCACTTCAAGCTGCCACTTCAAGCTGCCACAACTGGGGCCAAAACACTTCTAAAGTGCTCACTCTCCAGCTGCTGCCTCCATGACTGAAGCACAAGTCATTGACAAAGGCCACACTGCCTCCAGTAGAGAAGCTGCAGTACATTTTCATGGGTTCCAAGGACAAACGTCCCTGCTCACAGTAGCTGCCACTTCAAGCTGCCACAACTGGGGCCAAAACACTTGTAAAGTGCTCACTGTCCAGCTGCCTGTATATGGTTGATGCCACTGAAAGCAACCCTTCCCTTCCCAGTAACATGGCTGGAGCACAGCCATTGCCATCTCCACCCAAGCATTACACTTTGGTCCTAGGAATTGTCCTACCCAAGCATACCACAGCCAATGCCTGAATTCACCACCAGTAGGCTTGAAAAAAAGTCTTCCCAGCCAAACTCTGGCTCTGCAGTGCCTGAACATACCTTCTGGGGGGGTCTGGGGAACATCCAGTCCAGGCAATCATTATTGGCACCAAAGAACTCCTCCCAGGGTTCTAGGTCAGGCCCACCCAACCTGCTACCACAACCACAGCAAGAACCCACCTGTAGGCCTGGGGACTGACCCATGCAACCTGTCACAGCCACTGCCAACACCAGTATGGACCACATGGGATGCAGAGGTTAGTCCCATCACTGCTACTACCATCTCCCATGCTACCCTCACTGCCCAGAGGATTGAACCCACCCACCTACTTGGCTTATTGCTGACACTACCAGCACCTGAGCAAGTCTCCAGGAGGTCCAAGCCTGCCTGCACCCTCTAACACTGGTGTACCCACCCTTGAGCCCAAGAACAGTCATGTTCAGCCCACTGCTGCCACAACTGGAGCCCAAGGACAGGCCCATCTGTCATCCCCATCTTCAGCAAAACTTCTCCACTGCCCCCACTAACAAATAAGAGAGAAAATAAGAAGGATGCAATAACCTAACCTACTGAGGAAATCACAAACAGCACTGATGCTGTGTACAGCAAAAAATTATATGGAGAGTATACTACTGCATGCACCCAGTATCAAAGCCAAAGTGTCCTGCCTAACATGATAGATACATCTTCAGTCCTTCCATACAAAAGCAAATCCAAAAAATTGAAACAAGCCACCATTATACCAGATGTGCAGATATCAATGTAAAGACACAGCATAAAAAACAAGGTAATATGACACCTCCAAAGGAATACAATAATACTCCAGCAATAGATTTCAATAAAAAATAAATTTATAAAATCCTAAATAAAGAATTCAAAATAATGATATTAAGGAAGCTCAGTGAGATACAAGAGAATACAAAAAAACAATAAAATTTAGCATATGAAAGAAAAATTTACCAAAGAGCTAGACATTATTTTTTTAAAAGAACCAAATAGAAATTCTGGAGCTGAAGAAGTCATTGAATGAAAAACAAAATACTTGCAAAAGTTTCAATAATAGACTAGATCAAGCAGAAGAAAGAATATCAGAACTTAAAGACAGGTCTTTCAAAATAACACAGTCAGAAACAAATAAACTTAAAAATAAATATATAAGAATAATAAAGTATATGTAACATAGGGGACATCTTAAAGCAACGAAATATCCAAACTATTGGTGTCCCAGAAGGCAAAGATAAATGAAGGGGTTAAAAAACCTATTTAACAAAATAATGGCTGAAAACTTCACAAATCTAGCAAGAGATTTAGACATCCAGATTCAGAAAGTTTAGAGATGTCCAAACAGATATACTACAAAAAGGGATTTTTCATGGTACATTATAGTCAAACTATCAAATGTTAAAGACAAAGATAATGCTAAAACAACAAGAGAAAAATATCTAGTCATTTATAAGGAACCCCCCTCAGACTAATAGTGGTTTCTCAGCAAAAACCTTACAGGCCAGGAAAGAATGTGATGATATATTCAAAGTGCTGGAAATAAAAACCAAAACTGCCACCCAACGATAGCATACCCAGCAAAGTTATCCTTTATAAATGAAGAAGAAATAAAATCTTTCCAAGAGAAGCAAAAGCTGAGGAAATTCATCACTAGTAGATCAATCCTACAATAAATGCTTTAAGAAGTCTTACATCTGAAAGTGAAAAGATTATATCTATTATCATGAAAACACATGAATGTTTAAAACCCACTGGTAGTGCAAACACATAAATAAAGAAGAGAAAGGATTCATATGTTACCACTACAGAAAACCACCAAGCCATAATGATAAACAATGAGAGAAGAAAGGAACAAAGGATATACGAACAACCAGAAATAAATTAATAAAATGACAGGAATAAGTCTTCAGATATCAATTATAACCTTAAATGTAAATGAATTAAAATTTCCACTTAAAAGATACAGGCTAGTTAAATTGAATAAAAATACATAACCCAACTATATGCTGCCTTCAAGAAACTAATCTCAGCTGTAAAGATACATATAGAGCAGGGGTGTCCAATCTTTTGGCTTCCCCAAGCCACATTGGAAGAAGAAGAATTGTCTTGGACCACACATAAAATACACTAACACTAATGATAGCTAATGAGCTTTAAAAAGAAAATCTCATAATGTTTTAAGAAAGCTTACAAATTTGTGCTGGGCCACATTCAAAGCCATCCTGGGCTGCATGCAGCCCACAGACTGTGGATTGGACAAGCTTGATATAGACTGAAAGTAAAGGGATGAAACAAAATATTCTATGCAAACAAAAGCCAAAAGCAAACAGAAGCAGCTATACTTATATCATATAAAACAGACTTTAAGTCAAAAATAGTAGAAAACAAAGGTAATTATATAACGATAAAGGAGTAAATTCAGCAAGATAATATGACTATTTTTTAAATATACACACCTAACACCAGAGCACCCAGATTACAAATCAAATCTTATTAGATCTAAAGGGAGAGGTAGACTCCAATACAATAATAGTTGGGTTGGAACTCTACCACTCCACTTTCAGCATTAGACAGATCATCTAGACAGAAAATCAACAAAGAAACATTAGATTCAAACTGCACATTAGACCAAAGGGACCTAAAAGACATTTACGCTTATAGAACATTTTATTTAACAGCTTTAGTATACACATTCTTCTTATCAGCACATGGAACATTCTCCAGAACAGACCATATGTTAGGACATAAATAAATTTTAACACATTTTTATATATTGAAATCATATTAAGTGTCTTCTCAGACCACAACAAATTAAAATTAGAAATTAACAACAAGAAGAACCTTGGACACTTAAAATTAAACAACATGCTCCTGCATGACCACTGGGTCAAGGAGGAAATTAAGGAGGTAATAAAAAATATTCTTAAAACAAATGAAAATAAAAAATACCTTGAAACCCAGCATACCAAGCCCTATGGGATACAGCAAAAGCAGTGCTATAAGGTAAATTCATAGCAATAAATGCCTACATCAAAAAAGAAGAAAGCTTCTAAACAAATAATCCAGGGATGGCGGCACCTTAAGGAGCTGGAAGAACATCAAGAAACCAAACCCAAAATAAGCAGATGGAAAGAAATAATAATAATCAGAGCAGAACTGAACAAAATCAAAATTTAAAAACTAATTCAAAAGATCAACAAAATGAAAAGTTTTTTTGAAAAAAACAAGCACAGTCAACAAACCTCTAGCTAGAATAACCCAGAAAAAAATGAGAAAAGACTCAAAACATAAAAACCAAAGTCAGAAATGAAAAAGGAAATATTAAAACTGATATCACAGAAATACCAAAGATCATCACAGACCATTATGATCAACTATATCATATGCTAACAAACTGGAAAACTTAGAGAAAATGGATAATTTCCTAGACACATACAACCTACTAAGATTGAATCAGAAAGAACTAGAAAGCCTGAACAGACCAATAATGAATAACAAGATTGAATTAGTAATAAAATGTCTCCCCAAAAAGAAAAGACCAGATGTCTTCACTGCTGAATTCTACCAAGCTTTCAAAGAAGAACACACACAGATTTTCCTCAAACTATTCCAAACAATTGAAGAGAAGGAAATTTCCCCTAACTCATTCTGTAAGCATTACCCTGATACCAAAGTCAGACAAGTATGAAACAAAAAAGAAAACTAAAGGCCAATATGCCTGATGAACACAGATGCAAAAATTGTCAACAACATACTAGCAAACCAAATTCAACATCACATAAAAAAAAAATGCACCATGATCAAGTAGAATTTATCCAAAGAATGTAAGGATGGCTGAAAATATAAAAATCAACAGATGTGACAGATTATATTAACAGACTAATGGGAAAAAAGCATATGATCATTCTAGGTGACATAAAAAAAGCATTTGATAAAATTCAACACTTCTTTATAATAAAAACTCTCCACAAGAGTGTTAAAGGAAAAATACCTCAATACGATAAAGACCATCTATGCCAAACCCACAGTTAACATGATACTGAATGGTAAAGCTGAAAGCCCTTCCTTTAAGAGCTGGAACAAGACAAGAATGTCTACTTTCATGACTCCTAAGCAACAGAGAACTGGAAGTCCTAGCCAGAGCAATTAGGCAAGAAAAAGAAATAGAAGGCATCCAAGAGGAAAGTCAAATTGTTTGACTTTACAGATCTAGAATGTTACATCTAGAAAAACTAAAGACTTCAACAAAACATTCTTAGATCTAATAAATAAATTCAGTAAAGTTGCAGGATATAAAATCAACCTGCAAAAATCAATGATAAAAATCAGTAATGTTTCTGTACACCAATAACAAACTAGCTGAGAAACATATCAAGAAAACAATTCCATTTACAATAGCTATAAAAAATAGCTAAGAATAAATTTAACCAAGGTGGCGAAAGATCTCTATAAGGAAAACTATGAAACACTGAGCAAAGAAAGTTAAGAGGACACAAAAAATGGAAAGATAGCCCATGATCGTGGATTAGAATAATTAATATAATTAAAATGATCATATGGCCCAAAGAAATCTGCAGATTCAATCTAATTTCTATCAAGTTGGCAATGTCATTTTTCACTGCAATAGAAAAAAAAAAAGCCCTAAAATTCATTTGATATGAAAAAAAGAGACTGAATAGCCAAAGCAATCCTAACAGTGGTAACGAAAACAATAATAGTATGGACATAAAAATAGTAATGAAAACAGCATGGTATTGGTATAAAAACAGACGCATGCAACAATGAAACAAAATGGAAAACCTAGTTATAAATCCATGCATTTATGATTAACCCATTTTCAATAAAGTCACCAAGAATGGACGCTGAGGAAAGGACACCCTCTTCAATAAATGGTTCTGAAAAACGTTGATATCCATATGCAGAAGAATGAACCTAGAGCCCGACTTCTCACTATATTCAAAAATCAAATCAAAATGGATTAAAAATTAAGCTGCAAGACCTGAAGCTGTAAAACTAGTAGAAGAAAACATAGGGAAAACACTTCAGGACATTGGTCTAGGCAAAGATTTTATGACTAAGATACCAAAAGCACACATGACAAAAATAAAAATAGACAAAAAGGAATACATTAAACTGAAAAGCTTCTGTATAAACAAAGAAAACAGTTCATAGAGTGAAGAGGCACCCTGATGAATGGGAGCAAGTATTTGCAAACTGTTCTTCCAGAATATACAAGGAATGCAAACAACTGAACAGTAAGAAAACAAATAATCTTATTAAAAGGTAGGAAAAGACATGAATAGGCATTTCTCAAAAGAAGAGATACAATGGGTACCAGACATATAAAAAACAAATCACTAATTATCAAGAAAATGCAAATCAAAACCAGTTAGATATCATCTTACCATAGTTAGAATGGCTATTACTAAAAAGACAAAAAAAAATCAGCCACTAGCAAGTATGTGGAAAAATGGGAATTCTTACAGAAAATCAACAAAGAAACATTAGATTCAAACAGCACATTAGACCAAAGGCACCTAAAAGACATTTACACTTATAGAACATTTTATTTAACAGCTATAGTATACATATTCTTCTTAGCACATGGAACATTCTCCAAAATAGACCATATGTTAGGACATAAAATAAATTTCAACAAATTTTTATAAATTGAAATCATATTGTCTTCTCATACCAAGACAAAATCAAATTAGAAATTAATAACGAGAGGAACTTGTTACTGTTGGTAAGAATGAAAATTAGTACAACACTATGAAAATAGCATGGAGATTTCTCAAAAACTTAAAAGTTGAAATGCCATATGCTCCAGCATTCCCACTATTGAATACAAGGGAAAAAAGATCAGTATATAAAAGGAATACCTGCACTCCCTTGTTTATTGCAGCACTATTTAATATAGCAAAGATATGGAATCAACCTAAGTGTCTATCGCCTGACAAATAGATAAGGAAAATGTGGTATACATACACAAAGGCACACTATTCAGCAATTAAAAAGAATGAAACCATGTCATTTGCAGCAACATGAGCAGAACTGGAGATCACTGAGTTATGTGACATAAGCCAGGCACGGAAAGACGAATATCGTATGTTCTCACTCATTTGCAGAAGCTAAAAGTTTGATTTCACGGAGGTAAAGAATAGAATGATAGATACCAGAAGCTGGGAAAGATGTATAGGTGACTGTGGAGTATAAAGAGAGGTGGGTTAGTGGGTATAAACATACATTAGACAGAGAAGATAAGTTCTAATGTTTGATAGTAAAGTAGGGTGACTATAGTTAACAACAATGTATTATATTTTTCAAAACAACTGGATAAGAGAACTCAAAATGTTCCCAATATATAGAAATAATAAATACTCAAGGCCATGGACACCTCAGTTACCCAGACTTCATCATTATATAGTCTGTGCATGTAAAAAATTATCACACGTACCCCATAAATAGCACAAATATTTGTATCTATTTTTAAAAGCATATAAGTGCACCTCTGTTATCAGAAATTACATTAATCTTAAGTGTCACATTATTTGGAATGGAAAAGTCAAATGACATCAAAATGTAAGATGTGATCTGAACAAAATGTGTATTGCCAGTTGCGCCCTGTACAAAGGTATCTGGCCAAATGCAGAGGGAGCTGCTAGAAGCGAAAATTTAGTTCGTGTTACACTTACTAAACCACAGGCTCTAGTTGCATTTGCCAAGGAGGGTACTGTTTTCTAATTCTCACAAGGTGCAATACAAGCAAATACTTGCTCTATGTAGCACATAAGACGTGGTGACAGTTCCTAGGTTTCCTTCTCTCAAAAAGTCTGAAATTCAGAGGAGGCAGCTATCATTGGAGATTCATGTGTTGGAACAAGGCTCCATGTATCATACAGAATGTGAACTGGGCCTCAAAAAATTGGTAAAATTTGGTTCAAAAGATTAGGTGGAAAACTGCTAATGAAAGAAGCATGAACATTTAATACCCAAAGATGAGAATGAACGTAATGTATTTAAGAAATGTAATTGTTCCTAGAAATCTGTAAATCCATATTTACATGGATATTTTTGTTACCCAGACATAAACATTAATTTATTGGTGTCCTTCTTCTTGGCCCTTTTTTGTGTGTGTACATGCATGGGACGTGCATGTGCACCTCTGGTTACTGTACTTGGGAAGAGAATAATGAAACCAAGAGAGGCTATAAAGATGGGAGAAGACCAGCCTGGCCAACATGGTGAAATACCGTCTCTACTAAAAAAAATACAAATATTAGCCAGGCGTTATGACAGGCGCCTATAATCCCAGCTATCCCAGAGGCTGAGGCAGGAGAATTGCTTGAACCTGGGTGGCAGAGGTTGCAGTGAGCCGAGATTGCTCCATTGCACTCCAGCCTGGGCAACAAGAGAGAAACTCCATCAAATAAATAAATAAATAAATGAGAAATACATTTATGGAGTTAACTTCTGTTTGACAAAAATAAAGATACAAAAGTAATATGATGGAAATACATACGAAGGAGATAGAAAGTGAAGGAGATAGACATCACAGAATAGCCAGCAAATTAGAAATAAAACCATGAGAATGATTTTCAGCAGTCCATAGTAAGAGAAAAGATTCGGTCAACAGTTCAATCAAGAAACATTTATTATTATTTACCCTATGCCAAACAGAGAGCTGAGGGTGAGAAAATATAAAGATGAGGAAAGGAAAGCTCCTGTTCTCAAGAAGCCCACAATCCAACAAAGACATAAGACAAGTGTATTAGTTCGTTTTCATGCTGCTGATAAAGACATACTCAAGACTGGGTAATTTATAAAGAAAAATAGGTTTAATGGACTCACAGTTTCACGTGGCTGGGGAGGCTTTACAATCACGGTGGAAGGTAAAAGGCATGTCTTACATTGGCGGCAGGCAAGAGAGAGAATGAAAACCAAGCAAAAGAGGTTTCCCCTTATAAAACCATCAGCTCTCATGAGACTTATTCACTACTATGAGAACAGTATGGGGAAACCACCCCCATGATTCAATTATCTCCCACTGGGTTCCTCCTACAACATGTGGGAATTAGGGGAGCTACAATTCAAGATGAGATTTGGGTGGGGACACAGCCAAACCATATCAAGGAGCATATCGATTGTGGTATTTCAAATCTAATAACCAGAGCCCTGATTAAGGAACATGATAAGACATCAGAGCCAGCTGGGAAATTAGAGCAGATTTCAGAGAAGACAGGGAAAGCACACTTTGAAGGATACACTGGACTCATGTATGTATAGATTAAGAGATAGGAAAGTAAACAGAATGCCTTAGAAATGGCTGAGAGTAAAAAGTTGGAGCCTGCCCAGATGGCAGCAAGCAAAGGAGGTAAGAAGACTAAAAGGGACAACTAAAACAAAGATGTTTTGGAAAGTTGAGTCAATGGAAGTACTATTTCCTTTGTAGATCTTTAAGCAGCAATATTTTTGTTTGTATATATACATACAAATAAATTTATATATTTATTTATATTACATATAAATATATATTTAGAATATATAAAGAATATATATTCTTAGAATGTCTTAGAAATAATATATATTCTTTCTAATAATATATATTTATATATTACCTATATATTCTTAGAATATAAAAGAAAGAATATATATAGAAATAGAGAAAGAATATATATTCTAAGACCACATATATGTTATATATGATATATATGTTTTATATAGAGAGATATAGAAAATGTATATGTTATATATAATATATACATGTTATATATATGATACATATGCTATTTATATATTATTTTATCTGCTAATCCTCCATGGGTGCTGATGTTTCCATTACTGATGTTATGAAGAAATTGCTATTCACACACACAAATAAATCAGCAATTATGGCATTTTCTGCTCAAGCACAGTTGATAATTTATGGAAAAAAATTAAAAATAAAAATTATGAGCATACTGCCTACCATGTTTGGCAACAATCCACAAGATTAACACCATTTTATGCTTCAGAGTTTTTTGCAAATATAAATGAATTTTTAGGCAAGAAACAATTTGAGAAACCACAGTATTCCCTAGCTCATCACTGGAAATGGTAATTAGCACATCAGTAAATCACCTGTAGAATTTTATTTCCATGAACAAGAAAATAATGTTATCTCACTCAGTGCAGCAGGCTGATGTGAGTTATGACTTTCAGAAAAATGACGCCTTATGATTAGCCACCAAAGGTGCAAATTTATGAAGATGATGTTGCTAGTACAACAACATATTATTCTGAAGCACAGAGTAATGCTCACAGAACATTCTAAAGAATTCCCTAGAATAGCTTAAGAGCACAAGTATGTCCTGCCCCATTTCCTTCCCCCTGAAATCAGAGTGCTGAACCTTTTTATTAATTATCTTTGTTTGGTTTGGTGCTCTTAAATACTCCAAGAAAGTTTCTTTGAATGTAGTATCTATAGCAAGTTGCTTTGTACTACAAATTCATTTCAGTAGTTACAATTTTAAGAAGAAAGCTGGTTAAAAGCTGATAAAATGATCTAGGCTATTATATAAATAACCGCTACCTGCACAGTATTTACGCATCACTTTAAAGCGCAATGTAGCTTGTAAGTTTTTTAACCTACTCGTTCCTTCATTTTTCAGTGATTACTTTTATTTTTGCATTATTACACAGTTCATAGAAAAAAGATGTGTGTTTCTTCTGTTTTTTGCTGAAAATTACTTAAGAGAAAATGTCTTATTAGATTGCTTTGAATTACTCATTTACTAATCTAGAACTCCCTATGACTAACAACATCACGAAAAAGAAATAATAAAATAATAGAATAAAAGCATGGAAATGGGACCTTGTAGATAATCTATGGATAATCTAAAGCAGCAATCTACAAGAATCCCACCAAAATATCTGTCCTGTGCATCCATAGCTTATTCATGGGGAACTTATCACCAGTGCATATTTAATCTTCATACACCGTGGCAGTTACTCTTTACATCTCCCATGGGTCTTCTCTGTTATTCTGCATTATACCTGTGTAAGATGAAATAAAATAAAGTCTGTTTGTATATTAGATTGCTTACATATTTTCAGAGAAAGATGGTAGAGTAAAATTGATTTTACCCTAATCCCTCTCAGCAATCAACTAAAAGCAATATTTAAATAATGAAAACAATTAAAAAGACAACTTCCATGGTGAAACCCCGTCTCTACTAAAAAAAAATACAAAAAATTAGCCGGGCGTGGTGGCGGGCGCCTGTAGTCCCAGCTACTCGGAGAGGCTGAGGCAGGAGAATGGCGTGAACCTGGGAGGCGGAGCTTGCAGTGAGCCGAGATTGCGCCACTGCACTCCAGCCTGGGCGACAGAGCGAGACTCTGTCTCAAAAAAAAAAAAAAAAAAGACAACTTCATCTCTAATAAAACAAAGAAGTAGTGACTACCTGATATCACAAATTATGATGATATATATCAAGTAAAGTAAATTTGGGTCAAATCATGAGATGATGGAGAAAGTAAATATAGATTTCAGGCAACAGTCTGAATTCTTCAAAACTGATGGAATTTTTTTAAGAACCCAAAAAAGGTTGTTATGTAGAAAAGCAGAGCCTGGGAGAGGATTTGAGTTATGACAGCAACCTGTGCCCACTTCATACTTGAGAGGGGAAAGAGAAATAGGGCTTATGAACAATCACCAAAAGGCACCACAATAAAAGTAACAAGGATAAACTATATAATAAAAAACCAAAGAATACCTAAGCAACTTTTCTGAAAAAAAAAAAAAAAAAAAAAAAAAAAAGAGAATCTATTGCCTATCAGAGTTTCTTAGAATAACATGTTGGAATAAGTGGATATTTGCTGAAGAAAATATGAGTTCTAATAACATCTCTACACTTCTAATTTTTCAGATAAATAGCAATATATTTGAAATATTCAATTATTAACACAATTTCTGACTGGTCATATCTTAAGGTATTATCATTTCAAATCCAATTTATTTCTAAATAATCTCTTATTTATCAAAAAAAGACAAAAGGGACACAGATTCTTCTTATGAACTAATGAAGAAGCAGAAAGAAATACTTAAATATAATAATGTTATGGTGATAAATGTCTTTAAAAATAAATAAGGTTCTATAAAATTCAACTAATAAGATTACATTCTATTTTTAAAACATCAAAATAAAGGCAGGAGTTTTCCTCGTTTCCTAAAAAAATCACCATCAAGCAGCAAAAATAAGAACCAGAAGCAATTATAATCATAAAAATGATAAATTCATTAAACAAACGTATATTATGTCCCTATATGGTACACATGTTGTACGAAGTACCCTGACATAAGTACAAAGACAGGTAAAGTAAACATAACTTTTGTTCACATGGAATTTACAGTCTACTGAGATATTCAAATCTACTAATATGTTCTACTGCTTTATCTTCAAATAATGAGAGAATTTAAGAATTGAGAAGAAATAACTAATTATGATAGGTGAAAATTAGTTAATGTTACTTCTAGTTTGATTGTGACAAAATAAATAAATGTGACAATGTTGATTTGGAGATGATTAAAATATAAACTAACATTTTTCCTAATTATTGTCACTGTCTTATTATGTGGAATGAATATTTTCCAAAGTCTAATTAACAAAATGTGTTTTGTGTCACATATAAAACAGAAAAATGTATTGTTATGATGCCAATTCCTTTCAATAAAAAATATTTGGCACTATAAATATATAATAACAAATAAAATGTATAAGTATTAAAGAAAATTATTAAAAATTATTATTTTATTCTTAATTACATATATGGGAAAAATATATTTATCACAAAATAGCTATTATGAGCCTACTATGCATAAAATCTCAATGTGCTATTATATATTTTAAGTCCAGCATTTTTACTTTTAAATAATCTCTATCAATTAAGAGAAAAAAGACAGTCTGCTTATTACTTAATAAAAAGTGAGATACTTCACTATAACGATTCATATAGTGACAAGTATCTTTAAAAGTGGATGAAATGCTGTAGGAATCTGAGTCATAAAATTAAATTTATAGTTATAAAAGGTGAGATAGAAGACAGGTGTTCTCCTTATCCCCTCAGCAAATCATCATTCCTTGGCAAAACCAAGAATCAGAAGCACAAACTCCAACCCTTTGGATTTCAGAAAAAGTTTACAGAGCACCTTTCTTGAAAATAAGTGGTATATGCAATTCTACATGCCATATTTATCTTGGAGGAAGACATACATCTCTTCAAGGAGCATTCTATTGGTGAAACTCAAAAAGGAAAAAAGCTGCATTGAGAGACATAACACTCTGTATTGAGATGTAAAACTCCAGTTATTCTGGTTAGCCTCTCATATAACTCTGGCCGCACTCCAGTCCTGTGAATCACTTACAAATGGCTGATCTAGGGGAAACTCATGTTATCAAATCCAAGTGAAAATTTTTAAATGGCCATTGTGTGTATCCAAGGATATTTAAAGAAAAAAAAAAGTTGAACACAGAGAACTTGGAAAAACAAATAGCAAATTAGGAGTATTCACTAGAAAAATATTGCCACAAAAACAGATAAAAAGATTGATTAACTATATTGCCACTAATGAGCAGCATTAATGAAGAAATCTTCTATATAGATCAAGAGCACAATGTCACAATACAAGAGTTTGGAAATAACAAGTCAAGACCTAAGATGTGATCATTTTGTTTACTCTTTGTTTACACTTTGTTTACTCTTCTACATTTCTTGAGAAGAAAGTACCCTATTTGTATTAGGGTGTTAATTTCAAAAATATCTGTGAAATCTGTATTTTTTATATTATACAGGTCTAGATCTTTATTATTTTTTATACACTTGACTTGACTTGGACTGAAAGTGATATATTTAAATATCTTACCATTCCAGTTTATCTGTAAATTTTATTTTGCATCTCATGTAGTTCCTGCCTTATGATGGATATTTGTTATAATATTTGGTATGCAGGTATTTAAAACTTCTGTATCTTCATGGTAAGTTGTAAACCTTCACATCATTAGTGTCCTACCTACCTACTTTTCAAGTTGAATTTTTCACTTTAGTACTCCTTAACCCTATGTATCCGCCATACCAAATATCTTACAGTTTCATTAATGAGTCATTCATTGTATCTCTCTCTGTCTCAGTGGAACAGGCTACCCCAATTAATTAGTTTACCTGGCACTTCAACAAGACTTTTTTGAAGGTTATGCTCTTTCCTTTTTCTCACTAGACCATATAAATATCTCTGTTACAGTATTAAAAATATAAGGCCAACTATTATTTTCCATTTATGTCCTCTTCTTCACTATAAACTTTTTAAGAATAGTTGCTCTGTGGATTTATCTCTGTGCCCTCAGGGCCTGCAGTGTAGCCAATGCTCAATGGGTGTTTATGATTTTAGTCAGTGTGATAAGATTAAAGCTTTATTCCAGGCATCAGTTAAAGTTATAAGAAAAAATATTTAGTTCTATGCAGAACAGCATTCAAGGTAAAGCTCTGGGCAAAATGTCATAGCCACAGCCAGATAGCCTGGGCTGATGGAGAGAAAAGATAAACGTATGACCTGGCACAACTTTTGGTTAAATAAAGTAGAGTTTAAGAGGAAAGATGGCTCCCATAAGTGTGGCATATAGATACACAGAAGGCCACCTCAGATACTGGAATCTGGACAAGTGTAGCAGGCAGAGTTTTGAGAAGATACTAAGACCCTTGGTTCCCGATATCTACTTGCCTTCCTCTAATTATTCAAACCAAATCTATGTGCTTCTGTGAAGGAATTTTGCGGTGTAGTTAGATCCTAGATCAGATGACTTTAATAAAGTTGACACAGGGAGTCTGATCTATTTATGTGAGCCATTAAAGGGGATGAGACTCTTCTTAACCAAAGAGATTTAAAGTATAAGAGGGACTCAATAAGGGCAATTGTTCATTGCTGGCTTCAAAGTTGGAGGGAAACATGTGCCAAAAGATTGAGAGTGGCCTCTTCCAGCTGAGATAAACTTTGACTGACAACCAGCAAGAGAGCCAGCCTCAGTCCTAAAATCACAAGAACTGAATTCTCCAACATGAATGAGCTTGAAATAGGACCCTAGGCTCCAGATATAAACACATCCAGCAGAAACCTTGATCTAGTATGTTCTCGACAGATGGGTTATATTATGCTTAAAGTTCTCACCTACAGAACTGTGAGCTATTAAGTGGCAGACTTAAGGTAACTTAAACATAAGGTATTAAATTTGTGGTAATACATTGTGTAGCAATGGAAAACTAATACAATAAGTAACTAATTGTATGTCCCAACCCCTTACTAATGAATGTAGTCAGAATTGTGTCAAAAGCCATGGGTGGGACTTAGCGCCTAGCTTGAAAGTCTTTGCCATATACTTCTAGACCACATTTAGGAGGGCAAGAGTGACGTTAGCAAGCTTTCTAGAGACTGGGTTCATCCCCCTGAAACTCAGTCCCCACTACTGGAATATAACTTTCTACTGCGGGAATGCTTGCTGCCTCCTGTGGCCTGCAACCAGAAAGCAATCTACTCAGATGGCTTTCAGATCCTACTCTACCATTTAATTGTTGAATAATCTTGGACAATATATTGAACTTAAATAAGCCTCTGTTTCCTCATCTATAAAATGGAGATTGGAGTAACCATTTTATAAGGTTATCGTGAGGATCAAATAACACTCTTAAGCTTTTAGCGCATTTTTGAGAATATAGTAAACACTCATACATATTAGTATTAATTCACTATCTCAGACAGATTTCTTTCCTTCTCTAATGTTCTTCCCTGGCCTAAAAAAACCACATATGCATGTATAACAGGTATAACGGCCAAGAATAAATACCCATATGTTCAGGATATAATATACAAAATTTTGTAAATAATGTCTCTTTGTAAATGTTAGAATATAAATGCAAATAAACACTTATCTGACTTCAACAGCAGGTGGATTTACATAAGCAGCACATAGTTAAATAGCTGGGACCATGTCAATTTTACCAATACATTTTGTAATATGCTGTCTACATTTTAATTGCAACACCTGCTCCTGATTCTGAAAGAAAAAAAGTTTGTTTATTTATCCTTTAATTAGGTTAGGTGAATAAATATTGCCATGTTTTAACCCATCATATATTATATAATTATTTATTATTCCTAGCAAAATATTTTCATTTTGAGTTCCAATAGTAAAAATTATCTGAAAAATTCTATCAAGCACTCTACGGATTCATGGTTAGTTAGTCTGTCTGAAGATATTAAAATGAAAAATCATTGCCCTGACTTGAAACTCAGGAGATACCAGAGTAAGAGAGACTGAATATAAAGCTACTGTAATAATTACTAACAGGAATAAGGAGGTGAAATAAGGAAATGTGAGCTGAAAGGAAAGGGAGATACTGATGTGAAAAGGAGATACTATTGCTGAGATAAAACAAAAGCATCTGGAAACTGACCAGTTGTGGAGAATGAAAAAGAATGAAGAGAGAAAATGTTTCTTTTTCATTTCTTAGTCCATAAACAATGAGTAAGCAAACCTTGTCAAGCCTATGTCCACGATTCTGAAATCAGAGATTAAAAAAAAAAACTACATTCCTTTTTAAGTTAGACAAACCCGAGTTTGAGTCTCAGTTCTATCATTTATTTTATTTTTATTTTATTATTATTAGTATTAGTATTAGTATTAGGTATTGCTCTGTCACCCAGTGCAGTGGCAGTGCAGTGGCACAATTACAGCTCACTGCAGCCTCTACCTCCTGGGCACCAGTGATCCACCAGCCTCAGCCTCCCAAATAGCCGGGATTACAGGCATCCACCATCATGCCCAGCTAATTTATTTAATTTTTTGTAGAGACAGAGCATCCCTATGTTGCCCAGGCTGGTCTCAAACTCCTGGACTCAAATAATCCTCCTGCCTCAGCCTCCCAAAATACTGGGATTACAGGCATGAGCCACCATGCCTGTCCAGTTCTTCCATTTATAACCACCATGACTGTTGGCAAATGTCTTAATTTCCTTGAGATTTGATCTTGTTGATGGTAAAATAGCAATGGTAAATGTCTTTGCTTATCTGTATCACTCAACTCTCTTGAAACTCAAACGAATGTGTGCAAAAGTCTCCTTAAGTTTTCTAAGACGATGATGTCATTGACTATGGTAGTTATCAGAGGTAGCAAAGCAGATTTCTGTTAGGCTCTGAGGAAGATAGGGAGTTCAGACCATAGCATTTTATAGATGAGAAAGCAGCAGCACATGCAAGTGTAAATTTCAAAATAGACATTTGGAGATACCTCTGGAACTTAGGAAAACAGTGAGGGCTAAACAAAAATACAAAAACAAAATTTATTTAAGAATCATCTCTGTAGTACTTACGGTTCAAACTGTGGGAGTATATCAGATGGTCAAAGAAGTTTAAAGATTTTACCATAGTATGAAAGAAGAGAATAAAGAAGTCACAACTACAGAGTTAAGCCATACATACAAAAGATGATTAGGATGCATTCTTTGCCTTTAAGAAGCTTATATTTTAAAGGCAGAATCACACCTGAGCACATATAATTTTAATTCAATACGGGTACTAATAGAGTATAGAGGCCTTATTTCTGAAGTTCCTTAGAGGCAAGAGAGGTCATCAGGGAAGTTACATGTCTGATGCTTGGGAAATTGAGGAGATTTGAATGAAATGAAAATGAAAAGAATATTGTGTTTCATACTTCGTTGACTCAAGTGGATTTTCCTCTTATTTGGTTTAAATTAGTAAAATGTTTCTGATATTTGCCAATCAATTCTCTGACAGGCAGCCACACAAAAAAGTGATCTTTTCTTTGTGTCCAAAAATATAAATCTGGCTCCGGATTTGTATCTTAGCCTCTTGCATTTGTTTAAACCAAATACTTTAATGACTGTCTTCCAACATCAAGCTCATAATTTGAGTTCACCATTCCGTGACCATATTCTTCCATCTAATCTGTTAGAAGGGTAGGCCTAGTGGCTACAACTATGAACTGCAAAATCTAGATAGAAAGGAAAATAAATACTAGAGGAAGATTTTTGAACACTTGACCCTCTAACATGGCACTTTATAATATAGAGAGTAGTATTTACTTTTTAAAACAAATCTTTCAAACCTTCTTTATAGTATGCATTCCACAACAATGTCTGTGAATTTCTATTTTGCTGTGCCCTCTACTATATGAAGAAACATCATTGTTGAAACTGTTGCTGATTTCTTAAAGAACACATTAAAAACTGGAATTTTATTATGTCTTTAATGCATTTATTATTGAGTTCAAATATATTTTCATATATTTATTTAAATTTTCTCTTTTGCCATTATCTAGTTGCATCCTTTGATGATACCTCAAATTATTAGGTATTATTTTACCTCTGATCCTCTCTCATCTCTCTCCTTGCTTCCCTCTTTTTTCTCTCTCTTTCTATCCTTTCTCTTCATATTCTTTTCTTATACTTTCCTTTAAACACTGGTTTCATAATAATAAGCAAAAAATATAATTACAGAAGAAGTAGTAGTAGAGTGAAAACATATACCACAAACAGGAAAATTTAGAAACTTTCTTCCCCCAAGCTAACCTTTCAGAAGTCACACACAGATTTGCCAAGCCCCAAGAATGTATTACTCACCCCTATTAAAGATTACTTTTGAAGAATATTCATTCTGGGAAACCACAAAACAACGAATAATGACTCAGAACTATAATTCTATTTGTGCAGATGACTCAACTGGCTTACTGAAATTTTCTTACTTCCTGTACTCTTTTATATAAAGAGCTGAGTATTTCAGAATCCCAGACTACTATATATGTGTGTGTGTATATATATGTATATATATATACACACACACACACAAATGCAAGATATATATATATATATATATATATATATATATATATATATATCTATGCACCAGGAATCAAGATTCTAAAGGAAATGGTAGAAGGGAGAACATGCAGAAAATGACAGAGGAAGCAGTTATTCAGTCTTCCACCAATAATTCCCAGAAAGTGGTAGGCAAATCCTCAGGTCCTATCTCCAAAAAAACTTAATCCTAATCCTGAAATCTGTGTTCAACATGTCCTCCAGAAGATGCTGATGCTTGCTCAAGTATAAGGGCTGTTGGTTTTGAGGACCATGTGACGACATGCCTACCCTGCCACCAAAATATTATTTACAGGTTACTCCAGTTTTTTCTTGGATCCCTTCACATTGCAGTTAGTTCATGCTCACCACTATGACTATGACACCTTCCGAGGGTGGGCATACAACTTAACAAGATTTTCAAAACAACATTTCTGCTGGAAGCTCAACTAAGTTTTAAGATTCACATTGGGCTTCCTGAGTCTTATCAGGCATTGGAACTTTAAAAGAAGGGAATGACTTTTTTTTCTTACCTCCACATCATTATCCACAGCCCTTCCCAGACAGATTCTCAGAGACCATTCACTCATGCATTCATTTGTGTGTTCATTCATGCTTGTGCTTTGTGCCTGGGCACATGCCTGCCGCTGGGATACAAAAGTTAACCAACAGATATGGGCCATGACCTCACAGGAGTTAGAAAAATGTCTTTTAAAATGTCTTAAAAAGATAATTGATGTGTATTATAAAGTCCCATGGGTATTTAATTTTAAACTCTGATCACAAAAGTACAGGAAACTATGAAAGAAAGAGGTTATAATTGTTAAATTCATAAAAAATTTTCCCAAAGAAATGACAACATAGGAAAATATCAAGGCCTTCCTTGTCCAAATGTTTGTCCATCCCCTCAGGGAATAATAGGACACTCAGCTGGAAAACTGGGTGTGGTAGTGAAAGGAGGGGCCAGCTGAGCTTCCTGGGTCCAGTAAGGACTCAGAAATCTGTGAAACTCACTCATTTCCTGCAGCAGGACTTACTTCGGTCCTGGATGAATAATACTGAACATACGTGCTTAAAATATTCCTAACACGAGGATTTGTGCATGTGTCTTCTTCCCCAAGAAAGCTATAAAGAGCGAAAATTTTGCTGTAAGCTTCCCTGTGTCCTCTCTCCCTTCCTCTTCCCCTAAAACTAAAAGGAATGTTAAAAGCCCCTTTTTCTGTGACTAGCAGACCTTATCTATGCTCCTCATTCCAATTCCTTGTAAACATCCTTTCTAAAGTCCTGTAAGATCCTGTCTCCTTTGCCATGCCATTGTAAGGTCATACAGTAGATAAAACCTAAGTTGCAATTCCGGTTTTCCTCAAGATCTAAAACGTGTCACAATGGTTAATTGTCTTTGTTTCTCCCTCTAGTAACATCTTCCCTCCACAGGTATTTCCCACCTTAAAGAGTTTAAAAGGCAACTGCATAATCTAACCCTGGCTACCCGTTCTGGCCCCCTTCTATGCTGTGGAAGCTTTGTACTGTCACTCTGTTCAATAAAGCCTACAGCTTTTTTTTTTATATATATATACTTTAAGTTTTAGGGTACATGTGCACAACGTGCAGGTTTGTTACACATGTATACATGTGCCATGTTGGTTTGCTGCACCCATTAACTCGTCATTTAGCATTAGGTATATCTCCTAATGCTATCCCTCCCCCTTCCCCCCACCCCACAACAGGCCCCGGTGTGTGATGTTCCACTTCCTGTGTCCATGTGTTCTCATTGTTCAATTCCCACCTATGAGTGAGAACATGCAGTGTTTGGTTTTTTGTCCTTGCAATAGTTTGCTGAGAATAATGGTTTCCAGCTTCATCCATGTCCCTACAAAGGACATGAACTCATCCTTTTTTATGGATGCATAGTATTCCATGGTGTATATGTGCCACATTTTCTTAATCCAGTCTATCGTTGTTGGACATTTGGGTTGGTTCCAAGTCTTTGCTATTGTGAATAGTGCCGCTATAAACATATGTGTGCATGTGTCTTCATAGAAGCATGATTTATAATCCTTTGGGTATATACCCAGTAATGGGATGGCTGGGTCAAATGGTAATTCTAGTTCTAAATCCCTGAGGAATCACCACACTGACTTCCACAATGGTTGAACTAGTTTACAGTCCCACCAACAGTGTAAAAGTGTTCCTATTTCTCCACATCCTCTCCAGCACCTGTTGTTTCCTGACTTTTTAATGATGGCCATTCTAACTGGTGTGAGATGGTATCCCCTTGTGGTTTTGATTTGCATTTCTCTGATGGCCAGTGATGATGAGCATTTTTGCATGTGTTTTTTGGCTGCATAAATGTCTTCTTTTGAGAAGTGTCTGTTCATATCCTTTGCCCACTTTTTGATGGGGTTGTTTGTTTTTTTCTTGTAAATTTGTTTGAGTTCATTGTAGATTCTGGATATTAGCCCTTTGTCAGATGAGTAGGTTGCAAAAATTTTCTCCCATTCTGTAGGTTGCCTGTTCACTCTGATGGTAGTTTCTTTTGCTGTGCAGAAGCTCTTTAGTTTAATTAGCTCCCATTTGTCAATTTTGGCTTTTGTTGTCATTGCTTTTGGTGTTTTAGACATGAAGTCCCTGCCCATGCCTATGTCCTGAATGGTATTGCCTAGGTTTTCTTCTAGGGTTTTTTATGGTTTTAGGTCTAACATTTAAGTCTTTAATCCATCTTGAATTAATTTTTGTATAAGGTGTAAGGAAGGGACCCAGTTTCAGCTTTCTACATATGGCTAGCCAGTTTTCCCAGCACCATTTATTAAATAGGGAATCCTTTCCCCATTTCTTGTTTTTGTCAGGTTTGTCAAAGATCAGATAGTTGTAGATATGCGGCATTATTTCTGAGGGCTCTGTTCTGTTCCATTGGTCTATATCTCTTCTTGGTACCAGTACCATGCTGTTTTGTTTACTGTAGCCTTGTAGTATAGTTTGAAGTCAGGTAGCATGATGCCTCCAGCTTTGTTCTTTTGGCTTAGGATTGACTTGGCAATGCAGGCTCTTTTTTGGTTCCATATGAACTTTAAAGTAGTTTTTTCCAATTCTGTGAAGAAAGTCATTGGTAGCTTGATGGGGATGGCATTGAATCTATAAATTACCCTGGGCAGTATGGCCATTTTCATGATATTGATTCTTCCTACCCATGAGCATGGAATGTTCTTCCATTTGTTTGTATCCTCTTTTATTTCATTGAGCAGTGGTTTATAGTTCTCCTTGAAGAGGTCCTTCACATCCCTTGTAAGTTGGATTCCTAGGTATTTTATTCTCTTTGAAGCACTTGTGAATGGGAGTTCACTCATGATTGGCTGTTTGTCTGTTACTGGTGAATAAGAATGCTTGTGATTTTTGCACATTGATTTTGTATCCTGAGACTTTGCTGAAGTTGCCTATCAGCTTAAGGAGATTTTGGGCTGAGACGATGGGGTTTTCTAGATATACAATCATGTCATCTACAAACAGGGACAATTTGACTTCCTCTTTTCCTGATTGAATACCCTTTATTTCTTTCTCCTGCCTGATTGCCCTGGCCAGAACTTCCAACACTAGGTTGAATAGGAGTGGTGAGAGAGGGCATCCCTGTCTTGTGCCAGTTTTTAAAGGGAATGCTTCCAGTTTTTGCCCATTCAGTATGATATTGGCTGTGGGTTTGTCATAGATAGCTCTTATTATTTTGAGATACGTCCCATCAATACCTAATTTATTGAGAGTTTTTAGCATGAAGCATTGTTGAATTTTGTCAAAGACCTTTTCTGCATCTATTGAGATAATCATGTGGTTTTTGTCATTGGTTCTGTTTATATGCTGGATTATGTTTATTGATTTGCGTATGTTGAACCAATCTTGCATCCCAGGGATGAAGCCCACTTGATCATGGTGGATAAGCTTTTTGATGTGCTACTGGATTTGATTTGCCAGTATTTTATTGAGGATTTTTGCATCAATGTTCGTCAGGGACATTGGTCTAAAATTCTCCTTTTTTGTTGTGTCTCTGCCAGGCTTTGGTATCAGGATGATGCTGGCCTCATAAAATGAGTTAGGGAGGATTCTCTCTTTTTCTATTGATTGGAATAGTTTCAGAAGGAATGGTACCAGTTCCTCCTTGTACCTCTGGTAGAATTTGGCTGTGAATCCATCTGGTCCTGGACTTTTTTTGGTTGGTAAGCTATTAATTATTGGCTGAATTTCAGAGCCTGTTATTGGTCTATTCAGAGATTCAACTTCTTCCTGGTTTGGTCTTGGGAGGGTGTGTGTGTCGAGGTATTTACCCATTTCTTCTAGATTTTCTAGTTTATTTGCATAGAGGTGGATTGCTTGAGCCCAGGGGTTCAAGACCAGCTTGGGCAATATGGCAAAACCCTCTCTCCCTGTCTCTGCCTGGCTAAAAAATTAGCTAGGGATGGTGGCATGTGCCTGTAGTTCCAGCTAATTAAAAGGCTGAACTGGGAGGGTCCCTTGTGCCTGAAAGGTTGACTCTACAGTGAGCCGTGATCAGATCACTACACTCCAGCTTGGGCAACAGAGGGAGACACTGTCTTCAAAACAAAAACAAAAACAAACAAACAAACAAAAAGTGGGTCTTCCCATTAAAGGTAAGCTCAAATGTTCAAGCATCCCAATGAATGCTTCGATGATCAATGATGACGATTAAGAATCCCAGGTGTCAAGAAAAAACATGATCATTAATTCCTAGGGACTGGTGAAGAAAGAAAGAACTCTAGGTCAACAGCCAGAGAGAATGGTCAGGAAGCAAAGGTGATCAACAATGATGAAATCCAATAAAGCAAGCTGTAGGAAGAGGAGCCTGAAATTATGACATAACAAGTGAATGGAACACAACCAAATTTTGATACCCAGTTCCTGCAGTTAGTTGAAGTGGAAGAACATGTTCAGAGTGGTTACAAATATCAAAATATTTATAGGGAAAGATTAACATGAGGATAAGAAAATGCCTTTTACTAGTCTATAATCGCTCTATGGTTTGTACAAAGGAAAGATTCTTCTGTGACCAGAGGGAAAAGAGTAATCTCACTCCGTGGAAAAATTTAGATGAAAGCCAGGGCTAATCTTATGAGCAAGCAAAATAGATTGCAATCTCTGCAGTGAGATATATTTGTCTACTTCTTCAATAGTTATAGTTTTATTCCATATTCTTCTTATTTTTTCACTTAATAATTAAATAGCTAGTGCATTTCACATGTTTCTAAAAATTAAAAATGTAAAGAAAAGTTATGAATAGGAAGGAATTCTCCCTGCCACTACTCTGCTCTGTTTGTTCAGCGCACCTCCCCCAACCATCCTCACCAGGTAACCACTTTATTGTGTATCTTTCCAAATTTCTTTCAAGCATATAAAATAAAAAAGCATACATTATTTTCTATATTTGTCTACCATTTATACACCAGGTCAGCATGCCACGCACACTGTTCTATGACTTATACTTTTCATTTAACAAAGTATTTGAATAATCTTTCCATAATATTACAGAAATTTGTTATATTTTACAGTTGGACAGCATTGCATTGTATTGAAAACTTATATTTCATAACTAGTACCCTTTTAGGGGACAATTAGGTTGTTCCCAAGCTTTTCCAACTACAAATAATTATCCAATTAATAGCCTTGTTTAAGAATGATATTTGGATGTGCAAGTATATCAGAGCAATAAAGTCCCAGAAGCCAATGAGTTAGTCAAATTCTATTTGTCTTTGTAATTTTGACAAGTATTAGCAAATTGCCATCCACAGAAATCGAACCAAGTTACACCCTCACCAGAAATGGATGAGAGAACCCATGTTCCCAGAGCCCAGCTCAAAATATCTCAGATTTTTCCATTTTTTGCTCACATGATAGATTAAAAATAGGCATTCAACAAACATTTGTTATGAAAGAGGTTGAGAATTTTCCTGTATGTTAAATATCCACTTTGCATTATTTTCTGTGAACTGTCTGTTCATATTATTTGTCCTTTTCTCTGCTGAGTTATTAGAAAGTTTGATATTCAAAAATTTTAACAATCAATTTGGCACGATTCCCAGCCAGTGGCAAAAGATGCCAGTGCAATTAGAAGGAGTGCCAGATGTAAACACCTGGCATGTCCAGAGCAACACATTCCAGTGGAAAATTAGGCCTGATGGTTGGTCTTTCTCTAGGTGTTTTCAGCATAGAAGAGCTGAAAATACTTTTTCCAAATTAATCATTTATATTTTGACTTTGCTTATGTTATTTTTTGAAAGGCAATTCACGTGTTTTAAATTTTAGATAATTAAATTTTCAAACCTCTTTTATGCCATCTGCATTTTCAATTAAAGTTTTCCACTCCAAATATTTTTAGCAAATTCTTTTATTTTGAGTACATATGATTTCAAATTTTTGCATGTAGTCTCTTAAGACATTTGGATGTCATCCTAGTAGACATTGTGAGATATAAATCCATCATTATTTTTATCAGATAGTTATTAGTTGTCCAGCTATCTCTATTATTAACCCTTCTTCTTCCCTAATGAAAACAATCTTACCCATATTCTAAATTTCCTTAAGTATTTTAACTTATTTCTGCACTTTCTATTCTATTTCATGGATCTCTATCACATTAATTTAATTAGTAAGTCTTTATAACGTTTTAAATCTTTTTTTTTTTTTTTTTTGAGACAGTGTCTCCCTCTGTCGCCCAGGCTGGAGTGCAGTGGCGCAATCTCGGCTCACTGCAAGCTCCGCCTCCCGGGTCACGCCATTCTCCTGCCTCAGCCTCTCCGAGTAGCTGGGACTACAGGCGTCCGCCACCACGCCCGGCTAATTTTTTGTATTTTTTTAGTATAGACAGGGTTTCACCGTGGTCTCGATCTCCTGACCTCGTGATCCGCCCGCCTCGGCCTCCCAAAGTGCTGGGATTACAAGCGTGAGCCACCGCGCCTGGCCGTTTTAAATCTTATATGTCTTATTCTATCCTTATTGCTCTTCTTTTACAAAGTTTTTCTATTTATTCTTCTTTATTTTCTTACATTAGATTTAGAGTCAGTTGGTATAGTTTCTTTCTTCAAAAAAGATGTAGGTGTCATTTTCACATACTTCGCATGAAAACAAAAAAATTTAGAGGGGAACTTAGTAATATCTAGCAAAATTGCATGTGCATTTTGCCTTTTGAACATGTCATTCTAATTCTAGAGACCTAGTCCAGATATTTATTAGCAAAAACATAAAAAGACATACGCACAAAACAATTCATTGTAGCACTGTTTATAATAGCAAAAAGCTGGAAAGCCTAAACTACTGTTGGTAGGAGGCCAGTTGAATAAAATATGTCTACTTACACAATGGAGTAAAGAGTAGTTGTTTGTATTGAGGATTATCTCTCTCTACTATTATGGAGTGATCTGAGTTAAGTGGTATCTAATGAGTTTTTAAATTTTCCTGTTTCTCTGAGCTTTACCTATTGTCACTTGTTTTTAGTGCATTTTGTTTTTTATTAGTGGATTAAATAGTGATTAATACCATTTTTTCTCAAAACAAACAGCTTTCATATTTATTTTACATTTTTCTGTATTTGAATGCATTTTGGGGTTATTTTATAATCTCTAGATTCAGATGCTTCATAACTTCATTTAAATTTTCTTTATTGTTATATAACTATTTAAGTCTGTGCATTTCTTTTTAGCACTCCTTCAGTGAATTCCATAGTTATTCATTGTAATGTTTTTATTGTTTTCTAGAAATTCTAGAGTTCCAGGTTGCATTGTATATTAATTCCAGAGAAGTTTAAAAGTTATTGCTTTGTTTGTTTGCTTATTTTAATTTCCAGACAGAAGTACCTTTTTATTTTCTGGTTTTGTTATATTTTCTATTTTTACCACGTATCAATCAGAGAAATTTTCTATACTATTTACATTTTCTGGAATGTCTTGAGGTTGCTTCATGAGCTTTTAAATGGTTAATTTTCATAAATGCAACAAGGACACTTAAAAAAATCCATTATTCTTATTTTTCAGGGATCAAAGTTTAGTACATACCAATCAAAGGAACTTTTAAAATTATGTTATTTCATCATAGCCTTAAATTTTGTCCAGTTTGGTCTGTCATAGACTAAGAAAAGTAAATTCATTCGCTTGCAGTAAGTGGATATTTTCTCCTTTCATCTTCTATATTTTCTCAGCTACGTCTGTGTATTTCCATTTTAAACTCCTCATATTAGCATTATAAAGGGGCCTTCTCTTCTTCTTTGAATAATTGATGGACTAAATTGCATTTTGTTTAATATCTTAAAGTCAAGATCTCCACATTATTTTTATTTGCATTTGGCCTGGAAATACATTTGCCCATTTCTCTCCCAGATTTTCTAGATTGCCTTGCTCACTGATCTGATTTTCAACCTAGAGTTAGTTTCGTTTATGGTCTAATGTGAAAATCCATTTCTTTTAATGGATGGAAAAGCCCATTAATATTTGCTGTTTGTAAGAATAAAATACCTAGGAATACAGGTAACTAGGCAGGCAAAAGATCTCTACAATGAGAACTACAAAACACTGCTCAAAGAAATCAGAGATGACACAAACAAATAGAAAAACATTCCATGCCCATGGATAGAAAGAATCAATATTGTTAAAGTGGCCATACTGTTCAAAGCAATTTATAGATTCAATGCTATTCCTATCAAACTACCACTGACATTTTTCACAGAACTAGAAAAAAAAATTTTTAATTCATATGTAACAAAAAAGGAGCCCAAATAGCCAATGCAATCCTAAGCAAAAAGAACAAAGCTGGAGGCATCATGCTACCCAACTTTAAACTGTACTACAGTGTTACGTTAACTAAAATAGCATGCTACTGGTACAAAAACAGGCACATAGACCAATGCAACAAAATACAGAGCCCAGAAATAAGGCTGCAAACCTACAGCCATCTGATCTTCAACAAAGCGGACAAAAACAAGCAATGGGAAAAGGACTCCTGATTTAATAAGTGGTGCTACGATAACTTCTTAGCCATATGCAGAAGATTGAAAATGGACCCCTTCCTTATGTTACAGAAAAGGGGTCCCAATCCAGAGCCCGCGGGAGGGTTCTCGGATCTGGCGCAAGAAAGAATTCAGGGTGAGTCCACAGTGCAAAGGAAAAGCAAGTTTATTAAGAAAGTAAAGTGGTGAAAGAACAGCTACTCCATAGAAAGAGTAGGGTGTTCTTGAAAGTAAGAGGAGAAATGCGTCCACCCAAAGTACACTACTCGTATATGTAGGATAAAAAAAAGATCGTGGAGAGATGTGCTGTGATACAAGCCTTTGTGATAAAGGATTAATTTTCTTAATACTATATTTTGCAAGAATTAATATTATTATCTTTAAAGCAAAATTAGGAATGCCTTTGTTCTTAAGATATTGGGATATTAGGACACTCCTAAGTCTGGATCTGTTTAGTAAACATTATCCATCTGCTCCCTTAACCATAAACACCTAGAGGCTAGGAATACCTAACTTTCTGGGAATGTAGCCTAGCAAGTCCCAGCCTCATTTTCCTGGCCCTCACTCAAGATAGAGTCATTCTGGTTTGAATGCCTCTGACACTTACGCCATATCCAAAAATCAACTGAAGATGAATGAAAGACTTAAATGTAAAATCCAAAGCTATAAAGTCCCTGGAAGCCAATCTAGACAGTACCACTCTAGACATAGGACCTGGCAAAGATTTCAAGTTGAAAACACCAAAAGCAATTGTAACAGAAGCAAAAATTGACAAATGGGATCTAATTAAACTAAAGAGCTTCTGCACAGTAAAAGAAACTATCACATAGTAAACAGAGACAACCTACAGAATGGGAGAAAATTTCTGCAAACTATGCATCTGATAATAGTCTAATATCCAGCATCTATAAGGAACTTAAATGTGCAAGAAAAAAAAAAACAACTAAGAAAAAAACAAACAACTCCGATATGGTTTGGCTGTGTCCCCACCCAAATCTCATATTGAATTCCCACGTGTTGTGGGAGAGACCTAGTGGGAGGTAATTGAATCATGGGGGCAGGACTTTCCCGTGCTGTTCTCATGCTGTTCTCATGATAGTGAATGAGTCTCATGAGACTTATGTTTTAAAGAGTCCCCCTGCACAAGCTGTCTTCTCTTGTCTGCTGCCATGCGAGATGTGCCTTTCACCTTCTGCCATGATTGTGAGACCTCTCCAGTCACATGAAACCCTAAGTCTAATAAACCTTTCTTTTGTAAATTGCCCAGTCTCAGGTATGTCTTTATAGCAGCATGAAAATGAACTAATACAAACCCCATTAAAAAATGGTAAAAGGACATGAACTTTTCAAAAGAAGACATATATGTGGCCAAGAAGCATAGGAAAAGAGCTCAACATCACTGATCATTAGAGAAATACAGATCAAAACCACAATGAGATACCATCTCATACCAGTCAGAATGGCTATTACTAAAAAGTCAAAAAATAACAGATGCTGGCAAGGTTGTTGAGATAAGGGAATACTTATATCCTGCTAGTGGGAGTGTAAATTAGTTCAACCATTGTGGAAAGCAGTGTGGTAATTCCTCAAAGAATTAAAAAGGGAACTACTATTTGACCCAGCAATCCCATTACTAGGTATATACCCAAAGGAATATAAATTGTTCTACCATAAAGATACATGCATGTGTATGCTCATTACAGCACTATTCACAATACAAAAGACATGGAATCAACCTAAATGACCATCAATGGTAGACTGGATAAAGAAACCGTGGTACACATACACAATGGAATACTATGCAGCCATAAAAATGAATGAGATCACGTGCCTTGCAAGGACGTGAATGGAGCTGGAAACCATTATCCTTAGCAAACTAATGCATGAACAGAAAACCAGCTACTTCATGTTCTCACTCATAAGTGGGCGCTAAAGGATAAGAACATATGGACACATAGAGGGAAACAACAGACACTGGGGCCGGAGGGTGAAGGGTGGGAGGAGGAAAAGGATCAGGAAAAATATCTAATGGGTACTAGGCTTAACACCTGGGTGACAAAATAATCTGTACAACAACCCCATGACATGAGTTTACCTATGTAAGAAACCTGTACATGTACCCCTGAACTTAAATATGTGTGTGTGTGTGCACGCGCGCATGTGTGTGTGTAATAGTTGCAATAAGTTATTTGGGCTTTTTAAATAGTTTCAACTATTATTTTAAATTTGGGGGTGCATATGCAGGTTTGTTACATGTGTGTATTGCATGATGCTGAGTTTTAGGGTACAAATGATCCCATCACCCAAGTAGTGAGCATAATACTTAGACAGGTCATTTTTCAGCCCTTGCCACCCTCCCTCTCTCCCCCTGCTAATTGTCCCCAGTGCCTATTATTTCCATCTTTAGCTCCATGTTTGCTCAGTGCTTAGCTCCCACTTGTAAGTAAGAACATGTGGTATTTGGTTTTCTGTTCTTGCATTACTTTGCATAGAATAATGGACTCCAGCTGCATTCATGTTGCAACAAAGGACATGGTTCCACTCTTTTTTTATGGCTGTGTAGTATTCCATGGTGTATATATACATTTTCTTTATCCAGTGCATCATTGATGGGCACCTAGGTTGATTCCATGTCTTTGCTATTGTTAACAGTGTTGTGATGAACATAGAAGTGCAGAGGTCTTTTTGGTAGAACGATTAAATTTCCTTTGGATATATATCCAGCAATGGGATTCCTAGGTCAAATGCTAGTCCTGTTTTAAGTTCTTTGAACAAATTTACATTCCCTCCAACAGTGTATAAGTGTTCCCTTTCTCCACAGCCTCACCACCATGTTACTTTTTGACATTTTAATAATGTCGATTCTGACTGATGTGACATTATTTGTTGACATGCAGATGCCAATAAACATTACCCTGCCAGAAATATCTATCTGTTGCACCACTTGGATGTGTGCTTTTAAGGGGATTTCCTCTCAAGTTGGAGATATTAGCTCTTCACCATGTCTTTATCTTTTCTGAGTATCTCTGTTGTACTCTGTACATCGTTCTCCCTGTGAGATCACATACACTGTCAGTAATTTGTTCCATAAAAATGCTTTTTAAATCTATGTAAGGTGTACATCAATCAGGTAATGAAACACATTCCTGTTTGATTTGTGAAATCACACTCAATGCTACATGGGACATTTACCCCTCTAATACTGGCCTCAAGGATACAGTCTTACATTTCCACTTTCCTTGGAGATATATTGAATATTCTGCCTTCGAATATAGCCAAAATAGAATTCAAAAATTTCTGCCAAATCACTGTTCTCCAATATGAACTCCATATTATCCTCAAAAAAATATGTAGTAAATTGACAGACCACTGTCCTTTTTCTCATTTCATTCCCCTTGCCTAGAAGGCTATATTCATGTATGGAGAGTTCACTCATCCTTTAAGATCCACCTTCAATTTGCCTCCCAGTTGAGCATATTCTCACCTTCTTTAGAACAAAATTTGTTTGGGATATACCACTGAGTTTTGCGTTTATAAAATTCATCATCGTCTTGTGAATTACTTTCCTACATGAACATTATTTTTGCAATTAAATTGAAATTATCTCAGAAAAATGGAACTTCCTTATAATTCTATAGACACATACTTGGCAGTACTATTCAACTGCAGAGATTAGACCTCATTAAGAGTTTGTTTATAATTATAGCATCTTAGTGTAATTCACCTATTCAGTTCACTGGTTTTAGAGTAATTCTGAAAGAAATCTTAATGGAGATATTCAGTGATGAGCAAAAAGCTCGTACGTACCTAGAAGCAAAGAAGAGGCAGAAAGAAAAGTGTATTAGGGTTCTCTAGAGGGACAGAACTAATAGGATAGATGTATATATGAAAGGGAGTTTTTAAGGAGAATTGACTCACACGCTCACAAGGTGAAGTCCCTCGATAGGCCGCGTGCAAGCTGAGGAGCAGGGAAGCCAGTAGTGGCTCTCAGTCCGAGTCCCAAAACCTCAAAAGCAGGGAAGCTGACAGTATAGCCTCCAGTCTGTGGCGGAAGACCTGAGAGCCCCAACAAACCACTGGTGTAAGTCCAAGAGTCCAGAAGCCAAAGAACTTGGAGTCTGATGTTCAAAGGCAGGAAGCAACCAGCACGGGAGAAAGATAAACGCCGGAAAACTCAGCAAGTCAGCTTCTTCCGCGTTCTTCTGTCTTAAAGCCAAGGTGACAGCTGATTGGATGGTGCCCACCCACATTGTGGGTGGGTCTTCCTCCCCCAGTCCACTGCCTGAAATGTTAGTCTCCTCTGGCAACACCCAGAAACACCCAGATACACCCAGAAACAATACTTTGCATCCTTTAATCCAAAGGATTAACCATCACAAAGAGCAAGAAAGAAAGAATGGTAGAAAAGAGAAGACAACATACTTTGTTTCACTCATATTTTTATTGGGGCAATCCCTTTTCCTGGGTCAAAATTTTTAGTAATAGAACATTTAATAAATCTTTGCACTTACAGATTTTTCCAAAATCTTATAAAAATCTTCAAATATGCAGCAAAGTTGAAAGAATTTTTTTTTTTTTTTTTTTCTTGAGACGCAGTCTCCTTCTGTCACGCAGGCTGGAGTGCAGTGGCGCAATCTCGGCTCACTGCAAGCTCCGCCTCCCAGGCTCACGCCATTCTCCTGCCTCAGCTTCTCCGAGTAGCTGGGACTACAGGCGCCCGCCACCACGCCCGGCTAATTTTTTGTATTTTTTAGTAGAGACGGGGTTTCACCGTGGTCTCGATCTCCTGACCTCGTGATCCGCCTGCCTCGGCCTCCCAAAGTTCTGGGATTACAAGCGTGAGCCACCGCGCCTGGCCAGTTGAAAGAATTTAAAATAAACACCAGCACATTCACTTCCTAAATTTACCACTAGTATTTTATTTATTTTTAACCCTGTATTTACTCATCTCCCCATCATCAAGCTCTGTTCGTTTTAAAGTAAATCACAGAATCTCTATTCTTCTGCTTAAGTACTTCAGAATGCATATTATAAACAAGAGTGCAATTTTTTTTTACAGTTTCTTTTCTTTTGATTTAAAATTTACTGCATACCATTATCTGACCATACCATTATGTGACAGCTACACTGGGACAGCTCTGTGCTTAACAACTGGAGATGCCTAGAAAAGTCTGTTACCAAGATAAAACAAGTGGGTTAACTAAAGATTAATAATGTGCTGTTTAATTTTCCCATTTTATACTTTACACCCAAGACCAACTTGTTTACTGATCACTTACACCTGGTGTAACTGGTTAAATGTTTACTAGCTTGGCAATGTGACTATCGGCATAAAAGATCTTGCTGGAAAGTTTTTCCTGGTCTCATGAAACTCATATTCTTCATTCCATATTGGTGGCTTATAATCCACAGACTAAGAGTGTTAGCTGTGCCCAGGAGTCTCTCTGGCCCCCAGGCTTGCATATACTTTATTTCTCCGGTTGTGCCATTCTTTTCGCCTTGATTCACGCCTTATATGAATATTCTCCATGAGGGTTTTTTAAAAATCTAATCTTGTAAACTTTTTGCATTTATATAGTATGAAATAAATAAAGTGAAGGAGAGATTTGAGTTTCAATAAATGGATATAGCTGGATAACCCAACTCCTTTCGAGACATAGGATATTATTTTTACCCCAGAATGTTCCCTTATGCCCCTTCCCAATCAATCTCTTAAATACTCCCAGAGACAACTCCTGTTCTCTTGGTTTGCTTTTTCTCGCTATACATTAGGTTTGCCTATTGCAGGACTTCATATACACGGAACAGTATGTGCTTTTATGGTTAGCTTCTTATGCTGAGCATAATGTTTTTGAGATTCATTCTTGTTGCTGTATCACTACGTTGCTGCTTTTCATTGTGGAAAAATATTTTCATGTATTAATATACCACATATTCATTCTTCTATTCATGTACTGCAAGGTTTTTTTTTTTTTTTTAACAGTTTAAAGCAATTCAGAAAAGAGCAGAATGATCATAATTATAAATTTCTTTGGGGTAAATACCAACGATAAAAAATGCTGGGTCTCATGGTAAGTATATGTAGAGTTTTATAAGAAACTGCCAATACTTTCTCCAAGTGGCTGCTGCATTTTACATTCCCATCAGTAATGTATGGGTTTCACTTACTCAATATCCTTATCCATATTTAATATTATCAGTCTATTTACTTTAGCCACTCACATGGATGTATAATGGTATCCTAGCATAGTTTTAATTTGTATTTTCTGATGACTAATGATACTGAGAAGTGTGACATATGCTAAAAGGACATTTGTACATGTTCTTTTGTCATATATATTTAAAATATTTTGCCAATTTTTAATTGAATTGTTTGCCTTTTCATTATTGAGTTATAGCATTTTATTATGTATTCTAGGTAACAGTCCTTTTGCAGTTATATGTTTTACAAACCTTGTCATCCATGCTGTGGCTTGCCTATACATATATTTAACTACAATGCCTTTTGGTGAACATAAGTATTTAACAATTTTTTAAAGCCTAGTTTATCAATTTAACCTGCAGAAGCATAAAAAGTAATAAATCATTGTTGTTTTAAACTGTAATTTTTGGGGTGGTTTGATATACAATAATAACACACTTGTCTGTATACATAGGTTAAAGGTAAAATTTAAAAAATAAGTTTAAAAAATGAGAGATTTGATTCAGTCTCACCCATCTAAAGGGTACTGAACTGATAAAAGCTGAACATTTTTATTACAGTAAATATAAATCATGACTTTCTTATATATTCCCCCATTCAGTCATGAATACTAAGGAATTCAAATTCTTCATGCATTATGCAAAGACTGACACAGAAACTCTTGAAATCTCACAAGAATGGAGCTCCACTTTAAAATTTTGATTGGTACTTTTTTTAAGTGCTAGCTCTTGATAATTTGTTTGATGTAGCCATTAACACTTCTTCAATGTGAAAAATCAGTCAACTAAAATTATTTGAACCACAAAAAATTGGAGATGAGATTTATATAGTTATGGTTGTCCTGGTTATAATGTAAAACAATCAATTAAAAAGATTGTAACAGTGCCTGTCCTCATTTACAGCAGGGGATAATAATAATATGATATGCTCTTCTTGAGGGTATTAACTAACTAATGTCAATAAGGATTGTGGGTGTCTTTTTTTTCTTGAGAAGACAATTACAAACTTTAAAGCTGTGTTTGACTCACTTATATTTTAATGCAAAGAGATTAACAAAATCAAAAATATTTTGTAAATAAATTATATTATTTTGTGTTTTAAAATTTCATGTGTCTCTGGAAAAGAGTAGTTTTAAAACCTTAAGAACAGTATAGCCATCTAAATTTGGGGGAGATACGGAAAAAGTACATTCTCTAAAATATTTTCTTTAATTTGAAATCACAAAAATGTACAGCCTAATAATGAAATGATTATATTATGTTTGGGATAAGTTATTAAAGAATATTCCTTTACTCGGGTTATATTGGGTTAAGACTTGGTTTTTATCTGAAAGTGTATACTAGGATCCATGTCCATTCATTCACTCCACAAATATTTATTAAATACCCAACTTTATGCCAGGTGTTGTTAAGAGCTCTGCAAATACAAAAATGAGCAAAATTAAAAAGTTTTTACCCTCATGGAGCTGACTTTATAATGAGAAGAAGGAATTCTTAACTAAATTATATAGTGGAAATAAGTACTCTCGAGACAAATAAAACAGGTTAAAGTGTTGGTGAGTGGTGAAAGAAGAGGGAACACTATGTGCTAGGGAAAGACCTATTTGATAGATGATGCTCAAGGAGATAATTGAAGGGCATGAGAGAGCCAGCCATTTAGCTTGCTGGAGGAGGAAAAGTGGTCCAAGAAAAGGAAGAGAAAGGGCAAAAACCTCGGAACAAAACTATGTGCCTATCTTCCAGAAATCCAATATGGCTGGCACAGAGTGACATTGGGGATATGTAGCTGGGGTCAAACTGTATCATATCTCTTAGGGTACTGTGGACTTCTTTTTTTTTTTTTTCCCTGACTGAGAAGGTAAACCACTGGATGACTTTGAGTAGAGAAGCGACATAATCTAACTCTTTTATAATTCACCCTTTCTGCTCCATAGAGCAAACATCAAGGTTAAGAGTGGAAAGTGTCACAGCAATTAGGAGACTAGACAGTTACCCACTTAAGAGATGTTTGTGCCTTGGACCAGCAGGGCTAGCACTGGACATGACCGTAATGTGGCTGGATAAACAAGTCTGGAGTTCAAGAGAGAAGACTTGGTTGGAGTTCTAAATTTGAGGGACCATACCATGTAAGTGGTATTTAAAGCTCAAAATTGGATGATACCTCTTTCTAAGTGGATATGGTTAGAAAATAAAGTGTTGAGGGAGACAGAGGAAGAACAAGTTAAGAAACTGTGAAATAAAACCAGGGAGGTTGGAGGTAAAACAGGCAAATGCTATGTATCCGAAACTAAGTAAAGAAAGTGTACTAAGAAGGAAGGAGAGTCATCTACTGTGTCAAATGATGCTAGTAGATTTAGCAAGGTGAGGTCTGAGAAATGACTGTTGGATTTGTCAATATGAGTGAAAGGCACTGGTGAAAGGAAAAATTTTGATTGTGTTGGGGTAAATGCTTAGGGGATAGACCATTCTTCCTTAGACTTTTGGGTAAGAGGGGACTGAGAAATGGAGATGACAATTGTAGCAGAAAAATTGGCCAGAAGAAGGATTTTTTAATGTAAGAAATCACAACACCTTTATAAGCAGCTAGAAATGATGCAATGGAGAAAAAGAAAAACTGATGACCTATGTAAGAAGAACCTGATAGTAAAACATCATGGAACGTTTCTTTAGATTCACCCAATCCCTATGTTCTGTCTTTGGAGCTAACTCTTGCTCTTCCTTCTGCTGCCACTTTCGTGGAATTACTTCTTTTTAAATTTTATTTAATTTTATTTATTTTTTGAGACAGAGTCTTGCTCTGTCACCAAGGCTGAAGTGCAGTGGCACAATCTCAGCTCACTGCAACCTCCGCCTCCCGGGTTCAAGCAATTCTCCTGCCTCATCCTCCCCAAGTAGCTGGGACTACAGGCATGCACCACCACACTCAGCTAATTTTTGTATTTTTAGTGCAGATGGGGTTTTGCCATGTTGGCCAGGCTGGTCTGGAACTCCTCACCTCAGGCGATCCACTCGCCTCAGCCTCCAAAAGTGCTGGGATTACAGGCATGAGCTACTGCGCCAGGCCCTGTGGAATGACTTCTGAAGCCTCATTAGTTGCTTCTAGCTCTTCATCTCTGGTTCCATTCTCCAGAAATCTATGCCTCAGTCCTCCTCTCTTGTCTCAGTAAAGCATGCCCTCATCCTTCATTAGACAAGTTTAAAATGTTTTCACTTTACTTTCCGAATGTATCCTACACCTATTTTGAATCTAATAGTCTTAAATAGTTTAGCAAGAGGCATTTGGTATGTGGGTGCATACTTTTGCAATATTTATAAGAAAATGTTCAGTTTTATTCCCGCTAACTTTAGAGCCAAGCAAAGAACATTTATTTCTTTATTAGAAAATTCTGAAACGTGGGGATATAGTTTGGATATTTGTCCCTGCCTAAATCTCATGTTGAAATGTAGCACCCAGTATTAGAGATAGGGCCTGGTGGAAGGTATTTGGCTCTAGGAGCAGATCCTTCATGAATGGCTTAGGCTATCCCCTTGGTGATGAGTGAGCTCTCGCTCTGAATTCACAGGAGATCTAGTCATTTAAAAGTCTGTGGCACCTCCCCCACTTCTGCTCAGTCTCCCTCATTTGCTCCTACTTTCATCATGTGAGATGTCTGCTCCTCCTTCACTTTCCACCATGATTGGAAGCTTCCTGAGACTTCCCTAAAAGCCTAGCAGATGCCAGCACCATGCTTCCTGTAAAACTTGCAGAACCACGAGCCAATTAAACCTTTTTTCTTTATAAATTACCCAGTTTTAGGTACTTAATTATACCAATGCAAGAACAGACTAAGGCACCTAGTATATCATCTTTGGGAATACTCACTAGATTGCTCAAGTTTCCTTGATACAATTTCTCCAACAGGAGGTAATCATTCCCATGAGGAGGTAATATTCACTTCTCTCCATTTTGTCACCCACTCCATCCCTTGTTTTCTAACCTACTTCTCCTCCTCTCCTCTCACTTCCTTTTTTAAAACAGCAATCTTTTCTGAGTAGAAAAGGAATAGTCCTTAATTGCAAAAAAGATATACTAAAAAATATAAGGAAAAAATTTAAAAAGAAGAAAATTACTGAAATTTTAACCACTCACCATAGTATTTCTGATTCATTTCTCTGTTACTTTGCAACTTATTTTACAAATAAGAAATCACACATAAAATTTGCACTTAAAATGATTAGAAAATGACCACCATTTTCTAACTATAATAAAAATACTGTTTTACATAACTGTAGATTTTGTAGTATTTCATTGTGTAGACACACCATAGTTAAGTTTGAAACAGTTAAGTAGTTGCTGGTATTTTGTCATTATAAAACATGCGTTGTAAATTGTTATTCTGTAAATGTTTATCTATGTTCTTTGGAGTGTTCCTTAACGCATATATCCAGAAACACAAATTCTGAGTCAAAGCGTGTCAACCTAGGCTTTGGGTCATATGTTCACACATTATAGTTTCCAAAAATTCATGTTTTACATCTTTAGTAATTTGCTAAAAATGGTATACTACAGTTATGATTTATATACTAATTATTAGTAAGCATAATCTCTTTCAATTTTGATTAAACATTTGCCTTTCTGGTTTTGTGAATAGTTTGAGTGCCTTGTCCAGTTATCTGTGGCTTACTTTAAAGTATTTCCCCCTCTATAAAGTGGTTTAATGTCCTTTTTATTAAGAAAGCCAACAATCTTTCACGTTTATTTTAAATACATTCCTGTGTTTTTTCTTTTAATTCTATTTTGGGGTTTTTAAATTTGTTTGCTTCTGGGGTTTTTGGAGGTTTGTTTGTTTCTGGGTGTTTGTTTTTGTTTTGTTTTGTTTTGCTTTTACTTTAGTGTCTTGAAGGTGTTTACAAACAGTAAGATAGAGTGGTTATTTTTAGCTGTTTGGTTTTATTCCAATTCATAAAGCTTGTCTCCACTCACAAGTTAGATAAATACCTATCTATATTTTCTGCTGTTTTAAAGTTTTGTTTTCTATGTTTGGCTTTTTCATCCTTTTATAATCTATTTTGATAAAATGGAGTGAAGTGAAATCAAAATGGATTTTTAAAACTATCTCATCAACACTGTCAGCAATATATTTTGAAAGATCTATCTCTTTCACCTGATTCATGAGGATTTATTTATCATGCATTTTGTTATAGGGTCTGGTTCCATGATAGCTATTCTACCCCATTGATCTGCCGGTCTATTTTTCACCACTAAGTACAACAGTTTAATCATTTAAATTACACAGTTAATTATTCTAGTTTTATATAATATTTTATTATCTTCTAGGACTAGATCCTATATATTCTTTCCTTCAAAATTTTCAAAATGTTTTACACTTGCTTGTTTGTTCAGATAACAATGAAGTATATTTTTATTGTAGTTTTGTATAGTGATTGAGAAAATCCACTCTAAATCCAGTTTGCATAGGTTCAAATATCCCAGCTTCATTAAACACTAGCTTTATAACCTTGGGCAAGTTATGTGAACCCTCTTTGCCTCAGTTTTGCTTCTGTAACATGAGTATAGTAATATACATACCACATATAGCTGCTGTGATGATAGAGTGAATTATTAAATATATGTAAGGCTCTTAGAATAGTACCTGGCAACATAATATAGAATATTATGTAGAGATATTTTCTATTATTATTTAGTGACAACCACTTTGCTAAGTTTTATATGCATCCTATCACTGAATCTATGTTTGATCCCAGTTCTCAGGACTCTCCCCATATGACTTAGTGATCTTCTGAAAACTAATCAAGTTAAAATAATTTCACATTTTTTCGTGGGCAAGGAGTTCCACAGGGAAAAATCCTGAAATTCATTTTTCCATTTGTTTCAATTATTTTTATAGGCTACTGATTCTCTTGACTTTCCAACCAACAGAATGGGAAGAAGAAAAAAACAAATGCTAGTGTAAATATGCTTGTTAACATCATTCCTAGCTTATTTTTATTGAAACATTGCATTATTATGTGTCTTTTGTTGTGGTTTTATTCAGTCTATAAAACAGAATTGTAGAAATGACTTTGCACTTTCTAGTTTGTCTGAAATAGACACCCAGATATCAATGATATTCTCTTAGTTGGTCCTTTGTGATACAGTCTGGGCTCTCACTTGTTAAGATACAGAAGATTTACCAAGAGGGCAGATTAAAATTCTGACTCAGTAGGTCTGCACATTTAATAAGCCCTCTTCCCCAGGTGAGAGGAAACCAGTGATCCCGAAGGAGGGTCACGAAGGCAAGCATCTGGCACTGCCTATAACCATGGCTGCTTCCTTATTAAAAAACAAAGAGGACAGACTTCTCAGATTAAGAGAGATGTTGTCAGATTACAGTGTGAAACAGAATGAGTCAGGGATGGAAAGAAAATACAGACACAGCTACATATGCTACTGGTGCTCCGATAACATCTGCTTAAAATCAACAGCTGCATTGTCAAGCAGGGTCTGAAGATACTTCTCCATGATGCAGAATCCCTACTGCAGAGATACAGTCTACTTCCTTAATGCCACCTCTTCTCTGGTGTCCACTTATACACACACACACACACACACACACACACACACACCCCCGCACAGGCTCAAGAAACAGTGGCCTGTTAAAAGGCCATATAAAACCTCAGTCTCCACTTTACAGTGGGCTCTCAACAGATTCCCTATTTGAGTCAAGCCCTTCCCTAATCACCCCAGAACTCTGGATTGTAGCTTCCATGCTTTTCCTTCCCATGGCTGACTCTTCATTCAACTATAGTCATTTCAAGAGGAAGAGAGGAAAATCATTAGATCTTTCTACATTTCAGTGTAAGTATGAGAACAATCTCTTTCAAAAACATATCCAGGATTATACAGTCAATGATGCCACACTGAGATTTTACCTCTGGAAATGTCATCACCAATATGTTATTAAATATGAATTAAACTGTGCAGTTTTCCAGTAGGTCAGCATAAATGCATTCTCTTTCATACACGGTATTTCCTTTCTCTCTCCAGTCTCTTCTCCTACCATCAGCACTATGTTGTAATGAATTCCACATATCAGTGAGAGCCACAGTATTTTGAGAACCAGTCTAGGGCTTAATGTTTCAGAGAGTTCAGAAATAGTGCAACATTTGAATAAGAATTATGAGTGAAATGGGTTCTCAGAGAAGTATCAATCATGTTTAACTTGCAAGTTAATATTTCCATAGTCTGACATGTTTCAAGTGTATGATAAGCTTGTATAGGGAGAAAATGAGGCTGGGGATTTTCCCAAAAATTGGTTATCACTCATTGAATTTTTTTAATGGTTTAATATTTGCTTAGAGTTTTACAGTGCATTCATTGTGTTCTGCTAAAAATATTCACTAATAGATGATGCTTAAGGATAGTAGGTTTTAACACAGTCAGTTTTCCGGGCAGTGATAAAATAGTCATAGGTAATAGAACTCATCATTTTCAACTCACTGAAGGCTAATGGTTTTAGTGCATGAGTTATAAGTTTCACTGACCAATTTGCTTCACTTAAGAATCTAAGTAATAGCACAAAACCCTGTGGAGCAAAACTTCAAAGAAATACGAATGGGTAAAAAGGATTACATGAACAAACAATGAACTAACACTCAAGCACAAAAAGTGGAATTCAACGAACACTAAAACTCTTAGGTGTGAAAACAATTAGCTCCAAACAGAATGAAGCAGAAACGGACTCCCTTTTTCTTAGGCCATTTTAAAAACACTCGTGTGATATTAACTACCCTTGCAAATTCCACCAACTCAGGTAAACAGTTAGGAACCAGCAACTGACAACATTTTTACATTTCTGGAGTACCATTTAGGGAACATAAATGGAGCTTAATATGACATTTTAATATCCTGTAAACTATTATTATATGCAAGAATCTTCCCTTTGATGCTTGCCATAGTCTAGTCATTTATATACACAATAATAATTTACTCTTAGTGACTACGGCTTTTCCTCATCCTCGTCTTCATTCCATAGACTGATTTCATGTCAATGAATACCATGAGGCTGGAAAGTCACTATCCTAGAATTCCAGGAGAACTTCAGAGCTGAAACAGAAAGTCGCTAGCATGTTGTGACAAGTTCAACTTCCAGCTGGTTGTGGTACAGTGGGCGGAATCTTGGACTTTGCAGTCAGAAATTTTGAGTTCAAATCCAGGTTCTTCTGATTTCTACGTGTGCGGTCTTGAGCAAATCACACCACTCTCCTACCCTGTTTCTTCACTGTGAAGTAATGATGGTAATTCCTATCCTGTAGAATTAAATATGACATTATATGCAAAATATTTGTGCTTGTCTAGCACTTGACATATAGCAAGTACTCATAATTGTGGCCTAAATCTAAATGTTGCAGAGATTCCAGAACCTTCACTTAATTTCTACTCTCAATCAAACCTAAGAATTCATGTAGACACAAACAGAGAGAGCACCACTCTTCCACTGCATGCACAGCTTTAGTAAATGTTCTATTCATTACACATTGGGGGTCCGCAAAGACCTGGCATGTATTTGATGTGCAGGCCACTTACTGCTAGAAGTAATTTCATAAATGTTACTGATTTGAATAACAATAATAACAAACACAATGTGCAAGGCACTGTTCTGAATGTATTACCTGCATTAATTTATTTAACCCACACAGTAAGTTCACACAAAAAAGAATTAATTTATTTTCTGTGTCTAAAGGCACAAGCAACAAAAAGAATAGAATCCCTTATGTCATAAAAATGCTTCTACAATAATGAGAAGCCTGATTTTGTGCAGCTGTTCTTTTTGCATCCCCTTCAGCTCCAGTTTGTTTTAAGAATACGGGAATCACTCCAAATCCAGGATGCAGAGTTCCATAGAAATGGTCCAGGTGGCCAGCTGTTTAAAAGAGGTGCATACAGCTAGAACTATAAGCTTCTCAGCTAAGGAAGAGGAAACGTCAACCTAATTTAATCACAATATCATTAATCAAAACAACTTTTCCATAAATCATTGGAAATTATAAACGAAAAAAGAAAATTTCCTTCCTTTCACTTTTTACTCTTTCTTGATTTTATATATACTGCTAATACAGGACTTATTTTTTACATTGATGACCGGAATAGTATTTTCTTGAATTCTGCCAGATGGTTGAAAATATTAAGATCTCAGTCTAAGATATCAAAGAAAGAGACTGAACAAAGACAGGCTCATATTGAGAGCATTTAGTGGCATTCAGCGATATTTTCACCCTCTAAGTAACTGTGATTCTTATTATTCTTTCTTCCCCACTAAACTTTCAGCTCTTATATAAATGTTTCCTGAGATTCAAAATTTTTTGTTTTAAGTATAAAGTTTTAAAAAATATTATTAAATAATATTCCAGCAAACAGCAGCATTTTCTGTATTTGTACATTTTGAAACATAATGAAACAAGAACTTCATAACAGAAATAAGACATTAACCAAAACTTAAAATGATTTTATAGATCAACAAATTTGGAAAGGCTTATATATTAAATGTTGCAATAGGATAATAAGACAATGCTTCTTTCTCATAATACTCCTTGTTTCTTCATATCAAAATTTTCAGTGCATGGTTATTCTATTTTTGAAAGTGTGAGGTTCATTTTTTGTTTTCTTTTTAACTGTGATAACTTAATCCAAATTCAATAACTCTGTAACTGTATTGCCACTGCCTACATTTCCACATAAATTGGATTCTCTTTCATTACATAATTAATTTTTAGAAAGGACATTGTGTTTCCACATCTCAAAGTTTATCCATTATTGCTAAGAATATTTTGCATCCATCAAGTTTTAAATCATTTTAGTTAAATATTATTTTAGTTTGGAATGAAGCAATTCTTAGCTGTTTAAGTTATTCTGCATTATATATTAATACAGTTACAATTTATTTGAAATATATAATCAAGAGTGTAAAGGTTATGCTAAATAAGATAAAACTGAGTCATATTCTACCTTGCTACATTTGGACATGCAATTGTCTTTAAAGCCCTGAATTATAGAAATTGATTAAGGTTACCCTGATTTAAAAATGGATAATACTTAAGCATAAAGGAAAAATGTTTAGGCAGAGGAAGATGGGGTGGGGTAGTGGCACTAACTACTGGGCTCGGCAAAGGTCCAATGACAAGAGAACTTGGGGAAAGAAAACATGACCCCAAATAGAGGGACTGAAAGTATTTCTGGATTACCAAAGAAAAGAGTTCAAGTTTCAGAGAAATAAATGAAAGATTAGGGGAGAGGTAGACAAAAGCAGACTTTTAGATACTCTGTAACCATTCAAGGACATTGAACTTCATCCCAAATCAGTGGTTCTCAAGCTTGAGTGTGCATTGAAATCAACTGAAAGGTCTGTTAAGGCAGTGTGGGTACCCGCCTCCAGAGTTCCTGATACAGTAGGCTTTGGGTGGGGGCAGAGTATCTGCAGGTTTAATTGATTCCCAGGAAATGTTGATGCTATTGATTCAAAGACACACACTTTGAGAACCTGTTCTAAGAGAAACTTCTGAAGAACTTTCAAGAGGGGAGAGTCTTGCTCTTTGGAAAACTCACTTTTGCTATGGAGTAGAAAATAGATTCAAGAAGAGGAAATGTGGAGGATGCCAAGAAGCAGTTGCTATAGTAAAGACAAGACAGCAGAGAAGGAAAAAAGCAGAGTCTAGAACTCTTGACAGATGGATGTCACAGATTGTTCTCAAGGTTCTGGCTTGAACACCTGAGTAAATGGTTGACATTATCTGCAATAACACTGGCAAACGGACCACTTCCAGGGAGAGGACAGTGTAGGACACGTAAAGGTTGAGTGCTAGTGGTATTCTGGTAAGGGTTTCACACCTGTTCTCTGTGAGGAGAGGAAAGCCCCGGTTTGTAGACCTTGCTAATTTACATGGGGTAAACACTCCCTCTGTGGCCAATGTGATGTGGCAGAAGAGGGAAGAGATGTGCAGTAACACACCATTATGTAGCATTCCCACCACAAAGATGCAAAGCCAAATTCTGGATAGGAGTGCTGCATAGGAGTTGTGGGTAGACTTAAGAGCATAGTAAGTCACGGGTACAATGGTAATTTTCAGTAAATAAGCAAACCACAGGCAAGCGTCTATTTGTGACACCAGATCACAGTCTAAGTGAGCCCATGAGTAACTAAGGTGGTAGGAGCATCAGTCTCAAAAGATGTGCAAGGAGAGGTGTGGACAGGGGCAGTCCTCAAAGAAAAGGCAGTCACAATGGATATAGAGGAGATCAGTCATCAGATAGCAGGCTCTTGGCAACCCATTATGGTTCAAGGCCAAGGTTCTTGTCTCCCTAGAAAAGCAGTAGCTAGATTTATGCAGTGACTTAGTATTAAGGAATAGACATATTAGCTCACCTAAAAAAGAGCTATGGTATGAGGCAGGAGCTCAAGTAAGATAAGAAGGGCATTCAATGAATATGGGTTTTAAGAAAAGTCGAAACCTAGTTGCCCAGACTGTTGTCCAAGGGATATCACCAGCAAGGACAAAAATGCCCAGCTGGATAACACTGGTATGAATCCAGGCATTGGATCAGGGGTTATGCTTTCCAGGTAAGGCTAAAAGAGGTTTTTAGAGGCTGGGAATCAAGCAGAATGTAATAATTTTACAGGTCATTTAAACTAGTCTGTCTTGATTATCCTGCAGAACATCTCGTCCTCATGTATTAGCACTGTTCATGGGCAAATAGTTTTTACTCCTAGGAGAGAGAAGAAGTGTGCTTTATTTAAATGCAGTTTTTGAATGTGTTGCTTATGCTCACTGGTTAGTAGATTTCATGTATAACTAAAATATAATAAACCATAGGCACCATCAAGTCCTAAATAAAAAGAGAGAGTTTGAGTGCCCTAATGTTTTTGAAACTATTTATTTGAGTAGTCAAAAACATCAGTCTACCTTGTAGATGCCAGAATAAATAAATTCAATGAAATCAATTGCAAATTTATCTGAATTGATAGGAAGGAAGAAGCAGGACAATGTTGTTTTCTATATACTGCAGTCTTTTAGACTATTTTGCATTAAAATCCTGTATACTCAACTAAAAAGCATAAAAAATATCTTAGTCTAGTTCATGTACTGAAACAAATCATTTTAGCTTCCTATTACTTGGATATTTATTGCATTTACATCAGTACAAATTAATTTAATTTGTTTTAAAGCAATAGGAAATTTCAAAAACCAACTTTATATATTTCTATTAAGAAAAAACTAATAGAAGGAACTGTCTATCCAAAATAACATAACAGACTCAAGGATTTCAGAATGCAGCCATAAGCAGAAAAAAAATGTTTTGTTTTCCCCAGCACTTATTTTCTCTTTCTTTCTTTCTTTCTTTTCTAATTTTTAATTTCTGGGGTACATGTGTAGGATGTGCACATTTGTTACATAAGTAAACGTGTGCCATGGTGCTTTGCTGCACCTATCAACCCATCACTTAAGGATTAAGCCCAACATGCATTAGCTATTTTTCCTGATGCTCTCCCTCCCTCCACCGCCCCCTTCCCTGGAGAGGCCCCAGTATGTGTTATTCCCCTCCCTGTGTCCACATGTTCTCATTGTTCAGCTCCCACTTTTGAGTGAGAACATGCGGTGTTTCATCTTCTGTTCCTGCGTTACTTACTAGCGCTTCTTTTCTAGCACCCTTTGTTGTTTTTACCTAATTTTGGAGACCGTTTCTTTAAAAAGAAAAAAAAATCAGTTATTCCATTTGGTTTCTATAGTAACAAAAACTAATTTCTGGGTTTCTTCATGATCTATGATCATGTTGAAACCAAAGAGCACTCATGGGTCTTGCAAAATTCATAAAGTCCTGAACAAATAGGACTGCCATCTTCTGGCATTTGTCTGAAATGACTGATAATTGTACCAATTCTACATTGTAATCATAAGATTTTTATCCTCATTTTTTCACCTGCTATTTTTTAACAAAGCATGACATAGTACATGATCAGACAGTTCTTGGGTGACATCATCAACTTGCATATAAGCCATTTGTCCCAAAGGGAACATGCAGAAGTGAGGATATCTTAATAAAAATGTTTATTCCAGAAAGTTGGAAGAGAAATACACTGGGTACTGAAAGGATCAAAATCTTTCTGCTTCTTTCAAGGGGTTATTTAATCGTTTTAGAATCAAAACAATTCAAAACATGGGTTGTGCAGTTCAAGGGAGATTTCACCAGTGATTACTATTACAGTGTTTTTCTCTTGTAGGAAAGAACAGAAATAAGACTAATGGAAGAGGGCATATAAGATCTGTAGACTTCCTCCCACCCTTTACAGCTGACAGCAGTGAGTTATGAGGTGTTACAGAGTAAAACAGAGTTACCATAAGAGCTGTCCAAATAACTTATGGCCTTGAATCACAACACCATCTTCAGAAGATAATTCATGTCACGAGTGAATGTTCAGTAATATGGATTTTCTCCAAAACACCATATTTAACAGGCAACATCATTGAGAGGTGAATTTAATGGCAGAGTGAATTATTTAATAGAATTGAACTATACTCTAACATTGAACAAGAGCTGATTAAAATGTATGCATAGTTGATAAAGAAACTTAAATACTGGATATGAATAGCAAATAATAATCAGAATAAAATGTTAAGATCCAGCCAAATCAAAGATTAAAAAGAGTTAACATTAATATAATTAGAATTTGGATATATTTCAACACTATCTTATTATTACAGACATAATATTACATTAAATTTTAAATGTATAATGCAGATGTTTATTCTACCAGAATAGTTTATTGTAGCAGTATCTATTCTTTACAAAATTAGGCACACAAATAATTACTTGAATAAATGAAAGGTTTTGTGAAAACCTTAATTTATAAATTAAAGACTATGTGTAGCCTGCCCCTAAAAGTGAGCTATAATCTGCTTAATAATTGATTAACTTAAGTAACTGTGTAACATTATAATATGCAAAGATAGTAGTAATACATCATTATTGATTCTATTTCAACAATATTACTACAATTTGTCTCAAATCTGAAAAAGACCAAAATGGATCTTTAAAGTCTTCTTCCCGAATTATTGCCTCCACAAGAGGAGAGCTGGAATATTATAATCAGCCATTGATCTTGGCTCTATGATCAGTGTGACATTCTGTCGTAGAATAAATCCCCAACTCTGATCCATTGTTAAGTGTATCTGGTTTGTTTACCCTCCATGTCTAAAGATATTTCTCTGCAATTGGTTATGTTACCATATTTCTCTGTACTCTGTTGATTTCAAGTTTCTCCTTCTCTGAAATTTGAGAATTGGTCAGAGTGCCCTTGCTCTCTTTCCAGCTCAAGCAATTTTCCACCTCACAGATTTTCTCAATAAAAGAGTTAACTGTACCAGCCACAAATTTTATAGACAAGCAATTATTAAAGTAAAAAATAAGCACCTAGTACAATTCTATATATCATATTGAATACTCTGTGTGTTCAATTTATTGCTAAATTATCCTTTGCATTCACCATCTTCTTTCAGTTCTCACTCCAGTATCCTAGTTCAGGTTCTTCCAGCTTTCATCTGTATTGTTCCAGGCAATAATCTCTAACTTGTTTTCCTCACAACTTCTTCCTTCTACAAACCACTGTACATGCTACTTTCACAGTAGTCACCTAAAGAAACAACTCTGATTAGTCAACAATTGTACTTAACTTGCAGCACAGAATCTTGTCTTACTGTCCCTTTCAAAGCACACATTCTGCCACCAACTTACCTTCTAAGTCTTATTTCCTCAATTCCATTTGGGAAGTCTATGCTCCAGCCAAAACAGACTCATCACCATTCCCAAGGCTTAACAATTACATATCTCCCATATCTCCACTTATTAAATTCTAACTATCCTTAAAGGCCTTACTTAAATACAACCAGCTCTTCATGCCTCTTCTAATCACTCAGCATCAGGGAACACTCAATCCCTGCCCTCTCATTATTTGTATATTTCTTGAGATTTCTAATGCATTTCTCAAAATATTACAACTCTCGGTTTAATTCAAGTCAGCTACCTAATTTATTTTATTTACCCTTTCATTCACAAATTCTATAAACACTTGAGCAGCTACTAAATCTCAGTCCGCATATCAGGCACTGGTTATAGAGCTATGCATATACTAGAACAGATTTGTGCCCACATGGAACTCACATTGCAGAGGAAAACAGACCATAGACAAGGTAATAGATAAATAAACAAAAATCCTAGATACTGAGACAAGTTTTATAAAGGAAATAAACTTGGTTATATGAATGTGAAAGTTTCTTTTACCTTGGGCAGAAGAGATGATTCATCTGAGACTTGAAAAATGAGGATTTAAAGTGGAGGATGGCTCTGGATTAGATGCTGTCAGAAAGTAAAAGTAATTGTATGATTGGATATGTTAATAAACTGGACCCAGAATGGGAGGTGGAGCAAGATGGTGGAATAAAAAGCTCCACCCCCATCCTTCCCTCTACAAGGACGCCAAGTTAACAATTATCTACACAGAAAAAAAACACCTTTATAAGAACCAAAAATCAGGTGAACACTTATAGTACCTGGTTTTAACTTCATATCACTGAAAAAATGCACTGGAGAGATAGAAAAAAACAGTCTTGAGTCACCAACACCACCTATCCCCCACCCTCATCAGTGGTGGCATGATGCGGAGAGCCTCTCTAGGTGCTGCGGGAGGGAGAACACAAGAATTATGAATCACTGAACTCCGTGCTGTTGTCAGAGCAGAAAGGAAAATCAGACCAAACTCAGCTGATGCGAGCTCATGGAGGGAGCATTTAAATCAGTCCTAGCCAGGGTGAATTGCCGATCCCAGTGGTCCGAACTCGAGTGCTCACAAATGTCACCACTCAGGGCAAAAAGGTTTTTGGTCTCTAAGTAAACTTGAAAGGTAGTCTAGATTATATGGACTGGAACTCTGAACTACGCCCAGAGACAGTGAACTGGGAAGGCAAGAAATGTACTGAGACACCAGCTGGGAAGGCTAAGGGAGTGCTGGCATGAACCCTCCCCTAGCCCCAGGCTACACAGTTAATTACTCCAAAAGAGACTTCTTCCCTCCACTTGAGGAGAGGAGAGGAAAGAGTGAGGAGGACTTTATTTTGGATACCAGCTGAGCCACACCAGGATAGGTCAAGAGTCAGAGTCATAAGGCCCCTTTGCAGGCCGTAGGTCCCAGATGACATTTTAGACACACCCTGGGCCAGAAAGGAACCCACTGCCTTAAAGGAAAGGACCCAGTCCTTCCAGCATTCATCACCTGCTAACTGAAGAGCCGTTGGTCCCTGAATGCCAGCAGTGATACCCAGGTACTGCATCAAGGGCATAGGTGAGCCTCTGAGACTTGCTGGCTTTAGGTGACACTCAGTACATTACCAGCTACAGGGCAAAGCTCCTTCTGCTTGAGAAAAGCAGAGGGAAAGTAAAGGAGATTAGTCTTGCACCTTAGGTACCAACAATGCCACTGGGGTATAGAGCACCAAGTGGGCTCTTGGGGTCCCTGATTCCAGAACATGACATTGGATGGCATTTCTGGACTACCCTGGGCCAGAGAGAGGAGCTGCCTTGAAGGATGAGTCCCAGGCCAGGCAGCATTCACAACAAGCCGACTTAAAAGACCTTGATCCTTAAGAGAACATTTATGGTGGTCTGGCAGTACTCTCAAGGCCAGGACTGGTAGTAGCTGTGGGGTAAGTCTCCTCTGCATTTGAAAGGGGAGGGAAGAGTGGGAAGGACTGCATCTTGTGGTTTCAGTACCATCTCAGCCACAAGATAATAGAATACACTTCTAAGGTTTTTAACTCTAGTACCAGACTCCTGAGTGGCACTTCTGAACCCACCCAGGGCCTAGGGAATCATGCCACCCAGAAGGGAAGGACACACACCTGGTTGGCTTTGCCACCTGCTGATTGTAGAGCCCAGGGCTTTGAGTAAACATAGGCATTAACCAGGAAGTGGTTACAGCAGGCATTGGGTGAGACACAGCAGTGTCCTGGCTTCAGTCTATCCCAGTGCAGTCATAGTGGTGGTAGTCACAGGGGTGTATGTGTTACTCAATCTCCACCGTTAGAGGCTCAGAACAGAGACAGATATTTTGTATGTTTGGGAGAAAATAAAAGATGAGAACAAAAGTCTCTGCCTGGTAATTCAGAGAATTCTCCTGGATCTTGCCCAAGACCATCAAGGTGGTACCTCTAGGAGTCTGCAAGAACCAAAGTGTTATTGTGTTTGCAGTACCACCTAAACCAGAAAAAACTTAGATCATAATACCCAAGTACTTTCAAATATTTGGAAGACCTTCCCAAAAAAGACAGCTACAAATAAGCCCAGATAGTGAATACTACAATAAATACCTAACTCTTCAACGCCCAGACACTAAAGAACATCTACTAGCATCAACACCATCAAGGAAAACATGACCTCAACAAATGAACTAAATAAGGCAACAACGATCAATCTTGGAGAAACAGAGTTACGTGCCCTTTCAGACAGAGAATTCAAAATAGCTGTGTTGAGGAAATGCAGAGAAATTCAAGATAACACAGAGAAGGAATTCAGAATGCTATTGAATAATACATTTAAGAAAAAGAGTTTGAAATAATTAAAAAGATTCGAGCAGAAATTCTGGAGCTGAAAAGTGCAATAGGCACACTGAAGAATGCATCAGAGTCCCTTAATAGCAGAATGGATTAAGAAGAAGAGAGAATTGACGAGCTTCAAGACAAGCTATTTCAGTATACACAGAAGAGAAAAAAAAAACAGTGAAGCACACCCACAAGATCTACTAAATAGCATCCACAGGGCAAATCTAAGAGTTATTGGCCTTAAAGAGGAGGTAGAGAAAGAGATAGGGGTAAAGTGTTTATTCAAAGGGATAATAACTGAGAACTTCCCAAACCTAGAGAAAGATATTAATCTGCAAGTACTAGAAGGTTATAGAACACCAAGCAGATTTAACCCAAAGTGATTACCTCAAGGCATTTAATAATCAAATTCCCAAAGGTCAAGGATAAAGAATTATAAAAGCAGCAAGAAAAAAGAAACAAATAACATAAAATGAAGCTCTAATACATCTGACAGTAGACTTTTTAGTAGAAACCTTACAGGCCAAGACAGTGGCATGACATATTTAAAGGTTGAAGGAAAATAACTTTTACCCTAAAATAGTATGTCTGGCAAAAATGTCCTTCAAACATGAAAGAGAAATAAAGACTTTCCCAGACAAGCAAAACCTGAGGGATTTCATCAATACCAGACCTGTCCAACAACAAATACTAAAGGAAATACTTCAATCAGAAAGAAAATGACATTAATGAGTAATAAAGAATCACCTGAAAGTACAAAACTTACTGGTAATAGTAAGTACACAGAAAAACAGAATATTATAACACTGCAACTGTGATATGTAAACTACCCTTTTCCCAAGTAGAAAGACTAAATGACGAACCAATCAAAAATGACAACTACAACTTTTCAAGATGCAGTCGGTGCAATAATATATAAGCAAAAACAACAAAAAAGTTAAAAAACAGAGAGATGAAGTTGAGGTGGGTTTTTATTAGTTTTCATTTGTTTTATTTGTGCAAATAGTGTTAAGTTGTTATCAAGTTAAAATAACGGATCACAAGATAGTATTTGCAAGCCTCATGGTAACCTCAAACCAATAAACATACAACGGATACACAAAAAACAAAAAGCAAGAAACTAAGTTATATCATCAGAGAAAATCATCTTTACTAGAGGCAGACAGGAATAAAAGAAAGAACAGAAGGCCACAAGACAACCAGAAAACAAACAATAAAATGGTAGGAGTAAGTCCTTACTTATCAATAATAACATTAAATATAAATGGAATAAACTCTCCAATCAAAAGACATAGAGTGGCTGAATGGATGAAAAAAACAAGACCCATTGATCCATTGCCTACAAGAAACACACTTCACATATAAAGACACAGATAGACTGAAAATAAAGGGATAGAAAAAGATATTTCATGCCAATGGAAACCATAAAAGAGTAGGAGTCACTATACTTACATCAGACAAAATAGATCTCAATACAAAAACTATAAAAAGAGGCAATGATGGTCACTATATAATGATAAAGAGGTCAATTCAGCAAGAGGATATAGCAATTTTCAATACATATGCACCCAACACTGGGGCATCAGTAAAGGAAATATTATTAGAGCTAAAGAGAGTGATAGGCCCTGATATAATAATAGCTAGAGACTTCAACACCTGACTTTAAGCATTGGACAGATCATCCAGAAAGAAAATCAAAAAGAAAAAACATCAGACTCAATCTGCACTATAGACCAAATAAATCTAATGGATATTTACAGAATATTTATCTGACAACTGTAGAATACATAGTCTTTTCCTCAGCACATGGATCATTCTCAAGGATAGACCATATGTTATGTTGCAAAACAAGTCTTAAAACATTCAAAAAATTGAAATAATATCAGGTATCTTCTATGACCACAATGGAATAAACCCAGAAATTAATAACAAGAGGAATTTTGGAAACTATACAAATACAAGAAAATTAAACAATATGCTTCTGATGACTAGTCAGTCAATGAAGAAATTAAAAAGGAAATTAAAAATTTTCTTGAAACAAATGATAATGGAAACAATTGAGAAATGTCTAGATACATAACCTACTAAGATTGAACCAGGAAGAAATCCAAAATCTGAACACACCAATAACAAGTAACAAGATCAAAGCCTCCCAGTAAAGAAAAGCCATCATGATGGCTTTACTGCTGAATTTTACCAAACATTTAAAGAAGAATTAATACCAATACTACTCAACCTATTCTGGAGGGAATACTTCCAAACTCTTTCTATGAGGCCAGTGTTACCCTGATACCAAAGCCAGAAAAAGACACATCAAATAAGAAAACTACAAGCCAATATCTCTGATGAATATTGATGCAGAAATCCTCAAAAAATACCAGCAAATTAAATTCAACAATACAATGGAAAGATCATTCATCACAATCAAGTGGGATTTATTCCTGGGATGCAAGGATGGTTCAATATATGCAAATCAATCAATGTAATACATCATATCAACCAAATGAAGGGTAAAAACCATATGGTCTTTCAATTGATGCTGAAAAAGCAGTTAATGAAATTCAACATCCCTTCATGATAAAAATCCTCAAAAAACCGGGAATAGAAGAAACATAATAAAAACCATGTATGATAGACCCAGAGCTAGTGTCACACTGAATGGGGAAAAACTGAAAGCCTTCCCTCTAAAATCTGGAACATGACAGGATGCCCACTTTCACCACTGTTATTCAACATAGTACTGGAAGTCCTAGCTAGAGAAGCCAGAGAAGACAAAGAAATAAAGGGACTTCAAAGGGAAGGAAAGAAGTAAAATTATCTTTGTTTACTTATGATAAGATCTTATATTTGGAAAAACCTAAAGACTATATAAAAACTATTAGAACTGATAAACAAATTTAGGAAATTTGCAGGATACAAAATTAATATACGGAAATCAGTACCATTTTTATATGCCAACAGTAAGCAATCTGAAGAAGAAATCAAAGCAATCTCGTGTACAGTAGTCACACATAAAACTGAATACTTAGGAATTAACTTAACCAAAAAAGAGAAAAACCTCTATAATGGAAATTTGAAAACATTGATGAAAGAAATTGAAATGGACAACAAAAAATGGAAAAATATTCCATGTTTATGGTTTGGAAAAATCAATATTGTTAACATATCCACACTCCCCAAAGCAATCTACAGATTCAAAGCAATCCCTACCTAAATACCAATGACATTATTCACAGAAATAGAAAACAATCCTAAAATTTACATGTACCCACAAAAGACCCAGAATAGCCAAAGCTATCTTGAGCAAAAAGCACTAAACTGGAGGAATCACATTACCTGACTTCAAATTATACTATACAGCTATAGTAACCAAAACAGGATGATATTGGCATAAAAACAGACACATAGACCAAGAGAACAGAATAGAGTACCCCCAAACAAATCTGCACACCTATGAACTCATTTTCTGCACACCTATGAATTCACACACCTGTGAGCTCATTTTCAACAAAAGTGCCAAGGACATACATTGGGATAAAGACCATCTCTTCAATAAATGGTGCTGGGAAAACTGGATATTCAAATGCAGACGAATGAAACTAGACCCCTATCTGTCACTATATACAAAAGTCAAATAAAAATGGATTAAAGACTTAAATCTAAGGCCTCAGAATATAAAACTACTATCCAAAAACATTGGGGAAAATCTCTAGGACATTAGTCTGGGCAAAATATTTTTGAGTAATATCTCATAAGCACAGGCAACCAAAGCAAAAATGGACAAATGGGATCACATCAAGTTAAAAAAACTTCAGCACAGCAAAGGAAACAATCAACAAAGTGAAGAGACAGCCCACAGAATGCAGGAAAATATTTGTTTATTTCAAACTACCCATCTGGCAAGAGACTAATGACCAAAACATATAAGGAACTCAAACTCCAAAGGAAAAAAATCAAATACTCTGATCAAAAAATACACAAATGATTTGGATAGACATTTCTCAAAAGAAGACAAACAGATGGCAAATACGTATATGAAAAGGTACACAACATCATTGATTATCAGAGAAATGTAAATCAAAACTACAGTGAGATATCATTTCATGCCAGTTAAAATGGCTTATATCCAAAAGACAGGCAATACCAAATGAACAGATGCTGGCAAGGATGTGAAGAGAAGGGACCCCTCACACACTGTTGACAAAAATGTAAATTAGTACAACCACTATGGAGAACAGTTTGGAGGTTCCTCAAAAAACTAAAAGTAGAGCTACCGTACGATCCAGCAAACCTACTGCTGGGTATATACCCAAAAATAAACACATCAATATATTGAAGAGATATATGCACTCCTGTGTTTGTTGCAGCACTCTTTACAACAGCTAAGATTTAGAAGCAACCTAGGTGTCCATCAACAGATGAATGGATAAAGAAAATATAGTACATATACACAATGAAGTACTATTCAGCCATAAGAAAAGAATGAGATCATGTCATTTGCAACAACTTGTTTGGAACTAGACATCATTATGTTACATGAAATAAGCCAGGGACAGAAAGACAAACATTGCATGTTCTCTCTTATTTCTGGGATCTAAAAATCAGAACAATTGAACTCACGGACATAGAGAGTAGAAGGATGGTTACCAGAGGCTGGGAAGGGTAGCAGGGTGTGGTGGGGGAGGGGTAGGGATGGTTAATGTATACAAAAAAGAGTTAGAATGAATAAGACCTGCTATTTGATACTGCAACATGGTAACTATAGTCAATAATAACTTAATTGTACATTTTTTAAAAAGAATGTATTTAGGTTTTTTGTAATTCAAAGTATAAATGCCTGAGGAGATGGATATACCCCATTCTCCATGATGTGCTCATTTCACATTGCATGCCTGTATCAAAACATCTCATGTATCCCATAAATATATATACCTACTATGTACCCACAAAAATTAAAAATCAAAAAAATAAATTAATTAAAAAATAAAAATAAACAAGAACCAGGCAAACACTGTAATTGGTAAAGAAGAAGCAGCTACTCATTTTAGCCTGGATAGAGGGCTTTGGAGTAATTTCTGTGGCTTAGACAATGTGCATGCTTTGTGTTCAGATATGACTACACCGTGGTATTGTTTTCTCTCTATTCATCACAGTCACAGCACTGCCTTGTCTGATGTTAATGTTCTGCCAAATTGTTTATGTTCAACAGAAGAACACTGAGGTCTAGCTAAGGGCACCTCCTGGATGTCAGGCAATATTTTTGTCTTTCTCACAGGTTATTCTATATAGTTGCAGTGGATTTCCATGGCTTAGTTAGTTAATTTGAATATATGCAGTAAGTTTTCCCCCACACCTTTGTTAGGACAACAGCGGCTTCCCCCTTAGAGGTAGGTATATGCACCAAGCCTTAGACATAATGTTTAATCGCTGTTGCATAATTGACACCCAAGAAGGACTTATCAGAGCCCTTCTCAGAGACTACGTCTGGGTGAGAAAATCTCTCTCATTCCTCTGGTGTTTTTAACCTAGGGCTACCTGAGATTGTGTGAACTGACACTTGAAAAAAGGATAGAAGTACATTTTTCTTAAAAGAAACAGAGGTAAGAAGTTAATACTAAGTTCAGAAGTCATCTATAGGCTTGGATACGGCTTTTCCTAAAGTCCTAACCCACCCTTGGATTTCCCAATCTTATGAGACAATATGATTTATGAGTAAATTCTTTATAAAATTGCATTTTAATTAAATTTCTGTCATTTGTAGATTTGTAGTCAAACACATCTAGAATAATGTATAAATACTGCATACATAAGTAAAAATTCCCCATTCAAGAACTGAAGGTTAGCTATTAACGCTAGTATGTAATCCATCAACAAGTCCTGGCATGTATACTCCCATTTATATCTTATATTTGACCACTTCTCCCTGCATAGCTCCCACGCAGATAAAAGACATTAATGATACATCATTTTCATGTGCAATAGCAGTAGGCTCCTTACTTCTCTATTTCTTTCTACTCTATTCTCCACACAGCAGTCAAAATAATCTTTAATAAATATAAATAATAAAAATCCATTGGCTTGGTTGAAATTCTTCAAAACTTCCAGCTTCACCTCAAATAGATTCCAAAGTCTGTCATGACCAGACCACTCTTCACCTCCCAAACCTCATTTCGTTTTACCCTTCACCTCTTCCACTGTCTCAGCCACACTGGCCTCCTTTTGGCCCATCAAATATATCCTAGTGTTTTTTGCCATCAAGACTTTATATGAACTACTTCTTCTGCCTGTAACATTTTCCTAGCTACTACAGTTCCCTCATCCCCATCTCTAACTCCCTAGGAATCAGTCAGATCTCCTTAAGGTGCAAGTGATGTACAAAGCAATATTGATAATAAAAGAATTTTCAAAGCAGCCATACTGTAAGCCTTCTTCTCATGCTTCCTCTCAATTTAAACAAAGGCATTTTTCCCATCCCCACTCCTACATTGTCACTCTCTTTCTCAGCACTCTATTTTTTTTTAAAAAAGCACCAGTCTCATGTTATAATTATAAATGATATTTTGGGAGTTGTTTTGGTAATAGTATCTCTCCCACACTTGTTTATAAGGTCTGTGAAGACTGGACACTTTAGCTATTTAACATTTGCTTCTGTCTATATTTCTTACCTAGTGCTCCAGTTTCCATTTAGTATAGAAATTCTTAAAGTTCTTCCCCAAGATTTTCCTTCTGCTTCAGCTTGCCAGGGTGTGTGGTGACAACTAAAGATTCTCATACCAAGTCTATTTTTTTTACACCGTATACCCAAACTTAATAGAGCACCTATTGTAGACTTTTTATTCCATAGTATTTGTTAAAATGAGATTTTTATGCTGTTTCTTATAGAAAGTGTAAATCTAAGAGCTGTTGCTATAATACTTCACCAAAGAAAACCTAGAAAAGTAATCAAATCAACATAGTTGAAGACAGACTCTATGCACAAGTTCAGGCAAAGAAACTCATTATAAGACTTTTTTTTTAATCTGAGGCAGAGAGAGATTTTGAAATCCAGGAAACTAGTGATTTTGCATCTAGTCAGACCTCTTATCATCTGGAGATTTTGAGATTAAAATCAACATGATCAAACATAAGTAGTCATTGTAGGCCACTGTGCAGAGTAATAATCGGTTTTCAAGAATTTCACAGGCTTACATTGTTTGGTTTGTACATGCTTTCCTTATTATTTGAGTCTCCTGAGTAGTATAATGTAAAAAATGTTGTCTTAAGAAATTTAACCTTGGAGTTCCAAAATACAGTGTTCTTAATCTCTAACATGGATCATAACAAAAGAAAAGGAAGGATGAGCTAAGAAAAATGTTCTGGGCACTGAAGGTGTACACTACAACATATTGTTAAGAAAGCTGTACAGTTGTTTCTCATGGAGACTTTAAGGGTGAGATGCCACAGTTCTCCTACTAGTGGTTTAGGTGTCACCTAACACTAGATAAAGCCTCACACAGATTATGATTATAGTAAACTACGGTTGTTGAAAACCTAATGCAATGAATCTGTAAGGAACCACTGTGCTCAAAATTGGTCGTCAAAGCTGCAATTTAAATGCCATTTTACCATGCAAGATTTAGGGATCTGAAGAGAAGAACCTAAGTTAAACTTGCAAAGGACAGTCCCTAGTTATCCTGATGTGTTCTATTTCACATTTATCCCAAGGTTGATTATTTCTCCCCTTACTGGTATTTTGCCAATGTCTACATCTGGGAAACTTTATTTTTGTTTTTTTTATTACTTAACATAAGAAAGTAAAAAAGAATAACAGACCAGCCATGTTTATCTTCACCTTCATTTTCTGTGAGTTAATGAAACAGTCTCTCTAGATCAAGAACACATCTGGTAACCATCTGTTAAAAAGCAAGAATTATAATTTTAGCTGTTCTCACTGCTGTCACTTTATTATCCCCCAGTATTTTTAAGTAATATGCATCCTAGTGACTAAGAGAACCACATTTCAGTGACAAAAAGTGGTAAATAGTGCAAAGTATGAAACTTATAGCATTCAGAATTTCCAATTTTTGATACAAGAACTAGATCAGATAGCCAAGTAATCACAACAACAAATGCCACAGCTGATCTAAGTCTCTGGCTTATGTATTCTAATCAGTCAACAATATTCAACAATAAAACATTTGAATTGGAAAATATATGACGGGTTTTTTATAAATTCTATATATTACTTAGCAGATTTATCAATTTATGAGTACCTTAACACTATCTAAGATTATATTGCATACTAACACTTTTTTCCTTTTTTTTCACTTTGTGGAACTATCAGAAGAGAATATAGTCATTTTTTAGTTATAAATCCACAGAAAGGGAAGGAAACCTTCATGTAGGTATAATGGGAATCAGTGGATTGCCTTCCAGCTACAGTAGAAGCATAGTTCCCACATCATAAAGTGACTGCTTTAACCTACAACAAGGACTTTCAGGGGCATAAAAAATTGCTTCCTGATGAGCAACTGTGAGCTTTCTTCTCATTATAAACCACAAAGTATTTAAGAATAAGGCAAATCTAAAGGCACAAGCGTCTCATGTGGTTTTCAGGACAAAGATTCCAGTTGCACTTTATGCTCTTATTGTTTCTCCTAAAAGATATCATCCAAGTGATATATTCTAAGAAACTTTAAGCTTTGAGAGGCCAAAAAAAAAAAAAAAACAAATCTGTCAAATTCTATGGATTCCTGACCTGGAGGAATCCATGTTTCTATCTGCATAGTACTGAAGAGGATACAGGCAGGGTATAAAACAATGATAAAGTCAATACTTCATAGAATTGGATCAATTAAATCTAATTTCTATTCAAAAGAAGTGCTGCTGTTTTACATCAGGTAAGAAAGAAGGTTGTAGAATAATCCCTTGAGACATTCCACAAAATGTTTCCATCTTTTATTTTCAGGTTCTCTCTTTATCTCCCAACCCAGTACCATTCAACACTTTATTTATATCATTTACAACTACTTGGTGAGCACCAACTACATTAAACTACATTCCAGGAACTACTTAAGCCTTGAGGATATAGTATACACAGACAAGTCCCTGCTCTTATAGGATTTATATTTAAGATAAAGGAGAAAGACCATACAAGTAAGTAAAGAGACTAGATAAGTGCTATAAGTACATAAATCAGGGCAAAATACTATGATGAAATAATCTGGTTGGGCACAGTGGCTCACACCTGTAATCCTAGCATTTTGGGAAGCCAAAGTGGATAGATAACTTGAGCCCAGTAGTTTGAGTCCAGCCTGGGCAATATGGCAAAACCCTGTCTTCACAAAAATTTCCCAAGGGTGATGGCATGCACCTGTAGTCCCAGGTACTCAGGAAGCTGAGGTGCGAGGATCACCTGAGCCTGGGGAGGTCAAGGCTGCACTGAGTCAAGATCATACCACTGCACTTCAGCCTGGGTAACAGAATTATACCTGTCTCAATAAAATACACATATATATTTTACAGCTGATCTGAGAGTGCTACTATAGATTGATCATGGATAGCCTTTTTCGCAAGAGTTAGCCATGTGCATATCTGAGAAAACACAGCTATAGACACAAGACACAAGTGTAAAGGCATTGAAGTGAGAACCTTTTTATGTGCTTAAGGAATATAAAACAGTGCTGGCGAGACTGCAGTCCAGTGAGCTAAGTAGGAGATGAATTTGAAAAGAGAGTCAGGGATCAAAATGTGTAGACTAAGCAAATAGTTTTCACTTTATTCTAAGTGTATTGAAAAGCAAGGATGTGACATGCTCTAATTTAGGCTTATCATGATTTTTGTTTGCAGTGTGGAATGTGGATTTAATTTGGGACTGGGTGAAAGCAGGGAGATTAGTTAAAAGGTTGTTGCATTAATCTAGGCCAAAAAAAAATGGTCACTTGTGTGTGACAACCATGGCAATGAGGAGATAGTGAAAATCTCAGGATACACATACTTTGGAAGTAGAGTCAATCAACAGGACTTGCTGATAAATTAGATGTGGAGAGGCAGAAAATGAGGAACTAAAAATGACACTTTTGAACTGAGTTTGTGTTCCTTTAGTAAAGGGTAGAAGTCATGACATTTACTAAAATACAGAAGAAAGTATCAAGTTTGAGAACAATGAGTTAGCTGCAGACACATTAACTTTGAGATGACTGACTGAAATATTCAGAGCAGATGTCCCAGTAGACAGAGGAATTTGCAGGTCTAAACCATAGCTGTGCCCTCTTCAAGGCTCCACCCAACACCCTTGCCCATTACCTCTTGGGCAAATTGGCCTCTGAGCTATAATTTGAAAATGAGTGTTACAATAACTCAACAACTGCAACTCTTTTTTTCTCTTCTATTTTCTTACCCTTTAGTGGAAATCCTCCTTTCCTTACTCCCAAAGACTTGGACTGTTCAGCTCAGGACACTAGAACGTATTTCAGCATAGCTTTGAGACTTCAAATGATTCATTAGTTGATCCTAAACATACCAACACTATGAAAAAGAGTTCACTCCTATCTCTGTTGTCTTGGTTGGTAATGACTAATGGTGAGTGCACTTCCATTGGACTCCCTTAGTTTATACACTGACTTTGAGAGACACAAACACAACTCATCTCTAGTTGGTTAATTCTACTTAAGTCTTAGGTTCCTCTTCAAAGTCTTCACTACAAATAAAAACAGTAAACAATGTCCCGTTTATTTGTTTCATAAGTTTTGAGCCATTTTATGAACAACTTATTGACTGCAATGATAAAGAACGGTTTCTAAAGTTCTCTAGAACCTTCATAAAAGAATGCATCAAACACAGCTAACAGTCTATACTAAAACAAGAGAATGCTCTTTGAAATACATAAAAGCTATCATATATAACATTTTTCATATACTTCCCTGATAAAGAAAAACACCCAATAAAATAAGCTCTCATTAGTTACATTTCTGATTTTTTCACTCTATGATTTTTTTTTATTTCTTTAAAAAAGCCAATTTCTGCCTTTTCACAAGGAATTATATATATGGAGGCAATTCCTTTGCTATACCTGTTCTTGTTTTTGTCTCTTACCTTCTATATCTAGTTAGCAGATCTACAAAAGCTTCACTGACTATTATTTGCAGTGGTTATTATTATTCCTAAGAGCTCAGTGAAGAAATCTTAATTATTTAGATTTTTTAAAATGTATTCTTTATTTTTCTTTAATGATTATTAGCAAGTGACAGAGACATTAAGAAAAATATTGATTTCATATACTTTGAGGTAACTGACTCAATTAAGAAAAGAATATAAAACCTGTACTAATAAAATAATTTATTTGTATTTAACCTAGCCACTAGGATCTAATAGGAGACTTTAACCTGTATCAACAAGAAAATATTCAGATAAGATGAAAGTTTCAAATAATCATATAGTGGTTTCATATAAACACCAAATATTAAGAAACAGATGATATGTGAATATTTTGTTTTCTATGCAAGTGTTTTGACACTCCGCCAAAACACTATTGTTTTTAAGTCTCTAGAGAACAAGAATGCTATCATACCATAAAGTATGTGTGCAAAAAGGAATGAAACATTGTCTTTAAAGATCAATCAAGTGCAGCAATTTTTGCTTCAAGATTCCAGACCCATCTTTTACTTTGCCAAGCAATAATTACATCATGAAACTTGAGTTAAGACACATTTGTCACCACTTTTGCAGCCTTTCTGTTAGAATAGCTTGAGAGTGATTATACTAATATATATTAAATCCTATAATATAGTTTTTAAAAATTATGCTCCAAGAAATACCTTATCTAACAATAGTTTAATCATTTCAGAAGACAGTTACATCAACATAAAATCATGCAAGTAATTCCTATAATCGACAAAACATGATACATCAATTAAACTGTTAAAACAGAGTAGACTTCACACATTGAATTAAAAACTCTCTCAAAAAAGTAGGCTGAAAGGACAAGATTTTCTGTTTTCATAAAATAAGCAGTTGAAATCAAACCCAGGATTTTTTCAGTCAAAACATTTGTGTCTGAAAAGAGCACCTTCAATTTATTTCATTTCTCTCTAATCTTTACAGATTTCAATTTTCCTAAATGTGACTTTTCTCCTGTTTGTAAACAAATAAAAATTTACATTCAAATACAATTATCAATATCCTTCATAGTGAAGACCCAGGAAAGGATGTTGAATTTGAAGTTGGTGATGCCCCAGAAAAAGTGGGGCCCAAACAAGCTGAAGATGCTGCCAAAAGCATAACCAATGGCAGTGATGATGGAGCTCAGCCCTCCACCTCCACAGCTCAAGAGCAAGATGACGTTCTCATAATTGATTAGGATGAAGAAGATTCTTCAAATAATGCTGATGTCAGTGAAGAAGAGAGAAGCCGCAAGAGGAAATTAGATGAGAAAGAGAATCTCAGTGCAAAGAGGTCACGTATAGAACAGAAGGAAGAGCTTGATGATGTCATAGCATTAGATTGAACAGAAATGCCTCTAAACAGAACCCTCTTACTATTTAGGTTATCTGAGCAGAACCAGATTGTTAGGTCCTTTGTTCCAAAGGGAAAAAATTGACACCAGTGACTTGAAAATGATTCTGCTCCCTTTGAAAGCATTCATTTTGCTAGAACTGTTAGACACATTGCAATATGCTGTATTGAAAGTGGGAATATAGTTTTAAAAACCCTTTGAACAAAGTGTGTGCATAACCAGTCATGAGATAAAACAACACAATGCATGTTGCCTTTTTAACGTAAATACCCTTAGGTATCATTAATAGTTTCAAAATATTGTGGTTTTGTAAAGTTGATACCTGGTTAAAAATATTATGCCTTTATTTTTGGCTAGAAGAATAATTATTTTTAGCCTAGATCTAACCATTTTCATACTCTTAACTGACTGAAACAGATTCAAAGAAGTATCAAGTGCTATGCATTAAAACTTGTTTTTAAATGTTAAATGGCACTATGTATATTAATGTAAAACAATGTTAATTTACTCAAGTTTTCAGTTTGTACTGCCTTGTATGTCTGTGTAAGAAGCCAATTTTTGTGTATTGTTGCAGTTTCAGGTTATTTATATTCGATGTTTTGTAAAACTCAACGACTATATTTATGGACCAAATAAACGGCATCTGCATTCTTGTTTAAAAAAATACAATTTTTTTGTAGGTGCTTCTCAGATTATATGCCCGTAATGAAGTTTTATAAACTAATATTTATAAACTAATGTTTATTACAAGAAAAAAAATTATTCATGCTACACTAAGATTTTTTATTTATTAAATTAAGAAATACAAAATACGTGTGATTTAAATAAATAGAATAAGTGCAATGAATAACTTCTATTTTATCAGTGAGGATTCACTCATAAAAAGGCACAACGTCAAAATAAATTCAAGAATATTCATTTCATAAATTTTGGGATGGAAAGGAAAACATGATTCTGAGATAGAAAGGGGGAAAACTCCTGTTGGAATTGCTTCTAATTTTATTTGAATTAAACTTATTATTTCTTTAAAATAAGAGGAGACAGCAATGCCAATACATCAAATACAATTATTAATTCCACAATTTCACACAATCCTACAATCCATATGTTGCCAAATAGTAAGTCAAAGATTTAAAGAAATTTATCATCAAGTCCCATACTTATAAAATCTAATTATTTAAGGCTTAAAATAATGAAATGAATATTAATTAAAAACAGAAAATAAAATCATGTTAGTTTTAAAAATTCTAACAATCACAACATGGGTTTGGTTATTATTTATGGTATTGTTTTCCCTCATACATACTTCAGTTGGCATTCATCTACCACCATCAACCTGAAAAACATACAATAAAGGAAGAGCTACCATTTTAGAACCAAAGGCTCAAGTCTTTGGCAAATTGTTCTCGTGCGTACTTTAGAAATCTAATTGGCAGAATATAGTTGAGACGATAATATTAATGCTCTAAATAATTCTACGATAGGATGGTATGTCAATGAATTGAAATACACCTGACTTTGTAAATTTGAAAACTTGTTTTCTAATAAAAGAAAATTATTTTTATTTTTAATTTTTGTGGGTACATATTAGGAGTATACGTTCATGGGATACATGAGATAGTATGATATAATCATACAATGCTTAATAATCCCATCAGGGTATATGGGGTGTCTATCACCTCAAGCATTTATCCTTTCTTTCTTTTGCAAACAATCCGATTATACTCTTTTAGTCATTTTTAAATGTACAATAAATTATCATTTACTGTAGTCAGCCTGTAATGCTATCAAATAACAGATCCCTTTCATTCTAATTTTATTTTGCACCTATTAATCATCCTCACTTCCCCCTCCCCTTCTGCTACCCTTCCCAGTCTCTGGTAACCAACATTCTACTCTCTAACTCCGTAAGTTCAAATATTTTAACTTTTAGCTCCCACAGATAAGTAAGAACATGTGAAGTTTGTCTTTCTGTGCCTGGCTTATTTCATGTAACATAATGACCTCCAGTTCCACCCATGTTGTTAGAAATGACAGAATCTCATTCTTTTATAAGGCTGAATAGTACTCCATTGTGTACATGTGCCACATTTTGTTTATCCATTTCATCTGTCGATGGACACTTAGGTTGCTTCCAAATCTCAGCTATTGTGAACAGTGTTGCAATAAACATGACAGAGCAGACATCTCTTCAACATACTGATTGCCTTTCTTTAGGGTATATACCAAGAAGTGGGATTGCTGGATCATATAGTAGCTCTAGTTTTAGTTTTTTGAGGACCCTCCAAACTGTTTTCCATACTAGTTGTGCTAATTTACATTCCCACCAATAGTGTACCAGGGTTCCCTTTTCTCCACATTCTTGCCAGCATTTGCTGTCTTTTGGATATAAGCCATTTTAACTGGCGTGAGATGATACCTCGTTACAGTTTTGATTTACATTTCTCTGATGATCATTGATGTTGAGCACCTTTTCATATGCCTGTTTGCCATTTGTATGTCTTCATTTAAGAAATGTGTATTCATATCTTTTGCTCATTTTTAATCAGATTTCTAAATTTTTTTCCTCTGGAGTTGTTTGAACTCCTTATATATTCTGGTTATTAATTCCTTGTCAGATGAGTAGTTTGCAAATATTTTCTCCCATTCTGTGGGTTGCCTCTTCACTTTGTGGGTTGTATCCTTTGCTGTGCAGAAGCTTTTTAACTTGATGTGATACCATTTGTCCATTTTTGCTTTGGTTGCTTGTGCTTGTGGGGTATTACTCAAGAAATCTTTGCCCACTCCAAGGTCCTAGAGTTTCCCCAATGTTTTCTTATAGTAGTTCCATAGTTTGAGGTCTTACATTTAAGTCTGTAATCCATTTTTATTGGATTTTTATATATGGTGAGAGATATTTGATTTTTATATGTGGTGAGAGTCTAGTTTCATTTTTCTGCATATGGATATTCAGTTTTCCCATCACCATTTATTGAAGAGACTATCTTTTCCCCAATGTATGTTCTTGGCACCTTTGTCAAAAATGGACTCATTATAGATGTATGAATTCTGGGTTCTGTATTCTGTTCCATTAGCCTAAGTGTCTGTTTTTATGGAAGTACCATGCTGTTTTGGTTTCTATAGCTCTGTAGTATAATTTGAAGCCAGGTATTGTGATTCTTCCAGTTTTGTTATTTCTACACAGGACAGCTGTGGCTATTGTGGTTCCATATAAATTTTAGGATTTTTTTTCTGTTTCTGTGAATAATGTCATTGGTATTTTGATAGGGATTGCATTGAATGTATATATTGCTTTGGTTAGGTTGAACATTTTGATAATATTGATTCTTTCAATCTATGAATGTGGAATATCTTCCCATTTTGTGTGTGTGTTCTTTTCAATTTCATCAATGTTTTATAGTTTTCATTGTAGAGGTCATTTATTTGGTTAATTTCTCGGTATTCTATTATAACTGTAGCTATTGTAAATGGGATTACTTTCTTGATTTCTTTCTCAGCTAGTTCATTACTGGTGTACAGAAATGCTACTGATTTTTGTATATTGATTTTGTATCCTGCAAATTAACTGAATTTGTTCATCACTTCTCATAGTTTTTTGGTGGTGTCTTTAGGTTTATCCAAATATAAGATCATCATCTGTAAACAAGGATAATTTGACTTCTTCCCTTCCAATTTGGGACTTGCTTTCTTTCTTTCTCTCTTTTTCTTTCTTTCTTTCTTTCTTTCTTTCTTTCTTTCTTTCTTTCTTTCTTTCTCCTTTCTCTTTCTTTCTTTCTTTCTTTCTTTCTTTCTTTCTTTCTTTCTTTCTCTTTTCTGATTGCTCTAGCTAGGGCTTACAGTACTATATTGAGTAACAGTCATGAAAATGGGCATCCTTGTAGTGTTCCAAATCTAAGAGAAAGGTTTTTCACTTTTCTTCATTCAGTATAATACTAGCTGTGGGTCTGTCATATATGGTGAAAATTGTTCTTTATTTGAAGCTAAAAAAGAAAAAAGTGGGCTTGAGGGTAGTAAAATTGGGTCATCTGTGACTTTATTGCTGATTTGGTATTTTGAATTATTGCACAGGTGAAATAAAATATTCCTCACAAATATTTAGTGGGATACTAGCTTAGACTAAAAAAAAATTATATAATTACTTTGTGTTAGTAAATGGAAAGGATATAATTATGAGATAATTTAAATAGAAGCTTTTCTACCTGACACCAAAATGGTGCTCTAAGAGTACTGTAGAACTTGCCTCCAGAATTTTGTGATTTTTGGCCTCTAGTGTGTAGCTTTCCACCCTGATTTTATTAAGTAATATTTTATTAATTAAAAGAAGCCAATGTAGTATACTAAAACTGAGTTCAATGTAAAGTGAATAACTAAAAATCATTTAAAGTGTTCAAACATTTATCCCTGTTTTCTATTTCTTGAATTCATTCTCTAATAATAAATTCTCTTGGGATAAAATGTGCTCTCTTGTCCTGTGCAATGAGTTATGTCAAATCATTCTATTCAAACAGTACTACGTTTTATTAATATGCTTCTAGGCAAACTGCCAAAGAAGAAAAACAGTTCTAATTTTTAAATACTCCAGACAGCTTATTATAGCTTAGGCTGAAATACAAAACTAAGGCAGGCAGATCAAGCACACCTGCATTCCAGCGTGCACTTTTATATGGCTTTTCTTAATTCCAAGAGATGTATTTGATTAAACACATTAGCAGAAATAATAACACTGCTATTAGTAATTTGCTATTTGGATAAATCTGCCTTTAAAATAAGCTAGACATGCATACTAAATTCAATTCGCCATTGAATTTGGTTATTTATATACCTAATGCCATATTGCTGTTTGACCAGGCTCTTTCTGCTTTGCAAAGAAGAATCTTTACCCATCGAAAAACATGAACTTACGAGGATAAGAAAGTCTAACGGAGACAACAGGGTCATATTAAAATGATTTGTGGGTTTTTTTCTCCTGCTTCTTTATTCTCATAGGACCATGATTATATAGTCTTCCTTTTAATACATGCACATAAATAAACATATTCCAAATGGTATAAGATGGATTATACTGCTGAGAACTTTCTTACACTTTTTAGCTTGAAGAATCCAGGAGAATACCACATACGAGATGCAAATAGATAGATTTCTAACACCCAGCAGAGAACTAAAAGTTTTAAGATACCCATGTTTCTCAATTAAATTTTATCAGCATATGAAAAAAAAACAATTTGAAGATTCTCATACTTGTTTTTTCAGATTTGATTATCTACAATACCAAAATACCTCAAATGGTTACGAATTTCCCCTTTCAAATAGTTCTGTTAAGTATCATTAAATATTTTGTAAAATACATTTTAGGTTCCTAAGTGGGTTAAATTTACATTATTCATCCACCACGAAGAATAATGAGTAATTATTATCTCTTTCTTGCCCGAAAGGAGAGTTAGTTCCCAGAAATGAAATCTTAGTTAAGTTTTGCTGTATACCACTTCCAACACAAATTGCCCACCACAGATTGAAACTTGGCTCTGTATGTAAGAACATGTCCTGTTTGAAATTGCAGTAAGATACAACATATGGGAAAAAATGGAGCACTTGGAATAACTTGGCAAAATAATTTAGAAAATGAAATGTTATAAAATGCAATGTATAAGTAATGTTTTCTCTAATGATCATTTAAAGATGCAGTTATAACAAGACATTCTTTTGCTCTCTTCTTTTTATTCTCTTATAGATTTACAAAAATGACTTTCTGCACAGAAGCTGACCTATTTGCTCATGCCTTTCCCACCTGTTTTGAAAAAGTCTAAGAAAAACATACATGTATATATATTAATTTACTCAAAGTTGAAATACACATGCTTACTCTTTCTTAAGAGAGGTCTAATTGTTGAAATATTTCATTTCTCAGAAACTTAGTGTAAATATTTTCTGAGTGAGCAATGAAGCCAGTAATAAAATATTCATAAATGGAAATATTATACTTATTCAAAACCCATTAATTATTTTAAAGCTGTATAGGATCATATAAACATGTAAAACTTGTTCTAATAAGCAAATAGTCAAATGAAATATGTTTCAATATCTAAAAAGCTCCACTAATTTTTATTATCTTCCTCCTTTTTTAATATAGCATGCACAAAAGGGAGAAAGAAATTTAGGAGCAAAAATTATGCTCCCACCTTTTATATATGAAATTTATTTTTATAAAGTTATTCACATGACCTGGAATTTAAGCTGCTATCTTTCCCTAGAAAAGACAAAGGCAAACTGAGAGAACCATTCCTTTTTGTCCTCCACTGTCAGGTAACCTGTGCATTTCAGTGAGGAAAATGTTGACATGCATGCTCCTGTCTTTTAATGAATTACTTGAATTCCAGACTCCTGAAAGCATTGACTATAGATAAAATACATGAATTTAAAGTCAAACAGATAAAAGTTCAACAGCAAGTTCTTCCATCCCTATCTGCCTCAAACATAGGATGGGAACCAGAATAGCTTCTGCCTTATAAGCTATTATGATGCATCCCTATAAAATTATATGGCACAGCGTCTGCCACATAGGACATGTTTAATCAATGTTTGTTATTACTTTGTTACACGAGAACAATAACTTTAAAATATAATGATAAATGCTATCTTCACTGAACACTTACTTCAGGCTTTGGGTAAGTACCTTACATGTGTTACATAATTTAATTCTACAATGTTATTAATCCATTTTACAAATGCCATGATTGACAGGTATCAGTCCCTGATTCAAAGTATTCCAAGGATACTTTTTTTTGTATTTTTTTAACAACTCCTGGTTTAAAGAGGAGATTCACATAAAAGGGCATATATATCTTGTATGCACATTAAAAATAATATTTTGTGGATATTTCTCTTTGTTATGGCAGATATTACCACATTAGACATTTTTTCTGAAATATTTTCTTGAATTAAGATATTACTAGATTGAGTTACAAAAATCAATAAATTAATTGTATTTTTCAAAAGGCTATTTCAATTTATGTATGTTTAACAGATCTGGTATTTGGCATTTCTTTCTACTTCTGACTAACAGGCATCATCAGTTTGATTCATTTCTGTAGTGTGATTTCATAAATAAATGTCGAGATTTATTTCTTTTAATAATAATATTCCTAAGTAGCTGGGACTATAGGTGTGCACCACCATGCTGGGCTAATTTTTTTTTTTTTTTTTGTATTTTTGTAGAGACGAGGTTTCATCATGTTTGCCAGGATGGTCTCAATCTCCTGACCTCGTGATCTGCCTGCCTCAGCCTTCCAAAGTGCTGGGATTACAGGCATGAGCCACCACATCCAGCCTTAAGATTATTATTTGATAATAAGAACAATGAAATCTTCAAATATCCAGAAACAAATATAAATATTTATAAAAATAAAAGTGTAAGTGTATACAAATTAAATATATGTAAAATTCAACAAATGCAGAAGTTTAAAATCTAATTTTAGTATGAACCAAATATTACACTGTGTGTGTGTGGGTATGTGATAGTTTTCACAGCAAAGGACTAATGATACGGTTTGTCTGTGCCCCACCCAAATCTCATCTAGAAGTCCCATGTGTTGTGGGAGGTACCAGGTGAGAGGAAATTGAATCATGGGGGCAGGTCTTTCCCATACTGTTCACATGGTAGTGAATAAGTCTCACGACATCTGATGGTTTCATAAGGAGGAGTTTCCCTGCATATGCTCTCTTCTCTTGTCTGCCACCATTTGAGACATGCCTTTTACCTTCCACATGATTGCAGGGGCTCACCAGCCATCTAGAATTATAAGTCCATTCAACCTCCTTCTTTTGTAAATTGCCCAGTCTTGAGTATGTCTTTATCAGCATTGTGAAAATGGATTAATACAGTAAATTGGTACCAGTAGAGTAGAGTAGTGCTGAAAAGATATCTGAAAATGTGGAAGCAACTTTGGAACTGGATAACAGGCAGAGGTTGGAATAATTTGGAGGGCTCAGAAGAAAACAGGAAAATGTGGGAAAGTTTGGAACTCCCTAGAGACTTGTTGAACGGCTTTGACAAAAATGCTGATAATGATATATATGGACAATGAAATCCAGGCTGAGGTGGTCTCAGATGGAGATGAGGAACTAGTTGGGAACTGGAGCAAAGATGACTCTTGTTATGTTTTAGCAAAGAGATTGGTGGCATTTTGCCCCTGCCCTAGAGATTCGTGGATTTAGGGTATCTAGTGGAAGAAATTTCTAAGCAGCAAAGCATTCAAGAGGTAATTTGGGTGCTGATGAAGGCATTCAGCTTTAAAAAGGTAACAGAGCATAAAAGTTTGGAAAATTTGCAGCCCGACAATGTGACAGAACAGATAATCCCATTTTCTGAGGAGAAATTCAAGCTGGCAGCAGAAATTTGCATAGGTAACAAGGTGCCGAATGTTAGTCACTAAGACAGTGGGCAAAATGTCCCCAGGGCATGTCAGAGACCTCTGAGGCAGCCCTTCCCATGACAGACCAGAGGCTTAGGTGGAAAAAAATGGTTTTGTGGGCCAGGCCCAGGGTCTCTCTGCTGTGTACAGTCCAGGGACTTGGTGCCCTGCATCCTAGATGCTCCAGCCATGACTAAAAGGGGACAAGGTACAGCTCAGGCTGTTGCTTCAAAGGGTGGGAGCCTAAAGCCTTGGCAGGTCCCACGTGGTGTTGAGCCTGCGGGTGCACAGAAGTCAAGAATTAAGGTTTGGGAACCTCCACCTAGACTTCAGATGATGTATGGATATGCCTGGATGCTCAGGCAAAAGTTTGCTGCAGGAGTGAGACCCTCATGGAGTACTTCTGCTAGGGCAGTGCAGAAAGGAAATGTGGGGTCAGAGCCCCACACAGAGTCCCTACTGGAGCACCGCCTAGTGGAGCTGTGAGAAGAGGGCCACTATCCTCCAGACTCCAGAATGGTAGATCTACAAATATCTTGTAACATGCACCTGGAAAAGCCGGAGATACTCAACACCGGCCCATGAAAGCAGCCAGTAGAGGGCTATACTGGCAAAGCCACAGAGGCAGAGCTGCCCAAGGTTGTGGGAGCACACCTCTGGTATCGGCATGACCTAGATGGGAGACATAGAGTCAAAAGAGATCATTTTGGAGCTTTAAGTTTTGACTGCTCTGCTGGATTTTGGACTTGCACGGGGCCTGTAGCCCACCACTTTGTTTTGGTCAATTTCTCCCATCTGGAATAGCTGTATTTACCCAATGCCTGATCCGCATTGTATCTAGGAAGTAACTAACTTACTTTTAATTTTACAGGCTCATAGGCAGAAGGCACTCGCCTTGTCTCAGATGAGACTTTGAACCGTGGACTTTTGAGTTAATGCTGAAATGAATTAAGACTTTGGGGGACTGTTGGGAAGGCATGATTGGTTTTGAAATGTGAGGACATGAGATTTGGGAAGGGCTGGGGCAGAATGATATGGTTTGGCTCTGTCCCCACCTAAATCTCATCTTGAATTCCCACGTGCTGTGGGAGGGACCTGGTGGGAAGTAATTGAATCGTGAGGGCAGGTCTTTCCCATGCTATTCTCATGATAGTGAATAAGTCTCATGAGATCTGTTGGTTTTATAAGGGGGAGTTTCCCTGCACGAGTTCTCTTCTTGTCTGCCACCATGTGAGATGTGTCTTTCACTTTACATGTGATTGTGAGGCCTCCCCAGCTATGTGAAACTGTAAGTCCATTAAACCTTTCTTTTGTACATTGTCCAGTCTCAGATATATCTTTATCAGCAGTGTGAAAACAGACTAATACAACTAATATGCAGAATCTATAAGGAACTTAAACAAATCAATAAGAAGAAAACAACCCCATTAAAAAAGTGGGCAAAGACATGAACACACATTTCTCAAAAGAAGACATACAGGTAACCAAAAAACATGAGCAAATGTTCAACATCACTAATCATCAGAGAGAGGCAAATCAAAACCATAATGAGATACCATCTCACACCAGTCAGAATGGCTATTATTTAAAAAGTCAGAACATAACATGTCAGAGAGGTTGCAGAGAAAGGCAACGCTTATAGACTATTGTTGGGAATGCAAATTAGTTCAGCCACTATGAAAAGCAGTTTACAGATTTCCCAAAGAATTGAAAATAAAATTGCCACTTGACACTGCAATCTCATTACTAGGGATATAGCTAAAGGAAACTAAATTGTTCTAAGAAAAAGATACCTGCAATCATATGTTTATCACAACAATGTTCACAATAACAAAGACATAGAATCAACCCAGGTACCCATCTATGGTGGACTAATGACAATGTGGTACATATACACGATGGAATACTACACAGCCATGAAAAAAGAATGAAATAACATCCTTTTGTAGCAACATGGATGCAGCTGGGGCCATTATCTTAAGCAAATTAATGTAGAAACAGAAAAACAAATAATTCATGTTCTCACTTACAAGCAGGAACTCAACATCGGGTAAACATGAACACAACCATGGGAAAAACAGACACTGGGGACTCCAACAGTGGGGAAGGAGGTGGACAAGGGTTGAAAAACTACCTATTGGATACTATGTTCACTACTTGGGTGATGAGATCATTATGAGCCCAAACCCAGCATTATGCAGTATACTGATGTAACAAGCCTACACATGTACCCTCTGAATCTAAAGTTAAAAAATAATAATAATTTGCACAGATAATCCTCTACCTGCTTAGTTTGTTAACAGAGCTATTAAGTGTTGACTGGATCTCCAAAAAGAAAAGCTCGATATTTTTAAGTTATTTAATATCTCTGAGCCTCAATTTCCCAATCTATAGAGATAATAAGAAGACCTTCTTCAGAGGTAAATTTACAATTAAATTAATAAAGCCTAAGTTCAGGGGTCTGACAATGTGTTCACATGATCTGCTGTTTCTGCAAAATTTTCAAAATCGTGTACTCCTTCAAATAAAGATGCCTTACCCACAATTGCATAACTTCATAGCTTGCCAAATTAGATCCTTCTCTTGTTCACCTCAGTGATTATATTGATGATTAAATTAGATAGTAAATGTAAAGCTTTAGGACTATGCCTGTAACATAGAAAATACTTGATTAGTGTTCACTATCATTATTATCATCAAATATTTTAGTTTGTATTTATTCTTCTAATTGTTATATGCAATTGAATATGTTACATCTTAAATAGCATGAGTTATAGGGATGGGTGTTTAAGGAAAAGCTTAGTATACTAATAGAGTCTTCTCAAATCTAGAAAAAGAAATAGGATGAAATATATTGATTTAAATATTAGATTTATTGATACATGCTTTTAAAAATGGTAGCTTTTAAAATGTAATCAATACATTTGCATTTTCCTAAAAAAAGAAGACATTTATTCAGAGAAAACTGTGGTATCATGCAGGAAAAGCAGAAAAAAATTGCCTAAATGTGATCCCACATACTTGTCAGTTGGGTATTGCAAGAGAGGATGAGTAAATGGTTGAACTCACTGGAATTACACAAATCTTATCACATCTATACACAATCATCCAAATATTCAAGGATTTAGCAATGTATACTAAGATGGCCATGCAAACTCGTGAGTTGTAGTTTTGCAATTTGGGACATATGATACCTATTTTACATTCATAATGTAAATCATATTCATATCATACCTTTTTTATAATTCATAATATTAATTTCATTATCTCTGTTAATCACATACTTAGAAGTTACAGATACGAATTATTTCTATAAATTATGTTTAATCACAGAATCACAATAAATACCGATGTGATTAAGCTCCACCTTTGAATTTTTTATTATTTTCTTAAAATGAAGGACGTGTGGGTGTGTGTGTGTACATATATACATATATATACACACACACATACATGCAATAGTTGTGAATTGAATGAAATTCACCAGGACAATCTGACTTGTATTTCAAATAATAGGAGTTTGAATATTACCCTCACTGAATCATTGAGTCAATATAGAAATTTATTTCATGCTTCGAGATAAAACAAAACCTAAGAAAAATATGCTAGAATTGGCTTTAGCAACAGCCTAAATACTAAAGCAATGTTAAATTATACATATTGCATTGGTTTGGGGATCATCTTTAATGTGAAATACATATAATGTACATGTGTGTACGTGCATGTGTGCAAATACATATATATACATATATGTATTATATGTAGTGATTTAAAGTCTTTTCTCATATTCTAATTATTAGGAAATGAAAAGAGAAAAAATAAAGTCTAGTGTAGAGAAAAAATGTCTTGCATTTTCTGAGTCAATCGTGCAATTGCCTAATAAATTCGCTAAGTAACAGCAAGAATACGATAATTATTTAGTTCTGATCTGCTGAATAGGAATTTTAACAGTTACTAAGTTCTCTCCAGGTAGTGAGTTGAATGGCCAAAATCACAGTGCCGTTTCCTGCTTCATGCTGTGCCCATTTAGTAAAACAGAATTGGTCACCATGTTCTTAGCATTGCTTTTCAGAGATGTCATACGCACCGCTGAAGAGCTGAGTAGGTAGCTGGTTCCTCTCTCTTGATAGGACTTCCTCCCACAGCAGAGTTGGCTGTTGAAATGCCTCCTGAAGCTTTCACTGAGTAGGTAAAGAGCAAATGGGTTGACACAAGAATTGCCAAAACTGAGAACCCGGGCAACTAAGGTGACAATCATGTGGCCTAGAGATGGATCAATCTCATTATAATTGAAAGACCGATACATGTAAAGGATGTGGTTTGGAAACCAACAGAAGATGAAGCAGCCCACAAAGACAAGCACAATTTTAGCCAGGCGTTTCCGTGTTTCCATCTGCAAATATAAGAAATTGATCCCATTGGTTAAAGTGAAAATGGAACCAGCCACATCCCAACTTTATCAAGTCAGGAAAGAGCAAAATTTACAGCATGATAATACATCCAAAATACACAAATTATTTATTTTCCTCACCAAAGTGATAATGGATTTTAACAGTTTGATAAAGCTTATTTTGGTCTCTACATTATTTGCATTAAAAAGTATTTGACAACTTATACAAAACTAGGTGGTAAATTACTAAATGCTGTCTTCATATTATTTATTTATTTTCGTTTTGCTTAATGCCTCATTGTGTGTAACATAAATATAAATCATTTCTGTTTGTATTAAATCCACTAAATTAAGAAATCATAGAATATATTCAAGCTTAGGTGTTTCAAAAAAAATTAGGGTGTTTTAAATAGGAAAAATTGATCTAATGAAGCAGGGCTTGACTTTTTAAAACTACCACTCCACAGGAAAACAAAATGACAACTTGAAATTTAAACTCCTGACTTACACAAATCAAAAGCATCTGATATAACTATGAGTCTTATAAACATTATTATATTGTCACATTCACAAATAAAAATAAACTTTCCTTCTCCATAAAATTTACATATTATGTTTACTGTTTCTAAGAGGGTATTCAAGAGTATAATAAATAGATAAAATTCAAATATTGGACATCAATATTTTTAATCTAAAAACTATTTCTTAACATCAGTAGTTCAAGGGGTACCTTATATTTGTCTAATTTGTTTAAATATTTAATTAAGGCAACATGGACGTGGAATACTAATTTATTGAAAGACATTGGTAGTAGGTATCATAATATTTTCTGAGTGAATACTATTGGTCGTCAACTAGAATATTCCAAAGAAGACTGGAAAGGTTTGGGATTGGAACATATCTGATGGTAGGTAGCAGTAGAGTGGTGATGGAGGAAGCAAAGAATGGTGCAACTGAAGAGAAGCCCAGGCCAGGAAGCAGAATGTGATATTCCACACGGATCCCAGTGGCATAAGTTAGGCAACCCAACAATCAATCCTAAGAAAGTCAAATGTGAAATTTATCTTTCTAAGCAGTGTCATCCCTTCCAGGTGGACCATGAATGCAAGAATGTCACAGCAGTCTATACTTGGAGATTCACGTGCACAGGCAGGCTGTTGGCATTGCGGTTATTTCTCAGCAGATGTCAAGACCCAGTTGCCCTGCCAGGGTTTATAGGTCCCAATAGGGAAATTCACAAAAACAAGGCAGGCAGGCCAAGGCCATTAAAAATTTAAAAAGTGAATCAAGGGCAGTGTCTATGAGAAAAACTCAACTTTAGAAACCAAAAGCAAATACTCAAATACCTAATTGAGATACACAGGGCTCACATTGGATCACAGGGCTCAAATAAAAGAACTAATTATATAAAATAGAAAGCACAGTGAGCCAATGATGTGAACACATTGCCTCACTGATGCCAAATATTTAGATAAAGTCTATGAATTTATCTAACAATGCCTTCAATAATTGGGTGATTTTTTTAAGTCTTTAAAGCCGATGTGGATCTTTGATGCTGATGGCCACCAATTCATAAAGGTTACCTTCCATGCAAGAAACCTTTACTAGTTTCTGCTGTTTCTAACATGCCCAATGCCCCAGCCTAATGCTCCATCTATGTTCCAGTAAATTTTAAATGATCTGCGATTCAATTTCTTTGCCTTTAATTTGGAAACAAGCATCGGTAACTACTCTGTACCTGCAAAACCCGTTAGAAGTTCTTTTCTAGCTGTACACAAATGTACAACCAGAAACTCTTTCTCACAAGAACACTATTTCTGTCTCTTTGTGTATTAACACAGTTGATTTTTACCTTAAATTAGTACTGCGTATTCTTGAGGAAGAAAAAGTACATAAGGTTCATGATGTAATTTTTAAATAAGCATATTATCTTTGTAGGGAAAGTTACAAATTTGAGTTGGGTCACGTACTGCTTCAGCACCAGCCCACCTTTGGATTGCACTTTTGGGTTCCTTTTCTGCTGCTCTTGCTATTCCCCTCATCTCTCATTCTGACTTCCACCTAAATCCCATCCCCAGATCCCAGGCAGTGTCCTATAGTCCTTTCCTGATGCATCCTTCTTCTAGACTCCCTGCCATCCTTAGTGGGTTAATGGGAGAAGAGACAATAATCAAATTAATGTATGCTCATACGTGAAATTTTTCTGGTTTATTATGTTGTTTGTTAAATAAAAATCTGCATGTAAAACAGGCCTTTCAATACATTAATTTCTAATGGTGGAATGTCCGGTCTTATCACAGATCCAGGTAAATGATAAACTGAACCTAAGTGGGCCTTTCCAGGGCTCTGATATGACCATATATTAGAGATCCCCACATATCCGTTCTAGTTAAGGCCTATGAAGGCCCAACTCTATTCTCATCAGTCATAGGATTAAAAGCCCACAAAATAAACCAATAAATAGCAGTTACTTGTTCTGACCACACACCACCAACCCATACCTACAAAGCTTACCTGTTTTTTGGTATGTTCATTGTATTCTCCAGGAAGATTGTGTGCACTTTTAATTAAGGTCTTTGCAATATGATAATAATAAATGCTAATAATAGCAAGTGGTATGAGGAAATAGACCAAGAAAATGAGCACTGAATGAATCTTTGGATGTAATTCATCTGTTTGAGGGTATGGGATACATGCTGTGAAGCTGCTATTATCCAAGCTGCTGATGCGCGCCACTTCTGAAAACACCGCTTCGGGAACTGCCAACAACACGGAGACCACCCAAATACCCACGGCCTTCACACAGGTCCACAGCAATGCCCCTGAGGTCTGCATGTCCATGGGGTTAACGATGGCTCTGTACCTGGGAAAATGATACATCTCAAGTTATTCCAGAAAGAAAGAAAGGAAAGAAAAAAGAGAAAGAAAGAAAAAGGAAGAAGGGGGGGAAGAAAGAAAGATAAAAGGAAAGAAAGAAAGAAAGAGAGAAAGAAAGAGAAAGAGGAAAGAAAAGAAAAAGAAAGAAAGAAAGAAAGAAGAGAGAGAGGGAGGGAGGGAGGAAGGAAGGAAAGAAAGAAAGAAAAAGAAAGGAAGAAAGAAAGAAAGAAAGAAAGAAAGAAAGAAAGAAAGAAAGAAAGAAAAAGAAAGGAAGGAAGGAAAGAAAGAAAGAAAGAAAAGAAAGAAGAAGAGAGGAGAGGAAAGGAAAGCAAAGGAAAGGAAAGGGAAGGAGAAAAGAAAAGGGAAGGAAGGAAGGAAGGAAGGAAGGAAGGAAGGAAGGAAGGAAGGAAGGAGAGAAAGACATCCTGCTTAGTAAGAGAGATGCCAACAATATTCTGTCTTTATAGCTCAAATTTATTTATTCCCTGGCTGCTTAAAAGTGTATGGAAGACCTAAGGTTCCTGGTGTCTCTCAGTCTACAAGTCATTCCACTACTTATTAGCACAGAAAACAGGAAAGGAGAGAAAAATATTTTAAATTGGCATTTCCTAAATCCTAGTCATTTCATTTCCAAAATCCTGGACATTCATTTACCTCTTAAATTCTTCTAAATCTATATATGTTACATCTATCATAATGTATTGAATACCAAAATATAAGATGTTCACAAAATAATATTATTCAATTCTTCCTTGATACTTTTCCATAGCTTCTGAGTATGAGCCCCTTCACTCTTTTTCTAAGGACATTAATGAATTTTAGAAATTAATCTAGATTGGTCATACTACATTTTGACAAAATAAAATAAATAAAAGACTAATCTAGATTGGGATTTTCTCCGTAATCCAATAATAAGGACTGAAAAACTTGAAAGCAAAATAATATTCTGCCTTTATAGCTCAAATTTATTTCATGTCAAGATCCCATAAAATTATTTTCTCCTCCAACCTAAAATATTAATGGCAATATACTAGTAGTGTACTAGTGATAAAGGAATCACACTCCAGGACACAGTAAACAATCCAAAACTTTCTACAGCTAACTCAAACACACATATTAAGTGAGGCAATGATGATGCAAACAATTCAAAATGGTATGTAAACCTCAAATTTTTTATATTTCTCTTTAAAGTATTTCAGGTGACACTATACCTAGCAAATAAGATTCAGTGCCACATGATTTTAGTTAGACAAATCTCAATTATTACCCCATCTCTGACATTTTTTGGAAAATCACATTTATCAAGCACATCTCCACCTTCTTCTTGATTTTAATTTCTAAGATATTATGTTAGCTTTACTTTCCATCATTTTTTCTGAATTTTAAAATTTCTGCTATCATCTTTTGTTTCCTTTAAGTTTTTTATGTTTTCAAATTATTTCTTTTTTATAGTGTCCTATTCCTATGTTATATGTGCACATTCTTGCCATGTATCTCTTTTTTTTTTTTTGACAGGGTCTCACTCTGTCACCCAGGCTGGAGTGCAGTTGCCTGATCTCAGCTCACTGCAATCTCCACCTCCCAGGTTCAAGCAATCCTCCCACCTTAGCCTCCCAAGTAGCTAGGACTACAGGTGTGTGCCACCAAGCCTAGTTAATTTTTGTATTTTTGTATTTTTGTAGAGAGCAGGTTTTGCCATGCTGCTCAGGCTGGTCTCATACTCCTCCTGGGCTCAAGTGATCTGCCCACCTCAGCCTCCCAAAGTGCTGGGGTTATAGGTATGAGCTACTGCAGCCAGCTCTTGCTATGTATCTATAAAACTAATACAAACATAAAAATTTAATCTCTTTCCAGGTTGTTTGGTCTCTTTGTGCTGTAATCTCTCCTAATAAATTTGCATTATTGACTGACAATTCATATTTAAGAGCAAAGTAACAAAAACCTGATTGCAATTTTTTTTCTGTGGAAGAAGACAAGGAAAGGGCAGAGAGGTTATCACTACAAAAAGATCAAGCCTTCTTTTTAGATTCTCAAAAACCAGGAAGGGTATTCTGAACTTTCCTCTACGTATTTAAAAAGGAGAAGAAAATGTCACTTCTCTACCTCATATCTAAGCACATATACAATTGTAGAGGTACTGTTGTAGTTTACTTGGGCTGCTATAATAAAGTACCATATACTGGGCGCTTATAAACAACAGAAATTTGTCACAATTCTGAAGACTAGGAAATCTAGGATAAGGGAATTGAGAGATTCAGTGTCTGGTGAGGGTCTCCCTTTTTTACACAGATGGATCTTCTTGCTGTTTATTCAAATGGTGGAAAGGTCAAGCATCCCTTTGGAGTCTTTTATAAGGGAATGAATCCCATTCATGTGAGCCCCACTCTCATGACCTAATCACTCCTAATGGCCCACCTCTTAATGCCATCGTCTTGGGGAGTAGGATTTCAACATATGAATTTTGGCCAACATAAACATTCATATCATAGCAGGCATTATAACCATAAAAGATACAGAGAAACTTTAAATAGAAATTAAAATAATAAATCTCTCATTTTGATAAGATTGCTAGAAACAGGTACAGAAATGTCAGTTTAGGGAAAGCAAGAAACCTAGCAGAAATGCTGGCCTTTCCAACAAGGAGGATTATGAGCCACCTCCTGCAAGAAAAGATAGACCCCAACGATAGTCTCTAAATGATACACATTTGAATAAAAGGGCAGAATTGAAAATCCTACAAAAATAGAATTACAGTCGAAAATACAGATTACCAAAGTGTTATTAGTACTGAGACATAGCTTACAATTGTCGAAGAAAAATGTTGTATACCAACTGTGTGTATCTTTGAAAGGATAAAAAGCAAAAAATAAAATGAGATTGTGCAAATTAATGTGGACATGTTTTATCATGCTTCCTTCAAATATTTATAGACATGGGCAAAAGTATCTCTTAGTATAAAAAGTGTTTCACTGTGTATATTAGCATAGAGGTATGTGTAAAAAGGTACATTTTCCCTTATAAATGGTCTCAGGAGGATATCCCTAACTGAAAACTAAATACTAGAGAATGTTGATCAAAAGGCATATAAAGAGAAAAATCATCACTATTCATGTATTAAACCTCAATAAGTAAATAGATTTCTTCATCAATTCTTATTTTGGATCTCGCTTGTAACATCTGTATAGTTTAAATTTTAATGTAAAGAGATAATTAAGTTTAATCATAAAACAAAATACATAATAAAAATAGGATCTTTTTTTACCTCTTATAGAGTCATCATAGCATCTCAAAAATCTCCAGCTACACTAATCTTTCTAATGACACTACCCAAAATTTCTTTCTTTCTTTTTTTTCTTATTAAACTTTCATTTATCAGGCAAAGAATAGGTCCACAAAAAGTCTGAGTGTGAACTGCACGGTAAGAGAAAGGTCTTGCTCACTGTTATATCTCTAATACATAACACAATGCCTGGCCTGGCCAGTAGAGTCCATAGGGTCTCAATAAATGGTTGAAACTATAGCCTGAGCAACAAGGAGATCCTCATTAGGAGCAATTGTGGTAAAGTGGGTGGGAGTTGTTGGGTATTATGTTGAAGTGGGAATGGTGATGACAAATGGAGACTGAGTCTAATCTAGTGATGTCTAAGATGCATCAATATTCAGAAACACCTAGAGAAGTAAAAAAAGAGAGAATATGATTAGGCTTCTCTGTAGACTTACTAATGCAGAGTCCCTAGAATGTGAAGTGTGGGATTCTGCATATTACTGACATTTCCAGGTGATTCTGATGATAAGCCAGGTTTAGAAACCATGTTTTAAGAGAATTGTGTGCAGCAGTGAGCATCTTTGCCACAGGCTTCCTGCAAGGTTGTCCAGTGCAATGGGTGCACATTCAGCAACAGAATGGATAGTATCTGGAATCCAGCAGAAATTCAGCATTTGAAGAATCAGATGCCTGCTCTTTAATTATGATATGTCACATCATGAGGAAGACATTATTCTTCTTTTGCAAATAAGGAAAACACCACCTTATGGCCATGAGTTTTGTGCTGTTTTATCCTTTTTCTCCAAGTAAAACATTTGGATGTAATGGATACATGGTTAGCAGCACCCAGGAACCATAGACCCAAGCCTGATGCAATCTCTCCTTATTTATAGTGTGTCCCAAAAGTTTCAGATCAAGATAGATGAATAATCTTCAAAAGCTATAAGTAACATATAAATTATGGCAATATTATGAATCTTGTGAGAATTATACAGTTCCTTTCTAATTCAATGTGTGAAATTACTTCTAAGTATAAAAGAAAGAGATAAACTAGAAGTGTTCAAGATCAATGAATAAAAGATATCTAATTTATTGGAGTCAAATAACGTTTATTTAACAATAAGCCCTGTAAATTCAAATTAAAAACTAATAAATTATGTGCAGAAACTACAATTGATTCTGCTTCTATGGGTATATAAAAATAACAGAGCATTTGTTATGGAAAGCAAATTTTTCTTTTTGAAAATGCTACAAGAAAGCTCTCAGAAAAACCTATGACTCACACTTTGTGAAAATATGGGTCATTTTATATTTTCCAACTTTTCTTTTCCCTGCCCTTGGTTTCCTCCCTTTTTAGTCCTGTGGTGTGTTGTTTGTATTCTTATTTTTAGGCTGCCTTAAATTCTCCTGTCGCAAGTCTGATATGGTTTGGCTCTGTATCCCCAACAAAATCTCATGTAGAATTGTAATCCCCAGTGTTTGAGAGAGGGACCTGATGGGAGGTGACTGGATCTTGGGGGCAAATTTCCCCTTTCTGTTCTTGTGGTAGTGAGTGAGTTCTCATGAGATCTGGTTGTTTGAAAGCATGTAGCACTTCCCTCTTAGCTCTCTCTCTCCTGCCACCATGTGAAGACATGCTTGCTTCCCCTTCACCCTTCTGCCATGTTTCTAAGTCTCCTGAGGCCTCCCCAGCCACGCCTCCTGTACAGCCTGTGGAACTGTGAGTCAATTAAACCTCTTTTCTTTATAAGTTACCCAATTTCAGGTAGTTCTTTATAGCTGTGTGAGTAATACAAAGTTGAACAAAAATAAGTTGAACATAAATAAGTCATCACTCTAGCATTATAGGGTGAGTGTGGACTATTATTCTAAAGTGTTAGAAGCACACTCTTGGTGCCAATCTCACTACCAATTAAGAGACTGAGAGGCAAGGGCTATGGAGCAAAAAAGAAAGTATCATCTCCAGTCAGGGGCAGCTGGTTAACATGAACCTGAGCTTCAGTCAGGAGTTATTTGATGAGAAAGCAGCAAACAATTAACAGCACTGCCTCCCACCACTGGACAAAGACTGACGGAAAAGTCCTATGAAGCCTAGGGAGTGTTAGAACCAGGGCCTGTATCCAATCTATTTCAGTATCTTAACAAATAATTGCACTCAATAGAATATCTGTTTGCATTGATATAATATACAAATAATATTAATGATTCAAGACTTTGTCTACTGACCTAGTTAAGGAATGAAATCTGATTATCCTAATCAGCACACAAAAACTTGGATTTTGTATTAACAATTATTAATGCATTAGAAACTTAATCAGATTTAGCACAACATTATTTTTGCGTTTAATCCAACATTGGCTATTTGGTAGCAGAAGAAAGTATCACCTAATACATTAAACTAATATTAGTTTATTTTTATAGTTTTTATAGTTTTATTTTTTAAATTTAATTTATAAATGCATTTTGGTTAACAGTTATATAAGAAGCCAGAATAAAGAATTGATATCTAGTTTTATATTTGTTAATACATGAAATTATGAAGTTTACAGTCTAGCACTAGGAATCTGTGAGAATTTTTCCTATGAAGGAAAAAGGAAAACTCCATTCCTCAAAGTTATTTGCATTTTAATAATGTGCCATCAGAGGCCAAAAGGTCTTCAAGAATCAAAGAAATAACATTCCAAATTTGGAAATGCAGCTACTCATATATAGAGAAGGAGATAACTATAACACCAACCATGAGCAAAATATGGCTTATGGGGCGCCACCAACCCGATGTCACAGCACACACGTCCCAATACTCCACGGTGGGAGGTGAGAATATGTGTATGTTTGTGTGTATGTGTGTATGTATGAAAGTGTTAGAAACATGACAGAATATAGAAATACTTTTAATCAACTACTTTATGTAAGCAAGCAAGCAATATACATTTTCAAAATTGTAACAAAAATGTCTATCAAGTTAACAGTAAAAAAAAATAATAAATTAAGACTACCACTATCACCACTTCATACCATGCACTGTCTCTCCTCCAGCCATACTGGTTATGATGATGTGCCTCTGAGGCATGACTGCAGTGGGCACAAAAGCTGTTGCCTAGGGATGTGTCTGCTGAAACTCCTCGGAAGAGTTTGGAAAGTTGAGGATTAATAGTCACAGACACCAGCCGGGAGCGGTGGCTCACACTTGTAATCCCAACACTTTGAGAGGCTGAGGTGGGCAGATCGCTTGAGGTCAGCAGTTCGAGACCAGCCTGGCCAACATGGTGAAACCCTGTCTCTACTAAAAATACAAAAATTAGCCAGGCATAGTGGTGTGTGCCTGTAATCTCAGCTACTCAGAAGACTGAGGCAGGAGATTTGCTTGAACCTGGGAGGCAGACGTTGCAGTGAGCCGAGATCGCACCCCTACACTCCATCCTGAGTGACAGAGCAAGATTCTGTCTCAAAAAAATGAAATATAATAATAATCACAGATACCAGTGTCATCTGACCACCCTTTGGCCATATCAAACAAGGTGATTCAGGCCTCAAGGTAGATTCAAAATATTTGTGTTTTTCATTGTAGTCTCTGCAATCTAATGATGCTGACATCAATGAAGTGTAGAACATGAGTCTCCACTTCACATTGGAATATACCTTCTGAAATCTCATTATCTTCCTGGGTTTTTTCTATGTACTGTGATCTCTATTTTTTAACTCTCTACTGTTACTTTATTAGGCAAAGACACTTAGGCCATCTGTGAAGACAGGATATATGATACAAATAATTGAATTTGTTGTTTAAAGACTCTAATAACAGAATTTTTGTTTGTTTATTATAGTTTTTACTGCTGCAACTACTACTTAATTTTGAATTCAAGGCGCTTCTTTTATTTTGCAGTTACATTTTATGATGTTTTTTCACTGTAATAAATCTAATGAATCAGCTCCTGTACTTTTTTTTTTTTTTTATGCTTAGGTGCTTTGTTTTAAACTCAGCTTTTAAGTCTGCTGGCAAATAAAAAATACTATTAGTAATTTCTTATACCAAGAATTGTAATAATGTGGATTAATGGTGAAGAGTTCAGACTTTAAATGGCATTCAAACATGTTGGCACCATCAGTGGCTAGCTGTGAGATCATAAAAATGTTGCTGAATTTCTAATCTGTTTTTTTAGCTTTAAAGATTTTAATTTAAATATAATAATGCCTATCTCACAGCATTGTGAGGATTGAAAAATCACACACACAAAAAATTAACACTGTGCTAAGTGCAATTAATCCTACAATTGATTCCACATCCACAAGAAATCATAGCGTTTGGTGAGATATAGTAAGAGGTCATCAAGTACTAATCAACTATTGATTGCTATGCTCCAGAAGAAAAATAGAAGTGTAGACAATATATAACAAACCATTTCCAACCCGTTTTAAGTGAATCATGGAATATATTGCATAACTTCATCAACAGTTACTCAGGTTTCTTAGTTTATATTTCCTAAACACACACTGGTAGACAAGGGTAGCCTACAGACCAAGTAGAAGAGGCATCTCACCTTTCCTTATCGTTATTTCTAAAGTATTCATTCCGTATTCACAGAATATATGATGCACAAATGAAACAGAGAAAGTCAGTAAATATGTGAGGATTATTATTTTCTCTGATCTTGGCCAGGGCAAATTTACCTGTGTAAATAGTCATGTGTCGCCATGACAATAGATTGTAAAAAGTGGTGTGAAATAAACTCCAACCCCGGGTCTTGCTACCAATGCCACGTCTTTAGAATAAAAGCATAATGATAGTAATTTAAACTACTGTGGTTGCTAATCATTAAGTTTTATTCTAATCACTAAGTAGGTTTTTTAAACTTTCTAGGTAAAATAAGATTGCATAAAGAGGCGCAGCTAAACTAGTCACATTTTTGCTTTGAAATTCAGAGAAAATATTTTAAAAGATAATAGAAATGCTGCCACATAAACAAAATTAAGTACATAATCTATGCAAAAGGCACCTAAATTTCCAAGAGTGTGGTTTTTAAGAAAGTGAATCATTTTCAGTTTCTCAAGTCTCTGTTGAATGTTGTGTTTCCCTCAGTCAGGATTAACTCTTCAGTGCCAAAGTAGTATTCCAGTATTATTGCAAATACCAGGAAATTCAGATACAGACTTATTTTTCATTAGCAACTGAATACGTAAATTAAAGAGGAGAGTGAATACCACCTTAATTATCCAAGTTAATTGTTTATCTAAATAGCTTAAGTCAGTCCTCCAGTCCCACCAAGGGAATTAAACCACAGCTCCATGAAAAGATAACTAATTTTGCATTTTTCCCCACCCCTATCCAAACATTCACTTCTGCTTAAATGGACCCTGAGTCAGGAGACTTGGATTTTCCTCCCTGGTCTTCCATTAGAAATTACATTCCCTGGGCCTCAATATGCACGTCTGAAAAATGACAGAGTTGAACTAGTTGATCTGCAAAATAGAATAATGGACACTTCACACCCTTAACATATGTCGAAAGCAGATTTAATATCAAAGATGTATTTCGGGTACCTATCTGTGGAAAAAAAATGTCTCTTAGCTTCAGGTATTAAACAAGAAGAATGTGAAAAGTCATCTGCCTAAAGAACATTTATTAATCTAATTGGTTTTACTTCTAAGAAATAGTAAAATTCAGTTAATAAATTTAAGTAAGTTCTCCTCTTACTTGAAAAAAATCAAAATTAAATATTTGCCTAATATTAAGCAGACATTCTTACCTATTAGATTCTTATTCTACTGCATAAAGGAAAGTACACTTATAAGATTTTAAGCACACACAAAACGCTTAAACAAGATACTCGCTCTTTTGCATGTTTATTCCATAGCTTTTCTATGAAATAATATTCCCTAAGTGTCGGAGGTGGGACTAGGAGATGCGATTTTAAAAGCAATTTTAATTGTTTTTTTAAAACATAGTAATTTTCTTGTATTTTTCCAAGCCTCACATGTCAGTCCATTTTAATTCTGTTTACTCTACTTCCCAGGTACACACTCTCTCCCTCTCTTCCTCTCCACACCCAACCTTTCCTTGCGTCCTTCTGCCAGTAGGTGCACTCCGGGTGAGTCTTCTCTACTCGCCCCTCTCCACGACTTTTCCAAGCCACCCACAGCTACCTGTGCTCTTACCTGTCGGCGCTGAGGGCAGTGAGAGTGAACACGGAAACTCCCACGGAAGTGAGCTGGATGACAGGGATCAGTTTGCAGCCCACCTTGCCGAACATCCACTCGTCGAAGAAGTAGCGCGAGGCGTCCACCGGGACGCAAGTGAGCAGCAGCAGCAAGTCCCCGGCCGCCAGGTTAGAGATGAAGATGTTGGGGACGCTCCTCATGGCGCTGTTGGTGATGAAGATCTTCACCAGCATGATGTTGCCCAGCAAGCCCACGGTGATGATGAGCAGGTAGAGGGACGGGATCACACAGCGGATCACCAACTCTGCGGTGGTCCCGTCCGAGGCCGGCAGGAAATCCCTTTCCCACCCCTCGGGAACGGAACCGCTCTCATTCTCGCCGGTGGTCACCGAGAGGTTGGAAGGAGACTTAGAGGGCATGATCTCCTCTCCAGAAGAGTCCGCTGGAGTTTTCACGCGCTCCGGTGCCCTGAGGACTGAACGCCCACGATTTGGGTTTAATCGATGTCCCTCCCTCTCGCCCCTGCAGGTTTACTGCCCACGGGGCGCGCCTCACAGCGCCAAGTCCTTAAGAGTTCAGGACCTGGGGAGGGGTCTGTCCACACACTCGGGCGCTCTGCTTCTAGAGGGGGGAAATGGCTCCGGCTAACTCTGAATTTAAATTTAAAAAAAAAAAAAAAAAAAGCAAAGCGGTTGCGTCTTTGTTCCGTATTCAGTGGTTTGTTCTCGCGGTTAGCTAGCGGAAAACAGCCTTTCAGGAACCAGGAGCTGTCCCCTGGGGATCAGTAGAAGCACCTGCCCGACAGTTCGCCCAGAGAAGCGGAAGTCATCCTGGCGCTGTCCAGCGGGCCGCCGCTGAAATCCTGGGTGCTAGCGCCGGGCCACCTGTAAACTGCTTTTCCCACAGCTTTGCTCTTGTTTGTGAAGTTCCTGTTGTATTGTGTGGAACTGGAGGGGAGGTCAGTCCTCCATGCATGTGTGTGTGCCCCTATATACATCCATCCTTACCCGCCTCCAAGCAGGAGGAGCCCCAGGTAAGAACTTTGGAATCTCTGAGAATTAAAGGGCTGAGCTGGCAAGTCCCTAATGCCGAAACACAGAATTTAGGGGAAAAAAATGAGTGCCAAAGAATGAAGCTCATAAATGAAATCCTCTCGCTACTCTTCTTCTGATCATCTACTGTTCTTACCTTAAATGTGAAAATTATTTCCTATAGTTGGCATATTATTTTTAAATTTATATTTTATTGAATTATAACATGTATAACGTACACATTTCTTAATCGTTCTGCTTAATCTAACCATCATTCAGAGCCCACAATCTAGCCACCATCTCCCAAAATAACTTGTTATTAAATAAGTGTGCGTCCTATTGAACATCGTATAAATGGACTCATTCAGCATACACTCTTGTGTCTAGGTTCTTTAACTCGACACCGTATCTGTGAGATCCACTCATGTTTTTTCTCAGGTGGCATTTTTCATTACTGTATACTACATCATTTTATAAATATACCAAAGTTTGTTTATCCATTCTATATTGATTAACATTTGGGTTCCTTACAATTTGAGTCAACCTGAGTAATGTTTCTATGAACATTCTTTTACATGTGTTCAGGTGCACATTTGAATAAATCCCAGGTGTGGATTTGCCAGGTCATAGTACTTGAGTATGTTCAGCTTTACTGGAAACTGACAATTTTTCAAAATAAATTACTAACTTATTTTTTCTTTTGGAACCTCGCTTGACAATTTTAATTGTCAATTCTTCTATTAAGGCAGAGTATATGTATGCTTATGATTGAGTAGTGCCACTCGTAGATATATATTCAATAAACATCTGATATGCTGTTCTAAATAGGTTGTCCCTAAGAACAAAACAGTTTCCCAAATCACCACCATCTGAGTCTAACATAAACTGACCAGAAATGGCGGCTCAGTTCTGGCGTTAGCTAAATAACACTCTTCATTAGGGAAAACATTTGACTAGTTATTCGTTATTAAAGGATAAAATTGAACAATTGAATAATAACCATGTAACTAGCCAAGGACTACCTATGATGATCTAGCCATAAACTGATAAAATGTGTATATATGCAACGTCATTTATAAATTAAGCAACTTTTCCAGATATTGCCCACCAAGAGCACTGTCACATCATAATTGAATTAGACAAGGTAAACATTTGCATTGTAATCAATTTTATGTTTTCTAACTCAAATAAAAGTCCTTATTGTACTCTTCTGGAATTTCACTACTTAAAATAATTCATTATAAAATTAAGATTAGTTAAATAGAATATTTATATATAAATATATTTGAATATATAAATATTTTATTTATATTTATAAAAATTATACACATATATAGAGGGAGAAGGAGCAAGAGAAAGAGGAAGAGAGAGTAAGGAAATTAATATTACATGTAAGTTGAGAAATGTCTCTAGGAATTTTATCTCCAAAGTTATTTGTTTTCTTTTTAACATCCAATCTTACTATACAGGATAAATTACTAAAGCAGTCTTCTAATTATGAAATGTCTAAAATTCAAACTGCAACTATGCCATTTTAATATATTTTATATAAAAATATATTGAAATCAAAATTACTGTATGAATTTTTATATTCTCCTCTGATTGTGTCTGTGTGTTCCTAATCATTTAGATGAGAAAAAAATGTTGAGTCTAAAAGCTGGATTAATAAATATCCAATTGACAAGCATTGTAGAAACAAGGCATCTGGATTGAATTTTCTTCATTTTAAGTAATTTTATATGTATTTACTTAAAGATTTATGTTCATTGTAGTGAAGAATATAATGAATATTTTAATAATTTTTTTGGTATTTTATTAAAATGTTATAAAGTTATTATAATAATGTATTATTTAGATTAATCACAAAATTACATATAAGAACACAATATTGTCTCATATTAATAGAATGCATACACATCAAAGGTAAACATCTACTGGAATGAAACACTATTTGTTTATTTATGTTTTGAGACAGGGTCTTGCTCTGTCACTCAGGCATGTGCAGTGGCATGAAGATGGCTCACTATAGCCTCAACCTCCTGCATTCAAACAATTCTCCTGCCTCACCTTCCCCATGTACCTGGGACTGCAAGTGTGCCCCACCATGCCTGGCTAACTTTTTAAATTTTTTGTAGATATGCGGTCTCACTTTGTTGCCCCAGCTGGTCTCAAATTCTTGGGCTCAACAATTCTCTTGCCTTAGCCTCCTAAATGTCTATGATTATATGCATGAGCCACAGCACCCAGCCATACAAACTTTTTTATTGTATTCAATATGTCATATACCATATTAGGTTCCTTAGACTCATATACTTAATGTTTATCAATATTCTTGGATAAAAATACTTGAGTCTTAATGTGATTCACAAAGACAAGATAAACTGTCTAATTTGAAAGAGACCTCATAAAACTGCATTTTGAAATTTATTGTATTTGAAATCAGTGTCTGTTATGTCTCTTTGTTTCTGGAGAAAACAATTGTGTCAAAAAAATGTGGTTTCTATATAAATGAAGTATACATTTTTAATCCTGAGTATTCGATGTTTATAAATACACATTGTATATTGTATTGCCCTAATACAGGAACTATTCAGAGCCATATTGATGCTGTTTCAAATTCATTGACATGAGTATTATTGTTGTAAGTGAACATGAAGAATTTGAAATTTAAGCCAATTTTGTAATCCTCATCTGCTTCAATGTATCTATCCTTCAGTGTATTCCGAAAAAATATAAAATATTATACTTAGGGAGACATTCTATAGATTTTTCTTAAGATCATGACAAAGGCAAGTATACCCGCTATTATCATTGGTATTTAACACACTAGAGGAGATTCCAACCAATGCTATTGCAACGGAAACGGAAATGAAAAGCATAAAATTTGAGAGAAAGGAGATACTAATACAAAGATATAATACTAAAATTAAAATGGAACTGGCAAAAGAGCAGAAAAAATATCAATGGAAGAGAACAGAAAGTTCAGTCAGGTGCATGCAGGTAAGGAAACAACACTCAAATGTGTATTGCAACAAATAAATACTTAGTAGATAATACTGGGAAAACTGTTTCACAGGCAAGAAGAATCAAACAGAGTCTCTATGTAATACTATATGTAGTATTATAATTCTAGTGCATTAAAGGTCCCAGTATGAAAAAGTAATTTGGGGAAGATCATAGATGAAAATCTTAAAGAATATATATGAGACCACGGGGGTGGGAAGTGATTCCTACTTCAAGTCAAGATGGAGTAACAGAGAATACACTGAAAACATAAAAACCAGACAAAACATATTAAACAGTAGTTTTTAGACATTGGCAGCACATGCACAAGGATAAGGAATCCACACTGAACCTGGAAGTCTCTCTTACTTGAGAAGATGGAATTGGAATCAGCAGAACAGAGAAAAGTGAGTCATACAGAGAAAGAACTCTGGAGATTCACAGAATTTCCCCTTGGGTTTTCAGCTAAATACATGTTTCTATCTGCATGTGGGAAAATTAACCAATTCTCAGGAAAACACTTACCCGAAAAGGGTCAATTAGCAATTTAAAGAAGCTATGTTCCTACCAGCCACGGTATAACAACCTTGTAAACACATAGTTTTAGGTACATTAGTTAGAAGTGTATTGTGTTTGTAGTTAGGAAAAATTAACCATAGACCAAAGGCTTCTCTGGTCTTGCCCTCAAAGCTTAAAAGCAAGGATTAAAATGGTAAAACTAGTTCTAAGAAACCTGATGGTATCTTAGAACAAACCTTAATAATTTTTTTCTTTTTTTTTAATTATACTTTAAGTTTTAGGGTACATGTGCACAACGTGCAGGTTTGTTACATATGTATACATGTGCCATGTTGGTGTGCTGCACCCATTAACTCATCATTCAGCATTAGGTATATCTCCTAATGCTATCCCTCCCCACTTCCCCCACCCCAAAACAGTCCCTGGTGTGTGATGTTCCCCTTCCTGTGTCCATGTGTTCTCATTGTTAAATTCCCACCTATGAGTGAGAACACATGGTGTTTGGTTTTTTGTCCTTGTGATAGTTTGCTGAGAATGATGGTTTCCAGCTTCAGCCATGTCCCTACAAAGGACATGAACTCATCCTTTTTTATGGCTGCATAGTATTCCATGGTGTATATATATGTGCCACATTTTCTTTTTTTTTTTTTTTGCGATGGAGTCTCGCTCTGTCGCCCAGGCTGGAGTGCAGTGGCACAATCTCGGCTCACTGCAAGCTCCGCCTCCTGGGTTCATGCCATTCTCCTGCCTCAGCCTCTCCAAGTAGCTGGGACTACAGGCACCCGCCACCACACCTGGCTAATTTTTTTTTTTGTATTTTTAGTAGAGACGGGGTTTCACCGTGGTCTCGATCTCCTGACCTCGTGATCCACCCGCCTCGGCCTCCCAAAGTGCTGGGATTACAAGCATGAGCCACCACACCCGGCCGTGCCACATTTTCTTAATCCAGTCTATCATTGTTGGACATTTGGGTTGGTTCCAAGTCTTTGCTGTTGTGAATAGTGCCACAATAAACATACATGTACATGTGTCTTTATAGCAGCATGATTTATAATCCTTTGGGTATATACCCAGTAATAGGATTGCTGGGTCAAATGGGAATTCTAGTTCTAGATCCCTGAGGAATTGCCACACTGACTTCAACAATGGTTGAACTAGTTTACAGTCCCACCAACAGTGTAAAAGTGTTCCTATTTCTCCACATCCTCTCCAGCACCTGCTGTTTCCTGACTTTTAATTAATGATCGCCATTCCAACTGGTGTGAGGTGGTATCACCTTGTGGTTTTGATTTGCATTTCTCTGATGGCCAGTGATGATGAGCATTTTTGCATGTGTCTTTTGGCTGCATAAATGTCTTCTTTTGAGAAGTGTCTGTTCATATCCTTTGCCCACTTTTTGATGGGGTTGTTTGTTTTTTTCTTGTAAATTTGTTTGAGTTCATCGTAGATTCTGGATATTAGCCCTTTGTCAGATGAGTAGATTGCAAAAATTTTCTCCCATTCTGTAGGTTGCCTGTTCACTCTGATGGTAGTTTCTTTTGCTGTGCAGAAGCTCTTTAGTTTAATTAGATCCCATTTGTCAATTTTGGCTTTTGTTGCATTGTTTTTGGTGTTTTAGACATGAAGTCCTTGCCCATGCCTGTATCCTGAATGGTATTGCCTAGGTTTTCTTCTAGGGTTTTTATGGTTTTAGGTCTAACATTTAAGTCTTTAATCCATCTTGAATTAATTTTTGTATAAGGTGTAAGGAAGGGATCCAGTTTCAGCTTTCTACATATGGCTAGCCAGCTTTCCCAGCACCATTTATTAAATACGGAATCCTTTCCCCATTTCTTGTTTTTGTCAGGTTTGTCAAAGATCAGATAGTTGTAGATATGCGGCATTATTTCTGAGGGCTCTGTACCATTCCATTGGTCTATATCTCTGTTTTGGTACCGGTACCATGCTGTTTTGTTTACCGTAGCCTTGTAGTATAGTTTGAAGTCAGGTAGCGTGATGCCTCCAGCTTTGTTCTTTTGGCTTAGGATTGACTTGGTGATGAGGGCTCTTTTTTGGTTCCATATGAACTTTAAAGTAGTTTTTTCCAATTCTTTGAAGAAAGTCATTGGTAGCTTGATGGGGATGGCATTGAATCTATAAATTACCTTGGGCAGTATGGCCATTTTCACAATATTGATTCTTCCTACCCATGAGCATGGAATGTTCTTCCATTTGTTTGTATCCTCTTTTATTTCACTGAGCAGTGGTTTGTAGTTCTCCTTGAAGAGGTCCTTCACATCCCTTGTAAGTTGCATTCCTAGGTATTTTATTCTCTTTGAAGCAATTGTGAGTAGGAGTGCACTCATGATTTGGCTCTCTGTCTGTTATTGGTGTATAAGAATGCTTGTGATTTTTGCACATTGATTTTGTATCCTGAGACTTTGCTGAAGTTGCCCATCAGCTTAAGGAGATTTTGGGCTGAGACGATGGGGTTTTCCAGATATACAATCATGTCATCTGCAAACAGGGACGATTTGACTTCCTCTTTTCCTAATTGAATACCCTTTATTTCCTTCTCCTGCCTGATTGCCCTGGCCAGAACTTCCAATACTATGTTGAATAGGAGTGGTGAGAGAGGGCATCCCTGTCTTGTGCCAGTTTTCAAAGGGAATGCTTCCAGTTTTTGCCCATTCAGTATGATATTGGCTGTGGGTTTGTCATAGATAGCTCTTATTATTTTGAGATATGTCCCATCAATACCTAATTTATTGAGATTTTTTAGCATGAAGGACTGTTGAATTTTGTGGAAGGCATTTTCTGCATCTATTGAGATAATCATGTGGTTTTTGTCTTTGGTTCTGTTTATATGCTGGATTACATTTATTGATTTGTGTATGTTGAACCAGCCTTGCATCCCAGGGATGAAGCCCACTTGATCATGGTGGTTAAGCTTTTTGATGTGCTGCTGGATTCGGTTTGCCAGTATTTTATTGAGGATTTTTGCATCAATGTTCATCAGGAATATTGGTCTAAAATTCTCTTTTTTTGTTGTATCTCTGCCAGATTTTGGTGTCAGGATGATGCTGGCCTCATAAAATGAGTTAGGGAGGATTCCCTCTTTTCCTATTGATTGGAATAGTTTCAGAAGGAATGGTACCAGCTCCTCCTTGTACCTCTGGTAGAATTTGGCTATGAATCCATCTGGTCCTGGAGTTTTTTGGTTGGTAAGCTATTAATTATTGCCTCAATTTCAGAACCTGTTATTGGTCTCTTCAGAGATTCAACTTCTTCCTGGTTTAGTCTTGGGAGGGTGTATGCGTCGAGGAATTTATCCATTTCTTCTAGATTTTCTAGTTTATTTGCATAGAGATGCTTATAGTATTCTCTGATGGTAGTTTGTATTTCTGTGGGATTGTGGTGATATCCCCTTTATCTTTTTTTTATTGAATCTATTTGATTCTTCTCTCTTTTCTTCTTTATTTGTCTTGCTACTGGTCTATCAATTTTGTTGATCTTTTCAAAAAACCAGCTCCTGGATTCATTAATTTTTGGAAGGGTTTTTTGTGTCTCTATTTCCTTCAGTTCTGCTCTGATCTTAGTTATTTCTTGCCTTCTGCTAGCTTTTGAATGTGTTTGCTCTTGCTTCTCTAGTTCTTTTAATTGTGATGTTAGGGTGTCAATTCTGGATCTTTCCTGCTTTCTCTTGTGGGCAATTAGTGCTATAAATTTCCCTCTACACACTGCTTTGAATGTGTCCCAGAGATTCTGGTATGTTGAGTCTTTGTTCTTGTTTGTTTCAAAGAACATCTTTATTTCTGCCTTCGTTTCGTTATGTCCCCAGTAGTCACTCAGGAGCAGGTTGTTCGGTTTCCATGTAGTTGAACGGTTTTGAGTGAGTTTCTTAATCCTGAGTTCTAGTTTGATTGCACTGTGGTTTGAGAGACAGTTTGTTATAATTTCCGTTCTTTTACATTTGCTGAGGAGTGCTTTACTTCCAACTATGTGGTCAATTTTGGAATAGGTGTGGTGTGGTGCTGAAAAGAATGTATATTCTGTTGATTTGGGGTGGAGAGTTCTGTAGATGTCTATTAGGTCCGCTTGTTGCAGAGCTGAGTTCAATTCCTGGATATCGTTGTTAACTTTCTGTCTCGTTGATCTGTCTAAGGTTGACAGTGGGGTGTTAAAGTCTCCCATTATTGTGTGGGAGTCTAAGTCTCTTTGTAGGTCTCTAAGGACTTGCTTTATGAGTCTGGGTGCTCCTGTATTGGGTGCATATATATTTAGGATAGTTAGCTCTTCTTGTTGAATTGATCCCTTTACCATTATGTAATGGCCTTGTCTCTATTGATCTTTGTTGGCTTAAAGTCTGTTTTATCAGAGACTAGGATTGCAACCCCTGCCCATTTTTGTTTTCCATTTGCTTTGTAGATCTTCCACCATCCCTTTATTTTGAGCCTATGTGTGTCTCTGCCCGTGAGATGGGTTTCCTGAATACAGCACATTGATGGGTCTTGACTCTTTATCCAATTTGCCAGTCTGTGTCTTTTAATTGGAGCATTTAGCCCATTTACATTTAATGTTAATATTGTTATGTGTGAATTTCATCCTGTCATTATGATGTTACCTGGTTATTTTGCTCGTTAGTTGATGCAGTTTCTTCCTAGCCTCAATGGTCTTTACAATTTGGCATGTTTTTGCAGTGGCTGGTACCAGTTTTTCCTTTCCATGTTTAGTGCTTCCTTCAGGAGCTCTTTTAGGGCAGGCCTTGTGGTGCTCCTCAATTTATATCTGGGCTACATCTCAGTAAACTCATCATAAGTTGAAAATATCCTAAGTGGAAAATGCATTTAATATTCTAACAAATCCATCATAAATAAAGTCAAAAAATCATAAGTCAAATCATTGTAAGTGCAGATGCTCCTCGACTTAGGATGGGGCTACGTCCTGATAAACCCATTGTTAAAGTCAAAATATTGTAAGTTGCACTATTGTAAACTGGGGGCTGTCTATGATGTTTAAACTATGTAGAACCCAACAAGGTAAAATTAAAATGTCTGGCTGACATGCACTTGGAAATTACCAACCATGAAAATCAGCAAGTAATTATATCTAAAAATAAGGACAAAAATCAGCTAATTGAAACTAAACCAATAATGGCACAGATGATATATAGGTAGATAAGAACATTAAAAATGTTAACAAGACTCTATTCCATGTGTTGAAGAAGGAAGTTGCATATTAAGGAGAGACATGAAAAATATAAAAAGGCATATATTAAATTTTACAGAAGAAAAAAGTCATAAAAATAAACTGCATAAAATTAACAGCAGAAAAAAACAGTGCAGGAGAAAAGGTAAGTGAATTTCTCAATGTAGTAGTAGAAAGTATCCAAAACAAAATATAGAGAGAAAATGACTGGGGAAAAAAATGAACAAAGTGTGCACTCTGGGAAACTTTAAGTGGGCCAAAGTGACTACAGTTGGATCTCCAAAGGACAGAAGAAAAAAAGAATAGAAGAAAAAATATTTAAAGAAAAACAGCCCCAATTTTTTCATAGTTAATGAAAGCTAAACCCTTCACATTTAAGAGGCTCAGCAAACCCCAGGCAGAAGAAACACAAAGAAAAATTTGCCAGGATGAGAAACTAGAAACTATTTTGCTAACATCAGGAATGAAGAAAGATGTGTACTCTCACCATTCCTTTTCAATTTTGTACTGGAAGTTCTCATCAATGCAATAAGACAATTAAAAGACATAGGGTGATATTGATTGTGAAGGAAGAAATAAAACTGTCTTTGTTAACAAATAACATGATTATCTATTAGAAAATCTGAAAGAATCAACAAAAGACTCTTGCAACTAATAAGTAACCATGGAGAGGTTGCCAAATAAAAATTAATATACAAAAGTAAATCACTTTCTTATATACCATTAATTACTAAGTGGAATTTGACATTGAAAACATTAAAAAATTTACAGTCACCCCCAAACATGAAGTACTTAGACTAAATCTAACAAAATTTGCATGATCCATGAAACGAAAATTGCAAAACTGAAGAAAATTGGAGAACTAAATAAATAAAAAGATATTCCATATTCATGAATTGGAAAACTCAAGTTTTCCTTGTCAAGTTGTAAGTTCTTTTCACCTTCATCTATAAATTCAAAGCTATCTTAATCATAATCCCAGAAAGGTAATTTGTGGATATCAGCAAAATGATGATAACAGGCACAAGATTCAGAATAGCAAACACAATTTTGAAGGAGAACAAAGTTGGAAGACTGACACTACCTTATTTCAAGACTCATTATAAAGCTGCAGTAATCAAAACAGTATGGATATTAATGAAAGAATAGACAAATAGATCAATGGAAGATACCAGAGAGCCCAGAAATTGACCCACATAAATACAGCCAACTGCTCTTTGACAAGGAACCAAAGAGCAAACATTGGAACCAAGATTAGTCCTTTCAACAAATGGTGCTGGAACAACAGGATGTTCTCATGCAAAAGAAATGAACCTAGACATACAGTTTACACCCTCCACAAAAATTCACAAAAAGTAGATCACAGACCTATATGTAAACCACAAAAATTATAAAATTCCTGGAAGATCACATGGAAAAAAATCTAGATGAATTTGTGTATTCGTCCATTTTCACACTGCTATAAAGAACTAACTAAGACTGGGTAATTTATAAAGAAAAGAAGTTTAATTGACTCATAGTTCCACAGGCTTAACAGGAAGCACGACTGGGAGGCCTCAGGAAACTTACAATCATGTCATAAGGAGAAGGGGAAGCAAGGACCTTCTTCACATGGTGGCCGAAAAGAGACAGAGTGTGAAGGGGAAGTGCCACACACTTTCAAATAAGCAGATCTTTTGAGAGCTCACTCACTATCACGAAAACAGCAAGGGGGATGTCTCCCCTGTGATTCAATCATCTCCCACCAGGCCCCTCCCCCGACATGTGCAGATTACAATTCGAGATGGGATTTTGCTGGGGACACAGAGACAAACCATATCAACTTGGGTATATGGATGACTCTTAAGATACAAAACTGAAGAGATAATCCATGAAAAAAAATAATTGATCAGCTATACTTAATAACTTATTCAAAACTAAAAATTCTGCTTTGCAAATGACACTGTGAAGACAATAAGCAGGCTAAAGACTAGGATTTATGATCCAACACATACAAGTATCACAAAGAACTCTTACAACTCAAGATACCCAAAATACACAAATAATTTTTAAAATTCATCAATAAAAAAATTAAAAAATTCAATGAAAAAGATGGACAAAACGCCTTAATAGACATCTCACCAAAGAAGATACGCAAGTGTAATTAAGCATATAAAAAGTTGCTTACATCATGCCATTAAGCAATTGCAAATTAAGACAACAAGATACCCCTATACATTTATTAAAATGGCACAACATTACAACTTTATTCAAAATACTGACAACTTTAAATGCTGAGCAGGATGTGGAACAATAGGAATTCTCATTCACTGATGGTGAAAATGCAAAATTTGGAAGACAGTTTGGCAGTTTCTTACAAAATTAAACATACTCTTACTATGCTATTCATCCATCGCACTCCTTCCTGTTTACCCAAAATATTTGAAAACATATGTCCACACATAAACCAACACATGGATGTTTATAACAGCTTTATTCATAATTGCTAAAAGTTGGAAGAAAAGATGTCCTCTAGTAGGTGAATGAATAAATAAACTGTGGTACAACCAGATGATTGGATGTTATTCAGCCCTAAGAAAAATGAGATATCCAGCCATAAAAAGACATTGCAGAAACTTAAATGTATGTTGCTGATTGAACTAAGTCAATCTGAAAAGGCTGCGTACTCTATGATTTCAACTATATGACATTCTGGGAAAGGTCAAACTACAGAGACAGTAAAATGTGCTTCCCAGGGGAAGGGAGGAGGAAAGGACAAATGTGTGGATCGCAGAGGATTTTGCAGTAGTAAAACTACTCTGTATGATACTATAATTGTAGAAATGTGTAATTATAGGTAGGTTCAAACCCAGAGAATGTACAACAGGAAAATTGAACCCTAATGTAATCTATGACTGAGTGATAATGATGTCTCAATATAGGTTCATCTAATTGTAACAAATGTGCCACTTTGATAAGGAAAATTGATAATGGGAGACTATGTATGTATGTTGGTAGAGGGTATATGAGACATAACTATACTTTCTTCTTAATTTTGCCATGTCAAGGCAGATTTTACTGTCTTAGTCTGTTCAGACTGCTATAATAAAATACTATAAATTGGGTAGCTTATAAAAAAGAGAATTGTATTTTCCACATTTCTGTTAAAACAGAATTATTAGCCAAATTAAATTTTACAGAGTTTAAATGAGCAGAGAACAATTCACAAATCAGACAGCCTCCTGAGTCAGAGTAGGCTCAAAGAGACTCCAGTGCAGCCATGTGGTGGAAGGAGATTTACAGACAGAAAAAGAAAAGTGATATACAGAAAACAGAAGTGAAGGAAAGAAACAACCAGATTGGTTATAGATCAGCATTTGCCTTATTTGAACATGGTTTGAATAATTGGGCCTCTTTGATTGGACCAGTCTCAATGATTAGCACAAGAGCAGGTTCCAGTCTGTTTACACTTCTATTCAGGTGATAGTTCACTAGGTACAGAGAAACCTTTATGTCAAACTTAAAATATATAAGGAAGCAGCTTTCAGCTAAACTCGATTTAACAATTCCCTGTTTTGGGTCATCCTCTGAAAATTGATCACTGATCAAAATTTTATCATTGATGTCACTAGCACCATGATAAATGTATTTATTTGGTCTCAAAACCCATTGGGAAATAGCAGAACAGTGGGTTTTTTAAGGTTAGAACAAGGACTTCAGATTATTTTCTTTGTAGGGGTTAGGTTAGAGGGTAGCTCTTTATGGTGGAATCTCCTGTTTACAGGAGAAAAACAAAACTTGGTTTGTTCTAGGATCTATCTTTTTCTTTAAGGTCTTAGTTTGATTATGTTAGATTTAGCATAAGTGACTCTAATTTGGTTTAAAATGGTCTGTTTGGGCCTAGGGCATGAGCTCAATCCAAAACAATGGCATCTCATAATTTTGCTTAAAAATAACCCTCTTTGGTCAAGTTCTCACTTAGGTGAGAGAATGACCAAAACTTCAGGCCTTAGCACCACTCTCAGTTACCATTACTTTGGGTTTCTGGTCTCAGCACGTCATTTATAGGCTACAGTGCCCTCATGGTCACAGATTTTTTTCAGCTCTTGTCAATCCAGTTGAAGAGAGACCATTTGACACTCTAAAGATGGCTGCATGCAAACATTTAAAACTTTTAAGCGAATACAGTGCGCCAGGGAGACTACTATTAAGACTATCAGGAGGTTAATACCGAGAGCTTGGAGTATGCTCCTTAGCCAGGGTTGTCATGAACCAAACCAACTGCAATCAAACAGATCAAAGAATGAGCTAAAGAGTCTACTTGCAGCTGGGCACGGTGGCTCACGCCTGTAATCCCAGTACTTTGGGAGGCTGAGGCAGGCGGATCACAAGGTCAATCATCGAGACCATCTTGGCTAACACAGTGAATCCCCGTCTCCACTAAAAAAATATAAAAAAATAGCCAGGAATGGTGGCGGGCACCTGTAGTCCCAGCTACTCAGGAGACTGACGCAGGATAATGGCGTGAACCCAGAAGGCAGGGCTTGCAAGGAGCCAAGATCGGGCCACTGCACTCCAGCCTGGGTGACAGAGCAAGACTGTCTCAAAAAAAAAAAAAGTCTACTTGCTTTAACAAAGCAGCCTGTTCATTGATCCCCTACAACTGAATATCTATAATACTCAATGTATTTCTCCATGAGAAACAAGAAGTACAAGCAACTGCACAGATACTTCTGTTTAGCCGGTAAGTAATTTAGAGCAATTCTATTATGTAGTATAACTTTCACAAGAGAATTTAAAGTCTGTTCTGCAACCATTAAAGCCTCCTAACAATGTTCTCTTTAACCTGTGATGTAGGTTAAGAGGAGTGGAACCTATAATGTAGGTTAAGAGGAGTGAATCAGTGTTTGCTTCTGACTAATTACGAGGCAACAAATGTACCATTAAAATTTCTCACCTGCATTGGCCCTTCATCTTCCATTTATCAAGGCATAAAGTTGTCCATGTATAAGGCTGGCTGCAAAATTCTTCACAAATAAAAGTAGACCCCATAAGTGTACACAACAGACCCCCTTTTCAGTTCTATTGTTCAAAGAGACATAAGCAAGGGAAAAATGGAAAGATAAGAGTCTCATGATAGCAGAGAAATCTTGATCCATGATCTTGGGGAAGAGCTGTCCATATTAAAGATGCCATCTGCTTCTGGGGAGGAACTTCCCTGGTTAGCTTTACCTTAAGGTTGTAAATGGGTGTACAGTTCCAAGAGTGCAGGGGACCTACGTGAGTTGCGGGATTATGAATCCAAGGTTCAAGGTGCCAAAGTTTTGCTGCAATGTGGATGGCACAATGGCAGCCTTTCTCTGATACTCTGAGAAGACCATGGAGTCTAATCCTTGGGTTCTAGATTATGAAAGAGTTGATTGTCCCCAGTCAGTAGACCATGAAATGCATTCATTACCTGGTGAAAATATACTTTGGTAAAATGAGCTACTATTATAACAACAGCCCTTTTGCATGTTAAAGCTTTTATACAACCAGAAAGCATGCATTAAAAATTGCAATTGAATGAAATCCTTTTATAAATGTTTGAATGGCTCATCAGGTAGCAGAAATGCACATAAAATTTTAAAACCCAGGAATGAGTTTGATAACAAAACATTGGTCAAAAACTATTTGAGCAATTTAGAACAGCCACCAAAATAATATATTTTTTAATTTGGATAATTTTATTTATTCCATGATGGGTCTTGGAATGCAGAGCTTCTAGTAACAAACACTTTAAGGACTCAGGATGAGGTGGCTGTCCAGAATCTCCATGAATCCATTCTTAACACTAGATTTACATTTTTTAAAATACCAGTTGTTTCTCCAATTTATATGCATAGCACTGATACTGATGGGTTATAAGCAATTTGACTTGCACCATGGAGTTTATTCAAATTGTATATCTAAGTATTTCAGTACTGCCTGATTTATCATGAAAATCTCACAAAGTATTTTCTTGGTATTCAGTTAATTTTTGCCCTGCTTGGGTTAGCAGTTTTATAAACCAATCAATCAATTTTTTCATTAAAGTGTTGAAAATTCTTACCCAGTCAAAATCATATAATCCTAAAGTTATCAGAAACTTGTATTCAAGAGTGCTTGTCAGGGTTCTTTCTATACTTTCACGAACCTCCTTAAAGATACGATACTCTAGGATTTTGTATGCTTATAAAGCTTTCAGAAACTGCATTAGAATTAGGCAATTAACTGTGGAAATAACTGACATGGAGTCTCACTATGTCGGCCATATTGGTTTGAACTACTGGCCTTAAGGTGTTCTCCCGCCTTTGCCTCCCAAAATGCTGGGTTTACAGGCATGAGCCACCACACCCAGCATAAATGGTCATAGTTAAAGACACAACTGACAAGGAAATGTGGTCATTTCTGTGGCTTGCAGTAACTAAACCATAATTATGGTTGATAGCACATAGCTAAACATATTAGAATTTTAGAAATTTTATACCATTTTGGAACATCTATTAATAATATATGCATTAAGATATAACTTGAAGGAGGTTGAAAATCATTTTTTATTTGGCAGTGGTTTCCATGTAATTTAACATGTCAAAAAATCGGCTTATCTCTCCTTTGGATGCTTTAGGGGTCTTCTGCAGCATCCCAAAGTTAGAGATCAAAAAAGACTTAACTTTGAAGCTGAAATTTGATTTTGGAAAGCTTGTCAAATATTTCAAAGTATTAAAACACTTGACCAAAATAGGATCACAGGTCACCATAAAATAATAGTCATTCATTTAGCCAAAGTGATAATTAAAAGATTTTTTAAAAATCAAAAACCTGTACTCTTTAGTAGAGAAGGCTGTTTTCCAAATAAGGAAAAGACTTAAGACAGTATGAGACAGAATCTGTCTCTTCTTCTCTCCTCTCTCTCTCTTTTACAGTTTACTCAAAAAGTAAGGAAAAATGTTTGAATGTGTCTGATTAATGTCACATGCATCGATGTGAAGAGACCACCAAACAGGCTTTGTGTGAGTAATAAAGCTTTTTAATCACCTGGGTGCAGGCAGGCTGAGTCTGAAAAGAGAGTCAGCAAAGGGTGATGGGATTATCAGTTCTTATAGGTTTGGGATAGGCAGTGGAGTTAGGAGCAATTTTTGCGGCAGGGGGTGGATCTTACAAAGTACATTCTCAAGGGCGGGAAGATTATTACAAAGCACCTTCTTAAGGGCAAGGGAGGATATTACAAAGTACCTTCTCAAGGGTGAGGAGGGTGTATTATACAAAGTACATTCATAAGGGCGGGGGAATATCACAAAGTACATTATCGAAAGGGTGGGGAGGGGGTATTGTCACAAAGTCAATTGGTCAGTTAGGGTGGGGCAGGAACAAATCACAATGGTGGAATGTCATCAGTTAAGGCAGGAACTGGCTATTTTCACTTCCTTTGTGGATCTTCAGTTGCTTCAGGCCATCTGGATGTATACGTGTAGATCACAGGCAATATGATAGCTTAGCTTGGGCTCAGAGGCCTCACAATTAATACTATGTAAAATTTTTGTTCAAAAGAGAAAACCAAATTCAGTTTTATGTTGTGTATTATCAATGCTAAAGCTTATTTTAATAAAACCCTGTAAATAAATTTATAAAATCTGTCATCTTTTACCTACACAAGATTTCCATAAACCATTTGTTTTACATTTTCTACAACTTTATATATTCATCTAGATTTATCTAGTTTTTTACTCCTTCAATTTGAAACCTGTAACTTCAAACTAGACAAAATTTTTAAATAAGCACACATTTTTATGCCTTTATATATTTTCTCATTAAAAGCATATTTTTATTTATACTTTTGTTTATATGATCTGTATACAGAATTGTTTCTCTCATATTCAGTAGTTTTAGTTACATATATTAACTACAATTTTAACTCTTAGTAATCCCAATTTGTAGTGAAAACTCTAGAAAGTAATTTTGAACTGTTTGTTTGATATCACCACTTGTAGATAAAAAACATTTTATAAATTTTTAGAAGGATGGTTCTTCAAATTATTGTTTATTAACAGCTTTTCTATAGCATTTAAAAATAGCATGTCAAGTTATATAGACTTAAACTCATGTTTAATAATTTATATTTCAGTATTTTAACTTACAAATGATTCAGACATTTTATGATTATCTATTACTTAATCTAATATGATATGACTTTAAGATTTTAAATTACTGAAAATAATTTGGAACTAAACACAAGAACCCTCCCTAATGTCTTCCCCAGTCATCCTAGGTCCCAAGTAGCCCTGTGGCACCCAGGAAGTTCAGGACTATGAAGGTTATGACCTGTCTGAGTCCTGAATTTACATGCTAGGTCTAAAGGGGTCAGAACAGAAGACAGAGCTGTGAAGACTGCAACTGGACAATCTAACTCTTCCCAAAATAGGAAGGAGGCAAAACAGGGAGAGCAGGGAAAAAGGGGCTCTATTGGGCTTGATTCTAGCTTGCAGTTGGTAGTCTGGGTACTGAGAACTTGTCTTGTCTCTAGACCTCATCATGTCCACCTATCCAGACCCCCAAACCCCGAGGCTCTAAAAACATAAACTCACAGTCAAATCAAGCAAGTTTCTAATTATATTTAACTGATAATTTTGAAACCATTCCTGTTTTACCAAAAACTTTTTAAGCAGCTTTATTTACTAAATAATATCACATACACATAACACATACAGACATACAAACACAGAGAAGCAATTCTTACAGCTTTTATAAAGGATTGTCATTTGCTGGCTTTTAAATAGCTTTTCTTTTCCCATTCAGACTATCAATCTTCCAATTACTTGTTTCATTGCCCTAAGCAATTGTTAACTAGACAAGAAATTTGCATTTCTAAAAAGACAACTCTTAGGTGAAACAAAAAGAATTATATTTTGTAAGCACAGGGCTAAAATTTTAGACCTAAATATTGTATTGTCATTTGCTCAAACTAAGGGAAAAATACAGTGCCCAAGTAAAAGTTAAGTCAAGACAAGATGGCCAGAAAAGCACCTTAAACAAAGGTATGGCTCGTGATGTAAATTTGAAACAATGGTAAGAGTTTCTGGCCAGGCGCGGTGGCTCATGCTTGTAATCCCAGCACTTTGGGAGGCCAAGGAGGGCAGATCACGAGGTCAGGAGTTCGAGACCATGGTGAAACCCCATCTCTACTAAAAATACAAAAAATTAGCTAGGCGTGGTGGCGGGCCCCTGTAGTCCCAGCTACTCGGAGAGGCTGAGGCAGGAGAATGGCGTGAACCCGGGAGGCGGAGCTTGCAGTGAGCCGAGATTGCGCCACTGCACTCCAGCCTGGGCGACGGAGCGGGACTCCGTCTCAAAAAAAAAAAAAATGGTAAGAGTTTCTAAGGTATACCAACACACATCCTTAAAAATGGAGACTTCCTTTATAGAAGTAAATTTCTTTTACAAAAGTGTTTCAAGATTGCCAGTTAAATTCCAGAAAGGTGCATTTTAGTTTCACAAGTGTTCTTGTTAACTTAGCTACTGTTTCTTAGCTAGAATTACGAGTTCAGGGCAGAGCTCATCAGGAATAGGGCAAAGTATTCTCTGCCTGAACTCAGCATGGATAGATCTGAAAAAGAAGCAAGCCTAGTTTACCTGAGGGCCTGTATTTTATAAACACTATCTAGGAGACCAGCCAAAGTCTACGGCATTTGAGACTTGACCCACTCTCTTTATTCCACAATAAAAAAACAAATGTCAAAGAAAGGCCTCAAAAACCAGTCTTGTAAAGGGGGCTGAATTTAATTGGATTACACCGTGGAACAATTAATGCCCCCAAGGCACTATTAAAAACTATGAAGCAATCAGCCAGCAATTCAAGGAGGCTAACAACTGCATGTAATACTTACAGTGGCAGACAAATTAATAATGAAATCAGAGAAAGAAAGAATGAAAGAGAATATTGCTAAAACCACTTTATCCCAGGGTGATGATGCACATACTCAAGGCTTCACCCTGAGTAGTGACATCAGAGGTTGAACATTGTGGGAAAAAATAGACTTCATTGAAATGGTACACCTTGTTACTAAAAAATCCAGCAAGTTCCATATACAGATTTACTACAGTATATTTTCTAAAATGTCTAGTTTTCAACAAAAAATTATGAAACATACAATGAAACTGAGTGTGACCCTTATACTGTGAAAAAGTAGGCAACAAAAACTGCCTTTCAGAGACTCCAAATGTCAAACAGCAGAAAAAACTTCAAAGCATCTAATATAAATATATTTAAAAAACTAAAGAAAACCATAAAGAAGGGAAGAAAGGTATGAGGACAATGTCTCAACAAATAGAGACACAATAAAAAAGTAAAAGTTTTATTTTTATTTTTATTTTTTTTTTTTGAGACGGAGTCTCGCTCTGTCGCCCAGGCTGGAGTGCAGTGGCACGATCTCGGCTCACTGCAAGCTCCGCCTCCCGGGTTCACACCATTCTCCTGCCTCAGCCTCTCCAAGTAGCTGGGACTACAGGCGCCCGCCACCACGCCCGGCTAGTTTTTTGTATTTTTAGTAGAGACGGGGTTTCACCGTGGTCTCGATCTCCTGACCTCGTGATTTGCCCGCCTCGGCCTCCCAAAGTGCTGGGATTACAAGCGTGAGCCACCGCGCCTGGCCAAAAAAGTAAAAGTTATTTTAAAAAAAAAAATGGAAATTCTGCAGTTTAAAAGTACAGTACTTGGAATGAAACATTTACTAGAGTGCTCAGCAGTAGATTTGAACTGGCAGAAGAATCAGTGAAATTAGAGATAGATTAACGGAGATTATATAATCTGTAAAACAGAGAAGGAAAAAGAAAAGAAAGAAAAATAAACAGAGCCTCATAGAAATGTAGGACATAATTAAGCAAACCAAAATACGCATAATGAAAGTAACAGAAGTAGAGGACAAAAAGGAATGAGCACAAAAGTTATTCAAAAAAGTAATGATTGAAAACCTTCCAAATTTGACTTAAAACCATCTATACATCAAAGAAACTCAATAAATTCCAAAAGGACAAACACAAAGAAACCTACACTTAGACATATCAAAGTAAAAATATTCACAGGCAATGATAAAATAATAAAAGCAGCATGATAAAAATGACTTTTTACATAAAAGGAAACACCAGTAAGGTTATGTACTAGTCTGTTCACACACTGCTATGAAGAAATATCTGAGATTAGGTAATTTATAAAGGAAAGAAGTTTAATTGACTCACAGTTGTGCATGGCTGGGGAGGCCTCAGAAAACTTACAATCATGAGAGAAAAGGAAGCAAACACATCCTTCTTCACCTAACAGCAGGAGAGAGGAGTGTCGAGCAAAGGAGGAAAAGCCCCTTATAAAACCATCAAATCTCGTGAGAAAAATTACAAGAACATGATTCAATTACCTCCCACCCGGTCTCTCCCACAACATGTGGAAATTATGGGAACTACAATTCGAGATGAGATTTGGGTGAGGACAGAGCCACACCATATCTTTCTGCCCCTGGCCCCTCCCAAATATCATGTCCTCACATTTCAAAACCAATCATGCCTTTCCAACAGTCCCTCAAATTCTTAGCTCATTCCAGCATTAACCAAAAAGTCTACAACCAAAGTCTCATCTGAGACAAGGCAAGTTCCTTTCTCCTATGAACCTGTAAAATCAAAAGCAAGTTAGTTACTTCCTAGATACAATGAGAGTACAGGCATTGGATAAACACACTCATTGCAAATGGCAGAAATTGACCAAAACAAAGGGGCTACAGGCCCCATGCAAGTCTGAAATCTAATAGGGCAGTCATTAAACCTTAAAGTTCTGAAATGATCTCCTTTGACTCCATGTCTCACATCCAGGTCACGCTGATGCATGAGGTGGGCTTCCACAGCCTTAGGCAGCTCCAACCCTGTGGCTTTGCAGGGTACAGCTCCCTGCTTCAGCTGTTTTCATAGCTTGCATTGCGGGTCTGAGGCTTTTTTAGGCACATGGTGCAAGCCATTGGTGGATCTACCATTCCGGGCTCTGGAGGACAGTGGCCCCCTTCTCATAGTTCCATTAAGCAGTACCCCACTGGGGACTCTGTGCGGGGGCTCTGACCCCACATTTCCCTTCCACACTTGCACCCATGGTGAGCACCTGCAAAAGTCACTGGGACTCAAGGATATAAGGTCAGAAGTAAGAAAAAGATGCTTTTTTAAATCTCCTTAACGTACCCCAGGTATTCATTGGAAAGAGAAAGAAATACATTTCTCCAAAAAATATATATAAATGGCCAATCAGCACATGAAAAGATGCTCAATATTATCACCCATCATGGAAATGCAAATCAAACTCACAGTGAGTTACCACATCACACTCATTAGGATGACTAAAGAGATGAAATGCTATGATCTGAATGTTTGTTGCTCTCTTAAAATTCATATATTGAATTTTAAGGGTATTGTATTAAGAGGTGGGGCCTTTGAGAAGTGATTAGGTCATAAGGGTAGAAACCTTACGAATGGGATTGATGCCCTTATAAAAGAGGCCCGAGGGAGTTTTTTTTGCCCCTTCCCACATGTAAGGATGCCGTAAAATGCACCATATATAGATATGAGCCTTCACCAGACACCACAAGTCTCCTTGATCTTGGACTTCCCAGACTTCAGAACTGTGAAAAATAAATTGCTCTTGTTTATAAGTTACTCAGTCTAAGGTATTTTGTTATAGCAGTTTGAACAAACTAAGACAGATGGCTACAACCAAATAGATGGACACACAAAAAAAGTGTTGGCAAACATATAAAGAAATTCAATATCTTATACATTGCTAGTGGAAATTCAAAGTGGTGTAGCCACTTTGAAAAACAGTCTGGCCATTCCTTATAAGGCTAAACATAAAATTACTACATTATCCAGCAATTTCAATCCTAGGTATATATCCAATACAATTAAAAATATATGTCTACACAAAACCTATATACACATCATCACAGAATTGTTCATAATAGCCAAAAAGTAGAAACAACCCAAAAGTCTAATCAATTAATGAATGGATTAAATAAAACAAGTTAAATTCATACAATGGAATATTGGATGGCATTAAAAAGGAATCAATAATCAATAATATGGATGTATCTTGAGAGTATTATGCTAAGTAAAAGAAGCTAATTTTGAAAGATCACTATTGTGTGATTACATTTATATGAAATGGAGTGCATGAAATTTATATGAAATGCTAGAAGAGGCAAATCTAGAGAGACAGAAAGATTAGTGGTTGCCTAGGACTAGGGGAGTTTGGGGGAAATGCTTACAGATGTGGATTTTCTTTTGAGGGTGATAATATTTTTAAACTTACCGTGTTGACAGTTGCACACTCTGTGAACATACCAAAAACTATTTAATTGTACACTTTAAATGTGCAAATGGCATGTGATATGAATTATATATCAACAAAGGTGTTAACTAAAGGAAGAAAGAGAAGGAGGTGGAGGAGGACCTGCCCAGATCATCAGCTTTTCATCTTAACTGCCAAGTTCGTTTATAGAAAATCTATGAGAACCCCACTAAATACGGAGGTTTCTAAATGGGTAATATAGTTTACGTCAGTCTCTTTAACAGCTTTGATCAAAATAAAATCGAATTAGACATAGATCAAATAAGACAAACTGGCTGGGCGCGGTGGCTCACACCTGTAATGCCAGCACTTTAGGAGGCCAAGGCACATGCATCACTTGAGGCCAGGAGCTTGAGACCAGCCTGGCCAACATGGTGAAATCCTGTCTCTACTAAAAATACAAAAATTAGCTAGGAGTGGTGGCATGCGCGTGTATTCCCAACTACTCAGGAGTCTGAGGCAGGAGAATTGCTTGAACCTGGGAGGCAGAGGTTGCAGTGAGCAGAGATCGTGCCACTGCACTCCTGCCTGGCCAACAGAGTGAGACTCCAACTCAAAAAAAAAAAAAAAAAAAAAAAAAGACATACCCAGTGTCTTACACACTGAAATCACTGAGACACAGGCTTAGCCTTTATACCACCCTACACAACAAAACCTGTTAGCTAAGAAGAGGTCATTTATATTAGCAAGGGGCAATGAATACAACAATCATAATTTCTGATTGGTTGGAACCCAAACAAAATTAAATGATTTTCTTAGTGAGAAAAGTTGCTTTGGTTATATAATAATATGATTTCTCTGAATTTTCCAATTACTAATATTACTTGTAAAAAACCACTAGCTTGTCACTTATGTATTTGCCTCTTAACTTTAGTCATCTTTGAGGGAACTTCTTTAAAATAGTTTTATTCATCCACCGGTTTCAAATAGGATTATAAAAAAGTGAATAAATCATTTTATGCAAATTGAAACATAGAAATGAGATGAGATTGGTTTTTATTGGATGAAAATTGAATAGTGAAAAACTTAGGGTACCAGAAATGTCAATGCTGATTTAATCTGTTTAGAAAGGTGACCAGAGAACATGCATTAGTACGCTTTAAGTAAACGCCTCTGAATTCCCATTTAAAATGTAGCTGTTTCTTTCTTGGTAAGATGGCTCCCAAATAACTTGTTCAGGAACCATCAGGGCTCTCCCCAATCCAGAAGCGAATGTCATGTTTGTAGCTTAATTCTTAAACTGACAAGGTAAGCAAATACTTCAACCCTTTCTAATTAAGTAGCATTTGCTTATTCAAAATATCTATTTAATTGCCACAGCACATCTGATTTTCATTCCAAATGTTTAACAGAGTAAAAAAATAGTATTTTTCTGGCTGGGTGCAGTGAGTCACGCCTGTACAATATTTTGGGAGGCTGTCGGGAGAATCGCTTGAGGCTGGGAGTTCGAGACCAGCATGGGCAAAACGAAAAAGAAAATAGTAATTTTTAAACTTGGAACACTTGGCCTGAATGGGAAACTGGTAAATAACCAGTTAAATAACCTGCTAGGTATTTTTTAAAGATAAGCAGGATTCTAATTTCTAAGCAATTAGTTGCTCCCAAGAATCTCATTTGAATTCGATATTTCATGCTTAACAGAATCACCACAATGTAATCTAGTTTTTCTCTTCTTGCAGCATATGTCAGGAAAGCACTTCATGTAGGTGAACAACTAGGCTTAGTTTTCAGTGAAAAAAGATGCTTTATTTTTTTCAAATATTATGAAGTAGACAAGAAACAATAAACATTATGCTCAAATTAATATAAAGCATGGATTGGATAAATCTCTCAAATAACTGGATGTGGCATCTGCACTCCTCAAAGGAGAGACAGTACAATCAGCCTGGCTTTACTCCCAACATCCTTATTACTAAACTCAGTAATAAACCCTCTGTGGCAATAGGATTTGACAATTCGATATTGTATGTCTCGTTAGCGCCACCTACTGAGTGCTGGTCACATTTTGTAAATCTCAGTTACAAATCACTGGCTGAAAATGCAAAAGGAACCAAATCAAAGTAACAAAAGGATGACAATAGAATGATTACATCTCCAGCTTTTTATTTTCATCAATGCCATTTAAGTATAGGTACAGTTACCAGAGCAGTGAATGTCATGTCAGAAAAAGAATTAATTATAAATTACATTTATATAAATGACAGTTGATTTGATTAAAAGAGGATTTACATTGACAAAAGCAAATATTATTAAGCCATACCTGCCTTACCCATCTCACAAAGTTATAACAAAAATTATACAAAATAATTTATGTGAAAAATCCTTGGGAACCACAAAACATTAAAAAATGTAAAAGCATTATTCCATAATGCAATAGCATTTTCATTTTATAATTTTTTTCAAAAAATTTTTAAATGCCACAACTAAATTTATGATACATGCTAGATGCTACTTTTAGGCTCAATTAAGCTTAGCATTTGGAAAAGCTGAAATATATACTTTCAAAGGATGGAAATTTTCTACATTATATGATTTAGAATCCCTTTTATATTGTTTTCTCATTTCTATAAAAATAGACAAGCTATTTTATAGCCTAAAGTCATATTTATTTTTCAGTTCTGAAAGTAGATTGAATCATACACACTGAGAGTGGCATATGAAGACTTCATTAATAAAAATAACGTTGGTGATTCAAACTTCTGGTTTTGCTGAAACTGCTAAAGGATTCATGAAGCGCATGAGGAACTTAATGTGGTTAAGTATCAAGTTTATTGACATTCAACTGTTGGTGAGGTTTATAAAATAGATTTATTCTATATAAGAAATGTTCCTCTCACAAGCTTTGACTCTTTCATCACCTTTCTGTAAGTCTTATCTGAAATAATAAAACAATATAAAATAATTTAAAATAAAATAAAAATGAAGTGATTCCATGTATCTGATTAAATATATTCACTACATTTATTCTTTCTATCATATACATAGTGCAAACTTTCAAGAATCAAATGATGCTCACTTTGCATTTTTCTTATCCACAATAGACAAGAATATCAGGCAGCCTTACCAAATTTGGAAGGATCTAAATATCCGTAAACCTCTAAATGATTGTCATAAACATAAAAGATAATTGCCCGAAATGTTACCTTTTCATAGCGGCTTTGACATTTTGTAAATATAAATGTAGCCAAAATATTGAAGTCAATCCCACTTCCCACATGCAAATATATTAATGTGTAACAGAAATCATCCTTTTGCCCAATTCCCCCTACGTGGCATCTTTATGGCCATCCCCCGATCCCCCAGGGGTTTCTCAGCATGAACAGCCCAATTACAAAATAGGAAAAGCGCCACTCAAAGCCTATATATACATGCAGTTGCAAAGTGTTCTGGAGAGGTTAAAAGACTGATATGAATTTGGCCCACTGCATATAACCTGGAGCAATATTGCCAGAAAAGAGGATTTGAATGAGCCCAGGTTGGAAAAATAAATTACCTTTATGCCTTGAAGGCAATCTCCATGGGTCAAGGCTAATGCCTTTTTCTTTGCTATTGTGTAAGATAATCATCTCTATCACCTTTTTTTCTTTTCATTTTTTTTAGATAACTAGGTGGTTTTGACATTTTTGTGGTTGGTAATCTAATACTTTTTCACAAATTTTCTTTCAGGAAATAGAAAATTTTCTCAGTAATTGAATGAGAATGATGGATCATGCTAATAAATGTCTTTCTCAAAACCTGTCATAACTTTAAATCAAAGTCAGGGTATTAATATGAGACTCCTATATTCCTCATATTTATTTCATGTCAGCATGTGTCTAGCTGATGTCAACAGCAGAGGAAAATAACATCAGGGTTCAAGAAATGTGGTACTGTTAACATTTACATGACATATTGACTTGATAATGAACATCAGTAAACATTTCAGTCAAATATAAATAAAAATGTATTTGTGTCTATAACTATATTTAATATACAGAAACTTTAAGGAGAAAAACAAGTGAGCCTTGAGAGTAAAGGTGGTAACATAACACATAATTGTTGTAATGGTCAATGCAATTTAATGATTAGAATTTATGAGCCAGATATCAAGCTGTTAATTTACCTTTATTATCTCTTATCATATTCATAGCAACACTATGAACTCCATATTATTATTCCCATTTTACAGATGACAAAAGTAAATCTAGAGCAGTAAAATAACATATTCAAGCCCACTCAGCTAGATAGTGACAGTAAAGAGAACTGAAACTTAGCAGATCTCTAATCAATAAGTCATACATACTGGCAAGGAGCTAAATCTGCAAAGATTGAGAGAGACTTTTTTCTAATTCACTCAGACTGATTGTTTGCTCACGAAGCTGTGTGCCTTCAGGACTTTCTGCTCAAATCGAGTGGTTTTTCTAATTTATACAAATACGTCAAGTGACCTCATATTAGCCTGTGTGTTGCCAAATGTTCTAAAATTTCAAAAAGTTTGCTTTTACTCAGTTGAACAGGAATGAGATCATGGAGAAAAGAAACTTAAACATAACCTTAAAAATAAATAGGATTTTAATGGGGAAGATGGAGAGTACAGTGGGAGGGTAAAATAGGATCTTTTTAGAACATGCAAAGGATCCACATGCAGAAAAAAAAAACAAGGCATATTTGAGATATAGGAGTTAGGACTGGCTGAAGCATAGATTTTCTAGCAAGATGGGAGATTGGACTAGGAAGGCCAACTTGTGGAACACTCAGAATGCTAAGTTAAGGTGTGTAGTCTATGGTCATGAAGCCTTGGAGAATCAGGAAGGAAACAACAGAGTCAAAAATAGGATTATTACTCTGGTGTTGGGTGTAGATATTTTTGAGCAAGTAATATGACAATAAGAAGACGATCGAGAAACTTTTAAGGCTAGACCTGAACTACACTAGTGTAGAAGTAGTGGAAATGGAGAAGAGAGGTAATCTATCACTAGACATGCAAGTATTATTCTTTCTTCCTGAGAACAATAGTTGTTTTTCAGTTCTTAGATTTAATGTTTGCTCCTGTGGTCATCAAATTTAAACACTAAAATGTTTTGGAATTTGATACAGTTGTGAAAATTATCTAATGACTTTGAATTATGATTTTAAGAGTTGAATCAAAGAATGAACTTTAATACCTGATATGCTTTGTCTATGTCCCCACCCAAATCTCATCTTGAATTGTAATTCCCATAATTTCCACGTGTTGTGGGAGGAACCCGGTGGGAGGTGATTGAATTATGGGGGTGGGTCTTTCCTGCACTGTTCTCTGATAGTGAATTAGTCTCATGAGAACTGATGGTTTTAAAAATGAGAGTTTTCCTGCACAAGCTGTCTTTTTTTACCTGCTGCCATCCCCGTAAGATGTGACTTGCTCCTGCTTGTCTTCCACCATGATTGTGAGGCTTCCCCAGCCATGTGGAACTGTAAGTCCAATTAAACCTCTTTCTTTTGTAAATTGCCCAGTCTTGGGTATGTCTTTATTAGCAGCATGACAATGGACTAATACAATACCCCTCCCTCTCTTCACCCTCTTAGTCTCCCAAAAAGATACCCAAATACATATACCCACATCGACACAAAAAATACCTCTTCGGCCTGCAGTTACTATAGGATGCAGTATATAGAATGTTTGGCTCTAAGAGGGTACGTAGAGTTATTAACATCTTGTTTGGACACAAATAGAGGCCCTCAAGGAGCTCTATTTTCACAGCCTTTTAGGAAGAACTCAAGGATAAATTACTAGGACCATACATCCACTAAATAGCAGTATTGAAACCCTACAAGGGTACTGATGCTTTTGAGTACTGACATCTTGACAATCAAGAGAAGTCCCTTACATCATATCTGTGATATCATTCGATTCCAAACTCTTCTGTCTACCAACTTCAGGGAATTCATCTCAGCAGAGTCTTCATTTTTGTAAAGGTCTTTTTGTATCATTTGACAACTGACAAGCAATTTTTAGCCAGGTATTATTCACGCACATTCTTTTTATTTCTTACCTAATTCATGTTTCTGTTAAAATTTGTTATAAATTTTTGTCAACTGATTTATTGGTATAAATCATCTTTTAGCTTATTGTTACTGTAAATGTTTCACTGTTAAATAAGCCATAATTCTTATCATTGTCATTAGCATAATTGCTTTCTACTGATTATTGACTTCTGCTAGTATGATCATGATTAATATTATTAGAAACCTGCCACCTCACTAAAAACGTTAAGAAATCCTATGTTTATTTTATAGATAAAAACTGTTCTTAAAAACTTGTAGCACCTTAAACTCATGTCTTAATTTGTTTCCATTCTCATCCCAATAACATAAATAGTGGGACTGGCTTCCATTTATTTGTGTGTACAATAATGCTTGTGATGATAAAGTCACTAAAGGTCACCAAGGCATTTACAGAAGCTTTCACTACACCTTGAAAAGTATATAGCCCTAACATATAGAGCTAGAGCAATCACTTCTTTTGGAACTACCAGAAAATATGTGATGGATTTAATAGTTTTAGTTCATATGACTCCAAAAAGTCAAATAATTTTAGTTAGCAGCATATTAATATAATCACCTCCCATATAGTTTTATATTTTACCAGCTCCAATAAATCTACACCACTAGATCTATATTAATATTTTCAATATAAATTAGCACATCTCAATACTTAATAAGTAGAAATTCAAGGAATAATGGACATTAAGTTTTCCTTATAAAAGGGAAGAAAGGTGTCTTATAAATTAGGTGTTCACAACAAGGAAAGGCATTAATCAGCTTTCAAAAGCTAAATTTGTCTCAAGCTCATTATTATTCAAAGCAGTGAATTTTCCCTGGTAACATGTCACAAAGGGAATAAGGAACGGAAATTCTAATGATAGCCCAGCAATTTACCATGAGGTTTTAATTAATTAATCTGGAGTTTATGCACATAAGACTGATTATATGAACCAAAGTTCAATTCTACAAGTATTTCCCAAATTAAAGGAATGCTACATATTTCAATAATGTCAAATATGAAAAAATAGTACAAAATATGATACAGTATATACCAAAATTAAGAAGCAGTTATAGTATACTGCTTTGCCAAACAAGGCAATCATTAATTTTTCTCATACTAAAGTACACAACAAAAGCATTTACAACTTCTCACTACATCCAACATTGAAAAATGATTAACAAGGCCGGGCGCAGTGGCTCACGCCTGTAATCCCAGCACTTTGGGAGGCCGAGGCGGGCGGATCACGAGGTCAGGAGATCGAGACCATCCTGGCTAACACGGTGAAACCCCGTCTCTACTAAAAATACAAAAAATTAGCCGGGCGCGGTGGCAGGCGCCTGTAGTCCCAGCTACTCGGGAGGCTGAGGCAGGAGTATGGCATGAACCCCGGGGGGCGGAGCCTGCAGTGAGCCGAGATCGCGCCACTGCACTCCAGCCTGGGTGAAAGAGCGAGACTCCGTCTCAAAAAAAAAAAAAAAAAAAAAAAAAAAAGAAAGTAGTTAGAAAAATGATTAACAAATTGATGACTTATAGAATTTATATTGATGAAAATTGGGATGACATGAGGAATAAGCACTGACAAAGGTGTATTATTAAACCTGGGCTTTCTGAGTTTGACTCTTCTTACAAATAATTTCACAAAAACCATTGACTATTAGATGTATATGTCCCTACACAGAAAAAAAGAAAAGAAAACTGGGCATGCACAAATTTTAAAATCAGTATTTTCCAGAAAGATGAGTATAATTTTCCTGCCAATAAATCTAATTGATCCAGTTCTGGTGCCATAATGTTCATTAACTCCTTTGGTATTAAGGTGATTGGAAATAACATAAAAACCTGAGCATGTTGAATGGTATATGCTAACAGTCCAGTTCTAATACACTTATATTTGTGGTCATTACTAACATTAGTCACACACACATAGCCAACCTTAATGCAAACGTTTCTCATTTGCTAATGACAGTTTTTGATTACTTCAGATGAGAGCTCCCAAAGTTAGATTTATATGATGCAGATTGTCTCATAATGGAAGAACCTGTTAATTGAATAATCACACTTATATCCCTTCAGTTTTAGCTAGGAACATCTGAAGGACTGATGACTAAGTTGCCTAGAGCTATCATTTTTTGAATTTCAGAAGGCACTGTGCTAGTTGCCTCTGCTTCTACACTTTCTCTATAACCTTTCTGTCTCTTTAAGCTCTTACTCAGCAGGCATAAAATGTATTTAGGAACACATGTATTATAAAAGTCTTACAGATTAAAAATAGAAAACATTTACAGACTTGTTAAGACCATAGAAGGTTGTGGTTAAGAAACCCATGGAAGGAAGGACATAGAAATCATCTTAGCGGTTGTACAACTTTTTATCTCAGTACTTCTAATTGGCCTATGCCAAGTCTCACAAAGGGTGAGAGTAGCGGATTGTCAGCATTCAGAATACAGCATTCTCTTATTTGTGTGTGTCTTACATTCATGCTCCCCAAGTGTATTAGATTGGGTCCCATAGGAAAAGATTCTGAGATAATAAGCTCTCTGCAGAAAGTTTATTGAGAAGTATTCTCAGGAGTTGCCTGCATAAAGGATTGAGGAAGGCAGGACTGAACAGAGAAACACCTGTGATGTCATTGCAACTGAAGTCTTAGGCAATGCCAAGGGCAGCCCTGCAAATGGAATGGACTCTGAGTATTGTTCTGAATTGAGATGGGAGTAGGCCCTTTAGCACCACATCAGCTGGTTACTGGTTACGCGTCAGCCTCTAGGAAATGACATAAGCTGGCTGAAACATTTCCCTGCAATGGAGGGCTGTGCTCAGTGAGTGAAATAGTTGTACGCTGTCAGCAGCCAATGTTCCCAGCAGCAGAGAAATGGCACTTAGGTGAAGGATCAGAGCATTCACCACACCAGGATGGGATATATGACTGGGTCAGGATACCCCCATCTAAATAGGACCATCTCATTAGGCTTGGCTTATTATACCAAGCCTATTCATGGTTGCCACTGGCTGGTGCCCTAAGGGCTGGTCCAACCAGTTATGCCAAGTAAATTGGTCTGTTCTCACCCAAAACATAAAGTGTGAAGGATTGCCAAGGAGTCTAGGTGTGGCAGGGATGTAAAGGTTTACAAACTCATCTTCAACATAACAAATTACCAACTTCTCAATAACAACACAGAAACAGCAACAATATAATAATATTTTATATTAATTTGGTATTTACAGTCTAGATACTATGCTAAACACTTTACACAATTTATCTCTTTTAATCTTAATGGGAACCCTATGAGGTGTTATTATTTTACTGTTACAGATGGAAAATTGAAACCCAGAAAAATGCAGAAAAGGTATCCAATACAATAAAAATAATAAGTCATAGACCTTGAAACAAAGAGTTTCAGAGCCTTTCATTTTAAGAATTTTACTAGACAACCCACAGAGTCTGGCTTATTAATGACCGTATACTACTTGTCACTTGCATGGCAATCTGTTGGCTTCATTTTAAGTATAAATCATTTTAAGTATAAAGTTGTATGTACTATACTACAAATATTGCAAAATTGACGTTGTACTTGTTGGATTTGAAATCTGTTGGCTTAATTTTAAGTAAAGTATAAAACCATATGTACTGTATTACAAATATTGCAAAATTGACATTGTATTTATTCAGAGGTCCTATATCCAATGATCTTAACTCTTCAGAACATTATTGAGAACCACAAGACCAGTTTAAGAGACTTTTGTGTTCTGGTAGAAATGGAATAATGGGGATTGAATAATCTCTTCTGCCCTAAACAACTAGACGATTGGACAAAACCTATAACAATCATTATAAAAGATGAGACTGCTATTGGAAAACAAGTATCACAGGACTGTAATCTCTGAGAAAAGGGAAACAAATTGAGTGAGCCCTGAATGCATCAGCTTACTCCAGAGGCAGTTTCACACCACCTTTTAGGAAGATGGAACCCTAACAGAGCCCAAGTGGTCTCACTGAATTGAAGAACCAGAGATCAATGTTAGAGGAATAAAGATGGTTAGAATTTGCTAAGAAGAATATGGTACTATAGAGGTAGAAGCTAAACGGGGAGAACTTCAGAGATCTGCAGAGGGGTCTAGTTGAGGCTCTGAGTATTGACCTGCTCATGTGTGACAAGAAAATACCCAAGGTTAGAGAAACACTTTAAAACATTTGAAATACAAACAGGGCTGAAAGTAATTTGTGTCTCCACAGCAGAGTGGAAAGACCTTGTAATGCAAGGTCTATTCTGTAGAATACTCACAAGTATGTTACTTTGGTTGTGAGCCTAAATTTGCCCTATGCGGCAAGGTAATCTAAACCTACCTTACCAATGCTTAAATAAAGCTTCAAAGGTATCTACCTAATTCCTGTAAACTAACTGCATGCCAGAACAAATTCTAACATTATTTAAAATTCAGCAAACAACAAAATAAAATTTACAACATCAGACATCCAGTCAAAAATTACCAGTTACAGAATTACCTCATTTTATTTTCCTTCATTTTATCGTCCTTTGCAGATACCACATTTTTTACAAATTGAAGGTCGGTGTCAACCCTGCATCCAGCAAGTCCATCAGCACCATTTTCCCAATGGCATGTGCTCATTTTGTGTCTCTGTGTCACATTTTGGGAATTCTCACAAAATTTCAAAAGTTTTCATTATTATTACATCTTTTATATGATCTGTGATCAGTGACCTTTGATGATACTATTGTAATTTTTTCAGGACACCTCGAAAACTGCCTATACAAAATGGTGAATTTCATTGACAAATGTTGTGTGTGTTCTTACTGCTCTACCGATTGGTTGTTTCCCCACGTCTCTACATCTCCTAGGGCTCCCTATTCCCTAAGACTGAACAATATTGAAATTAGGCCAAATAATAACCCAACAAAGGCCTCTAAGTGTTCAAGCAAAAGAAAGAGTCACAGGTCTCTCGCTTGAAATCAAAAGCTAGAAATGATTAAGCCTAGTGAAGAAGGCATGACCAAAGCCAAGATAGACTGAAAGCTCGACCTCTTGCTCTAGTTAGCCAAGCTGTGAATGCAAAGGAAAAATTCTTGAAGGAAATTAAAAGTGCTACTCTGATTAATACAAGAATGATAAGAAACAAAACCTTATTGCTGACATGGGGAAGATTATAGTGGTCTGGATAGAAGATCAGACTGTAACTCAGTAGCTTAGCTTCAAAACACATTTTAAAACCTTTTTTTTTCTTTTTCTGTTTCCTCCCTACTCTCAAGATGTAACCTTGAAGCAAACAACAGGAACCTTTTATTCCCTCTTTAGCCTTAAAAAAATACGCTAAAACATACTTTAAAACTCTTTGTTTCCCTCCCTTTCCCACTCTATACTATGTTACACCATGCACATTTACCTAACTATATACTCGTATTTAATTATGTGCTTACTTAGAAATTCCAGGGGCTAATCTTGAGACAGACCAGGAATGGAGCCCAAGCTGCAAAATTCTAGAGATTACTGCGAGGTGGTAGTCAATATGCAGCCATTGTTGATATGGCCCCAGACCACACTCCAGGTGGACCACGATTCAAGATAGCTACCAGAACAAGACACACAGACCTTGTACCCAGCACCACTCCCCACATGCCTCTTATTCCCAGTTCCCTTTTTAAGCCCCTCTCCTCAGCATAAAGTTTGAAATGGTTCCTTTAAGGTATGAGCCTTGGCCATTTCTCCCACTGCTAGCTCTGGAATAAAGTCACTTTCCTTTCACTGCATTTTGTCCATGTTACTGACTTTGCAAGAAGTGAGCAGCTGAGTTTGTATTCAGTTACAAAACCAGCCACAACATTCCCTTAAGCCAAAACCTAATCCAGAAAAGTACCCTCTCTTCAGTCCTATGCAGGCTAAGAGAGGTAAAGAAGCTGCAAAAGAAAAGTTTGAGGCTAGCAAAGATTGGTTTATGAGGTTGAAGGAAAGCAGCCATAAAAATATACCATGTAATGCAAAATGGTATATCGTCATACCATAAAAATGCAAGATGAAGTAGCAAGTGCTAATGTAGAAGCTATAGCAAGTTATGCAGAAGATCTAAAATAATTGATGAAGGTGGCAACACAAAACAACAGATTTTCCATGTATATCAAACAGCCTTATACTGGGAGAAGATGCCATCTAAAACTTTCATAGCTAGAAAGAAGTCAATGCCTGGGTTCAATGCTTCAGCAGACAGGCCTGACTCTTGTTAGGAGCTAATACAGTTGGTAACTTAAAGTCGGAGCTAATATTCATTTGGAATTCAAAAAATCCTATAGCCCTTAAGAATTATGCTAAATCTACTCTGCCTGCATTCTATAAATAGAATCACAAAGCCTAGATGAGAGAACATCTGTTTACGGTATAGTTTACTGAATATTTTAAATGCACTATTGAGACTTACTGCTCAAAAAAAAAGGATTCCTTTCAAAATATTATTGCTCATTGACAGTGCACCTAGTCACCCAACAGCTCTGGTGTAGAGGTACAAAGAGATTCATGTTGTTTCTATGCCTGCTAACACAATATCCATTCTGCAGCCAATGGAAAAAGGAGTAATTTCAACGTTTAAGTCTTATTATATAAGAAATACATTTCATAAAGCTATAGATAGTGGTTCTTCTGATAGATCTGGTCAAAGTAAATTGAAAATATTCTGGAAAGAATTCATCATTCTAGATGCCATTAAGAATATTTGTGATTCATAGAAGGAGGTCAAAATATCAACAGGAATTTCAAAAGAAGTTGATTCCAAACCTCATGGAAAACTTTGAAAGTTTCAAGACTTCAGTAGAGGAAGTAACTGCAGATGGGATGGAAAGAGCAAGAGGATTAGAATTAGAAGTGGGGGGCCTGAAGATGTGACTGAATTGCTGTGATCTCATGATAAAGCCAGGAGTTGCTTCTTATGGATGAGGAAAGAAAGTATTTCTTCAGATGCAATCTACTCCTGGTGAAAATGCTGTGAATATTGTTGAAATAACAACAAAGATTCTAGAATATCTCATTACCTTAGGAGATAAAGCAGCAGCAGGGTTTGAGAAGATTGGCTCCAATTTTGAAAGAAGTTCTATTGTGGGTAAAATACTGTCAAAAAGCATTGCATGCTACAGAGAGATCTTTTATGAAAGGAAGTCAGTTGATGTGGCTGACTTCATTGTCTTACACTAAGAAATTGCCACAGTCACCCCACCCTTCAGCAGCCAACATCCCAATCAGTCAGCAGCCATTTACATCAAGGCAAGACCCTCCACAGTGAAAATATTACAACTCCCTAAAGGCGGGGGTGATCATTAGCATTTTTAAACAATAAACCATTCAACTCTGACCTTGCGGCAAAAAGCAATCATAGACAATATGTAAATGAAAGGATATGGCTAGGCTGCAATAAAACCTTGTTTCACAAAAGAGGTGGCACACCCATGAGCCATAGTTTGCCGAACCCCTTCCTAGAGCTAAAAATACCACATCGAATATTTTTTTAAAAGCCATGAATAGGATTAACTTCAGATGAGATTCTGTAGCAGAAGAGATTAGTGAAATTACCACAGTAACTATTCACAATGAAATACTATGAGAACGAAGATGGAAAAGGAGGAATATAGAGAGGATCAGTTACCTTTGAAACCATATCAAGCAGTCTAGCTGAAAAATTGGAGTCCCTGAAGACAGAAAGAGGACAGAAAAAATATTTGAAAAAATAATGGCTGATTATTTTTCCCAAAATTTATTGAAAACAAACCCACAGATCAAGACAGCTCCAGAAACCCCAAGAAGATGAGGAAAGTAGGCTTAGACTTGTTAGATAATTTTTCCAAGACTTTTTTATTACAAGGTATGTACCAATCCATGTTTGCTGATTTAAGAACCCCAGTTTATACCTATTTGGTACACTTTCTCCCAAGCTTGCCAGAATGAGTCTAGTCTCCATAAAAAGAGTGAAAATACTGTTTTTAGAGAAACCCATGTGTATCAGGCACTGTACAAGATATTATCTCATGTACTATCTCATTTGGTCACAACATGTCTAGTAGTTAAGAATCATTTTCTCCATTTTACAGATGGAAGAACTGAAACTAGCAGAATTAACATTGTGTGCTTTAATAATTGCCAGTAAAGTAGGAAAAAAATGCACTCTCAAGTCTTCTGGATTTCCAGGCAGGGCTTTCCTATACAGATATGTGGATGGCATATCCCCCGCCAAAAATAATAACTGTAGATATGCGGACTATTCAAAAAAGAAATTATTACATGTGTTATACAACTAGAAATCATGCAGTTTAGGAATATTTGAAATAGGAACTCATAGAAAAGAAGGAAAATAAGACCTTCAATTTAACCATTAGGTCAAGCAATTGCTGGCACCATCTAAATTACTGACAATAAATCTCAGAGCAAGTACAATACTTCTAAGTATGGTTATAAGAATTAGAATTATAAAACCATAGAATTGTGAAATTACTTACACATCATAGAATCCAATCCCTTCTTTTTGGAGAAATGGAAACATACCCCAGAAGGTTAAATCATTTGCCCAAAATAACATGATTGGTTATTGACCCTTTCTACTAAGCCATTCCCAGTTCCATTCCAGAAAATATAAATTATTCATGCAGGAAGACAAACCTAATTTTGGCAGGTCAGAGATTTCAGAGAGATGTGAATTGGCTAAGGGTTGTGATTTATGAATCTAGGCAGCCATTCAGATTGCCTTATCTCAGCTGTCCCTCTGTGAAACATACTATTCTGAGTACCTAAATTGACCTTTATTCAACCCCACTTTACCATCATTGGGTATATCATGAGAAGACGGGTAAATTACTCTGACACAATGCAAAATACTGAGAATCAAAAAATGGTAGAGAGGAAACATATATAGAGATTACTTCCCCTTGTTTTCCAGATGTAAAATAACCCAAGACAGTTTGTGACCATATTCTGAAGGATTAAATATAAATCATCCTTCATTTTAAGCAAATTATCAGCAGCATACATTTCTACCATATACACATATACACATGTATGCATATACACATATACACTTGTATGCACATACACATATACATACATACACAAGTACTCATGCTTTTATGTAAGCCCCATGGAGGCAAGGGCTACACTGTTCTCACAAATTTCTAACACCTTGCACAGTAGCTGGTATTATAGATGCTCAACATTTATTCAAATGAAAAAAGGGGTGAATAAGGACAAACACATAGAACAGCACAGCTCTAAAGCAATGAATGTAACTTGCTTTTTTATTTTCAGATTTATTGTGGTATAGCTAACAAATAATTGTATGTATTTAAGGTGTACAACTTCATGTTTCGATATTCATATACATTGAGAAATAATGACCACAGTAAAGCTAATTGACATATCCATCGCCTCCCATAATTATCTTTGTGTGTGTGATAATTACCTGTGTGTGTGTGCTCACATATTCACAGCGAGAATATGTAAGAGTTACCTGTTACCAAATTTCAAGTATACAATACAGTATTGTTAACTATAATCACATTGCTGTACATTAGATTTCCAGAAGTTATTCATCTTGCATAACTGAAACTTTCTAATCTTTGACCATCTCCCCATTTCCCACTCCCCACTAGTTTCTGGCAATCACCATTATACTCTCTGCTTCTATGAGTTTGACTATTTTGGAGATTCCTTATATAGTGAAATCATACAGTATTTGTCTTTCTGTTTCTGGCTTATTTCCCTTCAACATAACGTCCTTCATTTTCATTCATGTTGCAAATGGCAGGATTTTCCTCCTTTAAGGGCTTAACAATATTCCCCCCCCCGTGTGTGTGTGTTTGTGTGAGTGTGGTGTGTGTGTGTGTGTGTGTGTGTGTGTGTGGTGTGTTGTGAGATTTCTTTATACATTAATCTGTGGATGGACATTTAGGTCGTTTCCATACCTTGGCTATTGTTGAATCAGGCTGTAGTGAACACTGGGGTGCAGATAGCTCTATAAGATAATGACTTCATTCCCTTCAGGTATATACCTAGAAGTAAGATTGCTGAATTATTAAGGTAGCTCTATTTTTAATTTTTTGAGGAATCTCCCTACTGTTTTCCTTCACGACTATATCAATTTACACTCCCACCAACAGTGTGTACAAGTGCTCCCTTTTCTCTACATCTTACCAACACATCTTTTATTTTATAATAGCCATTCTAACAGGTGTGAAGTGATATTGTGATTTTGATTTGTATTTCCCTGATAATAAGCGACATTGAGCACTTTTTAATATACTTATTGGCCATCTGTGGTTCTTCTTTTGAGAAAGATCTATTTATTCTTCTGCCCATTTTTGAGTCAGGTTATTTGGGGGATTTTTTTTTTTTTTTTTTTTTTTGCTGTTGAGTTGTATGAGTTCTTTATATATTTTGGATATTAACCCTTATCAGATATAGTTTGCAAATAATGTTCTCTCAACCTGTAGGTTGCTCATCCAATGTTGGGTTTTGGGGGGGTTATTTGGTTTTGGTTTTGAAGGTTTTTTACTTTTGTGTGTGTGTGGTTTTTGTTTTGTTTTATTTTGTTTTTGCTGTGCAGAAGCTTTTTAATTCAAAGAACTGATCTGTATTTTTTGTCTTTGTTGTCTGGCTTTTAGTGTCCTATCCAAAAATTCATGCTCAGACCAATGTAAAGAGGCTTTTGCTTTATGTTTCCTTCCAGTAATTTTATGTTCTCAGGTCTTACACTTAAAACTTTAATTTACTTGGAGTTGATTTTTTTATAGGGGGTGAAATAAAGGTCCAATTTCATTTTTCTGCATGTGGATATTGAGTTTTCCCAGCATGATCTGTTGAAGAAACTATCACTTCCCCACTGGATTTTCTTTACATTCTTGTAGAAGATAAGTTGACCTTCCGGTGGATTTATTTTGGGGATCCCTTAATTTCTGTTGGTCTATGTGTCTGTTTTTTATGCCAATACTATACTATTTTGATTATTGTAGTCTTTATAGTATATTTTGAAATCAGGAAGTATGATGCCTCCAGCTTTGTTTTTCTTGATCAAGATTGATTTGGTTATTTGGGATCTTTTGTAGTTTCATATAAATTTTAGGATTGTTTTTTCTATTTCTGTATAGAATATCATTGAGATTTCAGTAGGGATTCCATTGAATCTGTAGATCACTTTGGATAGTGTGGACACTTTAATAATATTAATTTTTCCAATACATGCATATGAATGTCTTTCCATTTATCATCTTCTTTTTTCTTCTTCAGTGTTTTATAATTTTCATTGTACAAGTCTTTCACCTCTTTGGTTCAGTTAATTCCTGAGTATTTTTTTCTTTTTATTGCTATTGTAAATGAGATAGTTTTATTAATTTCTTTTTCAGATAGCTCATTTTTTGTTTGTGTACAGATATGTCACTGATTTTTGTGTGTTGATTTTGTGTCCTGTAACTTTACTGAATTCATTTGTTAGTTCTAACAGGATTTTTTGGTTGAGTCTTTAGTGTTTCCCACTTGTAAAATTGTTATCTGCAAACAGAGATAATTTTACTTCTTTTTTTCTGATTTAAATGTTGATACGGCTTGAATTTGTGTTCCTGTCCAAATCTCATTGAATTGTAATCCTCAGTGTTGGAGGTGGGACCTGTGGGAGATGTTTGGCTCATGGGGGAAGATTTCCACCTCAGTGTTGCTCTTGTGATAGTAAGTGAGTGCTCGTGAGATCTGGTTGTTTAAAAGTGTGTAGCAGCTCCCCACTCTTTCTCTCTCTCTTCCTCCTACTCTGGCTATACAAATAACTGCCTGCATCCCCTTCGCCTTCTGCCATGATTTTAAGTTTTCCCCAGCCATGCTTCCTGTACACCCTGTGGAATCATGAGCCAATTAAACACCTTTTCTTTATAAATTGCCCAGTCTCCATTATTTCTTTATAGCAATGCATGAACAGACTAGTACAGATGTCTTTTTGGGTCCAATTGCTCTGGTTATGACTTCTAATACTATGTTGAATATAAGTGGCAAATGTGGGCATCCTTAGTTTGTACTGGATTTTAGAGGAAAAGCTTGCAGTTTTTTTCCATTGATTATGATGTTAGCAGTGGGCTTTTCATATATGGCCTTTATTATGTTGAGGTAAGTTCCTTTTATACCTAATTAGTTGAAAGGTTTTATGAGGAGTTGATTTTGAATTTTGCCAAATGATCTTTCTGCATCTATTGAAATGATCATGTGGTTTTTGTCTTTCATTTTGTTAAGGTGGTATATCACATTTACTGATTTGCAATGGATTAAGCAATCCTTGCATCTCAGAGATAAATCCCACTGGTGTATTATTCTTGTATCTATGTTGCTGAATTTTGTTTGCTAGTATTTTATTGACGGTTTTGCATCAGTACTCTTCTGGGATGTTGGCCTGTAGTTTTCTTGCGGTGTTTTTGTCTGACTCTGGTATCAGGGTGAAAATGGCTTCATAAATTGGGTTTGGCAGTGTTCCTCTTCAATTTTTCAGAAGAGCTTAAGAGGAATCAGTATTCATTCTTCTTTGAATGTTTGGTAACTTGTTGCAAACTATTAAATTAGACCAGATGTAAATGTAATAATACATAACATTTATGCATTAATTTGCATGTGTTAATCATCATGCATAATGCTTTAACTCATTTTTATTTCTTTTGATCCTATTTTGGGTTCTGAACAAAATTTGTCCTGTTTCTTGTTTACACCACAAGGTCTTAAATGTTTTTAATCTCAGAAAGAAATTTTAGGACACCAAGAATATCTACCAAAAGATTATACATTACCCCCAGGGTTTAGAATAATACTGGCATACAGTAGTGATTAATAAATGTCAGCAACTTTTTGTACTAATAGTAGTAGTAGTAAATCTGAGCTTGCCTTCCCTCCTTTATCTGAAACTAGAAACTTCAAGCAAATTTGAGCAAACAGCCTCGTATTGGTGCCTCAAATTTTGCCCATTTACTCAGAAAATTTATAAATGTATCCTGGTCATTTTAAAAATCTTTAGGGCTGAAAGAACAGAGGTATATTGTAATGATTAAATTAACTAACAGCCATAAGTCTTTCTGGGGTTCACTCCCACTAGTCCTTGCTTACAAGTAGATGTCTTGGTATCTTGATAGACTCAAAAGGAAAATGCACTTATTTCCCAAGTACAGAGACAGAGAGAGAGAGAGAGAGACAGAAAAGACATTGAAAACAGACATGAAATTTGTGTCTGTTATTTATTCTTCCCTAAAACACTGTTACTCTGGCCAACACAAAGGTTCTTTACCCTCAGGGAAGTAATGACTCTTCTTTGCTTAAGGAGTATTAATTTGTTAATATATTGTAGTCTGTATAACAAGGAGACCATAGTTGGTCCAGAGTCTCATTAAGGACAGGATAAATGTTCTCCAAATCCTTTAATAATCCACATACAACAATCATTTGAGGTAAATACGATTTTCATTGCCAGTTTGAGAAACTGAGATTCAAGGGTGTGAAATAATTTGCTTGAGACCTCAAATCTCTGATTCCAGAGCCCGTGATCTTAGGTACTGTGTGCTCCCTCCTACTCACATTAATGCCATTCATTTATATGGGGTCCTTTGTATTTCTCAACTACACCCCTGGTATGTATTGTACTTGGTTAGTTCTCTGCTTGGCCTTTGCTCTTCACATTGAGATCTGATGAGGAGTGTAAATAAGGGCCAAGCTCTGCAGCACCATCCAGGTGCTATGTACCCCAATAATTTTCTGAGCTCTTCAGAGGAGAAAATAAGGTCAAAGTTTATTCCCCCTCACTTACCCATGTTTCAGCAATCAATCTACATTACCTTGTAAAGAGACCTAGAGATGAGTTTGCAGGAAAAACTTGGAGAAAATATAGAGAGGTCAGGACTGGCTATATGTGAATTTTTTTTTTCTCATTTCTAGTCTCCTAGCCATAAAACTTTCTAATGTAAGAAACGGTCTTAGGGTAAAAGTCAAATTAATGGTGTGGCTATAATGTCCTTTGATTAGACTTTTTAAATATTTAAGGCATGACTAATGACTATCTCAATTAGACAAAAGATTTCTAGATATCTTAAGAGCACTTCAAAAAAGCCTAATCCAAAAATAACTTTAAATATATTTGTAGAGAGAGATATTTCTTTAATTATATGACTCTTACTAAAACTAAGTTTATTAAATCTATTACACAGAAAGCCAAAGAATGATTAAGAGGGTTGTACCAGCAAAACAACTATTACTTTGGCTTAAAAGGCCAGATATTGGTCAAACTATAAAAAAGACTTCTGGCCCCCCAGCTTTTTTCTGGCAAGAAGCAGTCTGAGCAAGTTATTTATTCAAGCATAGTCATTTCTTTTTTTAATGAAAAAGGGAAGATGCTTTCGGCCAAGAACACAGAGAATGGAGCTACAGGCCACTGACAACAATGAACCAGGGAACCACTTCCATTAAGCAGAAGAGTACAATGTGCTGTGGAACAGCTTTCAGGGTAATACTACTGTGCCTTAATCATGGAATGTTCCCTGCCTCCAGAGTAGGGACAACAGGCAATATTTTTCCTAGCAAGATTTCAGAATTGTTATGGACCAGTGACAGTTACATATCTCCTGTTTTTCCACTTTTGGAGTGTAAGTGTCTATTGTAGTCATCCTATTCCTGTATCACCATTGTATATTGATGTCATGTAGAATATAACTTTTCCCTTTGTTTCTCCAGATTCTAGATCAAAAGTAGCCACATCAAGATATAATGCAAATCACAAAATCCTGACTTCAATCTTAATTTTATAATTAGATGACAGTTTTGGCATCCTGTAATGAAAGTGAAGACATGTGGGAGACATGTTAACATTTGTAATCAGCAGGCACATTGCAATAGAATATAAAGTTGGCAACAAATATTTTCTTTTCATACACCCACACCTTTGCAATGTGACTTCACAGATCCATCAAGAGGTAGAAGATGTTTCTCAAATCTAGGTTCATTTTGAAACTTTCTTTGCCTAATGTAACATCAGCAAACATGAAGCAAGCAGAGTCCTAAACAATGCTTATGCATTGAGAATCACCCTTTTTCTGCTTTTGGAACCTGCAACTGTTAGCATGCAAGAAACCCAGGTTGTCACTCCAATATACACCCTTACCAATTGCCATACATTTGAGGCCAGTCTCACTAAGGATCACATTTTCCTAAAGAAATAAGCAACATCCCTCCTCAGCCTAATATTTATGTGTGATATTTTGGCCCACATATGGTTTATTCCTCTGTTGTATCACCCAGTTGGATCAGAACATGTAAGAGAAAGATTGGTATTAATTATTTGGCCCCTCGTAGATCTCAGCAATGACAGTGATGCTGCACTCCCTTCTTCTACACATGCAATTAAGGTTCAAGACAATTTTATACACCCCTGAAAGGAGACACTGATGATTTCTACATGTCTGACAATTGTATACAGTTGACTAAACAATAGCATTCACTACTGTACAATGGTAAAAGCCAAAGCACTATTCCTTCTTATGCAAATTGTTGTTAGGGCTTTTAGACGTCACTTCTTGGGAATCAACACAAAGCAAACTTGAAATTCTGATTCTGAGAAGATGGGAATATACACAAATATCTTTTATCTAACCACTCTGAGGGATCATTAAGTTGTCCATGTTTATTTCTTCCTATCTAGCACAGCACTCCTATTCAACGAGAACACTGTCCCTTGTTTATTGGTTACAAATACATATATCATGCAGTCACTTCTCCACTTGCTGGAAGAAAGCAATGACATTGTCTGGAGTTACAATCTTTGGCAGATCACAAGAAAATGAGAAAGGCAAGTGAAGAAAGCAAATATAATCAATGATTAGCTGTATGACATTATAGGTGGATGGAAGATAGTAAGCAGATATGTAAGTCAGAAGGTAGTTACTGGTCTGTCTTGGTGCCTGCTGGTCCTCAACACCCATAACAATGTCTAACAGATGACATATCTGCTGAAGGACAAAAGAAAGGACGGGAAGGATTGTTCTCATGATATGTGCTAGCTCCTGGCCTTGCCTTAATTAGTAGTTTGCTATTTTTTCCTTAGCCCAGAGATCTAATTACAGATTTTTCCATGTCTGTGGCAAGCATTCAACAACTAGACAAATATAGCAATACATCAATAATATTCAATAATGCAATAACTATTATATCCTGTGTTACAATTTCTTAAGACTTCACAGAAATTAATTATACTCTATGGAAGTAAACAATAAAGAATCAGGAATATTTCCCATGTACTTATCCTTTAGCACACACTTAAATAAAAAGGAAAAGAAAAAGATTACTTCAACATTATCAGAGAAAACTCCAAACTAAAGAGCCCACTAATTTAGATACAGTCCATTTTTAGGTAATTGCAGAAGCGTTGAGTGCTCAGAACCTTTGTGGGGCTGGCCTCTTGCTTTGCTGGTACTCCTGGCTAGCTGGCTATGCTGACAGTGTAAGTCAAGGGATTATTAGATTGGCCACATGCTCTCTGCTTTTGTTTCTTTGTTTTTGTTTTGTTTTGGGACAGAGATAGGAAGGTTGAATGGGGCCCCAGAGGTCTAAGAGTAAAGGAGGAGGGGAGAGAAATTTGTCGTGATGAGTGTTTTCTGCTATAAGAGTCCTGAGAGAATATAAGAGTTTGATTCTGGCAGGAGCAAACTGGCAATGTGGGTCAAGAATTAACCCACAGGAATGCCAGGATAACATCTCCTGAGACATGTTTCTAAATTACATCAAAAACTTCTATGAAGGATGTGTAAGTATTATACAAACAAAAAATCAATTGTATGAGTCTTTTCTGAGTATTTTACCCTGAATTGCATAAGTCTTGGTGAATAAATTCTCTACATCTATGGAGAATACTGTAAGTGTCAACCATATGCTTCAAAATATTCTGAATTTAAAACTATAAAGAGAAAAATTCAGGAAGTGTCTTTAGATGTTGGTGTTTTAGTGTGGCTCACTCTCTCAATTCCCTAATTAAGAAGTAGAGGAAAAAAGCTTTAATGACAACTAATAAACATTATTTGGTTGTTAAGATAGTGTATGGACTGAGCTTACTACGGAATTTGTTATCTACTTTTTAAAAAGAAGTATTAGATATTCTGATTTTATTTCAAAGGGATTACAATGGTGGGGATATTAATTGAATTCAAAGCTGTTTAAATATTTCCAAAATTACACATTTGATTAGCAACATGTCCCTATCGACTGTTGCTTTTCATATTTTAAGAGTGAGAAATCTCATAATGCAGGAATTATATTTGATTTGATGATCTCTAAGGGTCTATTTGCTTCAAAACTTCTTGACTCTTACATTTTTTAAATGTGATATAAGGATTTTTTTAAATGTCCTTTAATGTTTGTGTTTAAAAGATTTTTTTTTTCTCCTAAAACCATAACAGGTTAAACCTCCAACTGTGATTGGTCAATTCCACACCCTTTTCTTTGGATTGATCCGAATGTTCTTCCTCGGGGTACTAGGCTTTGCAGTTTATGGGAATGAGGCCTTGCACTTCATTTGCGATCCAGACAAAAAAGAAGTAAATCTCTTCTGTTACAATTGGTTCAGCCCAATCACTCCACAAGTAAGTTTTTCTGTGTGCACATAAACATTAACTCTACAACAAACTCATTTTCTCTTTAAATGTAAAATAATGTCCTAATACGAGAAATACCCTAACAGGTTTTTTTTTTCCTAAGGATTATGTTACTTTTTCTTTAATTAGCTGTATATTTCAGATAAATTGAGTTTTGGGGAGTTTCTTCCAATTCTGGCATTTTATTATCTACTAATGTTATCATTATTCTCCAGACCTATATTTGGGATATAGACTAGCTGTCTATTGAGAGGCAATTACAGTAATATATGACTATGTTTTCACAATAAATATGTTCAACATTACTACCTTCATTATATTAACACACATATAAGATTTTTATGAAACTTGGAATTTTTAAGTTAGACTCTGTTGAGAGTTAGTGGGGGGTTTTTAGTGTATTTTAGTTACATATTGATTAATTGATTTACTAACATATTTCTGACATACTTTAGGTGTTCTGGGCTTTACAACTAGTTATTGTCCTGGTTCCTGGAGCTATTTTCCATCTTTATGCTGCATGTAAAAGCATCAATCAAGAATGCATTCTTCAAAAGTCTATCTACACTATAATTTATATACTGTCTATTTTATTAAGAATTAGTCTAGAGGCAATAGCATTCTGGCTTCAGATTTACCTCTTTGGTTTCCAAGTAAAATCTCTTTACCTGTGTGATGCTAGATCTCTTAGGAAAAACATGATTATAAGATGCATGGTTCCAGAACACTTTGAAAAAATGATTTTTCTCATTGCAATGAATACATTTACAGCAATTACAATGGTATTATGTGTTGCTGAGATTTTTGAGATCATATTTAGAAGATTATACTTTCCATTCAGACAATGACCAAATAATTGATTACCTATCGTCATGCTACAGTTATTTATCATTTTTATTTAGTTTTATCTTACTCAGTGAGTACCACAATTTCAAAACAAACTTACTTCAATGTGTCTGAAATTTATGTCTACTATAAAATATAATGTCTGGTTATAAGATAAGGATTCTTGAAAAAATATTTCATTTTAATTTTGATCACTTTTATTAGAAAATATACACAGAACTACTGTTAATTTATTTTTAAATGGTGCTTTTACATAGTTCTCTCACGTATATCTTAATTGATCAGTTTTTTTGTGGTCAGAGAAACTTTTATTGTCTTTTTTTACGAAGTGGAAAATTGATGCTCAGGAAGGTTAATTTAGGTGACCAAAGTCATAATCCAGATCTTTACATTTCCCTTTCTGTGGAACTATACAGTTTTAAATTTGAGGGTGTAATTATTTTGCATTCATGTAAAATACAACTTAAGCACAAAAGTTGTAAATTAATTATTAAAGAGTAATTCTATAGTTTGACCATTAACTTAAAGAAATTGAACAATTACGTTTTTTAAATTTTATTCAGTCAGTTTTCTTGAAAGTTTCAATATTAAAATGATATAGAAATATAGCTACCAAATAAAAAATGCTATGGATAATATTGCGCATGGGATCCTTGTTTTTTCTTGGGAAAAACAAAAACCTTTCTGTGCCCACAGATGTCCTAAAACTATAACTTCTATATGTATCGAAAGGGAACACTGTGTTTATGTTAAGTTAGACTTCCTCAATAGCTATGAAATTATTTCAGAGACAATTTTATACCGATTTAGTGAATTTCTTTTAATTTGCCTGCCTTACCAACAATCATTTGATTCATTTGATATTATTTAAAATCCTTATGTATTACTGCCTTATACTGGTAACTTAGTAGGGAAATCAGTATAGTCAAATACTAAGGTTTTCCATTTTTCCTCAAGCTTTATGCAGCCTATGTTTGATATCATGAATTTCTGGATCTAAAGTTTTCATCACTGAGGTTTTCTCTACATGAAAGCACTGGAGAAAATCCAACTTATCTTCATTCCACAAATAGCTACTGATGTCTATTATTTAACAAGTACTGCATTAAAAAATTCATATAAAAAGATCATCAAGATTTAATACATTTATAAAATCATACTCTAGCACGTGAGCTATAAAATCATACTATAGCAGTGGTATGCCAACAGGGTGGGGACTGGTAAAAATTGTCCACTCTACAAACAAAGGATATTTATTGACTTTCTTTATTTAGAATAACTAACCATTGGTGTTAATAAACAGCAACCATGTTTAATATTTTATCCTTATTTTTAAATTCTCTATACATAACATATCCCTTGATTGCCTGCATTGAAGGTGGAATGCTCCCGCCAATCTGCTGACAACATACACATTTTCATTATGGGTCCTATTTTTCCTGCATCTTTGCAAGGCTGGTACTTTTTTATTGAATGTCAGGCATTGTGTGTTTTATCCTGTTGGATGCTGATTATTTTTCTTCTCATAAATATTCTTCAACTTAGTTCTGGAGCGCAGTTAAGTTACTTGGAAACAGATGATCCTTTCTGCTTCCTTTTAAGCTTTGTTATATATGACCAGTGTAGCACTTACTGAAAGGCCAGTTTTGCCCCAATACTAAGGAAGAACCTTTCTGAGTGCTCTATCAGATGCCTATCTGGTGGTTTGGAAATACTATCCTTTCACTAGTCTCAAAAATCTTGAATTCTACCCTCCTGCTGGTTGACTTGTGATGGTGACACAAATTGCTATTGCTACATCAAACAGTTTCTCTCTGTGTCCGAGGAAAGAAGGGAGATGGGGCAAAAGGACCTTCTTCTGGTTTGCCTCTCAGGATTCTTTCCCAGGGAAGATCATTTTTCCAAAAAATCCCCCAGAAGACTTCCCCTTAACATTATTGCCCAATCATAGATAAACACTTGGATTTATTCTTACTCTGACTCATCCTTTAAGGTAGGGCATTGTCAATGTATATCCCTTTATTAAGAGATTTTTCCACCCTGACTTTGGGAATAGCAACTATTCTCAGTCTTGTGTGAATCTTGAGTACCGTTCCTTTTGATCCTTTCAATTAGTTGTTTTCCTGGAAAGATATCTAAAGATGTTGCACTGATCAGGACTCACTTAAACGCCCTTTGCAGATCTCTGGAGCTCTCTCACTTTTCCAGCTACTTTACTGTAGCATCCGTTAAAATCCAGCTTCCTTGGCCTCCCTGAGCTCTTGATCTCTTCAACTGACAAGGTGGAAGGATGGCATCTCTAAGCCACCAAAGAAACTTTGCTTGCCTCTACTTCTTTGAACTAAACACTACCTATTGTTATGTTTAAAGATAGAGATAAGACGAGAGAGGTGGTTTAGACAATCTTGTAAATTCACTACCGACCTACTATGATTTCATTTTATTAGTAACTATATCAGAATTGTTAGCACACAGCTATACAGCCCTGAATAATAAATACTATATACCAAAATTCATATTCTGATATAAAAACTAATTTTTCTGACTAAAATGCAAATATAGTAAAAATTAATAAGAACATCAAAACTAAACAATATCTAACCATTTGAAATGATATTTAAAACCATTTCATAAAAAGCTCTTGGGTCAAATAAGGTAATTTAAACTGAAGCTTTTCCGACTATTTATATGAACAAGAAGTGGGATGCTACATATTAAAACCTATGAGATATAAGCAAATTTGTAGTGCACTGAAAATTGACAGCTGAAAATACATCTATTATGAAAAAGGAAACAATAAATGTAATTCAAAAAGCAAACATAAGAACTTATTAAACAAAGATAAACAAAAATAATTTAATAAGGATATAGGTAAAAAGTAACATTTTAGAAAATAAACAAAACAAAATAAATCCCAGATCACTCTTGAAAATAACAATAAAATTGATAACCCTCGGCAAATCAAATCAAGTGTAGAAGTATACTATTATAAGATTCTTGTAATATATGTAAAGTATATTATCATCTGAAGTATGCTGTGATAACTTTAAGTTGTATATTATAAAATATAAAACAACCAGTTTAAAAAGCCAACAAAATTTTGGCTTAACAAGCAAACAAACAAAATTAACTGGAATCATAAAACAGTCCATTAATATAAAAGGTGGCAGGAAAGGAAAAAAGAGAACAAAAACAGGTGAAACAAATAGAAACAATAACAAGGTAGTGGAACCAAACCCAAACGTATCAATGGTTAACAATAAATACAAAAGATCTTGGCACTCCAAAAACATAGAGATTGTCTAAATGTATTTTTTAAAAGCCAGACCAAATTATTAACAAGAACCCCACTTTAAACATTTTTAAATATTTAAAGGTTTAATATTTTAAAATCCTGAATATTTTATAGAAAATAAATGGGAAAAGATGTATCATGCAAACCCTAAGCATCAGAGAGCTCAATTAGCTATATTACTATGAGAAAACTCAAGTCAATTTTACAGCAAGGAATGATGACAGAGATTAAAGAGACATTTCATAATGATTAAAGTATAATTTCATCAGGAAGCATAATAGTTGTAGTATGTATGCCACCAGTTAATAGAGATTCAGAATGCATGAAGCAAAACCTGATAGACTGAAAAAAGAAATGCATCCTATTACAGCTAAAGATTTCAACACTTCTCTCAGTAATAAACTGACAAAGTAAATAGAATATCAAAAAGGATATAGAGGATTATAAATTATTAATAAGCAACTTGAACTAATTGATATTTATAGGATACTCCACCCAGCAACAACAGAACAGACGTTCTTTTCAAGTGTGTGTGTAACGTTCACCAAAAAAGATCATTTGCTGGCCCATAAGGAAGTCTCAAGGATTGAAATCATACAGACTACAGTCTCTGGTCACAATGGAATTAAACTAGAAATTAGTAAAATTAAGATATCAGGGATATATCCAAATGTTTGAAAAATTAACAACATACTTTTATTAACCCATGGATCAAAGAAAAAATTACCTGGGAAGTTAAAAACTACTTTAAACAAAAATGCAAATACAACTTATCAAAATAAGTGGAAAACAGTTAAAACAGTGTTTGGTGGAATATTAGAAGTTCTAAATAGTACGTTAGAAAAGAAGTTATATAGTGATTTTAATTGCTCACTTTCTGAAGTTGTGTTGGTTTTTTTTTTCTTTTCTTTTCTTTTCTTTTTTTTTTTTTAAGATGGAGTCTCACTCTGTAGCCAGGGCTGGAGTGTAGTGTTTCGATTATGACTCACTGAAATCTCTGACTCCTGGGTTCAAGCGATTCTCCTGCCTCAGCCTCCCAAATAGCTGGGATTACAGGCACCTGCCACTACACCCAACTAATTTTTTGTATTTTTAGTAGAGATGGGGTTTCACCATGTTGGCCAGGCTAGTCTCGAACTCCTGACCACGCGATTCACTGGCCTTGGCCTCCCAAAGTGCTGAGATTACAGGCATGAGCCACCACGCCTGGACTGAAGTTTTTAAAAGATAATTTAAATACAAATTAAATAGAAGGATGCAAATAAAAATACGAGTATAAAGCACAGTGATATAAAACCCAAAGACAATAGAGAAAATCAATTAAACCAAAATCTGGTTCTTTGAAAAGATTAATAAAACTTATAAATTTCTGGTTCGATAATATGAGATAATAAGGGAGAAAATGAAAATCATCCAAAAAATAAATCAGAAAAGGGATATTATAGTAAAACCTATAAGGAAACATCCTGAACAATGTTAGGTCAATAAATTTTTGATACTTAGATGAAAACATTTCTAAATTCCAAACTACTAAAAATTGACAGACATAAACAAAAAATATGACTATCCATATATCGATTTTTAAAATTTTAAATCCAAAGCCTTCCCATAAAGAAATGCCAGGCCCTGATGAATTCAGTGGTGAATTCCATTAAATGTTTAAGGAAGAAATAATACTCCAAAATCTTTTTTAGGAATTAGAAGAGAATATTTGCCATTTCATGTAAGGAGGCTAGCATAACGTTGGTATTAAAAATTCTTAGCAAAAATATATTCACAAACAGGATCCAGCAATATATATATAAATAATACATCACATTAGGTTGGGTTTACCCCAGGAATGAAAAGTTATATTATAAATACCCCTTTATAACGAAACAAACCAAAAACCCTAAACCTCTCACTTTAAATGAGATCTACCTAAGCTTGATAAATAGCATCTAAGGAAACTTACCGGAATTAACAATTTCCCCTGTAGTCTCAAAACAGGCAAGGCTCTCTACTTTTTCCACTTGTGTTTAACGTTGAACTGGAATTCAATAAGACAAAAACAAAATAAACATATATATATATAAATATATATTTATTCAACAAGTACAATAACACAAACAATATATGAATTGCAAAATAATAAATATCTTTATTCACAGACATGATCATGTACATAGAAAATTCTAAAGAATGTTCCAAAAAATTAAATTTATAGGCCAAGCACTGTGGTTCATGCCTGTAATCCCAGCACTTTTAGAGGTGGAGCCAGGGGGATCGCTAGAGTCTAGGAGTTTGAGATTAGCCTAGGTAATATAGCAAGACCCCACCTCTACAAAAAATAAGAAAATTAGTCAGGCATGGTGGTGCCTGCCTTTAGTCCTAGCTACTCCAGAGGCTGAGGTGAGAGGATGACTCGAGCCCAGGAGTTTGAGGCTGCAGTGAGCTATGATTGCACCACTGCCCTCTAGCCTGGGTGGCGGAGCAAGACTCTAACTTAAAAAGAAAAATAAACTTATGAGGAATAATTTTTCTACAGAGTAATAAAAAATAAAATTTAAATGTAAAAAAAAAACCACTTACAATGGAATAAAAAAATATGAAATGCATAGGGATAAATTTTTCAAAATATGTGCTAGACCTGTACAATGAAAACTACAAAAGAGTGATGAAAATAATTAAAGACTTTTTAATTTTAATTTTGATTTTTTATTTTTTGAGACGGAGTCTCGCTCTGTCGCCCAGGCTGGAGTGCAGTGGCACAATCTTGGCTCATTGCCATCTCTGCCTCCCGGGTTCAAGCGATTCTCCTGCCTCAGCCTCCCAAGTAGCTGGGATTACAGGCATGTGCCACCACACCCTGCTAATTTTGTACTTTTAGTAGAGCCGGGGTTTCACCATGTGGGCCAGGCTGATCACAAACTCCTGACCTCAGGTGATCCACCCTCCTCAGCTTCCCAAAGTGCTGGAATTACAGGCGTGAGCCACTGCACCATTTTAAGTGGAAAAATAAACCATGTCGAGTAAGGCTTGGCAGTCTTACTCATTTGTAACTTTAGTCACTATAAACTGATCTGTAAATTCAACATAATTCCTGTCAAAATCCTAGGAAACTTATATAGAAATTGACAAGCTGTTGCTAAAATTTATATGGAACTACAGGAGACCTAGAATAGCCAACACAATTTTGAAAAAGCAAAGGAATAAAAAAAACAGACAGAGGACTTACACTACATACTCTGAAGACTTCTTTAAAGGTATAATAATCAAAATCATGTGGACCGGGCATGAAGATAGGCATATGGAATGGGAACAATCAAGAGACTGGAAATATGTTTGCTCGTATATAGTTAGCTTATTGTTTTAAATGTGCAAATGTAATTCAATGGTGCTGGAACAATTAAATATCCATGTTTAAAACATAAAATGCAATGTTTATAGTGTCTACATGTCCCAGCCATGGACGGATGGGGTGGCAAATGGTCCTGGCTAAGTTTTCAGGGTCTTCCCTATCATTCTTCTGCTGGAACATTTAAGGAAAAATTATTTCTACTTGGGGGGATGTAAGTCTCATGATACTGGAAGCCAAATTTCTACCACATACAGTATATAAAAAAGATACAGCTATAGATATATATATTACCCTGATTACATTGACTGATGCCCTGTCATTTGCCAACAAGATGGTTCTGACCAAACTGACACAGAATATTTTTATTGTCAGATGATTACACATACATGTGTGTATCTAGGGGATGGTGCAAAACATTTTTTTCCCATCAAAACACCTGTCAGCTCTAGTTTCTCTCCATTTTCTTCTTCCTATGGTTGCCCTCACCCCCTATTTTGTTCTACAGCTCTGCCCTCCCCTTACTTGCCAAGGTTCTAGCCCAGTCCTAGAGGGTGATGTCAGAAAAATTTAATTTACAATTTAAACCCATTATTTCTCTCTCATGCAAGTACTGAAATTAAAGTTTCTAAAATCAAAAAGGCTTCTAAAGGACACTGTTATATGGAATATTAATGTGGCATATTAACTGGAAGTGGTAATTCCTGAATGACGCCAAAGGCAATTCTCGCCTTTATACTTTCTCCTAGTCAACATACATTATTTTCTTGTTTTTCCTTTTCTATCCTTCCTTTTGCCACAAACAACAAACCAAACAAAAAAGCAAAACAAAACAAAAAGCCTTCCTCCTACCAGCAGAGAGCGCTAGCGCCATGCGCGGCATAAACGCCAAAATGCTCAGTCTTCTGTGGGTTCTAACCGCCGAGAGCCAACCACACTGAGGTTGTCCCAGCTGGGGATCCGTAGTTGACGTGACGTCGCTGAGCAAAGGAAGAGTGGGCAGGATTTGCTCTGAATGCTCGTGCGCGCTACCGCCCAGACGGAAGCGGAAGTGCCGGTGGCGCGCGAGTAGGAAGTGGTGAGTTCGGAGTAGAGATGGCCGCGCTTGCACCGCTGCCCCCGCTCCCTGCACAGTTTAAGAGCATACAGCATCATCTGAGGACGGCTCAGGAGCATGACAAGCGGGACCCTGTGGTGGCTTATTACTGTGAGTCTTTCCGAGTGGCCGCGCCCCTTCTTTCCCAGTTGCATTTTAGGGCCCACACACCTCCCTGAGGTTCTTGGGGCATGCCCCGCCCCCCTCGCTTTAAACCTGAGCTTTGACCTCGAGCCTACCCAGGGAACTCCCTGGGTCCCCACCCCCTGGCAGTAGGAATCCCAAAGCACCATGGTGTCCACTGCTTCTCCTATCTTGTGCTTAAATGCTCCAGTACTGACTACACAGGCTCTTGAACTGTGGAATATAATCTTCCAAGGTTTTCTCTCTGTGTGTACACACAAGAGCCTCCTGTCTCAAATAGGAATCCTGAAAATAAATTGAGTTACGTTTAAAACGAAGGTGAGTGTCCGAAAGAAGGAGTGATGTGGATAAAAGGACGATAGACTAGTGGAAAACATAGTAATAAGTGAAAGTTATTTATGACAGAATGCAAGCCCATTCAAAAACTCATTTGGTTAAATGGGGAGTATCTGCTACTAAATAAGCAGTTGAATTTGACCTTTCCCCTCGCAGCTGCTCTCTCCTACCATACAGAATTTTTAGTTTTGACTTCTTTGAATGATACCTGCTGTTGAGACCTTTGAAAGCAGTATTTTCACTTTGAGTGTTATACATTGAATTTACAGTTTGATTAAAAAAATATATAGGTTAACTCTGCTCAAACTTGCAGTGAGTAAAGGGGGTACCAGTAATTCTGTGTTAACTTTATTTTGTATTCTGTACTCTTTACTGCAAATAAAACAAGTAACTGGACAACTATAATTCTGAGAAGGATTTTTAGAGTTGAGAAGTTGGATATAATGCGTCCCTTGTTGTGTATATTGTAAGGTTAGCTAAAATCTGGTCACTGTTATCTGTGCCATACTCCAAATGTACCCTGTTTCTCAAATGTGCAAGGCCCTTTCAGACCTACCATGTTCCACTCTCTTGGAATGTGCACAGTTGCTGCACTTCTGGAGCTTACATACAATGGAGGTAGAGAGTTTCAACAATATAGAGTCTATCATACATAGAGAATTAAAAGCTTATGAAGACAAATAGAGCAAGGAAAAGGAATAAGAGTATCAGGAGCAGTGGTGGCAGGGAGTGCAGATGGGATTTCAGTTTCATAGTGGTCAGGGAACACTTCACTGAGTTGACATTTGGGGAAATAAAAGAGTGAAAGGCATGCCTTGCACCATCTGGGAAAGAGTATTCTCCATAGAGGATATGAAAGTCCCGAAGTAGAGGCTTGCTGGAAGGAGGAGCAAGTAGACTATTGTGACTGGAGTGGATGGGGCTTGGGAGTGATGGGATAAGGACAAAGAATCTCTCATCCCTAAAGGAAATTCCTGTTCCCGATCTCTGTATCGTGTATCTTTGTGACAAACCAGGGACACCTTATTCACTGTTGTCCTTTCCCTCTAGATTTTTCTAAACCTAATCCAGTTTCCTTTATTTAAAAATATAACAGAAACTCTCACCATATCATTCCCTAAAGTTGCAGCTCTGCTTTTCCAGCCTTATAGGTAAGCTCGAAATAGTTGTCTATAAGTTAGCTTTACGCCTTTATCTTGTAGAGCCTTTCAGCCAATGCAGTCTGGTTTTCATGCCCAGTATTTCACTGAAACTGCTCTCATCAGGCTTATGAAGAAATATTTTTATTGCTCAGGTGACACTTAACAATTTTAGTTATGAAACATCTACATATAAAAGCATATGTAACGTGGAGACAGTTTAAGGAATAATAAAATGAACACTAATATGCCTATCACATTTGATGTTATTAAACTTTTTAATTTTTGACAATCTGGTGGGTTTGAAATGGTAGTGTCTCATTGGAGCGAAATCTGCAATTCTCTGAGTCTTAATGAGGTTTAGCATCTTTTCATATGTTAATTAACCATTTGTGATTCGCTTTTGAAATACTTGTTTATTGCTTTTGCCCATTTATCTGTCACAGTCTTGTCTTAGTAATGTTAGATGTTAATCCTTTGTTACATGTGTTGTAAATATCTTCTCCCATTTCAGTTTGATTTTTCACTCTATGAAGACCTTTGATCTTCAGAAGTTCTTAATTTAAAAATGTTATCAATCATTGTATGAATCCCTTAGGACTTAACCTTCTGATTTTATAGGCTTTCATTTCTTTTTGTGTATTTGTTTAGGACTTTGGCTTTCTAAATCTGTAGATGGGTGTTTTTAATCAATTTTGGAAAATTTTCTCTACTATTATTTGTTCAAATATTGCTTATATTTCTATTCTCTCATGAAAGTTTGATTAGACATGTTTAGCATTTCTCCCATTTAACTTCCTTGTCTCTTGATTCCGTCATTTTTTTTTATCTCTTTGTCTTTCTGTGCTGCATTCTGTGTAACTTCTTGAGGTCTATCTTCATCTCCCTATATTTTATTGTTTAACCCTTTTATTGAATTTCTACTTTAATTTTTTGTTTGAGTTTTCTCTTTTGGTTTTCCTATTGGCCTGGCCATTTCTGATAGTTTCTTGTTACTGATATTTTTAAACACTGTATTTCTGTGAACACTTTAAATATATCGATTTATATTTTCTGTTTGATAACATCTGTAGCTGCTATATTTGTGGGCCTGATTCTGCTTTTCAACAGAACACTGCTCATGGTGACTTCTTTCCTTACAATTGTGGGCTAGTCGTGCTAGACCAGCGCTCTCCAAACTGGAGTAGGCAAATAATTCCAAAGGAATCAATTTTCCAATTCTTGACTTCCATGTTTTCCTTCCAAAAACTGATCTTGACAAAGCTCCTGTGGTCAGGGTGGCAAAGTAGTATATAATATGCTGCTTATCTTTTCCTACATCCTGTTCACAATTGTCCTTCTCCCACTTTAATGAAGAACAGCATACTCTCACGCATCCTGAGTGTTTTTATGTTGTATTGCCTTGAAAGAGAAAGTGGAAAATCCTCCAGGGTGTCCAGACAAAAGAGACAATTCAAATTACCGGTGTTAGTGAAGCCTCCATTAATTAAGGCATTGGATAGACGTTCCTATCTTTCCTGGTCTTACATTGAAGAAAACCAGCCAGAGCAAAGAATAAACCTTCATTCGGGAGTTCAAGACCAGCCTGACCAACATGAAGAAACCCTGTCTCTACTAAAAACATAAAGTTAGCCGGGTGTGGTGGTGCATGCCTGTAATCCTAGCTACTTGGGAGGCTGAGGCAGGAGAATCACTTGAACCCGGGAGGCAGAGGTCACGGTGAGCTGAGATCGCACCATTGCACTCCAGCCTGGGCAGCAAGAGCGAAACTCCATCTCCAAAAAAAAAAAAAAAAAAAGCTAATCATGAAAGATTCCAAAAGAGCATTCTAATTTGACGGCAAGGGGGTAGAACTTTGTATAAGGTGGATGCAGGGAGTCACCTGGAGTTGTATATGGGGGATGCAGGGAGTCACCTCGAGTTTGTCTCTTTTCAGGAACAGTTGGTCAGTGCATCTCAGAAGAGGGAGGAGTTATTCTGCAATATTAGCAGCCATTGTTAGGTCATCTTGGATTTTATCAAGAGGGTGAGGAGGAACAGTTTGGGGCCAAGGTCATGTGCAAGAAGATGTGAGGAAGATTAGCTGTAGGGACAGGGACATGGAGGAACCACAGTGGGAAATCTCAGTCTTTCAGAGTCTTTTACATTTATGCATATATCTGTTAAGGGTAATGCTTTATGTTAAAACTGGTCCTGTGTTGCAGTATTCTGAATTCTCAAAATAATAAAAATTTTCATGAGATGACCTTACTGCCTCATTCTGCATTCATTATTAAAGAGTACCATTCTTGGGTTGAGAGCAAAACCAAGAACAAAGGAGAAATACTGAAGATGAGAGTACCTTGTTTCATCCAAACAAGCTGCTGCAAGGCTCTGCAGCTTATTGCTATTTTAGAATTAGAATTTAGAAATAAAATGGGGACATGAGTTGACATTCCAACTGGAATATTGTATTTCTCTGAAAAAGTAACTCTTACTTTGCCGATTGGTTTGGTGTTAGCAACTGGCATTGCCATTAAACAGTGTGGTAGACATTCTCTTTAAACTAAATGAGCTAAAATCTTCGGCTCTGAGGTTTTTTGTTTTGTTTTATTCTTCCGGAAGTACATTTAAAACAGCTTGGCCGAGCACGGTGGCTCATGCCTGTAATCCCAGCACTTTGGGAGGCCGAGGCAGGCAGATCACCCGAGGTCAGGAGTTCAAGACCAGCCTGGCCAACATGCTGAAACCCCATCTCTACTAAAAATACAAAAATTAGCTGAGTGTGGTGGCAGGTGCCTGTAATCCCAGCTACTGGGGAGGCTGAGGCAGGAGAATCGCTTGAACCTGGAGGTGGAGGTTGCAGTGAGCTGAGATCGTGCAATTGCACTCCAGCCTGGGGAACAAGAGCAAGACTTCATCTCAAAAAATAATAATAATAAGAAGAAAATAAAGCAGCTGATGAGATTAAACCTTATTTGTTGTTATTATTATTATTTTTTTGCTGAGGGATGTTGGAACAAGTATTTCAAGTTTTCCCCATCCTTTCTGCATCCTACAATAAATAAGAAGGCTCTGATTGAAAGAAGATGATGAATCTTTGTAATATCTTTTTGCATACATCACAGGAATTGAGAAAATGAGTAATGATGGGGTAACAAATCCTTTTTAATTTTTAAACAAATTTTAAAGTGGGCCTAATTTAATTGTCAGCATAGAAATTATTTAAAATAGTTGATGATAGGTGGTTATATGGTTTTTAGCTTATAACTCAGAAATAATTTAAAGAATTTGGTGATTTTGCTGTGTAACATGGGAAAAACTGGGATTTGGGGGGGATTTTTTGTGAATTTTTTTATAATTTATAAAAAAAAATAACAACAGAACCCCAATAGTCTCTTCCTCATTATGGCAAAAATAATATTAATATATAACTATTTGATTTAATTCATAACAATGTAAAATTTCTGTTTAAAAAACTTTTCGTATTTTAAAACATGATAAATATCAAGTTGCTATGATAGTTTAGTTTGAAGGATATAACTTTTAGATGTCAATATTTGATGTAGTGTAGAAATCACATTTTTTGTACCTGTTTAACCTTCTCATGAAAAGGTGTAGACATCAACATAAGAACGTGTTAAGGGATACATTTCTAAAATCTTAGAGCATATAATAATTTTATAAATTCCTAGAGCAAGGAAACATTTTTTTGTGTGAGAAAAAAATTCAGGAGTATTTTGCTAAACTACTTGCTGATTCATAAAAGCTCCATGGGCTATGTGCTACCCTCTGCCAAGAATCCTTCTGCATTCCTATTAATTTGACTAACTTACTGAGTCAGTGCAAATTTTACTTCCGACAGATTATTTTTCATGACCTCTTTAAGATGATCTAGAAATTGTTCTTGTGTGCCCCTCATCACATGTGTTATAATATAAACATGTTTATCTTTCAGTCTTGATTCTCCTGGAGGAAAGGGATTATCTTTTTCTTTTTTTACCACCTGACACATAAATGGAATTTACAAATTCTTAATGAATGCCTCCTCTCTAAATATTACTAATAGTCCACTAAAATGTAAACTATGAGAACAAGAAGTATGTCGTACAATGATCATTGAATGTCCATCTCCTAATATAGTATCTAAGACATGTTAGATAACCTGTAAAACTTACCTGTTGATTAAGTAAATAAACTATACAGTAATTCATGCTTTTTTTTTAATGTTCTACCACAAATCAATGACAAAATAGAATGGAAACAATCCTAGTACTCTGTCTAACTCATTACCTTACTATGTTTATAATGAATTTTAGATTGAGTCATAGGTCATATTATCATATGATTTACACCTTGTGCCCTATCCTTTCTAGTATTTATATCATTTCCAAAAATGATTCACTTCTGGCCTTACTGGGAATTTTCTAGTGTTTTATCACTTTTTAAAATTACCTTAATATTCCTACATTTCGAAGTTGGTTGGTCTTTTGTTTTCTTTTTAAGTCAGGAATGAATGTTGAAATAATGTATATCAAATTACTTTTGGCCGTCTCTGGAAATGCTAATAGGCTTATTGTTTATGTGTTTGAACTTTTTAATGTAGTAAGTAGCAGCAAAATAGTAAATTTTCTCATATTTGAAACCCCTCCGTTTCTGGAAAGAATCCCATTAGCTTTTGCATTTTCTTTTAATTAAACTTTTTCTTTTGAAATAGTTGTAGGTCCACGTGCAGCACATGTAGTTGCAAGAAATATTGCAGAGAGATTCTGTGTACCCTTTACTCAATGTCCCCCAATGATAATATCTTGCAAAACTGTAATAATGTACCATAACCAGAATATTGGCATTGGTACGATTCACTGGTTTATTCAGGCTTCATCAGTTTTACATGTATTTGTGTGTGTGTGTATATTTAGTTCTAAACAGCTTTGTCAGGTGTACATTCCTGTACCCATTACCATAGTCAAGATAGAGAATAGTTAAGAATTCCCCTTGTTGCCCTTTTATTAATATAACCTGCCTTCTCCCTTTTGCTACCTCACCCCATCCCCTGGTAGCCAGTAACTTGTCCATTTCTAAAATTTTATGATTTAAAATGTTCTATTAAATGAAATCATATATAAGCTTTTGGGACTGGCTTTTTTCATTTGGCATAAGCTCTGGAGATTTATCGAAGTTTATTCTTTTTTTAATGCTCAGTAGAATTTCACGATATGTGTATACTACAGTGTAACAGTTTAATCATTGAAGACATTTAAGTGTTTTCAATTTGTGACAATTATGAATAAAGTGAATATAATCACATATAGTTTTTGTGTGACCCTAGTTTCCATTTCCCTGGGATAAATGCCCACAAATTCAATTGCTAGATCATATGGTAATTGCATGTTTAGTTTTGTAAGAAGCTGTCAAACTGTTTTGCAGAGCAGCTGTACCATTTTACACTCTTATTGGCAACACTTGAATGATAAGTGATAGAGTTTCTCTTCATTCTCACCAGCGTTTTGTGTCACTATTTTTAATTAGTCATTCTTAATAGGTACAGTGATATCTCATTGTGGTTAGTTTTTATTTCCCTGATAGCTAATACAGTTGAAAACCTTTTCATGTGCTTATTTACCATATGGGTATCATCTTCAGTAAAATGTCTTCATGTTTTTGCTCATTATTTTTGAGTCTGAGAGTTCTTAGTATATTGTAGTTATGTTATCATTTTGAGATTTTTAGTAACAGCGTTACTCTGGTTTCTTAGATATTGTGGAGAAAATTACTCTTTTTCCTCAAATGTGAGTTGGATTAAAAAGGCAAGCAGATTTATCGCTTTCTTTAGATTTAAAAAAATCATTGATACAGCAGAACTTTGTGCTTTTTTATATTTCCCAATTTCTTCCATTAGAAAAATATTTTCCTCTTGAGCCATTCTTGATATAGTAGTTTTCTAGGATATCTTTCATTTCTACTGTATTTTGAAATTTATTAGCTGGAAGTTAAAAACTTTCTTCTTTCATATCTCTCATAATCAACCAATCATAAAAGTTTTAAAATTGTATTTATTTTCTCATTTTCTCTGTTACTGTGTCCTCACCTTAGACATTCTAAGCTAATGTCATAGCTTCCCAGTTTTTGCTTCAAACGTCTAATCCCTGTTGCCACTAGAATGATATGCTTCTAATGCTTAGTGAAAATAACACAGAGTAAATGATGGAGTGGACTGTGAACATTTAGAAATTGTGTGTGACACAAGCAGTACAAATTAACAAGTACTGTATCAGGAAAAATTTCCAGTAGACGAGTGACAAAGGGCCAGTATCCCTGATACATAAAATGCTCATAAATATGCCTTAAAAATAAAAAAGATCCCCATAGATTAAAAATAGGTGCATACAACTACTGAAGGAGGGAATACTAATCATTGGCATTCATCCTAGTTAGTAATAAATGTAAATTAAAGTGGAATAACAATTTTTGACTGTAAAGATATGACTCAGTACAAATGAGTACGTGTTCAAATCCTTGCTGACATGGCTGTGTGATTGGTACAAAGTTTGGAAAGCATTTTGGCAAAATGTAGAGTATCTAATTCAGTAATTCTAATTTGGGGAAACGTTCAGGAAATAACTATACATTTAGTAAGACCTTTATGCAGAATTTCCTGAATGATTATTTATACATTTATGATAAGCTCAAAATAACATAAAATATATATCATTGTGGAAATGGTTAAGTAAATTATGTTATATCCACTGCATAGAAAGTAATGTAATTGTTTAAACATCACAAAGCATCTTTTATAACATGAGGGAAAGTTTATATGAAAGTGTGGGATACGGAATTATTATACACGCAGTTCCATATGTGTATCTGAAGAAATCTTTGTCTTCAGTGACCCCTCATGATTTGAGTTCTGAATCACCTTTTGTAGTTTTAATCAAATTAATTTCATTTTGTTACTAGAACATTAGGCACTTTGTTGTCTCCAAGCCTTTTAACATTCTACTTTCTCTGCCTTGACACCTCTTCTCTTCCCCACCACACTCACTAGATTTTTATCCTTTGGGTACTAGCTTGAAGGTCACTTTCTCTGGGAGGCCTTTTCTTAAGTCTCCTAGTTTTAAGGTGTTTCTTTTTGTTCTTTATGCCTTGGTGTAGCTTTACCATAATTGCTTTTTCATTTGCATGTCTTTCTTCTAGACTGTAAACTGAGGAAGGCTTACACTGTGCTACCAGTTTTTATTCATTTACTCTGCCTCTTAGTGCTAGGCCACTAGAGATATTTACATAATAAAGAACAGGTGCTCAAAAAATGTTAGCCAGATCAACCTGAATTTTAAGGCAGTTGTGGTCCCTAGAGGGAAGTATGGCCATATAGTTGTCACCTAATAAGGAAGGCAGACAACTAGCATTCCTATAGCTGATTGGCATTTTAACAGTGCTTTCTTTCAGGATGTCTGCCTCACAGTCTTTCTGGTCCTTCTGTTACTAAGTGATAGAACCAAGACCCGAATAAACAAAGTCAGATAAAAAAAAAATGGTTGAATGAAAAATTGTTTGTAGTAGCTAGTAATTAGAGAACCAGTTATTGAGTGAGCCACAGAGTAACTGAGGGGAAAGGGACTAGTACAATCCATGGCAAAAGAAAAAGGCAAAAACACCAGTGAAAAAAATCTAGGAGATTCCCTAAGTGGGGAGTGGAAAATGAAGGAGATGCTTTCTGTCAACAGTATGTCTCTGAGCTCCATCTCTTTATTTTTCTTTAATGAAGCTGGAAAATATTTGAATCTTTTACTAAAAGTGGGCACTGTTAGATAAATATTTTGATTCTGCCAGGTTTGGTGCTGTCGAAAAGCTAAACTCAGAACTTTCCCCTTCCTTTTTCCGTTTGCCATAAGTAACTAAATGTATAAAATTTCAAGTTTCAATTTTTAAAGCTTCCTCTAGGGGGTGACATTGTGAAGTTAATAAACTTCCAGTGAACGTATATACACAGTCTCAAGAGTCTTCATTTGTCTATATCATCATCAGAAAATTAAATACAGTACAGTTGTTCAGGAAGCTGTAAGTATATATAAAGTTATTTCAGTTCTGAGATGTTACAGGACATACCAGTAGAAAATATTAATTAAGTGTAAATGCTAAATAACAATGGATTTCTTTATTGATAAATGGTAAACTACATGGATATTAGCATTAATAATCACTTGCTCGTGCCTGTACTCCTAGCACTTTGGGAGGCCCAGGTGGGCAGATCACGAGGTCAGAAATTCAAGACCAGCCTGGCCAATATGGTGAAACCCTGTCTACTAAAAATACAAAAATTAGCCGGGCGTGGTAGCGCTTGCCTATAGTCCCAGCTACTCGGGAGGCTGAGGCAGAAGAATCGCTTGAACCCAGGAGGCAGAGGTGGCAGTGAGCCGAGATTGCACCACTGCACTCCAGCCTGGTGACAGAGCGAGACTCCATCTCAAAAAAAATAGTAATAATAACTTGCCTCTTACTATTTTTTGTTGGGTTAATCACATAGAAATTGGATTTCAAATTCATTCAGACAAGTTTAACTAAACCAATAAAGAGAAGCAATTCCTTTCAGTCTTTGCTGGTTCCTGAATGATAAACTAGAGTCTGTAGTCTTATTGCTTGATTACTTACTTTTTTTTTATTAATAAGCTTTCTCAGGGTACTTTACTGTAGCAATGACAATAAACACACAGAATTTTGGACTACTGATTTATCTGTCAGCCTTCCATTCCTCTTAAGTTTATTTTTGTGAACATATATGCAAACATGAGTTTTATTTTGTAAAAATTATTTAATACTTTCCTTTTTGAGTAATGTCAACTCATTTTACATCTCTTTAGAAAAAACCGTAAAGTTGAAGGGGCTGTGGAGTCAAATAACACATTCTTAACTTTCATTTCTTTTTTGGCATTCATACAAGTTGAAGCATCTTTGATAAGGTATTGTCTTCTATGACAATTATATTTGGTTTTTCAAAGTGGAAGCTTATATACTCTTGAACAGTCAAGGATTATATATAGTAGGTTTCAATAACCGTGCTTGATATAAGTTCCTACTTCCACTGAAATTCTTCATTGGGCTGTTACATTTACATTTTTTATGTTTTTTTATATTTATTTTTCTGTGGCTTGTCAGATTTTTATGTTTTTACTATTTTGGGTTTTTTTTTAACCTCAATTTATTATTGTTTCTATTTGGTGACAACATCTTGGAGGAGCAATTCTTTGTTGTCAGGGCTGCCCAGTACCTTTCAGGATATTACTGCTTTAAACGGTAGTAGTACCCCCAGACATTGCATTTTAAAATAGAAGTTAAAAAAAAAAAAAAAAAAAGCCTCCACACTTTTGTAGCTCCCCCAAGAGGCAGTATAATTGAAAATCTAAATTCCTGTTAGTATGGAAAGTTTATATTATGTAACTGTTAAAGATATATGGAGTTACATTTATTACAAAAGATGCCATAGCCCACAGCATAATGTAAAATGAAGGGTGCAAACAAATTATATGTTGCCGTGTATATAACATTTGTGGTTATATATAATTTTATGTGTGTATATGAAGAGAGACATCTTGCTGGATGCAGGGTAAGACTCTGGAGGCACACTGCCGGAGTCAAATCCTAACCTATCGTTTATGGCCTGCATGACCTTATGAGCTTCAGGTTTTTTATTAATATACTCAGGATAATAGTAAGATCAACTTCACAGAATTTTTTGGTGGATTAATCAATTTTTCTATTTTTATATGACTAAATGAATACATGATCCATGGTGATTACTCATTTAATATTAGTTATTATCAAGTTATTATTACTCTAGTTCAGTGGGATCTTGTCGATAGTATATTGCTGGATCTTATGTTTTTATCCATTATAACAACCTCTACCTTTTAATTGCAATGTTTAAAACATTTATAATTAATGTAATGAGTATGTTTGGGTGTAAGTCTTGCTATTGGTTTTCTATGTCTCATTTGTTGTTTCTTCTTTCTCCTTTTTCTGCCTTTTTGATAATCGAAGTTCTTTTAGAATTCTATCATACCTCCACTGTGGAGTTACTAGATATTCCTCTTTTATTTTTTTAGTGGTTGCTCTAGAATGCTTACAATAGCTTATCATAGTCTACTGTCTCATAATATACCACCTAACATATAAGGAAAGATCTTTACTGTCTTTTCCCCTCTCATGTCCTTTGCCTATAGTTGTCATACATTGTATTTATATGTATACCATAAACCTTATATATTTTTTAACTATTCTCTTTTAAAGAAATTTATAAAATGTAAAAATAAAAATTTTTATATTTTGCGACATAAATATCATTTTCAGTACTCATCAAGATCCAAGTTTTAAATCTGGTATTGGTTGGGCATGGTGGCTCATGCCTGTAATCTCAACACTTTGGGAGGCCGAGGTGGGTGGATCACATGAGCTCAGGAGTTCGAGACCAGTCTGGGCAACATGGTGAAACCCTGTCTCTACCAAAAATACAAAAAGAAATTACCCAGACATGGTGTCCCACACCTGTAGTCTCAGCTACTTGAGAGGCTGAGGTGGAAGGACCATCTGTGCCCAGGAGGCGGAGGTTGCAGTGAGCTGAGATTGTGCCACTGCACTCCAACCTGGGCAACAGAACGAGACCCCATCTCAAAAATTATATAAACTACTTTGGGTAGTTTATATTGCCATGTTCCAGAGTTTACTAATCTTTTCTTTTTTGGTGTCTATACTGTTAATCCTATCCACTGAATTTTTCATTTCAGGTATTATTATTATTATCGTTATTATTATTTTGAGACAAAGTCTTGCTCTGTCGCCAGGCTGGAGTGCTGTGATGCAATCTCGGCTCACTGCAACTTCTGCCTCCTGTGCGCATTGGTAACATTCAACTTATTGAACAGGTTTTGTTCATTCTTTGGCCTTGAGGAGCTTCCCCCTGCACACCATATGTTAGTATTCAGCTGAGTCTCCAGGTTACCCTTATTCAGATTTCTGGGTTTTTTCCTGCATAGCTCCCTTTTCTTTAGACCTCTGCCCCTTAATGTACAACTGCCTCAGTCTCCCTGAATTCACTCCAGTGTGTTTTTTCAACTCAAGAGGACTGTTTTCTGCTTGGGACCCCTCTTCCTGGGCCTTAGTTTGGTGTGCCTCCAGGCGGAATGCTGGGCTGATCATTGGTGCCACCTCATTTGTTTCCTTTCTCCAGGTATCATGGTCTTCCTCTATCTCTGTTGGCTGAAAACTTGTTACATATATTTTGTTCAGATTTTTTCTGTTTACAATGGGATGATAACCATAGTTACTTCATCAAGGCCAGAAGTAGAATCTGTGTTCTCATTTTAATAATCAAATCATCACTTATTGTTTGCCATGTGTCAGCACAACACTAATATCAGAATCCCAGTGATTATCTTTTTATTCTTTGGACAATGAAAAAGCCAGATATTCTTACCCTATACTTTGATTTTCATTACATCATTTAATAGGAAGTCAGGAGTGGCTTTTTCTTAAAATTGCTGATATGACAGGAGTTCCAAAAGTATTTATTTAATGAAGGGATGAGTGAAGTAAGTATTCTTTATTAGCAGGCATTCATTCATGCTTCCTTCCTTTTTCCCCCTTTTTTTTGGGTCAAATAGTGTGCCTAAATTATTTAATTTGGAAAGTAGTTAGATCTATTTTGTATAAAAACTGTGTAATAATCTTTGACTCAGAAATCCCTTCACAAAGGATAATACTAACCATATAGAAGAGATCTGCAGTATACTTAGGAATAGAATAACATTCAGTTCTATTTTTTTGAATAAAATTTGCTTTTGTGTATCAATATGTATTCTAGAGTGCCACATTTTTTAACCTGTCAAAGCCTCACTCCTCACAGTTGCTTTTATATCTTTTTGTGTGTGTTTTTATCATGCATATTTCATAGTTTTATGTTCTTATGGATAAGCAAGGATGTGTTAGAATGTTAATGTTCAAATTCTAAGGAACTTTGGATTACACGTACCTTCAGAATTAGTAAATGTTTGTTTTCTAAATGTCTCACATTAAATTAAAGTCAAGTTGGAAAGTATTTAATCCTTTTGCAAACATGCTTCATTACTCATCATCAAATAATATTTATTCATAAAAATAAACACATTTCCTTGATGAAATAAATCAAATATATTTTCTTATAGATGATTTTAGCTAAATGTTTATTTGTTCTGTTTTTGTAGGTATTTTCCATGTTACACATTAATTTTTCATCGTATTGCTGCTGCTAGAATGAATTGCTTGTCTCAAGAGTTCTTTATGAAAGAGATCCTTTTTTCATCCCTGTGGCAAAAAGATGTTTTAGTGTACTTAAACTGAGTTTTCTTAAGTGAATTCAAGGAATTTTCCTTTTTATTAATAGTAGAAAATATATCTTATGGTAAATTTTTTGTACTTAAGAATTCTTTGCAACGTAAGATATTTAGAAATATAAAAGCCAGGCCAATTTTTGTCCTAAATCTTTTAATGCTGAGAGGATCCAATTCTTCAGTTAAAGATATTGCCATATAATAGTGTCCTTGTAATTGCAAAGACTAAATATGCACACAAATTAAGAAAAAAATGAATGTAGGCCAGGCTAATTAAACTATATTATAATTACACTGTGTTTAACTATTAGCTATCTGGATTAGGTTAACTTCTGAAGGACAAGAAGTGGATATTTTGTTTATATTTGTATGTGCTGCATTAATTATCTGCATGTTTGCTTAATGGTCACATCCTGAGATGGCTGTCACTAAAGCCAAGGGCAGTCTTAGGAATCAACCTTATTTCTCTACTGTCTGGGTTGTTCCCTCTATTTCTTCCCAAAATTGATCTATCAAGTAGCTAACTCTGCTCCATGAGTGGTAGGCCTCACATAGTGTTCACTACTATGGTTAAAGAAAAAGAGAGAAAGACCTGTGGGGAGATGACACTGTCGGTACCATCCTTCAAATTATCATTTTATCATATTGGCCAGTGTACATTTAGATCATGAATAATTACCTGATGTGTATGTATGTTTGGGTAAGGTGATTGTCCTAGAGATTAAAGTGTGTTTGAAATAGTCAATTGGGATGTTGGGAAAGCAAGTATCAAGCCCATTTGAGACTGATAATTACGATATTTGTAATGATGACAATCTGTCATCAGTTTCTGCTGCTTGGATGCAGATATAGAGAAAGAGGATATTTGGGTTTATGTATGAGTATGCTTTTGCCAGAGGGATATAATAAAAAAATTTAGAGGTAGAAGGAGATAGTAAAATAAAGTTCTTAAAATGTAACATCAAAGCTAGTTGCAGAGGGAAGTTAAAGGGGAGAAGACTGATCATAATGAAGAAGTAGTAAGAAGCCAGTGAACTGGAAACCTGTAGTAATGTGCATAGTTGAATGTTGGAAGAAGAGGAGATTATGTTTAGAGAGTGGGCGCTTGATGTATTGGTTTTGGCAGTAGTTTGAGATGGCAGTTTAATTATAGAATGACCACTGAGTGAAAGAGAGCACATAAAATTGTTGGAGGTCAGGGTCAATAAGAATTGAGAACATGGGCTGTGTTTACACTTGAATTCAATTTACTTGCTTATTGCAGAAAATCCAAAATAACATTGGCTAAGTAAAATAAGGATTTACTCTTTAATGTAAAGGAGGTCTGATGTTGGCAGTACCCTGTGCTAGTAATACCAATTCCATTAAGTCATCAGGGACCCCAGCTGATTCCAGTTTCAAATCTACCAGCCAGCACACTTCCAAGGTTGCTTTGTAGCCCAAGATAGGTACTAGGGCCTCAGTCATCTAGTATTTGTATTCTAGGTAGTAGGGAGGAAAAAAGGGAGAGGGTCTGCAAGATCTTTCCCGGCTGTCATTCCTCCTTTTATGGAGACATTACAACAGTCTTTCCTAACTATTTCTGGGAATATAATATTAGTCTTGGTTACATGGCCGTATTTTGCTTTGGAGAATACTGGGAAATGTCCTCTTTTGGCTAGGTATGTTACAACTCCTTAGTAATAATATAGCAACTTTGCCGGTCCTAAAGAGGTATGTGAGAAATTTTTTTTTTTAAGTTACTGAAGAGGACTGCAAATACAGTGATTTCTTCAAGTGACAACTGCTTTTAGTTAAGACAGAGAAGGAGAAGGAATTAGAAAATGTGGAGGAGTATGCTGATGAAAAGCAGTGGTTCCACGGGATTTTGGTAGAAGGCATGGGGGTGTGGGGAAGAGGCATGGGCTAGGTTGGGGCAAGAAAACATAGTTCATAATTGAGAGGAGTGAGGATGCCATAAAGCAGCAAGTCTCGACCTTTTGATCACCTATCCATATGAGTTAGAAAAAACATTGAATACAAATCTGCAATATGTTATGTAAATTATTTATGAATTACATTTACATATTGATGTACTAATACTGTATTATAAGAGATATATAAAATAGAAATTTTTAAAGAATTAGATAAAATATCAATAGAAATGCTAATATTTTATTTTCCATACTCTAGCCAATTGTTTTGCCAATCCCTGGGATCATATGGGTCTCAAAGGCCTAGCTAGCTTCAGTATAGCGTGGGGTGGTGGCTCTCTTAGGGGAATATGAGCCACCTGGCGTGGAACTGATCCTACTTTCTGCTAGAAGCATCCTCTTAAAAATAAGAGAAAGGATACCTAATATTCTTTGGGAAATTTTGGCAATACAGTAAGATACAGTAAGCTTACATTTGAGGAGGAAAGAGCACATTAAGATTTATAGATATTACCTTGTAAGGAGATAACATTTGATCTGAGATCAAATTAGCATCCCTTTGTATGTAAAAGTGATCTTCAGTGCTAGTTAGTGTGCAGTGAAAGCAACGTGCACTACACTGGTAGTGCAGTAAATCTTGGTGACACTTTTGGAACTCTGTTTTTTTTTTTCTCTCTCCTTAATACCTAGATGGATCGTATTCTTAAAATTGATATGTGGTTATGAATACATTATTAAATTAAACTTCAAGCTCTGTAGTATGAGATAGCCCTCAAAGCCTAAGCACTAAAAAGCAGATTCCTCTGGATAAAACCATTAAAATTAAAAACACACAGATATGATAAATAGGTAACTGTTTCATGTGTATATTAATTTTTAAAGAGAATTTTTGACATGTAAACATAATTGAATTGGTAATTCTGAGAGTAACAGATACTCAGCTTTGTTATAAACCTCTAGTAAATTAAACAATGGTAGACCCATAGAATAACAGAGCAGGGTAGGCAGGATACAGAGTTGGGCCCTATTATCCCATGGAAACTTAATATATTATAATGAATGATAAAAATGACATTTAAATCAGTAGGACAGAATGAGCTATTCTTTCATTCATGTGTTTGTCTATTCAGAAAATGTTTATCAAGGGCCAACCACTGTCCTAGATGCCAGGGATACATCAGCAAACCAAATAGACTAATATCCTTCTCATCATGGAGTGTAAATTCTAGTTAGGGTAGAGACAGGATAAATACATAGAAGATTCCCTTTGGTGGGGGAACGTTATATCTCTACTTCATACTGTATAAAGAATTGTTACAAGTCAATTTATTTAAAAGCAAACCAATTTGGCAGAAGAGTATTTTATTTTGATAGCTATCCTTAATTCATAAAGGAGAATATGGAGCTATTCAGTAAATATCTAATAGTTTTTTTAGTGGTTAGGAAAATATAAAATCAAACAGAGTGTTTTTAGTCTTCAGATTGATAGGAATGTAAGTTTAATAAGTTTTTTGTGAGTTTAGGCAAAATGAGTGCTTGTATACGTTGCAGATAGAACCGTGTATTGATACTTTTCTTTTGGGGGGGCAGCTTAACAGTAGGTCTCAAAATGAAACAGGCACAGAGACTATGACCCAGGAATTTCACCTCTTGGTTCCTCTGGGAACTCTCTTGCATTATGCCCAAGAAGGTATTTTGCAATTCAGAAGTTTTACTATCAATCTTCATTCAAAAACTTCGTTGCATTTTGTTGTTGCATTTATGCACAACAGTTGTAATGAAAATTTGAGAGCTACCTAAATGTGCTTTTGTTAGCATGATGCATTTATCCTGTAGAACATTAGCACTGCCACAGATCTCCAGGACATATTGTTGAATGTAAGGGGTAAATTACAGACGTTGTATGTATACATCAGTGGTAACAGCAGTTACCACCAGAACTGTTCACAGTTCTTATCACTGGGAAAGTGACTAAAATTGTGATGACAGCTATTTAGGTTTAGCCTTATCTCAGTTGTTTTTATTAACTTTTTAAAGAGAAGGTATATTTATTCAAAGAGAGAGTATATGTAAAATTACTATAGCAATTCTTTCTATAAACCTCAGTTCAAGTCTCGTTTCCCACTATCCCAGCCCATTTTGTATATTTTGTCAGTATCACTTATTTGGCACTTGGCAGGTGCTCTTGTACATATGGTTGTTTGCTGTGTGCTCTGTCTTACCAATTAAATTATAGGTGCCTTTGACAGCTTAGGACATACCTAGTCCTCTTTTTTTTTTTAACATAATACCAAAAGAGAAGGCCTTACTTGATAAAATTTATCATTATGAATGTCTTGCATTCTTTGGATAATATTTTTGTGCTTTTTAGGTTTATAACTTCCATAGTAAATCAGTTTTATTTCTAAATTTACTTGAATTTTAAATTATTTATTAGCAATTACATTTTAAACACTCATAAACATGGATGTTTAAAAATGAAATTGTTCAAATTATCTTACTTTTCTTTCTAGGTCGTTTATACGCAATGCAGACTGGAATGAAGATCGATAGTAAAACTCCTGAATGTCGCAAATTTTTATCAAAGTTAATGGATCAATTAGAAGCTGTAAGTTAAACACTGATCATTTATTTTCTGGTGATGGTTAAAATACCATTTTATTCATTTGCGTGTCTGTGTTGTCATTTTAGTTCTTTCCCTTGGCAACAGTCAAACAATGCCATTATACCTGAGGAAAAACTAGACATAATTTTTTTTCATTTGTTTGCTGTATACTTCCGGAGGGGTCATGAGTGTTAATTAAAGTATGTTCAAGTATCTTTGCATATGCCATCATATCTTGTTCCACATTATTATAGATGGCCTTTGGCTCATCCTTTTATAAGTGAAAAAATGCTCTTTTTTTTTTTTTTTTTTTTTTTTTTTAATTGAGACAGGGTCTCACTCTGTCACCCAGGCTGGAGTGCATTGCAGTGGCGTGATCTCTCGGCTTGCTGCAACCTCCACCTCCCAGATTCAAGCAATTCTCTTACGTCAGCCTCCCAAGTAGTTAGGACTACAGGCACACGCTAAACGCGCCCAGCTAGTTTTTTTGTATATTTTGGTAGAGACGGAGTTTGACCATGTTGGCCAGGCTGGTCTCAAACTCCTGACCTCAAGTTATACACCCACCTCAGCCTCCCAAAGTGCTGGGATTACAGGCATGAGCCACCATGCCCGGCCGTGAAAAACCCTTTCTAACCTTCCCTTGCAGTCACATGGGTGATTAATTTGGGAATCTCAATATTTCTTATAATAATGAAATAATGGGCTGTGTATTTAGTGAAAGGAACAATGAAGGAAATGATGCCAATTACTTATCCTTTCTTCCTCCCTCTCTGGGGTCCCAGGGCAAGATATTCTTATGGTTTAGGCATCCTTCCCTCCTAGCAGGAATGTGGTAGAAGACTAATTAGTCACCTTCTTGAACCTAATATAACTTCACAGATCACTGTAGAGGTGCTTTTTGAGAAGTGCCTATTGGATTGGATGTCAGTGCATAAAGAAGGCAGTGCCAACCTTAGTAGTCACACTTAGTAATGAGGACTCTGTCTTGTAACTCCTGGACCCAGCCATACCTGGTTTCTCTTTTAACAAAGTCAGGGTACGCTCATTAATTCATCTCCTCCAAGACTGTTACATTAATAGTCGTGACTTACTTTTTATTTGCTTATTTAGGTATCCAACCTCAGGAGAATTAGAAATCTATTCTATCAGTTGTATTATTTTGCTTAGAGAAAATCTAGACAAATAAAAACCAAAATGAAAACAATTACACTCGTCAGCCCAGAGCTTTTTATTGTTTTCATTGTTTTTATGTATTAGGAGGTTATGATTCAAACAAGACTTATGCGAAGACATAACTTCCTACCTAGTTGTATAAAGCAGCCATGGGCAGTAGTGTTCTCTCTCACTTGGTGTGGCTCTCTGGCTTACTGACTCCTGTCGTGTGCTACTGTTGACTACACAAAATCAGCCTCATGGCAGCACTGAGGAAATTCAGCTGTTCCTGGAGCCCTATCTGGCCTTCCATTTCTACAGCTGCTTCTATGGATAAAAGATAAATTTGAGTACTCTCTTTTTAGGGAGTGGGTTGGGGTAGAAGGGAGAATGTTTCTCACACGTAGCAGTATATTTGTAAAATCCAACTCTAGCATTTTGTATAGTATAATGTCTCTTTATTAACTTCACTGTATAGCAGTAGTAGCTCAGATAATAGTTCTTGGATAAGACAAAATTCAAACAGTTTTCTGAAGTGTAAAATCACATTTATAAAGGGACTCATCAGGAATTTATCACTATCTACATTAAATGACAGGTAAGATAAATTTATTCCATGGTGAGGGCACACTTGGATGTTTGTATTACAGTTTCAAAACTTCAAGTATATTATGTTTTTGCAGTCAGATATTTTCTGATGAAGATGAGATGAAGTGGCCTACTCTCACTAAAATTATTCTACAATGAAATCTGCCTTTACAAATGATTTTGCAGTTTGGATACACAAATTACTGTTATCTGTGGGGATTTTTTTTTCTTTTTTCTGTTCTTGTTCAGGATAAACATAGATAAAATTTCCTTAAATTTCAGCATTAAATCTCTTCTGGACCGTAAGTTATTCTGTTTAATTATGAAAGTATTTACTTTGCTGATTTTATGAAAAATCCTGGGGCTTGTTTTAATTTAATTTTTTACTTTATAACATCTTTGAAAAAAGCAGTTTTTAATTAACTAGTGTGATGCTCAGATCTGATAGTCCAGAGAGTTATTTTATTCCTGTATTGTAGTCTGAGTAAAAATTAGGAACTTTTTTTAAATGCTTTAAATTATTGTGTCTATAGAAAAGGGCTAAAAATTTACAGATAGAAGTTGCATTGATTGCAGGTATATATTTGTCTAATTTTTAAAAGCTTCCATAATTTGATTCTGAGTTTGTCATCTTATACCTTACTTAGAATTAGATCTTTTTTGTTTTTCACACTATGTGCTCTGAGAGATATTATTATTATTATTACTATTATTATTATTATTATTTTGAGACGGAGTCTCGCTCATTCGCCCAGGCTGGAGTGCAGTGGCGTGATCTCGGCCCACTGCAAGCTCCTCCTCCCAGGTTCATGCCATTCTCCTGCCTCAGCCTCCCGAGTAGCTGGGACTACAGCCGCCCGCTACCATGCCCAGCTAATTTCTTTCTGTATTTTTAATAGCGACAGGGTTTCACCGTGTTAGCCAGGATGGTCTCGATCTCCTGACCTCGTGATCTGCCCACCTCAGCCTCCCAAAGTACTGGGATTACAAGCGTGAGCCACTGTGCCCGGCCGAGAGATACTATTTTATGACATGATGAACCTTCTAGTCTTATTTTTTTTAGATTTGACAGAAATTGAAATGGGAATAAATTAAAATTTTAAGTTATATATGCCTAGAAATTATTTTCTAATTCTATTTTTAGGGTAACATAGTTTGGGTAGTAAAACATGATTTTGAAATATTTGATGCTTCCTTCACATGGCTAATTGGATATATTATCATTTTATGCTTGGTTATTTTGATTGTTAGAGCTAAATTATATTTTCAGTTTATCATAAGTATGTTTCTTCAAAGTTGTAAGCATTGGATTTTGTTTTAAATGCATTGGGCTGAGTCATAGCAACTCTTTTTGCAAGATTTCATTGATAACATCTTTTATTGAAATGAATGTAAAATAATTTACTTAAAATGATTATTAGAATTGTTTGTAATTAAGTCAACACTTCTAAGAGTCCAAAATCATAAGCTATGTATCTGATTTTATTTTAGCTAAAGAAGCAGTTGGGTGATAATGAAGCTATTACTCAAGAAATAGTGGGTTGTGCCCATTTGGAGAATTATGCTTTGAAAATGTTTTTGTATGCAGACAATGAAGATCGTGCTGGACGATTTCACAAGTAAGTAAAGAAAGAGAAAAATAATTTTATTAATTTTGTAACTGTATAACCAAAATGAACTAGTTTTCTCTGGAACACTTTCTAACCTGCTGATTGATTTAGGTTTTTTTAGGAAAAATTATCAAACCTCAACGGTGATTTTAGGTTAGAAATTCTGGCCTTTCTCTTAAAAGAAAATGGCTGAAAGAAGAAATACCCAGGGCAGATTTATTTACTTAGTAAATATACTCAGCTGTTTTTTAACATTTAGTAAAATCTGAGTTGATTTTAGCCAAAATCACAGCCTTGCCTGATGATTTTGGTTTTGAAGGTACCCACCCCAGTCAATTCAAATGATTTATCAGTATAATATTTACATGTAAAGAAATACATTATGGTTTGGTATGGAGTCAGATAATACTATAATTACATTTTTCTAAAGTCAAAAACATACAAAAAATCTTGCCGTAGTACATTTACTTGTAATGTGAGCCTTGTTACTTTCTCATAGTAACAGATTAGAAAACCATTTTTGTTACTTTCTTGAAATCTGATTTTATTTAAAACATTAATTTCAGAGTGCTTTTATAAAGATAGGAATTTTTTTTCTTATAGCTAAATGACAAAACTACATTTTAATGTGTTTCATATTTAAACTAGACCAGCTCTCTTTTCTCTTCCAGAAACATGATCAAGTCCTTCTATACTGCAAGTCTTTTGATAGATGTCATAACAGTATTTGGAGAACTCACTGATGAAGTGAGTGTACATTCTTTATTGTCTTATTAGCTGAAGATCAGTAATGTTTCAGTTTATCAATATTGTTATTGCATTGTTTATTTACAGCAGAATGTCTGTCAGAAATTAATGCAAGCCAAAAATGTAATTTTGCATTTTTTATTAGCCATTTTTAAAAAGTAAATTATTTCCAATAATGTATTTTAATTTTGTACTAAGTTCTCTATTTTTTTGTGTGTGTTTTTTTTTTGAGACAGGGTATTGCTCTGTTGCCCAGGCTGGAGTGCAGTGGTGTGATCTCAGCTCACTGCAGCCTCAGCCTCCCCGGGCTCAAGCAATTCTCTTGCTTCAGCCTCCTGAGTATCTGGGACTACAGGCACAAGCCACCATAGCCGGCTAATTTTGTATTTTTTTGTAGAGACATGGTTTCACCAAGCTGGTCTCGAACTCTTGAGCTCAAGCAATCTTGCCTGCCTCCGCCTCCCAAAGTGCTGGAATTACAGGTGTGAACCCCATTGCACCTGGCCTGTAATAAGTTCTTTAAATCCAGCATGTATTTTACACTTCAGCATATGTGTGACTACTGTATTGGACAGCACAGGTTTACAGTTTGATCTTACTAAGTATTAACATATTACTAATCCTGTTTATTGTCAAGTTTTTACACTGTAATTTGTTCAACATACTTGAGGTAGAATCTTTTTTTTTTTTTTTTTTTTGAGATGGAATTTTGCTCTTGTTGCCCAGGCTGGAGTGCAATGGCGTAGTCTCGGTTCACTGCAACCTCCGCCTCCCAGGTTCAAGTGATTCTTCTGCCTCAGTCTCCCTAGTAGCTGGGATTACAGGCGGATGCCACGACACCCAGCTAATTTTTGTATTTTTACTAGAGATGGGGTTTCACCATGTTGGTCAGGCTGGTTTCGAACTCTTGACCTCAGGTAATCCACCCACCTTGGCCTCCCAAAGTGCTGGGATTACAGGCATGAACCAACACACTGGGACTGGAGGTAGAATCTTTTTATGACTTTTTTTCTGTTTAATTTCTAGTCAGCATTATTGTTAATGGTTTGTTTCCCTTGTAAAATGCATATAGGACTTAATATTTTATAACATACTTTCTGTTCATTTTATCAATTTGATTCCCATAATGACTCTAAGGTAAGCGAAGCACATAACCATTGTATATACATGGGCAAATGGGGCTAAATGACACATTTACTACTTTAAGTTCAGTATTATTTTCACCATAACAGGCTTTACCATTCATGTGGAGAATTTATTTTCTGAGAGGGAATATATTAATCTAGAAAAAGAAAGAGTTATAAATGAGATTGATACATATGTGTTATATGAGTGATTTGAACACTATGGGCAATGTTATTTTTTGTGACCGAACTTTTTTTTCAAAATGATGAGTAACTCTTAGTAAAGTCCCAAACAAAACAAAGTACAGTCACTGTATAAGGCATTTTTGTAAAAGACTGTATAGCAAAACTGCAAAAAGTTATTTTTTGTTTATATTCAAAATGAAGTTACTCTTTAAGCTTGATGAGTATAAGCAGGGGTTTTGCCAGCATGAAAGTTGTACAGGACATTTCAAAGTTGTGACAAGTGAAAGACTTTTTTTTTTTTTTTGTGAGACTGAGTCTCGCTCTGTCACCAGGCTGGAGTGCAGTGGCACAATCTCGTCTCACTGCAACCTCTACCTCCTGGGTTCAAGCGATTTCCCTGCCTCAGCCTCCCAAGTAGCTGGGCCTACAGGTGTGCGCCACCACACCTGGCTAATTTTTTGTATTTTAGCAGAGATGGGGTTTCACTATGTTGGCCAGGATGGTCTCAATTTCCTGACCTCGTGATCCACCTGCCGTGGCCTCCCAAAGTGCTGGGATTACAGGCGTGAGCCACCAAGTCCAGCCAGGACTTTTTTTTGTAATGTGACTGTCCCTTTTATTTCAAAACGCGGAGCAATTTTGGCCCTTGGCCGCACACTGCCAGTGGCATTTCCCAGTAATTGAGCTAACCAGAAACCACCTGAGATATTTCAAAACAGCCCTACCCTAGGGTATGGGGCAATGCCCATTTAGAGCCACTGCTCTCAGATATTTTATACTCTTATACAGAGTCATATAAAGGAGAACTGATACCTGGAGTGTGAAAACCTGAACTGTTACTCAATGGGTATTACCTTTTTATATTCTGATGGCCTTATGGATCCACCTTTTTAACTCCGTTTTACCTCATCTCCTGTTATTAATGATCCAAATTTTCTTTTCTTCTCTGTTTTACTAGTGTGAGGCACTATGCTAAATACTTGGGGATACAGAGGTAATATAAACATGACATGATGGAAAGCTTTGAGTGGTTCAGTAGAACTTTGGAGAGTACCACGTAGGTGAAGGAGAATAGTGAGAATTCAGATTAGAAGAGTAAGTCATAAGCCAGGTCAGACAGATGATGGAAGACCTACAATCTTCAATTTGTATTTTTGAGTAAAGAACTATGCCTTGGGGTGCTTTGTATAATAGGAGTCTGTACAATGAACTGAAGTGAGGGAGAACTACAAAAACATTTGACAAAAAAAAAAAAAGAAAAAAAAACTGGTTGATTATTAACTGTGGGCCTTAGTTGAGAGGTGGAGAATTGTACATGATGAGTTGTTTTTGATTTGAGAAACAATAATATATTGAAACTTAGATTTTAAAATTTGAGGTGCAAGTATGACAGCCAAAAAGGAATTACCAGAAGCCTCTTGGAAATAAGCAAAAGACAGCAAAGTAGAGGGGACAATTCAAGTTATAAGATTAGACAAACCCTTCAGGTAAGTGGATTGTTTTGAATGAGAGAGAAGATGACTAAATAAATATCCTTGGTAAACACCTATTTTTGCAATGTAAGAGGAAGAAGTTAATAAACACATTTATAGATGTGAATGGAAATTCAAGATACCAGAAGAGAGGATCATGATAAGGCAAAGTAGCAGATCAGAATGCCACATGGTTTATTGTGCTCTGGGCCTACAGGCGTGCGCCACTATGCCTGGCTAATTTTTTGTATTTTAGTAGAGACGGGGTTTCACTGTGTTGGCCAGGATGGTCTTGATCTCCTGACCTCGTGATCTGCCCTCTCCTAGTTCTTATTTGGGGAAGCTACCTTCCCCTATGTATTTTAGAAGCAAGCACATAATCCTTTAAAGTTATAACTGCTAACAATGGTGAATCCAGCTAACAGGTAAAGTAATAATCATAGGAAAAAGAACAAAATTTCCAGAAATCTAAAGTGAGTAATAGGTTCTTTTCACTTAAGGAATATGTAACACTTACACATACATAAACTACATTAATTTATCTGTATTTCAGAAGAAAAATCTAGGTTTACTTTTAGCTACCATTAATGAAGAACCAGCTGCCTTAGTTTTTTGAACATAGTAACTAGGGCAAAACTGTAAATGAGGCCAATGAGAAGGCTTCATGTGAGATTGGGGTGATGGGATGGGATTTGTTTAGATATTAAGGTTACTAAAGAGTAAGGGTAAAGGGATTTTTTTTACCCCCTATCTCACTACCCAACCTGCTCCCTAAGCCCCTTTGCCTTGCACTGGTGCTAGAATAAAGTAGCATCTTTGTTGGTGGATAAAGGATTCCAGATAGTTGGAGGGGTCTGGAATGGGATCCCACACAGAGTCCCACCTGGATCACTGCTTAGTGGAGCTGTAGGAGCGGGGCTGCCACCACCCAGACCTACCTGAATGGTAGAGCCACTGGCAGCTTGCACTCTGAGCCTGGAAAAGGTGCAGGCTTTCAACTCCAGCCTGTGGGAGCAGCCCCAGGGGCTGTACCCTGCAAAGCCATAGGGGCAGAGCTGCCCAAGGCCACCACTTGTACCAGTGTTCCCTGGATGCTGGTCATGGAGTCAAGGATTATTTTGAAACTTTGAAGTTTAATGTCTACCATGTTGGTTTTTGGACTTGTGTGGGGCCTATAGTGCCTTTTTGTGGGCAGTTTCTCCCTTTTAGAATGGGGATGATTACCCAATGCCTGTACCACCATTCTTTCTTAGAAGTAAATAACTTGCTTTTAATCTTACAGGCTCACAGGTAGAAGGAATGTGCCTTGATTCTTAGATGAGATTTTGGACTTTTGAGTTGACGCTGCAATGAGTTAAATCTTTAAGGGACTATTGGGAAGGGATGATTATATTTTGCAATGTGAGGAGGACATGAGATTTGAGGGAGCAGGAGCAGAGGTGGAATTGTATAGTTTGGATGTTTGTCCCCCTCGAAACTCATGTTAAAATGTGATCCTCAGTGTTGGAGGTGAGGCCTGGTGGGAGGAGTGGTCATGGGGGTGGATCTTTTATGAATAGCTTGGTGCCCTCCCCATGGTAATAAGTGAGTTTTCACCCTGTTATTTCATGTGAGAAGTGGTGGTTTAAAAGAGCCTGGCGTCTCTCTTGCTGCCTCTCCTGCCTTGCGACATGCTGGCTTCCTTTTGCCTTCCATCATGAGTAAGAGCTTCCTGGGCCTCACCAGAAGCCAAGCAGATGCTGGGCCCATGCTTGTACAGCCTGCAGAATGTGAAGGCTCTTTTCTGTATAAATTAGCCAACATCAGGTATTCCTTTATAGCAGTGAAAACAGACTAATACAAGATGTAAACAACCTGAATAACCGAAGCCTTTTGTGTGATATCTGTACATGATGATTTGGGATATTCTAATTAAGTTATTTTTACTTAAAATTCCATCCCTTTTCAAAAAGGCCACTGGTTCACAAGATGAATTATGCAATTTACATAACTAATTCATCTTATTTTGAGCTTTTTTTCTCTGCAATTCATTCTTCTGTCATTGAAGAACCTACAGGAACTTCTTATTTCCTAACACTGCAAGTCCAAGCTCCTCTGTCGGATTTTCAGGTTTTCTGTCATGCTCCGTACTCTGGTTGCAGCCCTATTTGCTAGTCCTGCTTTGTAGACCAGGCTGCTCACTGTCTTCTCTTTTTTCACCTTTGGAAATGTGTTTTTAACTGGCCTTGCCTAAGTTTTATCTTCTCTTCAAGTCTCACCTACATTATTCTAGTCCTTACATGAATTTCTCCATTCTCTCAGCTCTCCCCCACCTGTATTTAGAGTTCTGACTTTATGAATATTACACTATGAATGTATTGACTTCATTTTTGTGAATTATATTTTTGAATAAATTATATTGCAAGTACTTGAAGAGGGGGCTTTGTCTTCTTGATTAGTTTCTGCTTCAAAAGTTGCTATAGTGTTTCATTTTTAATCTGTAGATGGAAAAATGCCTTACACTTGTTTATATATAAATTATTATATTTCATAACTTTTCTAAAATGTAATAGATCTCATTTACTCAATGACATTTTTCTTGGTAATTTCTTGATTTTTTTTCCTTTTAATTTCATGTCATTACTCGTATAAAACTATTTTCTTTAGTCCTTCAACATTTTTGTTTTTTTATTTTTTAATATTTTGTCTGCCACTATTCTATTTCTCAGTTATCTCTATTTTAGGTATATGTATTTAGCTCTTTTCACTGTGCCTTATTATCATTCCATCACAGCATTTTAATTAAATTTGCTGTTATGTAAGCTTTAGCTCTGTTGTTACGTAACTGTAGTTCTCTTGGAATCAGTGCCCAGGTTTAGTTATAGAGTCAACATAAATATTTTCTTTTTCTACTATAGCATCTTGTGTAATCTGTTTGTGGCCAATATTATTGATAGGCTTCCTTTCATTGTATTTTAGATTCATTTTACTACTAGCAGTGTTTGAGGAACAGATAACATTTTACTATTTTTCATTCATAATCTTTGGTTAAGATTAATACTGCCAAGTTAGGTAGAACATGAAAATTACAGGTGAAAAATAATGCTATTCTTATATATGGAGTTTTTGCTATTTGAGGGAATGAGATGAATATGTTTTCTGCCCTCATTGAGCTTATTTTGTTTCTCACCTGGAAAGAGAAACAGAATAACTCTGATGATACATGATGTATTAATGAAATGTAGGGAAGGGATGCATTGGCAGTACCTAACATTAGCCTGGCACTATGCTTAGACACCTTGTTTCATCTTTCACAACTCTGAATTATAGTGAGAAAACTGAGGGTCAGAAAAATATAAAGTACTTGGCCCCAGATACATAGCCCAGGACAATGTTTCTCAAACTCTCTGTGATAAAGTTTCAGCCTTTTTTTTTTTTTTTAATTTTCAATTCTTTGCAGATGATTTTGTAAAATACAAATGCAAGTAATAAATGAATTACAAAAGAGAAAATTTAAAAAGGCATACAGATAGATATACAGCCTAATTTGCTATGTGTGCTTCAAATATTTCTAAATCCAGTTTCAGTATTATGTTGTCACAAACTCATAAGCAGTTTTGCAGACCAGCGGTGTTTCTGGGACCACATTTTGATTGGCACAGATCTAGACCCTTTTTGGATCCTGTTAGGGTCCTCCTTGCTTGAAAAACAGGGCTGCACATTTACTGAGGCAATAAGGCACATGAATAGCTGGCTGTGAGAAGGTAGTCTAAGGGTATCCATGTGCACTGGAAGGTTTCAAAGTGAGCAGCATCTTATTATTAGCCTAGAAAACCATGGTAAAGCAGAGACATTTTCTAACTACAAAAGCATGTATTCCTTACATACACCATACTTTAGGTTTTCATGTTCTTACTGTATCCTGAAAGTCTCATTCTTAGCAATTATCATAATAGATAAATATGAGAGTAGGGTTATGTCTAATTACAGTAGAAATTCCATGTGTCTTGTGCTCACTTGTATAATAATTGCCAAGAACAATGTCTTACACCTAATTGATGAGTTGTAAATGAATGAAATATTTTTTCATACAGTATTAGTATAAAGTAGTTAAGAATGCAGGCATTGGGCCTCCAAATTCTATTATGTCACTCCATAACTGCATGACTTTGAGTGAGTTAACTTATGTAAGCCTGTTCCAACATACGTAAGATGATGAAAATTGTAATACCTATTTTGTCAAGTTGTCATGGAGATCAAGTGAGGAAATGTATGTAAAGCCTTTAGCAAAGTGCCTAGCATGTAAGTGCTTTAAAAAAATTAGCTCTTGCAGATTCTGGCAGTAGTAAGGAGAATAGCTTGAGAAGGCCAATTAGGAAGCCTTTTTGAACTAGGGTAAAAGATAAAAACTTGAGTTTTCAGAAAGGAGATCAGAGAGTAGGGTTACATTAAAAAAAAAAAATATGCTAAATGTGCTTTTTCTGTTGGAAGGTAATTTTTTTACACAAAAAAAAATCAGTTCGTGTAGTCCATTCTAAGTACTAAATGTGTATTCATTGCTAGTTGTAGCCTGTAACCTGAGTCTGAAACATAGCTCTATCATATAATAATGTTTAAACCATGTTTTAATAATATTTTACTGAGCTGTATTTAGAGAGTTTGTCAGCAAATACATAAAATTTTTCATGGAAACTATCCTAAACTGATCTGGCTTATATATTTACTTTGCATTTAGATGAGCTTATTCATGGGCATTATGTATTACTGCTACTGTATTTGGGAGTCTAACGTGTACATTTGGAGTTCCAAAAGGAGAGTAGAAAGAAAACGAGTACGAAAAGATATCTGAAGAAATAATGACCACAGATTTTCCAAATTGAGTAAAAAAGCAGCTACAGATTCAAGAAGCACAGTGAACAATAAGATTAATATAAAGGAAATCACACCTAGAAACACTGTAGTCAAACCACTGAAGTCTAGTGATGGAAGAGAAAATCTTGAAAAAGCAGCCTTGAGAAACAATGTGTTACACACAGGGTAACAGTGTTGTGAGGGATAGTTGACTTCTGATTTTTAAAAAAATTGGAGACCAGAAGATAATAAAATGACATATTTAAAGGGCTGAAAGAAAAAAAAAATAAATGAACAAAAACCCTGTCAACTCAGAATTCTATATACAGCAAAGCTGTGCTTCAAAAAATGAAGGTTTTTAAAAAACATTTTTAGGCAAATTAATTCATTGCTAGCAGGTCTGCACTAAAGATCCAAAGAACTAAAGAACAGCTAAAATGAAGGAAGTTTTTCAGGCAGAAGGAAAAGGATACCAAGCAGGAATTTGATTTACAGGAAGGAATGAACAACGCTGGACATAGTAATGTAGGTAAATGTAAAAGACTATATATTTTTCATTTCTTTAAAAGATACATGACTATATTTGTAAAAATTATTTTAACTGTACATATATATTTGGCAAACCCTAAAGGCAGAGAAGGAAACATAAACAGGTGGGACCAATGCAAAACACATAGCAAATGTTAGACCCAAATACAGCTATGTTGTTACCTACCATAATTGTAAATGGACTAACACCCAAATTTTATAGTAGAGGTTTTCAGACTATATTTTTTTAAAAAGCAAGCCTTAACTGTATACTGTTTCTAAGAGATACTGTTCAAATACAAATATAAATATTTTGAAAATGAAAATATGGAAAAAGATGCTTAATACAGATACTAAGTAAACAGAATCTCAAGTGGCCATAGATAAAACAGACTTTGAGTAGATGTGTTACTAGAAATAAAAGGGGACATTTTATAATAAAGGGGTCAGTTCATCAAGAAGACAATACAGTTACAAATGTCTGTGCACCTAATAAGACTTTCAAACTATATGAAACAAAAATCGACAAAAAGAAAAGAAAAATAAGGAAAAATTCATAATCATAATTGGAAATTTTAACACCCCCGTTAGTCATCGATAGAATAGTTTTTTAAAATCAGTAAAATAAAATAAATCAATACAATAACACAAATAACGAGTGGCCACATAAAACTGTTGTCTAGAATGTGAAAAACCAAGAGCTTTCATACATTGCTTGATGGAGATGTTAGATGTTATATCCACTTTAGGAAACGAGTTGGCCATTTTTTTAAATGCTAAACATACTCCCTTTTACCCAGCAATTCCTATTCTGGTTTTTATCCAAGAGAAATAAAAACATATGTCCTGAAAAAGACTTGTTCAGGAGTGCTTATGGGAAGTTTTTTCTTAATAGCCCAAAGCTAGAAACAACCCTGATATCCACCAACAGGGGCGCTGGTAAACACATTGGGGTATTAGATACAAAAAGGAACTGACTACTGATATAACCTACAGCATGGATGAATCTAGTTGACATTATGCTGAGAAAAAAAGCCAGAAGAATACAAACTGTATGATTCCCTTCATGTACAGGTGTGTGTACATGCGTGCACACCAAAGGAAGTTGATCTGGGAAGGGATATAAATAGAAGTACGGTTTACCCAGGTATATTAATCTGTTTGTCAAAATATTAAATTGTGCACTGAAGATGTATGCATCTCAAAGCATGTTCGTTTTACTGCAGAAGTTAAATATTGAACTATTTTGTTGATAGGTTTGGTTTATCTTAGTACGGGCTGGCAGTTCTAAACCTGCTTATTCTATATTCTAGGAGTGACCAAATGATTAAATATATTGAGGGAGACAGTTTTCTCACTTTTGGGGAATTTAGTTACAATGTGGAATGCGAGAAGACTAGATTGTGTTGTGCTGTTAGGTTGGAATATCTTCTTAATTCATGCTTTTAAATATATTACACTAGATGAATAGATATATTTATATAGGTATAATATGTATACTATAGTTTCTGTATCTCTATACTCTCCTAGGAGCAATGATGCAGCAGTAGCAGTGAGCACAGTGAGCATCCCTAGTGCCTGATTTTCTGTTCTAATTTTATTCTGCATAAGGAACCAGGACTTTCATAAAAAGTGCTTAATCTAGGGCTAAGTCCAGGAAAGCTACAGATAAGGCCGGACCTTCTTGTGACAGAAAGTAGAAGTGTTATCATAATCATAGGACCCAGAAGCTGACTTGAAAGGGTTCCCATTGTCCAAGCCAGGGACAGTTGGAGCATAAAAATGAGAATGATAGTAATGGATGATAACTCATTGAATAAATTAAGAATCTGTATAGGTCCAGACTGATACATATGAAGAAATAAATAAATGAATAAATAATAGAAGAGCAGAGAAGGCTCTTTGTCATAGTATTCTAACTATAAATATACAAATAATGATAAAATTAGGAAATTGTTAGTGGGCTTTAAAAGTAGTAGGTGGAAAGTTTGATAAAAAGAAGTATATTTACATGTCTCTGAATATCTTACCAAATTGCTTATTGATATCAGAGGAAAATAGTAATTCAATAATGAGAAAACTTGTCACGCACGTCCTTAGGCCAAGTCATTAAACCTAACACCACTAATATTGGAACAACCCACATCATGTGCATCCTAATAAGATGATCTGAAAAAGACAAACATCGCTTCAGTGATAATGCTGCCAAAAATGTATAACCCGAACATCATCATGAGGAGACGTCAGACAAATCAATAGACATTTTACAGCTTGGTTGGTATTTTTTAAAAAGTCAAGGTCAAGAAACACTAATCATGCACCTTAGATTAGATCTGGGCCTGGGGGAAAAATAACTACAAAGGACGTGACTGGGACAATTGACAAAATTTATTGGGACTGTGGATCAGACAGTAATGTTGTGTAAGTATTAAATTTTCCAATTTTTGAGATTGTCCTAGATTTTGGAAAGTGCAATGAAAGGGTAAGGGGACATAGTGTCTTCAATTTACTCTTAAATGGCACAGAAAAAAAAAAAAAAAAAAAATATATATATATATATACACACACACAGACACACTTTTTTTTTTTTGAGATGGGGTCTCGCTCTGTTGCCCAGGGTGGAGTGCAGTGGCGCGATCTCACCTCTCTGCAAGCTCCACTTCCCGGGTTCACGCCATTCTCCTGTCTCAGCCTCCTGAGTAGCTGGGACTACAGGTGCCTGCCACCATGCCCAGCTAATTTTTTGTATTGTTAGTAGAGATGGGGTTTCACTGTGTTAGCCAGGATGGTCTCAATCTCCTGACCTCATGAACTGCCTTCCTCGGCCTCCTGAAGTGCTGGGATTACAGGCATGAGCCACCGCACCCAGCCTGACACACACACTTTTTATATTTATATATATATATATATATATGTGTGTGTGTATACTTTTTATACATTTATATGTAGAAATAAATTGATAAAACAAAAATTAAATAGTTGGAGAATCTGAGTAGAAGATATGTGAGAGTATGTTGTGCTATTTTTAAAACTTTATGTAAATTTCATGAAAACTGTGTTTTTTTTCAAAAAATAATTAACATTGGTTTCTTTTCTTACCCCAGTAGATTAAGTATTAAACAGTTACCGACCATACCTTGTTTGGAAATCTTTTGTTTACTTGGAAAGTATATTCCAATGTTATGATATTTTAAAAATAGAGGAGTTATATTTAAGTCTTTGTGTATTAAGTTATAGTTATGATTTGGGGGGTATAGTTTTACTCTCCCTTTTAAAAACTTGTTTGATGAAATTATAGTTGCTTTGAAAATATAAAAGGATTAAAATGTTGAATGAATATCAGGAAATACATGTAATCTGTGACTATAAATATTTCAGTATCTGAGTCATTTTGATAATAAATTTGTTTATGTGTTTTTCAAGCATTTCTCATTATACCACGTCTGAGTGTTCTGGGAGTTATGTGGAAGTCTTGTTTATATAATAACTTGGGAGGTTGAGGGACTAAGAGTATACATGTATTTGTGATGTTGCCACAAAGTTAGAGATTATTAATCACATTTTTATCACTGACTACTTTGAAAATCTTATGAAAGCTGTGGATTCTCATGCTAATGTGTATTGCATTTTTGCATGTAATTTGGGGGGTGTTCCAGGAAGAGGCAAGAGAGAGTGCTACATTTTTGAGACTACAGTACAAGCTACCTATTCTTGTTCAAGAAATAACAAGGAGAACAATGTGGCAGAATCCAGAATGAGAAGGAGGGATAGGATAGGAGATGAGAATGAGGGTGGTTGGGGGAGGATTCAAACAGAGAACTGATAAAATTTGACTTGTATTTTTAAAGTATTGTTCCTTTCTGTAATGGACAAGAGTGGAAAAGGCAAACTCATTAGTACGTTATTAAATAATCCAGGTAAAAGATAATGCTTGCTAGGACCAGAGTTTGCAGAAGAGGACATGTTGAGTAGTGGTTGGATTCTGGATATATTTTGAATGGAGAGCTGACAAAATTTAACAGATTCATTGGCAGAGTGTAAAAGATGCAGAGAACTCAAAAATGACTCCAAGGGTTGGACCTGACAACTGTAAGATCATTCTTAACCATTGTGGCCATTTATAGACTTGGTGGGGGAAAATCAGGAGTTGGTTTTGAACTTGGAGGAGCTTATCAAACATACAGGAGAAATGTGGAATTGGATGTATGCTTATACAAAATCCTAAGGTTCAGAGAAGTCTGAACAGAAGATATAAATTTGGAAGTTGGCAGCAAATACATCTCATGGTATTTAAGGCTGGTATATTTAAAGCCATTGGACTGCATGAGATCATCAAGTGTAGAAAGAGGAGACAAGGAATCCAAGAGCTGAAGCCTGAGGTACTCCTGACACTGGGACATGAAAAAGAACCAGTATAAAAGGACTGAAGGAGCGCACAGCAAGGGAGAAGGAAAACCAGGAGGTCTTGATAACCAGGAAAGCAAGTGTAAAGGGGGCATCAAGGAATGGGGTGGGAAATAATCCCCTGTTCATGCTGATAGGCGTCAAGGAAGATGGCATGTAAGCCTTGAATTTAGGTGGCAAAAACTACAATTACTTTCACACCAACCTAATAGCAATATAGAAGTAATCTGTAACCTTGATGAAAGCTGTTGCAGTGAGTGGTGGAGATTAAAAACTTGCCTAGGATGGGTTCAATATAAAATCAAAGAGGAAGAATTAGATGGAGACAGCTGGTGTAAAACTTTGTCTTTCAAGGTGACTTTTTGGTATGCTAATGGAGAATAATTTATATCAAATTTTTCATAGCTCTAGCCAGGAATTTATTATTACACTCTTGTGATTCTTATAGGTAATAAGTTTGAAAATCCCTCCTCCAGCCTATGGTTGCTGTTCTCTAACCAGTCATGCTTCAGTGTAGCAAGTGATTTAAAAATTAAATGAAAATTCATGCTAATTCTTAAGTGGCCAAAATTTGCAGTTGTCAGTGATTCTCGTCAATCTAGTAACAAAACAGGAACTTGGAGGCCAAGGACAAAAGTAAAAGTTCTTTTTGCAGTTCCTGTCTGTTAGAAAGGATGTTTAATCAGCCAAAAGGAGTTAATGAATTTCAAAAATACATCTTGAAAATTTCCTTTTAAAATATTGTTTAGTATCCAGCATCCTTTACATCCTTTATTTTAAATAAAACAACATTGAAAAGTGAATTAGGGGAGTTACAACTGCCAGAAATTTCTGCTAAATAGTATATGCATCAGTTTGTAGGAATAGGGATGTTTTGGAAACAGGGTGAAATAAAAATTAAATACGTTGCTTTACTAAAATGAGCCCTTTTCAACTTAGTTTCTTAAATTTCACATACTAATGCAGAAACTCAAATTGGTTTAAACTTCTCTACACTGCTCATGCTTAGATATTAGGACTGAAAGAACCTTCTAAAGTCATTACAACTTTTCCACTAAGTCTTTAGACAGGATTAAATTATTTCAGATAGAAGAAAATTTGGCCTAATTTTAAAGACCCTCAAAGAAGGCAGTTTAAACTTTCCTTAGCAATTTGTTCATTTACTTTTAAAATAGTTTTCTTCGTAACTACCAAAAGGTATATTCTGCATTGATAAACATTAAGTAGCTGACCTTTAAGGCTTATTTTCTGTTATTTCATCTATTTTAATCTGAGTTGCAAATTGCAGTGTGGTAATTGTAGTTCACCAAGATAGACCTGAATGAGTGGCTAACTTTACTACTAAAACAGTATGACCTTCAGTAAATTACTTTACTTTTGTAATGACGTTTCTTCATCTCTAAAATGATATAGAATCCCAAGAAAGAAGGATGAAGAAATAGGGTCTTCAGATAAGACACGTGTCACATTTAGGGATGTCGGTTATTGCGTGGTTTCACATTAGACTCTAAAACTCATGCTTGACTCATTCATCTCATGTATCCCCAGCACTTAGCATATTACCTGACTTGAGTAAATAATAAATAACTGTTGACTTACTGGAACTGAGGGTGCTTCATAGGGAGTAAACATTTGCACTTAGCCTTGGAGGAAAGGAGACTGGGCAGAAAGGAAACCATGTTAGATAAGAGAGAATGGCATAAGAAGAGAACGCAGGTAAGACAGGAATCCAATCTTGATTGAGGGAAATGGAAATAAGACTGAGTGTCCACAATGTGGAGGGCCTTGAATGCCAGATTAAACTGTATTTACATTGAGCCAGTCTTATAATGTCTCAAAGCCTTAGTGTGAGTAAAATGTGACCTGCCTAAATTTCGAGGTTCTGATGAAGACCAAGTAGAGGAAAATGTGTGGAAGTGCTAACCTGTAGAATGCTATAAAGATGTCAGTCCAAGACTTTAATCTTGTCTTGGATTTATCTTACTTATCCAACTAGCATTTAATATGTTATCTTCTATCCATGGCATATTGGTTTATTTATCTTTATTCTCCAAATATTTCCTTATTTCTACCTTTGCTTGTACTTTTCCTTCTCTCTAGAATCTTGTTATTGCTTCCATTTTTTCACATCTTACCCATCTTGCGTGGCCAAACTAAAGTATCATTTCCCTTACCTTATTCTGTTTTTTCTTTATTCTCTGAACTGTTCCATGTATGTACTATAGGAAACAGGTTTAACACTTCCTACTAAGTGTGTTTTTATAGTAACAGTTCTTTGTATTTTAATTTCATATCCATAGCCAGATGATTAGCTCCCTAAGGGCGGAAATAATGTATTGACTTATTTTATATATCCCATATTGCTAATTAAAGGTCTTAATTAATAGGAAACTTTTACAGAGCCTAAAACTATGTTGAGGTTAACTATACATACCTTATGTTTTCCCCCAAAGAGGGAAAGTTTAAAAATTTAGGGTAATTAATTACCTTCATTAGTTTTCATTGCTGGAGCATAGGTTAATAATAAACATTTTAAAAGAATGTCATTTTGCAGAGACTGAATTCAAGTGAACATAGAGACTCAAATCTGATACTAATCCAGCATTTGTAGCCCTTCAATTCTAATTGCTCAGGATTTTGAAAAATTAAAAATAATCTGGAAAAGTCAGTGCTTTAGCACATATATTCTTTGCTCTGAAAAAATGAAAAAGGAAGAAAAAGGTGAACCACAGGATATTGCTGTTTCTATAGGCCTAAAAAAAATACTGGAAATTTCAAGTCATTCTATCTAACTGTATCATAAATGTAACAGAACTTCCTAAATCCAGTAGCCACTTACATACCACAGAAATAATGATCCCTTGTACTACCACGGAAATTTCAATTAGAATCAGTTAAGCTTCCATACATTGGAGATACGTATACTTCTTGAGCAACTACTACATACTGGTCACAAAGCCAAGTGCTTGGTATAAACAACAGGTAGACTCTGCTTTTAATGAGCTTATATTGTAAGGTATGTGGGTGTTTTGAGGGTCGGGGAGGACACTTTGTCAGCATCCTTATATAATTATAAACTATGATAAATGTTGTTTTAAAAAAAGATGTAAGATTACTGGAGAGTCTGACCTTAGATTGGGAACATCAGGAAAACCTTTCTGAGGAAGTGGCATTTGATCTGGCATATGAGGAATGAGCTGAGTAGGGGTGAGTTAGCTGGGTGAGGAAGAAAAAAGACAATAGGCAAACAGATTGTATGGGCCATGGCATGTGTAGTAACAGAAAAAAATGCATAGCTGGATAGTAGTCAGTGAATGGGATAGGGACATTGAGAAGAGGTTGGACAATCAAGAACCAGGTAGAGTAGACCCTTGTATCCAAAGTTAGAGTTTATTTTGCATTTTAACTGAAAAGATTGACATGAATGGATTTATATTTTAGAAAGATCACTGTACTCAGAGCACTGGATGAGGAAGATGTGGTAGGGGCTAGGGCAATAATAGAAGTTGGGACAAATTAGGGGGCTATTGCAGTGAAAATGGGGAGATGAAGACCAATCAGGGTATGTTTCGAAAGGAAAATCAACTGGATTCTTGGTGAATTAGGTAAGGGAGTGGGGGGAGAGGCAAAATATAGGGAGAGCTGTTAAAAATGACTCCTCCCATTTACTTGAGAGTGAAGTTCCCAGAGGGCAGGAGAGGTGGTAGGGGGATCAAAAGAACAGTTTTAATTTTAATTGTATGTGAGACATCCAAGCAGTGATGTCACATAGTCGGGTATTTGTCAAAGCAGATTCTGGCTAGATTCATAAATTTAAGAATAATAAATTTATCAATAGTATTTAAAGCTATGGGAAGGCATATGAAGAGGTTAAAAAAATAAGCTAGATGGCAAGATCATGATGCTTGTATGAATCTGGTAGGTGGTATAATGGCTTAAGACAGCCCACTGTGAGATAATAACTGGCAACTGATATGATGTATGAACTGGAGATGGAGGAGAGGGAGAATGAATGAATATACATTATCTGAAGGGAACTGCCTCTATTCATTCAGCTCAGATAATTATTACTAAATAAATCTGGGCCCAGATATTTCATTTTTAAAAGAGAAGTTAGAAATTTAGCTTTTATGTAACTTTTCCCGTATTTGGATATAGAAAACATAATTCATATTTAAAATTCTATATGAGTTATTATGGATTGCGCTATTTTGTACTCTGTCCTAGGACAGAGTATTTAAAATTACTTGAAGGTCAGCTGGAGGATTAGGAGCCAAAGGAGATCAGAGAGAAACCAAGAGAATAGAGTGTCACAAAAACGAGTTAGAGAAGGTTTCACAAAGATTGGCATAGTCCAGGGCTTTTCATATATTTACAGAGTATAGCAGTTTGGTAAGATGATACCTAAAAAGTGTCCCTTGGATTTTCTAGTGTAGACTAGGCAGTTGATATTAGTAAGAGCAATTCCTCAAATGAACTGACAACTTAAGTGAGGAACAGGCTGACACATGTGGGCTCCCTGCCAGTAAAAGACACAGGCATATTCAAATTCCCTGACCTTTTGTGTTACTGGAGAATATGAACTAAACAGAAGAAATATACCCTCCCCATCCCCCAGAGTGAACTGAATGGTGAAGAAGTGAAGACTAAATGTGGATACTTCTGTTGGAAAGCTCGTTTGTGAAGTGGAGCAAAATGTCATACCTGGAAGAAAATCAGAATCAGTGTGTAGATTTTTTTAATTGAATATGTAAGAGGAGTGTTTGATAAGAAGGAAATGTGATACAAATTTAGTAATTTAGGGGTTAATTTTTTTTAGTTTTCTGTACAGAAGCTACCTCTAGTAGTATCTAGAGACTCACATTATAGAATACTCAACTAAGTATCTGGACCACCTGCTGCATTTGTACTTATCAATGACTTCATGGATCTTTGCAAAAGAATACTCTTATTTCTTTTTTTTTTTGGCCGGGAGGAGGTCCGGAGCTGGGCTGGTGCAGTGGCGCAGTCTTGGCTCACTGCAACCTCTGCCTCCTGGGTTCACGTGATTCTCATGCCTCAGCCTCTTGAGTAGCTGGGATTACAGGTTTGTGCCACCATGCCCGGCTAACTTTTTGTGTTTTTCATAGAGACGGGGTTTCACCATATTGGCCAGGCTGGTCTCCAACTCCTGAGCTCAGGCAGTCCACCCTCCTTGGCCTCCCAAAGTGCTAGGATTACAGACATGAGCCACTGTGCCTAGCCCTCTATTTCTTTCTTTCTTTCTTTTTTTTTTTTGAGACAGAGTCTCGCTCCATTGCCCAGGCTGGAGTGCAGTGGCATCTGCCTCCCAGATTCAAGTGATTCTCCTGCGTCAGCCTCCCAAGTAGGTGCAACTACAGGCACGTGCCACCACGCCCAGCTAATTTTTGTATTTTCAATGGAGACAAGGTTTCACTACGTTGGCCAGGCTGGTCTCGAACACCTGACCTCGTGATCTGCCTGACTTAGCCTCCCAAAGTGGTGGGATTACAGGCGTGAGCCACTGTGCCTGTTTTCAAATAGTAAAACCATGTTCGCTCTGGAAATCTAATGTGCATATAAATCACCTGGGGGTCTTGTAGTGCAGGCGCAGGCTGGCACTTGTAGATCAGGTTCAGTAGATCTGGGATGGGCTTGAAGATTCTGCATTTCTAACAAGTTCCCAAGTGATAACGATGCCACTATAAAGGTCAGTTGAAAATATAAACTAAAAATCACTAGCACATCCAAAATTCTAAGAGATTTTTATATTTTTTAAAGCAAATTTTTATCTTATGTCCTGTAACATTAGCATATCATGTTACATTAGTTTTAAGGCATAGAAGAAGAGGCAACTAACAGGTTCTTCATGATCTTTTCAGTTAACCCAATGAGGTATTATTTTTCCCTTTTTAGAATCAGGGTAACAGGTTCAGAGCTGTTAACTAGCATGTGACTAGTTTAAAAAGTCAGGTTTACCTGCCTGTCAGTCTAGCATTTGCTTTAACCACCACATCTTAATTTTCTTTTTATTTTTTTCTTGATTTGTACAGATCTGTTTTTTTGTCTTTAGTGAGAATAATTCAATCTATTGTTATTTTTATATTTAGTCTTAGAATTCTACTTTAGCCTATTTCTCCCCTGTGCAGAAGAGTTGCAAATTTTGCTGGAAGGACACTCCTGTTTTTCCATTGCATATACTTTCTGAAATGTTATATGCTAAAAGAGAACTGGGCATATGTTTTGAGGACAATAGCTTTTCATGAATTCTGTCAAGCCTTAAATACTTGGATTCCAGCAGTAGGGTGGGGTATTGCCAGTTTCTTTTAGAGCTGTAATCTGCAAAAATAGGTTTTATCTCAGAAATATGATATAGGTCATCATAAATGTTTACTTTTTACTTCTTTACCATAGTCCAATGTTGATATAAAAATGCTCTCTTTTAGAATGTGAAACACAGGAAGTATGCCAGATGGAAGGCAACATACATCCATAATTGTTTAAAGAATGGGGAGACTCCTCAAGCAGGCCCTGTTGGAATTGAAGAAGATAATGGTATGTATTTATTTATTCTGAGTAAAAGGACTTAGTAGAATCATAATCAAAGTTTTTGGAGGGAACAATACAGTTTTGTTTTCATCAGGCCCAGAATCAATGAAAGTTAAGTATAAAATCATAAACTTAAGGACAGTGAGAAATAGAAATAACAGTCAAACGGCTGTAATACTTGTCCGTGTCAACAAAGTGACTTATCTGTCTCCTACTTTTTTTTTTTTTTTATGAGACAGAGTCTCGCTCTGTCGCCCAGGCTGGAGTGCAGTGGCGCGGTCTCGGCTCACTGGAAGCTCCACCTCCCAGGTTCATGCCATTCTCCTGCCTCAGCCTCCCGAGTAGCTGGGACAATAGGTGCCTACCACCACGCCTGGCTAATTTTTTTTGTATTTTTAGTAGAGATGGGGTTTCACCATGTTAGACAGGATGGTCTCGATCTCCTGACCTTGTGATCCGCCCGACTCGGCCTCCCAAAGTGCTGGGATTACAGGCGTGAGCCACTGTGCCCAGCCTCCTACTTTTAATTAGATTTCATTCCTGTTATACAGGAAAGGCAATCCATTTATAATTTATAAAATGTTTTCAAACCACGAAGAATACTGTATCATTTTTTGTAAATCTGTTTGAGTTGTGTAGGTTATTTGGAGAGTTAGTAATACATTCACATGGTTCAAAAAAAATCATGGAGTATATAAAAATATGAAGTGAATTTCTCCTGTCTACCACATCCCCCATCTTCCCAGATCCTCCCAAAACTCAAGCATTGTTTTTAGTTTTTTTTGTGTATCTTTACAGAGATCATTTTTTATGAATTTACTACCAAGTAGAAACATATATGCTCCATTTTTTCATGCCACTGGTAATATACATACTGTTCTGTACCTGGCTCTGTTTTTTTTTAACTTAATATGTACAGGAAAATTTTACCATCACAGTGCATTTTACAAATTTTAATCACGAAAAAATAAAGGTCTTATTATTTTACTTGGCCTTTCAGTTAATGTGTAATAGAAAAGGGAAACCTTTTTTCACTTACTTGTTTTTTATGTATTAGACGTAGTAAATAGATGGTTATAAAGGGAACGACCACTGTTCTTGGAACTGAGAAAATTCCAAACGATCCTTGCATTTTGTTACACACTTTTATGCATTTGTGAAGATAATTATCCAATGCAGGCATCAGTAAACTTTCTTAAAGGATCAGATAATAAATATTTTCAGTTTATGAATGATACTGTCTTTGTTGCAGCTGTTTAGCTCTGCTGTTGTAGTACAGAAGTAGCCATAGATTATATGTAAAAAAGTGAGTGTGGTTGTGTTCCAGTAAAGCTTTATTTACAATAACAGGCTGCCAGCCCACTGGCCATAGTTGGCCAACTCCAATCTAATTAATCTCTTTAGATCTATTATTATAATGAATTATATTGAAAGATTGCCTATTATTGAACCAGTTTTACATTGTGTAATAAACCCCACTTGGTCATGATATATTTTTTTTTATTATACTGATGGGTTCAGTTCACTACTATATCATTTAGGATTTTTATGTTGACATTTATAACTAAAGATGGTCTACAGTTTTCCTTTTTGGTATCAATGTTACGATGTTATGCTTACTTCATAAATATAATCAGAATGTTTCTATTCTTTTTCTATGCCTTGGAACAGTGAAATTATCTGGTCTTTAAATGCACCCTAGAAATTTTTTGTGAAACCAACTAGCCATTTTACTTTTCGGGACTATTCTAGATGTTGTATTTTAGGTATATTGAAATACCTAATAAATTGTCAATTTGGGGTTTTCAGCATTCTTTCAATATCAGTAACTTCTCTAATCTTAAAACTCTTTTAACATTATGCCTTTGAAAGTAGGAAGTGTGCATTTGGATTATCATGTTGATCTGTTTTGTTCTGAAATGGTTATTGTAGGCCCTTACGATTAATAATGCTAACTAAATAGATTATTAAATTTAGATAGTTTTTGTTTTCCAAAAGTCAGCTTAAATGGAAGTTGTCATTTCTGTTATTTATTTTCATACAGATTTGATGGAGTTTCTGGATAGTAGAAAATTGTAAGCTACAGAATACTAATAATAAATCCTCTACAATATAAAGGAGAATATTTTCACTGCATACTTTTTCAACTCATTAACTTAAAACATAACCTGTTGTCATAATCAGGGCTTAATGTCATAACCTCTAATAATGTCTTCTCAAAGATAGCCTATATATCTATAAGATATAATGTCATTAAATCTGAATTTGTGTGAGAAAAGTCTTCTTTAAGACTTTGATTTGTTTTCTTTTTCTGAGTGTAGAATTATATTCTGTTGTGTTTTAGGATTAACTCTTGGAACATAGTCCAAGTGTAAAAGGTAGTATATTTCACAAAAACCTAATTGTCTATTGTTCTGGAATTGAATTTCTAGTAAAACCAGTAGAAAATAATAGATACTGTACTTAGTTAACTTAGATAAAGAACAAAAGAGTATATACTTTTGAAAACAGTACTATGTATTAAGTTCTAGCTGAATACCACATCACTGTGACATTTGAATAGATATTACAAACAGGCTTCAACTTACGACTTAACTTATACCTTTTCACCTTTAAGAAGATAGCAAAGCAATATGCATTCAATAGAAACTGTACTTCGAGAACCCTTACAGTCATTGTTTTTCACCTTCAGTACAGTATTTATTAAATTACATAAAGGCTTTGTGTTAGATGATTTTGCACTAATGTAAGTGCTCTGAGCATGTTTCATGTAGGCTAAGGCTAAGCTATGATGTTCAGTAGGTTAGGTATTTTAAATGCATTTTTTACTTAGATTTTTGACTTTCAGTGGGTTTATTGGGATGTAACACCATCATATGTTGATGAGCATCTGTATATAGAATTAATGATATAAAAAAAGAACAGTAGATCATTGAAACCACTCATTTTATATGGTAAATTTGTTTTGATACAATGTTAAATTTACTGGCAAGTTGCCAGAATGATATAAAGAATTCCAGTATGCCTTTGATCCAGAATTAAACATTCTCTCATTGATTCATAGTCTGTCCCTCTTTCTCACCCCTTGTCCCCTTTTGTCGCTCCCCACTCCACCTACTACACATAAAAAAGGACATGAGGTTATTTTATGTATTTGTGTCTGTGTGTGTGTAAAATTTTAAAATACAACCTGGTGTCATAATCTGGTGTTAATGTCATGATTTTTAGCAGTATCTCCTTAGAAATGGCTATGGCTTCACAAGAGGATGTCATCATATATATATTTTGAAGTATTTGTTAGTAAATTAGAGATATGCTCTTTTACTCCTGAGTACTTCTGTATTTCCTAAGAATAGTGGCATTCTTTTTACTACAGTGTACTTATCAAAAGCAAGAAGTATAGTATTTATTTAGTGTATCATCTGATCTCCATCTGTATTCAGATTTGAGCAGTTGACTCAGTAATACCCTTTGTAGTTTTCTTCCTCATGCACATAGATCACACGTTGCATCTGGGTGCCATATCTCTTTAGTCTCCTTAATCTGGAGTAGCTCCCCAGGATTTCTAGTGTTTCTTTGACTTGATGCTTTTGAAAAGTACAGTTACTTTTTAACTGTTCCTCAATTTGTTTGTCTGATGTTGCCTCATAATTAGTTTAACCCTATGCATTTTTTGCAGAATAGCCCAAAATAAAGTTGTGTCTTCCCTGCCTTACATTAGAAGTATACTATTTTGGTGAAATATTGGTGATGTTAACTGATCACTTGGGTAATGTGGTGTCTTCTGTGTTATTCCCCATTAAAATTATTTTTCCCTTTGCTATTAATAAGTAATTTGTGGAAGATACTTTGATATTATGTAAATATCCTATGTTTTTTATGCAACTTCACCCCCGGGTTTAGCATTCATTGATGATTTATCATTCTTTTTATTTTAATTAGTTGGCACTCTACCATAAGGACGGACTTTCCAGTCTATACGTAAATAAATGTGTGTGTTTATTCATTTAATTATTTACATCAATATGGGCTCATGAATTTATATTCAGTGATTATAATTCATTACTCATTATTCTTTATTATGATCCTTTATGTGACTCCTGTTGCAGCTTCTGCACCAGTTGTGGCTTCATTACTTGAGCAAATTAACATTCTTTGGTACCTAGTATACAGCTATTGATCTGGCCAGTGCCCTTTTCTTCATACCTGCCCATAAGGTTCACTAGAAGCAGTTTGCTTTCAGCTGGCATGGCCAGCAGTACACCTTCACTGTCCTACCTCAGGGGTATATCAACTCTCCAGCTCTATGTCACAATTTAGTTTGCAGGGATCTTAATAGCCTTCTTACCCTTCCACAAGATATTACACTGGTCCATTATATTGATGACATTATGCTGATTGGACCTAGTGAGCAACTACTCTGGACTTAGTTGTGAGATATTTGCTTCTCAGAGAATGGGAAGTCAATCTGACTAAAGTTCAGGGACCTCAGTGAAATTTCTAAAGGTCCAGTGATATGGGGCATGTCAAGATATTCATACTAAGGTGATATTGTTGCATCTAGCCACTCCTATGACCAAGAAAAGAGAGGTACAGTGCCTAGTGGACCTATTTGGATTTTGGAGTCAACACGTTCCTCATTTGGGTGTATTACTCTGACCCATCTGCTGAGTAACTCAATCTTCTTTTCTTTTTCCTTTATCTTAACTATTCTGTCCTTTGAGTTTCCACATTAATTTTAGAATTAGATTTTCAGTTTCTCTTTTTTAGAAAAAATGCCTACTGGCATTATGGTTAGTATTAAACTTAGGGAGAATTAATTGTCTTTCAGTACATGAACATAATATGTCTTTCCATTTATTTAAGCTTTCTGTAATTTCTTTCAGTGGTATTTTAGATTTTTTGAAGTAGAGATTTTTACCCCTTTTGTTAAATTTACTTCAAGTATTTTGTGTCCTTTCATTCTCTTATAAATGAAATTAATTTTTTAATTTAGTTTTCTAGTCGTTAGCTTCTAATATGAATTACAATTGATTTTTGTATAATCTTTTATCTTGCAACCTTGCTAAATTTACCTATTGATTCTGATAATTACTTTGTAAATTCCTTGAGAATTTGTATGTAGATACTTTATGTAATCTGCAAGGAGAGACAGTTTTGCTTCTTCCTTTCCAGTCCTCATTTTTTTCTTTTTCTTGCCTATTGTGCCAGTGGCAATAAATAATGTCCATTGTTTTGTTTTGTTTTTTTGCCCTATGTGATACTGAGAAATCTTTATTTCTGGGGTGCTGAGAAGTTTTGTCATAAATGGATGTTGAATTTTGTCAAGTGCTTTTTATGCACTTACTGAAATTATCATAGGACTATTTTTCTTCTGTTAATATGAGTTACACTGATTGATTTTCAAATGTTGAACCAACCCTGCACTCATTGGTAAACTTAGACATGATGAGGCCTTGTATTATATAGCTGATTTGATTCTCATACTAAAAATTTGTGTGTTTACATTTCAGTATTTGTGAGGTTTGGTATCAGGGTTACACTGGCCTCATAAAACAAGGTGAAAGTAATCCCTTCTCTGTTTTCTGAAAGTGTTTGCATAAGATTGGTATTTTTTCTTACTTGAATGTTTGATATAATTCACTGCTTATTCCGTCTAGGCTATGCATTATCTTTGTAGGAGGGTTTTTAACCATGAATTTAATTTCCCCAATAGATTTAGGACTGTTCAGATCATCTCTTTTTGGGTGAGTTATGGTATTTTGTATCTTCAAGTGATTTGTCCATTTCCCTGAGGTAGTGCCATTTATTGGCATAATATTTTCTTATTGTCTTCACTGTCCTTTTAATGTCTGTAGGATGTATTTGATATCACCTCCTTCATTTCTTATATTCATAATAGCTGTTTCCTCTTTTTCCTCCCAGTCTCTTTGACAGAGATGTTTTAATTTTTTTTATTATCTCAACAAGTACTTAGTACAGTTTTTTTCTTCTTTATTTTCTATTCCTTTTATTTTTTCCTGCACCACACTTGGAGTTTAATTTGCTGTTGTTGTTTTTTTTAGCTTCTTGAGGAAATGTAGATCTTTGATCTTTAAATTTTTTTCTGATAGAAGAATTTAAATCTATCTATCAGTTTCCCTCTAAGCATTGGTTTAGTGACATCGTGCAAATTTTGGTATCACTCAGTTCACCATAATTATAGTTTTCTTTGTGATTTTTTCTTTGAGTAATGGATTATTTATAAATATATTGTTTAATTTCAGAATGTTTGAGGTGTTTCTAGATATCTTACTGATTGCTAATTCACTTCCATTTTAGTCAGAAAACATACTATAAAAGATTTCGGTATTTTGTAGTTTACCAAGATTTCTTTCATGGCCTAGCATATGGTCTGTCTTGGTGAATGTCCCATGTGCAGTTGAAAAGAATATATTCTGCAGTTATTGCTTATGATGTTCTGTGTTAAATCTCCAAGTATAGTGGTTTTACTAGTTCTGTCAGTTTGTTTGATTTTGAGACTGTGATTATATTAGGCACATGTACCTTTATAGTTATTTTTTTATGAACTAACCTTTTTATTATTATGGAACATCCCACTATATCTTGCTGATGTTCGTGGTTACGAATTCTGTTTGGCCTGATTTTAAAGTTAGCCACCCAGCTTTTGTCAGCTTGGTATTTATGTGACTTTTTTATCCTTATGAAATGGTCCTTTTTATCTCAGCTAATATTCCTTGTCATTGATTCTATGTGTCTGTTATTAAAATTAGTCACCAGCTTTTGTCTGCTAGATATTTACATGGTATGTCATCCTTTTAGTTTAAACAAATCTAGATCTTTGTGTTTTAAAGTACATTTCCTGCAAAAAGCATATAGGCACTTTTTTATTCTGTCTCTCAACCCCTGTGTGAGAAATAGTGTTTAGTTCATTTACATTTAATGTAATTGCTATAGCTAGATTTAAACCTATTTTGCCATTTCCTTTCTGTTAATCCCATCTGTTTTTTTTCTCTTACAGTTTTTTCCCCCCTCTGGTTAGTTTTTTCTCTTTCATTTGTTATGTCTATGTTTTACTTTATGGCCTTGAACAAATTTATCATAGCTGCTCTAAAGTGCTTTTTTGCTGATTTTCAGTATCAGGGTCATTTTGAAGTCTTTTGTAGACTCTTTTTTTCACATTTTCCTTTTCTTCCCTAATTTTTAATAACTTCTATTTATTGATAACATGTTGAAGCTCCTGTGCATCCTGTTATCTTTCTCTGCAGAGTCTTGATTCTTATTCCAGCAGACTTGACTTGCCAGAACTCAAACTTTGTCCCCCTCTTTCAGCTTTAAGTTGCTTTTCTCCAGGGCCCCCTAGAGTCTTACCTGAGTGTGCATAATTCAGGGGCTTGTAGGTATTTAGTTGGGGTTCATACAAACATTTCATGGCTCACTTCTTGACAGCTCTTTCTTTTGTGTAGACTATTGAGTGCCCTCAGATGAAAAGCCACATAAAATCAAATGTTACCTGGTAAGATTTCCTCTTACCCTTACTCTCGTTTCTACCAGCTTTTGGTCAAACTCTAGTGCCTTTATGTTGTGGAGCTTTTTTCTTTCCCAGAATGTATAAATGTTAGAGTTCTCCAGTAATGGGGAAAGTCATGTTAATGTATGTAAAGTATAAATACATCCACAAGGTTGCTTGATAAAATGATCATCTCAGATTTAACTTTTTTTCTTATTTGAAATCAGCTACATTGAATAACCTGTTTATAATTAGACAAAAAAATTATTTAAAAATGTGGTAGGAAGCAATAAGATCTGTTCTCTTCGATGAATCTGTAGCTCTAGCTTGCTTTTATTTTAAGTTACTATGATTCCCACTAGCAGCTGATTGTCATTTTATACTCAAAATTCAGTTTTTCAAAGTAGTTTTCAAATTCAGCTCATGATACAGTAGATTTTAAAAGTTTGCATTTCAGAACTTTTCAAAATGAAATATCTCATTTCTTTCTGCATAGCTAAATGCAAAATTTTATTCCTCTGTTTTTATTAGCTAAATGCATTGAACAACTCACAGATAATCATTCAGTAGCTAGTACGCAGTAAATCTTAAGTAAAAGTCAGCTGTCAGAAAATGGAGTTCTTATTGGATAGCATAAATGTGACATGTTTTGCCAGAAATGTCCTTGAGTCTTCATAAGTTTAAAGAATGTTTATTTTAAAGAAAAACATAGGCTGGGTATGGTGGCTCATGCCTGTAATCCCAGTGCTTTGGGAGGCCGAGGCAGGCAGATAATGAGGTTCGGAGATCGAGACCATCCTGGCTAACATGGTGAAACACCGTCTCTACTAAAAATACAAAAAACAAAACAAAACAAAACAAAAACTAGCCAGGAGTGGTGACAGGCGCCTATAGTCCCACCTACTCGGGAGGCTGAGGCAGGAGAATGGTGTGAACCCAGGAGGTGGAGCTTGCAGTGAGCTGAGATCACGCCACTGCACTCCAGCCTGGGCAACAAAGCGAGACTCCATCTCAAAAAAAAAAAAAAAAATATATATATATATATATATACACTATATGCAAAGATTTTATAGCATTAGAAAATATTAACCTGAAAGAAGTGATAATCATATTGTCAGGTACAATTACATTTTTTAAGAAAATAAAAAACTTAAAAATATTGTTTTAAGAATAGAGCTTGCTTCTCCACTGCATTAAATAGAATTGCATTTAAAGATTCCATTTGTCATGTGTATAATGAAATAAGAATACTTAGCATTTGTATTTCAAAATACCTACTATAACATTGTGTATATGTGATCCGATAGATGTTGAAGAAAATGAAGATGCTGGAGCAGCCTCTCTGCCCACTCAGCCAACTCAGCCATCATCATCTTCAACTTACGACCCAAGCAACATGCCATCAGGCAGCTATACTGGAATACAGATTCCTCCGGGTGCACACGCTCCAGCTAATACACCAGCAGAAGTGCCTCACAGCACAGGTGGGAAAGTATAACTGAATGATTTATTTAATTCCCTGTTTATAAATAAGAACTGCATTTCTTATCACATATGTGCCTCATAATGATGGTTGTGAAAACATGACAAGTTCCTTGAATTCCATTTGAACCCACAAGAAACATTAAATTATTTTCATTAAAGTTTTAATATTAGTTGTATTCTAGTTATTTGAGAAATGATAAGTATTATGTGCATTGATTACTATTAACCTTATATTTTATTAAGGTTAGTTTCCATGCTTTTCATATATATTGCTGTTTTTCTTTTTCTTCTCTTCCCTTTCTTTTCCCCTCACTATTGTTCTAGAATAGCTCGGAGGTGAGTGGAGTTGATATTAGGATGTGTCAGTCAGGGTCTCACTGTGATACCTAGGTTTGTTTCATTCCCTTGGGACTATGTTGATGATGGGGAGTGGGCTTTGAGGCATGAAATCTCAGTAACAGTGAAATCATAGACAGGTGAAAAAAGGGATTCGGGTTATTTTTTTTTAACCTTACAAATATGACACTTTAAAAAACAGGAGAGACCTACTATCTTTGAATAAATCAGTACTGTATGTGTATGTTTTTATTTTTAAAAATCTGACAAAGTTAGTCCTCGGTAGTTAAGTCAGGATCAGTAAAGACACTTTGACAAAATTTCAATTACTCTTCCCTTTAATTGCATTGTTGACAAAGTGTCACTTTTATCTCCAAGTAGGACACTTGCAACTATAATTTAAATTTTACATTTAATTTTTTCAAAAACTTTTCTTAAAAATTTACTTTTATCCCAGGTGACTTATGATACTAAAGTATACAAACACTTTAAAATACTTAATTAATGGACTGATAGTCATCCTTCAAGCCCTGATTTCTACTGTTCCTATTATGTAACACACTATTACTTTACTGACTTTCATTTGTCAGCCTTATTTTACCCAAATTTTTTTATTTTACCCAAATATTGCATGAATTACATTATATGTAAGTTTTCTATTTTGACCATTGTAACGTCAAGTATGATTAGTGTCTTTCCTCCTATTTTAAAGCTTTCAAGTTTATATTATCTGCACAAATATTGCTAACGTTTTCTTTAAGATTATTGATGAAATGATAATTTTAGCACTTACCTCTTTTTGTGTCTTCGTTCAGCATATTTGACCCTGACTTTTCAATATTTTATGGCCTATGTGATGACATTAATAGACAAACCTATTTGCATTTGTTTTGGAAGTAAAATTTCTTGGAACACTTTTAAGTATTTTATTATGCTTAGAAATATTCACTATTTCCAGTGTAGAATAATGTAAGTGAAACCAGCTACTTAGATCTGTTTGCCTTAGATGAACACTGTTCAAATTATACTTGAAGGTTTAAATCCTGATCAAGAGTCCCAGACACAGGCATTCTCATAGAGGAGCCAAGGGGAAATAAAATGTATTTAGGAGGCAAATCATATTGGTTATTTGTTTCTACCCCATGCTAAAGCATAAACTCAGCTGATATTTAACTTCTCATGACCTTAATTTTTCCTCTGTCTAATATGAAATTAATCATACTTACTCCTCATGGTTATTTTAATTATTAAAAGGGAAAAACTGTAAAAATGGACTAGTAGGCCTATCACAAAATCAGTGTTCAGCAAATTAGCCTCCTTTCCCTCTTTTTTTTCCTCCTCCTTCCTATTTCTGTACCAAGGAAAGACAACATATTTAATGGCAAGTTAATGAACACCTCAAATTATTATGCGAATCAAGAGAAGTATCACAACTGGGGGTAGAATATTAACCTTATAGAAAGACTGTCCAAGAAGTTTTGTTTTAGACAGTATATCTCAAGGCAGAGTTGTGGTATAGGCACATCAATATATATTTTATATATAGATAGACTCTGTGAGTATACAAAAGAGAAAACACTTTTAGTAGGAGGGCTATAGTAGATTGATCCATATGAAATTGCTAGTTTTGTGTAACAAAAATGATAAAGTATTGATAGTCTTATATGTTCAAACTAATTCACAATGTATCTCCTGGCTAGAATATTCATGACATAAAGATAAATATTAGGTGGTTTTCCATTAGAAAGTTTTCTGTCATAAACAATTCAATTTGACCTAGTTAACTCTAGCATGAGCCTCTTGTTTTCTCTCTCTTTTGTTCCTTAGAGGGAAGAATAAAACTAAAAAACTTAGAACTTTTATAGAATGAGATCCTATCATATTTTATACACTCTTGTAGCCTTACCAGTCAAATGATTATCATGGCTAATTTCCACACTTATTCTTGCAGCAACTATATTATGTATTACTGTCTTTAATTTACAAACTCTCAAGAGACTAAGCAATTATTCTAAGAAAACAAACATACCCAGTAATGACAGAACCAGGATTTGAATCCAAGTTTTTTTGACTTCATGTTTTAGCCACCTGCCTTCTATGTTCCTTCCTCTAAGAAACTAAAATCCTCTCAAATTAAAACCTACTTTTCTGATAGTATATTTCCCCTTAAGATTGGTTTGAGATGTTGAAATCTCCTCCTTTTAGCCCCAGATTTTTTTTCTATTATATTTGAAACAGTAACAAAAGAAGTTCATAGTTGCCTAACAAAAAACAAAATAACATTTTTAATATATAAATAATAGCAAATGTTTCCCCTCTTACTCACTTTAAGAATGATTTATTTTCTCTCATATAAAGGTCCAGGATGCACTTTTATCAAAGGGAAATCCTTAAGATAACTGAAAAGAATAGTATGTACTAATTTGCAGTTTTTAGTTCTTCCACAAAAAAGCAAAGGGGGTGCAATGAGGACAGGGATAATGATTGTTTAAACAGGCGAAGTGTTTGCTTCTTGTGCTTTCAACACCGCACAGATATCACATGTAGTTGATACAGTGTGGTTTTTTCTTTCTCAAGAAACGTAAGCTTTTTATAGTTCATATTACAAGAGAAGATTTTAGTAATAAAGCTAGATTAAATAATAAGATTATTTTATGATTAAAGCTAGCCTTTCATTGTAAAACCCATAGACCAAAATGTAGGCTGTGTACTTGTGTCAGAAGTACCATGTTTGCATTATTCTGTAAGCTTTGATATCCTGTTGTTGATACTCTGGCCTATGCATTTCTCTCAACTCTATTTCTCATGATTACACTAAGGTTTCACTCATTGTTTTCTTATACTGTTCCTCATAGATAATATAGGTAACATGTCTTTCTTCCTTTTTCTGTGTCTCTCCAAATGCTGTGTTCTTTCAGGAGTCTGTTTAATCACACTTTCCGGATAGTCTTCTCTGTTTAGAGATTTGTTTGGAGGATTTTAATTTAGGCAGAAATGCACATTACTTAGCAACAAATGGCATTGATCTATAGATTGGACCATTAGAGTGTAGTAGATTTACCTTGTTTTTTAAGATGTATATGAATGATATACGTAATCTACATAAGCCTAGGTACACCCGTTTCAAAGCACTAGACATGACTAGTCTGAAGATACATCTCAGATTTTACATTCTAGCATTTTTAAAATAATATATATTTACGTGCCTTTCAGTGTTTGGCAAGTTTTGTGGAGAAAATTGTCAGATGTTTATAATTTAAATATATTTGGTGGGTACTTATCAAAATCAAGCAAAAAATAGTCATTGAATAGGTCAGCCTAAAATTTGTCTGCCTCCTCACTTTGCATTTATACTTTTATATAGTTTTCTATATATTCATATACACAGTATATAAGAATATTTACTGTAGCATTATTTGTAATAGCAAAAGATTGGAAATTAAAACTTAAATGTCCATCAGTAGTGGATTGCTTTATAAACCATGCATGCAGAGAATGGGACACTATGGAACCATTAAAAACAGCAAGACAGATTTATACGTATTAATCTGGAATTATTGCTAGGACACATTAAGTGAAAAATGCATAAAACAGTATAGTATGCAGAACTTACTACCATTTGCAAAACACACACACAAAGTATGCCTTCTAGAAGATTTTGGTTTAGACAAGTACACAGATTTCTTAGCAGAGAACAGCATTGACATATATATAGATTGGATTGGACACACAGTTATTTGTAGGTGGGTGGAAAGGTGTCATAGAAACTGGTACTAGCCCTAAAGTGCTTTGGAGTAGGAGAGGCAGGCTTTCTCCTTGATATTTTTTTGTACTATATAAAATTTGTACTTCACCTTTCATCTGTATCCCTGTGTACTTTAAAATTTTTCAGTTTTTAGTTAAAAGGCAAGACTTACATCACTTTTAGTAGTTCCAAAGGGTATGAATACAGAGCAAGTTTGTCCTGCAACACAGTTAAATGAGGTAAATAATGTATATTTAAACCATTTTTTCTCTTAGGTTGGGGATGAAAAAAAATCTTAAAAGTCAAAACTTCATACCAGAAGAACTGTAGAACTTCACACTAGAAAAACTTTAGACCTTTAGAAAATTTTAGAACTTCAGCCATCTTTTGTGAAACTGTTATTCTAGAACTCTCAGTGGATATATATCCATTCCCCTAGAAACTTCCTATTTATTTTAACCCTTTTCTCTGTTTCCTTTTTCTTATTCCAGTATTTTTCCCACTTTACCCTTTCTACAAATTGCCTATTCCAATTCAGTGTATTAGTTTGGTAAACAGTCCATCTTGAGAGACTGTTTAACTCCATTGATTTGGAGTAATCAACTTTTCCTCATTTTATTTTCCTGCTGATTGAATCATTTCAGTCCTTTTTTGGGGGAACTTTTAACACTTTTTAAAAAGTTTTTTAGATGATTAATAAATAATCTTCAACTTTAGTATATTCCTTACCATTAATCAAGAATGCTAAGTTATTCATTGATACGACAGTTTTGAAACGTTCTAACAAACTCAAAACAGTTGTTTATTGGATAATTGTTTATTGGATATATAAAAATATCATCTTAAAATGTGTAAACTAGAAAATTACAAACGTTAATTTGTAATTCCATGCACGGTGATGAAATTGGATTCATCCTCCAAGTTAAACTAAATTAGAATTGTGTTCTACTTTATCACCCAATTATTTAATTGGCTGAGAAATTGAAAGATAGGGAGTCTGCTACTTCTACAGATATTTGGTAAGCTTTAATTGAGAAGTAATCCGAAGCATTAGACGAAATACATGTTAGGAAATGCATAGCCCATACACATATGTAAACACTTGATATCCTCCAACATCAACTAAGTATGTCAAATTAGAATCCATTGATGTTTCAAGAAAATAAGCAAAGTAATGAAATTGCCTCATGATTTTTAAGTGCTGCGCTAGTGTATTATTAAAAGGTGTAATACTTTTATACCCATTTATGCTTTTCTGATTTGCAGGTGTAGCAAGTAATACTATCCAGCCTACTCCACAGACTATACCTGCCATTGATCCCGCACTTTTCAATACAATTTCCCAGGGTAAGTCAGCTGACTATTTTGTGAGATACATTTATCTCCTGTTGTAGGTTGCTGTTTTGTAATTTTACCTTGACAGTACCATATATTTAAATGTTGTTACTTAAATGTGAATTTCTAGGTAATTTAATAAATTTCTTTGAATGCCTATGTTCACTAGATTCTCAAATGAGCCAGGATTGTTTGACTTTAAAAATACCAGCTTCCGAAGGTGTCCTTGTTACAGTTCTTTTTTTCATGCACTACCGGATATAGAAGAACAAACATGGAGCCAAGGCTACCATGGACGCCTATGCTAGATTATATTAATTTAGTTTGAGATTACTATGAGTTCTGATCGTGACTTTTCTTATCCACACTGTTATTAAATTATCTAAAAAGAAAGGAACTGACCATTATTAAAAATAAAAATCTCTGAGGTTACTTTGGTTGGTTGGTTTATAGGCTAAGTGATTGGCTTAAGTATAATCTTTACTACTTTTCTGACTTCTCTGTTTTTTTTAGCCCAAATCAGGCAGTGTGTTTATTTTGGTCTTTCTCATTCAGACTTTGTTTTCTTCATATGTCAGATGATATTTAATTCTTTTATATTTAAAGTGAAGACCTTTTTTGTTTTGTTTTGTTTTTGAGACAGTCTGGAGCGCAGTGGCGCAATCTCGGCTCACTGCAGCCTCTGCCTCCCGGGTTCAAGTGATTCTCCTACCTCAACCTCCCCAGTAGCTGGGACTACAGATGTGTGCCACCACGCCCAGCTAATTTTTATATTTTTAGTAGAGACGAGATTTTACCATGTTGGCCAGGGATGGTCTCGATCTCCTGACCTCATGATTCACCTGCCTCAGCCTCCCATAGTGCTGGGATTGCAGGCATGAGCCACTGTGCCCAGCCATTTATTTTTAATAACTGTTATTTAGTTTCCTCTGATAATGTCTGCCAGTGTGTTTTTCAACTCGAATTTTCTGTTCTTCCTGTATGAGTAGGAACTGGCCAATAAGCCTTCCTGCCTCTCAACCATGGAATGAGGAGAGCCTTTTGGGGTGAGCTGGATATCATACCTACCTTAAGAGTTCTAGCGCTGCCTGGGCAGTTTGTTACACAGTTTTAGGGAGGTGTTCTTTAAATCTCTTGTCAATTTTCTCTTTCCAGTTTTTTCATTCTTTCTCTTCTCCTTTTCAATTTTGTGGATTTATTTCCTTTTGTGTTACTTTATCATTTCATTATGGTTTCAGGAGGAAGAACAGTTAATTATATATGCTTAGTCTACCACCTAGAACTAGAACCCTAGAATTCTTTACCCATCTAAACTGTCAGGCAGGTGTTAAGGCAAAATAATTTTTAAATATGTAAGAACTCTCACATTTTGCCTAGCACATACCATTTTTAAGGAACTTAACTCAGGATGTACTCCATCAAGATAATGGTGGTAATCAAGCAAAAGAGAAATGTGAAATACAAGAAATGGTGAAATATACTTCTTTAGATACTCCAAAGAAGAAAGATTCTATGATAGCTTTCCCACATGCTTGGAAAGCAATTGCTCCGAAATTAGAATAGGAAATTGGAGAACTCCCCTCCTTTAAGAAAAATAACATGGATTTCATGGAATATATAGAAGCTTCAGAATATGAAAGACATAGATAAGAAGCCATAGAATCCTGCCAGTAAGAAAAAAAACTAAACCAAAACATCAAGAAAAATTTTGATATTATACAAGAAATCTCAATTTGGAAGCAAACAAAAATATGCCATGATTTTGAACAGTAATAGAATTATGGAATGTAAAAGAAAAGGATTTCATTTGACTTAGACATAAAGAACATTCTCCTTCAAAAGGTACCAGGCTTATGACAAAACATAGAGTACTTCACTCAGGATGAAATGTAAATATCAACACTGACATTTTAACATCATACTGAAAGTCCTAGCTAGTGCAGTAAGAAAGGAAAAAGAAATTATAAAGATAGGGAAAGAAAAAATAACACTGTCTTTGTTCATAGATGACATGATGGTCTGTAGAAAATCTGGAAGAATCAGTCAAAAAAATACACTTAGAACTGATAAGCAATTATAACTGGATTGCAGTATACGTGATTAATATGCAAAAATTAATTGCTTTCCACATAGCAGCACAAAAAAGTGGGATTTGAAATTAAAATACAATTGCCATTGTGTTTCTATTTACATAAACACAATATTCAAAAACAAAATACCATTTACATTAGCATTCCACCAAAAATATTCAGGTATAAATGTAACAAAATACATTACAAGATCTATATGAGGAAAACTACAAAATGCTCATGAAAGAATCAAAGAATTACATAAATGGAGATTTCATGATCATGCATAAGAAGACTCTGTATTCTCAAGATGTTAGTTCTTCCCAGCTTGATCTACAGATTATGGACACTTTCCATCAAAATCCCAGCAAGTTGTTTGGTGCATATGTACTCCAACTATCTAAAGTTTATATGGAGTGGCAGAAGACCCAGAATAATCAACATAGTATTGAAGGAGAAGAACAAAGTTGGAGGACTGACACCACCTGACTTCAAAACATAATATAAATCTGCAGTAATCTAGATAGTATGGTATTGGCAGAAGAACAGACAAATACATCAGTGAGACAGAGAGTCCAAAAATAGACCCATATAGAAAAAGTCATATGATCTTTCACAAAAGGAGCAAAGGGAATACCATTGAAAAAAGATACTCTTTTCAATAAATGGTGCCGGAGTAACAGGACAGCCACATACGGCAAAAAAAAAGTGAATCTAGACACAGACCTTCCACTCATCTCAAAATTTAACTCAAAATGGTTCTGATGCCTAAATTTGAACTCCAAAACTAGGGACTTCTGGTTCCAAAATGGCAGTGTAGAAGCATACTGACTTCATTTCCCACCAACAGAAAATGAGAAACAAATATACAGCACCAAGATCGACACCAGCAACAACCCAGAGCCCAAGTATGAGGATGAAATAGTTCCTGGGGCCACAGAGAAGTGGAAAAACTCCAGTAGGAGAATCGGACTTCCACTTTCATGATGCTTCTGCCCTACCCTTATGCCCACACAGAAAATCTCCCCGACCTCATAATTTCTACACTAGAAGAAGTAAAATTGAAGTGGCCAACCGTCTTCCCCACCTCCTTGGGTTCCCAGGCAGGATATCTGTCCTTGCCTTAGCCCACAGGTAGCATCATGACCACCTGAAGGGAAAATACCACTGAAGACCAGCAGAGACAATTATTCCCAGCCCCAGAAACTTCACTGTGCAACTTGGCCAAAGAAGACACCAAATCAGAATGGCCGTTCAGCAGTACCACGCTGTAGGAGGTACCTTTCCCAGGTCCTGTAGGCACAAACCCCTACCTAGCCTGCCTTCCCACACTGCCAGTGTAATCCATTTGGGACGTTCAGCGCTCCAAACGTTTACTAGAGCTGAGGCAAGCCTGGTCTTACGGCGCCACCTAGAGCTGAAAAGGAGGTAGCGACCTAGCAGTGAAGATTTGTTACGCAAATATATGCAATAAAAACCAAAACAAGCTGCACAGAGAAAACTGGAATGAATAACTAATTCTTCCAGTGCAAAGACATAGGAAAGACCCACAAGAAACAACAACAAACAGGGAATCATGACCTTCTCAAAAGGACAAAGCAAAAATCCTGGCCAGGCACAGTGGCTCAAGCCTGTAATCCCAGCACTTTGGTAGGCTGAGGTGGGCGGATTACCTGAGGTCAGGAGTCCAAGACCAGCCTGGCCAACATGGCGAAACCATGTCTCTACTGAAAATACAAAAAAAATTAGCCAGGCATGGTGGTGCATGCCTGCAATCCCAGCTACTTGGGAGGCTGAGGCAGGAGAATCGCTTGAACCTGGGAGGCAGAGAGTGCAGTGGGCCAGGGTCTCCCCACTGCACTCTCCAGCCTGGGTGACAGATTCCGTCAAAAAAAAAAAAAAAAAATCCCCAGACTGACCCTAACAAGACAGCAGTTTGTGAGCTTTCTGACCAAGACTTTAGAATAACAATTTTAAGAAAACTCATTGACATCTAAGGTAATACAGAAAAGCAATAAAGAAATTTGACAGCTATTGGAATAATTTTTCAAAAAAAAATCAAATCTTGGAACTGAGAAATACATTTGCTGAACTGGAGAACTCTTTTGAGGCTCTCAACAACAGAATGAAGTAAGCAGAAGAAAAAAAATCAGTGAGCTCAAAGACCAGCTATTTGAAAACACACAGTCAGAAGAAGGAAAAAAAGAGACCGAAAAGGACTGGCTTTTCAAGATAGAGAAATCCACTTCAGAAGACCAAATCTAAGAGCCATTGATGTTCAAGAGGGAGCTGAGCGAGAGGTAGAAAGCTTATTCAAAGAAATAATAACAGAAAACTTTCCAAAACTTGAGAAAGATATCAATATCCAGGTACAGCAAGGTCTTTTAACACCAAACAGATTCAACCCCCAAATAAGACTACCTGAAGGCATGTAGTAATCAAATGCTAAAGGCCAAGGACAAAGAGAAGGTCCTTAAAACAGCAAGAGAAAAGCAAATATCCTATAAAGGAGCTCCAAATCGTCTGGCAACAGCCTTCTTAACAGGCCAGTAGGGATTGGAACAACATTTTCAAAAAAAAAACTGTCCTCTAGGAATATTGTATCCAGCAAAACTGTCACTCAAATATGAAGGAGAGATATAGTCTTTCCCAGACACAAAAGCTGACCCATCTTGCAAGAAGAGCTAAGGGGAGTTCTTCAGTCTGAAAGAAAACACTAATGTGCAGAAGAAAACATTTCAAGGTATAAAATCCACTGGTAGAATTAATACTCTGTATGTAATTTTTTAGTATAGAGCAATTTTATAGTATAGAGAATAGAGCAGTTAGGCAAAAGAAATAAAGTTCATCCAAATTGAAAAGGAAGAGGTCAAATTAGCCTTCCTCACAGATGACATGATCTTATGCCTATAAAAACCTAAAGACTCCACCAAAAAACCATTAGAACTGATAAATTTAGTGAAGTTACAGGATACAGAATCAACGTACAAAAATCAGTAGCATTTATATACACCAACAGCAAATAATCTGAAAATCAAATTAAGAAAGCAATCCCATTTACCATAGCTACAAAAACATATAAAATACCTGGGAATCGATCTAACTAAAGAAGTTAGTTATTAATAACTAACTGTAATATTCCATTGTGTATATACACCATGTGTATATATTAACTAAGAAAAGCTATATAAGATTCTGATGAATGTAATACAAAAATGTAATACAAAAAAATACAAATACAAAAAAATATAAAATACCTAGGAATTGATCTAACTAAAGAAGTTAGTTATTAATAACTATAATATTCCATTGTGTATATATACCATTGTGTATATATTAATAACTAAGAAAAACTATATAAAATTCTGATGAATGTAATAGAAGACACATAAAAAAATGGAAAGATACTCCATGCTTATGGATTGGAAGAATTAATATTATTAAAATGACAATACTACCCAAAGCAGTATACAGATTCCATGCAATCCCTATCAAAATGCCAATGACATTCTTCACAAAATGACATTTCACCAAAAAAGAAAAAAGAACCCTAAGATTTATATAGAATGATAAAAGACCCTGAATAGTAAAAGCAAAACTGAGCAAAAAGGGCAAAGCTAAAGGCATCACACTGACTTCAAAATTTACTACAAAGCTATGATAACCAAAACAACATGGTACTGGCATAAAAAACAGACATGTGGACCAGTGGAACAGAATAGAGAATCCTGATACACATTTATGCATTTACAACCAACTCATTTTTGACAAAGGTGCTGAGAACATACAGTGGGGAAAGGACAATTTTTTTCAATAAATAGTGCTGGGAAAACTAGATAACTATATGCAAAAGAATGAAAGTAAACCCCCATCTCTCATCATACACAAAAATCAAGTCAAAATGTATTAAAGACTTACATCTGAAACCTCAAATCTAAGACCTTTGAAACTGTTACAAGAAAACATTAGAGAAATGCTCCAGAACATTGGTCTATGCAAAGATTTTTTTTGTGTAAGACCTTGAAAGCATAGGCAAATAAAGCAAAAATGGCCAAATGGGATTAGATCCAGCTAAAATGCTTCAGCATGGCAAAGGAAAAAATCAACAAAGTGAAAAGACAACCCATGGAATGGGAGAAAATATTTGCTATCCATCTATCTGACAAGGGATTAATAACCAGAATATATAAGGAGCTCAGACAACTCAATAGCAAAAAACAAATAATGCAATTCAAAAATGGGCAAAAGACCTAACATTTCATATATGAAATGTCAAGAATATGAAAAAATGCTCAGCATCACTAATCGTCAGAAAAATACAAATGAAAATCACATTGCATTATCATTTTACCCTAGTTAAAATGGCTCATACCAAAAGACAGGCATAGAGAACAGTGCAGAGGTTTCTCAAATAACTAAAAATAGAAGTACCATATGATTCAACAATTCCAAAGGAAAGGAAAACAATATCCAAAAGAAAGGAAATTAATATGCTGCAAGAAATCTACATTCTCATGTTTATTGCAGCACTATTCACAGTAGCCAAAAAGTGGAATCAGCCTAAATGGCCATCAGTGGATGAATGAATAAAGAAAATGTGTATATACACAATGGAATATTATTCAGCCAAAAAAAGAAAAGAATTCTATTATTTGCAGCAACATGGATAGAACTAGAGGTCATTGTTTGAAATAAAATAAGCCAAGCACAGACAGACACGTATCATATGTTCTCACTCACATGTGGGAGCTAAAAAAGGTGGATCTTATGAAAACAGAGAGTAGATTGGTGGTTACCAAAGGCCAGGAGGGAAAGGGGGAAGGAGTGGAGGATGCAAGTGGAAAAAAAAGAATATACGTGTTTTTATTACCACTGAAATGTATGCTTTGAAATTGTAAAGATGGCAAATTATATATGAATACTTTACCTTAGTAAAAAATAAATTTAAGAAGTAAAATACAAAACTATAAAACCTCCAAAAGATAGCATAAGGGAAAATCCAGAGGACTTTGGGCTGAGCAATGACTTTTTAAATGCATGACCCATAAAAGAAAGAAATGATAAGGCAGATTTCATTAAGATTAAAATTTTCTGCCCTTCTAAAGATGCTGTCAAGAAAATGAAAAGACAGATCACGAGTTCAGGAGATCGAGACCATCTTGGCTAACATGGTGAAACCCCATCTCTACTAAAAATATAAAAAATTAGCTGGGCGGTGGCGGGCGCCTGTAATCCCAGCTACTCGGGAGGCTGAGGCAGAATGGCATGAACCCGGGAGGTGGAGCTTGCAGTGAGCCAAGATAGCGCCACTGCAGTCCAGCCTGGGCGAAAGAGCGAGACTCCGTCTCTAGAAAAAAAAAAAAAAAAAAAGAAAATGAAAAGACAAAGCCACAGACAGGGAAAACATTGCAAAAGGCTTATCTGATTAAGTACTGTTAACAAAATATACATAGAACTCCTAAAGAACAGTAACGCAGACAACCCTATTTAAAAATTAGCAAAAGGCCTTTACAGGCACCTGACCAAACAGGTTATACAAATGGAAAGCAGACATATGAGAAGAAACTCCACCGCATATATCATCAGGAAGATGCAAATTAGAACAATGAGATACCACTACACACCTATTAGAATGGCCAAAATCCACAACATTGACAGCACCAAATGCTGGTGACGATGTGGAACCACAGAAACTCTCATTCATTGCTGGTGGGAATGCAAACTGATACAGCCACTTCAAAAGACAGTTTGGCAGTTTCTTATTTAACTAAATATATTTACCTTAGGATCCTGCAGTTGTGTCCTTGGTATTTACCTGAATGCGTTTAAAACATATATTCACATGAAAACCTGCAAGCAAAGGTTTATAGCAGCTCTGTTTATAATTGCCAAAACACGGAAGGAACCAAGATTATCTTGCTGTAGGTGAATGGATAAATAAACTGTAGTACATCTAGACAATGGGATATTATTCAGTGCTAGAAGGAAATGAGCTATCAAACTATGAAAAGACATGGAGGAAACTTAAATGCATATTACAAAGTGAAAGGAACCAATTAAAAAGCTATATACTGTATAATTCCAAGTGTGTGACATTCCAGAAAAGGCAAACTATAGAGGGGGCAGAAGATCACCAGTTGCCAAGAGTTAGGGGGAGAGGGAGGCATGAATGAGTGGATGACAGAGAAGTTTTAGGGCAATGAATCTATTTTGTATGACACTGTGTATTAGTCTGTTCTCATATTGCTATAAATAACTACCTGAGACTGAGTAATTTATGAAGAGTAGAGGTTTAAGACTCACAATTGCACAGGCTTAACAGTAAGCATGACTGGGAGGCCTCAGGAAACTTACAATCTTGGCAAAAGGTGAAGGAGAAGCAGGCATCTTCCTCACATGGCAGCAGGAGACAGAGAGGGAAGGGGGAAGTGCCACATACTTTTAAACCATCAGATCTCATGACACCTCACTATCACAAGAATAACAAGGGGCACATCCACCCCCATGATCCAGTTACCTCTCATCAGGCCCCTCCTTCAATTCAACATGAGGTTTGGGCAGGGACACAAGTCCAAATCATATCATTCTGTTCCTGGCCCCTCCCAAATCTCATGTCCTTCTCATATTCCAAAATACAAGTATCTCTTCTCAATAGTCCACCAGTCTTAACTCATTTCAGCATTAACTCAAAAGTTTATAGTCCAGACTCTCACCTGAGACAAGGTAAGTCCTTTCTACCTATGAGCCTGTAAAATCAAAAACAAGTTAGTTACTTCCGAGATACAGTGAGGGTGCAGGCATTGGATAAATGCTCCCATTCTTAATGGGAGAAATTGGCCAAAACAAAGGGGCTGCAGGCCCCATGCAAGTCTGGAGCCCACCAGGGCAGTCATTCAATTGTAAAGCTCCAAAATAATCTCCTTTGACTCCATGTCTCACTTCCAGGTCATGCCAATGCAAGGGGTGGGCTCCCAAGGCCTTGGGCAGCTCCACCCCTATGGCTATGCAGGGTACAGCCCCCCTTGGCTGCTTTCACAGGCTGGTGTTGAGTGCCTGTGGTTTTTTCAGGTGCATGATGTAAGCTGTCAGTAGGTCTACTGTTCTGGGTCTAGAGGACGGTGGCCCTCTTCTCACAGCTCCACTAGGCAGTGCCCCAGTGGGGATGCTGCATGGGGGCTCCAACCCCCCATATCTTCTCTGCACTGCCCTTGTAGCGGTATTCCATGAGGGCTCCACCAGTGCAGCACACTTCTGCCTAGACATCCAGGCATTTCCATACATTCTTTGAAATCTAGGCAGAGATTCCCAAACCTCACTTCTTGCCTTCTGCGCACCCATAGGCCCAACACCATGTGGATGCCACCAAGGCTTGGGGCTTGTACCCTCTAAAGCCATGGCCCAAGCCACATCTTGGCCCCTTTTATCTATGGCTGGAGCTGGAGCAGCTGGGGTGCCATGTCCCAAGGCTGCACAGAGCACCTGGCCCTGTATCTGGCTCATGAAACCATTTTTTCCTTCTAGGTCTCCAAGCCTGTGATGGCGGGATCTGCTGTGGTGGTCTGTGAAATGCCCTAGAGACATTTTCCCCCACTGTCTTGGCTGTTAACATTCGGCCCCTCTTTACTTATGCACATTTGGGTGACAGACTTGAATTTTGCCCCAGAAAACAGGTTTTTCTTTTGTACCACATGATCAGGCTGCAAATTTTCCAAACTTTTATGCTCTGTTTTTTAAATATAAGTTCCAGTTTCAGATAATCTCTTTGTTCATGCATATGAGCGTACGCTTTTAGAAACAGCCAGGTCACCTCTTGAATGCTTTGCTACTTAGAAATTTCTTTTGCCGGATACCCTAAATCATCTCTCTCAATTTCAAAGTTCCACAGATCTCTAGGGCAGGGGCAAAATGCCTCCAGCCTCTTTCTAAAGCATAGCAAAAGTGACCTTACTCCAGTTCCCAATAAGTTCCTCATCTCCATCTGAAACCACCTCAGGCTGGACTTCATTCCGTATCATTATCAGCATTTTGGTCAAAATCATTCATCAAGTCACATGGAAGGTGAAGGGGAAGCAGGCACCTTCTTCATACGGCAATAGGAGAGGGAAGGGGGAAGTGCCACACACTTTAAAACCATTAGATCTCATGAGAACTCACTATCACAAGAACAGCAAGGGGGACATCCATCCCCATGATCCACTCACCTCCTACCAGGCCTCTCCTCCTATTCGACAGGAGATTTGGGTGGGGACACAAATCCAAACCATATCACACTATAACAATAGATATATGTCATTATAAATTTGTCCAAACTCATGGAATGCACAACATCAAGAGTAAACCCTAACATAGACTCTGGGTAATACTGATGGATCAATGCAGGTTCATCGATTGTGACAAATGTACCACTCAAGTTGGGGAGTTTAATAATGGAGGAAACTATGCATGGTGGGGAAAGGGAGATAAGGGAAATCTCTGTACCATCGTCTCAACTTTGCTGTGAACTTAAAACTGCCTAAAAAATAAAGTCTTTTTTAAAAATAGTGCATTTGTAACCACTGTCACTACCATTACTACCGCTTCTAGTACTTCTTATATCCCTTTTCTGCTACATATTTCTCCTTACTGCTTAGTATTTAATCACCTTTTAATGCATATATGTGTGATATTAATGTATATTAAATATATTGTAATGAATTTGTGGCTGACTCTGGAGAGTGGAATTGGATAGGTAGGTATTTGAACCACAGTGTTTACTTTTTTACTTTTACATCTCTGAATAGTATTAGAGTGTGAATGACAATTTACCTGATAAAGTTTTTTGAGCATTGGCTAGGCACGGTGGCTCACGCCTGTAATCCCAGCACTTTGGGAGGCCAAGGTGGGTGGATCATGAGGTCAGGAGATTGAGACCATCTTGGCTAACATGGTGAAACCCTGTCTCTACTGAAAAATTACAAAAAAATTAGCCAGGCATGGTGGTGGGCGCCTGTAGTCCCAGCTACTTGGGAGGCTGAGGCAGGAGAATGGCATGAACCCAGGAGGTGAAGCTTGCAGTGAGCCAAGATCACGCCACTGCACTCCAGCCTGGGCGACAGAGTGAGACTCCATCTCAAAAAAAAAAAAAAAAGTTTTTTGAGCATTAAGTGATATAATATCTGAATAGTATTTAGCACAGCACTTGACATAATGAAATTCTGCCTGTATTCATTACTACTATTGTTGGAATTGTTAAGTGACATGTCTTAGCAATGCCTGTATGTATGAAGGTTCAGTCTGTGTCCATCCAAGTCAAAGGATAATAGAGTATACCAGAATGAGATTATCCAAAGCCCTTGACATAAGAATTTCTAGAACTATCTAGTTAAATTGGAAAGAGCCGCTAAAGACTCATTTTGGAAATATTTACAAGTAAGTGTTCTATCCTCTCTTATGACATTAGATATATCAACCTTGGAAATGGATGCTTATGTCAACGGAGCATGCAGTGATTTTTCTTTACACCAAGTGATGTTATCTTTGATCCAGTGCTGACCCAGGCTGTCTTTGCCACTGTAGTAGAGGATTTAACTGATAGTTCTAGCTCTCTTCTGCCTGATCTTGTCCTGACCTCTGAAGAGGAGATGAAGCCCTCTTGTATATAGATGGTCTTGTCTGCAGCTCGTCTGGAACTTATAAGCTAAGATTTCAGAAGAGAGATATATTAGACAATCTCTCTAATCTTTGAAGCATCTTTTAGGTCCACTTGCACACTCTCTGGTTCTGATTATTGCCTCTAGTAAATTTTAATGATAGAAAAAAACAGCTTTTATTTTGGTGCATTAAGCTTATATTGACCTTTTTGAGTATAAAGTCAGATAAACTGAAATTTAACACTTGTTCTCTTTCTGAAATGTGTTTATCCTTATATGTTTTTCGTTTTCTCTGTTGAGTTTTTAAATACTAATTTTAAAGACTCATAATTAGGTGACATTTTATTTTTACTCAGTTTAAGAATTTAATTCATATTTTATTAATGAATTGTAGACTACTATATTTTTAAAATAAAGGAGAGCCTATGTGTTACAAAATAGCAAGTAACATGATTTTTTAGCTTATATTTTTCATTGTTGAAAATAAATATCTCTATATGTCTATAAATTACATTTTGGATCTAAATCTATACATTGGTTGTTACTTAGTTCTTGTAGTTTATAGATGAGTTACATAATTGGTTATGCATATCTGTAAGCTTTATATATTTTATATCTAATATTTTTCTGTTAATATATTTTCATTCACATTTTCTTTTTTTTATGTAAAAAAATGATTTTATTATATAATCTGTATAACAAAATTAATGAGAATTTTTTTTTGGTACTAAGTCTTTGAAATACAGTGTGTATTCTACAGTTACACCTCAGTTGGGGTAGCTTATGGCTTCCATATTGGACAGTAAGGGCAGCTCTAGAACCTAGGTTCATGTGGTTCAGTCCACTTGCTTTTCTCTATTCCTGTGATTATACTGGATCCCGAGAGGGTTGACATGGAGACAAGAATCCAGGATGCTGTTTTGCTGCTTTTTTTTTTTTTTGCATTTTCTTTTTTTTTTTTAATTATTTATTTATTTATTTTTTATTATACTTTAGGTTTTAGGGTACAGGTGCACAATGTGCAGGTTTGTTACATATGTATCCATGTGCCATGTTGATTTCCTGCACCCATTTCATTCACATTTTCTAAATATTGAAATTATTTCACAAAAAAATAATATTTGTGTTTTAAAATAATTTAATCCTTAGTAGATAAGTTTAGAAAACAAAAATAGTAACAGAGTTCTTGTCATTATACACATTTTACCTTACTAATAAGCAATATGTCAGCCAAACAGTGCTAAAGCTAATGCTGTAAAAATAAAGATTAATCTGACCATTACAGCCTTCTTTCAGCACGTCCAGTAAATTCTGGATGGATGCCCTGTATATTTAAAAGAGTGCCCTGAGATAGGAGAGACTTACAGCACAAAAAGTAGCGTTAAGGTAAACTCAATTTTCAAAGATGTTTCCTCACCTAGACAGCGTATGTAGTGTAAATATATTTTGAAAAACCATTAAAGAATCCGGTAGGTGTTTTTCAAGATCAGAAATATGAACTGGAGCATACCTGACTAAATTGTCAACAGAACTGCAGGATAGTTGATATTTAGGTTTAATGGGCAACAAATGCCAAGTCAATCACTTCTGTTAAAATTGGAATCGGTAATCCCTGATTCACAACAGTAAAGGCCAAATTTTATGTAATCTTAAATACTACTAGTTCAACAAATATTTGAAGACTTATTCTAGCACCCTATACTAGTAAGTATATGTGTATTTTAAAATCTGCCATTTAATTAATGTTTAATTCTATATGAACTTAGTTTTAAAATGTGGGAAATAATTTAAAATACAGCTTTTTCATATTCATGCAGTGAAGTTACTGAGCACCTACAGGTGCCTGGCACTGTGCTGGAAACAGTAGCATAAATTGTTTCAGTACTCTTTTTGAAAATTTTAGAAAATAATAATTTGGATCAGGATATTGTATCCGCTTGCCTGGAGTTGCTGCCTACTTTGAAGTCTTTGCCTAGGTAATGTCAAATTTTTAATTTTATGCTGCGTGTGTGTTTGTGTATACACACACGCAGCATAAAATATATACATATGGCAAAATTAAAAGCAACTAAACGAAGTCATTCTATTTATAAGTACAGCCTTGTACTTATTTCAAACAGAATTGAAATATGTTGTCTGCTTGTTATAGTCTATGCTTCCCAGCCTTCTGATTAGTACTCCTGAGAATTCTCATAAAAATTTCCAAAGAAAATGGTGGTTATTTCAAAAGACAAGATACAATATCCATTTTTAATTTTGTCTTTAGAAATATATATTCAAGGAAATTCGTATCTTAGATTAAATGAAATGTTTTTAATGTTTTTTTTTAACTGAAATTGTTTAGTTGGGCCCTACATTAATTAATCATATGTATAACTAGAAAACTTGCTAAGAATAAATTTTAGAGAAATAATATGTAATGGTTGTTTACATGTTTAATTGTATATTTCAGTGATATAAAATTTAAGAAACCTTAAGAAATTTTTACATGGATGGCACAAACATGTAAAATATTTTCATGCTTAAAACAAGCTGGCCGGGCACGGTGGCTCATGCCTGTAATCCCAGCACTTTGGGAGGCCGAGGCGGGCGGATCATGAGGTCAAGAGATCGAGACCATCCTGGCTAACACAGTGAAACCCCGTCTCTACTAAAAATACAAAAAAAATTAGCCGTGCGAGGTGGCGGGTGCCTGTAGTCCCAGCTACTCGGGAGGCTGAGGCAGGAGAATGGCGTGAACCCCGGGGGGGCGGACCCTGCAGTGAGCCGAGATCGCGCCATTGCACTCCAGCCTGGGCGACAGCGAGACTCTGTCTCAAAAAAAAAAAAAAAAAAGCTAAGCAACCTGGTTTTCTTTACATAAAGTTTGTTATTCACTTTTCTTTATTGAAGGTGATACTTACATTCCAGCTCAAATGAGGGTTGAATTGGTTTAGTCTGTGTTGTATTGTTCCATGAAGAGAGAGGCTAAGTGATTCTAGCATAGACACCAAAGCTACTATCCTTGTTTATCCTTAATGCTTCTTGAAGGAAAATCTTAATTCATCTAAGTTATTACGTATTGGTGTGTCTGTGGTTTATATTAGTAATAAAAAGACAATTGAAAAGAATGAAGAAAATGTATCAAAGTTCATATGAGATTGACTAAAACTACTGTTTTTACATAGCCTTAAATATGTTTTTTAATCTTAAGCATAAGCATTTGCCCAACCTTACAGAACACTTTTTATATTCTTATAAATATCCCAATTGTTCTTTTTCTTCTAGGGGATATTCGTCTAACCCCAGAGGACTTTGCTAGAGCTCAGAAGTACTGCAAATATGCTGGCAGTGCTTTGCAGTATGAAGATGTAAGCACTGCTGTCCAGAATCTACAAAAGGCTCTGAAGTTACTGACGACAGGCAGAGAATGAAGCCTTTGTATGACAGACCCATGTATTTTTGGCATGAGGAACTAACAGTCCATTACTCTATCTTCAGTCTATCAGGATCACAGTTTTAAGGAAGACTTGGTTTCGTTGAATATGACAATGAAATCTGTGTGTATCAGATTTTTATTGAAGCATTCATCAGCAGCCTCAACCAGTTTTCATTGTCCATTTACTAGATTCAGTCATCTCTGAGTATATAGGGCTGATGTTAGCAAGACCCTAAAAATGTCCATTGAACCCTGCTTCAAAAAATGAAAACACACCTCTATAAAATGTGTACTGGGAATAAGCTTTGTATTTACATACATTAGGGGAATTTTTTAAAATCTGTAACGTTTGGACAAACAGATGATATTACTTTGCTATAAAATTATAAATGTAACTTTTAATAAAGATTGCCAGAATATTCTAAATTAGACATTACGTTTTTGTTTCCCTCAAGACATAAAACAAATATGAACATTCTAAACTGCTGGATGAATCTGAAAAGACATTAAGTTCAAATTTTAATTTATTCTCATGTTAAATATAACTCCATTAAAAGTTTAAAATTTCATGAGAGAAAATATAATAAGGTAAAGAGGTAGAAGCACTTTCAGACTTAAGAATAATGTTGATTTCCCAACTGCTTTACCTTATCTATTAAAGTATAAGATGAATTGGTATTTGCTTCATAGGCAGTTTGACTGCATGTATTAGAGAATGAAAAGAAGATACTTGTAGTAATGCCTGGAAACTTGGTGCTTTAAATTAAGGTACTCGTCTGCTGCTGTAGAGTGGATTCCACACAGTGGATAGCTATGGATGATTCAGAATATTATGTTTAGATTCCCATTTGTTAAGTTTATAAGTTTTGTGGGGAATTATGAACTTACTATGTACCACCTGCATTTGTGCTGTGTGAAAAATAAATACAAGGATTCGTTTAGCTAATTCAACTTATTACAAAGACAAATGTCTGTTTTTATTTGCCTGCTAGAATTGTCTTTTTTAAAAGTCATTTTTATTTATAGGAATATGGGTGTTTCTATAGGAAGAAACAGTTTTTGTTTTGTTTTGTTTTTTAAAGATAAATTTGACAAAGTTACCTGAAATTTATCTGGTCCATTTTATTCATGCTACTAAGATGGCAATCTTTAAACACAAGGGTCAGCAAGCTTTGGCCCATGGATTGGCCACCTGTTATGTAAATAAAGTTTCTTTGAAACAAGCCTATACTTATTCATTTATGTTTTGTCTGTGGTTGCTTTCCACAACTGCAGAGTTGTATGGCTTGGGAGTCTAAAAACATTTACTGTTTGGCCCTCTAAGAACAAGACACCTAGTCTAATGGCCTTTTGGGAAAAAACAAATCACCAACTCATAATATTTATATCCATTATTTTCCGCATAAATGTAATGCTATTGTACAGGGTTTGGTAGAATAAATATTCAGACTGACTAAGCTGTTCTAAATTCTCACAAAAAAATCCCCAAAAAACATGCCTCCTAAAAAACATTTTCCTATCTTTTACAAGAGGTAGGAACATTTGTAGGGTTCTACATTTGCATCTAGAAATCCAGTGCTCTTTAGAATGTTATTACAATAGAAAGATGGCCAGGATGACCTTTAGTGTTATACGATGTTCAGCAAATTTTAATTCAAACCTTGATGTGTCTGGACACTAAAAAGTAAACCCATCACCTCCTATTTTATACCCTACCTTTTGGTTCCCAATTGGGAGAGCACATAGAGGGAAGGAGACAATACAGAAACCGCGGAGTCCACTGGTAGTGGGCTGCATGGTGTGACAGAGACCTCTGTAAAATGGAAATGACACCACTAGCCATCTCAATAGTTAGGAGAATTAAAAGAGATACAGTACCTGAAGTGCTTAGCGCATGGTAGCATTTCATAAATGTTTAGTGTCAATACTAATGCTCTAATAATGTAAATTGTTAATAATTTATTTCCCAAATATCAGGAAATCCCAGTTGTCTATGTGGCCCAGTGCTTAAAAATGCCTTCTTGCATGAGGGGTTGAACTATACAATGTTTGTTAACTTTGTACTTTTTCCTATAAAATCTTAAAATAAAATTAGGAGATGTGTTCTGCTGTAACAGTAGGATTGGCAATTTTCATTTATTCCTTCCATATATATTTACTGAATGGCTACTGTGTGCCTGGTATTGTTCTTTGCAAGCAGAAACAGCAGGAAAAAAAGTCACTCCCTCATAGAGTTTACATTCTAAAAGGGAGGAAATAGATAATAAAATATACATTACATTTAATCAGTGGCTTTCCGAGTGTGATTAGAAATACAAATTTTGGACCCCACCTGTCCTCATCAATCAGAAACTTTAGGGATGGGTCCCAGCCTTCTGAGTTTTAAGAGACACTTAAGGTGGTCCCTAAATTTCGAGTGGTTTAGCTCTACCCAAATCAAGAAATATTGCAAGTCTGAGAGAAGAGATTCTTCTCAAACTGGTTCTCAAAGGTGTCTCTGGATGACTGGCATCAGCATCACCTGCGAACTTGCTAGAAAGTTCTGGGGACCACACTATGGGAACTTCTGTATTAAATAGTGATAAATACTATGGAGGAAACATTGAGGACAGGATAGGAGATGCTTAGGTGTGTACAGACATGGGCATATTTCAGTAGAATAGCCAGGATAGATCTCCCTGAGGTAACATTTGAGCAAAGAAGGAAAAGAGTAACTAGTATGCAGATACATACATGGAGGAAGAGCATTCCCAACAGGTAGACAGAGATCAAGTCAGAGGGTAAAAGTAGGAGAAAGGCTGGTGAGGGAGCTAAAAGCTTAGGATCGTAAAGCTTTTTTGTAAGAGACTTGACTGGAGCTATATGGAAAGGTTTTCAGAAGAAACGTAGCCTGATATGACTTAACTTTTGAAATAATCATATTGGCTCCTATGTTGAGAAGAGACCGTAAGGAGGGTGGTAGGTAAGGGAGGAAGCTGGGAGACCAGTTAAAAGAGTATTAACAATAGGCGGGGGGCGGTGGTTCGCACCTGCAATCCCAGCACTTTGGGAGCCAAGGCAGGCGGATCATCTGAGGTCAGGAGTATATATTTATTAATATATAAATATATGTATATATAAATCATAAATATATTAATAAATATATAATATATTAGCCTGGCATGGTGGCATGTACCTGTAATCTCAGCTACTCAAGAGGCTGAGGCAGGAGAATCGCTTGAACCCAGGAGACGGAGGTTGCAGTGAGCCGAGATCGTGCCACTGCATTCCAGCCTGGGCAACAGAGTGAGACTCTTTCTCAAAAAAAAAAAAAAGAGTATTACAATAATCAAGGTGAGATATTATAATGTTTTAGTCCAGGAGTAGCCTTGGAGGTAATAAAATGGGATTGGTTTCTGGTGGCTTTTTTTTAAGTAGAGCCACAGGATTTCTGTAAACTGGATATGAATGTATGAACATAAGAGAAGGAGTAAAGGTTGACTCCAGATTTTTCACCTGAATGCCTGAAAGGAATGAGTAATCATGTACTGCAGTAGGGAAAGTTGCTGAATTCCTCTCACACTTAGATTGAAGTACAATGTTTCCAAGTTTTTGTGACCAGCCCAAGTGAAACTGATAACAGTGTTGTGTCAATGCGGCAGAGGGAGAAGAAAAAATAAGGTTCTGTTGACAATGATTGCCACAGATATCTCACCAAATCACTGCTGAACTGGAGCTGCAAGCCAAGAATAGTTCCCATGGTTAGCATGGCCAAGGAAGTTTACTGACATCAGGACTACACCAAGAAAAAGACTCCAGTTATGGGTCTTGAAAATTAATATCCTCAGATGATTTTAGAAATTATATATGACTTGTAATTCTAGAAATTTGAGAATTCTATGTATGCATTGAAAGATTATATACTGTCTTTTCTAAAGAAACACCCTAATAGCAGCATTGTACAAATATTTTCAACTCTAAAAGAATAATAGCTAATGGAGTTGATGGGTTTTGGTTATCTGCACTGCTTCCTCTCCACCCATTTCTATTTTTTTTTTTTTCTTTAACTTGACTCATTTTGGAGCATTTGGATCAGATCTTCTAGTTTGGCCCATAAACAAAGCTCCATCGTAGAAAAGTGAAGACATCCTTCCTATGAGAAGTATCCTTCCCTGGTTGGTTGTAATCTTTGAAGTCTGTGTGGAATTCTAAGACTGCAGGCTTGTTCATTGGAGTATACCTAAGTAGGACCAATTCTAATACTTCAATGATGATCATAATAGCTAACATTTCCATGTTTACTAAATGGCAGATACTATTCTAAGTATTTTGCATATATTAATTCATTTAATCTTGCCAGTGGTCTTGAGAGGTAGGCTTTATTTCTATTTTAGGATGAGGAAAGTGAGCCACAGAGTAACAAATTTGCCTAAGGTAACAGCTAATATTTATTTCTAAGCTCAGACTGCCTGTTTCAGATCATAAGAAGTATCATCCATGTAAGTAAGTCACCTGTTACATTATAAGTACAATGAGATGTTATGAGTTCCACATTATCAAGGTCATTGAACAGTTCCTTTTATTAGTGAGGTGTTAGCAGCTAAATTTTTCTGTTATCTGGGCCATATGTTCCAACTGACAGTGCTAGGCAGTGAACACAGGGTATGAACTTGAAAATCTGATTGCACCCTCAACATCTGGAATATACACTGATCTATGACCTGAAATTGTATGGACTGCAGCAATCCAAGGGGATACTAAGCAGGGTTTGAGTAATGCTACAATGGATTTATAGGTCATTTTGAAGAAGGTGTTCCACATCATTAGGGAGTCTGGGTTTCCCAGATGTGCCTGTTTTATCCTTTTTATTTTATATAAGATCACTGTCTTTCCTAACTAAAAATTCCTCATCTTCAAGAAATAAGATTGAGATACGGACTGAAAATATAAAATTAGCGATAATGTTTATTATTAGATACTTTCTCAATTAAATTTCTCCCTGAAAGTCTTAGGCAAAACCCCTGTCTCTTACTTCATATATCAAGTTTGGATGGAAAGACATAATTGCATAGCAGTATTCCATGAATATAACTTAATGGGGAACTGGCTTCAGAGTTCAGCAATATTGGGAAGTCTTGTCAAATATTAAGTCATTCACATGTTCAAATATATTAATATTTATTGAGCATCTACCATCAAATATTTAATATGATAATGCCATACTGGAGATTATATATGAGATACAATAATTCTTCCTAAAGAGTCAGGGAAAGCTTCACAGATAAGGTTGAGCTGAAGGTTTGGCAGGGAGGGAAGCAAGGAGAAGTTGGCAGAGAGAAAAGCACAAGCAACACCATGGAGGAAAAAATGTGGGCTATTCAGATAACTCGAGTAATTTAGTGTTGCTATGCATATGGCCTATGGAGGCCAGGAGTGTAAATGTATTATGGCTGGGGCTGGGGGGGAATGTGTTATGACTAAATTGTATCCCTTCAAAATTCATATTTTGCAGCACTGATCTCCAGTGTGACTGTGTTCAGAGATAGGTCCTATAGGGAGGCAATTAAGGTTACATGAGATCATAAAGGTGAGGCCCTAATCCTATAGGTCTGCTATCCTTACGAGAAGAGGAAGAGCCACCACCGGAGCTGGCTCATTCTGTATGTGTGCAGAGAAGAGGCCACGTGAGGACACGGAGAGGCTCGAATATGCTCTTAACCCTATCAGTTGCCTGCTTTAATTCATCCCATGGAATTGTTTTGTCTTTTCGACCCCTCGGCTATGTTATTTGTATTGTGATATAGGGGATATTCAGAGTACCCTGAGAAGGAACAAGGACATTGGACTCTCTATTGTGCCATGTTTATATACTTTCTGTATACAATGCTTTCTGCATAAAATCAGTAATACCCCAGAAACAACAGTAACTTGGCAAAATTACTATTTACCACTAAACTTTATATATCACGTAAGTTAAACTTTATTTATTTACATGTGTCTCCCTCATTAGATGCTAAGTTCCTTGATATTTTATACATTTGTGAATTCCTGGTAATTCACATGACACCTGATGCATTGTAAGTATTCTGAACTGGTGAAATAAATATATGAATGGGCAAAAAAACATATACTAAAATGATCAAATAAAGGTTGTGTTCAGAAACCTCTGTTCTTTTATATTGTAGTGTGATTATAATAATTGCATCAAAACGTTCTGAAATCACTTGTTAATCTACTTACCCAAAAAATCCAGTCCACGCCACCCAGCAAGTCTCGATTCTTAATTCAAATGCATGGTTCTTTATCTTTTGACACCATGAAGCATGATGTCATGTATGCTCAGGACTTTCTTAGAATATACACTAATAACATCCTAGTCACAGACATACATGATATTTGTTAGCAGCTTATATGTTCTTGGTCTGTCTATACTCTGGCAGAGATTAATATATTCAAGCTCAATGGAGTGAAGAAGTAGCAACGTGTATCTTAAAAACAGGGAAAAAATGTTTAGACCACATTGAAAATTGAAAATATTTATGGTGTCTGAGGAAATTGTAACTGGAAGATTATTTCTCCAGATGAAGAGACAAGCGGAAGTTTAAAATTAAAGCCACCGTTGACATATGAACATTTTGGGAAAGTCAGAACTCATTTGATTTTTTTTCCTCAATATTTAATCTTTTCTTCTGCCTACAGGTTCAAAGATAAACAACTGAAAGAAAGGTGTGAAGATGATAAAACCATAGGCACAGGATGCTGTCATGCAGAGGGGTCTGTTCTGAGTCAGGAAGCTGGTGTTCTGGTATGCTCATTGTGGCAATCTGTTCTAACAGAAAATCGGCCCTTCTGAACCTCCTATGAGCTTTAGTTTTCCCACAAAAACCACGAGCAGGCAAAACTAGATTTCTACCTTGTTTTGAAGATCTAAAATTCAAGTCTCTGAATAATACTTAGACTTCTGCAAACAAAATTTGGGATTAGGCCTGTGGCCCTTGAAATGCCCTCATTTTAACTAGACATATTATAACATGTTTTTAAAACTTAAATCTTGACATTCATCCTATTCTATGATTAAATATCCCCTGAACATTTTCTGTTAATATGCCAAGAATTCAGTAAATAAATCAGTTTGAACTAGGTTAAAGGAAAGACCATAATTGCAAAATAATTGCTGTTTCTTTGGGCAGGGAATATTCTTCTGCCAGTGTAAAGATTGTCAATGAGCACAAACCTGATGAAGATTTAAGAGCAAAGAGCATCACCAAGGATAAACACAGTCATTTCATAATGATGAAGTGGCTCAATCAAGAGGATATAACAATCTTAAAGGTTTATGTGCCTACCCACAGAGGTTTAAAATATGTGAAGCAAAAGCTAATACAATTGCAAAGAGAAAAATAGATTTTGACACCCTCTCAATAACTGATGGAACCATTAAAAAATATGACTAGCACACTGGATCCAAAATAAATTGGCCCTTATGACCCTGAATGACACGGTGTTTTTTTTCTTCAGTGAACTATTCTTGGAGGTGACCCTGAGATAGAATGGTATAAAAATAATTCACTGATGTTTTTCTACTGAATGGAGATTTTATTTCTACATTGATGAAGATTGCAAACAACATGTCTGCCTTTTTTGGTCCTGAATTTAAAGGGAAACATAAGAGGTGTTTAGTTATTTACAAACGAGTATATATTCTTGTTGATCCTTTTTTCAATACTATCTTGAGATACTGTTTGTAAGTATCCTCCTATAAGTATTTCCAAAAGTCTGCCACCCAAGCAGGCTAGAAGAATTTATTCCAAGTTTCTATAGAAAAACTCTGAGATGAATTTATTATTTTTTGGTACCATTTATGAGGAAAATCTCAGCTTTGAAGGTAGAATAGCATACAGAATCCTGTTAAACAGTACATTTGTATATATGTCTATGTATGATATATATCAGATACATACATATGTATCAATAATCCCTCTGAAAATATTGTTTTAATTGTGTGGAACAAAAAGCAAAGTAAATCAGAGAGTAACTTATTTTCTAATCTCATCTGCCAATGTTGGAGATGACTTTTTTGTTCCTGTCATACTAGGTAGTTATGTCTCTACAAAATCACTGCAAAAGATTGAACCATTTCTGATGAATGAACTTTGACCTACTGCAGAGACACAGTAGATATTCAATTAATATCAGTTCAACACACTTTGGTTAAGTGCAAAGCACTGAGGACATGAAGTTTTCATTAGAGGCGTCTGCCACTCAGGAGCTTAACATCTATTTAGGGACACAGATGTGCACAAACATAATTGAAGGCATAGTTAAAATGCCAAAGAGAAGACACACTAGTGCATTTCTATTGAAACTTAAATTTTTTTTTTCCAAACTGTGGTAACTGCGTCATTACATTTCACTGGGATGACAGCATTTGAGTTGCACCTTACAGAATGAGTAGAACTTCAATAGGGAAAGTGAGATGGGTAATTAAGGTAAGAGGAAAAACATGATTGTGGGAAGGCAAGTAACTTGTGTCAATAGCAGCGAAATGGCCATGTTAGTCCTAAGGAGAGGCTGTTTAGTCATATATCCATTCAATATATCAATGAATATATTTTTGAAACAAATTACTCGTTGTTTACATGTTTTATTAATTTGAGTTTTAAAGTTTAGCCTACTACCTTGTCTTAGTCCATTCAGGCTACAACAAAATACTTTAGACTGGGTAATTTATAAACAATAGAAATGTACCGCTTATGGGCCAGGCGCGGTGGCTCAAGCTTGTAATCCCAGCACTTTGGGAGGCCGAGGCGGGCGAATCACGAGGTCAGGAGATCGAGACCACGGTGAAACCCCGTCTCTACTAAAAATACAAAAAATTTGCCGGGCGTCGTGGTGGGCACCTGTAGTCCCAGCTACTCGGAGAGGCTGAGGCAGGAGAATGGCATGAACCTGGGAGGCGGAGCTTGCAGTGAGCCGAGATTGCGCCACTGCACTCCAGCCTGGGCGACAGAGCGAGACTCCGTCTCAAAAAAAAAAAAAAAAGAAAGAAATGTACTGCTTACAGTTCTGGAGGCTGGGAAGTCCAAAATCAAGGCACCAGCAGATTCAGTATCTGGTGAGGGCTCTCTGCTTTATAGATGGTGCCTTCTTGCTATGTCCTCACATGGCAGAAGGGGCAAACAAGCTCACACCGGCCTCTTTTATAAGGGCACTAATCCCATTCATGAAGGCTCTGCCCTCATGACTTAAGCACTTCCCAGAAGCCCCTACCTCTTTTTTTCTTCTTCAACTGTTACTTTAAGTTCAGGGGTACATGAACAAGATGTTCAGGTTTGTTACATAGGTAAAAATGTGCCGTGGTGGTTTGCTGCCCATATCACCCCATCACCTAGGTATTAAGCCCAGCATCCATTAGCTTTTCTTCCTGATGATCTCTCTACCCCCAACCTTCAACCATCAGCAGGCCCCAGTGTGTGTTGTCCCCTGCCCCCTACATGTCCATGTGTTCTCATCATTTGATTCCCACTTGTAAGTGAGAACATGTAGTGTTTTGTTTTCTGTTCCTGCATTAGTTTGCTCAGGATAACGGCTTCCAGCTCCATCCATGTCCCTACAAAGGACATGATAGTGTTCCTTTTTATGGCTGTGTAGTATTCCATGGTGTACATGTACTACACTTTCTTGATTCAGTCTATCATTGATGGGCATTTGAGTTGATTCCATGTCTTTGCTATTGTGAATAGTGCTGCAGTGAACATATGCATCCATGTATCTTTATAATAGAATGATTTATATTACTTTGGATATATACCCAGTAATGGGATTCCTAGGTCAAATGGTATTTCCGTTTCTAGGTCTTTGAGGAATCACCATACTGTCTTCCACAATGGTTGAACTAATTTACACTCCCACCAACAGTGTAAAAGTGTTCCTTTTCCTCCACAACCTTGTCAGAATCTGTTGTTTGTTGACTTTATAATAATTGCCATTCTGACTGGCATGAGATGGTATCTGATTGTGGCTTTGCTTTGCATTTCTCTAATGATCAGTGGTGTTGAGTTTTTTTCATATGTTTGTTGGCCACATGTATGTCTTATTTTGAGAAGTGTCCTGTTCATGTCTTTTGCCCACTTTTAAATGAGGTTGTCTGGTTTTTCTTGTAAATCTGTTTAAGTTCCTTGTAAACTCTGGATATTAGATCTTTGTCAGATAGATAGATTGCAAAAATTTTATCCTATTCTGTGGGTTGTCTGTTCACTCTTTTACTGTGCAGAAGGTCCTTAGTTTAACTAGATACATTTGTCAATTTTTGCTTTTGCTGCAATTGCTTTTGGTGTTTTTGTCATGAAATCTTTGCCTGCACCTATGTCCTGAATTGTATTGCCTGGGTTTTCTTCTAGGGTTTTTATAGTTTTGGGGTTTACATTTAAGTCTTTAATCCATCTTGAGTTGATTTTTGTATATGGTGTAAGAAAGGGTCCAGTTTCAATTTTCTGCATATGACTAGCCAGCACTTCCAGCACCATTTAGTATATAGGGAATCCTTTCTCCATTGCTTTTTTGTCAACTTTATTGAAGATCAGATGGTTGTAGGAGTGCAGTCTTATTTCTGAGTTCTCTATCCTGTTCCATTGGTCTCTGTGCCTGTTCTTGTACCAGTACTATGCTGCTTTGGTTACTGTAGCCTTGTAGTATAGCTTGAAGTCATGTACTATGATGCCTCCAGCTTTCTTCTTTTTGTTTAGGATTGTCTTCACTATACGGACTCTTTTTTGCTTCCATATAAATTTTTTAAAAGTTTTTTCTAATTCTGTGAAGAATGTCAATGGCAGCTTAATGAGAATAGCATTGAATCTATAAATTACTTTGGGCAGTATGGCCATTTTCACCATATTGATTCTTCCTATGCATAAGCATAAAATATTTCTCCATTTGTTTTGTCCTCGCTGATTTCTTTGAGAAGTGGTTTGTAGTGCCAGTCTGAGTCTCAAAACTGAAGAACTTGGAGTCCCATGTTTGAGGGCAGGAAGCATCCAGCATGGGAGAAAGATGTAGGCTGGGAGGCTAGGCCAGTCACTCCTTTTCTCTTTTTTCTGTCTGCTTTATATTCACTGGCAGCAGATTAGATGGTGCCCACCCAATTAAGGGTGGGTTTGCCTTTTCCAGCCCACTAACTCAAATGTTAATCTCCTTTGGCAATGCCCTCACAGACACCCCCAGGACCCATACCAATCTAATCAAATTGACACTCAGTATTAACCAACACAGGGAAGATGAATAATCCTAGAAACTTGAATTCAGTCCTAATGAAGTGTAAAAAGCTTTAGTAATGTTGATGAAGGTGATCTAAACTCTTTGATTCACAAACTCTTAAAGAAGGAAGGGACCTCAAAGATGATATTATCCAGTCCTTCCATTTTACAACGGATGGACTTGAGACCCAGGAGAGATGCAGTTATTTACTCAGGATCACACAGCTGGTTAGTGAAAGAGAAAAAACCGAAACACCTCTGACTCTTTTCTTATATCATATTCTGAAGACTATTTCAAAATGATTCAGCTAGCTAAGCACATTTTGAAATTTGACATTTTCCTCACAATACATGTGTAAGTCCAGTGGGGATCATTAATTGATTAGTCAATTCCTTCATAAATATTCACTAATTATTACTCTAAAATGCCCTCAAAACTCCACAAAAGTACAAAGACGTATATCACTTCTGCTTACAGAGTTTCCAATCTCCCTAGAGCAGTAAGAAACATACACATAAAAAGATACCTAATGTCCCAAGATAAAATGTCAAATTGAGACGTTGTGTAATAACATGTCAAATCGTATGATAAAATGTCAAATTGAGAGAGAAAACAACAAGGGTGTAGGCTATCATTGTGTCCTTAAAAATGTCCAAGAAGGCTTTGTAGAGTAAGTAGAGCTTGAAGATACTTGGATTTTCCTGGCATTATGGAAACTCTCACTCTTGCTATACAAGATAATTTGCATGACTTGTAGAAAAGGGTCTGTACTCTTTTTGCCATTCCCAGGGCAACACCAGTGTTTTAATTCTTGATGTTGCCTTAGAACAAGAGGTTCTTAACTTGGAAAAGGGTCTATGATCTTGGATAGGATAGGGGAAAAAAACATATCTTTACTTTTTTATATCTAGCTGAAATTTAGCTCTTTCTTTTCTTTCTTTCTCTCCCCCTCCTCCTCCCCTCTCCCTCCCCTCCCCCTCCCCTCCCCTCCCCTTCCCTTCCCCTCCCCTCCCCTTCCCTTCCCCTCCCCTCCCCTTCCCTTCCCTTCCTTTCCCTTCCCTTCCCTTCCTTTCCCTTCCCTTCTTGTCGCCCAGGCTGGAGTACAATGGCGTGATCTCAGCTCACTGCAACCTGCGTCTCTCAGGTTCAAGCAATTCTCCCACCTCAGCCTGCCGAGTAGCTGGGATTACAGTCGTGCACCACCATGCCCAGCTAATTTTGTATTTTTAGTAGAGACGGGGCTTCTTCATGTTAGTCAGGCTGGTCTCGAACTCCTGACCTCAGGTGATCCACCCGCCTAGGCCTCCCAAAGTGCTGGGATTATAGGCATGAGCCACCGTGCCCGGCCAAAATTTAGCATTTTCTACAATTATGAATATAAACAACAAACCACAGTAGTATTAGCAATTTCTGTGACCATCACCAATAGAAATTAATTACAGATATTTTCAAACCTAATTACAGTCATTGCAGAAAAATTATTTATGTTCATCACTCTTTTGAACATATGGACATTGTTAGATCTGTTCTAGATCTTGTTATTTAATAAAGACAAATATTTATTATTATATCAAAAACTTGGCTTTTAATATATTTTAATTACTGATTTCCACATAATTATTTTATCTATAGTTCTACTAGGTAAAACAATGGCCACCAAAGAAGCCTACACCCTAATCCCCAGTACTTGTGAATATGATCTTATAAATGGCAAAAGAGACTGTGTTTATAATTAAGGTTGAGGAAATTGCTGGGGAGATTCCACCAGGTGGGGAGGTTCCACCAGGTGGGGAGATCATCCTGAATCGCCCAGATGGGCTCATCTAATGTGTTTATAGAAGCAAAGAACCTTTCCCAGCTGTGATCAAAGAGGGCTATGGAAAGGACTTGATCACCTTTGCAGCCTTTGAAGATGGAAAAAGTGAACCACGAGCCAAGGAATGTGGGTGGCCTCGAGAAGCTGGGAAAAGCAAGGAAACACAGCCTCCCTTAGATCTTCCAAAAAGGAATGCAGCCTTGTCAACACCTTAATTTTAGCCCAGTGAGACCTCTATCAGACTTCTGACCTCTAGAACTGTAAGATAAATTTGTATTCATTCCCCAAATTTGTGGTATTTTGGTACAGCAGCAGTAGAAAATGAGTATATTTTATTTTACTTTATCCATTTCAAAATATTATTCTGAGAAACTTCACCAGACAAAGCTGCTCAGGCACAAAAAAATATATAGTTTTTAAAAAACCCTGCCTAAGTAGTGTATGCAGCTGTACTTACAAGGAAAACCTTATGTAATTTGACATTGACACCAGTCAATGTCTAGTGGGACCTAAAAGGAAAAACTCTATTTGTTTTCACAATTATCCAGACGCTCCAGTAAAAATTTCTGTAGCAAAATCACAAGTTAAGTTCTCACTCAAGCTTGGCTTTTCCCTCGACTTTCTTTCTCAGCAGTTCTTATTTTTTCTGGCTTCCACCATTTCCAAATTTGGATTACATTCATATAGGCAATTCATTCATGCAGGAATGAGAGCCAAGGGAAGAGTGTTTTTAATCCTTTTGATTGACATTATTACTTTATGAGCCTTCAAATGAACCCAGCAGCTACTAATATATCATGCTAGGGAATTGTAGGAAAATGATAACCCAATAAAGAGAGCATAAGGCAAAGGAACTGTGTTTCCCCTTCCCGAGGGTGATTGGGTCTCTGGAGATTTCTTGATTGGAATTCTCAGGATCAATTACTAATCTGGTTATAATATGTTAATGCCAAAACAATTTTTACAATAGTTTTAATTTCCTATCTGTTAAATGTAAATAGCACTTTTTGAAGTATTTGACTGACTAAAATTGGTAGTGATATTTAAGTTTTGTCAAGTTCTGGGGAAAGGCCTTATATAATTTAAAAGTGCATTCTTAACTGTTATTTTAGAGTCTGTCAGTTAAAAAAAAAAAAAAAACAAATTATTTGTAATCCAAAAGAATCGTTTCTTTCCTTATGAACAATCACAACCATGAAATAACCAAACTGAGTCTGTCAACAGCAGCCCAGTCTGTCTGCTGTTAGGCATAATTTGCAGTATACTTCCCAGCAAAACATCCACATGCTCTGGTAGCAAGCAGTTTTGTTTAAAGCATGCACTTGGATCTTAAGAGAATGAAAAATTAAAACTGTGGATGCAAACAATGTAAAATTCCAAATTTTTGATCAATTTGCTTTTGAAAATATGCATGAAGAAATATAATCATTCTTTCCCAGGACTAGCTCCTTTGAGTAATGAAAGACAGATGTGCTAAAGATGTCTGTCTCTAGTCCAGGTCGAGAATTATATACAGTGTATAATAAAGTATGATATCTGGATCTTAGACAAAATGCCATGCCAAAACTAGAATGTTGCCAACTTTCCACTGTGCAAGGTCTAATTTAGTTGATAAATCTGCTTTCCATCCTTCACGGATCTCAATGTATTTTCAGGAGTTCAAAAGTAATATTTCTCAGTACTTAGGATATATGGTCATTGTGGCCTCGAGTACATAAAGTTGTATTAAATGACAACTATTTTAACAAGGGGGATTTTAGAATATCTTACAGAGAATTTTCTCGTATGTAAAAAAAAAGTTGTGATGTTAAAATTCAGTTGAAAAATTCTAAAAATTTAAATTGTGCATCATAGAGTTTTCAATTACTTTTTCATTGAAGCAATTGCATTTTCCAACACCTGGAAAACATACCGCTAACAGTAACCCTCAGCTGAGACCATCATTTTATTGGTGTTTTCATATACTAAACAAATCGTAAATGCCTGTGCATTGTAGTGACAAATGGTTTTTTTTTTTGAGACAGGGTCTTGCACTGTCACCTAGGCTGGAGTGCAGTAGTGCAATCTCTGCTCACTGCAACCTCCGTCTCCCGGGTTCAAGCAATTCTCCTGCCTTAGCCTTCTGAGTAGCTGGGATTACAGTCACCTACCACCATGCCCGGCTAGTTTTTGTATTTATAGTAGAGACGGGATTTCACCATGTTGGCCAGTCTATTCTCAAACTCCTGACCTCAGATGATCCTCCCGCCTCGGCTTCCCAAAGTGCTGGGATTACAGGTGACAGCCACTGCGCCTGGCTGACAAATAGTTTTTTAAAAAGGCAGGAAATATTTGCTGGTGATGCAAACGGTTTGCAGTTAGTAAATCTGATTTTCTAAAATTAACTTTAATCTAATAGAGAATGTCATACAATTTCATGCTACTAAAGAAAACCTGTAGGGGTTCACAATAGCCAAAGTGGATTATACTACTACAACATATGTACTCCAAAATGTGTAATAGCACAAACACAGTATAAGTTTGTTTTTTACTCATGTGAAAGTCCAAGGAGGGTGTATCCGGTCAGAGGGTGGCTCTCTTGCAGGTGGTGATCAATGAAGCCGGGTTCCTTCTATCTTGTCGCTCCATCATCACCCAAAGCCTTTTCATCATCCACATCCAGTGGGAGGAATGGGAAAGAGCCCTTGGAGGTGGTATGCCATCTCCTTAAGGCCTTTCCGCAGAGATTGTACTCATCAGTTCTACTTCAATTTCATTGGAAAGGCAGTCACATGGCTACACCTAGCTGCAGAGGAGGTTGAGCCATCTGCCCAGAAATAAAGGGGAGCAGATTTTGTGAGAAGCTCTGCATGGGGTAATTTCTAGTATTGAAATCATTTTAGGTTAATTTTCATGGATGTGAACGAGATCTACAGCTTCTTAGAAAAACAATTCATTCTCAGGGGAAAAAAATCCAAACACCATAGGAAAGCAAAGCAAAAAGTAAAAAATCCCCTCAAGCCCAGAGACAATCACTGTAAACACTTTGTATTATGTATATAAAACATGGGTATATTTGGATCTATGCAAAACAGTCAAATTATGCATACCCATTAATGTATGTTTACATTTTCAGGTAGAAAATCTTCCCTCTTTTAATTATGAGATGCAATTAAAATCAAACAAGAAACAAGCAAATTTTTAAAAAACACATATATTTTAAAAAGGACTTCTGATAAAGTAGTATCTGTTATGGTATTATTTGGCTAATTCTAATTGACTATTCTGGACTTTAATGGCTAAAATAATTCAAAGAGTTGTAGGAATATTGCTCTCTGAATATACTAAATAAAAACAAGGCATCACCTTGCCACAAAAGGTGCTGGCCTAAAGGGCACTGGGCTTCATGATCCAGGCTCTGCCATCATGAGCCACATGACATTAGCTTCCTGTGTTTCTGTTTTCCTGAGGCCCACAAGATCCAGTTAGATCTCTTGCTTTTCTAAAACTTTACAACATATTTGTGAAATAAATCTTCCTCTCTCCCTCTTTTCAGCTTTCAGTACTAAGTATCCTGGATCAAAGAAATACAGGATGATAACGTTGCTTTCAGCTGTTATCTATTACATGTGATGCCCTGATTCTGTGACAGGCCCTCCACAAAACGCATGATGTGTTCTTTCATAATCTTATAATAACTCTGGAAGGTTACTGGTTTCTATTTCCATCAAAGGACATAAAGCCGAAGAAAGTAAGTTACCAAGTCCATACAGCTAACAAGGATGTGATGTAGGGTTTAAATCATCACTGTGACTGCAAAGCCTGAACTTCACTGTTAAGCATCCCTGTGTTCTTGTCACTTGGTGCCATCGATATTTCCTGGGCAGTAAGAGTGTGTCATAGTCCCAACAACAACTCTGTTTCTTCTAAGATGTAAGATTAAAATTTCTCTAAAAGGTTGCTGTAGCTTAACTATATAATTGTTTTGATATATGTGTGTGATGTGTGTTGGGTGAATTTTTTTTGAAAATTTTTTCTGATTATAAAAATATATTTTTTCATTTTAGAAAGTTAAGAAAGGGGCCGGGCGCAGTGGCTCATGCCTGTAATCCCAGCACTTTGGGAGGCCAAGGTGGGCAGATCCCCCTGAGGTCAGGAGTTCGAGACCAGCCTGGCCAACATGGCAAAACCTCGTCTCTACTAAAAATACAAACATTAGCCAGTTGTGGTGGTGGGTGCCTCTAATCCCAGCTACTCAGGAGGCTGAGACAGGAGAGTTGCTTGAACACAGGAGGTGGAGGTTGCAGTGAGCCAAGATTGTGCCATAGCACGCCAGCCTGGGCAACCAGGGCAAAACTCCATCTCAAAAAAAAAAAAAAAAGCAAAGAAAGTTAAGAAAGGGTAGAAAAATTTATATAATAAACAGTAAGGATCACCCATAATCTCACTACTTGGAGAGATTCCTTGATGACATCAGTGTCCACTCCTCAGACCTAGGGAGGAAGGATAGGTTAGCCTAACTAATATAGTTCCTGCCTGGTCCTTTACAGAAAAAGATTTGTGACATATATCACAAAATATTATGGCAAATATTTTAGCCCAGAGAGTTCAATACTGGGTAGTACTAGTAATCTGAGAGATGTTCAATATGAATTCTTTAGAATATCTGGTTTAAACTGCACTCTAGTTTGATGGACCTGCCTGGAGTTATCTGCAAAATTTACCAAACTAGCAGAATCAATTGATTTATGCGAAGAGTGACTTGGAATTGTACATTCGAACATTAGAAAATGTCTACCAGATTTGTGTATGTGTGTGTGTGTGTATGTATTTATAGAAATTAATGTTATGATGTTGAGCTGTTCTTTCAGCGAGTAATTAGTAATCATGCCCTATTCTTAAGAACATCATGGTTTATGATAGAAAAATTGTATCGCCATTGAAGAAAATAATGCTTTTTTATTGCATTGACAAGTTGGCATGTGTCCAACGTATCTAAAAATGGAATCATTTAGATATGTTAGAGGAGAAGTACACATGGCTTGTCCAACCTCTTTTCTACTGCTTAACATTGAATTCTGATCTGCTAAGAGGCTATTTCTTTAATTTCCAGGGACAGCAGTAGCATTTCGATACTTTCTGTGAAACACGGCTGTTAAAAGTATGTCTTCTCTCTCTCTCCCAGTGTTAAGTATAACCAATAATTGCATGCTTATGTGCATAAACCAACCTCTAATTATGTATTTTAGAGGTTTCACAAATGTTAATAATGATTCCCTGTGGGAAAAAATAAACAAATAATAAAAATACAGTCCCTGATATTCCATCACCATAATAAAATCGGGCTCTACAACTTGCTAACCATGTTGCCATTGACATGTTACTTGGAACCCACAAAACTTCCTTGTCCTTATCCACAAAATGGGGGAAATAAGTTTACTTGAATAAAAACCGAATACTTGTGAAGTACTTACACGATGTCTAGTGTGGAGTAAAATATAAATGGAAGCGTTTCAGCCTATACTTACGATGATTGATGCAGGTGGCCTTATAAGCCTTTTCCATCTCTGGACATTAAAGTTGGTGATAGATCAATAAATGGTGCAAAGTGTCTTAATCAATGAGTGGGGGAAAGAGTATTGCATCTTCTGAATTTCCTCAATGAGAAGAAAAAGCACAGCAGTAATCACTAGTGGAAAAGCTACACCTAAAGTCTGCTTCCTCCTTATTCAAGGTCTCCAGAACTGTAGCATCTTAAGAAAAGGAAGTTAAAATATGAAAGAACGTCTAAAGTGGAAGTATAATTTGTAAAAAACAGAGAATTACTTTTTTTGAAAATAGGGAAGGCAAATGCTCCAAACATGTTCCTCTCAAGAAGTCAAATAGAATGAATGGATACCTGCCACGTGTTCTGGAATAAAGGAGAAACACAGGCCATGTCTCTGAAATCATGGGATGCATCTTATGATTCATGCTAATGTTATATTCTCTATCTTATTTTTACATTCGCTATCTTCAAATGTTCTTAAAAATCTCAATGACAAGGTGCACTGTGTGTATTTGAAGGCTTTTTGCCACACTACTGTTTATCAGATGGGAAGCACAGGGGCACAGGAGTTTGTCTACAGTCTACAGACATTGTCACTAAGGAATACATTAACACAGGAGAGAAAAGAACCTGTCGCCTTGAACGGCATCCAAACAGTCATAATGATAATTTACGGAGTTAATGTGATATTGACAAGTCACCATTAAAATAATCCTTTGGGAAAATTGTTAGATATCTGCTGTAAGGTTATCTTTCAAGGGAACCAGCAACAACCTTCATCTTAGGAAATAGTTATGTAATGAAAAGAATGAGGATTTTGCAGTTAATGTATTCTAAACCTAGGTCTGCCATTTACTAGTTGAAGGAAAGTATATAACTTCTCTGAGCCTCTTCATCTACAAATGGCGATAACAATAAAGAGTTATTTAAAGGATCAGAAATAATGAGTATAAAATGCTTAGCTTGGAGTGGGGTGTGGTGGCTCACACCTGTAATCTCAGCACTTTGGGAGGCTGAGGTGGGTGTATCACTTGAGGTCAAGAGTTCCAGACCAGCCTGGCCAACATGGTGAAACTCCGTCTCTACTAAAAACACAAAAATTAGCTGGGCATGGTGGTGCATACCTGTAGTCCTGGCTACTCGGAAGGCCAAGGCCAAAAAAAAAAAAGAAAAGAAAAGAAAAAAAATGCCTAACTTGGTTACTGCACACACTGGATGCTCAGTATAATATAATTATACTTTGTAAGGTTTTAATCATTCATTAATATATTCACTTACTCATTTTGGTAGAATTGTGTGTTGCTGAGACAAGGTGAAAAGTATAGTCTAAATTCCATTCTTGACACACATTTTATTGATACCTACAAACAGAAGTTTCTTCAGATAATCAGTATAGATCACAGTTTTCACTGGCCATAAAATAACTCTGAACAATTTGAAGAATTTGTTATCTACAAAACAATGAGGTTAGAATTCCATTAGGCTCTGTGTGCATGTAGGTCTATCTCAAACTAGTTATTGAGCTTTCAGTATGCAAACAAACAAACAAAAAAAGCATCATACTAGCTTACAGAATGAAAAGGGCTGGCATAAAATAGAACTATAAAATTGCTATTTCTAGTGTGTAAGGGGCTCACTTCTAAGGGGGATAAAACAGTAAGTATGCAGGAATGCTAGTGTATTTGTTTTTGAAAAATAGAATGAATGCAGGCTCTAGGAATAGGTAGTCTCAAAGCTTATGAATAAAATGTCAACATAAATGGAATACTTGCTAGAAACATGAAGCCCCCAAATAAAACTCTGTAGTGTCAGCTCCAAAATTGCTATGCAGGAGGAGTCTAAGACCATCTGGGAGGAAGGAGGGCCAAACAGACTTCCCATGAAAATTTCTTTACCTGTACGTAGATTTTACTTGGGGTGGTGGTGGCGGTGGTGGTGAAGGAGATATGGAGAATGTTTAACCACAAACACTATCCACCACTCCCACCCAGTGTCTCCTTAAAATGTGAATTTTAGAATTGGTTTTATCCTTATATTTGGAACCTGAAGTTTGTTATTTTAATATATATTGAGCACCTTACAAGTAAGGTGCCAGGCAAAGACACAATATCTTTTCCCAGGGGGCATGGGTTCCAGCCTATGGGATAGAGACCTGAAAACAAGTACCACGTGTCATAAGCATCCGTGTGGACTTGTTTCTTTCTAATACACTATAAACTGGGTGGAAATCAAGTTTCCATTCAGAATAGGCAAGGTAGTTTTCACAGAATTGGGGTTGTTGCAATCAATTTTGAAGGAGTCTTTCTCCCCAGTACAATTTCTGTAAAACCAAGCTAAATTTCAAAGCACATGTTCCCTATAAATATTATCTTTACTAGTAAATTTTAAAAATGACTCAAAATGACAAAAGCTTTGCCCATAACTCTCCTGAAAATCCACAGATTGAAAAAAAATCACTGGTGCCTTAACATTCCACTGAAAGAAAAAGAAAATACTTTGGCTGATCATAGCTAATTTAGTTAATAAGGGCCCCATGAAAGCTAAACCTTATTTTAAAAAATGCTGAGAATAGTGAGTGATTACCATAAGCCAAGACAGCACTGGGTGACTTACACACATTACCTTTATCAGAATTCTACAGAATACTTCTTATACAAATTTATATGTTAAAGCCCTAAATTATTCTTCTCAATGACAGTTTTAATTTCCAAGATTGTCCTTCCCTTCAGCTACCAAGTATCAATCCAAGAGCAGGGTTTAGAAAACAAAGCCCTAAAACATTTAATTTCCTTTTGGTTTTGGTTTTATGTGGGATCACAAATATTTGGCTTAGAATTGATAGCTTCTACTGTGCCTTAAGAGAGTCAAATTCTAATGTGACTCTCTGAAACGTTTTCCAAAGACTTGAGGCTGTCAGTATAATATTGACTAGATAAAGAAATAAACTTTACAGAAGTATAAATGTGCTTTTCTCCTTTTGCCAAAAAGTAGTTAGTTGAATGTTACTGGGCTGATAGTAAATACAAATCAAAGAAAAGGAAAATAAGGAAGAAGTATTTAGTTCAAGAGGAAAATTCTTAATGATATATTGAATAGAACATTTACATCTCAGGTTTAACCAATACCAAATCAAACACATTTCAGATCTCAAGAGATCAAGATTATCCTGGCCAACATGGTGAAACCCTGTCTCTATTAAAAATACAAAAATTAGCTGGGTGCAGTTGTGGGCGCCAGTAGTCCCAGCTACTTGGGAGGCTGAGGCAGGAGAATCGCTTGAACCCAGGAGGCGGAGGTTGCAGTGAGCCAAGATCACGCCACTGCACTCCAGCCTGGCGACAGAGAGAGACTCTGTCTCAAAAAAAAAAAAAAAAAATACACCTCAGATCATGTACTGTAATGAACAGAACTATAGGGGCTGGGTAGCCCAGTCTGTTCATTTTATCGATGAGGCAGCAAATCCAAAGAAGAGAAGAGTCTCCACAGGCTGTGCAGCGTGAAGACAAACGCAGGTAGGGCTAGAGTAGAGTTCTCCACGCTCCTTTCCATTGCCTTTTCCACTGGACTTGTTTTTCTTTTTGTTGGTGTATGTGGTATTTGTATGCAGAGTTCCCAAGGATCATTCTCAAAATGTATGATGCTGGTTATACCTCTGCATTTTCCTCATTCTATTGTTTTTCTCAAGTACCTCTTAACTTAAATAAAGGTCACTCAAGATTCCAAAAACATGCTGTCATTTTTCTACAGCAGGAATGCCCTTATTCCATTGGATACTGGAAAATTCCAATTTGTAATGACAATAACAAATGATTCATTGCAAAGCCAGGATAAAACATGATCAGAGTTTAGTAGGGGGATGGGCATGCCAACCTTGGGAATGGCTAAGAGTCGATAATGGCATAAACTCAAAAGAGTATGCTCCCATTTTTATTAATTGATGGGGGCACACAACTAATAAATAATAAAAGACAATGATTAACTTATTCGTTACCAAATGTATAAATTCATTTAGTTTTCTGGGTTTTATTTATTTATTTATAGCATTTTATATAACTAACTGTCCTCCCCTTTTTGAGTGTGTTTTCCCTTGGCTTCCTGGACACTTCATTACCAGTTGTCCCATTTTCCCCACAGATTTCTCCCTTCATCTCTCTCCTTCGGATGCCTCATCTAGGTACTGCTGAATATTATCTTTCTCAGATGCTCTTATTTCCTACTCTCTCTCTCTCTCCCCTCTCTCTCCTTCTCTGTCCTGATTTCTCTATGGAACAATAATTTTGCATATTAAACACCCACAGAGAGCTTCCACTATATATTTCCAAGGCTTCTCAAACTTTGTGTGTCAAAAATGAACTCATTTTAGGTACAAACGTCACCCTCAAGGAAGTGGAGCATAATTCCCCATTTCTTAAGTGCGGGCTGTACATAGAGACTTCCTTCCAAAGAGCACAGTAGAATAAAGTTGGGGGGAGTGTAAGTTTATGTGGAGAAACCTGACAAACCCTGCCACAGCCTGGTGACCAAGATCAACACCAACAGTGGTAAGTCATGATAAGTCATATTGACACATATACCCTTACTATCCTGTGATGAACATGGTACCCTTACTGCCCTGTGATCTCCGGAAACCCATACCTAGACTAATCATGAGAAAAATATGAGACAAATTCCAATTGAAGGACTTTCTACAAAATACCTGACCAGTACTCCTCAGCACTAACAAGGTCATCAAAAACAAGGAAAGTCTGAGAAACTGTCACAGCTGAGAGGAAACTAAGGAGACATGGCAATTAAACATAACCCACTATTCTAGGTGGGATTCTGGAACAGAAAAAGAGGGATGCTAAATAAAAATTAAGACAATATGAGTAAAGTACGAACTTCAGCTAATTACAATGTATTCATATTGGTTCATTAATTGTAAGAAATGCATCACACTAATATAAGACTTTAATAACAAAGGAACTGGGTGTAGGGTATAAGAAAGCTTTCTGTGCTACCATTAGAATTTTTCTGTAACTCAAAAACTATTCTAAAATAAAAATTTTATTTTTAAAAAATTTATCATGTTGCCTTCCCAGCCTTTTTACTCGACTTACGTTCTGTATTTCTGCCCATGTAATTATGATGGAGCAAGTGGGGCTTTGCCCCAAGGATCCACGTTTATAAGGCATACAGATGTTAGTGAAGTTTTATTAATTTTGAAATTTAACATCTAAGTTAAATTACACATCAATAAAAAAATAGTTAAAATAGGAAACTTCCAGAGAGTTCCTATCATTAACAACAAAAATCTGGGTACCATACCATGAAATGCAGAGTTGATTAGAGGCAATCCAGAGTGGAGAGGTCAAAGTGGACCCACTATGATTCTGATTCAGAAAACGGTAAATTTATTTCTCTATAACTCAACTGGACTGACTCATTAGGACCACCTCACAGGGCCTTCTACCTCTTTTGCTTGCCATTTTACATTTATTAGTTTCTCCAATTAAATTCTACACTCATCTCCCTGGTTAAATAAGTGCCTATTGAATACATTCACAGTCTTCACCTTTTTCTTCTTTCTACTTGTCTTCTCAGATTTAATGTCTCAAGCAGGCTCAGTGACCAGCTGCATGAAGTAGCACCTGGTCTGCCACCCTCCCCTGTCCTGGTGGCCCCTGCTGTGGTCTGGATGGACCCAGTTGGTCACAAACATGCTGAGCCTGTGTTCATACCATGAAGCACTGCTGAATTCATCTGTTCTCTCAGGTTCTGTACTTCTCCCCTGCTGACCTCCCAGTGGTGGCCTCTAGTGCTGGTGTTCTGCTCACTCTTCAGCCTCTGCTTCCTGATCTCTGTTCTCTTCCAGTTCTCTTACCACATCCACATTACTTCCAGGACATACAGAAACTTCCAGAACCCTTGCACTCCAAATATAGGCCCTGGAAACCAAGAATAGTATCTCAGGCCCATATACTTAAACCCCTTCTTTAACATGGGCAATTATAGTTTCATCCACTGCTGTATTTCCAGGTTGCCATGTTGCCCTAGAATGATGCTGAATGCAAACATTTCTGAAGGGGCCATGCCATAGGAAAGAAGGAGCAAATCCTCTGGCTTTGGGGTTATTCCAAAGCTATTGGGGTTCTTCTACCACTGTGAGTGTCATCAGTAAGTCCTTCTTCACCTTTGTAAGAGAGCAGTGGAGCATGGACTAGATTCACCAAATTGGTCAGCTTTCATTCTTTTCTTCATGCTTCATTGTACTCACGTGCTGTCTCTGTCCTTGTTCTCATTCTCCTCTTGCCCTAGACTCGACTTGTTCTTTTCTCCTTTCCCCCCGACTCGATTCCTCCCCTTAGACATAGAAAGGACTTTTATTCCCCTTACCTCCCTCACAGGAATTGCTCTCACTTATGTCATAGATGTATCCTTCCCTACTGTGTAGTTATATTACATCTTCACGCCTTTGGGGAAGCCTAGGAGGGAGAATCATTTGAACCAAGGAATTCAAGACCAGCCTGGGCATCATGGTGAAACCCCACCTTTACAAAAAATACAAAACTTAGCCAGTTGTGGCAACGGGCACCTGTAAGTCCCAGCTACTTGGGAGGCTAAGGTGGGAGGACTGCTTGAGCAACCTCCACAACAGCAACCTCTGCTGTGGAAGTTGTGCTTTAGTCCTCTGTATATGACTTAATATTCAAAGCCTAGATTTGGAAATTCTGGAAAAACCCTTTTAGTGCTCATTAAGCCAGGCTCTTACAAATAATAATAATAAAAAACTTCTTTGGAGATTATCATCTCACCATAGACTTCAAAAATATCTATTTTGAAATTCAAAGCAGAACATTGATTTCTTTGGTCTTGGCAGTGTCTGCCCTTTGCTGCCCTTGGAAATAAGATCAGGTTTAGGTCTGAATCTTGACAGCAGAAGGGCTGCCATGGACAAACCTCCATTACTCAGAGGAATAATGCAATAGGTTATACTTAAGCTATTATCCCAAAATAAATGTCTTTATTCTCCTTGGCTCAGATTCTAGCAATGAAGGTGATGGCTTTGGACAGAACTTCCATTGTCCTAGTTATCAAGGCAAGTAACAATGACATTTTGTTTAACTGCTTTCTCTGATTTCATATTCAATTAAATATCAAGTATTGTCAATTCCATCACTATACTTTTCCTACCACTTTTCCTTCCTCCCAATTTCCATTAATTCTCCCCTTACTTCTCACCTAGAAGTCTTTACACCTTCAGTTTCTTTCAGAGATTCTTTCTTCAGGTTTGGAACATGCAACTTGGGGTGCTGTAAACCTTAGAGCCAATTCTACCTCCACATTTGCTAGTTTGTGAATTTGAGCAAGTTTGAAACCTATATTTCCTCGCCCTTATAAGGCTGTCAGGAGGACAAAATAAGATAATGCATCATGGTGTCTAGTACAGAGCAAGGCAAATGCTTGCCATTATTATTATTATTATTCTGCTCAAATGTCAAAATGTTTCATACAATCCATGAAAGAGATCGACATTAAAGGCAAGGTAGGCTTCAGAAAAGTGTAGCAGTGGGGAAAGATCATGCACATGGGTGTCACCGGAAGCACAGAGTGGTAAGAAAACAAATGGAAGCAGACAGGGTCAGGGAGGAAGGGAGAGAAATGTTGAAGAGGTGGACTCAGAGTTGGTATTTTATTTCACAAGCATTGAAGAGACGTTTCCTTTATACAACAGTGTTGTGCATGTGTAGTGTGTGTGTGTGTGACTCTAAAATTAAAGCAGGAGGTTCAAAAGATAGCAAAAATGAATGGTTCCAACAATTAAACATGCTTACATTTTCTAAATATGAAGCAAACTTCAGATTTTCTAAAAGAGATAAATCCTTACAGATGAAGGTGAACTATCAAAATCTCCCCACCCCATTCTATCAACAAAATATTTCATTTAGTTTGTACGTAATGTCTGTTAAATATTTTAATTTTTTTAACCTTAATTTTAGCTTTGCAATTAGACTCTCCTGCCTTCAAATACTTTTACTGTCAAAACCCAAGAGAAAGGGAGAAAGAAATTGCCAGCAGAATAAGATTTGGAAAAAGCCAGGGATAAAATCTTAAGGATGAGAGGCATGAAAAGAAAATATGCTTATGCAAAATGGCAATAAATGAATGCACATACTTAGAATAAACATTCGATGACTGCCCCACCCCTAGACAACAAATAACCCAAATAGAGGAATAAGACATACAATTAGTCAAGTAAGAAACTGAATCCATTTCACATTCAAAAGCAAAAGGCTCCAAGTGAACATGGTTCATTGACAGTCATGTTGGGAAGAATTCATGATTCAGCTCGTCAGGTAATCAATTGCCAAGCTTTCAGCAGAAAAGAATTGTACCTTATTTATTGTGTCAGTTCCAGTCACCAACACATAATTGGGCTTCAGTAAACTCATTGAACTAAACTAAATGAAACACCTGAGAGTTAGAGAATATGAACTCTGGCCATGGGAGTGAGCTGACTTTTCACCAACGTTTGAAAACAGGTCTGTATTATCCTCCCTCAGCTAAATGATACCGTAGAACTGGTTGAGGTGAGTCTTGCATCACTTTACATTCTGACTGAGGAAAGTTTATAGGCTTGTTTTTTCTTTTGTTGGCCCTCCTTTGTAAAGAGAATTTATCACGACTTTAAATGAGCTCAAGGTTCCAGTTGTTTCCTTCTGCTCAGGTTATCAGGAGCTGCACAAAATGGGCTGGTACTTGGGACACTTTGTTGTCCCAAAAAGACGATATTCAAAGTCTGGTTCTACTAACTCCATTCTCCTTCCTATAAGATCCTCCCTAAGAGACTGTCAGCTGTTCTGCAAGGAGTTCAGAATTACTAATGATGGATGACTGAAGAAAATGAAAAAGGTTGAGAATGCTAGGATAGGCAGATTACTAAAAATTAAAAACTTCAAATAATGTTTTGTATCTTTTACCCCATGTCCTCCAGGCTGTTAATTACCTGCTTCAGTGTACAAGAAAAATAGGACCTAACTCCCAGTGGATGAGCATCCTTTAAACCTTTATGATGCACTTGAATTACAGCTATTAATAGCGAGCTCATGGAAGAATGAGTAAGACATTCCTACTCATTAAAGTTCTCCCAAATGATACATCCAAAACTTTAAGTTCCTTAAGTGACTGTAACTTTCCATTAATTAAAAAGGAAGAAAGTTTCCTTTTTAAAAAATTTCTAGGAAATGGGGCCTTGAAATTCGTCTTCTCCAAAAAAATGGTCAATTCATTTGTGACTAATTATCTAAGGTATTTTTCTCTTTTCTTCTCTGTCTCCCATTATTGTAGTGGAAGAAGGAGTGTGAGTTGAGTCGTCCTATTCTTTATTTCTAGGCTTCTCCAGGAGTTTATATGGATCAGTGAAGACTAGTAAGGATTTAAAAAATGTGAAGACATAACAAGTGTTGAAACCATTATTATTTATATCTTTTTTGCTACTGCTGTTACCTTGCTAATTTCCATTTCACATGTTAACTTTCCATTTTCAGTCAGTGGTTTTCACCTGCTCAAAAGTCTTAGTTTCTATCAATGCTCACTGTTAAATATCAGATAAGTAACAAAAGTTCTTAAATTTACATGGAGGTAAAAATAAAATAGTAAAGAAGGGCCGGGTGCCGTGGCTCACGCCCATGATCCCAGCACTTTGGGAGGCCGAGGCAGTTGGATTGCTTGAGGCCAGGAGTTCGAGACCAGCCTGGCCAACATGGTGAAACCCCATCTCTACTAAAATTATACAAATTAGCTGGGCATGGTGGCGCATGCCTATAGTCCCAGCTACGTTGGGAGGCTGAGGCACGAGAATTGTTTGAACCCAGGAGGCAGAGGTCGCAATGAGCCAGGATCGCAGCGCTGTACTCCAGCCTGGGCAACAGAGTGAAACTCTGTCTCAAAAAATAAAATAAAAATAAAAATAAAATAAAATAGTAAACAAGGAGGGGGAGAGGTCTGCTCCTTGAAGAACTATCAAACCCATTTTGGGGATGTCTTCATCCGAGGACAACTCTGATTACCTGGATTTTTCACCAGAAAGATCTAAAGAGAAAACCAAATTTTTTTATTTTTTGCAACTTCTGTTTTGGATTCAGGTTTGTGCAGGTTTGTTACATGAGTGTATTGCATGATGCAGAGATTTGGGGTACAAATGATCCTGTCACCCAGGTAGTGAGCATAATGCCCAGTAGTTTTTCAGCCCATGTCCTCCCCCCAGTAGTCCTCAGTATCTGTTGTTCCCATCTTTATGTCCATGTGTAATCAATGTTTAGCTCCCAGTCATAAGTGAAACATGTAGTATTTGCCTTTCTGTTTTTGCATTAATTTGCTTAGGATAATGGGCTCCAGCTGCATCCATGTCAATGCAAAGGACATAATTTCTTTCTTTTTTATGGCTGTCTAGTATTCCACGGTGTATATATACCACATTTTCTTTAACCAATCCACTGTTGTTGGGCACATAGATTGATTCCATGTCTTTCCTATTGTAAATAGTGCTCTGATGAACATTTGAGTGCATGTGTCTTTTGATAGAACTATTTATTTTGCTTTGGGTATATACTCAATAATGGGATTGCTGGAGTAAATAGTAGCTCAATTTTAGGGTCTGCAAACCTAGTTTTCTTAGTTTGAAAAGCAGTTATATAATTTCATTATTATTCAGTTTGTAAATCTGGAATCATTTCTCAATAGGATGATAGCGTGTTTAAAAAAAAAAGACAAAGAAAATCTGCACATTTAAATTCTAATCTGCTGGGCTCTTAAAAGAGCCCTGTTCAATTTGTTTTGTTTTGCTTTCTCACACAGCTGAGATACCACAGCTTTGTAGCATCTACAAAAGATTACTAAGGTGAACTGAGGAAGTTGGTGATTGGAAAGGAGAACTTTCCAGTTTTATTTTTATTCAGATTGCTGATTGATTAGGCTGCAGCACAACCTGAAATTTGGAGGAGATGAGGTTGGTCACTGTGTAGGTTGAAGGAATCCTGCAGAGAAAATGAGTAAAAATCAGAGCCCAAACCAAATCCACGTGTTTTCTATGCACTAATCCCCAGGAGCTTTAAATATATAAAACATGTGGAAAGACATAATCAAGTAGCTATAAATTCCATCATAGAAGTTTTCCAGTGGAACCGGGCAATCAGTCCATTCAAAATAAACCACAACAGGGATTCTTGATAGTGGAAAACATTACAAATAACTTGCAAGCTGGCAAGAAATTACAGCCAATAAGTGTGCTCTAAGAATAGTAGATACCTATAATAAATGATTTCCAAAGGAAATTCCAGTTATTAGAAGGCCAACAAAAGATGTGGGGATGACTTTAGTTCCAGCATGCTCTGTTTCTCTCCACTGGCTTGTGTTAAAAGGAAGAACTGTTTTTTAATTCCCCATTTCAAGTAGTTCCCATGCTTTAATATAGTCAGAAAATGTGCATGTTTTCCCCATAATGTAAAAGAGGGCCTCATTCTTTAAGAAAAGAATGGGAATTGCAAACAATTATTACCATTAGCATGTCTAGAGAGGATCATATTTCTATATGTTGAAAGACACATTCACAGAGTTTATAGATGAAGCCAGGTGGTAGAAATAAGGACTAGTCCTTTAAGAAGTATAGGCATATGGCCGGGTGTGGTGGCTCATGCCTGTAATCCCAGCACTTTGGGAGGCCGAGGCAGATGGATCACCTGGGGTCAGGAGTTTGACAGCAGCCTGACCAACATGGCGAAACCTCATCTCTACTAAAAATTCAAAAAATTAGTCGGGCATGGTGGCGGGTGCCTGTAATTCCAGCTACTTGGGAGGCTGAGGCAGGAGAATAGCTTGAACCTGGGAAGTGAAGGTTGCAGTGAGCCAAGATTGCACCACTGCGCTCCAGGCTGGGCAACAAGAGCAAAACTCCATCTCAAAAAAAAAAAACAAACAGAAAGAAAGAAAAGAAAAAAGAAATATAGGCATATAAGGCATACATTTGCTTTGATTGCCCACTAACAGGCCCTGGAGATTTGAAGTCAGACAATACCCTGGCCTTTCTGTCAGTGATTATTCCTGAGTGGAGGATAGGGACAAATACATATGTTATCATGTCACCATATCATTTGTGCAATAAGAGAGGCAGGCAAAAAAGCTCCAAGGAGAGACATCTAAAACACTCTGGGAGGCAAATTGCTTAAACTTCTGTGACCTGGATTTTCTCATCTGAAAAATAGCAACAAGGATAACCAGACTGTGGAAATATTGAAAGGATCAGATGAATCATATTATAATGAAGAATGCCATACAAATGTGATCTATTGTTAATATACTTCTTAAACAAGGGTGTCCAATCTTTTGGCTTCCTTGGTCCACATTGGAAGAAGAATTGTCTTGAACCATAGCTGAAATACACTAACACTAACAACAACTGATGAGCTAAAAAAAAAAAAAATCACAAAAAAACTCATAGTGTTTTAAGAAAGTTTACAAATTTGGCCGGGCGCGGTGGCTCATGCCTGTAATCCCAGCACTTTGGGAGGCCGAGGCGGGAGGATCATGAGGTCAGGAGATCAAGACCATCCTGGCTAACATGGTGAAACCCCATCTCTACTAAAAATACAAAAAATTAGCCAGGCGTGGTGGTGGGCACCTGTAGTCCCAGCTACTCAGGAGGCTGAGGCAGGAGAATGGCGTGAACCCGGGAGGCGGAGCTTGCAATGAGCCCAGATGGTGCCACTGCACTCCAGCCTGAGTGACAGAGTGAGACTCAGTCTCAAAAAAAAAAAAAAGTTTACAAATTTGTGTTGGGCTGCATTCAAATCCATCCTGGGCCGCATGCAGCCTTTGAGACGTGAATTGGACAAGCTTGTTCTAAGATAAAAAGCCTTTAATATGTGCTAAGCACTGTTATTAGCTATTTGCATATATAAATCAATCATCTCAACCACCCTACAAGGTAGATACTATTGTTAGTACTTCACAAATGAGGAAACTGAGGTCCAGAAAGATTAGGTAACTTCTGCACAGTTACACAGCTAAGTTTCAAACCCAGGCATCTGGCTCCAAGCAGAGGATTTACATCGAAGTTATTGATGCTTAAGCTTTGGGACTTCTCCTTTGCATGTGCCACACCAAGACTCTAGGTGGGGTCCCAGTAGTATCTTCATATGGCCATATGTACTTGTAAAATTTGCAAAAGTAAGACATTTTATCCAATTACTTCAGAATATTCTCCTTTTTGATCCAACTTCAGATCCCTCATGTTTCCCCCCTTGCCAGGTAGAGTTGGAGTAAACATGTCATTGTTGAAATACAGCTAAGGGCTAGTTGAGCTGATGTTGATGACACATTCACTTTGGGTTTAGTGAGGTCTCTTTATGTAGCTTGCAGTCACTCCCATGACTGGTTGATGGGGAGGCCTCACATGCTAGTGAGGATAGAGACAGAATCCAGAGGTTTGTCTGACTCTATTGAAAATTCTCCTTACCCTACACTCCTTTCATGTGTTCAGTAATCCATAAACAGTTTTCTTAATTCTTTAACTGAGAGGCATGATAGTCTATCTTCAGCCACCAACAGCATTTGGCACTATAACTCGTGTCCGACTTGGCTTTAACACACCTTTCTAGGTTACGTCCCCTCTAGATTTCCCTTTACACCATGCTCCAGCCAAAGGGCACTTCTTCCTTTGCTGGGCCATGCTCTTTGCTCTTGCTTAGGCTTTTATTAATTTTCTTGCTGACATGGCACGAAATCTGACATTAGCAAAGATAACATACACTCCTAATTCACCATAAAAAACATCAGCGTCACACTGGTTAGTGGGCGTTAGCATTTAAAATAAGTCAATAGACAAGAAAACTTGAAATGCCAGAAATCTTACAGCTTATATATAAAAAAGGAACTAGAGTTTTTTAGATTTGATAAAAATTCTAAATATATATATGGTATTACCAATAATGGAGTTTGAAGCTGAAAGTTTTCTAAACTATCAGTAACTATAATATTGGCTAATAATATTAACCCCTCACAATGGTGGAAAGACTGAATTTGTATACTATTCTTGCCAAAATAGTGATATAAAAGTTGTTATAGGCCAGGCACAGTAGCTCACACCTGTAATTCCTTTGGGAGGCTGAGGTAAGAAGATTGCTTGAGGTTAGGAGTTCAAGACCAGCCTGAACAACATAGTGAGAACCCCATCTCTACAAAAAAAAAATGTTGTTATGTGCAGCAAAAATTACAGTAGAAGTAGTATAAGGTGTATCAGCTTGCAGAAAGTCTTTGAAAACTGTAATGTTATTTCTTTTGTAACCTTTTATAAATGTTTCATACCTAACGTTTTTTTTCTATCCTTAAAGAGAGTTCCACAAAATGTATAAGATTTAGGACTGGCCAGGCATGGTGGCTCACACCTGTAATCCCAGCACCTTGGGAAGCTAAGTCGTGAGGATTGCTTGAACTCAGAGTTCGAGACCAGCCTGGGCAGCATAGCAAGACCCCATCTCTACAAAAAATAATTTAAAAAATGAGCTGGGTGTGGTGACATATGCCTGTAGTCTCAGCTATTCAGGAGGCTGAGGTGGGAGGATCACTTGAGCCCAGGAAGTCAAAGCTGTAGTGAACCATGATTGCACCCCTGCAACAGAGCAAGACCCTGTCTCAAAAACAAAACAAAACAAAACAAAATAAATACAGGACCAAAAAAACTTGGGTTTGTCTCATGTTTTTTTCCCTAACCTGTTTCCCCAATCCATTTTCTCTAACCCATTTTTTCCTAACCCAATAGCTTTCAGTTTAAGCTGTTCTGATAGTCACATACTGCTTTGAATGAACATATTGCTTTGTTATATGAATTTTGAGTGCTTACATTGATGCTTTAAATGAACCAGAGGGAGACAGGAGCACAGACTGAATAGTGTTCTGCTGGGAGTGACCAGACTGTGTAGTCCTGCCTCTAGACAGCTGTGTGTGTCTTGAATCCTAGTGCCTCCTTCCTCTAGGTAAGTAAAGTAGTGCCTTCCACTGCATGGTCTGCAATGATTGTTCTTGGCTCTGGGTTCTGTGGGCCTCTGATAACTACATGAAAAATATTCTTTCTCTTTACTCTGTTATTTTTAGTTTGGCTAATAGGAAATGAATGTGGTTATTTGAAGAGCAGAAAGCAAATAACCAATGATTTCCTGCCTTACTGCTTAAATTTGCTTATCACTCTATTACCTGCATCATTAAGGCTTATTAGTATTACTAAGTATTAAATATATTGGTCAGTTAGAAACTCTAACAAAATCAATTGCTGTGAGTTAAAGAAAAGCAAAGCAAGTTTCTGGGGCCAAAGGAGGCCAAGCAAAAATCAAAATGCAATAGTAAATGTGGCTCTGGGAAGTAACAAGCCAGGTTGATGGATTACTTTACACCTAAAGCAAAATTATCACCACCAGAGACCTAGCCATCCCAAGTAACAGCTTAGGTCTGTGGTTCTCAATGCCAACTGAATATTAGAATCACCTGGACTTTAAAACCTCAAGTGTCCTGCCCCGCTCCCTTCTGAGAGTCTGATTGCGTTTCCCAGGTGATCCTATGTGCAATTAGATCTGAGCACCTCTGGTCTAGGTGTTATGCTTTCTGGGGCAGTGGAGAGGCTGGATGCTTATAAACCTTTTCTTAAACAAAGGCTAATATCAGAGCTGGATCCATTTAGTAAACGAATTCAGTTAAATATAGCTCTCCCAAAAGGAAAAGTATTTTAAGCTATTATTAGTCATTTATACTTTAGTGCAACTCTGTTCAATAAATAGAAGTTTCTATGATGATGGAAATGTTCTATATTTGTGCATCTGCTTTCTTAGTCCACTAGCCTCATGTGTCTATTGAGCACTTGAAATGGGGCTAGAATAACTGAGTGACTGAATTTTAAATTTCATTTTAACTCGTTTAAACATAGCTTTTATTGGTATGGCTACCAATAAAATGGCTTTTATTGGTATGGCTACCATGTTGGTCAGTGCAGTTCTCGTGTGAATGGGTAATGAGTAAAGTGATAGAGTAGGGGTTACTGTACGCCTGAGGAGAGGAGTGAGAAGGAAGCCTGAGGATGGAAAAAAAGGGAGTAAATGAGATCAGGTTCACTGTGAAAACTCCATAGAAAGAGCAGAGGAGAAGCTATAGCAAAATGTGGCTTTGGGAATGCCTATCATTCTTGGTGCCACCCCAAAATAATGTTGAAGAGAAATTTTTGAGCTGGGGACTTTGGCTCTGATCTGCCCCACCTCTCTTCTACAGACTAGTGCCTGACCAAATAGTAAAGCTCACAGAAGCCCTTGCTGCTGGGAACTGTTACTAGGAAAGCAGCAAGGAGAAGTGCAAAGAGTAAGACACTGGTGCTTACAAGCCAAAAAAAAAAGTCACCTGGTATCTCAGAATCACTGTTGCTTCATAGCACAAGTGGTAAGACATGAGTGTCTACTCAGTGCCATTCAACACATCTGATGTTGCCAAATCAGATCAGACTATAGATGGAAGCCCCTTGGACCCTAAGAAAACCACTGAAATTATTGATTATTCCTGTGGAAAGAGCTGATCCCACTTAAATACTACCCCTTCGAGAGGTATTGTGAAAGAACTTCCATAGGTGCATGGGTGATTCAGTGGTAGAATTTTCACCTGCCGTGCGGGAGGTTCAGGTTCATTTCCTGGCCTATGCAACATGGCATCCCATTTTGGATGGGCATGGTGGCTCACACCTGTAATCCCAGCACTTTGGGAGGTCGAGGCAGGCAGATCACTTGAGGCCAGGAGTTCGAGGTCAGCCTGGCCCTCATGGTGAAACCCTCTCTCTACTAAAAATTAGCAGGCCTGGTGGCGCACGCCTATAGTCCCAGCTACTCAGGAGGCTAAGGTGTGAGAATCACTTGAACCTGGGAGGCGGAGGTTGCAGTGAGCCGAGATTGCACCACTGCACTCCAGCCTGGAGGACAGAATGAGACTCTGTCTCCAAAAAAAAAACAGAGAAAAAAAGAACTTCCAGGCCAGGCGCGGTGGCTCATGCCTATAATCCTAGCACTTTGGGAGGCTGAGGCAGATGGATCACGAGGTCAGGAGATCGAGACCATCCTGGCTAACATGGTGAAACCCCGTCTCTACTAAAAATACAAAAATTAGCCAGGCGTGGTAGCGGATGCCTGTAGTCCCAGCTACTCGGGAGGCTGAGGCAGGAGAATGGCGTGAACCCGGGAGGCGGAGCTTACAGTGAGCTGAGATGGCACCACTGCACTCCAGGCTGGGCGACAGAGCGAGACTCTGTCTCAAAAAAAAAAAAAAAAGAATTTCCAGAGACATGAAGAACATAAAGTCTGCAGACGTCAAGACTGGAAGGTATTTTCTAAGCATAAATCTTGGTCCTATGATGTTACAGGCCAAAAGAATGAGGGTCGTGATCAACTCAGTATACCACTGGCGGCTATATGAGTAAGCAATAAAACTGTTTCTCATAAATGCAGAATTTTGACAAACTGACGAAACTGCATCTGCCACCCAGAAGGAATGCTGAGGGCAGTCGTGCCCCAAGCGCAGTGTTTCTTGTGATTAGGTACATCTGAAGCCTGTTAGTAACAATATGAACATGTGATCAATTAAGCAGCTGACCAGTTGTTACCTCCTCCTCCTCGCTCTTGTTACCCAATAAATAGGAGGGGCTGTGGAAGCTCAGGGGCTGCCTTTGCTCACTGGAAGTGGGGAGCTCTCTTCTTCCCCGGCTCCCCTTCTTTTAAAACAGTTTCTTTTGTTTTTTGTTATAATTTCTAAGTTCGTCCCTTCGTTCAGTTTGTAATGATGATCTCAGGCAGTAACAACAGTAACTGCTATAATGACGGTCTCAAGTAACCGTGGCAGTTGGCCACACTATGACAGAGCCTATGGCAGGCCAGTCAGTAACATTTTGTAAATGGCTACCTACACTATTAATTCTCATGAACTGTTCTTTGCCTCTAGTCTTTACCCTATTCCAGAACTAGCGAGTTGATTGCATCAGTCTCTGAGTAATATTTTTTAAAACTTGACAATATGCATTGACAAGGAGTTTATCTAGTTAAATAATTCCTATTTAAATACCTGGTTAATGATATTTGGGTCTTATATCTACCCTCAAATCAATTTTATATTTTTAATGACACTACAGGTCAATTCCTTTTAAGAAAAATTGGCAAAGAAATATTTTTATGTTTTATTTGGATAATGGTCCCAGAGAGTCCTGGCACACATTTTGACAGAGTGAAAAAGGTTCAGGAAAAAAACCCACAAGCATAATGAAAACAGAGGGGAACGGTAAAATTAACAGTAAGTCTTAGATAGAAGCGAAAGTGTGACCATTTGCAATAGCAAAGAGTATACCTGGCTGTCTTTCACAATTCACCTAAGGAGTTGCTCACGGATCTTGCATGGTGACTTGAACTCTAGCACATTCCTTCTGATTTGACCACACAGCAGTCCTCCTCAGTCTCAATAGCCTCACATTACATGTGTGAAGCCCAGTCCCAAACCAAGGATCTAGAGTCCTTAGGTGTAGCACCCTTCCTACTTACTCTTTCTGATTCCAGAACTCTGACCTCTTCTTCCTCAGTTCAGTAGGGCCACAGTTTTCTTTCTGGTTGGATTCTACCTCTTTGTGCTCAGAAAATTTTCTCCAGGCACAGAGCTAGCATGAAGTGGGAGTCGTCTCATGAGATTCTCTTCTGTTAGGGATTGAAGGTTTGCACTGTCAATGTCCAAAGTCCACTGTTTGGAAATCATTGCTTCACATATTTTGTCCAATCTTTTAGCTTTATATTTTGTATGGGTAAAATTGAAAGTCATTCCTCTTTGATAAGATTTTTAACAAACCCTTGCAATGTTTATAAGAGACACATCAAAATACATTGAATATAATAAAGAGACAGAAAATGATAGACTAAAAAAAAAGACTACCAAGCAAAGCTATTGAAGCATTATTGGCCAGGTGCAGTGGCTCACGCCTGTAATCCCAACACTTTGGGAGGCCAAGACAGGCAGATCGTGGGGTCAGGAGATCAAGACCATCCTGGCTAACATGGTGAAACCCCGTCTCTACTAAAAATACAAAAAAAAATTAGCCGGGCATGGTGGCAGGCACCTGTAGCCCCAGCTACGTGGGAGGCTGAGGCGGGAGAAGGGTGTGAACCCGGGAGGTGGAGCTTGCAGTGAGCCGAGATCGTGTCACTGCACTCCAGCCTGGGTGACAGAGTGAGACTCCATCTCAAAAATAAATAAATAAATAAATAAATGAAGCCTTATTAATAAAATATACATTCCAGCAGCATAATGATAAGCAAAAGGATTAATTATATATTGCTAACAGGAAAAATTTATAGGAAAATATAACAAAGATGAACTTGTGTTAGCTTAAAAACATAGGCCCCAAATGCAAAAAACAAAATATTTAAACACATAGAGAAATTCCATCACAGTTGGACATTTTAGCCTACCTCTTCCACTAATTGATTGATATGAACCTATATTATTTGAAAAATATGATTTATAAGCTTTATCTAATGAACAGATGCACAACTCTGCACCCAGCAATTGAGGGTACACAGTCTTTACAAACACACATGGAATATATATAAATATTGAACACTTAATAATTCATAGTAAGTTTTATCAAATAATATAATCATTTATATATATTACTTTAATATATATCACTATCAAAACCCTCTTCCAGATTATTTTGACTCTAAGAAAAAATTATAATGTACATTAGAAACTAGAACATAACAATGATTACCATACTATATTAAAAAAATGTAACCTGCAGCTACAAAACTGTCCATAGTAAAAGGTATAATGTTAAATACTAACATGAAAAGAAAGGGTGAAAAGAATGAGTAATCAACAATTCATAGTTTAGAAACAAAACAACCCTAAATGTAGGAGAAAGAAAATATTGACAAGAGAAAAAGAAAGTAAACAAAACAAAATATATAGGACCAACTAACAAATACAAACCCCAAATGTTGTCTACGAAGATGAACAAACCTCTGATAAAAGTGATTGGTGAAAAGTGGGCATTATATTTATAAAAGAGATTTTTTTAACCACAGAAGAATACATGAATAATTTTATCTTTGGTAAATTTGAATACTTAGATAACATTTAAATAATTTATTGGAAAAATATTAATTTAACTTTAAAAAACTAAATTTGTATTTTTAAATCCACTTATCATTAACAAAGAGAAAGAAAAAGTCCTGAAAAACACCAGACAACAATGTTTTTCTTGGCAAATTATAAGTAATCTTCAGGTAACATATAATACCTATCTGAAAAAATAGTTACAGAGGATAAAAATACGGCACAACTCCCTAACTTCTTGATATAAGTTAGGGTGGAGTGGACAAACAGAATATTAAGTAAAACATTCTAAAGTTCTCATGCGGGTAGGAAGAAAAGTTATAGGAAAAGGATGGTGAAAGTTTTCTAACATTCTTATGATATTGGGATGGCAGAAAAATAAGGAAAAAATAGAGCATATTAAATGGTAAACTGAAATTTAGGGAGACATGTTTGGGTTATTTTTGATCATGTGAGCAAAGAAAGAAAAGTCAGCCATTGATGAAATGTAAAATTACATCAGAAATCCCAAAACAAGGTCATTAAAAATATAAGTTGAATACAAATTTGATCAACCTACAGAAATAACAAACAATAAAGATTTGAGAAAATAATGTAAGATAAGTAATGAAGTAAAGGAAGAAGGAATATATTAAGAATAATCCAAATCTCATGTTGAAATGTAATCCCCAGTGTTGGAGATGGGGCCTGGTGGGAGGTGTTTGGGTCAAGAGAGTGGATCCTTCATGAATGGCTTGGTTCCATCCGTACAGTAATGAGTTCACTCAAGAGCCAGTTGTTGCTCTTGCTCCCTCTCTCACTCCCGCTCTTGCCATGTGAATGTGTCTGCTCCTCCTTTGCCTTCTGTCATGAGTAAAATCTCCCTGAGGCCCTTACCAGAAGCAGATGCTGGTGCCACACTTCTTGTACAGCCTGCAGAACTGAGAGCCAATTAAACCTCTTTTCTTTATAAATTAGCCCATCTTGAGTATTCTTTTATAGCAATGCTAGAATGGCCTAACACAATCATGTATAAAATATGCATGCCATGCATAAAATATAATTATAAGCAAAAGGATTACTTATATACTGCTAACAAAAAATTCATGGGAAAATATAACAAAGCTGAACTTGTGTGTGTTTAAAAACATAGCCCCCAAATGTAAAAAACAAAATATTTAAACACATAGAGAAATTTATAAATAGTGCATTCCATCAGAGTTCATCACATGAACAAACATTTCTCAACAGAAGACATACAAGTGGCCAAAAAGCATTACAAGAAATCAACATCACTAATCATCAGAGAAATGCAAATTAAAACCACAATGAGATATCATCTCACACTGGTCAGAATGGCTATTACTAAAAAGTCAAAAAATAATAGATACTGGTAAGGCTGTGTAAAGAAGGTAATACTTATACACTGCTGGTGGGAATGCAAACTAGTTCAGTCCCTGGGGAAAGCAGTTCAGAGATTTCTCAAAGAACTTGGAACTATTAGGTTGGTGCAAAAGTAATTGAGGGTTTTGCCATGATTTTCAATGGCAAAACATGCAATTACTTTTGCACCAATTTATACTATTCAACCCAGCAATCTCATTACTGAGTGTATATCCAAAAGAAAAGAAGTTGTTCCACCAAAAAGACAGATGCACTCATATTTTCGTCATAGCACTATTCACAATAGCAAAGACATAGAATCAACCTACATGCCCATCAGTGGTGTACTGGGTAAAGAAAATGTGCTGTATCTACATCATGGAATACTACACAGCAATAAAAAAGAATGAAATCATGTCTTTTGCAACAACATTGATGCAGCTGGAGGCCATTATCCTAGACAAATTAACTCAGGAACAGAAAACCAAATACCACATGTTCTTATTTACAAGACGGAGCTAAACATTGGGTACTCATGGACATAAAAAAGGCATCAATAGATTCTGGGGAATATTAGAGGTGGGAGAAGGAGGCAGACAAGGGTTGAAAAACTTCTGAGTACTATAGTCACTTCCTGGGTGATGAGCTCAATTGTACTCCAAACCTCAGCACCACACAATATCCATGTAGCAAACTGGCATATGTATCCCCTGAATCTAAAATAAAGGTTGAAATTACAAAAAACAAACAAACAAACAAAATAGGAATACTTGTCATCATACTAAAAATAAATGGACCACATTCGATTCGATTCTTCTATTAGAGAGAGTATTTCAGGTTACATCTTACAAGAAGTCCAGAGAGTTAGGAAACACAGAATCAGTTTATCTTTAAGCAGTTTATTAGTTGTATTGTTTTAGTACATTTTTAAGCAGTATATTTTTATTTAGTATATTTTAAGCAGTATATTTTTTAAGCAGTATATTAGTAAGATTTTTTACTTAAAAAAAAAAACCTTCCAACACATTTTCAAGTGATGTATTTCTGGATTAAAAGCACTGGCTTTAATTTTGAATATGAACTGTCCAAAAGTTTAGAAACACAAGAAAAATAATATATTATTGTACCTTTTTCAGATTGACAATTAAAATTTAGATGTAAAATTGTAATGAGAATACTTTTGTAAGAAAATCTAGGAGTAGAGAAAATTTTCTTAACCAACACTGAAAACTCAGAATTATATAACAATTTCAAAATTAAAAGCTTCTGCCAGGCACAGTGGCTCAGTGCCTTTAATCCAACTCTTTGGGAGAACAAAGAGGTGGATCACTTGATCTCCGAAGTTTGAGACCAGCCTGGGCAATATGGCAAAACCCCATCTTTACAAAAAATACAAACAATTAGCTGAGCATGGTGGCACACACCTGTGGTCACAGCTACTCAGGAGGCTGAGATGGGAGGATCACTTGAGCCTGGGAGGTTGAGGCTACAGTGAGCCAAGATCATGCCACTGCACTCTTGCCTGGGTGACATAGCCAGATCCTGCCTCAAAAAAAAAAAAAAAAAAATTAAAAGCTTTTATATAACAAAACTGTTACAAATAAAATCAAGAGGTGATTATAATGATGGAGAATATTTGTAATGTGGATGTTAAAGCATTAATGTATACTCATACAAGGAGCTATTAAAGTTGACAAGAAAATGCCAGCTCAATAGAATATCCAATAGCATAACCTAGGAGTACATAAACCACAGAGGAGTTAATCTAAATGGGCAAGAAACACTTAAAAGAAATGCTTATTTGAAAAAAAATAAAGCTAAAAAACCCAGAAAGATCACTTTGTACCCATCAGGCTAGTAAAATTTAACAATGAGCTACAACACCCCATTGTTGTCAAAATGACTATAAAGATTACTTTCATACTTTCAATGTTAATGTGATGTGTTACAACTTCTTGGAAAGCAATCTGGCAAAATACACTAAAATTAAAAATAAATATATTCTTGACCTAGCCATCTCTCTTGTGGGACTCTGTCCCAATGAAATATAAGCACTAACAGATGTATAAAACTATTTATTGCAACCATGTTTTAGTGGCAAGAAAATAAGCAAAATGTTAATACCCACTAATAGGGGAGTAGATGAAGAAATTATAGAACACTTACTCTTGTGAACACTTGTTTATAAAATATTATTCAACCATTAAAAATTACTGCTATACTAGTTTACTTGGAAGTAAAGTATAGTTATGGGCTCACTTCTGTCTAATATTGTGCTGTTAAACAGGAATGACAAGTACGTATATTCAAAGACACCAGTGTGTTATTAAAAACTGCTGAAGCTATTTTGCATGTGTGTCAAGTTCTCAAGTTAATTTTCCTTCCTGAATATGAATAAAAACGTAATAGATTTCTAAAAAGAATTATTATAACATACTAGATGAAAACACTTTCTCATGTGACTTTAAATGATGGTTGTAAACTCTCCTGTTTGAGAAGACCCATCCCCCATCTTGGTATTCTTCTAAAACAAATTTAATCTTGCAAATACACCCTGTTCTTTTACGAAACACATCTATAAGTGAGAATAGTTAATAGGGACAAATTAAGATTTTGTAAAACTATGATCAATAAAATATGACAGAGCAGTCAGAGGATCATTATGAGAAAGTTGAAGATTAATAGCACTATTGTCGGTATAAAAGCCATTTTATTCCTGAAAATTACCATATCAAAAAAGAGACCACCACTCACTGCTGCCTTATAAATTCATAGTTACATGTAAATAGGGATACAGTAAACTTTGCAAAATTTCAGACTAAATGAATTTAAATTTTTTAATACAGGACTTCTCAGAGCTTTTATTTTGTTATTCTGATTTTTGATCCTTCAAGAGAAGGGTTTACTGTACATGACTGTGTGACTCCCATTTTATTCAGACTCTCTTACTAGATAAATGTTTCTAGGAATATTGAGGACTTCTGCCCCTGAAAGCTATGTATTTTAATGTCCTGTATTGCCTTCAATTTGGTATATATTTGTTTCTTTATTGGGTTTCTGCTGTGTACCTTGTACTATGTTGAAGGCTGGAGATGCAGTGAAGTTCAAAGTCTGGTTGGAAAAGCAGATATGCAAACAAAGTGTTATATGATAGGCTTAGTTCAAGGTTGGCTCTGGGTTAGGACAGTGGAAGATGAGAAGGAAGAATAAACTATTATCTCTACAGTGGAGAGTAAAGCTCCTCAATTGCAGGCAGTCAGAGAAGAGGTAAAATTTAGAGCTGGTCCCACACCAGACTGAGAAGTAAAGAGTTTACTTTTAGTGTCTATGAGACTGAAACTCTACCTGAGACAAACCTTGATTTCTTTTCCTTTTCTGCAACATCTCTCAAGTGCCTCCCACCTTAGGCCCAAATCCCTGCCAGAAACTCATCTAGAATACTCTTCTCTGGAACTCATAAGTCTAATTCTTTGTTTTCAAACTCACTCCTTCAGGGCTGGACATCTCCTGAAACTCTGTTCTTATCCAGAGTTGAAGGTCTCTTTCCTGAACCCATTAAAAGATGACTTCCTTTAGCTTCTCCAGCAATTTGTTTTCTTATCGTATCTCTCAAAGCCAGACTTTTTCTGTCGCCTAAGAAAACCGTTACTATATCTGATGTTCTGATTCTTACTAATGTGCTCATGGGGGTGTGTTAGTTTTAGACCTCAGAGAAACAGATGCCAAAATGGGATTAGAAGTACAAGAGAGATATTGGGGAAAATGCTTACGAAGGGTTAAGGGAAGAGAATAGAAGAGGAGGGGATTTCAGTCTGCAGTGCAGTTCTGATGCCTGTGGAGGAAAAGGACTGGGTAGGAAGAGGTGCAGTCAGCAGCACAGCTCTAAGAAGACATACTCTCATGACAAGTATTAGGTGGTGGTTGTTATTTTCAAAATTACTAGAACTCATGAATATGAGCATAAATGATATGTTTTATCTATTGTATTGTTGTCTTTATAGATGTCACATCTTTGGTTGGTAGGACCATGTTAGATTGGATCCTGAGTCATTTTGATGCAATTACAGTCTTTGATAAGTTCATTGCCATCTCATATGATAACAGATTCCAAGCTCATCTCATATAATTCCTACCTCAGACCTCAGAATTATACATATCTCTAAGATATGTTTCTTTTAGTGGGAAATATGATTTAGGAACCGGAATCCATTCCTTGGGGGTATTATGGTTACTCCTGATCATTTCTAGGCCTTTTCAGTGGACAGAGCTATAAAATGTAAATGAATTTTGATACATTCAATGCAAATTCAGAACTGCATTGTTTCTGCATACCCTCAACTGTCTTACAATTACAGAATTTTTTCTTTTATCTGATGCCAAGTGTCCTGGTTTTCAAAGACAATGGTGACACTAAAATTTGAGTATTACATAACTGTTCATTTGATTTAGTACACTTGAGTCACAGAACACTCTAGAATAATAACATTATTACCACTAATAACATAATTGCTGAAAGAACTAAATATTTAGTAGCTTTTTTGTTCTCTATATACCCCACTGAAACTATACAAATTTCTGTGTTTTAAAATCATTGGAAATAATTCCACTTGGTGTGGTTGTGCCACCAACTGGTACAAAATAGGTTGATCTAAAAAATTATTTTTAATATTTAGAAATTTAAAAAATTTTAAACTTTTAAAATAATTATGTTAAATAACATGTATGTTTCAAAAGACGAATCTACAAGTAGAAGATATAGTCAAAGAACTGTAGCTCCCGTCCCTGTCCCTTCTACCTGAGTTCCCCTCTTCATGTATTGCTAACTAAAATAGGATTTATCCTTCCTTTGTTCTTTTTGTAATATAAGATATTATATTACAAAATATAATAAGATATTATATTATAAAATATACATATTTTATATTACAAAAAGAACAAAGGAAGGATAAACCTTACTTGGCTTACATACATTTTCTTTTTGATAAATAATAGCATTCTAAACATACTTTATCTTGCTTTTTGGACTTAAATCTTGGAGACCGTCCCATAGTAGTATATATAGATATTGCCCATTCCTTTTTTACATCTCTGTAATATTCCATTGTGGTTTATATTTTATTCAACCAGTCTCTTGATGACAATTTGAGGTGTTTTCAGTCTTTTGCTGTAACAACAGCCCAATCATCTAGATTGTCATACCTCTATAATTTTTCCCAGGGTAATAGGTGAGAAATTGTATCTCAGTAGAGTTTTAATTTGCATTTCTCTTGTGAGAGAGTTCATGTGTCTTTTTTTATATAAGTAAGAACCATATCCTTTTCTTTTTATGTGAGCTGTTCATTTTACTAGCCTATTTTCCTATAGTATCAGTCTTCTCTATTGCATAAATGAAGCAGGAAAGGGATTGAGAGATATGGAGAAATAAAAAACAAATTGCAATTTGGCTGATGATGATGAATGAATCCCAGAACAGCTTTCTCACTGTGGCTGTAGACATCTATCAGACCACAATTCAACCTTTCAACAACCACAAAAACACTGATTTGTTAGCATGGGTAACTCTCTGAGTCCTAGTGAGGTCTCCAACGCTTCACTTAAGTGATCTAAGATACGAAGTACCTAAGATTTTGTTCTTACTCATATTCCTCTTTTTTTTTTGAGAGAAGTCTCACTCTTGTCCCCCAGGCTTGAGTGCAATGGCTCGATCTCGGCTCACTGCAACCTCTGCCTCCCAGGTTCAAACGATTCTCCTGGCTCTGCCCCCCAAGTAGCTGGGATTAAGGCGCCTGCCACCACACCTGGCTAACTTTTGTATTTTTTAGTAGAGACAGGGTTTCACCATGTTGGCCAGGCTGGTCTTGAACTCCTGACCTCAGGTGATCCGCCTGCCTCGGCCTTCCAAAGTGCTGGGATTACAGGCATGAGCCACCGCGCCCAGACTATTCCTCTTATTTTTATTATTACTTTATATCTGCTGGCTAAAAATAGTACTCTGTAAGGAATTACTTCCCAATCTTTTTCAAATAATGGCAAAATAGACAATTATAGTGTTTATATAGTACACCAAGATAAGCTACAAGTAGTTTGGGGATGTTTATATGGGGTTTTCTGAAATTATCTTTACATTACTTAACTATCATAAAAGCCCAAATCATTGGAGATGATATTAAATGTTAAATTTGTATATAACCTCAAAAATACATTTTTTGAATGGGTGAATGGGAAACTTAAGCTTGATTTTGTGAATACATCTTTTTAAAGTTAGTTTAAAATAGCAACATGAAATTCTCAATCTTCCATGAAGAGATACTTTGTTCACAAAACAAAGTGATGAAAATATTACAACCTCATGTTTTAACGATTCCCAAATTTATAACTTTTGAAATTATATTCAAAAAACAAATGCTTCTCGCTCTTCTTTCAATAGTAAATGTCATATGAAAATTTTGTATGATCTGTGAAAACATAAGTTTGGAGCCACCCCCCTGGTGTTGCTACTGCCAGTGGACCCGGCCAAGCTTCCTTAGACCAGCTCACCTCGGTCTATGGGCCTTTTCCTCGGCCACGAACTTTTCCTGTGGCTCCCCTAGTGTCAGAACACGATGGGTAAAATGGCATTCTCTGAGACCAGTTGCTCAAGAAGTTGTTCAGGTGGTGGATCATCAATTTGGCTTCCCCAGTCACTTCACTGAGGAGAGGTAGTGCTAGATGTGGCTCAGCATGCTTGTCACCTGCAGGGATAGCAAGACACACCATTGGACCTTGTGCCACCAGCTACTACCTAAGGAGCTTCAAACATGCCTTCTTTGGTCAGGAATGACCATCCCTAGGGCTCCATCTACCTGACAGCTGAAGGGTCAGTATCTCCCGGCACACAGGTGACCCACACCAGTTGAGAAGAGCTGCTATCATGCAGTATGAATAAAATGCATTGGTTAGAAAATGCCATTTCTAAATCCTTTCCTTACCACTCAATAGTGGGTGACATAAGGGAAACAAAGGTTTCAAAAGTTGTTTTTAAATGGAATATTTGCTAAATTAAAAACAAATTGAGAAGCAACTCTGCTGCAGATTTTATCTTACTCATTTGGGTAGAAATGAGAGTTTTTAGGTAGAAAAAAATTACATATGTGTAAGAGCTGTGTTTCCTGGCTTACTTCTCACATTGCTAGAAAACTGTACGTAAGTGACAGGCTATCCTAGGGCACCCTCAGATTCCAAAACTCACCATGGCTTTGCCTGACATTCAATTCACTGCAAATACCTTAGACAAGTGTACAAGTTATAGAAGAAGAACAAGAAATATCATTGATATGGTTTGGCTGTGTCCTCACCTAAACCTCATCTTGAATTGTAGCTCCATAATTCCCACGTTTTGTGGGAGGGACCTGGTGGGAGATAATTGAATCATGGGGACGTTTTCCCCCACACTGTTCTCATGGTAGTGAATAAGTCTCACAAGATCTGATGGTTTTATAAGATTTTTGCTTGGCTCTCATTCTCTCTTGTCTGCTGCTATGCGAGACTTGTCTTTCACCTTCCACCATGATTGTGAGACCTCCCCAGCCACGTGGAACTGTGAGTCCATTAAACTTCTTTTTCTTTATAAATTACCCAATCTCAGGTATGTCTTTATCGGCAGCATGAAAATGAACTAATACAATCATCTTACCAAAGTTTACTTTCTCTGGCTCATAATAGATATGTTTGCCTATAATGTTATACTCTTTGAAGAAGATATTCTATAATATCGCCAGTTACATGTACATTGAAATCAACTAGCCTATAGACATCCAAATTCTGTAAAATGGTTAAGGACAGCATGACTTACATTTCTTATGTGTTCAGCAGATGTAAAGAATACTGTCAAGATCTCTCTCTCTCTCTCTCTCTCTCTCTGTGTGTGTGTGTGTGTGTGTGTGTGTGTGTGTGTGTGTGTGTGAGATGAGAAGTCTAATAACATGAGGGAATGATGGGAAGAGTGAAAAAATAAAGACAGGGAAGAAGGGTGGAGAGGGAAACGATTGGATTACCAGGATAGAGGAATAAATAGAGGTAGGTGGTTAAAGATAGATAGAGATTGTTATAGCACAGAATCACCCAAGTTATAAATTATTACCCACTTAATTCCACAAAAATTTAAGTGCCTACTGTACCAGGAGCTGGGATACAACAGTGGACAAAACCAGATAAAACTCCTGCCATTGGTAGTTTACATTCTGGCTGATTCTGTGCAGCTGCCAAGCCTTAGTAAATAAGTTTCTTAAAATATATTCAGGAAACGTCTCTATTCATAAATAGTACATCTTGAGGGTTTGAAAAGGTACATTCAATCTTTTTTTTTGTCTTTTTAAAATCTTTTTTTCAATTGACAAATTATAATTGTATATATTTGTGGAGTACAATGTAATATTTTGATATAGGTATACATTGTGGATGATTAAATCTAGCTAATTAACAAATGCATTACCTCACAATACTTTATCATTTTTTTGAGATGCAAACATTTAAAATCTACTCTCTAAGCAATTTTCAGTACAATGCATTATTATTAATTATATCCATTATGCTGTGCAATAGGCCTCGAAAACTTATTCCTCTTATCTAACTGCAACTGTCCCCTTTGACCAACATCTCCCCCTTCTCCCCTCCAGCACCACACCACTTCAGTCTCTGCCATTCTACTCTGCTTCTCTGAGCTAGAAATGTTCACATTTCTAGATTCTATATATAAATAACGTAATGTAGTATTTGTCTTTCCGTATCTGGCTTATTTCACTTAGCATAATGTCAGCCAGGTTTATTCCTGTTGTTGGAAATGACAGAATTTCCTTTTTAAGGCTGAATAGTATTACATTGTGTACACATAACACATTCATATTTATCCATTGATGGACATCTAGTCTGATTCCATATCTTGGTTATTGTGAAAACCACTTCAATAAACATGGGAGTGCAGACACCTCTTTAACATACTGATTCTAATTTTGTTGGATATATACCCAGGAGTAGGATTGCTGGATTATATGGCATTTCTACTTTTAGTTTTCTGAGGAACTTCCATACTGTTTTCCATAATAGCTGTACTAATTTACATTCCCACCAACAATGTACTAGGGTTCCCTTCACTCCCCATCCTCACCAACATTTATCTTTGTTTTTAACCACAGCCATTTGAACTGGTGTGTGGCAATACTCACTGTGGTTTTAACTTGCATTTCTCTGATGATTAGTCAAAGATATATACAATTTTTATTTTCAATTTTGAGAAATGTAGCAGATAACCAAGTAGTATACAACTATCTTAATTTCATGACATACAATGATTTAAAAATGCATAAAACAGCACAAGTGGTTTAATGAAAAGTTATAAAAACAAAATTGTACATTTTATTACCACTATCTATTTCCATTTCTCTATTTTCAATAGGAATTTTGTGAGGTCTGTGTTTTCAAGGAATTCATTTTCAGATTGTAAAATTCCTTCATAAACTATAAAATTATATACAAATGGGTTGTGACAAATTGTATTTTCTATTCCTCATATTTCAGGGAGTTTCTCTACCCTCTTCCTGAGGCCCTGACCCACACCAAGCTAGGTCAAACAAAAAGGACCATCTTGTCACTCTTTAGGAGTTTCTCTACCCTCTTCCTGAGGCCCTGACCCACACCAAGCTAGGTCAAACAAAAAGGACCATCTTGTCACTCTTTAATTAAGTGAAATAATAGACCTGGGGGTTGACATAATGAAGTATCAGGGATGTTATGATGGGCAAGCTGTGTCTTGAAGCTGTTTAATGCAGAAGATTCCAGGAAGAGCCAGTTTCTGTCACTCATGGATACACACGGGACCTGAAGCATCTGTGGCCCACTTTTCCATCCACTTCATCATCAAAAGGAAAACTATATGGAACAATTCAATTGTCAGCTGAAACCTAGAGGAAGAAGTGCACCACTGGGGAGCAGAAAGAAAAGAGAATGGGGCTGGGTGCGGTGGCTCACGCCTGTAATCCCAGCACTTCGGAAGGCCGAGGCAGGTGGATCACAAGGCTGGGAGATCAAGACCATCCTGACCAACATGGTGAAACCCCATCTCTACTAAAAATTAGCTGGGTGTGGTGGCGCATGCCTGTAATCCCAACTACTCAGTAGGCTGAGGCACGAGAATCGCTTGAACCCAGGAGGTGAAGGTTGCAGTGAGCCGAGATCGCACCACTGCACTCCAGCCTGGCAACAGAGCGAGACTCCATCTTCAAAAAAAAAGAAATAGAAAAGAAAAGGGAGTGGAGTCAGAAAAAGATGAGGAGACTGGGATGCCCACACAAATGTACTGATTTGCACCATGCTCTGAACTACAAAAATAAGATTTCTTTCCTGTCCTGGCAGCCACTAAGCACATGTGTAAGGGGCTTCATAACTATTTATTTTTAATTATTATTATTATTGCTGCTGCTGTTGTTGTTGACATGGTGACAGACTCTAAACATGCCTGTTTCCCACACACCTCCAATGCTACTAATGCCTGCCATTAGGATTCAGAGCTGCTGCTTTCATGTTTCATTATAAAATGACAGTGGGGCCAGCATGGATATCATACAGTGCAAGTCCACTTTCCCATGCTCATGGGAAGCAGGAGGCAGCAAAGCTCTGCCTGTCCAAGGACCATATCCTTGTCTTTTTCTTCCTCCATGGATTCTCAGCGGGTCCCTCTGCTTCCCATTTTCAGATTAGAATAAAACGGTAAGCTGCTGTCTGTTTTAAAGTAAGAACTACTCAAGGGCAGTGAACAAAGCCATTGAGTAAGTAAGCGCTATAGGCCAGAAGTTTTACTATTCTCATTTAATCCTAGCAACAAAACTACATGTTGTTGTTGATGTTATTATTATTGAGACAGAGTCTCTCTTGGTCACCCAGACTGCAGCAATCATGGCCCACTGCAATCTCCCAGGCTTAGGCAATCCTCCCACCTTCACCTCCTGAGTAGCTGGGACTACAGGCATGAGCCACCACTCCTGGATAATTTTTTGTATTTTTAGTAGAGACAGGGTTTTGCCATATTACTCAGGCTGGTCTCAAACTCCAGGACTCTGGCAATCTGTCCCTCTAGGCCTCCCAAAGTGCTGGGATTATAGGCATGAGCCACCGTGCCCAGCCCATGTTATGTTTTATTACCATTAGTTTACAGATGGGCAAACAGAGGTTCAGAAAAGTTAAGTAGATTGTGCCATATCACATTTGCTAATAAGTAGTAAAAACAGAATCCAGATCAAAATCCACCCAATGTCAGACTATATATTTTGCACTGTATATCATTTCTAGAGCCTGCTGTTATTTCTGTTGGGTGTGGTAGCAAAGCATATGAATTAAAATACTCCCTTATGAGTCAGACAAGATCTAGGTTTAAAAGCTAGTTTCATCACTTTCCATTAGCAGGATTTTAGCCTGCTCATCTGTACAATGGGGATAAGAGCAATATCTACTCATGGAGTAACTCTGAGGATTAATTAAATAATGTCCCTAAAAACATGGCCCAGTGTGTTATGTAGTAAGCACGATAGCTGAGTGAGTCTACTTGGAAGAGCATATAACAGCATTTAACCTTCACTGCCAAGGGCATTCATTCTGACTTTTTTTAAAAAGCTCGTTTTTGCTCCTCTCTCTGTTTATAATGTCATAATTTCCCTTGGATGACTCTTTCTCTTCTGGAAAAGATAATTTCCTCATGAATAACAGTCCTGCAATAACTTGGTTCCTTTCTAATTTTAGCTGTAGGGAAAGGGCATATTTGTAGACAGTGATGATAACTCTCCATCTTAATTTTCCATGGTGAAATTGTATGACCCTTTTCTTCAGCCAGACAACCAAAAACATAAAGGCTCTTAGCTATAGGTGTTAATCAAATATGTGTCAGACATCTTTAAAATATATTTCTCTAAAAAGCATGGCTCCATCCTGAAAGCAAGGCATGGAAAGAACTCAATTTTTTAATTAGGAACGTGATTTGGGTGATACTTTTGATTGGCCAAATTATTCTTTTCTAAATAATTTGGTAATCCTGAATGGATTTGTATGTAATTTCACCTAATCCAGAGATTTTCAATTAGAAATTTCAAAGTTCAGCCCCAAAAATGCCTTTCTTGTGGGGGGAACTGATACCCAGACATCAGTATTCCCAGTCATACATGGAGATTTGGGGAAGGGAGAAGGTGGCTGCCAGATGTTCAGATGATGTGGGAGGCAAATAGGTCAAAAGACTGCCTGCAATTATTTTGCTCTAAAGAGCCAGGACATCTCATTTAAGAAGCTTCTGAGCCTTATATGTTATATTCTAAAGAGTATGTCCTTCCTCACGCCTGTAAGTGGCAGATCTAAGTCCATAATGTGTATGCTGAACAGATGTTTTATTTGTGTCCCACATGTTCCTGGTAGATTGCTAGGTGAGCTAGAGGCGAGGAAGAAAGATAAGAGAAAGGCATAAACTCTGCCTTTGGAATTTATACTCCAGTTGAATTGAATTAGAATGACCTATCCTTATGCTGGGCTTGTAAGAATTATCCTTCAAGAACAAAAAGTTGGTAGCACTTACTATAAAGCCAAATGCATTTCGACTCTTGGATGATGAAGTGTGGCCATGAGAAATGAATGGGAAATTCATTCACTTGGATTTGAAGTCAGTTACCTGGACTTTTAGTCCCAGTTTGTCTCTAATTTTGTAGGTCTTCTATTCAATCACTATTAAATCTAACTTTTAATTTCTTTGTTGATAAAGCCTAGATTAAATCAACTTGAAGTCTCTTTCAGAAATATGTTTCTATGATTTTAAGTGGAGGTTATATGAATTTTGAAGACAAGGCAACAAAACCGCCTTCAGGAACCACTAAGTGCTCTGCACTATGCCCGCTGGTATGGAGGAGTGAATGAGGAGTGAGTCATGGATCCTAAGGACAGGGGATTACTTTCTTTGGAGGAAACTAGATATGCATCCAGGATGGATATGTGACTATGCAACAAAATGAGTTAATTATCAAACAGGTCCAAGAAAGGTAAGATGCCTGGGTATATTTATTAATTTTACTGTCTAAAGCACTGGAAAAAAAGGCAAAAGACCTGCCAGACCAGACTGACAACTTCTCCCTGATCTGAACCCCTATTTGCTATTATTTTAATAGTGAAAAGGGAGTTTGTTGAGAGTTGCTGGGTGAGATCACAGAGTAAAAGGAAAGCACTAGAACCAGCATAAGAAAGTTCAGGAAGCAGCTAGCTCCAGGGGTTTCAGTGGCAACAGAACTCTGTTGCTTTTGTCAGTCAATGAGCCATCAGAAGTAGAAGGCATGCCATTCCAACCATCTTTTCTGACTTTAGGCTCAATATTCAAAATCCTGGAAGAGAAAAAATCTGATTCGCTTAGCTTTGGCTTTATGCTTACCTTTTGACCAGTTGAGGGAAGACTCCTTGTTTTTTGGTACTCTAAGACTGCACACAAGGGGAGGCGGTAGGAAACTGGGAAATGTAAATTAGATGCTCCAAAGGAAAGACAGCATGGATGCTGAATAGTCAACACCAAAAACATCCATTATAGCTAGCTATTGTCAAAAAGCCTAAATTTTTCTTAAAGAGCAATTAATTATCCTTGAAGTCTTCTTAAAGGCTGAGTTTGGGTTAATTTCTATTAATTAAAATTAATATTTTAAAAACATATCTGTGATTTTTTAAAGATTATTTTGGGAGATAAAATAGATGTTCCAGGAATATATAGCATGTTTATTCTTTGGCTATAAGTAACCTCTGACACATCCTTTGAAACTCCAGGAAACAATTATAGCTGTCTAGAGGAAGGCAAAGTTGGAAAGAGCTGTTGATAGTGTCAGGGAGACCAGATTTGTATCTTCATTATGTACTTCATATGTACTTCATATGTACAATTTTAGACAAACACTTTGACTTCTCTGTCTCTCAAATTCCTAAACTATAAAGTGGAAATAATCTGTAACGAGTGTCCAATGAATGGAAAACAACTTAGAACAGTACCTGGAACACAGAGAATGTTAATTGAGGTGTTGTTGTGATTGAATAGATTTGCTATGCAGGTCACAGGACATATGTAAAATAGAAGTTTTTACTTTCTAAGGGACTCAAAAAGACTTCTTAGACCAGATGAATAATTTACCTGTTTTAAAATGCTCCATAAAAATCAGGTGTTACCATTATTTCATATTCTTCTTAGGTTGAATTTGCCACTTGAGCCAGGAAATTTTCTCATGATTCCTAATTATTTCTGCTAAAAAAAACCTTTCTTAATGATAGCACTTTTGCCTGTAAATTTATATTTCCTTCCCCCTTTTTTATATGTATTCAATTCCTGTCTTCCATTAATGCCCATCTCATTCCCCTTCTTCTCCATGATGCTTTTCTCAGCCCTGCATAAGGGTTTCTCTTTTCTAAGAATTCCTGCATTATCTTTGCATAGATCACTCATTTTGTCACCTACTTATCCATTATTTTGAAATGTTATTGTTACTTGTTGCTTTATGCATCTGGGACTTGGCTGTAAAATTCAACCAATATTTGGTACCTAATATATGCCCAGTGACACATACTTCAGAGATTTCAGGGATGAGTAACATGGGTCCAGACCTCAAGAAATTTGTAGTCAGGTAGGAAAATGAGGATGAGCACAGTAGAAAGAAAAGAAGGCTTTTGAATGTCTGAATCAGTTTGGGCTGCTCTGACAAAGTGCCATAGACGGTGGCTTATAAAAAACAGAATTCATTTCTCAGAGTTCTGGAGACTGCAATCCAAAATGAGGGTGCCTGCATGGTTGGGTTCTGGTGAGGATCCTCTTCCAGGTTGCAGATGACTGTCTTCTGGTTGTATCCTCACATGGCAGAAAGAGGGTGACAGAGCTCTCTGGGGTCTGTTTTATAAGGGCACCAATCTCATTCACCAGCTCTGCATGCTTATGAACTAATTATCTCCCAAAGGCCCCACCTCATAATACCATCACATTGGGGGTTAATATTTCAACTTATGAATTTGGGGACAGGACACAAACATTCATTCATCCAGTGGAGAAATTAGGATTTGAGAATCATCTTCCTCATCAAGAAATAATGGTGAAGGCTGGGTAAGGACCAGGCAAGCAGAAAGGCCTTTCCAGCCAGAAGGAAGAAAGCACACATGAGAACCATATCATTCATCTCTTTCTAGTACAATGCTAAGTACATTGGTGGAACTTTAATAACTAGGAATTAAATTTCACAGAAAGAAGGAAATTGAGAAAGAACTATGCTTAAGGAGTCTGAAAACTCAGTATTGTTCTGAGCCTTTTTTTTTGGAAAGCAAATCAAGCTTGAATTTGTCTCCAACTGTTTTAGCCAGAGTATTCATGGAACAGAGATGAGAGTGACCATGCAGATGGTCATTACTTATAATTTATGTCCTGCTTCAGAAACCTGGGGACCTCCCTGAGCTAGTCCATATAACTTGCCAATATGCTATCAACAGCTCTGCTGAAAGGCTGTATTAGTCCATTCTCATGTTCTCATGCTGTTAATGAAGACATACCTGAGACTGGGTAATTTATAAAGGCAAGAGGTTTAATGGATTCACTCACAGTTCCACATGGCTGGGGAGATCTCACAATCATGGCAGAAGATGAAGGAAGGGTAAAGGGACAACTTACATGGTGGCAGGCAAGAGAGCGTGTGCAGGGAAACTCCCCTTTATACAACCATCAGATCCCATGAGACTTATTCACTATCAAGAGAACAGAATGGGACCCCCCACCCACCACGATTGAATTACCTCCCATCTGGTCTCTCCCACGATACGTGGGAATTATGGGAGCTACAATTCAAGATGAGATTTGGGTGGGGATCCAGCCAAACCATATCAGAGGTTGTATCTTCAGTAGCTCTGGGGTAATTCACAACTTTGATTTCTCTCAGGAACTTCAGAGGTAAGGGGAATCAGAGTTGAGACTTCTTTAACTCAGCAGTGAACACAAGAGACTCAATCCCAGAGAAACAACCATGTCAACAGCAGACTGTGGATTTCATGTCTTTGTATTTGGGTAGAATTATGCTTGGATGATTATCTTTACCCACATCATTGTTCTTGTTTTTAAAAACAGGTATGTTATTCTACTTCCTCTCCTGATTTACAAATTTAGCTCAATGACAATTTATGCTTTCTTCTACCAATTTTTGTTGCTGTTGCTTACATTTCAAGCCAAAGCACTAAAAACTCGTTCTGAGACTACATTAAGTTTACTTATTTTCGATGTAGAAGCTCACTGCCCCAAAGGAGTCTTTACATATTTTTTCCTTTAAACATACACAAAGTTTTTTCCACAAGGATCTTTTCAAGTTGTTCTGGTTTCCATTGTGACTACTACATTGTACTGACCACCCAAGAATGCCTTGTTTTTCATGCATAATAAAATTTAAAACCAAATGTTTCAGCCAATACTTCTGGTAGAAACTCCTACCTCAACAGGAGGAATTTGGGTATTCTTTTTGATTTATTAATTGACCATTAGGCATTTACATGCATGCAGAGAAACAAGTGCTGCAATGAAGTCCAAGTGTTCAAAGAATAAAGTTTCCTATAAACAAAATGAAGTGAAACAAAACCCTATCCCAAGAGAAATCCTATTTAGGGAGATTCCAGAGAGCATATCTTTTCAGCCTCAGGCAGAGAAACAGTACAAAAATTTCTAGAGAAATTCTGGGCACTTATCAAAACATTCCCCTCACTAAAGCAAGAGGGTATTTCAAGGAAAAATTGAGTAATGATTTGGCAATGACATGTGTACTGCAAGGCTTCCAATTTAATATTCAGGTTTCTCAACAGTCCAAATATCAAGTGTTCCTGACTCACATTTCTATACACCTCTAAGGTATGTAAGTGATATTTTTCTTTGACTAGCATTCGCTCAAGACACAATCCAAGGAAAGCTCTCTCTAGTCATTTTTTTCACATCCTCTTAAAAATTCTTTGGATTCTGCCCTGACATTGGCATGTTGCACAACAATAAATTGCTGCTCTCTTCTGATCTGTTTAAAGATGAACAAAAAAAGGGTCATGTTTCAGTTGCCATTCTGTTACTTTCCGGATTCATACTTTTGGAATGTAGCTATAGATTATGGGTCATTTACAATCGATAGACAGAGCTGATTTCCCAGCTGCTGACAGGGGTCTTATCCTGGAAATTACCTTTACTACTATTGTAAATTCCTGAAATTCTACCCCTGGGTATGTATTAATTGTGTTCCCTACATGTTAAACTAAAAATATCCAGGAAAGAAGGTAACTATCATAGCTCTACTTCTAATGATTATTTACAACTTTCTCAACTTTTTAGTTGGCAGCCCATTTTGATGAGGGTTAGAGAGAGAACAGAAAGCCCGAGGGAGCCCGTACCTGAGGGAACAGAAAGCCCATGAGGTGCCGTAAAGGAAAGGAGAGAAAAAAAGGAGGGGGCTTTTAAGGGAGGTTAAGCATGAAGGGTAACATGTTTAAGAGCCAACTTAATGTCAATTTAACACTAAAGTCTTCCCTGTGTGCTCCAGTAGAAAGCAAGAATGTGTTTCCTCGTTCCTATCAACCGTGGTAAGATTCAGCACTAATATCAGGATATCCTCATATACTACCTTGCATTGTGGTAGTTTTTACAAATGCTTAATCTCCTGTTTTGTGTAAAAACATATTTTATAAACTTTTCTAATCTTTTTTCCCCTACTTACTCTTAAGCTGGTTTGCCTAAACCTGAAGCAAGTCATTTTATACAGCAGCTAAATCTGGAGTAAAAGGTGAGGAAGGAAAACAGGACTGACTAGGACTGACTTCCTTCCTGGGACAAATGATGCTCTCCTGAACTATGACCTCAGAGCACCTTTAGACACATAGAGCCTGCCTTTGGTTATAGGAAAAACATGCTCTAAAAAAAGATAGCAGTATAGCTTAAGCAAATATTCTATGTGGATAGAGTCGTATGTGTTATTTGAATAATAACAGTGCTATTTATATTTGCATAGGTGAGGTCTTTATCCTTACTGCAATATAGCAACTATTGTGACAATGTTACGATGTCAGGTGTTTGGTTAATGTCACACACACACACACACACACATACATACACACACACTTTTTATGTCTCAAATAGAAATGCCATCTAAAGCTAACAGAAGTTAAATGATTTCCCTAAAGAACAGAAAGTCCACTGCGGGAGACCGAAATGGGCGGATACGAGGTCAGGCATTCGAGACCAGCCTGGTCAATACAGTGAAACCTAGTCTCTACTAAAAATACAAAAAATGAGCCAGGCATGGTGTCGGGCACCTGTAATCCCAGCTACTCAGGAGGCTGAGGCAGGAGAATCTCTTGAACCTGAAAAGCGGAGATTGCAGTAATCCAAGATTGTGCCTTGCACTCCAGCTTGGGTGACAGTGTGAGACTCCATTTCAAAAACAAAAAAACAACAAAAGAAAGAAAAAGAACAGAAAGTCCCAGTGGGTGCTGAGAATACTATATCCAGAAAGGAAGAGTTGGATCACTACACTTTAGGATCATAAATGCCTTACTGATCCTTTTCTAGAAAAGAACGCCTACACTTTGTTCCAAATCTCATTTTGGAATTATTATCCTTCTGTTCATTCAGATACAAACCCCAGAACCACTTAATAGCCTCCTTCATCCCCAGAATCCAAGTACCCTCAATTCTACTGGGCAATGTTAAAAACATTCATTTTCACTGAAAATACCTTAATTCCAGTTTTCCTTTCTACACACAAATATTTTAAATATCCAACCATTTTTGCGATGTCAGAATTATTTCTCCTTTCAGTTCTGTCAGTTTTGGGAGGTTTGCTATTAGGTGCATATACATTTATAAGTGTTGTATCTTCTTGTTGTATTGACCCTTTTAACTTTATGATATGTTTGATGTATCCTGTAGAAATATTCCTTTGCTGGATGCCCTCTCTCACCACTCCTATTCAACATAGTGTTGGAAGTTCTGGCCAGGGCAATCAGGCAAGAGAAAGAAATAAAGGGTATTCAATTAGGAAAAGAGGAAGTCAAATTGTCTCTGTTTGCAGATGACATGATTGTATATTTAGAAAACCCCATTGTCTCAGCCCAAAATCTCCTTAAGCTGATAAGCAATTTCAGCAAAGTCTCAGGATACAAAATCAATGTGCAAAAATCACAAGCATTCCTATACACCAATAATAGACAAAGAGAGAGCCAAATCATGAGTGAACTCCCATTCACAATTACTACAAAGAGAATAAAATACCTAGGAATACAACTTAACAAGGGATGTGAAGGAACTCTTCAAGGAGAACTACAAATCACTGCTCAATGAAATAAAAGACGACTCAAACAAATGGAGGAACATTCCATGCTTATGGATAGGAAGAATCAATATCGTGAAAATTGCCATACTGCCCAAGGTGACTTATACATTCAATGCTATCCCCATCAAGCTACCATGGACTTTCTTCACAGAATTGGAAAAAACTACTTTAAAGTTCATATGGAACCAAAAAAGAGCCCACATAGCCAAGACAATTCTAAGCAAAAAGAACAAAGTTGGAGGCATCATGCTACCTGACTTCAAACTATACTACAAGGCTACAGTAACCAAAACAGCATGGTACTGGTACCAAAACAGATATATAGACCAATGGAACAGAACAGAGGCCTCAGAAATAATACCACACATCTACAACCATCTGATCTTTGACAAACCTGACAAAAACAAGTAATGGGGAAAGGATTCCCTATTTGATAAATGGTGCTGGGAAAACTGGCTGGCCATATGTAGAAAGCTGAAACTGGATCCCTTCCTTACACTGTATACAAAAATTAACTCAAGGTGGATTAAAGACTTAAATGTAAGACCTAACACCATAAAAATCCTAGAAGAAAACTTAGGCAATAGCATTCAGGACATAGGCATGGGCAAACACTTCATGACTAAAACACCAAAAGCAATGGCAACAAAAGCCAAAATAGACAAATGGGATCTAATTAAACTAAAGAGCTTCTGCACAGCAAAAGAAACTATCACCAGAGTGAACCGACAACCTACAAGATTGGAGAAAATCTTTGTAATCTACCCATCTGACAAAGGGCTAATATCTAGAATCGACAAAGAACTTAAACTTGCAAGAAAAAAACTAACAACCCCGTCAAAAAGTGGGCAAAGGATATGAACAGACACTTCTCAGTAGAGAACATTTATGCAGCCAATGGTCATATGAAAGAATGCTCATCATCACTGGTCATCAGAGAAATGCAAATCGAAACCACAATGAGATAGCATCTCATGCTAGTTAGAATGGCAATCATTAAAAAGTCAAGAAACAACAGATGCTGGAGAGGATGTGGAGAAATAGGAACACTTTTACGCTGTTGGTGGGAGTGTAAATTAGTTCAACCATTGTGGAAGACAGTGTGGCAATTCCTCAAGGATCTAGAACTAGAGATACCATTTGACCCAGCAATCCCATTACTGGGTATACACCCAAAGGATTATAAATCATGCTACTATAAAGACACTTGCACACGTATGTTTATTGTGGCACTATTCACAATAGCAAAGACTTGCAACCAACCCAAATGTCCATCAATGATAGACTGTATTAAGAAAATGTGGCACATAGATCGGGGGTGGAGCCAAGATGGCTGAATAGGAACAGCTCTGGTCTACAGCTCCCAGCGTGAGCGACACAGAAGATGGGTGATTTCTGTAGTTCCATCTGAGGTACCAGGTTCATCTCACTAGGGAGTGCCAGACAGTGGGCGCAGGACAGTGGGTGCAGCGCACTGTGTGCGAGCCGAAGCAGGGCGAGGCATTGCCTCACTCGGGAAGTGCAAGGGGTCAGGGAGTTCCCTTTCCTAGTCAAAGAAAGGGGTGACAGACGGCACCTGGAAAATCGGGTCACTCCCACCCTAATACTGCGCTTTTCCGACGGGCTTAAAAAATGGCACACCAGGAGATTATATCCCACATCTGGCTCAGAGGGTCCTACGCCCATGGAGTCTCGCTGATTGCTAGCACAGCAGTCTGAGATTAAACTGCAAGGCAGCAGCAAGGCTGGGGGAGGGGCGCCCGCCATTGCCCAGGCTTGATTAGGTAAACAAAGCAGCCAGGAAGCTCAAACTGGGTGGAGCCCACCACAGCTCAAGGAGGCCTGCCTGCCTCTGTAGGCTCCACCTCTGGGGGCAGGGCACAGACAAACAAAAAGACAGCAGTAACCTCTGCAGACTCAAATGTCCCTGTCTGACAGCTTTGAAGAGAGTAATGGTTCTCCCAGCATGCAGCTGGAGATCTGAGAACAGAGAGACTGCCTCCTAAAGTGGGTCCCTGACCCCCGAGCAGCCTAACTGGGAGGCACCCCCCAGTAGGGGCAGAATGACACCTCACATGGCCGGGTACTCCTCTGAGACAAAACTTCCAGAGGAATGATCAGGCAGCAGCATTCGCGGTTCATGAAAAATCCGCTCTTCTGCAGCCACTGCTGCTGACACCCAGGCAAACAGGGTCTGGAGTGGACCTCTAGCAAACTCCAACAGATGTGTAACTGAGGGTCCTGTCTGTTAGAAGAAAAACTAACAAACCGAAAGGACATCCACACCAAAAACCCATCTGTACATTACCATCATCAAAGACCAAAAGTAGATAAAACCACAAAGATGGGGAAAAAACAGAGCAGAAAAACTGGAAACTCTAAAAAGCAGAGCGCCTCTCCTCCTCCAAAGGAACGCAGTTCCTCACCAGCAACAGAACAAAGCTGGACGGAGAATGACTTTGATGAGTTGAGAGAAGAAGGCTTCAGACGATCAAACTACTCCGAGCTACAGGAGGAAATTCAAGCCAAAGGCAAAGAAGTTAAAAACTTTGAAAAAGAATTAGATGAATGTATAACTAGAATAACCAATACAGAGAAGTGCTTAAAGGAGCTGATGGAGCTGAAAGCCAAGGCTCGAGAACTACATGAAGAATACAGAAGCCTCAGGAGCCGATGCGATCAACTGGAAGAAAGGGTATCAGCGATGGAAGATGAAATGAATGAAATGAAGCGAGAAGGGACATCTAGAGAAAAAAGAATAAAAAGAAACGAACAAAGCCTCCAAGAAATATGGGACTATGTGAAAAGACCAAATCTACATCTGATTGGTGTACCTGAAAGTGACGGGGAGAATGGAATCAAGTTGGAAAATACTCTGCAGGATATTATCCAGGAGAACTTCCCCAATCTAGCAAGGCAGGCCAACATTCATGTTCAGGAAATACAGAGAATGCCACAAAGATGCTCCTCGAGAAGAGGAACTCCAAGACACATAATTGTCAGATTCACCAAAGTTGAAATGAAGGAAAAAATGTTAGGCACAGCCAGAGAGAAAGGTCGGGTTACCCACAAAGGGAAGCCCATCAGACTAACAGCGGATCTCTCGGCAGAAATTCTGCAAGCCAGAAGAGAGTGGGGGCCAATATTCAACATTTTTAAAGAAAAGAATTTTCAACCCAGAATTTCATATCCAGCCAAACTAAGCTTCATAAGTGAAGGAGAAATAAAATACTTTACAGACAAGCAAATGCTGAGAGATTTTGTTGCCACCAGGCCTGCCCTAAAAGAGCTCCTGAAGGAAGCACTAAACATGAAAAGGAACAACCAGTACCAGCCACTGCAAAATCATGCCAAATTGTAAAGACCATCGAGGCTAGGAAGAAACTGCATCAACTAATGAGCAAAATAACCAGCTAATATCATAATGACAGGATCAAATTCACACATAACAATATTAACTTTAAATGTAAATGGACTAAACACTCCAATTAAAAGACACAGACTGGCAAATTGGATAAAGAGTCAAGACCCATCAGTGTGCTGTATTCAGGAAACCAATCTCATGTACAGAGACACACATAGGCTCAAAATAAAAGGATGGAGGAAGATCTACCAAGCAAATGGAAAACAAAAAAAGGCAGGGGTTGCAATCCTAGTCTCTGATAAAACAGACTTTAAACCAACAAAGATCAAAAGAGACAAAGAAGACCATTACATAATGGTAAAGGGATCAATTCAACAAGAAGAGCTAACTATCCTAAATATATATGCACCCAATACAGGAGCACGCAGATTTATAAAGCAAGTCCTGAGTGACCTACAAAGAGACTTAGACTCTCACACAATAATAATGGGAGACTTTAACACCCCACTGTCAACATTAGACAGATCAAGGAGACAGAAAGTTAACGAGGATAACCAGGAATTGAACTCAGCTCTGCACCAAGTGGACCTAATAGACATCTACAGAACTCTCCACCCCAAATCAACAGAATATACATTTTTTTCAGCACCACACCACACCTATTCCAAAATTGACCACATAGTTGGAAGTAAAGCTCTCCTCAGCAAGTGTAAAAGAACAGAAATTATAACAAACTGTCTCTCAGACCACAGTGTAATCAAACTAGAACTCAGGATTAAGAAACTTACTCAAAACCACTCAACTACATGGAAACTGAACAACCTGCTCCTGAATGACTACTGGGTACATAACGAAATGAAGGCGGAAATAAAGATGTTCTTTGAAATCAATGAGAACAAAGACACAACATACCAGAATCTCTGGGACACATTCAAAGCAGTGTGTAGAGGGAAATTTATAGCACTCAATGCCCACAAGAGAAAGCAGGAAAGATCCAGAATTGACACCCTAACATCACAATTAAAAGAACTAGAAAAGCAAGAGCAAACACATTCAAAAGCTAGCAGAAGGCAAGAAATAACTAAAATCAGAGCAGAACTGAAGGAGATAGAGACACAAAAAACCCTTCAAAAAATTAATGAATCCAGGAGCTGGTTTTTTGAAATGATCAACAAAATTGATAGACTGCTAGCAAGACTAATAAAGAAAAAAAGAGAGAAGAATCAAATAGATGCAATAAAAAATGATAAAGGGGATATCACCACCGATCCCACAGAAATACAAACTACCATCAGAGAATACTACAAACACCTCTACACAAATAAACTAGAAAATCTAGAAGAAATGGATAAATTCCTCGACACATACAACCTCCCAAGACTAAACCAGGAGGAAGTTGAATCTCAGAATAGACCAATAACAGGCTCTGAAATTGTGGCAATAATCAATAGCTTACCAACCAAAAAGACTCCAGGACCAGATGGATTCACAGCCGAATTCTACCACAGGTACAAGGAGAAACTGGTACCATTCCTTCTGAAATTATTCCAATCAATAGAAAAAGAGGGAATCCTCCCTAACTCATTTTATGAGGCCAGCATCATCCTGATACCAAAGCCGGGCAGAGACACAATCAAAAAAGAGAATTTTAGACCAATATCCTTGATGAACATTGATGCAAAAATCCTCAATAAAATATTGGCAAACTGAATCCAGCAGCACATCAAAAAGCTTATCCACCATGATCAAGTGGGCTTCATCCCTGGTATGCAAGGCTGGTTCAACATATGCAAATCAATAAATGTAATCCAGCATATAAACAGAACCAAAGACAAAAACCACATGATTATCTCAATAGATGCAGAAAAGGCCTTTGACAAAATTCAACAACCCTTCATGCTAAAAACTCTCAATAAATTAGGTATTGATGGGATGTATCTCAAAATAATAAGAGCTATCTATGACAAACCCACAGCCAATATCATACTGAATGGGCAAAAACTGGAAGCATTCCCTTTGAAAACTGGCACAAGACAGGGATGCCTTCTCTCACCACTGCTATTCAACATAGTGTTGGAAGTTCTGGCCAGGGCAATTAGGCAGGAGAAGGAAATAAAGGGTATTCAATTAGGAAAAGAGGAAGTCAAATTGTTCCTGTTTGCAGATGACATGATTATATATCTAGAAAACCCCATCGTCTCAGCCCAAAATCTCCTTAAGCTGATAAGCAACTTCAGCAAAGTCTCAGGATACAAAATCAACGTACAAAAATCACAAGCATTCTTATACAGCAATAACAGACAAACAGACAAACAGAGAGCCAAATCATGAGTGAACTCCCATTCATGATTGCTTCAAAGAGAATAAAATACCTAGGAATCCAACTTACAAGGGACGTGAAGGACCTCTTCAAGGAGAACTACAAACCACTGCTGAATGAAATAAAAGAGGATACAAGCAAATGGAAGAACATTCCATGTTCATGTTGGGAGAATCAATATCGTAAAAATGGCCATACTGCCCAAGGTAATTTATAGATTCAATGCCATCCCCATCAAGCTACCAATGACTTTCTTCACAGAGTTGGAAAAAACTACTTTAAAGTTCATATGGAACCAAAAAAGAGCCCGCATCGCCAAGTCAATCCTAACCCAAAAGAACAAAGCTGGAGGCATCACGCTACCTGACTTCAAACTATACTACAAGGCTACAGTAACGAAAACAGCATGGTACTGGTACCAAAACAGAGATATAGATCAATGGAACAGAACATAGCCCTCAGAAATAACACCACATATCTACAACTATCTGATCTTTGACAAACCTGACAAATACAAGCAATGGGGAAAGGATTCCCTATTTAATAAATGGTGCTGGGAAAACTAGCTAGCCATATGTAGAAAGCTGAAACTGGATCCCTTCCTTACACCTTATACAAAAATTAATTCAAGATGGATTAAAGACTTAAATGTTAGACCTAAAACCATAAAAACCCTAGAAGAAAACCTAGGCATTACCATTCAGGACATAGCTATGGGCAAGGACTTCATGTCTAAAACACCAAAAGCAATGGCAACAAAAGCCCAAATTGATGAATGGGATCTAATTAAACTAAAGAGCTTCTGCACAGCAAAAGAAACTAACACCAGAGTGAACAGGCAACCTACAAAATGGGAGAAAATTTTCACAACCTGACAAAGGGCTAATATCCAGAATCTACAATGAACTCCAACAAATTTACAAGAAAAAAACAAACAACCCCATCAAAAAGTGGGTGAAGGACATGAACAGACACTTCTCAAAAGAAGACATTTATGCAGCCAAAAAACACATGCAAAAATGCTCATCATCACTGGCCATCAGAGAAATGCAAATCAAAACCACAATGAGATACCATCTCACACCAGTTAGAATGGCCATCATTAAAAAGTCAGGAAACAACAGGTGCTGGAGAGGATGTGGAGAAATAGGAACACTTTTACACTGTTGGTGGGACTGTAAACTAGTTCAACCATTGTGGAAGTCAGTGTGGTGATTCCTCAAGGATCTAGAACTAGAAATACCATTTGACCCAGCCATCCCATTACTGGGTATATACCCAAAGGAGTATAAATCATGCTTCTATAAAGACACATGCACACATATGTTTACTGCGGCACTATTCACAATAGCAAAGACTTGGAACCAACCCAAATGTGCACCAACGATAGACTGGATTAAGAAAATGTGGCACATATACACCATGGAATACTATGCAGCCATAAAAAATGATGAGTTCATGTCCTTTGTAGGGACATGGATGAAGCTGGAAATCATCATTCTCAGTAAACTATCGCAAGGTGAAAAAACCAAACACAGCATGTTCTCACTCATGGGTGGGAATTGAACAATGAGAACACATGGACACAGGAAGGAGAACATCACACACCAGGGACTGTTGTGGAGTGGGGGGAGGGGGGAGGGATAGCATTAGGAGATACACCTAATGCTAAATGACGAGTTAATGGGTGCAGCACACCAACATGGCACATGGATACGTATGTAACAAACCTGCACATTGTGCACATGTACCCTAAAACTTAAAGTACAATAATAAAAAAAAAGGAAAGAAAAAAGAAAGAAAAAAAAAGAAAAGGTGGCACATATACACCATGGAATACTATGTAGCCATAAAAAAGGGTGAGTTCATGTCCTTTGCAGGGACACGGATGAAGCTGGAAACCATCATTCTAAGGAAACTATTACTAGGACAGAAAACTAAACACCACATGTTCTCACTTATAGGTGGGAGTTGAACAACGAGAACACATGGACACAGCGTGGGGAACATCACACACTGGGGCCTGTCGGGGGTGGTGGGCTGGGGGAGGGATAGCATTAGGAGAAATACCTAATGTAAATGACAAGATGATGGGTGCAGCAAACCAACATGGCACATGTATACCTATGTAACAAACCTGCACGTTGTGCACATGTACCCTAGAACTTAAAGTATAATAAAAAAAAAATTCCTTTGCTAAAAATTTTAGTCTTTTGTTAACACAAAAACTCTAGCTTTCTTATGCTTACTTCTAAATTTACACTGTTTTCTATCCTTTTTCTTTCAACTTGCTAGTGTTTCTGTATTTCCTGTGTGTCTCTTTTAGACAGCGGTAGAGTTCTGCTTTTAAATCCAGTTTGGCATTCTTTGACTTTTATTTTGTGTGTTTAGTCAATTCACATTTAATAAAATTATTTATAGTGTGGGCTTCAAGTCTGTCATTTTGCTGTGTTTTTAAATTTGTTTCATTTCTGTTTTGTTCTTCTTCCCCTTCTTTCCTGCTTTCTTTTGTGCTAACCAAATATTTTGCAGTATACCATTATAAATCTTGTATTGACATTCTAATATGTCTTTTTATTTCACTAGTGGTTGCTGTAGGTATTAAACATGCAACTTTAACTTACCAAAATTGCCATAATTAGTATTTAATTGCTTCCAGTTCAATATGGAAAATTTTCAACAGTCTAGTTTTGTTTCTCCCTCTGTTCTTTGGAATGTTTCATCTATATACAATATAGTCCCAAGAGTATAATAGTATAAATTTCACTTTAAATATGTATATATTTTGTAAGAAGTCAATAAAAAGTATGTGTCTGTATATATAAAATAACTCATGTATCATACATATCCTTTCTGTTGCTCTTTATTATTTCCTATATATCTGGATTACCATATGATGCAGTTTTCCTTAGTTGGAAGGACTTTCTGTAGCATTTTACATAGTGCAATTCTACACTATTTAATAGCAATTATTTTAATCAAAAATAATTTTAGCTTTAATTAAGTATTTTAGCTTTAGAATAATTTCTCTGACTATAGGTATCTTGAATTACAGGCTTTTTTTCTTTCAGCATTTTAATATATCATTCCACTATCTTCTATCTTGCATTGTTTCTGATGAAAGTCAGATGCTAATCGTATTGTTATTACTCTCTATGTAATATGTCATTTTTCTTCTGCTGCTTTCTAATTTTCTGATCATTTTTGGTTTTCATTAGTTTGCATTTGATGTGCCTGAGTACGATTTTCTCTGTTTTCCTTCTACCTGAGTTTCACAAAGATTCTTGCATTTGTAAGTTGATGTTTATCAACAAATTTAGAAAGTTCTAAATTTTTTTTCTCTCATTTATTTCAGTCCTCTCCTTCTCGGACTCTAATTACGTATGTGCTATACCACTTGATATTGTTGCAAAACGTTTTTATTTTATTCTATATTTGCTTCCTTTCTATGTATCAGAGGGAATAATTTTTATAGACCTATTTGCAAGCACACTAATTTTTCATGTGCCATTTAAAATCTGCAGTTGAGTTTATCATCAGGTTTTTCTTTTAGTTATAATTTTTAGATATAGAATTTTCAGTTTATTTTCATTTATTTATTTATTGATATCACTATATATTTACTCATTAATATGATGTTTATTCTTTAATTATTTGAACAAGTTTTAATTTTTTGAAAATATTTGTAGTACTATTTTGAATTTTATAACTGTTATATTTAACTCCCAGTCCCACTTCAAATGAATTTCTATTGACAGATTTAATCTCTTTTCTTGTAAATTTTTTTGTATGACTAATAAACTTTAGTTGAACATTAGACACTGTAACCATACTGTAATGTGTTTTCCTCTTCTGAGAATTGTTGAGTTTTTGCTAATAGTCTGTAACTTGCCTGAACTCAAACTGTGATACCTATCTCCACGTAGTACATGGTAACTAATATCTCTGCTCAGTGTTTTGGCTTTTAGTAGCTGGTATTTTATTTCAACTGGCATCTTGGAAGTCTCCATAGCTCATGAGAAAAAAAAATCAATATGACAAAAGGGGTGTGTGTATGTGCGCGCGCACGTGTGCATGTGCACATATATCTTTATTTTGATGGATGAAAATGGACAGTTGTAGAACCAGTATAAACTGAGAGTTCCTCCACCACACTGACAGGCCAATGGATTATTTCTGGAAAAGATGCCACATTGTTACATTTCCTCATTCAGTCTTGCCTCCCCTTCTAAAACATGATGAAATGGAAGCTCAGGAGCTTCAGATACCACCCAGCCTATCCATTCTATTTGATTTAAGCAATAGGTTATTGATTTTGACTTTGGAAGTTTCTATTTACTTTTAAGAACTCTGTGTCCTGCCAACTCTGCCTGAGACTTTCTCTCTGTCTTCTCTCTTATAGTTGCCAGGATTTTACTGTACTTGGGGGCCCTTTTAAAATTATGGCTTAACATATCAACATTGTGTTTCCTACCGTCATCAAAGATAGGTGACTTAAAAAAAAAAACCCAGAAATCTGAAAACAATTTAAATTACATGAAAGAGGTTCAAATAATGACCAATATTCGCCCAACACTTTGCAATTTTTAAGGCATTGCCCTTCTATTATCTAATGTGATCCACACAATAAGTAGAATAGGTGTCTATAATTGTAATTTTACAAAAATTAAGCTAAATGTTCAAAGTCTCTTAGTAGTTATAATGTTTATTCACAGGATGCATACGACAATTCTGCTTTTATGTCCCCAGGGCCCATGTCATACTCCACTTAGCTTAGATTCTTTGGAACTATGGCAAGGGTCCCTATTCACTTTGACTTCAAAACCAATGTTTCTTTCACTTATACTATGCTTCCATAGCTATACTATTGTAGGACTACTAGGGATTATGTCAAAAATGTTAGTTTTAGAAATGTATTTAACAATTGCATCTGAAAGTCCAATCATGAAAATAATGTTTATACTTTAATTTTAGATTAAATTCAAATCAGATAGTTACATATAATTAAATGCTCATAACTCACATTTATATTTATATAGTGTATAGTTCACCAATTTAAGCAAAAATATTAATTTTAGCACATCATTATTTGGCATATTAACAACAAGGAAAATATATAGTGTAAATAATTTGAACTTCATAATATAGGGCCAAACAAGAAAAAAATTCTGTGACTATATTAATACATTGTCTATAAGGTTAGGCAGAAATTCAGGGTTAAGTCTGTTTTTTAGGAAACGAGCTTACCTTATTAGGAAGAAATGTAGACACATTAAAGAGTAAGAAATTTATGGAAAAATCATAGTCTAATCTTTATTTTAGTTACAGGCACTAATAACTGTTTTGAAGACAAAAGAATATGACAAAAATTAGCTGTAATACTTTTGTTAATATTAATAATTACTATAATTTATTTTATTCCTATTTTTGCCAGGCTGCATAATGGTAGGTGTTTTATGTATAGTGCCCTTTACCGCTAAATCTAAAAAAGAAACTTTACTACATTATTAAAAAACTGCTTAATACATTGAATATTGTCTTTAAATATGAGCACACACAACAAAAACTGGATTTTCATTCAGGGATTATCATTTTACTTTCTATGAAATATTAGATAATACCTCTAATTGAGCTCTCTCTATATTAGAACTCAATAAAGTTTGAACTGCTAATAATTAAAGAAATTCTAGATTTCTTTATTAATCTAGCTCTGAGCATTTAAAACAAAGAAGTGCAGTAAATAATTTTCTATTTTCTTCCAATTTTTACAATGATTTGCTGAAAGGGAAATGTCTCTTTTAAGAGGCAGTAGCCATTTCAAGTGTGTTTCATGAATAAATCTACTCTTTATAGAATATAACTTTGTATTATGTTAACTGTGTTAGCATGATGAAGAACCCTGAAGACAGGTGTCCAGCAAGAATAGAATAATAGTTCTCTTAAGCTGCACTGAAATCAGTTCTCATGCAAAGTGATGGCCTAGGCCTTGAAAACAAGAGGAAAAGTTTATTGCGACTAGCTAATCTGGAAAAGTAAGATATGTGATTCTGGGGAAACCATAAAAATGATCATGTGCCCACGGACAGGAGTCTTGTTAATTTTGGCAGAGATTTTCATTTAAATCAATGATCATATATAAAAATAGAAATATGTAAGCTAAGAGTACAACTACATAATGACATTTGGCATTTAAACATTAAGCAATATTAAACTTAACATACTCATGTAGATCGTGATAAAGTAAAACAAAAATCAATTGGTGGCATGACAGATGATTTCTTTGATATCGACCATTATTTCTATAATGGGTAATGAGAAACTGATTATAAAATGTATTAATATAGTACAGAAATAATTAAGAAAAAATATTACAGATAACTTTAAAATACTGATTAAAAAAATCTTTTAAATGATATTTGTTTTTTAAAATATTTCATTGGTTGGATTCTAGGCATAGTTGGATTCTAGGCATAGTTGCCCATGCCCAAAGCACTAGCATTTTCCGTGTCAAAATATTTTTTTTCCTGAAACTACCTAACTATTAGCAGCTGTCTGTGTGAGAATAGAGGGAGGATTGTTTTTACTTCGCTCAAAGATTAATGATATTTTATAACTTCAAAAGAAGTATTCGATTCTGGCTTTCATGGCAGGCACCTCCTTCTTGTCTCTTTTTATTTTATTGCCACATTTTGAACATAATTATTCATGCTGTGGCATATTAAAATCGTCTACAAAATTTTTTTTTGTTAAGAACAAGATTTTGCTTGCTGTTAACTCTGCAGAATTTAACTATTTTCTCTTTCATTTACCAGGTAAGCATTATAATCATTCCAATCATTTTTTTGCTCAAATATTTAATGCTGGCTAATGGAAATAAGAAAAAGGGTGGGATGGGGAGGTTGAATTTGTTCTTATTTTTCTTCAGATTGTATTTTTTAGGTTCTCAAAAAAAGATGTAGCAACATTTCAATGATATAAATTAAGTTAGGAAGTAGTAAAATTATTATCCACGTCCATAATTCCCTGACTTGTTACCAGAGTTGTAACTAGGCAGCAGAACAGTCATAAGCCTACACTGGAAATAAGCATGGCTTCCACCAGCTTGTCCTCTTCCTGATTGCTCCCTTTCACTTCACGTCAAAAGCCTTGGGCTTACTGGCCACTTTTTCATCTTGTGTGTGATTCTTCCAGTGGGACACCCTCCAAATTATGAGAATTAAACTTTTTGTTTGTTTGTTTATTTTGAGACAGAGTCACCTAGGCTGGAGTGCAATGGCGTGATCTTGGCTCTCTGCAACCTCCGCCTCTCGAGTTCAAACGATTCTCCGGCCTCAGCCTCCTGAGTAGCTGGGATTACAGGCACCCACCATCATGCCTGACTAATTTTTGTATTTTTGTAGAGAGGAGGTTTCACCATGTTGGCCAGGCTGGTCTTGAACTCCTGACCTCAGGTGATCCACCCCACTTGGCCTCCCAAACTGCTGGGATTACAGGTGTGAGCCACCATGCCCGGCCAAATTAAACTTGAAAAATATATGTAACACAACCTTAAAAAGGAATAAAGCTCTGATAACATGTTACAACATGTATGAATCTTGAGAACATAATGACAAGTGAAATAAACCAGACAAAAAAGGACAAATATTGTATGATTTAACTTATATGAAGTACCTAGAATGGATGAATTCATAGAACCAGCAAGTAGAATAGAGGTTACCAGGGACTGCGGGAGGGAGAAGTGAGGAGTTATTTTTAATGGGTATAGAGTATCAGTTAGGGATGATGAAAAAGTTAGGGAGATGGATAAGAGGTGATGGTTCATAACAATGTGAATCTACATAATGCCACTGAACTAAACATGGTTAAGCCAGTAAATTCATGTTATCTACATTTTACTAGACCTAAAAACGTTACTACAATAAAAAAAGTTAATAAACCTTCTATAAACCATTTAAAATGTGATTTGGAAAGGCATTTTGGAATGTTTCAGTAAAATGAGAAATGACTCCAAAAATTTATATGTAACACAGATGGCAAATATACAAATGGCACTTTAGATAAGTCATAAGAAGACTCTCATAGTTTCTTGTTAATAAAAAACAGGGTTGGTTTACACAGAACTCAAAAAAAGTAGTTACTTTTTTTTAATTTTTGAGACAGAGTCTCACTTTGTTGCCCAGGCTGCAGTGCAGTGCAGTGCAGTGGCGCTCTCTCGGCTCACTGCAACCTCTGCTTCCCAGGTTCAAGTGATTCTGCTGCCTCAGCCTCCTGAGTAGCTGGGATTACAGGCGCGCACCACCACACCCGGCTAATTTTTGTATTTTTAGTAGAGACGAGGTTTTGCCACTTTGGCCAGGCTGGTCTGGAACTCCTGACCACAAGTGATCCACCCGCCTCAGCCTCCCTCCCAAAGTGCTGAGATTACAGTTGTGAGCCACCACCTCTAGCCTCAAAAAGGGTAGTTCCTGATGGTGGTATCACTCACTACATTTTTGTACTTCAAGAGTTTCAGTTCAGGTGTGCTGAATATCCAGTTTACATGGCCTGTATGTTTGCACTGTAAATATGGAAATAGCAAGCTATCCAAAGCTGATCTGCTCTTTACTTTTTATTTTATTTTTTATGTTTTTGAGACAGTGTTTGGCTCTGCCACCCAAGCTGGAGTGCAGTGATGCAATTGTAGCTCACTACAGCCTCGAACTCCTGGGCTCAAGCGATGCTCCCACCTCAGCTTCCCAAAGTGTTGGGATTACAGGCATGAGCCACTGCGCCTGGTTGATCTCTCTTTAGTGATTACCCTACACCTCCACAGAGCAAGATCTGTGTCTTTACTCCACTATGGGCCAGCCAAACCATGAAAATTTGAGATGGTAAAATCTATACCACAATTCCAAGGAATGCTGACTATAAGAAATTTCCAGGATGGGAATATACAGACACTAAACAGAGTCACAGAATCCAACCTAATATGAATTAACGAGTAATTCTGGCTATTTATTTTGTTAATGAATCTTGACTTCTTTGCTGAGGCATCTATTTTTTCTTAGAAAAACTCAATTCTGATTTGAAATTATTATTAGTAATATTAGCTCCTTTTTTTTTTTTTTTTTTTTTTTTTTGATACAGTCTCACTCTGGAACCCAGGCTGGAGAGCAGTGGCACGATCTGTGATCACTGAGACCTCTGCCTCCCGGCTTCAAACAATTCTCCTGCCTCAGCCTCCCAAATAGCTGAGATTACAGACATCCGCCACCACGCCCAGCCAATTTTTGCATTTTTAGTAGAGACAGGGTTTCATCATGTTGGCCAGGTGGGTCTCAAGCTCCTGACCTCAAGCCATCCACCTGCCTCAGCCTCCTAAAATGCTGGGATTACAGGAGAGAGCCCACTGCACCTGGCCAACCACTGCACCTGGTCATTTTTAAGCTCCAACTTTGCCAGACATCTTATAAATACTATCCTTAATATTTGTAATTTTACTAATAGCAATTAGCAAAACTGGGCATTATTTATTTTTAATTTCTAGATATGAGATTAGATCAGACTCAGAGAGGCCTATCTTTGCCTAAGGTTACCTAAGGAGTGAGCAGTGCAGCCTGTGTTTCCCTGCTTCTGTGGGTCTCAAGCTGTGTGTTTTTCCATCGTGCCCTGAGTTTGGCAGCCCCAAGTTCACTGCTCATTCTGCTAGATCCAAGGCCTAGAAACTCTAGATTTCTTATTTTCCGAGATCTCTACTTCTAGTTTAAGTTCCTTGAGTAGCTATGCTCTGTGCACCGGTTCAAACAAATTTGATTTCTCATTGTTTTTTCCTAATGACTCTCATCTCTGGTCTAGTAGGCATATCTTCTTTTCAATCATATTTCCTGGCCTGGGAATGTGCTTTCCTTTGTTCCCAATTATCCTGACTCTGCCATACAATTCTAACAATAAAATTAGCTCCTCTGAGACCGGCAGAGATTTTAAAACCTTAAGTCAACTTTTTCCTCCCTACATTCAACAAAGTTGACTGCATACACAGATTCATATCTCTACTGGGTTTTTTCTCTAAATGCTGATAGAATTTTGTAAACTGTATACGTGTTTGATGGATCAAATATTTTGTGAATGTGTGATTTGTTGCTGTTTCTAGAAATATGAGCAATTTCTTAGTTTTTTTCTTTTGTTTGTTTTACATTTTCCGGCATAAGACTTGGTTATTTCAGGATGATTTAGTATCATTGCAGTAAGATTTAGTAACATGTCATGGTTATGCCCTAAATACTAGCATCAGAAATTCTGGCTACCATCACAACTGACATCACATATATTTATGTATGAACTAAGACAAGGTAATAGTATACAGCTATGCTAACTAAAATATGTGAGATTTATTTCACCTATGTTAGGACTTACACTTAATTAAAATGTATGACATGGTAAAATATTATTTATCTCAGAATATATAAAATTAGCTAAAAATAACAAGGATTTCATATACTTTGAAACTTAAACTGTAGCTTAGTTTTTAATCTTCGTCTTTGAAAAACGAGAACAAATGTACTAAGCTCCGATATTTCTAACAATTGATTAATGATAAATATGCTCATTTTTATAAAGTAATCTTCAGTTCTTAAAGGATCATTTTTATCATTTAATACACCATTTAACACTTTTTATAATCATGTCTATTTGTTCATCTTCAAAGAAATTCTCTCTTCAGTGTTGCCTGGAGATACCTGTAATGCTGAGATCTACATATGAACCTGGAATGTTAATGGAGGAAAGGAGACTGACCTAGCAGAGAGAAGTCAAATCTAAATGTTTACCCAGAAGGAGTGCAATGGCAAGCAAGCACAGCTGCCCACATCAACCTAGAAAGGCTCAGAAATTGGAGGCATGGAATTCCTCTTATGTCGGGGTGAAGGTTTTAAAACCGGTCTCAGAGGAGCTAATTTTATTGTTAGAATTGTATGGCAGAGTCAGGATAACTGCTAGAGGATCTCTATAAAAGAACAACTTGGCCCAAAGTCCCACTCTCAACTCACACAAGTTAGGTAACCACCCTTCTCCACCAGGTAGGACATGGAAGATACTCTCTGGAGAAACTAAATCAAAGAGGCTCTGGATTTCAGGCTCCAGGACCAGTGGTGGGCAAGGTGATGAAAACCAACAGAATACCAAAACATTTTTACTACAGTGGTGAATACTCAAGGCCATTCTCTCCACCCGCAATTCCTAAAAGCCCAAGTCTAGGATTCCTAAAAACTTTAAGAGAAAAAGTATAGTGAGGCAATAATGCCTTTTTTTTTTTTTTTTTTTAAGATGGAGTCTCGCTCTGTTGCCCAGGTTGGAGTGCAGTGACGCAATCTTGGCTCACTGCAGCCTCCGCCTCCTGGATTCAAGTGATTCTCCTGGCTCAGCCTCCTGAGTAGCTGGGACTACAGGCACCCGCCACCATGCCTGGCTAATTTTTGTAATTTAGTAGTGACAGCATTTCTCCATGTTGGCCAGGATGGTCTCAAACTCCTGACCTTAAGTGATCCGCCCACCTTGGCCTCCTAAAGTGCTGGGATTACAGGCATGAGCCGCCACACTTGGCCCAATAGTACTTTTTACATGCATTGCAAAGCCAAGGAATGCTTGGTGGAATTCCCATTTGGTGCTCAATACAATGAGAAACTGAGAAAGCCTAACCTGACTGGAAGTTCTTTTAATGAATCGTCAATAAGAAATCTTTGTGAAGAGCCAGATCATCCTGGGATAGTTCTGTACTGTATTTTGTGTCTCAGGTGCATGTAAGTACATAGGATTGCTACTGTGACATGGGAGGGACTCTATCTTCCATGCTATCTTTATAGGTCATCTCTAACCTCTTATCTCTAACCTCAGGGCTTGAGTCATTCATTCCAAATGAAAACAGTAGACAATATCATGTAGAAATAGCAAAAAAAAAAAAAAAAAAAAAAAACATGTACAATTGTATAAATTAACAAGAATCCAGCCAATCGTACTTTGCATAATGTCAGTCATCAAACAGTTTAGATATGTTATGAAAGATTGGACTAGATAAGAATTAGGTCTCTTCAACTTCATATTTCCACCTAATCATATTTCCATTCTCCTTGAATTAATATTTTTATTGGTGCTGCAGTATTCATTATCTCACCCAGTGCTACTGCAATGACTTCCTAACTTCTCTCCTTGTAGAAGTCTTCTTTATTATAGGTCCATTCTGATTACTTTTCTACAACATTGCTTTAATTCTGTGGCTTCCTTGCCAACAAGATAAACAAAAACAAAAGACAAACAGCAAAAAATAAGCTTAACTGTTTCTGCATGTCCTGTAGGATCAAGTCAAAAGCCTTAGCCTGACTCTCCAAACCTCTCACAATTTACCATCAATCAGCCATTCTCTCCTCATTGGCTTCTAGAATCTACCACTGTAGCCAGGCTATTTGTTCACATTCCCACAATTTTTTAAAAATTTTTCATCTTTTCCTACACTGTTGCTAAAATAGTTCCACTGGTTCAAACTGTCAGTGTAAGTCCAACCTATTCTTCAGAATTAATTAGAATTCCATCTTACCATGAAAGTTCATTCTGCAATCACCTAGGAAGTTTGACATTGACTTCAGACAAAATCTTAGAATGTAATGCTTTCTTAATTAACAACTTTTATCAAATACTTAATAAGTTCCAGGCAGTGAGTTAGCTGCATGTGTTAGAATATCTCAGACTTACCATGTCCAAAACTGAACTCTTGAGTTTTCTCCCCAAAACCGTTTCCCCCTCAGTCTTCTCCAACTCAGTGATTAAAAACTCCATTCACTCAGTTGTGTAAGAGAAATATTTCAGAGTATTCTTTGTCTCTGCTTTCTCTTATACTCAATATCTAATTATAAACAAATCACCTTCAAAATATCCCACATCCAGTTACTTCTCATCACTTCCTTTTTGACCATCGTAGTTCATATGATACATTATTATCTCTTACCTGGAATATGCAGCAGCCAGCTAAATAGTCTCCTTGTTCTTACTTTTAAACTCCCTAGTGTCTATCTTCCACATATGTCAGATCATGTTCTTGTCTATTCAGAAACTTCCAGTGACTTCTGTAGGGAGAGAGATTAAAACCTTTTTTTTACCTTCTTAGGTTCAGTGGCTTGGGCCTGTGAATTACACTTCAAAAAGACAGATCAACAGGAAAAAAGGACCCCAGAATTTATTTATGCATGCAATGTACATACATAGAAGAATGCAATGATGGGTAACTCAAACGTGTGATTAGAATTTGTAACTTACATACCATCTTAACAAAGAAAGATAAGTTTGTGGAGAACTGACAAAACAAAAGGAGTTTAGGCTTTCAGGAACAGTAAATTGTGGGAAAGTAAATATATAAAGGGAAACTAATGGAAGATAAGGATTATTTTAGTAAGGTTTGTTTGTGCAGAACGATGTTGGTGCTGACATTCCAACTTCAGTAATAATGGTTGTTTCCCTCTTTGTGGTATGGGATAAGGAAGGAGGAACACCTTCACAAAGGGACATTCATGTCCTGCTTTTAGGCAAATCAGGGGAGGACAAAGAACTCTTTCTGTGTTTGCTGCTTCCTAATTGCCTTCAGCTCAAAACAATCATTATGCCAATGTAGCATATCATGGGGTGGCATATCTTGATCCCCTTCACTAGTTTATCTTACAAAGCCTGTTCTATTGCTCACAAGGTACATAACTTGGCCTACTGCATTCTCTTAGAAAGAGAAAAATGAGAAGCTATCTATTTTCTCACATTAGGAAAGAGGTTGGGTGGGGGAGGGGCAGTTTGTGAGATCAGGGAGTTGAGTCGTTTCCAAGAGAAGCTGTGTACCCTGTCCCTCAGATAGAGGCCCAGGAAGGAGGCAAGGCCACAAAGAGAGAAGGGCTGCTTGGAGGGGGCCAGGCTTATGAAGACTGTGATAGGCCATCAAGAAAATCAATAAAGAGCCTGAAAGAGCCTCACTTACCAGACTGACATCCTATGTGGACCAACGGCCAGACCAAAAAGGTTGATAGCTACTGACACAAGTAAGTCAAAGACCACTTTCTTCTACCCTCTCTGCTGAAGAAAGCAAAAAACTTGATGAAACAGGAGGACTTGTATTGATTAAGGCAGAATGAAACATAAACATAGAAATTTCCAATTGGGTTGAATTATTTACAAATATATATTTATTAATCTACTTGATTTGTAGAATAAAATTTATATATACTCCCTGGCACACAGAAGGTCAATTCATTACAGTTACTATTCCTGCTATATTTTGTTTTATGTGTATGTCCATCTCTTTTTGGTTAATCTGATGCTTAATTGTATGTGTCAACTTGGCTTGGCCATGGTGTTCAGATATTTCGTCAAACATTATGTCTGTGAAGGTGTTTCTTGGATGAGATTAACATTTGAATCACTGGACTTTGCATAATGCCCTCTAGGTTCATCCATGTTGTCAAAAATGACAGAATTTGTGTTGCTGAAACAATTTTTTGCTGCTCAAAAAGTCAACACTAATTTTTATTTACACAAGAGTAATATCCAGTTCAGGAATGGTAAGGATCTCACTGTCCTCAGGGCTGAGGTTTGAAATCCACTTTGAATACATTGCAAAGAGGGCTGACGTTGACTCACATGCAGATAAGGAAAGGGCAAGTCACATGTGTGGTGAGGAACCAGACACTGAATGGTTAAAATAACTAGGGCTGTCAAAACTGAATGAAGGAATGCTGAACAGAGAGATGATAGCTGTCTTCAGATATTTGAAAGGCTTATTGTGGATGACAGAATGTGCTTGTTCTGAATGGGAGTTGAAAGCATGAATGTTTGATTCAATCCACAGAAAGAGGAAGCTTCTCACAGTTGAGTGTGCATCAATGTTAAGGGATTCAAACAGATGTTCAATATTCATTTTGTCTGGAACGTTGTCAGAGGATTCCTGTATGTAGAGGAATGTGGTCTTGGCACTTTTCAGTTTAGGATAATGATAATAGGGCGGGCAGAGACAACTAATATTAGCAAATTTCGGGAAATATGCTGAGTGCTTCATGTCATTAGAATGTCTAATGACATCAGAATGTCTCACTGAATCTGCCTAACAGTTCTATGAGTTAAACACTGTAAGTATTATTATTCTTATTTTACAAATCAAGCTTAGTTTACATAGTAAACTGCTAGAGTTCACAATGCTGAAAAATCGTAGGGTCAAGTTTAGAATCCAGGTCTATTGCATTAAAAGACTATGTACTTTCCACCATACACTCCATTTTCCTAACATGCTTTTTCAAAAGAAAAGAACAAATTCTTAGTTTGAGGACAAAACTGTCAAAATATACAGATTTTATTAACAAACTGACCAATGAAAGGCACCGATTCATTTTAATATTTTAGCTATGATTCTGATCATAAATTTCAATGCATAAAATTATGAACATTTTAACATATAATAATAGCACGTGTGAAAACTACTGTCTTCTTGATGTCCAGATTTGGCCAAACGTTATTCTGTATGTGTCTGTGATGGTGTGTCTTGGATGAGACTAACATTTGAATCAGTGGGCCTTGCATAATGTCTTCTTGGTGTCCAGATTTGGCCAAACATTATTCTGTATGTGTCTGTGATGGTGTTTCTTGGATGAGATTAACATTTGAATCAGTGGGCCTTGCATAATGTCCTCTAGGTCCATCCATGTGTCACAAATGACAGAATTTCTATCTTAAAGGTTGAACGGCATTCTGATGTGTATATATTCCACGTTTTCTTTACCCATTCATCCATTGATGGACAGAAAAAGAAATAGCAAATGATCTCACTTATATGTGGAATCTGAAACAAACTCATAATTGTAGAGAGTACAATGGTGGTTACCAGAGGCTAGAGGGTGAGGTGGGGTGGAATGGTGAAATGTTGGTCAAAGGATACAAAGTTTCAGTTAGAAGGAATAAGTTTTTGAAATCTATTTCACAGCACTGTGAATATAGATAATAATGCCTTGCATATTTCAAAATTGCTAAATATTAAATGTTCTTATCACAAAAATGATAGACATGTTAATTAGCTTGATATAATCATTCCACATGGAATGATAAAAATATAAAAATATCACATTGTATCCCATAAATATATATAATTATGTCAATTAAAGATAAAAATAAATGTCAAAAAGAAAATCAGAATAAAAACTATTAAAAAATCAGTGGACAATGTACAAAGAAGATTATCCTCCATTCTGCAGGTAGGCTTCATCCAGTCAGTTGAAGGCCTTAACAGAACAAAGACTGATCTACCCTAAGCAAGAAGGAATTCTGCCAGACTGCATTTGGAGTTGGACTATAACTCTTCCCTGAATCTCCAGGCTGCCTGACTGTAAATTTTGCACTTGTACCTCCACAATACCTTAAAACTAAAATATATATATCTATGTACATACACACATCTAGCTGGCTCTGTTTTTCTGGAGAACACTGAATAATGCAGTTATTTATATGTCTTGTCTTTTCTTTTTTTGAGGCACAGTCTAGCTCTTTTGCCCAGGCTGGAGTTCAGTGGTGCAACCTCAGCTCACTGCAACCTCCAAGTGATTCTCCTGCCTCACCAAAAGTAGCTGGGATCACAGGTGTGTACCACCATGGCCAATTTTTTTTTTTTTTCAGTAGAGATGAGGTCTCACCATGTTGGCCAAACTGGTCTCGAACTCCTGACCTCAACTGAGTTGCCTCAGCTTCCCAAAGTGCTGGGATTACAGGCATGAGCCACCATGCCTGGCAGTTATTTATATTTATTTGCTCTTATGTTTCCAGGTTTCTTCTAACTTTAAAATTCTATGACTGGAACAAATACATATGTGAACTTGGACATAGATCTTTCCCCTGTCAAGCCTTCAGATCAGACCACAGCCTTAGTCACCACTCCAATTGTGGCCTCCTGAGAGACATTGAGCTAAGGTACATCCAGGTTCTTGACCCACAAAACTGTGAAATACATGTTGCTTTTAAAAAATTCCAAGAGTGGCCCTTAAATTTCTTTGGGACTATATCGTGTAATAGTGACTGACTCAAAAGGGGAGTCTGGAAACCTAATCTTAGCTCCTGGTCACCTCTAGCTAGTGTGCACAGACCTCAGATCTTGTCAGTCTCATTTCCCTACCTGTTAATGTGAGAGAGTTGGTCAGAAGAACTTTAGCTTCCCTTAAATGCTACAACTCAATGTCTCTATTAATCATACTGTTTACTCATCAAAATGAATACTGATAAAAATGACAAGTAGAACACACCCTAGATGTTCAGGTTTCTGGAATTGGTGGCAGCGTTCCAGCTTCCTTTCTGCCTGTAAGTCCTGCTTTACCTCTTCCTCACCCCCGCGCCCACCAACAGTTCTCTATCATAAGCTAATCAGCGTGAAATAATTGTTAGGGCACTTCTGTGTGTGGCCTGTGCATGTGCCAGTATGTACACCGTGCAAGCTGAGCTGTTGAGGTTCTGGATGTGCATACAGCCCTGGCACCGGAAGGTTTGCCTCTAGCATTTTGTGGACTAACTCCGGCAGTACACAATGGGAAGAAAACCTCTTTCCAAGTGTGAGCCCTTCTCTCTTCTCATTCCCAAGGAGGTGTGTCCAGATCCCTTTGCCAGGCAGCTACTTTACAGGAGCATTGGAGAGCAGGCAGCTAACTTTCCCCAACGAGCAGCTGGATTTATGTTGGCAAATCAATCCCTCTCAATAAAATGTTATGTGACCATCTTCCCAGCCCCCTGTTAACAACCCTTCATTTTTTCGAGCAAGCGAACTAGTCAGAGAAGACAGAAAAGTTAAGTAAAGAAAGTGGCAGAAAAGTGAAGCAAAGCCACAGCCCAGGAGCGTGGCGGGGGGACCCGCGCGGGGACTCGGGTGGGCTGCAAACGCTGGGGAGATGCCACAGGAGCGCCTGCCTTCCCAGCTTCTCCTTTCTCTCGCCGAGGGTCTCTCGGGTTCAGCGCTCCCGGCGTTTCGGCGACCTCCGGGTCCGCCCTGTCCCCTCCCAGCCGGGGAGCTGAGCCCGGCTCTGCGCCCAACGCCCACCCCACGCCGACCCCCGCCACTCTCCCTTCGCTGCTCACTCCAAGAGCGCCTGTCCCGCCCCGCAGGGCGACTTCTCCCTTTCGGCCCTGAGGTTGAAGATCCTGGGTGGGGCAGCTGCGCCTTCGGGACAGCCCCAGCCGCGGAGCGCCCAGACCAGGGCAGCCGGAGTCGGGTCATACGCCGCATGCCGCCGGGGCCGCCGCACCTGAGCTCTGCTCCAGTCACGCCGTGGCGCCGGAAGCGCGGGCGGAGCGCACGGGTCCGGGGAGAGCCGCCTGCGCCCGCGAGGGGGACCCAAGTCCCCAGAGTGGTGGCCAAGTCCCGCCTCCCGCCAGCGGGGGCGAGGACCTGCGACGCGCACCCCTGCCCGGCCCGGTCTCCTCAGCACCAGCCCCACGCACACCCGACTTCCTCAGCCTCTCGTCCTCACCCTGCCAACTTCCCTGCGAGGAGGAACCTGCCGCCAGCCTGCTTCCTCGTCCGCAGGCCCTGCGCTGAACGCTGCCGCGACCAGGGTTCACCTTGCGCCGTCGGGAAAGCCCATGAACTCTCCAGAAACGGCGTAAAGGAGGGTCCCGCCGCGGTGCACGGCTGGGGCGCCTGGGTTCCCCCTGGGTGGAGCAGCCGCAGCAGAGCGGGAAAGTAGTGGAGGATGATCTTGCGGCCAAAGGGGACCTCGGCGCAGTAATGTCAACATGTAAGTCTCACCTTTCAGCTCGGAATTCCTTCACTCTTTTATCTGTGTCCACCTTCTGCCGCCCCCTCCCCGACCACCCCATCCTCAAGAGAAATGATTTTGTAAGGACTTCAACTGCACGGAGGGAATAACCGGTTTGTCTTCAGTTTGCCCCGCGAGGCACTGAGGAGTAGGACTATTACCAAGTGGAGTTGTGACATGTGTGTGTGGCTGTTTTTTTTTTCCCCCCAGCGAGGTAAACCTCACATTTGGGCGGTGTAAAGCCTAATAAGAAGGGCAGGGCTTCAAGAATGGGGAAAACCTGTCTTCAATTCAAATTAAACAAGGAGTAACAGGCACGGCTCCTCAGTCCAGGGGCCTGGCCCTGCCAAGAAGGCGCTCTCCCGGATCAACACCTGGGGGCTTGGAAGGTACTGGTATGCCGAGAAAATGTTGACTTTACACATTGTCACCATTGACTGTAGAAGTTATTCTTGGATCTTTGGGGTGTTTGAATTTTTTTTAAGGTGCGCAGAAAATGTTTTCAGTGTGCTTTGTAGATTAAGAAGTAATTAGGGGTTATGCCACGTTACGTGATAGGATCTGAGGGGACTTCCATAGACTTATGGGGGGCGGGGGGAATTGGGGCATTGAAACAGAGAAACCTAAAAGGTTTTGCCTCCATAGAATTGTCATCCTAATGGTGAGGTGGCGCACAGCGACCCCCAGAAAGGGTCGCCAAGCACCGTCTGGCCTTCCAGAGTGGGAAAAGAAAGATTGTACTCGAAAGGGCCAAGCTTATTTTTGTGGCCAACGAAGAAGTTTCTTTTTTCCTGTAATAGGTAATTTTCCTTCTGGTGTTTTACTTAATCTTGAGCGGACACCGTGACAGACATTTTATCCCCTTCCACTAACTCATGTACAACAATTTCTAGAACTTGGTACTTAACCCTCCTTCCCCCAACTCCTGGATCCTACATGAATTTACTCTTTCAGTTCAGTACATGGGGAAAGACCTGCCCCCTTGGACCTGTTTTTTCCAGACTTTCCTGCACTTTCCATTCCCTACTTCCCCACTCCCCAACACACATTTTTAAAACAGGAGAAAGAAAGGATAGTGCCCACAAGCCTAGCACTCTCTAACTCTGTTCCAGGTACTGTGAGATGTAATCAGAAATGAGCCACTTATTTTTACTGAAACAGCATGTGAAATAATTCCACACCTGGGAGTTTTAAAGTTTCCTTTATGCCAGTGGAATCGGCAAGGTATAACTTGAAAAAATTTATTTTGGGATACAGCCAGCATTTTCATATAAGACTTGTTCTCATATACAGGCTACACATTTTGAAGTAATATGAGCTTGTTTTCAACTTCAGTTTTTCTTGAAAATATACTAGGGATTTTAACAGCAGATATTTGCCTAGTTTTTTTCAGCTTTCCTAAGCATTTAGATCTTATGAGAAAAAAAGCATATTACACATAAAAGTATAAATACCTGTTTTTAAAAGATGTTAAACTTATCAGCAGGTAATGTAAAAATTTCCTGATCTTGAAATTAAGTTATATAGTCCATTTGAATTCTTCGTGATTAAAAAATCATGTCATTATAGGGTAAAAGCGTGAATATAAATCACATAGAAAATAGGGCTTGATACCTGGATTTGAGATTCTTTATTGAGCTATTTTGACTGAAAGTTTTCATTTTTTACCAGATGGTAAGTATATTTTTTTCCATTTTGCTGTTTACGATTCATATGGAGTGGTTTAGGATGGTCTGATTCTTTTTAGATACTGGTTTGTTAGAATATATGGAAAGAATTACCAACCTTTCCAAGATAAATATTCTTACTATCTTGTTGAAAAATGTTAAAATGGGTAACATAAGCTATATTATCCTTTAAATTTTAATAGATTCAAGTTCAGAAACTACTCAAGTGTATTTTCTGCCTCCTCCTTGTGGAGAAAGTGTATTTGTATATTGTTATACTCAAGTTCTTTAATTATTGACTTTACGAATATATTTGGGGGTTGTAGTGACTGCATATTTTTCATACCCTAAGAAATTTAGTAGATGTAGTGAGACTTGCATTAATTTGTCTCAAGCTGCATGAAGCTACTGTTCCATTTATGGCTTATATAAATTACATGACACTGTGCTTTTTCAATATGAATGGTGAATAAGGCTATTGTCTCTTGGCTTATGGGAAATATTAGAAGCCTGTAGTTTTGTAGCCTAACTGGACACATGACTCTGATGTCTGGAAATAATGATTTGAAAGAGAATTAGTTTACATATTAAAAATAAACTAATGACCGCTTTTTAAAACCTGACCATTTTTCTAACGGCCTAAATATCTTACAGAGTTTACGTTTCTGATGGGATGATTAAAAGTTTCTACAGTCTATTTAGAATTTAGACTAAATAGAAAAGACTTTGTTCAATGTTTGTGGTATGCATGGGCAGAAACTGTATCTTTCAATTTTCATTTCTAATTGGATGAGATTATTATCTACATTGGATGATGTTAAGATGCATACTAGTTGACTGGGGTGGTGCCATATAAAGGTATATTGATCAAAAAATGTGGCTACCTGAGTGTCATCTTACTTTCCTTTATAAGCATTACTAGAAATGGAATTATCTGGAATGCCTTAAAAAAAAGCTTCAAGATTTATTTATTTAAAACAGAGCAAATATGACAAAAGTTTAACATATTTAAAATAAGTCGTTAAGAAATCACAAATCAATGAAGAAAATATTTATATTTGTAATAGAAAACCATACAAATGACTTGAACATGACAATCCGAATAATGGAAATTCAAATGAGATGCAACTTCTTTTATCAAAGTGACAGTGATTAAAGCAATAATACTCAATAGTGAGGAGAGGGCCGTGACATGAAAACAATGATACGTTTCAATGTAAATGTGAATTTTTTAACTCTTTTAGAAATCATTTTAAATCTACAGGAAGTTTTCAAGATAAAAGTAATGTAAAGAACACATCTCTATACCTTTTACCCAGAATCACCTATTCTAATTATTGGCCCCATTTGTTCAATCATTCCCGTTCCTCTTTTCCTGCCCCCTCAACCAGCCCCTCCTGTACACACACACACACACACACAATATTTTTCTGAACCATGTGAGAACAAGTTGTATACATAAGGGCTTAAGAGTTTAATTTTTCAATTGAAATTTTAAATATATTTCTAACTTCAAATATAGTTGCCAAAAAATAGAGATCCCGTATACCTTTCACCCAGTTCCCCCAATGGTAGCATTTGGAAAACCTATAGTGCAATATTAAAACCAGTATATTGACACAATTTACTTCTCCTTTTCAGATTTCCCAAGTTTCACGTGTACTCATTCTTGTGTACCTATGTATGTAATTCTTAAGGCTGAGTTTTACTCTCACCTCTAGTATAAGCCAGTTATGCAGGTTACTGTTCAAATAAAGTTTAAGATTTGTGCAGGGTTGAGGAATAAATCAGCCTTTTTGAAGTGGAGGTACACCCAACTTAATAAAGATACTTAAATTGAGTTAATAGAATAGCACTTTTTTTTTTTTTTAATACATTGCTTTGGCTCAGGAACATGATCTTTAACCAAAAAAAAAAAAAAAAGAAAAACGATTATGAGCAGACTTGAATAAACCAAATTACTGTTCTTTTCACTCTGGAAGAATTAAGGTATTTTCTCTGCCATTCCCCAGTCCCTTTTATGAAAAGATTTGCCATAGAAACAGAGTTGGGATATGGCGAGAGCAGTTGTTTCTGACAGTTGCTGGTATTGATTGCATTAGTATCATTTCAATTTCTCCACTAATATCAAAATTTCTTCACTAATTTCTCTTTAAATTGTGACTTTTGGGGAAACCAGTAGGAGTAGAGAGGTGGAAAGTGGTAGGTTTTTAAGATTATTTCGGTGATCCATTTGGATAAAATAATGCCTACAAGGAATCATATCCACATTTAAAGCAATTCTATAGAAGGGTTACATTCTAAAGCTTCCGGAAACAGGACTCAAGCAAATTGTATTTTGTAGCCTATGTAGATTGAAAAAGGGAACAAGTTTGCAACAGAGGTAGTGTGGTTCTCAAAAAGGACACTAGGTTGGAAGCCAAGTGACAAAAAGGATCTTTTGCCTCTGACACCACTGATCTTATGATCTTGGGCGAGTAGTTTAGTATCTTCGTTTTTCACCTGTAAGATGATAGGTTTTTCTGCATAATCTTTAGATTCCTTCCAAATATAGGAGTCTATGACTGTCTTTTACTTAAAAAATGTTCCTGCTGTCTTCAATAAAACTTTAAGGCCACAATCAAAATGGTGTAAGAGTGTACTTTTGTGTGTGTTTTTTTTCCTCCTAGTTCCTATTTAGAACCTTAGTAACCCTGTTCAGGATTTTCCATTCTTGGGAGATAGTTATTTAAATCTCAGGGATGTATCTTTGCTAAGTGATCCCCTGAGAAAACACATAGTACTTTCCTTCCTCTGTTCTATTCTTAATTTATTTGTTTATCTTCTTCAGTAAACAGTAAAGTGGATGAAAGTTGGCCTGTCCTATGGTTTGTTTAGTTACAAGTGCTTGCCTTGTTGGGTTTCTTTTCTGTCTGAAGTGATAGAGTCTGGAGACATGGAATGCCTTAAGCCATGGTCATCATTTGCAACTGATAGGATTGCAGGCAGCTTTGATAAGACTGCTTCAGAATTGAATATGGAATCCCTAAATGCTGAAACCTTTTGTAGCAAAGAAGTTGCCTGAGCACATAAACAGTGTTTTGTGGCCAAACTAATGAGCAGGAATCTATGAGTATTATTTAGAGATTACATGAATCTAAGAGAGAGCCATTATTCACATGCTGACGAAAGATAATTGTCATATGTCAAAAAGTGTAAGAAGCTGGGAATTCTATTGAGCTGATACATCCTTCTGTTAATATCTGTAAGGGTGACAGCCAGGTTTGATTGGTCTGTCTATTTTTCTAGACCTAAGTTTCCTTTTTTTGTGAAATGAAAAGGTTAGATTAGACTTCAGCATTGGTTCTTCTAGCTCTAAATTTCTTTGAATATATAATTGTGCTTTTGTTTTAAAAGCATACTCATTCATCCAGCATCAGTAGGAAACAGGCCTATTCTTTCAAATAAGTGAACTTTCTATGGGACGGAAGTTTGTCACCTACCGTTTTAAAAGCCCCTACAGATTACCCTGTACTGTTATTTCAAGTTCTTTTTGGCAGGTAATATCCTATTTACAGAAGAAAAGACTAAGGGTTTAAGTACTTGCCCTGCAAACCACACAATTTATAGAGGCACCAGGAGGTAAGTTGGTGCTGTTCGAGAGTCCACATCCATTATTATAATTACTAATTTCTTACCTACTAAAACATACTTCTCATTAGCAGTACTTCTTTTAATCTCAAATATTTTGGATGGATGGATTTGAAAACATAGCTTGCAAACAACAGATACTCTTCAAATCTTAACCTTTTCCTAGTTTTGAATTTTCCTAGTTTAGAATTTCATCAGGAGAGCTGCATGATTCTAGAACTTCTAGTTTGGTGAATACTAAAACATGGCTTGAGTTTCAGACACTTAACATTTCTTTATTCATAGCAAACATGAATAACCAATTTCATTTCTGGCCCAGGTGATCCCAGAAATGACCATAAAGTCAATTGATTGGTGTTGGCATGTGAGATTAATCTTGTTTACTCTTGCTTGAGTCTTTTCCTTTGATTTCATGGTGGCAGAATAACACCACTTAAATGAGAATGCCTGGAATGATAGTAATAATAATAATAGCTAATATTTATTGAGCACTTGCTGAGTGTCAGGAACTGTCCTTGAAAGGCGTCGTCTTATGTAATCATCTCAGCAACACTGTGGACTAGGTTCATTGCTGTTCCTTGTTTTACAGGTAAGAAATAGGAGGCACAAGGCGATCAAGCAATTTCCCAAGGTTTGCAGCATAGTTCATAAGTAATGTCTCACTCTAAGCTTGTTCTCTTGGCTATGAGATGGAGATGGTCTCTTAAAGATTAAAAATGCAGGCTTGAGGCAAGTGCAGAAGTCCTTTAATGTCTAATTTTGCTCATTTGAGTATTTCTCTTTCTGCTTTTCTGTTTAGTATTACACATTTTACTCAGGTAAGCAAACTTCAGGCTTTAGGGTAGATATTACTGTAACCCTAAAGTATCTTATTAGTTGCTCCTTGATAAAATGAGTCTCAGTTACTACTTATAGGCAAAGTAACTCTTTCTTAGGGGATTTTCAGGTCTCCTGGAGATTTCTGACTATTGCTTACTTACCTTCCTGCCTCACAACTCTTCTGCTCATCAGTCCACTTATGGTCCCTTTTGATGACTGACTTTTGTAATTTCTTCCTTCTTTGCTGGTTTGCCTTTTTTTGATGGTGCTGATTCAATGAACTGTATTATACCATTGTTTTGAGACAATATAATATGAATGAATGTTCCTTTGTAAATCATTATTAAATATAATTTTCAGAATTAAATGAGTACGTTGTGCAGAAGGATTGTTGAGTTTTCAAAGCACCACCTCTCCATCTAATGTCATTTACTACTTTCTGTAATACCTGGTGTTTAATAGCCATTTAAAAACATTGATAGCTATTTTATATATAAAGACTTTACCTTTTTTGGAATGTTAATGCTTCAGTGTATCACTTTAGGGGATAGAACAGAGTTTGGGCAATTTGGTTTTATTTTAAATATTTCCATTTGTAAAGCAACAGACATTAAGGAAAACATTTCCTTACAGTCTAAATTTCTGGGAGATTATAAGGAAGGTTGATAGAAACATCCTTCTTCTACCCAGATGAACATGAGTCTGGTGAGGCTGAAGCTAACATTGCTTTATTTTTTAATAAATAATTTTTTTGAATTGTCTGACTACCCATCTTCATGCAGAAATCACCTATTATATATATTTTGATAAGGAAAGTGCTACCATGTGGCAAATAAAATGCATAGATTTATTTTCTTTTGCTAATTAGCTTGAAGGAAGTGATCAGGTCGTCATCATCTTTTAAGTTCCTCCTCTATTTGGAAGCAAGGATGAAAAAGGTTTATGTTCCAGTCCCTACTGGAAACCTATAGTTTTACTTTATTTGTCATAATGCTTTACTGAATGTTGAATGTCCTAATTGCCATTTTCTTTCTTTGCAGGATGTTTCGCTCAGATCGAATGTGGAGCTGCCATTGGAAATGGAAGCCCAGTCCTCTTCTGTTCTTATTTGCTTTATATATCATATGTATTCCTCACTCAGGTAAGACTCTTTCTCTTTCACGTCTCAAATTTAATCATGATGACATTGTCTGCAGTGTAAGCATGCTACTTATTTACGTTGCCTTACTTTTACTTACTGCCTTTTTTTTTTCCTGTTTCTATCCTTATAGGGTGTTTTTTTTTCTGTTTATGATTTGTCTGTCCTCTTTGAATTTTGTGTGAATACTATTTCTTTGATCATTGTTTTATTTTCTAATGAGTTTATTTCTTTAATCTTTGTTGTCTTTTATTTATTTACTTAGCCCATATTGAGTGATGAGATAACTACATAAATCGCATTTAAAAAGTCCTAGCTGTTTCTTCTACTGTTGAATAAATATACAGTACTTCTCTTTTCAAGTTTTCATATAGTTATTTATGGAAAGTACAGGCTTTGCTAGTTTCATTCATCCTCATTTTATTAGCATGTTGCAATATGAATTAGGAATTGGAAATTAAGTTTTAGACTATGCAGTGTAATTTACTTGATATGAAAAAGTTAATTTTAATTATAGCATTTTTGGAATTAAAGTATCTATTTTTTCTAATTACATTTTTTTGAACTTTGAAATAAGATCTTGGTGGCTGTTAAAAAAACTAAATTTTCTGTAAACAGCAAATTATATGAATAAGCCAGTTAGAGGCTGAGGAATGTGAATGATGTTTAAAAGTAAACTGTTTCTTCATTTTCTGGTTTTGTCACTGAACTGAGCAAATTTATTTAAGTCCATTCTGTTTTACTCTTTGTTTTCTCATGGTGTATGTATTAGGCTTATTATGTTTTCCTTTAGAATAAAGCTAAAATGCCAATTAAGAAAATCATAATTCTTGAAGTCTTATGTATTTATTACTTGGAATTTAATCAAGATTTATTAATTTCAATTTATAATGTATCTATATTATCATAAATAATACAATTTAAACATCATGGAAATAGATTATTCTGCTAAAATTGCTTATTCACGCGTCAAGAAATTAAACTTGTATTGAGATGTGAAAACTTTTTTTTCCAAGCCTCCAAGTGTTTTAAGAGTTTCAATTACTTACTTGGAAAATCCCTGGCACTTATTTAATGGCTTCAAAACAGAACAGATCTTTCAGTGAATTTTGTGTTTGTATTTGTTAGAATTTTATTGTAAAGCCATTTTCATTATTACTGTCATTATTCAAGGAAACACACTTGTAAACAGATTGAAAAATTAAAGATAGATTTTATGATGTATGGTGTTGAACTACTTTCAAAAGTGACTCTCTAAGAATCAATGACATGATATGAGATAAATTATGAGATTAACATTATTAGTTGAAGTCTGTTTACTTTCATTTTTGTTAGGTCACGTATTTGTATATTTTTAAGGCTTCTTGAAACCACAGCACCTCCAATTTGGACTTTTAGATGTCAACATTTTAATTAATATATGCACATTCTTGAATTTTAATCATTTGAATAAATAAAGCTCGTGTTTTTAGGCTAAAGAAAAGGAACCAACTTGTCTGGGACCAGGCTGAGGGAAGAGAATCACCTGGGGTACAAAATTTAAGGAGGCACTCATTCTCAAGGTCACCAGAATCAAAGCACTTACACTTGTTAAGTTACTTTCTCACACAAGATTTTCTTATTTATTTGTTATTTCCTGCATTATTAAACTTTTTTGTGTGTGTCAGATAAGGTTTTGTGACAGATAGTTTTCTGTGTTCACTTTTGAGGCCAGAACATTTTGTATTAATACCTATATCACTCTAATAATGACTCACTTAAAATGCCACCACCTCACAGGTAAATATCTGAATTCATAAACACTCTTTAGAGGATATTATTGGTATTTTAATGTAAATTTTTTGCCTCATAAGATGACTCAGCATGGCGTTCCTTATAATGAACTCCCAAGCCATTTAAAATAGTGCATAGTACAACTTTGGATATATCTGATATTTAAAATATTTTTTTGCATAAATCAAAGTGTAATACTGCTACGTTTTTGAAGACTATTTAGTGCTTAACTGATGTTATATCCCTGTTTACACATTCGTTGACTAATTTTTGCTTCTCTGGATAACCCCTAGATGATCTCAAGTTGCTTTAAATGGCATCTTGATGCCAGTGTCCGCTAAATCTGTATTGTCCATCCTGGCCCCTTCCTGGCCCCTAGAGCCATCTCTTTGAGTTGCTGATCCTCATCTACCCTTGGATTTATAATAGGCCTTAAACTTCGAATGTGCAAACAGGACTCCTAGTTCCTATCTCCTATCCTCAAATCTACTTCTCTTTTAATCTTTAAAATTCCTCCTTCTATCCTCCTATTCTCTCCCACTCTCACTATTTTGTAGACACATTGGCCTTTCTATTCCTTGTCTATGCCTTCCTAGGCTCCTCTTCTCCCTCACCTGGTTCTTTTTGACACTCAGATCTCAGTTTAATTATTACCACCTCACATAATCCTTCCCTATCCCTCAAGTCGAAGGAGCTCCACTGGATCATATCATATTCTTAGTGATAATCTGCATAGATTTTGGTTGTTGTCTTGTTTGTTAATGTTTTGTTAATTTGACTGTGATAGCTAGGTTAGGAGATTGGCAGATCTCTTTTGGTTGTTACAATTGACACGTAGTTCAGATGATTAAAATTAGAATCTTATGGTTTGATTCCAACAACATCCGTAGTTTAATTCTTATAACAGAATTGCAGTATTAAGTTTGCTAGTAGGTAAGTTAACATTTGTATTTCATGGGACACTTGAAAAAGAAATATGTGAGTTTTCTGACCTTCTGTATTTTCAAAAGTAGTGTGGAAAAATAGCTCACTGTGTCTTGACAAGTGATGATTATAACCTTTAATAAGAGCTAAAATAAAATAACAATTTAGAATATTTACACTCATGCCATAGAAGTATGCCTTAAAACAATAAAATGCGATTTATTTTCACCTACTATCTCGAAACCATTTAGAAAAGTTGACAACATCCAATACAATCAAAATTGTTGGGAAAAGAGCATACACTGACACTGTTGACTCTTTTGGGAGAGTAATTAGGTAACATAAAAAAATTAAGAATGTGTACATTGTACATATGTGTGTACCACTGTCACATGTAGGCATATACTCTATAAAATAAAAAACATAAATATGTAGAGAAATCTGTATCACTATGTTAACTAGCATTGCAATAGCAAACTGGAAAAGGCATTGTTCACTGAAAGGGGGATGGTTATGTGCATTATATTACATTTATTCCGTGGAATACTGTGCAGTGTCTCAAAACAATGTGGTCAAACTGCCTGTTGGTTTGGAATGCTATTCATGATAATAATGTTGAATTAAAAAGCAAATTATAATCAGGCACTTTGGCTCACACCTGTAATCCTAGCACTTAAGGAGGCAGAAGTGGGAGGATAGCTTGAGCCCAGAAGTTTGTATTGTAGAACAAGATAAAATTATCTTAGATTTGTAATAGCTTACATTACAAACCTGGATGCGTTATGTATCTATGTTTATATAAGACTTTGTAAACATGTTAACAAAACATGGAATGATACTCATCAGGCTTCTAAAATGGGTTATCTTGGAGGCACAGTTTGGAGAAACAGGAGGGATGACGATGGAACTTTATACACCTCTGAATTTTTTTGCCTTTTTACAATGATCAGGTGTTACTTTAGTCATCTGAAAAAAAACTGATGAATTTCTTTTCTTAAAAAAAGCCATAAAAAATGACCAGAGAGGCGTATAAGTGTATAAATATTTAAATTTTGTTAGTTACTTAACTGTTACTCTGGCTCTTTCTTCACTTAATAGGAATCTATAAAAGGAGTTTCAGATAATAACTTCTTTTTTGTGGCCTAACACTCCATGACTCTGAAGATGAATGATGATATGTCAAGCAGACAGAGGGTTATGGATTCAAGTAGAGTGGGAAACAGCCAAGATCCAATACATTTCTAAGCAACCAAGAGCCTGTTTCCACACAGATCGTCTTAGTCACGAGCAGTGCGGGAGGAGCCTCCCTTTTCCTGAAAATCAATGATATCAGCAGATCGTTTCAAAGCACAGTGTTATTCTGATATCTATAAGACATCAACAGCTGCAAGGGGAAATGTTTCTGAAAGTAAAATCTGGCCTGAATTGTGTACTTTCTAGCCCAGGGCATAGTTCTGGAAGGCAGGTGATTGTGTAAAAATAATCTTGTGCTTTTTTGTTTGCTTATATGTTAATTTTTCTTATCCTAAAATGAACAGTTATTATTTAGTAGTATGTGTTAATTTTTCTTATCATAAAATGAACAATTATTATCAATTACATTGCAGTCTATAAGAGTTAAAGTTTGGTCAAAGGACTTTCAAATGTCTAGAAAAATAATCCTTTTATGAATGTACACTTTTAAAAAAAAATTTAGTATTGTGTATTGAAAATTACTAAGTGTATCTTAAAGGTCAAAAATAACATTCTAATTGTACAGACCATTTTGCTTATAATGATAAACGTGTGTATGTGTGTTTCACTCAGAATCAAAGTGCTCCAAATTACTGTCTGAAGCTGTCAGCTAAAAGGCTGTTTTTCCATTTCAGACCTCAGATTAGAGTCAATGTGAGTGAATAAATAAAGTTTAGAAAGTTTTATATAGATATTTCCTTGAGGCAACTTTCTAGATAATTTTCTTCATACACCTTTGGATGGCCTGCATTCGATGTTGTTCAATATGAAATCATACATTGAGTGGTCATAAAGCCAATTACATAAACGTAGAATGGGAATGACCTGCCTTGTCACCACAGTGACAATCTCAAGTGACCCAGCAGTGTGATGGGACCACTAATGAAACTGACACCACTTAAATGATATTAGGAAGAGGGAGACGTCAGGAGTCCTACTTTTTATTGGTCAGATCATGCTTGTCTCCAGGCATGATTGTCATAATGTAGAGAGGGTTGGTGAACAGAGAATATTTAGACGAGGCACACCAGCATACTGATGAGTCTCAAGCTATCTGAGGAATTTTTGGAGCAGTCCCTGTCAATACTGAGTGAGTGAAACCTCTTTAGAGGTGGGCTGCGACTGTGAACTCCCTTTGTGTCAGCCACAACATTCTTGCTTTTGTGTATCAATTTGTTTTTTAATTACAAATTTTGTTGCATTGTTGCATTAAAAATGGATGTAGAGAAATGGCACATTTACTTTAAAGTAATAAAGTCAGTAGGAATAAGATACTAGCCTTTAGATATCTGGAGAGTGGTCATCTGGAAGTGATAACAGACTTCTTCTAAGTATCTCAAAGAGCAGAACTAGGACCAGTGTGTTAATGCTGTAAGAACCAAATGACTCTCTTAGTAATTAATTGTCCAAAGATAAACCTAGCTGTCCTTCAAATTCCCCTATCACTAGTAATCGGGACATGAAGGAATCTCAGTATTGAGGAATTTGTACCAGAAACCTCGAAGACCTCCAATCATGGAGTGTGTGTGTGTGTGTGTGTGTGTGTGTGTGTATGTGTGTGTGTGTGTGTTATACAGTCTGTTTTGTTTTGTGCACATAGTTTTAACTGTTTTACCTGTAAAGTTTCTTCTGTGTGCTTCCAATTTTAGCAGGTACTTTTAATAATGAACTAGACCTAGAGGTTGGGTGGGTAACTGTCTTGGACAAGATAAACCTGGGGAGCTCTAGACTTTAATGGGGACATACTAACTCTGAGACTTTCACAGACACAAAATTGTCTACCACTTTTAAATTCTTTTTAATTCTTTAAGGAGTTTTCTTTTTATTTTCAGCAAGTAGAATATGTGCTCTTTGGCACTGTTCTTACTGTTCTTTCTTCTTTGGCATTGTTTGTACTTGCAATATCATAGTATTCAGTAAGTAAAGAAGATGGAAAAAAAAAAACAGAATGGAGGAGAACCAAAGACAAACCCCAATATATTCCAGATATAATGAGCAAGTATACTTTATAGGGTGGGTAGCATAGGGAGGAAGGTTTTGAGGTTAGATGAGAAAAATGTATTAATCCCACAATGAGGATCAAGTCACACAAACATCCTTTCCCCTCCATTGAACTAAGATGATTAAACACCTGAAAAGAAAGCAAGGTTCCTTTGGGAGGCCAAGGTGGCGGGTGGATCACGAGGTCAGAAGTTCGAGACCAGCCTGGCCAACATGTTGAAACCCCGACTCTACTAAAAATGCAAAAATTAGCCTGGTGTGGTGGTGCATGCCTGTAATCCCAGCTACTCGGGAGGCTGAGGCAGGAGAATCACTTGAATCTGGGAGGTGGAGGTTGCAGTGAGCCGAGATGGTGCCATTGCACTCCAGCCTGGGCAACTACATCTCAAAAAATAAATAAATAAATAAATAAATAAGTAAATAAATAAGTAAGTAAGTAAAGCAAGCAAGCAAGGTTCTTTGGCAGCACATGGATGGTGGCTATCACCAGTTCAGGTTAACCTTCTTAACCATCTCCTACGAAAAATCTCTCAGAGAGGAATAAAGTATCCCAGTGGGGAATATGTGGCCACCATATTTCTATGGTTAAGACTAATTATCATGATTTCTTAAAATCATTAAAAATATTTGTAATCTTTTGAATGAGATTTTTCTCAGGAAAATGGTTTGAATTATTAGGTATTTCATGTCAACATATCTTGGTTTTTAGTCATTCCTAAACTAACTTCATCTTAAACTTGTGGTTTAGAAATGATATGCTTTTATAAAAAAATTACATAATTTTCTGCAATAAATTATTATGAGTCAAAAAAGATCCCTTCCTCTACTACATTCTCCTCCAAGTTTGGTGCTGCTAGTTTAGATAAAAGAGAAAAAGTGTTTTTACTAGAGCTCAGAAGATGGATTGTGCCAACCATTTAAAAATCAGGATCTTTCTTCTAATAACTACAAAATTACGCTAGTCACTGTTATTGGTTTGGGCAAAACTACAAGAATGAGAAAATGCTCATAATTTTTGCAAACAGAGGATCTTTTTAGAAGATTCCTTACCTGGCCAAAATTTGATTAAAGAGTATTATTGAAGTAAAATACAGATCTGGAGGAAAAAAATACTCTGGCAATATTAATCACTGTTTTTATACACATTCACAGTTCCTTATGTCCTTCATTTATTTGTTTTATGCCTTAAATATATCCAGAAATATGACATTATGTACAATTGATACTGGCCCCTATGAGTATAAAGAATAGTTTAGCTGTATCACTGGCCTTACTGAATAGAGTTTTAAGGCAGAGTTTCTAATCACAGTGATTTCAGTGGCTGCAGTAGCAGTGCTATGAGGAGGAAAAGCTAGACTTGTAGAGATAATTTACCTTAGTGTTTTTTTTTTTTAATTTTAGAGAAAATGAGCTCCAAGTATACACTGAGATTGTGGAAATGTAGCCTTTCACCTTTTCCAGAATTCTCCTAATCAGATTGTGTACACCAGTTGTCTCCTGGTTGGCTCATCAGAGGTCAATATTAATATTTTATTTGGACTGCTAATCTCATCTCTCTTTAGAGTGATAACCTGAAAATCTATTACTTGTAGGCAGCTCAAGACCACAAACATTTTTGTTTCAATACTGCTGATAACCTAATGTTTCACCAAACAATAGGGTTTGTGGTTTTTCTCTAGAGCCTTTGCTGAGTTGATACAGGACGTTTTCCTTCCAGTTTGGTAAGCATCCTTGATGCTTTAGTTGGCATTTGGTTAGGACTCTTATTACTTCTCATCATCTGACTGGCTTCCATGTCCCACACACATGAGTCAGAGATGTTTGCTTCTTTTATTGACCTTTCAGAAGAAAGTTCCCTTTGAATTTTAAGCCATTTCTGATATTTAAGGTAGTGTCCATTTGCAAATGATACTACTGATTGTGACACCATGGAAGACGGATTCAGTAAGTGTGTAGCAAATCAATTGAATTGCTTTCCAAGCTCTCTTGCCAGAGCTTGGATTTCCCTTAGCAGGGTGTGTCTAGCTTATCAAAGAGTTAGGTATTTTTAATCAGAGTCTCCTCATTTCCCCACCATTATTAAAGTGTGTTTAACATTTGTGAGAGCGTTATAGTACTTAAATAAGTTACAGAGAACATAGAGTTAATATTGCTGTTCTTAGACTCATTTAAATGCTAAAGGCTATGTCATTGTAATATTATAAATGAGCGGTGTGTGTGAATTTGGGTGAATATATATATAGGACTTTGAAATGAGCATCTTACTGCTCATTCAGTAAATACATATATGTTTATATTATATCTATATTATATCTATTTATATATTATATATATTATATATATCAGGCTGATTTCAAAGTTCTAGTTTTGCAAAGCTAAATCACTGCCTTTAATGTTAAGGAATTTTAGTGTTATTGGGGAGACTAACGTGAGAAAAAAATAGGATGCAGTGTGATGTGCGATTTAGTAGAATTATAGGCACGATATCAAGAGATAACAGAAGAGATCTCAGAAAAATTCTCATGGATAGATAATGTTAAAACTGTGTCTTCTGATGACAACAGAAAGGGAGAAGATGGAGAATGGGTCTGGAAATGGAGAAGGGGGATCTAGGCAGAGAAAAGAGCAGGGACAAGGACAAATGCACAGAAGCATTATAAATGACTTTGTAGAAGCACGCATATTTCTCATTACTAGAATAAAGGGTCTCTGCAGAAGAAGGTAGGGAATGAGGCTAGATGGCAAAGTGGGAGACCAGACTGGAGGATGTTAAGTGAGGGCCGATGCTGACAAAGCTGAATGAGGACTTCTAGCCCAGCAGTGGAGATAGATATGACCCCACTAGCTACAGTTCTGTAAGTATGATTTGTGCAATTGCAGATAAAGATGAATGCTGAAGGGCACAGAGGTTGAGAGCTTCCCTAGGGTGGTAGTTAGGGCACTTAATGAAAAAATTGTTTTTTGTTTGTTGAATCTGCAGTTTTATGATTTTTCTCTGTCATACTGTTGTGCCTTAGAAATGGCAGCCTTAGTTTCCTCATTGGTGAACAGCCCTGACACACATATTGAAAACCTGGAGATAGTAATAGCACTTCAGGTGCCCTGGATGCCTTTTGCTTCTTGCTCAAATGCATATTTAGTTGTGACCGAGGGTTGGTGAATCTAGATCAGAAATACCTTCTTTGTCTTTATAACTATTGCCTTTGAGGCTTTCATCTTCACTGGGTATATTGTAAGAGCTCCAAAGTAAACTCCCTGGATCCAAAGTAAATCGGACAAAAATCTCCTTTTTTATAGGAAGTCTGGCTTAAGGGTGAAATTGTGTGACAGAATGAGACGACTAATGATTTAAAATTTACTCTATTGACATTCAGCTTTTGAGAGCACATCTTTTTTACATAAAGTTTTTCGTATTCTTCAAATTGTTCCTTTAGGTGCCTCTGACTTCTGAGCAACTAATACGACTTTTTTTATTTCTCATTTAAATCAGATTTACCACCTGGTTTGCCTAGTTCATTTCCCATTCGTATTTATTCCTTTTGAATACATTTCAATTTTCCCATCATAACTTAAATTTTTCCGTAAGACAGTTATTAAGATATTTACTTTAAAGCAGTTGGTTCAAGTGAAACACAGAGAGAAAGACTTATCTTTATTCTCTGTCCATTATGTGTGCCTGACATTACTTTACCACAGCCTTCATCTTTATCATAATTATGTTTGAAAGCATCTTGAATTGGGAACTTTGGGCTAATTTAAGTTTAAAACTCCCATCTGTGGGAAGTAGAGATTTTGTATAAAATATAAATATTTAGTGCTGTAAGCTAACAACTTATTTTTTTGGTCAGAAAAAGATGTAGTTCATTAGGCTTTGTTAAAGTAGGTTAAAAGTATATTTTAGCTTTTAGGGCCGAATACATAAACCAGTTTGTTCATGTGGAGGTAAAAAAATTAGATTTGAAATCTAATAATAAAAATGAACATATGTAATTTTGTTTTCCCCATATTTAAAGGAGAGCTTTTCATATTTTAAAAGTAAGACTACAGTCTTACTTTTTAAAACTCTATGCCTTAGAAGCATTAGTAGTACTTTACACATGGTACCTTAGAAGTATTTTAATTTTTAGTAATCTTAGAAATAAAACCAGAAAATATATTGTGGGCTATTTCAGGTTAAAAATAAAGTTTTATTTGAGATAAAAATGTGCCTTTGATAAAATATATTAAAAACTTAAATCTGTGTTGGATTTGATTTAAACTTGAACAGCACACACCAAGCATTAAAGCACTTTTCGATGCAACTAAACTAATAATGGGAGTGAAAATAGTTGCTTTTGATATCAATAGCACTGCTAACTTGACTCTGAGTAACTTAGTAGCATGAATTAAAATGCTGACTCTGAAATGAAATTTTGCAAAAATGTTCCTTTACAGTCAGAGATACCTTTTCAATATGTACTGAGGCTTTGTTCCTTGTGAGCTGTAGTAGGAAGATACAGTTAGTACACATGGTGAAAACTGCGTGCCTGAACTTTTAGCTTGTGTTTCTATTAATAGCAAAATCAGGCAGAGGATGGTTAGCAGACATTAAATTGGATGGTTGATTTCCATTTTTCTGGTTTCATAGCCCAGATATAACTTGATCAAAAATTAGCCTCAGTACTTGCATATTCAGTGCATAAATGTGGTACAGCTTTATTTGAAATACACCATTAAGTTGAAAAAGGATCCTGTGAATTAATTTCTTATTTTGTAGTCATCGCTTTCTATAAATATATATTAGAGCAGTAAGACATTTTCAAAGGCTGATAAATTCTATATCTATCACACTTTTTAAACCCTTTGACCAATAGGTGCCTATGTGTAACAACACATATAGATTTTCATCACAAAAATAGTTATAATAATTAAACATTAAAGACAAATATCCACCAAGAAAGAATTTGATAATTACAGAATATTTACATTATGAAAGGTATACATAATCATAACTTAATTTTTGAAATGTTTAGTGAAATGGGATAAAGATAAAAATGTAACTGAGAAAAGCAAGGCATAAAACTGAGTAGTTTTTTAAACAATAGTCTGAATTAAATTAAAATGGCAAGATAACAATCTGCATGCTTTTAAGATTCACATATTTCCTTTTTCATTATATCCTTATGTTTCCAAAAATAAGCATGCATACACACACACACACACACACACACACACATATATATATACTATGATTTAATAATCATATTATTGGGTATTTATCCAAAAGAAATGAAAATATCCACAAAAAGACTTATACAAGAATTTTATAACACCATTATTTATAATAGCTGCAAAGTGGAAAAGAAAAATCCAAATGTCTATCAACATGTAAATACATAAACAGATTTTGGTATATTCATAATATAGAATATTACTCAGCAAAAAAGGAATGAACTACCGATGTATGCAAAAATGAGAATAGGGATCTCTAAAACATGTTGAACAAAGAGAGGGACATAGAGTACATACTCTATGATTTTGTTTATATGGAATTATGGAATAGGCACAACTAAGCTATAATGATAAAAACCAGAACACTGGTGGCTTCTAGGGAGCAACGGACTGGAAGGAGATATGGTAAGATTCTCTGTGTTGATGGAAATGTTTCAAATTTTGATTTGAATATAATTACATAGAGGTATACATTTATCAAAACTCATTGAACAGCTTAGTTAAATCTGTGCATTTTTTTCTATGTAAATTATACCTCTATTAGAACAGTCTAATCCAGTTAAAATATACAAGTAATAGTTTCAGGACACAATTAACATAATTTCACTGCCCCCAAAACTATCAGGATTTTACTATCTATATCGAGAATTAAGTGCTAGCTTTCTAAAACACAACTTCTTTATTTGTTGGAGTATTTTGGCTGGAAAATATTTCTTCCCAGCAGGAAAAGAATATTCAGTTTTACTGTATTTGTATTAGTTATGTTTATTCAGTATTCAGAGATATTTTCAGTAGTTAAGAATTTTGGGGGGCTGGGCACAGACTCATGTCAGTAATCCCAACACTTTGAAAGGCTGATGTGAGAGAATCAGTGGAGCCCAGTAGTCCTAGACCAGCCCAGGCAACATAGTGAGACCTTGTCTCCACAAATAATAAATATATTAGCCACGCATGGTAGCACATGCCTGTGATCCCAGTTTCTTGGGAGTCTGAGGTGGGAGAATTCCTTGAGCTGGGACAGTTGAGGCTGTGGTGAGCCATGATGGCACTACTGCACTCCAGCCTGGATGACAGAATGAGACCCCATCTCAAAATAAAAAAAAAAATTACTTGTGTCGGAGGAAGAGAACCCATTTCTGCAAAGATATAAACTTCGCTTAGGTCAAGTGTAAGATTCCACCTCACCTTTCTTTAGCCTCTACATACATTCAAAAGTTTGGGTTATTTTACCTTTGCCTGAAGGCTCTTTTCCTTGAGAGCTTCTTTCCCCCATTTGATTAAAAACTAATGCAAAAACCAGCACATCCTTTTTCATAATATATTGGATTTTGCTTTTTAACTAGGACCTTGTGCAAGACTTACTGATATTTTTGGCTTGTCACCATAATAAAAAGTAGAGATAAAACATGGGTGACTCAGGCAAACTCACTTCATTTTTTATTGTATGCTTACTTGTCTGTTTACTTGTTTTAATGTAACAGAGTGGTTTATCATCTATTTACTATAAAGTGATTTGTCCTCATTTCACAAATGCCTGCTCTTGGTGAAAAACTCCACAAATCTTTATAAATTTCATGTCCCAGCAAATATAAAGCATGAACCAGAAAGTACATTTCAATCAAACACTTGAAAATACTGACCTAGAGGAGCTCAGCACCTGGTGAATGGCCTTTGAGGGTGTTATTTGTTCTGCCCTGGTTACTGACTTGAGAGGTTACATGAGTGAGTAGTGAGTTGAAAGCATCAGTCAAGACAGTCTCATTTCTGAAGAAGCACCTGCTATGTCTGTACCCTTGTATAAATGTCACTTATTTTTTTTTGCCTATGAAGACTGTAATGAGAATGGGGCTATTGATTGAAGCAAACTAGTAGGACCCATAATCATCAGCTGTTAATATTAAGATCCCAGATGGCTTGTGGGTTATACAAAAACATCTCATGAAAGTGAGAATGTATCCTTATTGGATGGATAATTTGAAGAAGTACGATATCTAATTCAGTAAATCCAAAGGGTGAAAAGTATAATTTTGAACTTCAGTACGCATTACAAAGTGGTGAGGCTCAATCTTTACATCTTAAAATCTGATCTCATTCCTTAGTTTTATACATTTAAATTAAAGCTGATTTAGCAGATATTTTGCTATATAGGACCTGTGTTAACAGTTACACAGCCAAGTGCCACAAAACAACATTTAGGTCATTGACAGTCCACATATATGACAGTGGTCTCATAACATTAGTCATGCATTGCTTAATGACAAAGGTATGTTCTAAGAAATGCATCATTAGGTGATTTCATCACTGTGCAAACATCATAGAGTGTATTTACACAAACCTAAATGGTATAGCCTCCTACGCAGATGGTATAGCCTATTGCTTCTAGGCTATAAACCTGTTTAACAGGTACTGAATACTGTAGGGAATTGTAACATAATGGTAATTATTTGCCTATCTGAATGTGGGAAAGGTACAATAAAAATGCAGAATTATAATATGGGCCCATCATCATATATTTGGTCTTTCATTGAGTGAAACGTTGTTATGGGGTGCATGGCTATATAATAGAGCTGCCCTATACAGGTGTACTATATTTTATCCTTTATATCACTGTATTTTTATTGCTGGCTGATTATGAGAGCTTCTCATAGACCTCTATGTAGCAATCTAAGCTCTTCTTCAACCTAAGCTGCTTTTTCCTGCCTTCAGTGTGTTAATACTACTACTTCTCTTCCCTCCGGACTTCTTTGAGATCTAATTCATTGCTAAATATGAGAGCATGTCTTGTCTAACTATTTTTTTGAATGTCCTTTATTCTAATGCAGACCTTATTGCCTCTTGCCTCAGCTTCTGTAACACAGAAAAACTGATTTTGTTGCCTTCTGTCTTTCTCTGCAATCTAGCAATAAAGCACTTTCCTATAAACATTTCTTTAAGTGTAATTTGCACAGGAACTTAGGAGAGCTTTCAGTTGCTGATGTTAGCATGGCCTTTATTGATTGGCATTAATGTTCCTTCACCATGTATCCTCAACCAATGTTTTCTTACCTATTTACACTACTTCCTTACACATAATCTAAGAAATAAGCTGAAAACATTTTTTCCTCTGACATTCCACAAACTTCCCTACCTCCACACCATTTATTCAGCCTAAAACTCCATTCTCTGTCATTGCTACCTAATAAAGTGCTTTGCCATCTCATGATCTGTCTCAAATGCCTCTTCATGTAGGCAGCATTTAAAATAAGGATAGAAAGATAGGTAGTTTTTTGGTCTTAGTTATCATGTATGCGTGTACCCAGGTGACCACCTGTTGGGTAGCATTTTAATGGTGGAAATTGAGCAGCAAAGTATTTTGTAAATCTGCAATTTTCCTCCATCTGTCATTTGGAATTCTGTAACAATTCATACTTATTCTATGTCTTGTTGCCATATTGTGTTTTATGATTATTAATATGTTTCTATTTTTCCCTTATTATTAGTGCCTACAGGTAAGGAGTATATCTTCTTTATTTTTATATTCTGCCCAAAACTAAGAAAGTATAGCTACTGCAATAGGAATGAAGTAAAGCCCATTATTAGAAGGGAGACATTTGTAATTAAGGCAACGCATCCACTCTTCAGTTTGATGTGAAGGGCAGAGAAACTATGTTGTAAACAAATAGAACGAGGCACAACCATGCATTTTAGTTACATTGGGAGCATATTTACTTGGATTATTTAGAATGCTACAAATCCTCGTAGCTCATTCTGCATTTCAGTCATTTTGTCTCTTGCTGTACCTAAAAAACACATAGGATTTAAGAAAACCTTCCCAAGCAGTTGGTAACATGAGAACTTTGGACTTACAGACAATATGTCTAAAAGGCCATGAAGTTTACTTCTTCCTGTCTTTTCTTGACCCAACAATCCCTGTGGTAGGTTTGTGCTCCAGCATAGCCCTCCACTGTAATCACCTTCCTCCCGGTTCCTATAGGAGAGAAGTGCTAGAGCTTCCACCAAGCTCCACCTTCCTATTCTTTACATCTCCCACGAGGCTTGTAGCTTAGCAGAACCTTGGGCTGAGGCTCCATGGTGTTAACTGGATTTAGGATTAATTTTGTTTTACCTATGTTATGAGTTGGCCTGGGATTTTAACTGAATTTTATAATGTTATTTCCATGGGAAAAAGAATTCTAAAATCCAAACAACCAATTTGGAGTTTATTTTTTGCAACGTAATGATTTGTATGTTTTGGATTTTTGACATTTTAAAGACCAAATATTTCTACATTTATTGTGTCTGTGCCCTGTTCTTTAGAATCAAAATACCTGTAACCATAGCTGTATTCAATGAATTTTTTAAAAACATGATATAGTTTCAAACTTTTACTAATTTACCTGATATGCTTCTCATTTAAGTGAATATTTGTAGATTTTTTAAAAAAAGGAGTTATAATTAGTGGATTTATTATACTAAAATTAAATGTAGGCGTTTGATTTTTAAAAATAGTCACTGCTGTAATCATCCAGGAAAATAATGTACTTTTGATTAATTACTAAGAGGATTACCTAAGAATATAATTTAGTAGCAAATGCTTCACACATGAAGATACTCATTTAAAGCTATGTAAGGTAGAAAAAAAAAACCCATCTAAAATCTCAATAATACAGATTAATTGTATGACTTATGGCAAAATGACTATAATTATAATGTAGAAATACAGATAGGTTTAGTAGAATAAAATATTAATACTAAATACTATGTTTGCAAAATATGCATGCATGTAAAAAACTAGTAGATAGTATGCAAATATTAACATAGGGATAAAAGAGTTAATAATAGTTTTATTTTTTCCAAATATGTCTTCAAAATAATTTTACTTGACTTTAAACAGGTTGTTTCTGGAACAATTCATGTACACAGATTTAAAGTGGGATACAACAAAACAAATTCAAAACTTTATTGTTTCTCTTCATGTCCTCCCAGCAAAAAAAAAAATATTTTTCTTAATAAGTGATTTCTAGTTGTGTTTCCCTTTCCTTTGTGCAAAATTGTGCATTTTCAAACTCCCATACAAAAAGAAATGGTAATGAAAAATTAACTAGAATTTTAGAAAGATAATTGGCATATCTCACTGGACCTAATTATTTACAATATACAATGGTGATCATGAGTTTTCAGACTCTTGCCTTTTTTTTTTTGGTGTCTTTGGTCTTGAATATGGTTCAAGACGAACGTCACACTGAATACCAACTCCTTGTACAGAACAGAGTTTTGTTCTTATGTACCCCTTGACTATTCACTGTTCTTTTAAATTAATGGTGTGAGAACAAACTCATTCTATGAGACTGAGATCATCTGTTATCAAAACTCCGTTATTAGGTGGAGACAGATAAATCATGGCTGAAGTGATCACAGAAGCATCTGTGGAAAGAGTCATGCAGTCATGTTAAGTGAGGGTTAAGGGTGTGTGTAAGTGTGTGGAGGAGCGTGAGTGATTAGCTTGCTCTGAACTCTTTTTGTAGACTTGTGGGATTTATATTTGCATACATTTGCTTTTTATTTGAATGTCTTTTTACTTTAAGAATCCTTTTTAGATTAATTGATGCAGATCATTCTTTCAGAAACTGATGGCATCCAGAAAAAGTTTAGTACATGATTTAATGATTTAGTACCAAATCATGGGTATTGTGAAAGTACCCAAGATAATTTCTCATCTTGGTCTGATTATGAAAGACTAGTATCCCATCTTGCTCCAGTACTTTGTTTGGGTATGTATGCTTTATTAATTAAGTTGTTTTTAGATGTAATGCAGTTGTCAATGGGGTAATATGACTTTTCTAAAAATGTTTTAATTTTTAAAGCCTCATAAAATAATGAGGGAAATGAACCATAGATTTAACTTAATCATAGGCAAAAAGATAAAAAGAGGAATTCATTAAAAAAAAAAAAGTCTTTGGGGACTAGGAGGAACTGGAAGTACCATAACAGCAACTTTCTGTGTAAACTGGAAAATCTTCTCATTCAAACTTAACACATGGAGTTCACCGTTTATATTAGGAAATGTTTCGGAACACAGTGTGAAAATCAGCTGTACCAAGAAACAGATTTTAGTTAATACAGACATAGAGTAAACCTCTGAGGCTGAACATTGTTATTCAATTCAGTTGGAAGATAAGCTACTAGATATTTATAGGAAGTGTGTATTATCATTTCTATAATTGTGTAGCACCAGAACTCTTCTACCTGCACCTGATAGCTTCTTACCCGTCATCATTCCATTTCCCTTTCTCTGCAAGAGTATTATGTAACCAATCTTTATTCATCCTATTTGGGAAGTCAGTTATTTCTATAAAGGGTAAGCTCTTTATCAGTTTTTTCACTGAATTCCCTTCCATTTACTCCTCCACTTTTTTTACAAATCTTTTGAGTTAAAATATGCCTCCATGACTCATTGTAATGATCGGTAATCATAAACTAGTGTTAACATTTAATTTTCTTGAAAGAAAACAAAAATCCTACATTTTGAGATTAAATCAAATTTGATCAAAATCTCAATAATGTTACTTTATTTTGCATATTGTTTCTTGGTGTGTAATTTTTTTTTCAGTTACTTCATCAGATTCTTACAATTTCTCCCTCCTTCCACAAAGGCAAAAGAATTATTTTTCCTATGTTACAGATAAGGAGACCAAAGTTAGGAATACTTAGGTGCCAGCCCTATGGGAAAACAGAAACAAAACAGAACGCAGTTCTTCAGACTCTTAGTCCTTAGTCATTGTTTTTTCCATTATGTTGGAGGTAAGCCTCCAAAGGGCCAACCAATATCAAGCAAAGGCTATGGAGGTTTACACCTCCTTATATGCTTATCCTTTTGTTTTGTTTTGTTTTGTTTTTTTGAGACAAAGTCTTGCTGTGTTGTCCAGGCTGAAGTGCAGTGGCATGATTTCAGCTCGCTGCAACCTCTGCCCCCTAGGCTCAAGCACTCCTCCCACCTCAGCCTCCTGAGTAGCTGGGACTATAGGCACACATCTCCATGCCTGGCTAATTTTTGTGTATTTTGTAGAGATGGTGTTTCACCATTTTGCCCAGGCTGGTCTCAATCTCATGAGCTCAAGTGATCTTCCCACCTTGGCCTCCCAAAGTGCTGGAATTACAGGTGTGAGCCTCTGGGCTGACCTGCTTATCCTTTTCTGATTACATTTCTTTCATCTTGATAGCCAAGAGTCAGGTTGTGTTTTTTAAATCTAATTACAGCTCAGTAATTGTACTCAACAAAATTTCTTCTATTATGTTTCAATTATAAGTATTGCCAGAGAGTTTTATACCAGTGGTTTTTCAAGTGAAGTCTGGTCTTGGGACCAACAGTGGAGTATCACCAGGGAATGCCATAGAAATGCAAAATGTTGGGCGTCATTACAGACCTACTGAGTCAGAAAGTCTGGGATAGCGCTCATTGGCTTGTGTTTGCCCAAGCCTTCCAGGTGATTTCGATGTTAGCTAACATGGGAGAACCACTGTTTTAAACTCTTAATCGATGAAATTGACATTGAGGTAAATTGTAGTTTAATTTTGTCCTGAGCTACCTAAAAAGCCTGTCCAGCATTTATAGTATTTTTCTTACTTATATCCACATCCCCACATTGGCTCCCTGAGATAGTAGTAGAGTATAATGGTTCAGTGTGTGGGCTTTGAAGATGAACTGTAAGTTGGAATACTGGTGTTATTACACTTCATATAGGCCCTGGAAAAGTTACTTCTCTGTGAAATGCAGTCATGGTACTTCCTAACTTCTGAGGTCTTTGTAATAACTAAATAAGTAAAATGTTAGCTGTAGTTGTTATTGTTTCAGTACAGTTATTTGCACAATGAATCATGAAGTATTGTTTTGGAAAATAATATTTTAAGTTTCAACCAAGGACTTTAAAAATGAACTTTTGGGGAGACAACCAATTTGGAAGAGTTTCTGGGGTAATATATAATCTTCATGGCTCATTAGCCATATTTTTTTCCTTTCTGAGTGTTGTTCGCAATTTCATTTTAATAATTTATTAATAACTAAAAGTAGCTATACAGAAGACATTTATGCCAAAATATTTGAAGGTTATTTTCTTCATTTTTCTCTAATATTTTCACTTTTGAAAGGGAAGAAAATAATTGTATAAGCATCAGCCATCTTCTGCAGCCTTTTGCGTTTACTTTGTTACCTTACGAGATCATCACAGTCCTTACTAAAACAAAAATTGTCATAATGTGAATTTAATATAAACTAGCATTTCCTGCTTCTCTTAGTGAATAATCATTGTTTGTAGAAAAAGCTCCCATCATCAGTCATGTTTGTGATCAACACAAAGGGTAAATGAAAGGACCTTAGAGTGGTGAATAGGTATTCCTGCCCTGAGGGTTTCTTTTTCATTTAAACATTGGTGTACAAATACTTCAGTAGCTAATGCATTCTTGGTTACTCCTAAGATATCTTATTCTTCTCTAAGTTTTTCTAATTGCAGTGCAATGACAACAGTCACATACCTGCCACTTATCATAGGAAGGGAGTAGAAAAGGAGGAGGCTGGGAAGACAGCTGTGTAAAGGTGAGATATGTGAGCACTGATGAACTTCACTCTCCACTTCAGCCCATATATAGCCTGCAGCTGTGTGCCTCTTGATTTTAGTCTCTGCTAGGCTCTGGCAAGGAAAACAACATGTTCTGCTGGAAGAAATTTTTCGTTCGCCACTGCAATTTTTTTTTAAAGAGGGAGGTTAAGAATTAGGTGGTATTTGGTTTTCTGTTCCTGTGTTAGTTTCCTAAGGGTAATGGCCTCCAGCTCCATCCATGTCCCTCCAAAGGACATGATCTCGTTCTTTTTAATGGCTGCATTGGATCAGGAAAAATAACTAATGGGCTTAATACCTGGGTGATGAAATAATCTGTACAACAAACCCCCGTGACCCAAATTTACCTGTGTAACAAACCTGCACATGTACTTCTGAACTTAAAAGTTAAAAAAAAAGTAAAATGGGGAAAAAAAAATTTAGGTGGCGAAAACATTTTTTTCTTGATGTTATTCTCAGTCAAACAAGCTTATGCAAGCTGGAAAGATGTGAGAGTCAATATGGCAATGCCATTCATTAATCATGAAAACCATACTAAGGAAAGGGCTTCCCCTACCCCTCAATGTAATATACTAGGTCACCAGATCCATTTTTAGATTCAGAGATTTCTGTTCTCTGTTCAGAATCAAGAAACAGATGATGTATTATAGTTTTGCCTTTCCCTTCAGGAAAAGGAATAAAATATGCTTGAGAAGAAGATGGGTTTGATTTACTATAACCTTATAGTGTGGAATGCATTTAGTGGGCTGAAAGTTGCAAAATACTTTATATGCCTTTTCCCCTGATTGTCATTAATTTGGGGTTTTGAGGAGGAGGAATTTACAACTTACTCTTTCCATTTTCAAAACCAGAGTATGAAAACAGCTCTTTCGACCTTGAAAAATCGATTTTCAATTTATTATACATCAGAGGAACTATAGCCAATATTTTTAGAGTGTATAATTCTTTCCCATGTAAAAAAATTCAGAATTCTTTCTTTAAAAAAAAAGCATTTTAAGCTTCATTTATATAACTGGACTTGATGAACAGTTTTTCTGTGGGAACTCAGAAGCAAAACTTGCCTTTGCCTGAAGTCACCGACTGGGGCCCAGGGAAGCCAAAGCTTCTTTGGAGTTGAGGTCAGACATGGCTGTATGTGACATGGACATTCTATAGAATACAGAAGGGTAGAAAAGAGTTAAAAAAAAAAAAAAACTATCAAACTAGTGTTTTTCAGTTGTCCTGGACTTTTTAGTGTTTCCCCACTAAGATCTAACCTTTGCCATCTGTATGCTTTTAGTTCTGAGAAGATATACTGCCTCTTTTTTTTCACCGCCCCTCCCCCCTGAATCTTATGGCTCCTTTAAAGTGTGTAGTTCAAAGAAAAGCCACAGTGAAAAGAGCTGTGTCTTTTTAGGCCTAGTGAGACATATCCTGCAGCCCATGGGCTTTGTGTGAGGCTTTCTGTGATCTCATCTTGCAGAGTCAGAAATGAAAAGAGATTCTTCTGTTCTGTGTCTGTCGGTATAATCATCATGCTGTATGACGAAAATGCAGTGGGAATCCAGCAATGACATGACCCTCTGAAAAGGATACTTTAAAAAACTTTTTAGAAATGTTGTTAACTTGATCTCATTTTGCTTTCCTTGGTGAAAATAGTCCTGAAATGCAGTGTTATTTACAGAATATAGATCTAGATTGTTACTTTTTTTAAAGCAAAAATATTGATTACTATTGGCAGTGTTAATGGAATAGAATAGTTAATGAAAACTATTGCCTTCTGGTTTTTTTTTGTAAATGCTCTTTTTTTTAGTGTATTTGTGACTAAGTAGGAAAATATGTGTCACTGCTTGCCAGCACCCCCTCACTCCCCTCATTAACTAATCATTTTCATTCACAGCTTGTGGAATTTGGCATGTTTTCATGTTAACTTTTTTGTCTAGTCGTTAGGCCATCTTTTGGTGAGATGCAAATTAATGTTATCTCAGAAAAGTTAACTGTATTTTTATTAATTCGGTACCATATTGGTATTTTGCAGTAATAACATTTTTATAATGGGACAATTAAATAAAGATCATTAGGTTTTTAGAGTAATATGCTGTTAAATCTAAAATACATATCATTGATACTTCAGAAAAAGAGAAACCATATATAAATATAGAAATGGCTCACAATTCTTCTTAAAGTAGATGGAATGGGATTTAAGATCACATATGGGTGGCCACCCCTTGTTGATTACTGTAAAATAACTATACATATGTAGTATATTATTGGTTCTCTTAGTTGTGAAAGATTTGGATACTGAATGTTTGCAGCAGAGAGGCTGACTTACCACATAGTGATGAGTAGGTAGAAAGTCCTAGCATATTAGTGATACCTCTTCTAATTTAATTCACAAACAAACTTAAGCATATTTAGGTATTAGGTATCTTTACATAGACATTGAAAGTTTTTTATTTTTAATTATTAAAGTAAATTTTGTAAATTTCTGGCTTGAGACCTCAGTTGGCTCTGTGTTCTCCACTAAATTCAAATTTTTTAACTAGCATGTTTTTTGCTTTTTTTTTTTTTTTTTCTGAAGGAAGTCTGGGTTAAGCAGAGTTGACGTTCTGCTGGCTTAGATAATGAGCCACCTCATTCCAAGGCAGTTTCTCTAGGAAATGATTTCCTTTTCTTATAAATCTTGCCATGGGGCTTGGATGTCATGTAGACATAAAACATTATTACTTACCATGCCAAAAATGATAGCTTTTGCAAGAGAGACACAATATAGTAGATTGTTTTTATCTTTTAGACATCTATTGTTTATCTTTGGGATTTTAAGTTAGTGAGAATACCCTTCAGCCTTCATCCTCCCAAGCAACAAGTAAAGGACCATAATATGGGCTGAAGGATCGTGGCAGTAAGAACAAGCCAATAGGAGTTCTTGAATCTTCCAGGTAAGGGCTTCTGTCAGATGCCTGGAAAGTTAAGCACATGGAAGTGCTGGTGTGCAGTTTGGTTATCATCCTAGCCTAAATACACTAGGAAATATACTGAGCATAAAAATAGCTTGGTAGTTACTGACTGAGAATTATTTGAACTGTTGCAAAAGCTAGAGTGGAGATGGTCACAGGTTTCCATTATTCAAATGGTGATAAGCGTGGAAAAGTATAATCTTGTCATGTGCCTTACATTTCAGAGCAAACAGAATATATGATGCAAGTCTTGACTGAGACAGTATTAAATTATTTTCTTGCTTGAATTTGTCAGTCAGCGACTCAGTTTGATTTGTCAATCAAACTCCTCTAGGGGACAGAATGGGAGACCCAGATGGTTAGAAAAAGACCACTCTCTGTATGATGACTCCTTTGTTTTAACTCATCACCAAGCATATTTGTTGGTTTTTCAGGGTTATATCCCCTCTGACCCATTGTACTATTTCCCTAAGAGTTTATACATAACATTAGGATCACAAGGTATGGCAGACCTGGACTATCAGCTTGTTTTTCTTATTGATATTAGTGTGTGGTGTAGTGAAGACTGAATGTTGCAGTCAGGCAGACTGGAGATGTAATCTCACCTTCATCACTTAAAAAACTTTTTTGGTAGATATGAGGTCTCACTGTGTTGCCCACGCTAGGCTCCAACTACTGGGCTCAAGCAATCCTCCTGCCTTGGCCACCAAAAATGCTGGGATTACAGGCATGAGTCATCATGCCCGGCCACCTTCATCACTTTTGAGCTTCAACGTCTGAGAATCTGGAAATATTACTTAGGGTTCTTATCTTTTCAAGATGGGATCAATAATGCCTACTTCACACTCTGGTGAGGCTGAAACAATACAGTAGATATTCATGTCCCTGGTACATTGTAATTTATTATTATTGAGAGATGAGGAAATTGAGTCACAGAGAAGTTAATGGATTTGTCCATCATCACATTAGCACTAAGTGGCAGGGAAGGACTTTAATTCCGGCCTTCTGTCTCTAATCTTATGGCTTGTCCACACTGTCATTGCTCTTAATTCAAATATATTTTGGTGAATAAAATCTCTTACCAGGGATGGTATGTGTTGTAAATTACCACTAATAAATGATATCAGATTTTTGTCTGAAGGAAGAAAGTGGGTTTTCCAACAAATGAATGGATATGGCATCTGTTCTATGATAGTTTCAAGATGTTTCCAAGGTTTACCCCAAGATATGAATGTTCAACTTGAAATTCTAGAAATATGATCATTAATGGAAATACAAAGTTCTTAGACAAAAGATGGAAGAAATAATTCAGGAAGGAAGCTAAAAAAAATAACATTTCACATAAAAAGCAGGGAATCAAAAACAGTGTTTGGCTAAAGGAAAAAGGTGGTAAAGAGAAGAGAAGGAAAAACAAAACTACTCCACATTGCCAGATATATTACACTTGTTAACTCTAGGGAATCATAGCAGAAGCCCAAGCGCCTGTAGAGTTAGAGCTGGGAGTTATGAGGAAAAGCTACAGGAAGTATGTCTTGGCCCAGAATAAGGAAGAACTTTCTGACAATAAGATGTGCCAACAGTGGAATGGCTTATTCCCCAAAGTAATGAGCTTCCTGTCACTGGAGAGTCAGGTAACTGCTAGAAGATTGGCAGGGTTGCAATCAAGGGACTCTAGCATGAGGTCAGAGTTTGAGTCAGGTGAACCTGAAGGTCCCTTACCAAGATTTTGTGATTCTATGACTGTTTTGGTTACACCTTTTTTCTCTTTCATACTCAGTTTTACTGTGTTTCATAAGTATCTTTTAATAAACAGAGGGCAGTACTTAGGCTTATGAAATAAGATGAACTGTGACAATCCTTTTAAAACAGTAATCAAATGAAGTTCAAAATAATATGTTAGAGGGAAATAAACAAAATATAAGACTTTTTGAAAACCATATTGTTTAAAACCTGTGGGAGTGATTATAAATCTTAATAGAATGAATAAAGGTGATTTGCATTGGACACAAGCATGTCTAGAAAGAGTTTGTTTCAAGAAATTGTTGCATTTAGCAGCATTCTGACAGAGGAAAGAGCTTACACAGAGTGCAGTAGTAAGAAAGCAAAAGACGTGTTTAAAGAGCTACAGGAAAATATTCTTGTTTATTACAGGTGATTGGAGGATAGTATTGAGAACTAAGAGATCAGAAATAGTGTTAAGTCATCGGGAAGCTTGAATTTCAGGTTTAGATGTTTGGTTTTTGGTGGACACCTGATTTCTTTTGATGGTTTTGTTGTTTTTGAAATACAGATGGACATGATGTGAACTTTTTATTACACAACTACTAATTTGGTAGTGGTGGGGAAGGAGTTTTTAAAAAGGAGGATTGGAAGGGAAGTAGAAAAAGTTAAGTGAGAAAATCGAAGGCCAGAATATAAATAGAGAATGAAACTGGAGAACAGGGGAGCACAAGAAAGCCTTTTGCAGTTAGAAGTAGTGAGGATTCAGTTCCTGGGAGGACAGAGCCACCTTTCATTGCAATGGAAATACATGGAGAGAAAAGCTTTGGAGGGCATCAGTGGGAAAGGAGGTTGTCTTATCCACTGGTGGCCCACACTGCAGAAGTGGTGCATGGAACAGAGGTCAGGAGTTGAGATCCCGATTTGGGAGTTATTTACACAGAGGATGGATCTGCAATCATAAAGTCTGATGAAATTCCAATAGGAAAACCATAGCAGGTAGGGTGGGAGAGAAAAGAGATCTCTGAGCTGAACTATAGACAGCAGCAAAATTTAGGGAAAAAGAAGAAAAACTTAATCAGAGAAGAAGGTGTTATAGACTACTTAATGATATAAGAAGAAAAACCAAGAGAATATTTCTTGGAATCTGAGAAAAGAAAATTTCAAGAGAATGTAATCAGGGATCCTCTGGGAGCCCCTGTAGGTAAGAAGTAAGAAAAAAATGTGAGATGGAAGTTTCCATGGGGGATGTGAACCACCCCTTCAAGAGGTTTGGAACTGGGGTGGCCATATAATTTTGTAAATGTGAAAGAACAAACAGTAAAATGACATTAGTCAAAGTTTTGCTTGTTACTCAAAGCAACTTTTTATTATCTCTTTTTTCCCCTTCTGCATGATATCAGTGCCTCTCTGTATGCAGGTATGTGTGCAGGTCTTCCGCATAGCAGGCAGCTCAAACTTCTCTCAAGGATAAAGACTTTATGTGGGATAAATTTGTAATTTTGGACCAAGCTCCAGTGGAAGACAGTAATTGTTGCTATTTTTCTTCCTTGGGGAGAAGTAGACAATCAGGGCATACTAACATGGAACTTTCAGTTCTTTCTGAAATACTGTTATGTGTGCAGTAACCTTGTTCTAAGACTGATTTTTGTTTAGTAATTCAGAAAGGGCAAATTCCCTGGTCACAATTAGTTTCATCATACATACAGATAACACCATAATCTTGGAGTACTTAAAGGTTTGCTTGTTTGTGGTTTGCTCTCTGGGGTTATGTCTGGGGTTGAAAATAAATAAGCACAGCCCTTGGTTCAAATAGCTTATCTGTTACATGGTAGCAGCTAGAACACATGCTACTGATAATCAAATATAGCAATTCTACTAAAATAAATGTAACATCCACGGTATGTATATTGAGGCATATTCTAAGGAACTGTGTACTATGTTAGCATTATATGTATTTATATGTACACACATACATTTGTACATAGGTAACACACACATGCATATTTATTACCTTTTATGACACCCTCCTAAGAGGGGTGGTATTATTGTCACTATACAGATGAGCAAAATGAGTTTGTGAGAGATCTTGTAAGTACTCAATCTCAGATGGATATAAGAACTGAACTGAGAAATGGCCCTGGGGCAATCTGTTTACGAACCTGATATTCTTTATCTCTGCATCATGCTGTACTACCTAGGATATGGAGGTGTTGTTACTGCCAAAGGACTTTGATATTGAGGTGTGCAAGTGGGAGAGCTAAAGTGTGGATGGTTTTGCATCAGCTGGGCAGACTGGCACCAGGTCTGCATCTACCAGGGCAGTGTCCCTTCCACCACTGGGTGCTTCAACAGGCGCAGTTTTTTTCTCTTTTGGAATAGATTTCACAGGTACTCCATCTAATTTTTACCTTTAAAACTTCTTGCCATTAGCATCCTTTAAAATAATATGCTGGCATTTTATTATACTATTCTGTGTCTTCAAGCATTTCATGTAATCTGGTATTCTTTGTAAGTTTAGAACTGTGGATTACCAGATAAAGTCTGCCACTAAGGGTGAACAAAGAGTTTCCACCTATTGGAAGCAGTCAAATAGCCTCACAGTTAAAGGATAATTTTGTACTGTCTTTTGGAAGTTGTAATGGAAACAAAATAGAATGTGGTTCAGTTTTAATCATATATGAACTGTTTTAATGAGTGCTGCACTGAGACTCAAGCAATGAAACCAAAACAAACCAGAAAAATGGCAATGGCATGCATGTTGGGGGGTGCCCTATCTTTTTCCAGTAGTTCCTCCTTGTGAAGAGAGCTCACGGCTCGCTTTACTCTTGGAGGGACTTAAGTGATTGGTTATTTGTGGAAAGCAAAATTGGGAATTCTCAACCTGATTCCCCCCTCTTTTGTGGGGCAGCTGCCTACCTGAGGGAGGAGGCATTATGCATTCTAGTGCATTTCCACAGGTTTGTTCCCCAAAGTGGGTTCATGGGTCTGTAAATGTTGGTTGCAGTCAACCTATGTCAGTAAGCCTGGTTCTCGGATTCAGTTGCTAAGTCCAGCTCTATTTGGAATAACAATAGTATTTTAACCTTTATATTTACTTTTAGATTTTATTTCTCAGTCTATACTGATCATGATAGGGAAGAGTGGGCTACCACGGGGGACTCATAGATATATATGAAATAGATATTATCAGTGAATAATTATATCTGATCATTTTATATACATCTGACACTGAATTTAAATATACTTCTTTTGTTGAAAATAAACAAATGTTCTGACACTAAATCCTTTTTATGCCTTGTATCTTTGATAGTATATTGAAATTAAGGAGACTAAATCTTTGAATTTAATGATATTACAGTTGTTTCTTAAACTATGTTTTGAATATCTAATTTTCTTTGGCTATAGTTCAATGATTTCTTTTTTATTGAAGGCTCTAAATAAGAGTTTTATTATATTAAATATTGCATATTTAATTATATTTATTACATATAATTTATTCTTTAAATTTCAGCAATATAGATCAAATATTTTGTGCTTAATAGTAGTTAATCAATATATTATTAAATTCATTTTAGATATAGAACTCTTAATATGTCCAAATTTATTTTCTTTGATATCATTTTAACACAGTATTCTCAGCACAAATTGTACTAAGGTAATTGCTATTTCATAAATAGTTATAGTTAACATCATTTGATTTATAATTTTTATAATCCTCTAATCTAAAAGAAGTATAATTCTGAATTTCATCTGATATGTAACTGAAACATTTTAATTAAAAATAGTAATGCCAATATGTCTTCTAGTCATTCATTTACCACCATCAAGCCCCTCATCTGCCCCACACACATACTTGGAAACAACCAAAATGTAAATTGACTTTTCTTTCAATAGCTAACTCATTATTCCAAAAAATTATCAAATTTCCTTACCTACACAAACACACTCCACATTTTACTGGATGTGATTATGCTGTATTAATTCTCTAAATTAATGTAAGAATTCTTTAATCATTATACTCTTAAAACTTCACATCCAGGATAGTTATTAATTTTTAACCTGTCTTTCACAGTAGTTGTACAAATCTCAGGTGTTAAATATTTATATACATTATAGTCATCTTTACGTTTTTGAGTCAGGGATCCTACAGAGATTCTAATGTTAGCTATGCACAAGAATTCATAGTCACTTATCACGGGTCAATAAACTGCTTAGAGCAGTTGCAAGAACAAGCCAGGTGGAGAATCCCTTCTCTACTGTCAAATATCCACTGGGGCATAACAAAAATATGAATGCTTCCAGAAAAGCTGGAGACCAGCAAATAGTAGAAATTGGCATGAAGCACTGATATTAAAGATTTGATTTAGGAACTATCAAACATGCTTCCATCAGGGCTAATATCAGAGCTTTCTGGAAACTACACTAAAATTTGAACCCTCCTTCCCCTCCCAGATGTCAAGAATGAGTACTGATGCAAACTTTGGCCATTTCTTTTTCATTACTTCTGCTTTGCTTGAGTATCTGGATTTGACATTGTATGTTGTTACTAACATTGTCATATTTTAAAAAGCATGATCCTTTTGTGGTGTCAGAGCTAGGTTCATGCAGTGCACTGTTACACTTGGCAATGATGAGCAGGACTTATTTAAGACTAGCCATGCTCATAGGACATTTTGACCTCAAGGATTATTATATGCTTTACTAGAAGTACAGAATACAAAGGACTCTGAAATGACCTTCTTAGCCTTTTAATTGCAACTCTTTATACTTAATGGCAAATAATTGGTTTTGGATTGCCTTACATCATGGAAACTTCAAAAATCAGAATTTTTTTCTTTTATTCTAGTGTTTTGCTCTTTAATATAATAGGATAAGTATTTTTTTTCTGTGTTCCATTGTCATACATGTGTATTGCAGGTGTGGTTGGCACTGGAAATTTTGGCTGCTGATAGGCAAAAAAGCTTTTGAATATTAGATGCAGAAATTAGATAGTGCTAAGGCACCCCCTGTTTAATAAAGTTAACTTCTCTTTTGTCATATTACTGACAAGTGTTGCATATTAACAGTAGCTTATATGTGCAGTGAAACCAGGCTCTTTCTCCTGAGAGTAATTCTACATCTGTGGAAAGGGGAACATTAGAAGTGGGAGTTAGTTTAACAAGTGTTGCTATGCCGACACCAACAACTGCTGCAAGTTATTTTGCAAGAAAGACAAGGTGGAATGCACATGTATTCTCAAGAATAAATGTCCGTTTATAGCAATTTTTGCATTACCAAATATTTATCAGTTATCTAATATGTACAAGTCTTGAATAACCTTATTATTCAAGACTTATTATTCAAGGTTATTTGTGGTCATGAATAAACTTATTCAATTCCCAGTGTGTGAATTTAGCTCACTATGTAAGGTTGTAATGGTAATAAGTTTACTTGTAAGAATTTAGAAGTGCTCATATGTACACATAGCTATATAAGGTTACAGTGTATGTAATCATAAGTATGTACATGTACATTGTGTAAATCCATGTAGCAAAAACTTGGCTGTGCTAAGAAAAAATTCAAAGGAATATATCCTTATACTTTAAGAATAAAATGAAGAGATAAAGAGATTTCCATTCTCTGCCTTTTCTGAAGTCCTTTGAATAGTACATTTTTCTGAGAAAGACATTCTTGTCCCCCCACATCATTCCAAGTAGAAGCAGAGGAACCTTTAACTCCTAATCAGTGAAGTTGCTGAGCCTCAGTAAGGGGACAGATTTTACAAGCTTAGAACATGTATTTGAAGTCTGTATAGTGTATGTTTCTGATGTTAAGGTGTTTGAGGATACTCTCATAGTTAAATGTGTAGAGTACTGCCCGGTTACATCATTTTCTATGGTTGTCTTGGACTTCAAGTTGCAGGATTTCTTAGGTTGTGGCACTTTTAACATGTATAGAAAATAATAGTCTCAAAATGCAGGTGTAGGAATTGGTTCAGGAAGCCATGTGGGAAGATGTCTTAATTTTTTTTTAATTAAAAGGATTGTCATATGAGAGTAAGCATCTTGTTAGTGGATATTATGAATGAAAGTGGTCTTCAAAATGGAAAATTACATAGCCTAGAGTTAACTTCTGAATTTCAGAGTAATAAATGATGTCTCTAGGGTGTGATGGGGAGCAGTAAATGAAGTCGTTAAGAGAAGAGGTTCTGGAGCTGGACTTCTTGAGTTTGAATCCTGTTCTGCCACCTCCAAGCTTTGTGACTTTTGGCAGTTACTTAATTCTCTTTAAGCTTTGGCTTTATTAACTGTTCACTTGGCTTATTAGTAACTTCTGCCTCACTGGGATTCCTACCATATTGTAAGAATATATATATATGGAGACCTCATTGGAGAGCAAGATTCTAATAATAGTTGTGCCACTGAGTAACTATGCAGACTTGGACAGGTTGCACCCCATTTTTACCTCTCCTTCTAAATTGTAAAATTAGACAGTCACTATATGCTGTCTAATTCTGTACCAATTAAAAATTCCATAATTCTATGAGTATTTTACCAATGTATACCAAATTTTTTAAAAAACTTGGATCATTCTGAAACTTGAGTAATTGAAATGCCTCCCAAACTGTTTTATTTTCTGAATGTAAAAAGCAGACCCTTGAGTCAGTCTCATGCCTAGAAGGCTTGCCACTTAGGGTTAGCCTAGAAAACAGTTTTTTGGTGAAGTTTAGCTCTTAAGATGCCCATCGTTTCAGCATTAGCAACTGAACTGGTTAGAAGAGCCTGCTGCTGCAAGGATCTGTGTGCACAGAGGGAATAAAATTGAGTGGACAGCAAGCAAGGGAGCGGGATTATTGGAGAGATACAGCAAATGGAAAGAGGCAAGTGTAACTGAGTGGAAAAAAAAATTCTCCAGAGAGAGTGGAGAAAATTGTTGAAACATAGGAAAACAGGAAACTTTCTCTCAGGGATTTATTCCAATGATTATTAAAAATGAGAAAATTGTAATATCCTGAAGAATCAAACAAAAGTTAAATGATTTTTATTGTTCCATGGAATACAGTATATTCTTTGAAAATGAATTTTAGGAGATAAGATTCCTGCCATTAACTTAAAGAAAAGATTATGAAACCCCTAATTTCCTGAGCATTCTTATTGATACTTCACCATCTAAGTAAAGCGTTAGAAGTTTTCATAGTTAACTGGTTGTTTCAGTTGTATTTTACCCAGATCAAAATTTGTAAGCCACGAGGCTGACAGTAGTGTTCCAATGCTCTCTTGTGAGCTTTTTACAACTTTGCTAACCTTATAAGAGATTTAAAAAATTACCAAAAGTACATAACAAAGCCAATCACATAGTTGAAAAATGACAGAAATCCATTTCATTTGTAATCATCTGGCATAAATCATTACTTCTGTAGGTAGATATGTGTTTAGCTACTTACAGGAGGAAAACTGATGGAAAATATTTTATTTATTTTTAAATATATTTTAATAAGTAAAATGCTAAGAATATAGATGAAATTTTGACCTCTGACTTACTCATGTTACTATTACTTTTGTATATATTTCAACATGACTTGCAGATATACATGAATGGATTCTTAATATAAAACTGGGTAAAAGTTTTATAAAACTTTTATATAGGGTAAAAATGTTTTATAAAAGTTTTATAAAACTACTTATATAGGGTATATAAATATAAGCTTATAAAAATGTATTCTCTGCATTCTCTGCAAAATCAGGTATGTGCTTTTGACAAATATATAAAATACATTTCCTGCTTTTCCTCTTTTTTTGTTTAATAATTTTCATGTTACTTAAGTAAGCGCCTATGCATTTTTCATATTCATGACAAACTTAAATGGTATTTACTTGGTTAGGACAAAGAGAGTACTTGGAAATAAGAAAATAACATATCTTAAAAAAATTCAATAACCAAAGATTGTGACAAAGCATCAGTAAGCAAATAAATAATAAATTCTACTTTTTACAATAACATGCAGAAAAAAATTACATATATTTTTAATAATAATGAGCAGGGATATCACTAAAAACCTTTACTTTTTTAAAAAAACATGTATTTTTCCTCATGATCTCATTTAGTGAAATTGTTCTAAGAAACAAAAAGATAAACAGTATTTAGTGATACATCTTTTATTAAATCTACATTCAGGTTTTTCTTGAGATAAAATATAGCTTTTACAATTATACATTTTAAATTACACATTTTAACATTAGAACAATATATAGGTAATAGTAATATTTTAGTTACCATTGCAAAAAAGAGCAAGTAGTCAAATTAAACAATAGATTTAATTTCCAAGAATAATAACATTAAATCATCCATAATTTTAGATTAACCAAATCCAAAGCCAATTGTGCAGTTCAATCACTTATTTCAACATGGTACAAAAAAGTTAAGTGCGTGAATTATCTGGCAAAAGAAAAAAATTCAAAAGTGGGCATTCCTCAATTTATATTCTCCTAGATTGAAACATTAAGACTTAGAATACTCCATAGTATCTAATTTGGTATACTTCACTAGTGCTTGAAGTTCACAACACTGAATTCCTGTTTCTTAAGCTTATCTAAATGCTAAATGAAATGTATGAAATATCTTTCTGTTGAACAATAGTTACAGTTCCTACTGGATTTTCTTTTGGTTGGAAGACTGAAAGAGTGCTCAGAGAGAAGTCAGAAAGATCCAGTTCACATGCTAATTTATTATTCTTGATTTATTACTCTGTGAAATGTGAAAAAAAATCCTTCCCTAAGATGGTGTCACTGATAGTTTTGTTTCCAAAGTATTAGCGATAAGAAAAATATTACGTGAGCTCAAAATTGTAAAACAAATACATACTTGAGAAAACAATGTCTAACAATGTGATGTTCAATATAAACAAGCTTTTCTTTATGCTATAATTCTGTAGTAAAAAGATTTTTGAAATGCTTTATTAATACAATCTGAGTATTTGACGTGAGTTGTAGCACATCACACAGAACTGTTCTAGATCATGTCTACTTTGTTGTAAATGTCTGTAAGAAAATATCTAGCCTTAAAGAGTGTGCAACTTAACTTGGCATTTCCTTACAAACATATTTTAAAGAAAACAGTGTGGATGAACATTTAAAGGCTTCTGATTTCTAGGAATTAAGGGGGGGAAATTTCTAAGACCAGGCAATATAACTTTTATAATTATTTCATTAAATGATGTTTTTTCTTAAGAAATCTAATATCAGGTGATATAATAATATGTACTTCTTCCTCCAAAAATTTTTCATAAAATAGCTGGCTTCCTTAAAACAGTAAGAAAAAAGCTTCTGCTTCTATTCTATTTGAGGCAATAATTGGTAGGTAAGAGTTTATGGAAAGGATATGCAGAGGAGATACACAGACACAGCTTTTAACATTTCTAACATACTGATATTCAGTATGAGTCTACAATTGTGGCTATCAAGTTGTTTTGTGATAAAGTAGATGACTACAGGGATATTTGAAAAATCTCCTCAGATGTTGGGAATATTAGGAAATAAACTGAGTCTACTGCCACTTCAAATACAGAGTACTTCCAAATACTGAGGCTACAACATAGGATGAGAGGAATGGGACATAAGGAGAATTAAGATTCCAGCCAGCCCAATAAAGGTCAGAATTGTGGGTCATTCAAAAATTAGATTGTAAAATATTGTTGCCTGTGAAAGTCAAGAGAAATGTGAGAATATTTATTTTGTATTTTCAAGTTTTACATGACCAAAACATTTTCTACAGAGTGATAAAAGAGTAAAGAAATATGTGCTACAGATTCACTGATGAATTAATAATGTTTTTTGATACAAACATGTAATTATCTCTTATCTTTCTTTAGTTTTCAATTAGGAAATAGCCTAGGGGTAAAGTATAAGTAACTTGAAAAATATCGTAATATCTTTGGCAGTCATAGTCAAGGCTGTTCTGCTTATACTTGTTGGCTGATCACTATAAACATTGTCTACATGATGAAAATACTAACCCAAAGTTTGTAAATATAAAATTAAACACTATATTAAACCTCTTACTTTTTTTGTTTAGAAGTTCTTTTCACATCATGATCAACTGTGTTTGAATTCAAAATAGTCTTTCTGGTTTACATGTCAGTGAAATACATGAATTTTTAGTGGGTGTTTCTGACATGCAAAAGGGAAAGGAACAGATTCATAAATATTAGGTTCCTCCTCCCCCTAACAGCATGTAATGAATATACCCTGCAAGATGTTTTTATGATTCATGTAAATTTATGATCAAATAATTCAGTCAACTAAAAATATATTTTTCCAGTGACAGCATGGCTATTTGTCTGAGGCAAAAGTATAACCAGTTGAAAAGGAAAGTTTTGTTTCCTTTATTACATGGTTAAATTTGACTATTTCAGTATTCAAACTTTTAACCACTAGCTAGACTTTAATTTGTGGCAAAATTGGTTGCTAGTAATCCATTAAATTAGCTTGTTGTTATACTTTAGATTTGTGTTAACACAAAGAATGTAAAGTTATTTTAAGGAAAAAACATTAGTAGATGACTTTAAGAGTTTGCATTTTTAAGGGTTGTTTGAGGTCTCTTCCTTATGTTCACTTTAGTAGTCTCACTTTAGTTCCTGTGAAGGGAAATCCCTACTGTGTCTTCAGGGATGGGTTAGGATAGTGGGCTGCCTTTAGGAAGGCTAATAAAACCTTCCTGAGACACCTTACTGAAGGTATTCCTCACCTCATGAATTGGTGTAAGCATCAGTCTTGGAGGCTCAGAAGCTTGACTTTGAACCCACTGTAAGAGTAGATCCATCTCTTAAAAATAGATTCATCCATAATGGTTGAACTAATTTACACTCCCACCAACAATGTAAAAGCATTCCTATTTCTCCACATCCTCTCCAGCATATGTTGTTTCCTAACTTTTTAATGATTGCCATTCTAACTTGTGTGAGATGGTATCTCATTGTGGTTTTGATTTGCATTTTCTAATGACCAGTCATGATGAGCTTTTTTTCATATGTTTTTTGGCAACATAAATGTCTTCTTTTGAGAAGTATCTGTTCATATCCTTTGCCCACTTTTTGATGGAGTTATTTTTTTCTTGTAATTTTTTTCTCTAGGTATATACCCAAAGGATTATAAATCATTCTACTCTAAAGACACATGCACATGTGTATGTTTATTGCAGTACTATTCACAATAGCAAAGACTTGGAACCAAATGTCCATCAATGATAGAATGGATAAAGGAAACATGGCATATATACACCATGGAATACTATGCAGTCATAAAAAAGAATGCATTCATGTCCTTTGCAGGGACATGAATGAAGCTGGAAACCAACATTCTCAGCAAACTAACACAGGAACAGAAAACCAAACCCTGCATGGTTTCACTCATAAGTGGGACTTGAACAATGAGAACACATGGACATAGGGAGGGGAACATCACACACTGGGGCCTGTTGTGGGGTGGGGGGCTAGGGGAGGGATACTATTAGGAGAAATACCTAGTGTATACTATTAGGAGAAATACCTAATGTAGGGGATGGGTTGATGGGTGCAGCAAACAACCATGGCACATGTATACCTATGTAACAAACGTGTACCTTCTGCACATGTATCCCAGAACTTAAAGTATGTTTTTTTTAAAAAAGCCATTTTTTAGTCAAGTAAAAAAAAATTCATCTAAATTAATATAACATATTTGTTTATTTGTTTATGTATGGATGTATTTATGAATTCTTAGGGCTAGGGACAGGCACTATACTAGGCTTTTAAGATACAGTAGTAAATAAGTCATTGTCACTGTCCAAGAGGGAACAGAGATGTTGAACAAGTGAAAGTTTGCTTACAGTCAGAGCTGATATTCAGTTGTTTTTGTCTGCCATCCACATCAGCATCCATTCTGATTGATCAGAGCCCTAAATATTACCATAGTTTTTATATCACTGTATTGGGACTATCTCTCTACTTGGGAAACCAAATTTTAATGTCAATTTGTTGATATATAATGAGTAATATTTCAGAGGGACCGGAAGAGTAGATAGTTCACCTATGTAGAAAACCAAACAATGACCTGCGTGTGAATTAGAAGACTGAGATGAATCCAGTGTTTAATCTTATCAGACCAAATGAGGTTTATGTATCCATCTGATGAGAGTCTTGATCTTCTCAGTGGCACAAGGATTCTGAGTCATTTGCTTGGAGTTTTCTAGTTGGCCCAGTACAGTACTTGGGTAGATATTACTATTGAGCTCTTCTTAGACTTTCCTTTTACTAGGTGTATGTCTCTACATTCAGTCTGATATCAGTCAAGTCTTACTCTTCTCAGATTCTGTTTGTCTAAGATGACTACGTCTTTTTGTCTCAATGCAAAAGAGTTAACATTTAACACTTTGAAGAACAATCTGATTTCTGAGTTCTTAAGAAATAATTCATCATAGCTCCCAAGGACTAACAAGAGTTTCTATTTGAATAAAGAGCTAAATATTCTTTGGATTTCTATGTTAGGTATTTTTTATATTCTGGACCAAACTACCATGTTTTTTCTGGCCAACAGATTTAAAATCTAAACATAAAGGTTTATTTTTCATAAATATGTTTTGAATTTGACCTTCACAGGGACCATTTTAAGTATCGTAATCAATGAGGTTTCAGGTACCTCTTTACAGAGAGCTACTGTGATTATGTTTTTGTGGTTGGATTTTTCTGAACCCATTAGCTGCATGGTAATGGGGTGGTGGAATTAAGGTTTTGAGAATCATCATACCACCCGCTTACCAGAAGTCAACAAAAAACAAACATGAGTGATAGGTTTATGTTCCAGGACAGTATATTTCTAAAATGGTATTTGTTAATCCCTCCAGAGAATACATCAAAGGGAATATGAAACTCCAACTTTAATCAACTTCGCCTTCTTAAAATTAGACTCAGCATCAAATGTTAAAAGATCAGATGGAAGAGGCAAAATTTAGATATAAGCATGAGATAGGTCATTTATCCAGAGGGAATAATGTGTATATTTATATTGGTAAAAATAGGAAAACAGAAAAATGTTGTTTTCTAATTCCCTACATTATTAAAAAGTACCCCTCCTCTGTTTATTCCTGACATCATTTAGAAATATCTGCTGCTTCAGTGTGAATACAGAGTGGACTTCAGTAACCAACTTCTTCCATGTGCTTCAAAAATATTCATGGATCATGAGCAAAGCAATATTTGAATGTGAGGGGTGGTTTTTTTTTTTTTTTTTTTTTTAGATATTTAGACTTCATAGAAAAGAAAGAACTGGTTTACTGAAATTTATGTTAAGTCTTAATGGGAATGTAGGAAATTTCATTTATCAGCAATCTACTTTGATTTGTATTCTACAGTGAATTAATGAATTTCTACTTGTTTAGGCTTATCTGGAAAGTTCTGCATTCCAAATATGTTAAGAAAACATGGTGATCTTTAAATTAGTCATCTTTGATTTTTTGAATTGATTGGGATTTGACAAAAATGTAATTATTAATTTCTTTCAATACAAACTTTTTTTTCTTGGTCTTATGGGAATACTAGCACAGTTGGGCCTAAAGAGGGTTCTAAAATGAGGGAAGCTAAACTTTGTTTCAAAGTTACAATGCCATCACATTTTAAAGCATTAATGCTGAGATATTAAGTAAGTGATCCAATCTAGTTAGGTGGTGAATGGAACCAGAACTTACATCTTTTTCTCACTTCAGTACTGTTTTCACTGTATCACTGCAGTTTGAATAGACATTTCTTTATGAGCATCCTCAACGCCTCTTGTTTCAATCAAACATAAGACAATGAAATAACCAGATGTTGCAGATAAAGTTCCTGAAACACCAGACTCTGAGATAGAGATTAGAATGCAGGGGGTTGATCAGGGACTAACCTTGGACCAACACCTCTGTGGAAAGTGAAGGAAGAATGGGGCAGAGGAAGAAGTTGGCCTGTGGCACAGTCCCAACAGCGGCCTCAGCAGATACTGCAGGCTCCCATGTAGCTGGAATGCCCCGCATAGTTGCTTAGACTGGCACAAGGGGACTGGACCTTACCCCCCACTTTGAGCAATCACTGGATGGAAGCTACCTGGGAAGGAGTCATAACTAGGTGAGGTGTCTCTCTTCAGTCTTCCCGTAGTCTGAGGGAAACTCAACAGGGTACTGTCACTGGCTGTCAGTCTCAGCAGCTGAGAGAATGAGTACAGTCTCGAAGAGGGACCCGGCCAGAGCTCCACAGCATCTACTACAACACCATTATTGAATGACTACATGATGTTGGCTATTGCATAAGTCACTCTATGTAGGGTTTCACTAATCCATAGAGTAACTACAAAAAAAAGGTGCTGATGTCTTCCCTTTTCTAAGAATAAATCATGATTTAGAGAAGTTGAATAACTTGTCCAAGATTACATAAAAATGGCAAGTTTGTCTGACTAAAAAGCTCATGTTTTTTTCATAAAGCTGCTCTTTAGGTAGCATAAATGGTGGAGGGTGGATTAACTTCTGTGGTTCCTCAAAATCCTTTGATTGTAGAGAAAATTTAAACATTGTATTCATAATACTGTTACCACCAGTACTACCAGCACTAGGGATAGATTTACCATTGAATGATGATTAAACCAAGTTAGTTAGGATCCCTGACTTTGAGAAGCTTACCGACTAGATTGCATAAGCAAGGTGATTTTTAAAAATGATACACAGAAATCTGAGTTTTTTTTCATCGATAACATAACACCGCCCACTTTGTAAGGTGGTTATAGGAATTTATATGTGGAACGATAATAGCACATGGTTTGAGACATCTTAGGCCCTTGAAAATTTACTTTCTATGTTTGTATTCACTACAAGCATAGAGACATTAGAGAATATTTGCATTTATTATAGTTGGGAAAAAATACTTTTCATTTTGATTTTAATTAGCGGTGTCCTCTTGGGCAAGTCAATTGGTATCTCTGGCCCTTGGCTTTTACATTTTAAAAATGAAGCACACAAGGTGGATGAATTATAAGGTTTATACCAGCAGTAATATTCTACTAAATGCTGTTGGCAATAGAGATCCAGGTGGTTCAAGATGAAACAACTCATAAACTCAGCAACTGGTACATGATGCACCTGTGTGAGGAAGTTTATCGTACTCTGCTATGGCTTCCTGTCTTTCCTAAAGAAATCCATTTCCTCTTTGACATTTATAATGTGTGCCTTATGCAAAGTATGTGCTGAATAAATATAAAGTGACTAGAGTGAGACAAAGATATTATATGAAATCAAATATAATCTCATCCTCAAGTGGAATTCAGTTTAACTTTTATCATGATCAGTGGGAGGAGGGAGCAAGCAAATTGATCAATTCTTCTACCATAGAAAAATCTTGATTATTAAAAAACAATTATCTCTTATGGTCATACTGACAAAAGCAATTTATAGATTCAAAGCTATTCCAGTGAAACTACCAACATCATTTTTTCACAAAATTAGAAAAACCTATTCTAAAATCCATACAGAACCAAATAAGAGCCTGAATCACTAAAGCAATACTAAGCAAAAAGAACAAAATAGGCTGGGCATGGTGGCTCACACCTGTAATCCCAGCACTTTGGGAGGCTGAGGCGAGTGGATCACGAGGTCAGGAGATTGAGACCATCCTGGCTAACACGGTGAAACCCCATCTCTACTAAAAAAAAAAAAAATACAAAAAATTAGCCAGGTGTGGTGGTGGGCACCTGTAGTCCCAGCTACTTCAGAGGCTGAGGCAGGAGAACTCAGGAGGCAGAGCTTGCAGTGAGCCGAGATCGCGCCACAGCACTCCAGCCTGGGCAACAGAGCGAGACTCCATCTCAAAAAAACAAAACAAAACAAAACAAACAAACAAAAGAACAAAGTGGGGGCATCATACTACCAGACTTCAAACTATACTACAAGGCTACAGTAATCAAAACAGCATGGTACTGCCCTAAAACAGACACAGACTAATAGAACAGGACAGAGAACTCTGAAATAAAGCCACACACCTACAACCACCTGATCTTCAACAAAGTTGACAATAACAAGCAATGGAGAAAGGACTCCCCATTCAATAAATGGTGCTGGGATAACTGGCTGGCCATATGCAGAAGATTGAAACTGAACCTCTTCCTTACACCATATACAAAAATCAACATAAGATAGATTAAAGATTAAATGTAAAACCCAAAATTATAAAAACCTGGGAAGACAATCTAGGAAATTCCATTCTGGTCATTGGCCTTTGCAGAGACTTTATGACCAAGTCCCAATAACAACTGTAGTGAAAACAAAAATTCGCAAGTGGGACCTGATTAATAAGCTTCTGCACAGCAAATGAAACTATTATCAGAATAAACAGACAGCCTACAGAAGGGAGAAAACATCCAATATGCATCCAACAAAGGTCAAATATCCAGGATCTATAAGGAACTTGAACGGATTGGCAAGCAAAAAAAAACCCCATTAATACTCCTCACTAATCATTAGAGAAATGCAAATCAAAACTACAGTGAAATACCATCTCACACCAGTCATAATGGTCATTATTAAAAAGTCAAAAAACAACAGATGCTAGTGAGTTTACAGAGAAAGGTGAACACTTATACACTGCTGTCAGAAATGTAAATTAGGTTAGCCACTGTGGAAAACAGTGTGGAGATTTTTTAGTGAACTTAAACTACCATTCGACCCACCAGTCCCACTATTGGGTATATACCCAAAGGAAAATAAATCATTCTACCAAAAAGACACCTGCACATGTATGTTCATTGCAACACTATTCACAATAGCAGAGACATGGAGTCAACCACGATGCCCATCAATGGTGGATTAGATAAAGAAAATGTGGTCCATGTACACCATGGAATACTATGCAGCCATAAATAGAATGAAATCATTTCCTTTGCAGCAACATGGATGTAGCTGGAGACCATTATCCTAAGTGAACTAATGTAGGTACAGAAAACCAAAAATAACACATGTTCTCACTTATAAGTGGGAGCTTGAATTGAATACACATGGACATAAAGACAGGAACAGTAGACACTAGGAACTGCTTGAGTAGGGAGGATGGAAGGAGGGCGTGGGTCCAAAGGCTGCCTCTTGGATACTATGCTCTGTATTTTGGTGAAGATTTGTACCCCAAGCCTCAGCAGCACACAATTTTTCACTGTAACAAACCACGTGTACCCTCTGAACCTAAAATAAAAGTAGAAAAAATTATCTTGTAACGTTAACATATATATTTGTATAAGTATATATGTTGGATATTATATGTATTTTGAAATACACATGTCAAGTAGACATGCTGCCTGACCACAGGAAAATTGTATGAACATATATGTGCATCGAAAAAGCACATACATTATGTATATGCATGTAATAGTTCTCCCCTTTTTTTTGCTTTTTAAGAAACTTGTCTCCTCTTATGAATTTGTAGTGCTTAAGAAAAAAATATCTGACAAGGAAAGCAAGCAAATAAAATTAGATGAAGAGTGCCAAGGAAAGCAATCCTAAATTTCAGAGGGCATGCCACAAGGTATTCAGATCTCCTCTCTCTCCTTTCTCTCTCTCCACCAAAAACAAACCCAAGCCTTTCCCTATGTGAGATGAAGGAAATCTATAACTTTGTGTATTGGCATTACACAGTGTCACAGTATGAACTCAAATTAAGTGGGTCATCTTGGAGATACACACTTGCTGTTTTTTCTTTTCTCTCTACTTCCATTTTTATTGGATAATCCCCAGAGAATCAAAGAGGAAACAGATAGCTAAAGGCTCCCACCCAAGCTATGGGCTCCCACCCGAGCTAAAGGCTCCCACCCAACTATTTATTTTATTTAAAATAAAATAAATTTTACTTTACTTCTTCGCATTCTTTATCACCAATTGCTACAGGAGGTCTAGAGGAAAAGGTGACCGTTTAATCTCCCATGATGTTATTCTAATGATGTTTAACAAGATGCCAATCATCTTGCAATGGTTTAATCATGATTTATATTTATATAAACATTCTTAGTGTAGGATGTCTCCCTCCCAGCATTTCCCTAAAATCTTGCATCAAATCAATTGAGACTTGACATTATCTTTTCTTTTTTAAAAACTTTCTTTTTTTAAAAAAATCCAACAAAGACAGCAAAAGGATTACTATATTAATATTACTTGGATGTTGTATCAAGTAGGTTAGAATTTGATGTATTTTTTAAATTAAAATTTCATTAACATTAAAATTTGCATCGATTAATGGTTTTGTTTAAAAAGTTGATCTAACTTAATGAGATTTCATGTTTCTTTTTTATATTTCTGAAAAGAGTATGCCCCAAGAGGAGGATTTACACATCTTCTTACATAGCTTTTACATCACTAAAAGCTGTATAAAAACATCAAACTTTGAATTGAAAGGCTGTACCTAAAAATGATGTCATGAAGCAAATGGGTAGAACTAGATAGGATATAGTGCTGTCTTTGTCTTTTGCTTCAGCAGCCCAAATCTAATTGTTGAATAATGTGCTTTAGAGGACAGTAGTCTCTTTCAAACTGAAACATTACAGAAAGTTCCACCCAGGCAATGTGCTATTTCTAGTCAAGTATATGGAGACTTTACATGCAGAGAGCAGCTGTAAAGATGTTGGGATAGGAGCAACTTAGAAACCAGTTCAAATAGAAACTTAGACTTGTGTCCAAAATAGCTTTATATGAATTATAGATGTTTAATGTTCAGCCCTCCTCCAAGCAGATATTTAAATATAATAAACAAATGATTTTTAGATTTTGCTCTTCTCATTTTCTCCCATTAAAAAAACCTTGGTGAAACCCCATCTCTACTAAAAATACAAAATTAGCTGGGTGTGGTGGCGTGGGCCTGTAATCCCGGCTACTCAGGAGGCTGAGGCAAGAGAATCACTTAAATGAACTTGGGAGGCGGAGGTTGCAGTGAGCCGAGATCGTGCCATTGTGCTCTAGCTTGGGTGACAGAGCGAGTCTCTGTCTCAAAAACAAACAAACAAAGAAAACCAAAAAACTTTGTCTGAGTTGTTAATGGCCAAATATAATCCTCAATTTGTCAGTTATACATTATTAAGTCATCTATGAAATCATTTCATACATTCTCTTTTGTGTTTTGGCCAGTTTAGCCTGAATTTTAAATTCAGTGTGATACCTATATTTCTTATTGATTATTTGTATAAGACAAATAGTTATCAAGGGAGTTCATCTGCATTGTTTGCTTTTGAATTATGACTTAGTTTTATAGAAAAGAAATCTGTAAAACATTGTAAAATGATATCCCTAAAAGGGACATATTACAGAAAAAATGTTTTTGACAATTTAAAAGCTATGCCTTTCAGACAAAATTGCCTATATGTAAACTATTAACATTAATTCACAAGCAAATCAAGTTTTATTAAAAATTTTTTTGGCTCAGTTTGCATAATGGAACTAACAGTTCATATACTTAGAAGCTGTACAACATTGGCTGGATGGCCCTTCGGTAAAATGCCTGATGCCTTGTTCATCCTGAAAACTGAAAGACAATCATTTTGATTTCTTTGAATAGAGATTCAACTCGGATTATCTTAGCAAATAACTTGTAGAATGATCTATTATCCAAACATCTCCTATTTACTTTAATTCACTATTAACCAAAAACCTGGGGTTTCTCATCTTTTCCTGGTTGAGGTTTGATGGCAAAATGGCACATAGTCTTCCCATTAGATACTCTTCTCTGGAGGAGCAATATATTTGTATCTAAAACTTTGTATTTATATTGAAATTCTAAATTGGGAATTTTTTTTGAAATCTCCCTTTCAATTTTTCTGTAAGATGGACCTCCCTGTATAATTTCAGTAATCACTGGGGCTCAGTCTTCCCAGCTATCAGTGTTTTCATGGAGAGTGGGGAGACTATACTGTGTTATATTTTAGGTTTATAATAATAATATACCTATTATTATTTCAAAATGACTTTCCATAGAACATCCCTACTTGATATTCTAAATGGGATCATGGAAGGAATCTAAGTATTAAAATAATATTTCTCTTTCTCTCAAATACCACTACAAAGCTAAATGATAATCAAGAGCATAGAAGCAGTTTTGCAGAGATTTTGAATGATCATTCAACTGCCCCCCTGATAGTGAGAGGAATAGACAAATGCAGCTGAGCACACCTCTGCTCTCCAGCGACAGGGAGTGAGGTTTGCCACCATTCAAACCTCTGGGGGCACTAACAAGCTTCTGTGTTTAGGTCTGTGCCTCCTATTGGAAACATGCTGCACTGTGTGCCCTGTAGACCACCCAGCCCACCCACTTTTTGTGGTTTGGCCTTCTGTAAGGCTTGCCTGCGGGTGTGACTTTACTCACCCACTGAGAACAAGCTACTCTGCCGTTTTTCTGAAGTTTAAAAATATGACTGGCTAAAAGAAGACAGTAAGCAAGTCGATTTTTATACTGTCGTGGAAAGTTATAATTATAAAGTTTGGTGAACTTCGTGAACTTTTTCAAGCATGTTTTTGCCGCAAACTTGTGATTGATGTGGAGGCCCCCTGGGGCATAGGTAAAGCAGTTGAAAGATAGGAAGTTGAGTGAGCTGTCTCTTGTACATAACCTGCCAGAGGCTCTATGAGGTTAATGCATACATTGCCTCACCCCCAGCCCAGTGCAATTTGAAATTAGATAAACATTTTGGCAGTGATGTGGCAAACCAAAATTCAACCTTGCTTTTCAATAGTTCTATTAACTTTATAAAAGTAATAAGCTATTTTTTGTAAACTAAGCTGTTAGGCATCAAGAGCACACTAAAGCAGCTATATTAAGTAGAAAGGAGATGATTTTTTTCCTGATGTAACCACACTCTAAATCTTCACAATCTGTCAAAGCTTGCTCTGTAATTCTAAGCCAGCAATATTCAAAATAGCACAATAAGTACTGTTAGCAAGATGTGGAAATTTTCTTGAGCAGTAGGAATGTACCCCAGAAGTCAGGATGTTTGCTGACCATTAGCTCTACTTGTATGCAACCTGTATTGGCTGTCCCTTAGGGACTCAGGCTTATGGCTCCAAAGTGGACAAATGAACACAAAGTCTCATGAACACTCAAAAAGAGCTTCTTGCTTCATAACCCTGTGAACTATACAGGGCACTCCTTTCCTTAGTGAAGCATCATATGTCTTCATAACTTCCTTGGAAACTTTTTTGTAGTAAAGGGAAAAATTGAGGCTCTATTATGTGTCAGAACCTGAATCTGCCACCCATAGTAGAGCTTTAGAGCCAAAAGGGATTTTTTTTTTTCTTCAGATGTGGAAATCAGAACCTCGGGGCCTAGTGACTACCTCAAGGTCACATGGTTTGTTAATGGAGGAGCCAAGATCAGTAGCCACTGTGATCTCATCTCTAACATAGCCAAATAACCACATAAGCATGAATTACTTCAAGAGGAAGGTGATTTAGTCTGTCTTCTCTTATCTGGCACAAAGTAATCACTTACTAGATGTTAGTTATTATTTTTATTTCCCTCCCTCTCCAGATGTTATTGTGTTTCACAACAATATGTTTTAAGGATTCATATGGCTTGTATTCAAATTTTAAAGAAAAGATCTTGTGTAAGTTTAGGTCTGGGGAAGATCTCGAGAGAGCTTCTAGTTTATTCATGATAATATTGTCCTTCCCACAATGATTTTTTCCACAATAATAAAAAATCTTTTTTAGCTAGATCTTGTGATTTTAGATAGAAGATAGTTTAAATAGAAGAAAACTTTTTAAAGTTCATTTTCAGAGTTTGCTGAAAATCTGTTTCTCTTTCCCTCTCTCTCTCATTCATGCATACATACTCCCCTGATATACTTGAGATCTATATGAAAAGTTAACATTTTATAAATACTTTGAAAACTAATTCTAGTGATGAATTAATTTAAAGCATTAGATGGATAGCATATATAAGCAAGCTGTTCATGTAAAAATGGAAAGTTTTCTTGAAAAGAATTATTTAAAAAAATCTGTATTATGGAATTTTTACATCAGCTCTTATTACTAAGATGTTTACATAAAAAGTGTTCCATAAAGGGGAAAATTATGCTGGTTGCACCTATAATTTGCTTTGCTCCAAACCTTGGCTATTTAAACTGCTTCCATTTATGTGCACAAACCTGAATGAGTTTTTTTTATGCCCTCAAATTAAAGGCCCGTTTGGAAAACTTGAGCTAACAAGCACACTTATCCTGCCACTACCATCTTTTTCTCAATATATTCTCCCAACTTATTGGGAAGGCAAGTTTGTAAACCCAAAATTTCCTCTAGCTACTAATTTCAGGTCCTTCACCTGCACCACATAACATGGAATAAATAGGAAGCAATAACCCTCTGGTGACCATATGTAAAGACATCTAAAAGAAAACTGAACATGAAAGGAAGTAGGGTCTCAGTAAGTTAGATTAATTAATGAACAAACTAAAATATGGCTAACATGCTTTGCTATTTAATAACAACCACAGTCACAACACTGAAAACTAATATTATTTGAGCATCTTACTGTGAGTCATGTATGCTCCCAGTATTTTATATAGATATCTCATTGGCTACTTTCATGTGCTCAAGAAGTTAGTTATGTGCTGTTTAGCCAGTAATGACATCATTGCCTTCATGGGTATTAGAACTACAATTAGCTTTTATGAGGCTAAGACATTCTCTACTTATGTTGGTAGTGTTTAGCAATATTTTTCTGGTTAATGCCAACATAAACCTGTTCCACCCTGCAATGCTGCCTAGGTAATCCATATGGAAAGATTTTCTGTGACATTCTCATGTGAGATGAACATTAGGTGAGTGTGTGTCTTTTAAGTTTCCTGAGTCTTTCTTTAGGTGTAATAAAACAGATAAGATCAAAATGAGACAAAGTTTTGATGAACATTAGAGTAGTCACTTTGCTGCTTTTCTGTCTTATCATCAGCAGTTAGGCTCACTTCAGTGAATTCAGTCCTTGTAGAATAAATCTGCCATGCCACTGTGACTGCTAAGTTCTTTCCACAAACTGTCAGTGCAGCTTGCTAGCTTTTGTCTTTCTTCTTGTCATTTGTCAGGTCCTTAGAATTGGGCTACAGTGATTCTTACAAGGATCTTTGTTCACTGGTAGTTTTATATTGTTTATGTAAAAAGGAGCAAGGCTTTAAAAAATATCTGTGGCTGGGCCCGGTGGCTCACGCCTGTAATCCCAGCACTTTGGGAGGCCGAGGAGGGTGGATCATGAGGTCGGGAGTTTGAGACCAGCCTGACCAACATGGTGAAATCCCGTCTCTACTAAAAATACAAAAATTAGCCGGGCATGGTGGCACCTGCCTGTAGTCCTAACTACTCTGGAGGCTGAGGCAGGAGAATCGTTTGAACCCAGAAGGCAGAGGTTGCAGCAGTGAGCCGAGATCATGCAAGCCTGGGCGACCAAGTGGGACTCTGTCTCAAAAAAAAGTATCTATGCTGGCCTGGTGCAGTGGCTCATGCCTGCATACCTATAATCTCAGCACTTTGGGAGGCTGAGGTGGGAGGATCACCTGAGTTCAGGAGTTTGAGAGCAGCCTGGGCAACATTATGAGATCCCCTCTACAATTAAAAAAAAAAAATAGCTGGGCATGGTGGTGCATATATGTGGTCTCAGCTACTCAGGAGACTGAGGCGGGAGGACTGCTTGAGCCCAGGAGGTTGAGGCTTCAGTGAGCCATGATTGCACCAGTGCACTCCAGATGGGAGACAGAGCAAGACCCTATATATAGTAAAAAAAAAAAAAAGCTAAACAAAAATCCAGTTATTTTACCTTCCCCAAATTAAAACCTTTTTAGTTTCCCTACTGCTGTTAGTATAATTTTTCATTTTCTCTAGCATGGCTTGCAAAATCCTGCAAAATCTTATCTCTGCCTACTTTGTCATCTTTATCTCTTATTTCTCCCCACTTTACATACGATGCTCCAGCTGCACTAAATCTTAAGTTACTTGAACAGTCTATGCTGTCTTGTACCTGCTGACCTCACTGCCTGGAACAGTCTTTTCTGTTTTGTCTCTGCCTTCCTCATTTACTTGGCTCACTCCCAAGCTGCATATTTACATCTCAGTTTCTTGATTTGGTTAGAAATGGTACTGTTTCTATGAAGTCTAAACCCAGGCTATAGTATAGCACTTATCTGTTCTATCAGAGCACCTGTTCTATCAGAGCAATTATCACATTGTATGATCACAATCTACTTATTTATCTGCATTTCCAATATCCATAAAGTCAGAGATTATATCTTGTGCATGACTGTATTCCCAGAACCTGGCATAGTGCCAGGCACATAAATGTTTAGTAAGTATTTATTAAGTGCGGGGATGTGGGGAGATGAGAAGAGACAGGAAGTGTGAACAGGACTAACAAGGAGTGCTGTGTATGTCAGTCAAGGGACTTGTCTTGTTGGATCCCAGAGAAGATTTGGAGTTAGAGAAAACTTACCTTCATACTTGGATATTGATAGATCTTTCTGGTAGTGATGTGGAGGATGAGTTAGTTGCAGGTGAAAGGAGTATTGAAAAGGAGACCAAACTTGCATGCAAAAGAGAAAGGATGAGAACCTTAAACTACAGGGCCTTAAACTATGGGAATGGGATGAGGAGCAGATTTAACAACTATGAATAAAAGAAATGACATGGCCTTTGGCAAATTATTTGAGATGATGTGGGAGAAAGAAGAGAGAAGGGATGTTCAGAGTCCTAATTTGGATGACGTTCATGCTGCTAACAATTATAAGGGGGATAAAAACAAATTATTTGAGGAATGATGTTTGGACTGATGGCTCTATGGGATATCCAAGTGAAGATATTGAGTAGGTATTTGCAAAGCTCGGATATGGTGCTCAGTAGCACATGTATGTGATGAACATTTAGGTATAATGAAGGTTTTTGTTCAGATGAGATTAGCCAGAGAGAATGAGTATATATAAAGAAAAGCTGAACATAGAGGAGAGCTCTATTAGAGTACTGGCTTGAGGCACACTTGGTTGCAACAAACAGAAATCGACTAAAACCAAGTAAAGTAGTAGAGCAGTAGGTATAATAAGAATTATTGTCATATAATTCAAGGACAGGCCACAAGGAACAGCTCCTACCCTTCATTACTGGATGTGGAATGGCAGGAATTAAAGCCCCTCTGTTTCTCAAAAGTCTGGTTTTCTCTCATGTTTGTGCTCTACATTTTCTCTTCTTTCATTTATTTATTTATTTATTTATTTATTTAATTTTTATTGAGACACAGTTTCGCTCTGTCACCCAGGCTGGAGTGTAGTGGTGTGATCTCAGCTCACTGAAACTCCACCTCCTGGGTTCAAGCGATTTTCCTGCCTCAGCCTCCTAAGTAGCTGGGATTACAGGCATGTGCCATTACAGGATGTGCCATTACAGGATTACAGGCCTGGCTAATTTTTGTATTTTTAGTAGAGACGGGGTTTCACCATGTTGGCCAGGCTGGTCTTGGATTCCTGACCTTGTGATTCACCTCAGCCTCCCAAAGTGTTGGGATTACAGGTGTGAGCCACCGCGCCCAGCCTCTACATTTGGTCTCTAGCCCCTCAGCTTCCTGTATTTCCAAGTGGCCAAGGCAGCTGCTGCCTTTGAATTTCTATAATGTCGTCATCATTCTTTTTGTCATTCTCTGGTTGTGTGTGTCTCTGACTTGAAATTCTCAGAGAAAGATAGCATTTGGCTGATTAGCAAAGCCTATAGTTTGGTTCCCTTCAGGTCAGGCGTTTACCCCTTGGACCAAGTAGTATAAAGATGACAGCAAGAGCTGTGAGAGGAGCAGATCCTCTTGAGAGAAGTTGTACCTATGAAGATTGAGTAGCTTCTGTAGTAAACTGTTATTTAAAGCAGTACTTCTCAGAGTTTAACTTGCTTATTAATCATCCGAGAATTTTGTTTAAATGCAAATTTTGTTTAGTAGGTCTGGGTGATTCTGTGTGTCACCAAGCTCTTGGGTGACGCCTGTGCTGCTTGTCTAAGGTCCTCTGGCCAAACAGAAAGGATTGTAAAGGCAAGAGTAGCAGAGGCGGTGCTTGGAGAGGGCTGAGAGGGCAGGAAGGAAATGAAGAGGATGGAGAATTTGTGGGTAAGAGACCGTCCAGAAGCAGTGTGTGCTCAGAGGCATCCAATGCTGGAGAGGGTGAGCGAAATAAAAATGGAAGCTGCTTTAATATAAACACTGTGTGAAATTTTGTAAGTTCTTATCAGCTGAGTTCAGAGGCCTATGGATTCGTGAGCAAGAAGGTCCACAGCTGGATTAATCCAGAGTTGGGGGTTTGCAGGAAGAGAATAAGGAACTTGAATGAATATGTTAACCAGGAGGTAGATTTGGTGATAGACCATGCAGTTTATGTTGTTTCAAATTATTCATTGCCTTTAGATTTTTTTTTTTTTTAAAGCTGGAAAAGCCTCAACCATTGCTTAAGAGAGAATAGTTTCCCATGAAAATATGTGTGGGTATGTGTACATATGCATACCCATGTGCTTGTGTGTCTAAGCCTCTTGCAAGTGATGTGTATCTACATAACAGGCTGACTCTGGAATGATTTACAACAGTTCATTTGTTTGGATCTTCAGAAAGTATTATCTTTTGCAGTCAGACATGGAATGTTCTCTTGTCAACGTGATTATGGAAAGACAGAACTCAAAGTTTAAACATTAACAGTATTACAGAAGAAAGAGATGTGTTTGAGGGTGTGGTGCATGTGGGTATCTTTGGAAATTCAAAAAATTGTCAGTCTTAATGGTGCCTCATCAAGGAAACTTCAGTTCAACATCTTGTTCATTTTCTAGCAATGTCAAACTTGATTGAACTGATTCAAGTAAGCCGGTACCCTTTTGAACTCATGCTTAAGTTGTTGAAGTAGTTCCTTATTCAGGGTGTTTCCAAAGAACATTTTGGGGTTGACCCATTACAGAGGGAAATGAAACAATTATCCGGTTGATTCAGGAAACCATTGTTTTAGGAGGAGTGTGTGAATGAACTGGTATCCTGGCATGTCTGTCAGAAGTTCTGGTAGGGGACTGGAAAGACCAATGTAACCGTGCTTTAAGAAAGACCCTCCTCAAGTGCAGAAATGCTATTTTTGAGTGCAGAGCTTGAGGAGGAGTGGTGAGGGTGGTGGGGATGCTTGCCAAGTCTGTCACATTAACAGAATCACAGATGTCACAGCCAGATTGCGTTGGATTCCATGCCATCTTGAAAAATCTGGATAGTGGTCTGAAATCACTTAAAATAACTTACTTTGATGAAGTCGTCCATTTCTGCATATTATCAATCATTTAATACATGCCAGCATCTAAAATGTTATTGATATTTTACATTTCAATGATGTTACATCTGACAGCAATTTACTTAGATCTGGATAAATGGTATGTGGCTATCCTGGTTCTTTACTGACTTAGGTATTAGAACTGATTCTAGAATTCTTAGTTGCTGGCCCTTAGGTTTAATTTTTAGAAGACACCAAGACTACTAAATATTTTAAATATTTTTAAGCAACAAATGAGCTTTTCATGTGTTAGAACTTAATATATCCTCATGGATAATTCAAATAATGACTGAATAAATGCAGACTCAGCAGGCAACTTAAACTAAATTTTCTGGAGATAATTTTCACTGACCAGGTTTTTCTACAAGCTCATTAGCTGCAGTTTTATATATGTTCAAATAAAGATCAAGATTTACTTAAATGAATTCATTTTGTTCACCATTTAACACAGTCTAGAAGAAGCAATTATTCAATATCATCCACAAATCTGTGTTGAAAGAAGCTAAAATTGATCTCCATTTTGGTTTATCTCTTGGGATCTAAAATTCTTGTTTTAAAGAGATTTTAAAGAATAGGCATTTGGATTTTATAAAGAAGTACTTGTGGCAAAGGTAGAGTAAGAATCCAAATCTGAGATTAAAAAAAAACCTCACAAGGTAATGATTATTAAATCTATATCAAAATGTTATTTATCAATTGAATTAGGCTTTGGCATGACTGGAAGACTTTTCATTATAGATTAGAGTTTCATTGAAAAATGAACTTGTAAAAATACGCACAAGTAAATTACTGCTAAATATTTGTAAGCATAGGCAAGAACCGAGGGTGGAATTTGGTTTGTTGTTTGTTTGGATTACCTGAAAACCTTGCTTTTTTAAATTATATGTAAGAATATGTTACCATATCTGTCTTTGAGAATATATTGAGCCAGATGCTTTGAGTTGAGTAGCTTTTAGAATATGTGTTAATCCTGATTTTACCAATACCTCATTCAGTGGCTACTTCAGTAACCATCTAATTAGGTAGCCCTGACTCTTAAGAGAGAACAAAGTAATTACTTACTAGGCTAGCTCATAGTATAGGAATCAATTAGCAGTGATATTTGACTACTCCAAATTGGAAAATTCAAAGCACTATATTTCATACTTCCTAATATTCTTTATTAAAATGTTTCCGAATGAGTTTCTTAAAATATGTTTATTTTAGGGCTATGAAACTATTTTTAAGAAATTGTCCATTTTAAAAATGTCTTTTAAAGAAGTACTTGAGCTCACCATTTTGTTCTGTGTTTTTTGTTTAATTGTGGCAACTTTTTTTTTTTCCTAGAAAGATACTAGGCTTACATTCAGAAGGGCTGGTTTGAATTTTGGTGCTACTATCAATTAGATGTGTGACTTTGTACGAATTATCCAATCTATATTAGCCTCATTTGTTTCCTCTAAAGATAGAGATGGTAATAATTCTCAGAGTTATTATAATGTTAAATGAGATATATGTGAAAGCTTGTTATTGTGAATTGCTCTATAAGTATAATGAAGAGGATGATACTGTGTCTAGTTTAATTGACATTTCATCTATTTAAGATAATTATTATTTAGTAGCACTATCTCTAAATGCTGTCTAGCCACTGAAGGTAAGAATCATGTGGAAGAATGTATCAAATGTTCTTCTGAATTCATGTTATGAGTGTCATCTTTATCTTTTTTCTATCCCTCTGAGTGCCTAAGGAAAAAAGAGATGCTACTAAAGTGGTGTGCTGTTTTACCTCTCTTAAATTTTTAAGGCACTGATTTTGTGTTATAGTAATTATTAATAATAGCCAACACTTAACTAGTGCTAACTATGTCCCAGGTACAATTTCCAGGACTTTCCGATATTAATCCATGTTATCCTCCCAATAACTCTAGGAAGTGGTTGCTGTTATTATCACCGGTGTAAAGGTGGAGAAACTGAGGCACAGATAAATTAACTTGTTAAAGGTTACAGTCAAATTTAACTTTCTTATACCCTTGGCCAGGCATCGTGGCTCAGGCCAGTAATTGCATTATTTCCGGAAGCCAAGGTGGGAGGATTGCTTGAGCCCAGTAGTTTGAGGCTGCAGCGAGGGCCACTACACTCCAGCCTGGGTGACAGAGAGATACCCGTAGTGTCTCTAAAAATTAGTAATGATAATAAATTTTCCTAAACCCTTTCTTCAGCTCTTAGGGAAGAATTTGGCAAAGATAATATATAGGATAAAGGAAGTCATGTACATAACTTGGGTCTTGGATGTAAAGGATGGCATCTCTTCTTGGAAAAATGATGCTGCCTGTCTGCATGTTGAGATGACAGAGGTTGTTGCTTATTTTCCTTTATATTTTTATTTTTAATCTCCAATGCCTATAACTGGATAAATTATTGTTAATTTACTAGGATTACTTCTCTCTCCTGAGCCCAAGGCAAAGTAACACAAAGCTGAACTTCTCAGAAAGTCCTAGTCATCTCAGTCCTGTGCTGTGAGTGATATAATTGGAAGAAACAGCCCAACACCCCACCCAAAGAGATGTTCCAGAGCACATGTACTCTATCTTCTTTTCAGACTTAGAATTTGTTTGACTTGGTTATACTGCATGGAGTCTTTCTTTAATTTAGGCATGGTTCCCTTCATTTAAGCTACTAATTTGTTCATAAATTTAGCAAATTTTATTGAAGATCTCCTATGTGCTAGGGGTGCTGTGCGGTGCTGGAGAGTAGAATGGCAAATATGACAGTCACACACCCTCTGCTTGTTGAGTTTACAAAGTAGTGGAAGAAGATTTACAATAAGAAAATCATCTCACGAATGGAAGTAACACAAGTCCTCTGAATAGCACTACAAAGCAGAGGAACATGGTGCTGCAGGGATGGATAAGAGAAAGCATTTGGCAGACACTTGATGATCATCATTTATTTTCCATTGTCTGTCTTCGGTCTTGTACAAGATGTCATAGACTTAGGGAGGAAGAGCAGGAGGAGGGCAAGTTAAAAAGAATGGATGGGGACAGAGTTGGCAAAGTGAAACATTGAGTAATACAAGGTGGCCACAGAGAAGAGAAAAACCTCATTTGAGCTGTATAAAACATTGAATTAGTCCTTGAATATATCACCATATCATAAAGAATAGTAGTATTTGTAGTAACTACCATTTTTCAAGAAATGTTATTGCATATGCGTTCTAGTCAACTCAGTAAAAGAGGGAGGGATATAATTTAGTTATTTTCATTAATATGTTTAAAGTATTTTATTGTTTGAAAGTTTATGTGTCCATTTAATGGCAATTTATCCAGTATTTTGAATAAATGAGATTACTGCCTTCATTTACATAAATATGTAAAAGCAATGCGAATATTAGTTGCAAAAGCATCTCTGGAGAGGAAGATATTAGACATTGGTTTCTGATTCCAACTGGTGGATAAATAATAATTGAGAAGAACCTAACTGTTCTCATTAGTGAAAATGGGATAATAGCATTTCCCCTGTCTACCTCAGAAGGGTTTTTCTTTACATAATTCATTCAATTAATATTTATTGTGAACCTTATACCGAGAACAAATAGTGATTAGCAAAGGAGACATGATCTTAGATCTCATAGGACTTACATTCCATGGGAAAAACCAATGTTCATTTACAATGGGTCTTAATTTTTCCATTCCTGTGACCTGCGGTGCTGTTCTCTAGTGTGCTCATGGCACGCTCCCTCATATCATTCAGTTGGATCTCTCCTCAAATGTCATCTCTTTGGAGAACCACCATCTCTAACATTCATTTCAGTCTCTCTTTATCCTTTGCTTTATTTTCTTCCCCACCTTTATCTGTCATTATACTTGTGGTTACCTTTAGGTCCAACACTGAAGTATAAGAATCCTTTAACCAGCCAGGCGTGGTGGTGCACACCTGTAATCCTAGCTACTCAGGAGGCTGAGGCACTAGAATTGCTTGAACCTGGGAGGCAGAGGTTGCAGTGAGCCAGAATTATGCCACTTCCCTCCAGCCTGGGCAACAGAGCGAGACTGTCTCAAAAAAAAAATGCTGCTATAAAGACACATGCACATATATGTTTATAGCAGCACTATTCACAATAGCAAAGACTTGGAGCAAACCTAAATGTCCAATAGCGATAGATTGGATTAAGAAAATGTGGCACATATACACCATGGAATACTATGCAGCCATAAAAAACGATGAGTTCATGTCCTTTGTAGGGACATGGATGAAACTGGAAACCATCATTCTCAGCAAACTATTGCAAGGACAAAAAACCAAACACCGCATGTTCTCACTCATAGGTGGGAATTGAGCAATGAGAACACATGGACACAGGAAGGGGAACATCACACACCGGGGACTGTTGTGGGGTGGGGGGAGAGGGGAGGGATAGCACTAGGAGATATACCTAATCCTAAATGACGAGTTAATGGGTGCAGCACACCAACATGGCACATGTATACATATGTAACAAACCTGCACGTTGTGCACATGTACCCTAAAACTTAAAGTATAATAATAATAAAATAAAAAAAGTGTCTATGAAATAATAATAAAAGTCATCATAATAATGTAAAAAAAAATCCATGTTGTTGCAGGTATCAATATTTCATTTTGTTTTATTGCTGAGTATTCCCTGACATATATGTTATTCCTTGTTTTGCACAATTATGAATAAGGTTGCTATAAAATTCATGTACAGGTTTTCATATGAATATATGTTTTCATTTATCAGGCAAATACTTATAAGTGGGATTGCTGGTAAGTGTAGGTTTAACTCTATAAGACACTAACAGTTTTCCAAAGTGTTTTTATCATTTTACATTCCCACTAGCAATGTATGAGAGCTCCAATTGTTGTACATCTTAGTCAACATTTGATATTGTTGCTTTTAAAAAATTGTAGTTATTATAATAAGTGTGAAGTGGTATTTCATTGTGGTTTTAACTTTTATTTCCCCAATGACTAATGATGATAAGCTTCTTTTAATATACCTGTTTATCATTCATATATCTTCTTTGATGATACGTTTGTGCACATCATTTGCCCATTTTTCTTATTGCCGAATTTGGAGAGTTCTTTGTATATTTGGGATATCAGTTCTTTGTCAGAATTGTGATTTGTAGGTATTTTCATTCAATCTGCTTGTCTTTTCATTCTCTTAACAATGTCTTTTGAAGAGCAGACATTTTTAATTTTGGTAAAATTAATTTATTATCAAAAAATATTCCTTTATACAGAGATTTTGTCTTTCCTGCTCATTGATATTGATATATATTATTTAGAATAGTGCTTGGCACATAATAGACTCACAATAAATATTTACTAAATGAATGAGTAAATGAGATGAGCCCACAAGCATATAATTACCAACTGTGACAAACAAATGGGATAAGTGAACATATTTTCAAAACTATAAATAAGCCATGTTTGCAAGGTGATGCTATTTATTTGAATTTCAGAAAAAAAAATACAGTCTGCCAGAAGATAGCTTATTATTTTTTTGTATTGGTAGCTTTCTATTGAATTATTTATTTTCTAAGAGTTTCTCTTCCTTTATATCCATGATTTGTAATATTGAGCACTATCTTTATGGTTCTGTAACCCCTGCCACCCCAGTTCCGTTACTCTCTAGAGTAGAGATTCTTAGCCTGGGTCAGTGAACCTTTGTGAAATTCACTGTTGCCTCCTGAGGCCTCATTGTACTCCTTGAAATTGTGTGTAACGTGTGTGGCCCCTGCTCATTTTACTGGAGAGGGTTCGCATAACAGATTCTCAGACTGTATAACCTCCCAAGTTTAAGAATCATTGCATTAAAATTTTTTATTTCTCTTTTACTTTTTCTTGCTCTATTGATAATTCTTTTTCTCTTCAAGGTTTCATTTTCTGTTTATTTTTTATGATTGTATGTTGGTATTTTTAAATATTTACTGCTTGATTGTCCCCAGTGTGTGGTATTCTCAGTTTATTGCATGCATCTGAACCCAGCCTTTCTCTCTGTCTCTCTTTTGTCTGGCCAGCAGTATGGGGATGTGCCAACTGCCGAGTGGTTTTGTCCAACCCTTCTGGGACCTTTGCTTCTCCATGCTACCCTAACGACTACCCAAACAGCCAGGCTTGCATGTGGACGCTCCGAGCCCCCACCGGTTATATCATTCAGATAACATTTAATGACTTTGACATTGAAGAAGCTCCCAATTGCATTTATGACTCATTATCCCTTGATAATGGAGAGAGCCAGACTAAATTTTGTGGAGCAACTGCCAAAGGCCTATCATTTAACTCAAGTGCGAATGAGATGCATGTGTCCTTTTCAAGTGACTTTAGCATCCAGAAGAAAGGTTTCAATGCCAGCTACATCAGAGGTATGTAAACCAAAGGCAATGCCAACCTTCTGCTTTTATTTAACATGTTCTGCAGTAAACACAAGGACCAGAAGACAGAGTTATGCTCTTTTATGTGAATGTGAATGATTAGGATTGGGATTTAAGGGCAAGAATCTGTTAATATTCTCTGAGCATTCTTGTTAGCAAAATATAATTACCAGATCCAAAATCTGGTTACAGTAGAGTTGGATTCTTTTATATTGTTTATATGCGGAACATTTAAAGGCTGCTTGGAAGACACGGTAGATATTCCACGGCTAATAATTAAAATCTGTAATTCTAACATCTCTCCACTGAAAATTTAAAACATCCCTATTTAGAAATCATTTTATTTTGGGTTTTATGATGTTGTCCTTTTAAGGAACTATGGTAGGGAACAAATACAGAAAATGAACAGTAAATTTTTAACAAGCTATTAACAGTTTAAGCTAATAACACAGCTTGAGGAAAGCCCCCTGAAAATGGCTAACTGAATGAAATAAGGCATATTTTTATTAAATATGTTTTCTATATTCTGGCACAACATAACATTTAAATAATCTTTCTCTCTAAAACCTGTGTTTCCCTAAAGAAACTCAAGCTTCAATATGATGAGACTTGGTTATACTGTTTTTTTTTCTTCTGTGCTTTCTAAGTAAAAACAAACAGAAAGGTACAACTATAAAAATGACTATTATGATTTAGTTATACTTTTTTTTTCTTCTGAACTTTCTAAGTAAAAACAGAAAGGTACAACTATGAAAATGACTGACTCTCACTATTATAAATTGTGTTTTTTGATTGTGGAGTTATTTATTTGTGTTTGCCATGGTTAAAACACACAGGCTTAAATTTTTCAAAATAATATTTTAAAAATGATAAAATATAGGACGTTGGAAAACAAAAAAAGCAAATTAGAATTACCTATACAAATGCCACCCAGCCATAATCACTAATAAAATGTTGGTGGAGATATTTATTTCTAGGCTTTTAATTTTAACAATGCATGTAGAATACTGGTTCATATTGTTTGTGTCTCTTTGCATAATTGAACCTATAAACTGCTTTATATTTAAAAAGTAAACTAAAGTCCATGATTCCTTTAAATTCTATCATAGATTTTTACTAGAATAGTTATACTAAAATGATGTTTTATTATAGAACTATTCTTGATGTACTGAATATTAAAATATATTCAAACAGTTTTTCATATGAAACCAGTATTAAAAAGTATTTTTGAGGAGAAATACTTCTTTCTCAAATTAGTTTCACAATGGCTATTATATTAGCATAGGGCTAAATCTATTGTATTATGTAATAATTTTGCATGTATCATGGATTAGGTGAATACATTTTTATTTTGAATTTATTGCACATCTATTACAATAATAGTACTTGCTATTTATTGCTGTGGTACTGGCACTGCTCTGTGCTTTGGACATATTAACTTATTTAATTCTTATTAACCGTATATGCAATAGGTGCCATTGTTGCCCATTTTACAGATAAGACAAAGGTAGAGAGAGATGAAGTAACATACCCAGGGTCACATGGCCACTACCCAGAAGAGCTGGAGTAGGAAACTCCATGGTCTGCCTTCTACTACTCAAAAACTAGCTTATATGCCTGGATACCTTAAATATCCATTTTGTTTGACTTTTCACTAGACTCCCTCCCCTTAATAGAATTATTTTTATATTTGTTCCTAAAACAGCCTGATGATGGCAGAAAAAATAGGAGGATATAGAGTATCTGAAAGGGAGATGGCAGTACAGGAATGTTTGGAAAGAGTGAAAAGTAATCATTAATGAAAATAAGAACTATTATTTATGTTTAGAAATCATTTGAAAAGTAGCATTTTCGAAAATCTTAATGTATAAACAAAGCCTTCCTGAAACCAGTTATTTCCTTAATTAGGTAGTTGGGGTTTTTAAATTGTTAATTTCTTAGTTTCAGGATTAAAAAATACTTATCAACTTCGCTGGCTGTAACTCAAAAGTTTAGGTGTAAGATCCAATCATAACTAGAGATGAAATGAGTAGAATTTATTATTATTACTGATATCAGACAATTGGTAATGGGCTGATGACAGAGGATGGATGAGTAAGAGGGGAGGGATGGGGCAAATGGTAGGTAAAACGTTAACTAGTAGAAAGCGATGGAGGGCTTGATGTTTTGCATCACATTAGTCTGTGTTCTGAAGTTAACAGGTTTATCTTTCTTGTTATGTTTTGTCCTAGTTGCCGTGTCCTTAAGGAATCAAAAAGTCATTTTACCCCAGACATCAGATGCTTACCAGGTATCTGTTGCAAAAAGCGTCTCCATTCCAGAGCTCAGTGCTTTCACACTCTGCTTTGAAGCAACCAAAGTTGGCCATGAAGACAATGATTGGACAGCTTTCTCCTACTCAAATGCATCCTTCACACAATTGCTTAGTTTTGGAAAGGCCAAGAATGGCTACTTTCTATCCATTTCTGATTCAAAATGTTTGCTGAACAATGCATTACCTGTCAAGGAAAAAGAAGACATTTTTGCAGAAAGCTTTGAGCAGCTTTGCCTTGTTTGGAATAATTCTTTGGGGTCTATTGGTGTAAATTTCAAAAGAAACTATGAAACAGTTCCATGTGATTCTACCATTAGTAAAGTTATTCCTGGGAATGGGAAATTGTTGTTGGGCTCCAGTCAAAATGAAATTGTCTCTCTAAAAGGGGACATTTATAACTTTCGACTTTGGAATTTTACCATGAATGCCAAAATCCTCTCCAACCTCAGCTGTAATGTGAAAGGGAATGTAGTCGACTGGCAAAATGACTTCTGGAATATCCCAAACCTAGCTCTGAAAGCTGAAGGCAACCTAAGCTGTGGTGAGTTTGTAGCGTATTGCTTTTTTTTTTTTTTGCATTATTCTATGAATATGATTGTCAACAAGGAATTATACATACACACAAATGTATGTGTATGTATATTCACACCTATAGACATATATATATATGTTGTCACTAAAAAGCTCTTTTAATTTTTAAAATGTCGTCTGTTCAGCTCTTATAGCACACATTTGATTATAAGCCATGCATGCTCCATCAAGACATTTGGTTTTACCATTCTTAAGTTTTCCCTATGTCATAAAATATCACAGAGTTTATCACTAATATAACAACAGTTATAATTGTGGAGTCTCAAATAGAAATGTTAACACTAGGCTTGAAACAAAAGAAATTAATAAGTAAGTTATTGTTATTTTTTTTTGAGACGGAGTCTCACTGTGTTGCCCAGGCTGGAGTGCAGTGGGGCGATCTTGGCTCACTGCAAACTCTACCTCCTGGGTTCAAGAAATTCTCATGCCTCAGCCTCCCAAGTATCTGGGACCACAGGCGTGCACCACCATACCTGGCTAATTTTTGTATTTTTTTAAAATAGAGATGGGGTTTCATCATGTTGGCTAGGCTGGTCTCGAACTCCTGATCTCAAGTGGTCCACCCACCTCAGCCTCCCAAAGTGTTGGGATTACAGGCGTGAGCCACCCTGCCTGGCCAGTTACTGTTTTTTTTTTTTTTTTTGAGACAGAGTCTTGCTCTGCTGCCCAGGCTGGAGTGCAGTGGCGTGAGATCTCAGCTCACTGCAAACTCTGCCTCCCAGGTTCACGCCATTCTCCTGCCTCAGCCTCTCAAGAAGCTGGGACTACAGGTGCCCACCACCACGCCCGGCTAATTTTTTGTATTTTTAGTAGAGACGGGGTTTCACTGTGTTAGCCAGGATGGTCTTGATCTCCTGACCTCGTGATCGGCCCACCTCGGCCTCCCAAAATTTTAGGATTACAGGCGTGAGCCACCATGCCCAACCCAGTTACTGTTTTTAATCACAAAGGTGATACAGTTATAAACTGATCTTTATCATCCTGGAATTAAATTTCAATTGAATGACTTAAATAAACAACCATCACCTAAGAGAATAGTATTTACTCAGCCAGTATTAAATATCAAAACTGTCCATTTTATAGAAAATCTTAATCAGGAATTATCCATTTTTTCTTTGAACATTTTTCTCCATTTTTTTAAAAATGAGGATTTATAGTTTGTTTCAAGTACTGTGCTCTCTCTGGTTCTTTGTGAGACTGTAAATGTGCTATTATTGGAAGTAGCTAAATGCAGAATATTTTGAGAAATAATTCTGTGTGATAAAAATTGTATTAAAATGGATCTCCACCTAATATTCTCCATTTACAAAAGTTAATTCTGGAAGCCTTTATTTTATTATAGGACTGATTCAAACACAAAAAGTAGAAGTTTCATTATGACTAAATCTAAGGCAGTGATAATATATACATTTTAGTCACAGACATAACTCTCAAAAAGAAGAAGAAGGAGCCTAGTATTCAAAAGTAATTTGTATATGACTTTGGAAGGAAGTTTACTGGGAATTTGTTCCCACACTTTGAGCAAAGTAGCACCCTTTTGATGACTCAAGGCCACCCCCCAATTTCTTAGACCCATGCCTGCCCTTCTGGCCTGAGAACTCCTGTTACCCACCTGTTCGTGTGGTCCATGGCACTCCTACAGGTGGTGGAAAGGCTATGAAGTGATGTCATTTGAAAGATATTTCCTTGCAGGATGTTGGAAAGTAGATAAACACAACCCTGTTCCACAAGGGAACTGCAGAGCTTTATAAGAGCTGGTGGTGTTCCCTAAGATCTTCTCTCAGTGTTAGGATAGCTAGAAAGGACCTTCAGGAACTCCTTGAGAAGTCTTTTATCAGAGAAGAAATTGAGAAAGTCAGGTGTGTATGTTTGCTATGGGACAGTGAAGAATAAGGAGAGGGAATGGTGTGCTTCCTACATTCTGGGTGACTGTCTTTAATTCAGGGGTCTCTTTTCACCATATACTGGGACATTATTAAAAAGTCATAATATAGACCATTCTAATATTTGCCTTTTTATGGGACAATATTTTGAAGATGTCAGCAACCAAAACAAATATGGCTATGTTAATAATTGCTAATACTTAAATTATATTTAAATTGAACACACATTTTGTACTAAATGTCATTTTAAGCACTTAACACATATTGATTGATTACCTACACCATAGATCCCATGTTACGGGTTCTGTAATTGACCCTATTTTGCAAATAAGGAAGCTGAGGCACATGGAGATTAACTAACTTTTCCAGGGTCACTTAATTAGTAAGTGGCCAAGCCAGGATTGGAACTTGGAAAGTTTGGTATTAGAGCTGTGCTCTTCTAACCAGTGTAAATTAGACTGTCATTCATCATAAACAGGATTAGATATGAGATTTAGTACCAGGATAGGCAAGCTCATTCTTGCCCAGGGGAGAAGTATGAAGGTCCAAGAGCCATCTCTCTGGCCAGCAGTGCATTCTGTGAGAAAACACTAGGTTTGTAGTGTGTTAACATATTTGTTTCAAACAAACAATATTTGTTTCCCACAATACTTCCTGGATACCTAACTGTGAAAAAGTATGATTCAGTTTTACAGGTATTCCTAAGCTTCTCTAAGAATTTCTCTAGACCAGAGTTGACAAATTAGGAGGGCCTGTAACAGGCCATGCATTTTTGTTAACTTGTTTGTTTAGAGACAGGGTTTCACTCTGTCCCCCAGGGTGGACTCTAGTGATGCCATCAGAGATCACTATAACCTTGAACTTCTGGGCTCAAGTCATCCTCCTACTTCAGCTCTCCTGAGTAGGTAGGACATCAGGTGTGCACCACCATGCCCAGCTAATTTTTTAAAAAATTTATTGTAGAGATGAGGTCTCACCGTGTTGTCAAGGCTGGTCTTGAACTCCTGGCCCCATGTGATCCTCCCTCCTCAGCCTCCCAAAGTGGTGGGATTACAGTCATGAGGGATTGTACCCAGCACACATGTTTTTTTAATACTTGTTTTTCTTTTTTTTTTTTTTTTTTTGTTTGGGGTCTTACTATGTTGCCCAGACTGGCCTTAAACTCCTGGGCTAAAGCAATCTTCTGATCTCAGCCTTCTGAGTAGCTGGGACTAAGCTCCCTTGTTCTTATAAATAAAGTTTCATTGAAACACAGCCATGCCCATTAGTTTATATATTGTCTTTCTCTGCCTCTGTGCTACAATGGCTGTGTTAATTGATTGTGATCAATACAGTATAGTCCGCCATCCTAAAATGTTTACAATCTAGCCCTTTAGGAGAACATTTGCCAACCCCTGAAACTAGTCTAAAGAACTATAAGAGTCCACTTTGCTGAACCACATACTTTGAACAGCACTAGAAAAGACCTGTCAGAGCTCCTCAGCCAGGGAAAACAAACCAATCACCCACAGGCTAGTTTAGCCCTAAGACATGGGTGGTGGTGGTAGCATTTGTTTGTTCCTGTTCATTTACATTTGTTTCACACAGTGCTTTTAACTGATGAATTATTTCTGATATTAAACTATTAGATTTCACATAAAAATGAAGTTTTGGATTTTTCTGGTAAACAGAATACACTAGGCTACTATAGTTGCATGGCCGACACAGCTGGAGCTAAATGGTGGCTGCTGCTTTCAAAGGGGCTTCCCAGTTTACTTCAGTCCTTAGCAACCCCTTATTCTTCCCACTCCGGCCCCCTTTTTGTCTTTAGATTGCCATCTGGCCCTGATAGGCTTTTAAATGGGAATGCTGATTTATGCCACTCCTTTTATACAGGCCAGGAAACTGAAGCTTAGACAAAAAAAGTGGCGGAGGCAGTTGGTGGGCTCCAACACGTGTCTCCTGTCTCATTGTCTAGTATTTAGGTCTGGGAATACTCATTTAAAAAATTATTTTAAATTATTTTAATTGATTGATAAAAACGATGTGTGTCTATGGTATACAACATGTTTTAATATAGGTATACATTGTGGAATGGCTAATTTGAGCTAATTAACTTTCATTGTTATCTCATGTACTTATTTTATTTGTAGACAGAACATTTAAAATCTCTCAGCAATTTTCAAGTATACAATCATTGTTATTAACAATAGTCATCATGTTGTACAATAGATTTCTTGAATGTATTTCTCCAGTCTAACTGAAATTTTCCATCCTTTGACCCATACATTCTCAACTCCTGTGTCCCGTCCACCCGCGCCCTTGAAAACCACTCTTCTATTCTTTGCTTTTATGAGTTCAACCTTTTTAGTTTCCACATTTAAGTAAGATCATGCAGTTCTCATAATTTCTTAAACTCTGTCCCTGAGACACCTTTCCCAAGCCTTAAGATTATCGGAGTGCATCAAGTACATACTCATGTACCTTAGTCATCTATAAGTTTTCAAAGTAATTTTGTCAAAGGGGTAGCGTGAACTTACGGAGTCAATATATTTGAGTCTTTTTAACTTTTATAGTGATCTTCTTGCCATTCCAAGATGACGTTAAACACTCACATTCCAGACATTCAGATGTCCTGGACTGTGTTTCAGGAGAAATGATGGGAGAGGGAATTTCCTGCTGCTTAATCATCAGCTTTGGGAGTTGAAGAGCCCAAGTCACTCATTAACTGACAGGAAATACCTGTAAACAGAGATTATATCAAGGCTTGTTAGCTAAGCAAATCTTTGATAAGTGTACCCTGTTAACATTTTAACCTTTCATTTTTTTTTCCAGAAAATGAAAGCATCTTGCTGTTTATGGTTATAATTTCCAACAAACTAATCAGTACAGTAACCAATGGGAGAATAGAAATTTATTTCTAACATTCCATTGAATGGACAATGTCTGCTAAGTATGAGCTTTTATTTCAGGATTAATTTGTGATGGAAAAATAAATAGATTTTGCAAAGATATATTGGTAAATAAATTTTAATATGAAAGTAACATAGTAGAATTGAACTGACTCAATTCAACATTCAAATGTCCTGTCATTTTTTTCACATATTAAACATCCTAGCCTTAATAAAATTGATATATTATTAATAAATACTCTAACAATTTTAGAATATGACTTTGTTTTCCTATATTCTAAATATTCTAAAAAATATTTGGGAAATGTACCTTAATTAGGAAATTTTCAGCAGATTTTTAAAAACATGGTTAAACCTGTCAATCCTTTTAAAAACGAAATACTTTATTTAGCAGTAAATCTTCTTCGTTTTATAGCATCTTCATTTTTCTTAGAGCAATTTTATTAAACACATTCAGTTTTATGACCCTTATGGATAGATAAATTTTTAGTGGACTCTTTGATTATAGGTGCAAGTATTTATTTGCCTGTGTAATGATTCAAGTTTAGATACTGGCTAATGTCCGTCAATTTTCACAAAGAACAGACAGTGCCTTCTCTACAAGTTTTATTTATTTTACTGATTACTACTCTTTCCTGAGGGAGTGGTACAGTATAATGCAATGAATAGTCTAAGTTCAAACAAATTACATCTATTTTAACAAGCATTTATTAGGCACTTCCATTGGTTAGCTACTGTGGATGTAGAGATAAGACACACTTCATAAATACTTTATTGTTATTCTTTTCTGAAATTTCTGGATTTGTACTTACTTTTGTTTCCCTCTCTAGGATTTTTTACAGAGTTTGCTAAGGTTTCATCAACTCTTGAATTTTTACCATTTCATAATCATTACAGTTCTGTTCTTCATAGCTATAAAACTTAAATTCATTATTGGCTCCTCCCTTGCACTTCTAACAAATGATTGAATGTAATATTTTTAGATTACTAAATCATTTTTAAATAATAAAATTAAGATAAAATCACTTTATCTTTACAAAGGACTTTATACTTTGAGGATGCCCAAACTCTTTATGAACATAGATGACTAAATTTCACTTTAAATATATTTATTTATGAAAAGTTGAAAAATTCATCTTAGTAACAACTGCAAAGAAAAAAATGAAATGAATTACTGTTTTTATTTTTCTATTATTGCAACTTATTGTGAGGATTTGCTCCTCAGTTATTTGGAGTATTAAGTAGGCATGAGAGGAGCAGTGGGCTACACATCAGCCTTTTTTACCACAATTTGTGTAAATATTAATATATAGTGACTCCTTTTGGTAGCATAATTTGGAAAGAACAACAGAGGAGAAGGATTAACAGCTTTAGAGCTTTTCCTCAACTGCCTGTTACCAGTGATTACATTTTTTTCAAGAAAACTTGGCTCTAAATTTTGCTGTTAATGTTGTAGAACTTTGCTTCTTAGTTCAGCTAGAACCCAGGTTCTTGTCACACAACTAGGAATTTAGGCACGCGGACACATTGAGGGGTGAGTAGAGCAGGACTTTATTGGGCAAAAAGGAAAAACAAAACAAAAACAACAACAAAAAGCTCAGCAAAGTGAGATGGAGGCCTGCTAACAGGCCCTCCACCTCACTGATTGATTCCCAGGTCCCCACAGGAGCTGGAGAGAGCAGGCTCCTCCCCTGCATAAGGCATGAATTCCCCGGAGCTCCACCCACCTCCCACAGTGCGCAAGTCAGGCTCCAGTCCGCTGTGGGCAGGCTCAGGCAAGGCCTGGGGAGGTTTCCTCATCTGCACAAAAGCATCTGATGTAAACACTTGTGAGGTGGGTGGGAGATTCTCCGGGGGCCCCTTTTTATCTGCCTAGACATTTGGCTTTCTCATTAATATTAAGTAAACACCTGAAAACACCTTTCTGGTAGCCTCGAAAATGAGTGAACACATACATATCATATTCTAAAACCAATTGGTTGATGATAAAACATATCATTATCCAGGAGAGTGGATTGTTTGTTCTTCCTTAACAACCTCCTGATGTGTAAATCCATCAGCCAAAGAAAACTGATTGTGATATTGACTTTTTATGCAGATATGCTGAAAATGGAACTGGGTAGAAATAAAGTTTGTATACACTTTTGATATTTCATGTATTTGTTTATTTTGGTGTGTTGTAATGCAAGTTTTCATTTATCAATTTAATTTCCTTTTAATTAAATTAGTCACTTGTATTTATATCATTTTTACTTAAAAATATTCCAGTTTGTTTTTTATTGTTATATTGGGTCATATTAAAATAGTGTTTATTGAGTATTTAAAGCAATGTCAATTTGCTAAACCAGAAGTTCCCCAGAAGGAACAGCTAACTAAATTACTGAGAAGTAAATGTTGCAGTTTCCCATAAAAGAATGCTACATATTGAAATTTACACTTGTTACTGTGCGATGAAACTGATGAAATGTTCAAGAAAATTGTTAAATATCTTGCTCTAAATCATAGCTCTTCTGATTTTCTTTTCTTATTTTTACCTCTAAGCTCTTTAACATACTAGTGGGAATGTAGTTTGCCTAAAAACTGCTTTCCCACAACACTGAGCCCTTATCTCCCTTTGTCTTCCAGAGATACTGTATCAGTGCCAGAAGTGGCCTAAGAAGCCCTTGACTGCCAACATTGTGTGTAATATGAGAACCACAGGAACTCCCTCCAGGGTCTCCTCTGTTGCATGCTACAGAGGCTGAGATTTCATTAGTCTCTGAACTTTAAAGGCTTTTTAGTTTGCGGAAGTCCCTTACAAAATATAAGTACCTACAAAAGGGAGGTCCTACAAAAAGTGGGCATACAGTAAATGTGATGCAAGGGAATAATGGGCAAAAAGCATTCAAGACAAAATTGCACCTCAGTCCTGCCTTAACTTCTGCCTCCTCGAATGTTCTTTTTTCATCGTGCATTTGCTTAAGTTTTCAATCTTTAAAACTCCCCCTTCCTCTCTCTGCTTCCTTTCACAGCCAAGCTTCCTCTTCTTGCATTCACTCGTCAGACCTTGGCAGTCTAGATTTCATCATTCCCACACAACTCAAACTATTTTCTATAGAGGTACTACCAAAATCCCAAGTCAAAGTTAAAGGTCTTCTCATTCTTTATCATTCTTGGCCTTTCTGGTATTCTTGATATTGCCATACCCTGCATTAAACTTTCGTATCTTAAATTATGTAAAACCACCTCTGTAAAAGCTGTTTTTACCTTTGTAAGTCTGTAGCTCTTTTTCTTATATCTGATGCTTAAATATAGAAATATCTGTGGTTCCATCCTGTTTCCTTCTGAAATCCACAGTCTATCTCCAGTGATCCCAAACACTGTATAGCTTCTGATTTCCTGGCTACACCTCTTACAAAAACACTTTTGCGTCTAGGTGTCACACAAGCACCTCAGTTTCTGTTACTGGACTTAGTGTTTACCCTACCCCACCTAAGCCTGCTCTTCTTCTATTATTTCCCATCTCCTTTTATATGTACCAGTTTTTCAAGTTGGAAATTAGCAAAACGTCCTCTATTCTTCCTTTTTTCCTCTGTCTTTAATTAGTTGCTAAATGTTACGCATTCTGTCTTTAAATTTCTTGTATCTGTATCTATCTCTTTCTGTCGATCCTTATTACTTATGATATCAAGGCTGAATTATTAGTAGTAGTCCTGCTTCTGTTTCCCTTCTGTTGGTTGTAGAATCTAAATGATTGTTTTCAAATGAAATATAGTTTACTTGCCTACCTCCTCCTTATTTTCCCTCACTGCCTTTAAGAAAGAGTTCGCAGGCCAGGCGCGGTGGCTCACGCCTGTAATCCCGGCACTTTGGGAGGCTGAGGCAGGCGGATCACGAAGTCCGGAGATCGAGACCATCCTGGCTAACACGGTGAAACCCTGTCTCTACTAAAAATACAAAAAATCAGCCAGGCGTGGTGGCGGGCGCTTGTAGTCCCAGCTACTCGGGAGGCTGAGGCAGGAGAATGGCGGGAACCCGGGAGGCAGAGTTTGCAGTGAGCCGAGATCGCACCACTGCACTCCAGCCCGGGCAACAGAGTGAGACTCCATCTCAAAAAAAAAAAAGAGTTCACAATGTTAGTTCACCTCGTGAACCCAAAATATCTCAGACAGGTTTCAATTAGTTTAGAAAGTTTATTTTTCCGAAGTTAAGGACACACCTGTGACACAGCCTCAGGGGGTCCTGATGACATGTGCCCAAGATGGTCAGGGTGCAGCTTGCTTTTATATGTTTTAGGGACACAATACATCAACCAATACATGTAAGATTTACATTGGCTCAATCTGGAGAAGGGTGGGACAACTCGAAGTAGTAGGGAGAGGGCTTCCAGGTCATAGGTAGATTTAAAATTTTTCTGATTGACGATTGAGTTATTATCAGTAGAAAGGAATGTCTGGGTTAAATAAAGGATTGTGGATACCAAGATTTTGTCATGCAGATGAAGCCTTCAGGTAACAGGCTTCACAGAGGATAGATTGTAAATGTTTCATATCAGACTTAGGGTCTGTGTTGATGTTAATGCTGAAGGGGTGTAATGAGGCATGTCCAACCCTCTCTTCCATCATGGCAACTCGATTTTCAGGTTAACTCTGGAGGGACCTTGGCCAAGAGGAGGAGTCCATTTAGATGGTTGTGGGGGGCCCTAGAAGTTCATTTTTGGTTTACAACCTTTAGTGCTCACCACTCAAGGTTCCAGTGTGTGGGATTAACCACTGGAAAAAAGACAGAGGGTTCTAGTGCTCATGGTGTTGATATTTTCCAAAGCCTTACAGCAGCTATCCATTGTTTGTGTATCTGATCATCCTTATCAGTTTTTACTTTAGCAATGCCCAGTGACTTGGGTGCACAGACCATTTCAGTGCCTCCTTGGTATTTGTTTTAGAAATTCTGTCTGCCAGTAAAATACCCATCTCTACTCTCTTACACCTGGCTCTCTCAGAGCCTCCTGTGCCTCATGGGCCTTCTTCTTTGAAATGGATTTTCTGTTCACTTTTCTTACCAAGCTGTTGTCACATCCTCCTTTGGGCCACTGCCACCTTTGGAGCACTTCCCTAATAGCACTTAGAACTGTGACGCCATCTCCCTTTCATGCCTCCCTGAGAGCAGCGACTTAGCTTAAAGCATCATTCTGGCCTCTGTACCTCACATAATGTAGGCAATAAGTAAATGTTTGTTGAATGAATGTGTAAAGGTCTGTGACGAGCTTCTTGCCAGTCAGTGTCATGGCATAGCCAGCCTGTAAGATCAGGCCTTTCTGAAGTATCATGATTCCTTCCTTGGGCCAAGTGCCCTGAGGTATCAAGGATGAAGAAACCATGCCTCTGGAGAGACTGTTAAACTGTTAGGTTATTTTCTGCTTATGCATACTGTTTACCTAGTTACGTATCTTTTGTTAGCTCATGCACGAGCTGTGCCCTCACATTCCCACAGGAAAGTTTTGAAATGTTTATTAGAATAAAATCACTATTATATAAATGTCCCTTAAAATTAAATATATCGTGCATATGATATATGTGTGTATATATATGTATGTGTATACACACATATACATATATATTTGTATTTTTGTATGTTTGTGATACAATATGCTTTGTTATAAGCTTAGCCAATTTTTCTCAGACTCAAGCTGTTGGAAAAAGTCTGTTAATTGTCAGAGGGAGATTTAGTGCAACAATGAAAATCTACTTCTACTAAAAAATCAGCTCAAAACTCGTTTCCTGCTGAGGATGAGTTAGTAAAAGCTTGAAATAAAAAGACACAGAGACTGAATTGAAGTCACAGAAACATATTTCTGGAATTACAAATAGCATATTCTAGGATGTATGAACCAAAACTGCATTTTATGGGTAATTCATAATATCTAACTTCACTTTTGAAACTTATTCTTGTTGTTTGTATTATTTATTTGTATGAATTCCCACCCAAACTCTTAAAATTTATTATACAAAAAAGCCCTGAACTTTTTGCACAAACTTTAAGGGGCAGTGGCACTGCTTTTCTTTTCATGTGTGATGACTGATAAGTTGAGTTAAAGATTTTGATGACAATTTCAATACTTTGGTTTTACATTTGAGAAAATTAAGTCACAGTGACCTAAAGAGACTTTCTTGATATCAAAGAATTACTGGTGGACTCTTCTAGGGCTGCTTCTATTACATCAACCGTATGATTTTTCTGGATAATATCACTAAATCATAAGTCAAACTTACATATTCTCTTTGTGTTGATCAAGGTTCCTACCTGATCCCGCTCCCGGCAGCAGAACTGGCCAGCTGTGCAGACCTGGGGACCCTCTGTCAAGGTAGGGAGCCCACACCGTGCTCTGGAATCTCTTTGCTTTCTACTTGCAATTTTGGATAATGTAGTTGTCATTGTTTTGATTTGTATCTGAATTTTCACTTGGAAAGCCAGAAAACAGCAAAACAGAAGAATTTCTGCATGTGTTTTAGTTGTGTGGGTGCACAGTACGTACGGCGTGGAGAAAGAATGCATTCACACCATGGGTAACCACAATTCCACAAAGCTCTGAATTTTAAAAATGTGAATTTATATCCTATTAAATATGGATTGGTTTCATTTTTCCCCCATGTCTTCTCAAGAATATACTGGACTTTCAAAAAGTCCAGCATAAATACAGTGGTACAATACTTTGAAGAAGTATTCATATCTATAAAATAAAGAGGGAAATTAATTTGACTATTCAGTTAACTTTAAGATAAGGCCATAAGGCAATTTATGATGACAAGATAACTTAAATCTTAAGATTAAAATGGTTATAGTGAACTAATGTTAATGTAACTGTGTTAATTATTATGATGCTTAATATATCATGGTCAGTATTTTAGTTATATGTTATGTACTAAATAGCTGCATGCTAAATAATACATAATTAAAGTTATACAAGTTTTAAAATAATAAAAATATTTTGCTTTATTTTATCATTGCTCTTCCTAATTATCCGTGACCCTTTTCATCTATTTATTCTATTAAATACTTCTGTAATGAAGTAGCATGTTCTATGTACCACATTAAGAATCACAGCCATGCTTTTTGTAAAAGCTGGATCTCTTATTAAGAAGATCATAGCACAAAAGTGACCGGGGTTAGAAGTGAGATTGAAGAAATAAAAACCTAAGCTCTGGTCTATGGTTCCAGTGTGAGAGTAGGGCAGGCAGGAGGTGGGGTGGGGTAACTCATTATTATCTTTGTTTTCCTTTTGGAGACATTATTTCTTTGATGTTATTATTAATCAACACCCTATGGAAATTAAGTCATCAAGTAGTTTTTTTTTCCATGATCTCCATGTAGTTTTCAAATTGTTATATGAAATAAAAAAATCTGTAATTCTGTTTAGTTCATCTGAAGTTTAAAAAAAAGTTATTTTTATTTTTAAAAGTCTTCTCACCTGGGACATCTGACATAATACTTTGAAAATGTCTCCCTTATAAAGCTTGCCCTGTGAAATACTTTTTATCTATCAATGTTTAGTAAACTTGTTGGAATCTTTAAATGATTAACTTAGTCTATGCATTTCATTTGTCTTTTTCTTTACATTCATCTTAAGAAGAAGTACATTTTTCTTCTGAGATTTTCTCTAGTCTCAGTGTATTAGGCAAACTTAGTTTAGATAACTTTCCAGCTGCAGATTCGTACAGGCTGCTTTCTATAACTTTTTCTTTTGACAGACTCAGGAAACCAAGTTCTAGAAGGGTTTAGTGTTTTACTGTGTGATTGCCAGCTTGTTAATGGAGATCTAGGTCTAGAATCTAGAATCAAAATGTCCTTTCTCTCATCACTTTGTGCTTGCTCCAGACCCTTGTGTATTATAGCATCAAAGGCCGTGTGTACTGATTCTTAATGTGCCATAGAAAGCATTGCTTCATTTTATACATTGCAACCTTGGAGTCTTTTGTATTTCAAAATGGTTTCCATTCTTCCCCTATATATTTTAATGCATTAATTATAGATTGCTTATCCAAATTAACTGTCATGTGCTCTTTTCAAAATTACATCTTTCTCATCTTTATTACCAGCTACTGTAAACTCTCCTAGTACTACACCACCCACTGTCACCACTAACATGCCTGTTACTAACAGAATCGATAAACAAAGGAATGGTAAGAAATCATTACCTTTTATATTTTTAGTATGTCTAACATAAAAAATATGTATTATTCCAACAAAGTTTCTGTTAATTGGAATCAATTGATACATTTGTAGGTTTACAAGACTAGTAAAATTAATAAAGGTCACTTAACTCTGTTGAGCTCCTCATTCTTATGACCAGTGGAATGAGTACGTTTCCAGTACTCCTCTTTTGCGCTTTTAGCCAAAATTTTTTTCAAAGGAAGTTTTAGGGGAAAGGCATTTAATTAGAAGGCATTAATGTGCATCATATAGAGATCAGAGAAAAATGCATTTCGATAGTATTTTATCAGATTATTTTCTGCAGGAAACAAGTTTTAAAGGATTTTATAAATTTCAAAAAACTAAGTAATTTTAATAATTTAATTTCTCACTTAAGTGAACTTTATGTTCATATATTTGTGACATTTAAATCAATTTCCATAGTAATACTTTGCTTTCTGTTTTTATTTGCTGAAGAATAATAGAATGTGATTATATATCAACTAAAACAAATCAATTTTTGAATGACAGTTAAAGTCACTTCAAATACTTCTTGCTTTTTTTCTCCAAATATACTTTTCTATTATTTATAATTTGCAAATACAGCAGTGTACGGTAAGAAATAAACAGAGGAAAAGTCAGGTGAGTAGAATTCTTTAACCTGTTCCAGATGAACGACATACATGGCCTTTTGGTAATCCACAGTGAGCAATTTCAGTTTCTTCTAATAAAAGAGAAATTTCAATCAGGTGACCACACCATTGCTTTGAATACAGTAATATTCTCAAATATGAAGCATTAGAAACAAAGGAATTTTCTAAACTCCAATCATTTAGCTTATGAGGCCAAGACATCTGTAATATATCACCAGGGACCCAAAACCCTGAGAAAAGAAACCCACATAGTTCATTTTTTTCTTGGCTTCAGAGGTTACATCAATTTCCTCTGTAGGATATGTAAATTGGAACTATGGAATATTTTACATGAAATGTAGGTATAAATTTCATTAGGGTTATAAAGACATTGATTCAGGGAGTGTTTATGGTTATTCTGGTAGTTACACCAAGGAGATTTATGACGGAGCAAAAATTCCAGCAACCCCCAAGAAAGCAACAGCAGCTGAAATTTCCAGTGCATATTTCACATGGACGCTAGCCAGTAGATGGAAATATTATAATTCTAACTAAGTATTTCACTCTTTGTATGAACATACAAAGAGCCTCTGTGGTATTCTCCCTCCAGGATTGACACATCCTCTACTGCCCAAGAACATTTATACGGTGCTTCAGAGTCCTTGACTTGGTGTAGTGGAGCTGTATTCACTCAGTCATGTCATTTCTGACATTCTTGAAGAAAGCCTTGTTTAGGCCATCTCTCTCTGCGTCATAACCTTCATTAGAGTTTTAACAAAGCAAGCAGATGTTAGAATCAGTTAAAATGGTCTGTCTTGGCCACATTAATGAAAAAAATCTAATTCAGATAATTCTTAATCAAAATGTCATCTTAGTGTTTAAAAATATTCAGGTCATTATATGACAGAAATATTCTCAAAATTGTGTACTCAAATTTGTGTACCATCTTAACAATTTTTACCATGTCTCTGAACCACCTATACTATTTAATATGATTTTTTTCCTAAATTGACTCACTTTTTAACGTAAACATTTGTGTTTACTTCGGTAAATCTATTTCACGATTGTAAAGTGAAACCAGTCCTACTTGTTATAACACAGATGTAAAAAGTGAATATAAATATAATGTAAACAATGTTTTAAAATTCTCCCTGTATCCTATTGCCTTCTCACGTCCTAGGGCCTGAAGCCTTCATTATCTTTTTAAAAAGGAAGACTAACAAAGTATTAGAGACAGACTATATTAAGATTTTTTTCTTTGATGTAATCAAATTTGAAATAATTGAAAAGAGAATTACTTTTTCACCTTATGAATAAATGCTATTTAATGTCATGTCCTGGATTATCAGCATTGATATAATATTAACAATTTCTTATTCTTTGGGAAACAGAGAGTAAACATTCTCAGGCTTACATTCTGATATATTAGAGAATCCTATTTTATTTACTATAAGAAAGATTGGCACAACTGTCAAATCTATCATCTAATTTGTCCAGTCCTTTTAACTCTTGGCTATCAGAATTTTACTGAGTTAATCAATAACAATATTGCATTGTGGGGAGAGGAGAGGGATTGAGTTTGCTTGATAATCAGATATATTTATCATAGTATATCAATAGAATTTGTTTTCCTGGCTTTTGTGAAATGTTCCTGTTTTTCTGTGTAAAGTTATTTTTGTTGTTTGCAATAGGACTTTTATCTGATACCTCAAATTACACTAAGTCCTCATTAATGTCATTGATAGGTTCTTGGAAATTGTGACTTTGAGTAAAGTAACATGTAATGAAACCAATCTTACCATAGGCTGATTGATATAAACAAGAGTTAAGTTCCTACAGCATTATTTCTGGTCACAGAAACATCATCAAACTTCCAAATAAAGACTGAAACACTTCTAATATTTTCTAATATTAAACATTGTAGTTAATATGAGCTGTACATACATTTAAGAAACATTAGTGAAAACAAGTAAGATAATTGATTGCCCAGTTTTGGGTGAGCCAGTGAGTGACTGCAGTCTTAGTGGCGGTGATGGGTTAAATCAAGAAACAAATGTTTGCACAGTGAAAATTGTGAGGAGCACCTCCTGCCACCAAGCAGTTCCAAAACAGTCACCAATATGGGGGTTCGCCGAGTGCTTTCATACTGTATCATTTATTGTCGTGCATTTATATGATTATCTTATACTTCATGAGGTTTTGTTTTACACTAATTTGTAGCCATTCATTCATTGACTTTCCAACCTGCTTATTCCATCCAGTTCAGGGTAGCGGGTGGCTAGAGCCATCCGGGCAACTCAGGGCGGCAGGCAGGAACTAGTCCTGCCCAGGACTCCATCCCATGGCAGGGCACACTCACACACACACACACACCCACACCCACTCACACTGGGACCATGTAGACAGGCCAGTGAATCCAAGGTACACAGCTTTGGGATGTGGGAAGACACTGGAAGACCTGGAGAAACCCCATGCAGACAAGGGGAGAACATGCAGACCCTATGCAGACAGGGGACCTGGCCAGGCCTTGACTCTTCTCATCAACTTTGTAATGAAGCTCTGTTGAATGAAATGATGTTACTTGAGGACCTGTTGTGTACACTAAGAAAGTCTTTAAAGCTACTTTTCACAAACAGATATTTCAAGATATGGATAATCTGGGGATTCCCACAAATAATGACCTTTTTTATGTTTTCCATTACATTCCCAAGAAAAGCTCTTGGACTAATTATTATTCCATTCCAAATCATATCTTCTCTGCTTCAAACATCACTAGTGCTACTGAATAGTAAGCTTTTGTGAGGTTGTCACAAGCAACCCAAGTAAGGAATTAACTCCATTAGTCTGTATTGTTCTAAAAACCTAGTTTACAAGTAAGTACAGATTGTAACACTGCTTCCAGTTTCTCACATACATTTAGCTATTTAAATAACAAATTCCTTCAAAGATCATTTGAATGGATCCATTACTCTAGCTTTTTATGACATATATCTTAAAGAAATTGTGTGTGTAGGAGCTGCAGGATGCCAGTCCTATTGTAAATGCCACTGTCATAATAGAGTTGCCTCATCACTAGTTCAAAGAAATAACCAGGTGTCTAGATTAGCGTTTGGTTTATATTTTAACATCTATTTTTTCAAATATGTATTTAGGCCTATCATTTCAAACCTGTATTTTACGTCCTTGAATATAGCATAGATAGAGCAGTGTCATTTCTGTATTCTCCAAGAAACTCTGAAAAAAGTGTAAGAAGATAAAAAAGGGAAAGATTAATTGGAGAGAGACCTACAAAAAATAATATTGTTTTTATTGGTACCACATTGGTAATGGCAGGCAGTGATTTCTGCTTGAAGTTTTACATGCTGAAAGAAGTATCTAAATGGAAAATGGATATATTCTTAAATCATTTTTCCCCAATTAATGTCTATAATGAATTCTTTGGGCCTGGATGTCATTATTAGGATAGTATATACGTATTTTGAAGTCTCTGGAACACATGAAGATTTGTGAATAGCTTTTAAAACACCGTGAGTGTTGTTAACATTTGTAAGAGAAGACAACTTTACTGCTATGGTAACATGGAAAATCCTGCATAAGTGTGTCCTAATTATGAATTTTCTCCAATGGCAATGTTGAAGCCAATTATTTTGCTGCAGTCCAAAACCCTTCTCATCAGCCCTTCAGTGGGCATATTTTTTTATGTTGCTTTGACAGTTCACACTTGGACTTTTCTCATGGTTACTTGTTGACTGCACTATTCAAAAATTTTAAATAAGTATAACAAGTGGACTGGGGCAGGAAACAACGTTTAAAGAAAACATCTTAAATATTTGGATGCTTTCTTAAAAATTCAGAAATGTCAATGATTTTTAGAATTTTGCAATATTTTCCTTAAAGGGAACAAATACTACTCTTATAACAAAAGCATGCTTTAGGTTTCCATCTAGTGGTGGCTTTTCAGATACTCTGCTAGCGTTGATAATACAGATGCTCCTCCACTTATGATGGGGTTTGCATTCCTATAAACCCATTGTTAAGTTGAAAATGCTGGAAAACATCAAAAGTCAAAAATACATTTAATACACCCAACTTGCTGAACATCATAGCTTGCTGAACCCACCTTAAACACGTTCAGAACACTTACCTTAGCCTACAGCTGGGCAAAATCATCTAACACAGAGTCTATTTTATAATAAAATGTTGAATATCTCATGTACTTTATTGAATGCTGAACTTAAAGTGAAAAGTGAAATGGTCATATGGGTACTAGAAGTACAGTTTCTACTGAATGCCTGTTGTTTTCCCATCATCATAAAGTTGAATGATCTTGAACTATAAGTAGGGAACCTTCTGTATAGTCACAGAATATTATCAGGATCCTGAAATAACTCTTTGACTGTTGCAATTTTGAATTTCCTCCCAATAATTCAGAACATCTGTGATTTTATATGATGAGATCTACAGTGTAAAAGTTATCTTTATATGAATTATTATTTGTTTTATATGTTCCTCCAAATATTTTTCATTCAGAACATTTTTTTAAAGGAATATAAAAGTCAAGATCATTAAAATACCCAAAGAATTTTAGAAGTTGAAATAGTCTGCATAAATTAAACTCACCTGTGCTTGGACTTGTGCCAGTTTTATATATTTATATTACTACATCCAGGGACAGCAATTTATATTATTTAGCACAAGACTCTGATTCTTAATGGAAAGACATTCCTTTGGTAGTGGGACTGGAATTTGCATTTTGGTGGATTTGGAAATTCCCGGAGGCAAACTTTTACATTTTTTTTTCTACTGCCTCCCCACAATGTTTACTGTTTTCTTCAACATTGCTATAATTCTGTATTTCTATATGTTGTGTGCCTATTTTACTTAAGACTTACCTAAACATAAGCATGAAGAAAGATGATCAACAAAGGAGACTCAAAAAATTTTCTTCTCTCTATAACCTACCATAATTTAAAAGGGTATTTTTCTCACTAGCTACTTTGACTAAAGCACCCATTTACAGCTATTTAGCAAATGCTTGCTGGTGAGTTTGATTTTTATTTTAAAAAATCAGTTTACTTTAAAGATTTCCCCCCACCCAAAAAGCAGAATCTTCTTTACAATAAGATTTTCTTTTTAAAGTGATTTAGTCCAATGAAAATTCTACCTGCAAATATTGTTTATTTTTTTCCTCTACTTTGGTATAAATGAGCATATTTAAGAAATTTTGATGAAAAGTCTGGTGAAATGCAGCCTAATAGTTTAATAGAAGTGTTTTATTAAGCAGGGGAAAGAGAGGAAAAGGAGAGGAATTAGGGCAGTAAGTATCTGTATGCCTGTTCTACTTTTTCAAGTTAATTCTTCCACATGATCTTATTCAAGTTTTCACATCCCAAACTCTTTATCATTCTTTATAATGCACAGAAAGCATAATGCCTTGTTATAAGAAGTCAAATTATACATGAAAACAGTTAACACATTACAGACAGTAGATATAAGAAATCTATAGAATTAAAAATATGAAGAAACATATGCTAGTAATAAGAGTAAGCTAATTGATACCTATTTCTAAGAAGTTGGAAGGTCAATAAGCTTTTTTTTTTTTTGAAAATAGGAAAAACCTTTATTTTCTCAATTGCATAGAATATAATCAGAATTTTGAACTACAATATTACTCCCAAATATATGTGACATTAAATTTTGCCCACTTCTTTTACTCCCTGATAGGTAGCTAACAAGAGACAAAATTCACTCTGAAAAGCAAAGAGGGTGGGGCATCTCACAAAACAAGAGATTTAACATTGTATAATTTCTTGTGGTTACTATGTAGTTCTAAAGGGTAAATGGCTGTCTTATCCATTTGGACTGTTGTAACAAAATACTATAAACTGATAGATGGCTTATGAACAATAGAAAATTATTTCTCACAGTTTTGGAGGCTGGAAAAGTCTAAGATTAATGCCAGCATATGTGGTGTCTGGTAAGAATCCACCTTTTTTTTTCCACAGATTGCTGTCTTCTCCCTGTAACCTCATCCAGAAGAAAAGATGAGGGAGCTCTCTGGGGCCTCTTTTATAAGGAAACGAATTCCACCCCCTAAAAGTCTTACCCCCCAAAAGTCTCACCTCCAAATACTATCACAGTGGGGTTTAGGACATAAACATTCAGTCTATGACAATGCCGGAAGGTCAATAAGCTTAACATCAAAATATTTCAGAATTTTTTTTGCCTATGTAGAAGGTGTTTCTTTTAACTTATATTGTAAATTATGTGATTATGAATAAAACTATATGATTATGTAAGACTTACATGATCATAACTTTAAATTGTTTTGTAATTATATAACTATAAACACATAATTAATGGACTAATCCTATTTCCAATGGGCAGATGGAATTATCTATAGAATATCCGTAGTGATTCAGAACATCCTTCGTCACCCTGAGGTAAAAGTACAGACCAAGGTGGCAGAATGGGTAAGTGAGCTTGTAACTTTTCTTTTTTTAAAAAATTCTTTAACTTCTGGGAATCTGGAAAAGACTGGTTAACTGAATCCACAGATCATACTGAAACACAGATGGTATTCATTAGAAATATATGAGTAGATATGTAATCGAGGTGTTGTCCTTATGCATAGGAAGAGAAGTACATTTGAATAAAGGATAAGAACTGAGCCTAATAGACTATCAGTGTCTTAAATAAGAAAAGTATCGCACAAATGGAAATAGATTTTGGAGGCAACAGGTGTCTATATTTCCTATTAGATCCGTATATTTTCTGCTATATTTTTAAATAGATTATTTTAAAAAATTGTTTGAATGTTTGATCAAAACCAACAAGTATGAAAAGACGCATTATGAAAGTCTTTCACCCATCCTTGTGGCTCATCTGCGTGGAACCAACCAAATAACCAACAGCAAATAGGAAATCACTGTTCGTTTTCTCCACTTTTTTCCAGATTTCTTTGTGCACATGAAAGAAAATTAAACTATAGATTCTTATTTTCTTTCTTTTTTACATTAAAAGTAGTATGCTTTACATACCATTCTATACTGTACTTATTTTTATTGTTGCCAGATTTGCAACATTAGATAACTTCATGTTTTTTTTGTTTTGAAAAAGCAATGCATAGTATTTCATTATGTGGCTGTTCAGTCATTTATTTAGCAGATCTTCTGTTGATGGACAGTTAGGCTGTAATTTATTTAACCAGTATCCTATTGATAAACATTTTGTAGTTTTCAATTTAAAAAATTTAACATTTTATTTTCTTCTTTTTCTTACAAATACAACACATGGATTTTTTCATTTTCTTCTTCACAATAACAGTCTCAATTTTATTTTCCATAGGTTTCTATTTTTTCTGTTATTTCATTTCCTACCTACAGCATACTGTGAGACTTTGTACTTCTTTTTATATATAATGCTGTTAGAATTCAAACAATTTTTTTTAATTGAGTCACTATACATTCTGAAATAAGAAAAATGGGTTTTCATATATATTTGGTGTTTGATAAACGTGTCTTTGGTAGCAAAAGAAAGTTTACACATTGAGAGGAAGTGGTAGCTACACACACACACACACACACACACACACACACACATCTATATATATTTGAAAAATAACTGATAGAAAACAGTCTGGGATCTAGAACTAGAAATACCATTTGACCCAGCCATCTCATTACTGGGTATATACCCAAAGGACTGTAAATCATGCTGCTATAAAGACACATGCACACGTATGTTTATTGCGGCACTATTCACAATAGCAAAGACTTGGAACCAACCCAAATGTCCAACAACGATAGACTGGATTAAGAAAATGTGGCACATATACACCATGGAATACTATGCAGCCATAAAAAATGATGAGTTCATGTCCTTTGCAGGGACATGGATGAAACTGGAAAACATCATTCTCAGTAAACTATCGCAAGGACAAAAAACCAAACACCGCATGTTCTCACTCATAGGTGGGAATTGAACAATGAGAACTCATGGACACAGGAAGGGGAACATCACACACCAGGGACTGTTGTGGGGTGGGGGGAGGGGGGAGGGACAGCATTAGGAGATATACCTAATGCTAAATGACGAGTTAATGGGTGCAGGAAATCAACATGGCACATGCATACATATGTAACAAACCTGCACATTGTGCACATGTACCCTAAAACCTAAAGTATAATAAAAAAGAAATAATAAAAAAATTAAAAAAAGGAAAAAAAAAAAGAAAACAGTCTTCATTTTAAAGGCAGTACTCTTTAAAAAAAAGTTGACCATAGGTAACAATAGTAGGTAATTAACTCTGTTACAAAATTGGTGAGAAAGGTGAAATCCTCTGTTGAAATAAAAGAAAAATACTACTGTTGATTTTTGGGAATGCCACATTGAGATTAGTAACTCATTCAAACACTAGGAGATGTTTAACCTCTCAATGGAGAGAGCAGGCTGCAGAAAGAGTATATTCTTTCTGTGTATCCCATTTTCTTTCCAGCATTGTTCTTTTTGTTTAAAGTCAGAATGATTTCAGAAGATAAAATTCTTTATTTTCATTCTCAAATAAGCTACTGTTAGCGTATTTGTGCAAATAATGGGTAATGTTATTAATCTAAAATTAGCATTCACTAGAAAGTTTGTGCTAGATAAGGTATAAGCTTACATTTATATTTACTTCATGCATGGTTTTCGACATAGCTTTATTCTCATCTGCAGCTAAACTTTACTAGACATTTTTGTTTAAAATGCAAGATACCAAAGCAGATACTTGATAACAGAGAAAATATAAATGGTGTACCTGTTTCAAATTATTATTTACAATTTTAAAATAATTTAACACTTTTTTTTGCCAGGATTCCCTAAAACTTACATTCAGTTTTAGAAATGCTTAAAAGAAAGGCTAAATGTGTATATGAAACAAGGCCTAAATCACTCTTCGGAGATGGTATGTAAATAGGAGGCTCTCATGTCAGTGAGGGAATCTCGTTTTGCGATTGTGTGGGAAACTGCATCATAGAAGCTTCTTTATATTGGAGGAATCCATTGTTTCATTAAAAACACTTATGCTGAGACCATAAAGACTGCTAAATATCCACATAATAAATACATAGTTCCAATAGTATTGAACTTATTTTATTTTTTTAATTTATATTGTTTATAATTTTTCTTATTACTAATATTGTGAGATGGTAATTACTAGAAAAATGTTTTAGTGTACCTCAGTGTTTGTTAAATAAAGAATAGAGAAGGTATTTATCGCAAATCTTTAATACAAGGGCTAGAGAGGAAGTGATAGTTTTCCAAACAGTCAGACTTGGGTTCTAATCTAGCATCTGCTACTGCTTACTTGGGTGATCTTGGGCAAATCATTTCTTATCTGTGAAAGCTCAGTTTCTTTATATATAAGACGATGGGGTATGTGGGAATAATACCTATTTCATTGGTTGTTGTGAGGATTGAAAGGAATAACATTTATCAAATTATTGGTATACAGTGATCCATTAATTGTTACAATGATACATTAACTGTTCATTCCTCCAACTCTTTAGGATTTTCCCAGGGTCTTATCTCAGTAACAACTTATGTTTTAGGTAGAAACTTGAATTAGATATTTTTTAAAGGTATTAGCAAAACTCAGCCTTTTCCATTGTGTTTTCCAGCTCAATTCAACCTTCCAAAATTGGAACTACACGGTTTATGTCGTTAATATCAGGTAAGACAGAATAAATTATTCGATAAATTAAAAGTAGTGTCTAATTTAATGCTACTATTTGTCTCTCTGATTGTACCAAAATATACATACAAATACACACACATAGCTACCATATAGATAATCTTTCTAAAACAACTGTGTATTAGTTCATTGCACAAAAAACCTCCATGCTGCAGCGATGGTTTTAAACTGTTTTGATCATGTATTCCAGTTAATTCGTATTTGTTTTAAATCATGTTATAATGTGTCAAAAATTAAAATTGGATAATTAAATATAAACAGAAGTTGTTAGTTTCTTCTTATACCCTGGTGGATCACCTAGAGCACCCCCTAGTTGTGTGTACCCATTTCAAGACCACTTATTTTTCCAGATCTAATGTCGTACATCGACAGCCTGATTGCAACCTAACTTTTCGAAATTATCCTTCACTGTATTTATATTTAAATCCTCCACTAATCTTCAGCAATTCGTATTGTCCACATATCCTCCTCTGTACCTTGTTTTCATAGTTCTATACCTGAACTAGTTTTCTAAAGTGTATGTCATGACCCCTAAACATATATTCTGTGAAGATAAGAGATTTAGTAACACAGAAAAGGAGTCAAATTGTCATATAAGTTCAGGAAGTATGTTATTGTACAAACTGAAGCAGATTTTTTTTTCAGAACGTCTCAATTTCTTTAGTGTAATAATATGAATTGTGAATCTTCAAAACAGCAAAAGCACACAGTTGCCTAGCTTTATGAAAGAAGCTAGAACCTCAGGACACACACTTGGAAATATTGGCTTAGAATTCCCATTCTGTCTCTTTATTTCAGGTCCCCAAATTTTATTGTTGATGATGCAGTTGGTGAGGTGGATTAATGAATATATGTATTTGTGTTTTTAGTTTTCACCTGAGTGCTGGAGAGGACAAGATTAAAGTCAAGAGAAGCATTGAGAATGAGCCAAGGTAACAGGACAAAGTCTTATAAAGAGTGTAACATTCTTTCTCTTGCTCACCACTTTATCTGGTAGAGAAATGAAAACAATTAGATAGGAAAGAAAAACTTAATCACATAGCACAGTTATTTCTTTAGCACTACTGTACACTACTTTTTTCTTGTAGTTAAAACTGTAATATAACAGACTGGGTAGTAATGTATATCCATTGAAAAATAATTGAGAAATAGGGCATTTAAAATGGAAGGATTATTATTTTTAGTATTTCCAGTTTATTTATGATAACCCGTTGCCTCTTACTTGAAATTGCAAAGGTACCTTCAAAGAAAACAGCTTTAAATAAAGTGTTTATATATGATAACATCTAATAATATGGATAATAGATGCCTAAATGTTTTCAGCATTTAAAGCTATTAGCTAATTTTCTGAAGTCTCCCTTTTAAAATTTATATCAGGATCATGCCTTAATCATGCAGGTAATTTAATGGATATGTCCAGCATATATGACCAGTTGGCATGTAAGGACCAAATGTTTAGAGTACTGTAAAACAAAACAAAAAACACCCTAAACTTCCAAATGGAATAAATTTAGTTGTATTTAGGTTATTCAGGTCATGTATTGCATCTCTGTAGATTTTTTTTTTTTTGAGACAGAGTCTCACTTTGTCACCCAGGCTGGAGTGCAGTGGTGTGACCATCACTCACTGCAGCCTTGAACTCCTGGGCTCAAATGATCCTCCTGCCTTAGCCTTCTGGGTAGCTGGGACTACACACATGTTCTAGCATGCCTGGCTAATTTTTAAAATACTATTTTTGTAGAGACTGGGTCTCGCTATGTTGCTCAGGCTCATCTCAAACTCCTGGCCTCAAGTAATCCTCCTGTCTCAGCCCCCCAGAGTGCTGGGATTACATGTACAGGCATGAGATGTCATATCTGGCCTCCATAGAATTTTTTAAAAATTTGTTGTGAAGCAAAAGTTTCTATAAGTCTTGCTGGATCTCAATAGACTGAATTAAATCTTATGGATATACAGCCCTGATGATGGAGCTTGCTTCTTTTCAGGTGATATCTTCTTATTATGAGAAGGTAAAATTTCATATGAGAATTGACCAGAGAGCTTTTTTTTTCTTTTCAATTTAACACTAGAAAAACAAATGTTTTGAAAGTTATATTGAAAGATGTCATTTTTGTATACATATTAAATGGACTGGGTTGAGCCATCTGATTAGGGAAACTTGTTTTTATTTTCTGGTATTATAATTTTTTCTTTATGATATGAAAACACAGTAGTATATTTCAGTACTGTATTCTTGAAGGTGACAGAACTCTTCTCCACTGTTTAACCAAATAATTTTTTTCAATCCTTTCTGTTAGGTCATATTGCATCTTCAGTATTGGATCCAGCAGCAATCAGGATCCCTTTGCTGGACACTTTGTGTAGCGATTGGGACAGCCCTGGGTTTGGTAGATATAGCCAATGGTATACCTTCTTCAGGCAATCAGCATCCGCTTTTTAGTATACTTACTGTGGTTCTTCTACTACCTGTTGATACTAAAATCAGCCATCGTTAGTACATGTCAGCACCTCAGAAACTCTTCTTGAAGGACATTTAAATTCATGGGATTTCAGTTTCCTGGTCTTCAAAGCAATGAGTAATTTTACAGAAAATTATAGGGAGAATGAACTGAGACAGTGTATATAGCAAAATCCACATATTTAGGGGTTTTTTGGTATGAACTCTTGCCATTATTTAATATTTATGTTTATAGCCTTTCTTGCCTCTCTTTTTTGTATTCTCTATGGCTCTTACCCTCATTGGTGAGGCTTTATAGTCTCAGTTTCTGTCAAAACCACAGTCTACTACTTTTACATACATTGTTTTTTTAAAAAAACTTTTCCTTTCAATTTGATTGTATCACTTAACACAGACCATAGCTTCAGATAATGCTGTCATACTCTATTGCCTAGACAGACAGGAAACCAAAGCCACAGAGAGTTTTTTTTTCAAATAAAGAATGGCTGATGGTAACAACAGATAGAATGTGACTTTGTAGAACCGTAAAATAGTTTCAGTTTTCAGGATGAGAGAGGAAAACACACAGATAAGACCTGTGAAAATGTATGGCTATTCCTGACTTGTTGGGTTTGGGTATTCAATATCACCCACAATACCTCGGGCTAATTATGTTCTCAGTATTCAAGACAAGTAAAAGGTCACATTCCTAGCTGTAAGTTCTCACCAACTGGAGTGGCGAAGCTTGTCTTTAAACGATGACTTAATCCAAGGATACTTTTTCATAGGCCATTTTAAAAATTGTTAAGCTATCATAGTCACATTTATGTTCACAGCTATCATTATATTCATTATGTTTGCCTCATCCTGAAATATGGCTTGTATGTGAATGGTAAGCAGTAGATCATTTTAGAGAGAGCTTTTCAGAGTTAATTATGAGAAGATAGAGCACCTTTTCCTTGAAATTAGCACAGACATTTAGGAAAGAAAACTTGAGCTATTCTTTAATTTCACCTAGCCTTGAATAGCAAATATTTCACATATTCCTTCTTATTTTTTGACACCACAAATAAATTACTACTATAACTAATACTTACTAATATTCATAGTTTCATAAATAAAATATGTCACTGCCTCTCCACTGGACATTCCATAACTAGTTTAAAAACAATACTACCACTTTGTCTTTGGCATGAAGACAGTAACTGATCTCAATAATGTGTCTTATATTATTCATTTCTCCTCTGAATATGAAGAAGAAACAATTTTTTTGTGAATCCAGAGCTTTCACATATAAGCAAAAGAAATTCTCCTCTACCTGACAAAATAATGTTGCTTACTTTTACCTCAGTGTTAAATTAATAGTTTTGATTTCTGCTTTTGACTATAGCTGTGATTGTAGTGGAACAGAAAATTATATTACTTTAAATTGTAGAACCAAAAATTTTTAACAGGGCTTTGGGGATACATTTCTTTGCTCCCCATAGAGGTATTTCCTTTTTAAAGGCCTTCAAGGTCAACCATTCTATAACCTTCTTAAGTAATATGCTGACCAATCACAGAGTCGGTTTTGAGTATTTATTTTGTGAAACTTTTTACAATACAAAGTACTTGCAAATGCTTCATGGAGATAGAAAATCATTTGTTGCTATTCTGAAGAAATTATACCACATTCATGAATAGTAACATTTTTATAGTGTTAGTAATTATAAATAGTTAATTTCTAATAGTTAGAAATAGTAATTTCAAAAGACAAATGGTCAGTTGAAATCATAGTTTTTTTAAAAAAAACATTAATTTGGGGCCACAAAGAAAAAATGTAGAATTAACCACAGGAATGCTGTTTTCTTGTGTTTATGCTTTAAATATGACTATATATTATTATAAATATTAAATATTAAAATATTTCTGAAAACAAATGGAGTTATTTGACAGAATTATACATGTAATAGCCTATAGAATCTATTAATATTGGAATATTTTTAACATTATAATTTACACAGCAGCAGAGAAAGTCTGTGAGCACCTTTGGCTAATCTCTTCAGTCTCAACAGGTGATGGTCATCCCTCTACATCCAAATATTCTGTTTCTCCTACCAAATGACAACCAACCAATGAACAACAACAAAAGTTCTATCCAAAATGTTTCCCTAGGTTGGTGCTTTGGGCCCTTCTAGTTTACAATGCTACCAACAATACTAATTTAGAAGGAAAAATCATTCAGCAGAAGCTCCTAAAAAATAATGAGTCCTTGGATGAAGGCTTGAGGCTACATACAGTGAATGTGAGACAACTGAGTAAGTGACTGATTTTTTCATAATATGCATTTTATACAACTGTATATTCAGGTTTACTTGAAACAACAACAGAAATTTTCTTTATGTGCTATTTGTTTATGTAAGTTTTTTTTCTGATGATGAAGTTCAGTAACAAATGAGTGACATAGCAGAAAAAAAAATCAGCTCAGTATCTGTGAATCCATGGGAATGAAGGAGGTAGATGAAAGTTTATATTTTACTTTAGGAACATATTTTGAAAATACTAACAATGTGAACAAAATGCCAGAATAATCTTGATCATCATTGTTGTCAACTTTAGGAATAAAAAGAGTGTGTAGATGTGGATGTGGGAACTCTAATGAGATAAATCTTATAGAAGGAGATTTCCTGTTTTAAAACATCTCCTGCTGGGCATGGTGGCTCATGCCTGTAATCCCAGCACTTTGGGAGGCCAAGGTGGGAGAATAACTTGAGCCCAGGAATTTGAGACTAGCCTGGGCTACATAGGGAGACTGTCTCTACAAAAGATGAAGAAATTAGTTGGGTGTTGTGCTGCGCACCTGTAATCTCAGCTACTAGGCGGGGCTGAGGTAGGAGGATTACTTGAGCTTGGGAGGTCAAGGCTGCAGTGAGCCATGTTCATGCCACTGCACTCCAGCCTGGGCAACAGAATGAGACCCTATCTCAAAAAAACAAACAGAAAACGTCTCCTTCTCTCATGTTCCCTGTCTCTATTAGTGATACCACTGTCTTCACAGGACTAGGTCATGAATGTAGGGGTTCTGTTGGACCTAAAATCAAGTCTCTCCTGGAGATCGTTCACATCCTAAGCTCTAGCCACACATATGGCATGGCTTGTACTTCCACAAAGAGGCTGTGCTCTTTCCTTTAATGCCCTTTCTATATCTTTGCACACTGTTCTTCTCCACTCCCACCATCAACCTCATTATCACCTATGTATTTTTAAAGACAGCTCCTAAGTCATCTCTTCTTTGGAAGCTTTTCTGAAATCAAGTATAGACGTCACTGCCTTTGAGCATCTACTTCATGCTGTCCAGATGCCTAGAGCATCATATGCATCAGAATACCATAGTACTTAGAAGACTAGATATATTTATGTTCATATATATATGTGTGTGTGTGTGTGTGTGTGTATTCTGTAAACAATAATCTCTGACTTAAGATCATATTTTCTTTTTTCTTTAACTCTTAACTTCCCACATATTCCCAGAACCCAGCACATTCCCTGGAACTGGAACACTTGTTGAATAGACGAATGAATGAGTCTGCATGAGAATATTTTAGGAAATCAAATGTTCACAAATATGGATAACAAAAAACAATTGTTTTTAATGTTATTCTATGTTACAGTTATACTGTGATTAGGTACATTAGTAGAGATCAAAAGAAAAGAAAACTTTGACCCTTTGCCTTCTCTACACTCAGGAGGTTGAATTGAGGGAGGCAAGTGTTCCTCAGCTTTGAAGAGGGCGATTGCGACCAAGGCCAGAATCACAGTGTAGTAAAGAGGCAGGCATCTCCACTTCTGTGAGGAGCCACCCATCTCTATTGGGTGGATGTACACAGTTACAAAGAACTCATAGAGATGGATGAATGCAAATAATCATACTAATCATGGTAATAAACCAGTTCTGAGTCTCTATGGGAAAATACTTCTTAACAACTAGGGATTTTTGGAGGGAGGGAGAATGCAAGCTGCTACCCTTTCACGTATAGGAGTCTTCACAAAGAAGGAGTCTGACAAATGGTAGTTTATCTATGACTGGAGAACTCTAGGAGGACCAGCACTGGCTCTGTCCTCATAGGCTGGGAAAGCCCAGCACCACTCTTTCCATATACCTAGACATTTAATTTATACCATTTAATTTAAATTATCCATTTTATTGTTTTTCTGCAAGTGAATCTGTGGATAAGCACTTCTACCAATGGAAAAATAAAAGGCTAAAACCTAAAGTTTTAAAGTTCACAGTATACATGGGAAAGTTATTTGAATTTTCAGTTGGTAATAACAGTACTTGTTCCCAGAAAACTGATATAACTCGCTAATGCTCACTACTGAAATACAAGAGTTTATTGTTGTTGTTGATGTATTGCTGTTACTTTGATATCCTTTAAAATATAGAATCTGAATCATTGATGTCATGAGGCTTACTTAGAGAGTTGTCAAACAAAAAGTCAGATGATTTGAGGATAAATAAGTCTGAGAGTTTGTTGGTTTGCAGGTGACTTCCTGTGGCCCCCTTAGTTAGCTTCCAGGCAGGAGAGGCTATCAGAGCAGCTGGAACGTTTTCTGTAAAATAGCCACACAACTCAAAGATGACACTATCAAGGCATCATTTCTAGGCTTTCTCCTTTGAAAAAAATCAAATTACATTTTGAATTTTTCAGGATTGTTTTCCTTCTCTGTAGGGTTTATTTCTTTGAATAAAACTAGTGTCTGCTAATGATTAGAATGATAATTATGTTTCATGTTTATACTTACATAACTGTGTTTTTTACTTAATGGTTTTGTCCAATGTAATGATTTTTGGATTTGAACTGTATTAAATGTTAATGTTTTTTCTAACTTCTAATTTTTTTTTTTTTACAAATTCTGAAGATAAACACTCATATTTTGGTATTACATTAAAGAAATACCTAATTACCAGCACTGTCATTTTGCTTTCATCCTGCATCTCTAATCTCTAACTTTAAAAAATAGGTGAATATTTCTCATGCTGGTTCTTATGTTCATGTAGGTCATTGTCTTGCCGTGGAGGAACCCAAAGGCTACTACTGGCCATCTATCCAACCTTCTGAATACGTTCTTCCTTGTCCAGACAAGCCTGGCTTTTCTGCTTCACGGATATGGTAATATTTTCACTGACTCTTGCCAGCAAAGCTCCACGTTATCAGCCTTCCCAGGGTTATACGTGCAGCACGGTAGTTCTCAGACATTATATTGATTGCAAAGAAGGGCAGGAATCTCTGTGTATGCCTGTATCATTCACTCCTGGGGAATAAAGATAACATAAGTGGATGACTCAGAAAGGCAGTGTTTTCCTCCCAGCCACATGCTAATCAAGTCCTCTCACAGAAAAACTGAAGAATTTAGCAGCCAGCGGGTAGCACCAGAGCAAAGTACCTTGTATGTAGATAAACCTAGCCTAGCCTTGGAACATGCATCTGGAATTCCGAAACTTTTTAACTATTTTGACTGATTATTGTTGGAATGGGGAGAGGAGGCAAAGAGGAAATGAAGACAAGATCCAGATTGGGATAGTCTGCTGATGGAAACTGTCAGGGTGTAGATTTTCTCTAAATGTTTAACAGAAACCTCAGAGACAAGATAATTGCAGGGATTCATGGACTAGCAAGTCAAATCCATTTCTCTACCCACCTCGCTCCCAATTAGAGTTTTCTTGGGGGAAATTCCGAAGTGGAAACTGCCTAAGCATAAATACTTTGCATACTGTAAATACTGCTGGGTTTGACACTTTGTAGGGAGCAAAGAAGGGGACTGTAGAGATGTATGGACTTGAGTTTGGAATGTGGCTCCATCTCTTCCTGGCTGTGAGAACTTGGAAAATTCATTGATTTATCAAATTCCATTTAGTCTCCTATAAGATGTGGATTATAATCTGCTTTGCAGAGTTATGTGAACTCAAAATCAGATTTTACCTGTAAAGTTCTAAAGCAGTACTTGGCCAATGTATCCTAGGTTAGGATACTGCTGGTATTTTGTTTCCAAGATGCATGCTACTGGTTTTTTTCCCATAAGAATTTTTAGCATGAAATTTATTTCAATGCATTACAGTTTTATTTTCAAAGGAAACTTACCTAGAAATCAAGGCAAATCCCAAAAGTTATTAACTAATTTTTTCAGTTCTAATATCATTTATAGAAAAACAGGAAAAGAAAACTTGTAGAAGGAAATAGTGCAAATGGAGAAACAAATTGGGGTGAGAGAGGAGAGAATAAGGAAGGGTGAGAAGAATGAGGTGGAGAAATGGAGAGAATTTGGGAACATTGTATAGATGGGGTGATAAACAGAAATAGGCTAGAGAGATAGAACATAGACATATAAACAGGTACAGAGATAAACAGAATTAAAATGGAAAGAGTAAGAAGCTCAGTGTCTTAAAGGGAAGCTTGTCCATTGATCATATTGTAATAAATGTATACATCATGTAAAAATCCCTTTAAGCAGTACAAAATAGTATCAGTTATATCAAATATTTAAAATATCTATTTTGTTTCACAGTTCTTACAATGCTACCAACCCATTGGTAACCTACTGGGGACCTGTTGATATCTCCAACTGTTCAAGTAAGTGAGCAATTTTCCTTTATTTCTCAAGGACAAAATGACATGACTTCATGCTTCATGATTTTCATTGTCTTTGGGAATATTCTTCCGCTATGTGATACTGTTTTCATATTAAAAGGCAAATGTTTCACTTAAGACACAAAATACTTTTTACTCTCATTTTAACTTTCTGTTCTGTAGGAGATTAAAAATAGTAAGGAAAATCTAGAGAAGACAAAACTAATATATAAATTGATATTTGTATCAATGTTTTGTAGTTTGCATTAATTTTAAATAGCAAATATACACTTATTCAGGGATTCTGGAAATGTTTCTCTTAGAACTTTGTGTGTTCATTCATCCCTCCAAGTTATTTGTACCTTACTAAAGAGAGAAGTTAGTCTCTGCATAGAAAGAAGTATTATTGCCTTGTGAATATGGGGATGAGGTATACACAGGAAAATCTCACTTTCTTGCTTCAAATGTAAAGTAAAATATTACACTCTACTTTGGATTCCTGGAAATGCTCAAAATATGTAGGTAAAACTTAGTGTTGTTTTCTTCTGCCTTTGTTTTAGAAGAAGCAAATGAAGTTGCTAACCAGATTTTAAATTTAACTGCTGATGGGCAGAACTTAACCTCAGCCAATATTACCAACATTGTGGAACAGGTCAAAAGAATTGTGAATAAAGAAGAAAACATTGATATAACACTTGGCTCAACTCTAATGAATATATTTTCTAATATCTTAAGCAGTTCAGACAGTGACTTGCTTGAGTCTTCTTCTGAGTAAGTATTTTTTTTTTCCTGGAGAGTAAATTTTATTGGATAATGATGTTACATGATTTCTCACCTATCTGAATACTTTGTGCCCAGATTTCAGAATTCAGATCTCTGCAAGATGTATTGATAGTCGTTAATAGTGAAGCAAGGTCATTCACAACGTGAACTTAAAAGTTCTGTGTGGTTTTTTTTTTTTTTGAGAAATACAATTTACAATATACATAGCCCTAGAAAGCATAAGCAGTCTTTCATTTTTTATTTGAAAATTCTAAATTTAGTTTAAAAATTCTAAAATTCTTAATTTAGTTGACCAGTAGAGTTATGCATAACTGATCATTGTAAGTCCACTATACTGTAAACTATGCCACTGACAGCCACAGCCACATGATTGTTGGACTTCTGAAATGAACATACTGGGGCAGATGAAAATGTACCTGTATTTATATGATTCAATTTGTATTTAATTGCTTCATTTAATGTATTAATATTAAAATATTTAATGTTTTTCTATTTCCTTCCCTTCTACATTTCTCTGAAGAAAACTTTATATTTGTTAAAAATGTATTTTCTAACAATCTATATAATAACAATATAAACATTTTTATAGCGTCTTGCAGTTCACAAAACACTTTTATCGCATTATTTCCTTTGATTCTTGATAAGCCGTAAGGTAGGGAGGATGCTTTTTCATGTGAGAAAAGAGAGGCTAAAATAAATGAAAAACAGTATTTGTTCAGGATGATTTAATTGTTAATTTTCTTTAAAGCAGAAATTTCTCTTGAGGATTTATCCATCCCTGTGATTCCGTGTTTTAACAGATATCACTGTGGATTGGGGTAATTTTATGGGTGTTCATGTTAAGATCAGAAAATCTAAACACAATTTTATTTTGTTTGTATTTTGCCATGCAGCAAAACATGTATGTTTCAGAATCTAAAATATCGTATTACTTAATAGTGGTATTTTTTGTCATTACTTTAGAGCTTTAAAAACAATTGATGAATTGGCCTTCAAGATAGACCTAAATAGCACATCACATGTGAATATTGCAACTCGGAACTTGGCTCTCGGCGTATCATCCCTGTTACCAGGGACAAATGGAATTTCAAATTTTAGCATTGGTCTTCCAAGCAATAATGAATCGTATTTCCAGGTAATGAGCCAGTGGTTTCTTTCATTTTAATTAATTACTTAGACATATGAAAACTTGCTGATCACTTAGCAGTTGCTGCTTCCAAGAGGTCTTGGTCTATGAAGTGGCAAAGTCTGAATGTTGGCTAAGTTTAACTAGAGCAGTAGCCATAAAGTATTGTGGGAGCTCAGAGTGGGTATACTTTCATAATCTGGGTGACAGGGGTGGTCAGCTTACCTTCTACAAGAGGGGTTACTGGAGCTAAGCATGAGTAGGGGCCACCATACTTTGGGGTGAGCATCAGTTCAGTTAGAGGAAAGAGTTTTAAGGGCCCCAAGGTGAAAAGAAGCATGGTGCATTCTCTTTGCCAGTGGTTCTCAAACTGAACATTAGAATTTTCTGGAGGAGGCTGGGCGTGGTCTCTCAAGCCTGTAATCCCAGCACTTTGGGAGGCCGAGGTGGGTGGATCACTTGAGGTCAGGAGTTCGAGACCAGGCTGGCCAACATGGTAAACCCTGTTTCTACTAAAAATACAAAAAAAAAGTTAGCCAGGCATGGTGGTGCAGGCCTATAATCCCAGCTATTCGGGAGGCTGAGGCACGAGAATTGCTTGAACCTGGGAGGCAGAGGTTGCAGTGAGCCGGAATAATGCCACTTCCCTCCAGCCTGGGTGACAGAGCAAGACTCTGTCTCAATAGAAAAAGGAAAAAAATAATAATCTTCTGGAGGACTGGAGGACTTGTTAAAACAGATTTCTGGGACCTACTCCAGGAGTTTCTGATTTAGTAGATCCTGGGTAGGCCCACCAAATTTGCACTTTTAGCAAGTTCCTTAGACATTGCTGGTCTAAGGATCATACTTTGAGAACCCGTGATGTAGAAGTCTGGGATAGCAGGTGACAGTACGGCTGGACACATAAGCTGGGGCTGGATTAATGGAGAACCTTTTCAGCATGTTCAAGCGACACATAAGCAAAGAGTTTTCAAGTTCCTACTACATGCCAGGCACTATTAGCCACCAGAGCAAACAAAATGAATGAAGCATTGCCCTTGACCTGGGAGAGTATAGTATGTGAAGCACAATATATCTTTTAACTGTGGAGATAGAACAAACTGAAAATATAAAAAGCCTGAAATCAGGATACAGGCAAGACCTTTTTTCTCCATTAGACTAGGGGCTCTTTTGGGTAATTCTCTTTCACATTTTAAGAGTAAAACTCAGTCAACCTCAGTCTCATTCCAAGACAATTTGCAAGAAAGCATTCTTTAGCCTTGAGCTATGGTTTCAGGAAAAATGCTATCTGAGAGTGTTCATAAAATTTTAATGCAGTCTGAAATCAACAAGTTAACTTCAGTCTCTTTCTCTTTCTCTCCCCCTTGCCCCTTCCTCCCATAGTTATTATCTTTCACTACGTGTTTTGAGAAAATCTCAAAATCTGCTGCTGGTAAATCTAATTTTTATACTTGAAAATGTTGACTGATTTATAGATTTCTTCCTATGTCTTAATTAAAATCAATGCATTTTCTCCTTTGACACACATGTAAAACCCAAATGAGATCTACAGCTCTGTCTGTAGGGGTTTATCCAGGAGTTGCAGTGACTACTGTAGATACAAAGGGAAGTCCTGGTACTGGATAATTTAAACTTGCAATTGTTCACTCGCCTAACTATGCATGTGGAATAAAGTTATTACCATTTAATTATGATTACTCGACCAATATATCTGTGTGTGTGTGACAGATGGATTTTGAGAGTGGACAAGTGGATCCACTGGCGTCTGTAATTTTGCCTCCAAACTTACTTGAGAATTTAAGTCAAGAAGATTCTGTATTAGTTAGAAGAGCACAGTTTACTTTCTTCAACAAAACTGGACTTTTCCAGGTAAGTACATTCATTAAATTATTATTTTTTAATTGCAAATGAAGTTTCTTTGCTCAGAGGAAAAAAACAAAACTTTAGATTCCTTTGAAATATATCAGAAAGTTTAGAAAAATTCACTGCATTTTCAAAAATGAAAATTTTTAATATAATTGTTTATTTCATTTCAGATAATATGCTAATTAACAAGTTGTGTGCACTTCAATTTTTAAAATAATTCAAGTATTAGGCTAAGGCTTGCATTAAAAAATTAGAAATTGAATTAGTGAAGAAATGACCGTTTATTATTACTTTTATTAAATATTTTATGCTCTCCAATCATTTAGGCCTTTAGAGTTAAAGAAATTGCGCACCAAAGGAAAGGGTTTTTTTTTTTCCTTTAATTTAGCAGTAAGCACTGTTTACATAATGAGCAGCATTCTTGGCTTTAATCAGTTTTCCCATTAGTATTTCAAGTGACCTTTGGTCTTTACACATCCGCAGAGTAGGATGGCATTGTGCTAAGCACATATTATCATTTTTATTGGCATCATTTCTAGATTCTAGAAGGCCCACTGCCAGCAAACACTGGTGACCTCTGTTTGCCTTTACAAGTACAACCTAATTGAGAGCAGGTTTGCTGGGCCCTTTTTAAAAAATAAAACTTATCTATTAAATTCAAGATATCATTGCATATTGAACAATGTGACTTATATAAGAGAAAATAGCAAGTTTCAAGGTCAGAGAATTGTTTCTAATAGATCTGCCTTTATATGTCATGTGTAAAGGAACAGCCAAGTAGAGATATAGTCAAGGAAAAATAATACCGTGGAATCCTTGACAGTAGTTAATTCCAAAATTTAAAAATTTTATCAACAAATGTTTTAGGAACCAGCTCTATACAAATTTGGTGATTTATATGAATGCAATTTATGTATTTTGTATAAAACGTGTAATTTATCCTGAAAGATTTAATAGCTATAAACATGTACAACTGCAGTTTTAAAAATTATGGTAATTTGAAGTGTATGACAATGTTACCTTAAAACCAATATAAAAATGCAGCAAAACATGTATGTATGTAGGTGCCACAAAATGTGAATGGTACAGAAAGGGGGTCCAGTGCAGGGGGAAGGTTTAGCCCTGCACTCTTAGATTTGCAAGCATCTGTCATTGTTTTGAGTCTTCTCCACATCATTGTTTCCTTCTCCTTTGGTATTTCTCTACCAAAGTTGTTATTAGGAAGCATATCTGGCCAGGCACAGTGGCTCGTGCCTGTAATCCTAGCACTTTGGGAGGCTGAGGAGGGAGGATTGCTTGAGACCAAGAGTTCAAGACCAATCAAGCCAACATAGTGAGACCTTTCTCTTTAAAAAAAAAAAAAAAGGAAGCATATGTTCAGTTTCTAAAGTTAATTTACAGGACGATGAAAAAACTTTAAAGGTTCTGTGGTGCTCCCCTATCATAGAGGGCAAGGTACAATGGTAATGGTGTTTTTTTGTGTTTTACTGAAAGGCTGGGTATCACCAGCTAATAGCTGAGTTTAATGATGACCACCACACAAAATTAACAACAAGCTATATTCTGGATGCTGAGTTTTATTTGGAATTTATCCTGTGATTATTCCAAAACAACTGATTTGTAAGCTATGATAAAAAGAGAAATTCAGGAGATTTGACAAGAAATATAAGGGAAAGAAAAAAATAGAGATGAACTTGCAGAATAGAATGCTTATTGGTCCAAACCATTTTATGGGACAGATTTGATTTCCTGACAGCCTTATTGTTTAAGTGAAATCCACAGATGCTGGCAAGTATACAATCAGAGAAGAAGGTAGAAGTCCTGGATGGGACTTGAATCCAGTATTACTTTTAGGTATAAGTTAGTAAACATGTCAGGCTGTTGGCATGGATGTGAAAGATGCCTTGCTTTTTATTTTTCACACCATATTTTCTTCATACTTCTCTGAAAGAAAACAACATCTATTTTCTAGAGTAGGGAAATGATCTAATTGTTTCACAGCTTTTTATGAGTTTATATTATTTATGAGTCTGCATTGTTTCAGATGTTAACTGGCTGACATCACTCACCACAATCAAGAATGTAGTTTTATGAACTCAGTCTTACAATATTGGCTCCCAACATTCCCTCAATGTATTTATTATAATAAGGGAAGTAGCAAACCGCCTTCAGGAAAGCCAGCAACTTGATGTGATAAACAGGATGTTCTAGAACTGAAGATCTTAAGTGTAAAAATTGCTGACAGTTTGCTTATTTTGGAGCACCAAAGTAAAATAAAAGTGTGTACTTCTGACTGATACACGCGATTTTTTTTTTCTTTAAAAGGATGTAGGACCCCAAAGAAAAACCTTAGTGAGTTATGTGATGGCGTGCAGTATTGGAAACATTACTATCCAGAATCTGAAGGATCCTGTTCAAATAAAAATCAAACATACAAGAACTCAGGTAAGAAAACGCTCCCAATAGCATTTGGACAGAGGTGGACTATTTAAGATACTAATGGGGTCTTTTTTTCTACATGCTAAAAAGTAACTGACCCTTTTTTATGGAGTAGGGCCCAGTTTTCCGTAAAAAGAGAACAACTGGTCAGGTAGTGCTTTAAAGTCACAGTAAATTGAAGCAGCTAGAGAGGTTAGTCTTATCTAGGACTCAATAATCAGAAAGAGAAGGGAAGTGAAGAGAAGGGCTTCTATTTTTCAGATACAACATATATTGCCTCAAATAAATTAGATGCAGATGTAGTTGCACAATTCTGCCAATAGAGGTTTTGGTTGTTTCTTTATTTTTCTGTGTATATTTGCAAAGATAACTGCAACTGGGAAAGCCAACAAAGAAACAGGGGAGGGTGGACTTATTTTTTGAGAGGTTAGCGTGGTTTAGTCTTTGCAAATGTTGCTTTTCTTGTTGCTTCATTACCCATGTCATCTGTTTGTTTGATAAAATTAGATGGAAGTTCTTATTGTCCCAGATGGCCCAAGAACAGGCTTTTCTCACTTTTCTAAAGGGCACTCATCATGATTCTGCCATTTATTAGATAGGCAGGAAGGCAGGCTGGAAACGAGTGTGCTGAGGATTGAAAGCCAAGTCACCTAAGATCTAGCCTCATTTGCCACGAACCATCTTAGACTTCTGTGTTCAACACTTTGGCCTCCTTTGTTTCAGGCCCTTCATTCATAAAGGAAGATTTTTAAAAATTGTGGAACATACATAATATAAATGTATCATCTTAATCATTTTTAAGTGTACAGTTCAATCGCATTAAGTGTGTTCACATTATTATGCAGCCATCACCACTATCCATCTCCCCAGTTGAAACTCTCCTCCCATTAAATACCCATTCCCTGTTCTCTCCTTTCAATAGCACCTGGCAACCACCGTCCTACTTTCTGTCTATTAATTTCAGTACTCTAAGTACCTCATATAAGTGGAAACATACAGTATTTGTCCTTTGTGACTGGCTTGTTTCATAGCACAGTGTCTTCAAGGTTTATCCGTGTTGTAGCATCTGTCAGAATTGACTTCCTTTTTAAGGCTGAAGAGTATTTCATTGTATGTATATACCAGATTTTGTTTGTCTATTCCTCCGTCAATAGACGCTTGGGTTGCTTCCACTTTTTGGCTCTTGTGAATAATGCTACTGTGAGCATGAGTCTACAGATATCTCATCAAGTCCTTGTTTTCAATTTGTCTATGTAAATACCCAGACCTAAAGGAGAATTTTGAAGATGATGTGAAATTGTAGTGTCAAGAGCTTTTCTAAATGCTAAGAATGAGAGTAGAATCAATATACTTAATGATGGGACATTTGTAGTAACCTACAGATAAATGAGTAGGTAGTATGATTCCTTGTGAGGTTAGAGTTGATTTTCACTTGAAGTCTCAATGGGAGAGAAGAAGATCCCCCTAAATTGCCTGACATTTTCAGGTTGAATTGGCATGTTAATACTAATCTATTTCTTTGTGAAACCCTTTGTGTTTTTATTCTTTTGCCATATTTAGATCATGGCATTTTAAACACAATTTCACATGTTTATTCTTATGTTAATATAGGAAGTGCATCATCCCATCTGTGCCTTCTGGGATCTGAACAAAAACAGTAAGTTTTAAAATATTGGTTGTCTTAATATAGATAACAACTGAATTTTAAACATTGTTAGACACCCCCATTTCCTTTAATTCCACCCCAAACCAGAGTGAGTCACAATGTAAGTGTAAATGGCAAATGAGCTGCAAAGTTAGTTTAGGTAGCTTGGGAAGTCAGTTCTAATTTCTGTAACTTTTTAGTCATTGCAAGAAGAAATAGGCAGACTTCACTGTGTTTTCTTTCATTTTTTCAGTTGAACAACCTCTTTGACATCAGTTATTTGTAAAATACAGCATACAATTTTATTGCTACTTTTGATGAAAGTAGACTTGCACTTAATCTCATTCTTCTAAGACACATTTGAGGAGATTATTTGATATGTGTAAGGCAGACAATTTAAAATCCAGCTTCCAGACCTCCAGTTATGAGGGAGGTGAGAAGCCGACTGAAGGACTGTAAATATAGAAATTGTTATAATGGACGTGTATTACTTGAAAGAGATGAACAGCCTGCAGAATTAGATTTGACAATCAAGAAAGGAAGGCAAAATTAAGGGATGAATCAATCAATAGGCATAAGGTGTTAAATCTCTTTGAAAGGAAGTACAAATAAAGAAGCTTCTTCTGTTTGTCCCCTTGTGAGGATTATTGTGGCCAGATTCATTCTAGTATCAATGCAGGCTGCTTTGCTGATGAAAATAGCCTGAAAAGGGCAAAAACTTCTTTTTTTGATAGTCCTTGTCACAGCAAGACAGGTGTTTTTGGTGGAGGCGTTTAGTTGGATAATTTTGAGAAGATCTTTACTCATTTACATAGTTAAAATTATCACTTTATATATTAAAATATTATTTAAATAAATGGATTGAATACACTGACAATATGCATTGTTCGTATTCCATTTTATACCATGAAAGTCAAATAAGGTGGGTTCAAGCCATTTACAATCAGTTATCACCATTCATGATTTTTGTATACGTAAATGGCACATTATAAGAAAGCAAACCTTCTTTGTTCTTATGTCTTCATGAAAATGTAGATTAACCCTCAGAAAAAAATCATTGGTTCATTAATATGTAATGTATTTGAAAAGGAGTGTTCTTTTTATGGAAGTTCATTTTAAAATATGTTAAAAATTAAACTTGAATCAAACATTTGTGGAACTCATGAGTTTGAACCCACTGATTAGATCACCTCTAACTGCCCACCCAGAGCTAACATTTGATGATTCTAGGAATCCAAATTATTCTAAGGATTGAAAGCTTTCATAATGGTATCCATTTTACAGATAAACTCTGTATGGCAGAAGAGACTGAGGCAAATTTCTCTGTAGAAGGTCTCATCCATTACAGAGAAGACACTGACCTGCTGTTTTCACACTGTTTGTTGATTCCTTCAACAGAAAGTTTTGGAGGATGGAACACGTCAGGATGTGTTGCACACAGAGATTCAGATGCAAGTGAGACAATCTGCCTGTGTAACCACTTCACACACTTTGGAGTTCTGATGGTAAGGGGGGAATTTCTAAGCTCATTTTGACATGCTATAACTTTGGATGGCATACTCCTTTTTTGTATGTATTTTTAGATTATGTATTTTGGGAATTATTTCCTGATAGTTTTCATCTGTACCATGAATCTTAATTCTTAATAAAGAATCTAATTAGCAAAGATCACATATTAAAAATATGTAAAAGTAATTATGGAAAAGAACTTTCTCCCTTTTTTTCCCTGTAGCATTAATAGTGATGATAAATAATCCCAGAAACAAGAAAATCCTCATGAAACTTTTTAATTAAGAGAGAAACAGAGTCAAAGAGATGGACAGGGAGACAAGTGGGTGGAGGGAGAGAAAGTTAAAGAAGAAATGTTGGGTGTTACTAACATGGAAGGGAATTGTGAATAGTGTGATCAAAAAATTTTTCCTTACGTTGTCACTCACTCAATATATTTGAACGTTACTTTGTACCTGGTACTGCACCGAGTGATCTCCCTCCTAGAGGTTGCCGTTTGTTAGGACAGACTGGTGACTAGGGTTAGAATGGAGACTTCAGAGCTGCAAGAGAGATGATGGTTATGATGTTTCTGTCACTCTTAGGCCTCTATATCATTCTTTCCTTCCTTCTTCCATGCCCCTGTTTTATCTTATTAGCCAGCTTGCCAAACAGTTTTAAACAAAATTAGATTGCATCAGTGTGTTTTTCTTATCCCACCAAATTTTAAGACGCACCACACATCCAGCGACTTTGAACTCATCCATAGATTTAAACCTTTCCCTTTTATCCAGTATACCTGTGATTTTGCAAACACTTTTCTGGTCTCCAAGGTACGCTCTGGGTTGTAGCACAGCCTTTGTTTCTGTTTGGTTTTCATAAAGGGACCAAACCACATTTGTTTTTTAATAGAAGTTAGGAGTAATGTGAGCTGAGGCAATAAAGCTTTTCAAATTAGAATCACAGACGTCAGGTTTTGTTTATTCCCGCCTTTAGATCTTGCACCCTTCTTCCTGTGGGGACTGGGAGGAAGCCGTGAGGATCTGTGGGATGTAGTATTTGGCTCACGAATCTACTCAGCCTATGTAAATGGCCATTGTCATATGGCAACCCTGCAAGTTGTAATTTTCCTGACAATCAAGTACATAAATGCTCTGTGGAGTAAGAACAAGTCATTTAAAAAGGTGATAAATCATAGAAGACACCTTTTTAACTATCTAAAATACAAATATTTTGCTTTTGCTGCCAAAGCGTGAAAATGAACAATTAACTCTTGCATGTTTTCCTTAAGTAATTATAAAAGAAAATGCAGTTTCCTTCCATGTTCTCTTTTTTGCAAAAGTGATAGCAGGCATTCTTTCAAAGAACACTTATTTTTCATGATTACTCATTCAGGTATGTAAGCTTTAGCTTAATTCATTTAAATATTTCAACTATGTGCATGTTGTAAGTCTAATATTAAATAAATAGATAACAGTAACAAAATTTACTCTTCAGAGATGATTTATATGCAGCCAGAGTTTGCCTGCCCACGACTTCATATGGCCAGTTCCTTCATATATTGTCTAAATTTTATTATCAGTTTGTAATTATGTATTTTTTTTTCTGCTGCTATCTGATTGAATGGTATTTTATGTGTATGTATATATGTAAAGATAAGCATCATTCATGCTATCTTTCCATTTTCTACCTTGTCTGTTTTTGTAATATTAAAAGTTGCTGGTAGAAAATCTTTTCAGAGTGTATCCTTTTTGGTGATGTTCTCTTATCTTTTCAGTCTTTCCAGACCACCAAGATTTTGTTAAGAGTTTTTCTTGACTTAGAAACTCTTTATTCACTGGTATAAGATATTCCCAGAGTCTGCATCGTCCCATGACACATTCACCAATTCACCATATGAGATGCTAAAGCAATGCACCTCATACCTATAATTATATCTTCTGGTCTACAAATATTTTAAGAATTTAATGTCTTCTGCTACATTTCTTTGTACTAAAACTGGCTTTCGTGAAGATTAGCACACTTTCATATTGGCTATATCATAAAAGTTTTCATATTTTCATTCTCTAAAGAACAAAACAACACAAAATTGTGTATAAATCTGTAAACAAATCAGTAAACAGCCTTATTTAGTTTCTATTTGAAATTCTGGATTTAATTGTGATTTGCAAGTCATAGGTTTTTCAAGAATTTGTGACACATCACTCTCAAAACCGTGATTCATCTCTCTGGGCTGATGAATCATTGGTTGAGGTAGCCTATCTGTGAGTCAAGTGGCACCAACTCAAACCCCATCTCATGTACCCTGGGTGCCCCGTGTTCTCCCAGTGTTTTAAGGGATTCCCGGGGTAAGAAGATAGGGGAAGCCCCCTCAGACTCTGAGCCTCTGCTTCTGCTGAATTCCATCACTTTGTGCATTTCTTGATGTTGCAGAGATACTGTACCTGTTCTTTACTGCATCAGTGAAACCTGAAACTAACCCACATTTCTTTATCACACACACACACACACGCACAACTTACTCAAGACCTGTGTGTGAGTAGCAGATTTTATTGGCATTTTGGTGACAATTAAAGACAATTTACATATACAAGGAAAAATCATAAACATTTTCTCCATAATTTAAAACCTAAAAGTTTACACTAGATATTTAATACATCCCTTCTCGAAGAACACTTCATTTTTGAACATCTACATAATGGAGGTAACTTTCTCCTCCAACCAGGATTGAGTGATTGGTCTTACCTCAAGATTTATTCCTATCCCAATCCCCCATTTAAGGAGGAAAAGAAAGATTTTTCTACCAAGTCCAGACTTTGTAAGTCTCCCTTAGCACATTGAAATTAACACTTTATATTAATACACTGGAAAGTATTTACTTCTTTCCACTCCACAACAGCCCTGAATAATTAATTGTATCCTTTCGGTACTATAGGAATAAAAAAGTCTATGACCCCCAAAAGTCTTAGTGGCATCTCAATTATGAAAATAAAGACTGTCCCACCTCATACATACCAAGCATTGAAATGACCAGGGTTAGGAGCCTCCACACCACCCTTAGAGCTTGGCAGTCACAGCACCAGCACCAGCCTCTGGCTGAACTCCTTGCTACCTGGCAAGGAACCTAAAGGCTTGAGGGTTTGGCCATATAGACTACTGTGGTCTCCATTTGAACTGGTGCCCCCAGCCCTGCAACTGTTAGGAATGGGCCTGATGGTTTATTATGCAAGGCAACCATCTCCTCTCCAGTTTCTGTTGAGGGTCCTGGTGGTTTTGATCTTCAGGTTATACTGGAGTGCAGAAAGCTTGGGAAAGAAGGTAATGATGAAAAACAATGTGTAACGACTTTCAGAAGTAATGCTGCATTTTTTTCTTTTATTTATTGATTGAAAATAATATAATAAATGGAAATTTTAATATTGATTTACGCTGTTGGTTTTAGCCCCTGAGAGTAAGCTGCTCTAATGTTAACAGTGAACTTTCTAGTGAAACAGAACGATTCTCATGAGAAGAGAGATTCTTACAGCTGCTTCCCATGTTTTATGTAGGACCTTCCAAGAAGTGCCTCACAGTTAGATGCAAGAAACACTAAAGTCCTCACTTTCATCAGCTATATTGGGTGTGGAATATCTGCTATTTTTTCAGCAGCAACTCTCCTGACATATGTTGCTTTTGAGTAAGTATATTTTTAATCTGCCAAACCCATTGCTAACTGTTCCAAATGTGAATAAGAAAATTGCCTCGGCTTTGAAAAACATTTATACACTGTAGGGTGGTTCAACGTTAATGTTCATGTTTCTCATAAAATATATTATGCAACATGAATTTTCCAGCTATAGAATTTTAATTTATAATTGCTGTATTTCTATTTATAAAATGCATTCAAATCTGTTAGAAATGGTTAACATTTAAGTAAGTAAAAATTATATAAGGTGCTTTCTGTATTGTAAAACATGAAAATGTTTGTTTTATAATCTTATAAAATTAGTCCTGAAACAATTTTTTTAAGATCCCTAACTCATTAAAAATCAAAAAGGTTCAAATAATTTAGGGAAATTATTTTTTAAGAAAAATGTCATTCTTACAACTCTAGAATTTTTCCTGTATTAAAAAAAATTCTGTTGAAACCCAACTGGGAATTGTATAAACAATTGGAAATAATTTTGAAGTAAATTAATATTTTTAAAGTCTTTATAACTTGCCAAATACTCATAAATATCCTTAGCCCCTCCTTTTAGCAGAACCACATCAGAAAGGTGGTGCTACCTATCTTATTGCAGGGTTGTAGAAGATATGAATTTATACAGGCCTGTACTTAAAAGATTGATATACAGTATTAGTTCTCTCATAGATTCCTTTTTTCATCTTTTAGGAAATTGCGAAGGGATTATCCCTCCAAAATCTTGATGAACCTGAGCACAGCCCTGCTGTTCCTGAATCTCCTCTTCCTCCTAGATGGCTGGATCACCTCCTTCAATGTGGATGGATTTTGCATTGCTGTTGCAGTCCTGTTGCATTTCTTCCTTCTGGCAACCTTTACCTGGATGGGGCTAGAAGCAATTCACATGTACATTGCTCTAGTTAAAGTATTTAACACTTACATTCGCCGATACATTCTAAAATTCTGCATCATTGGCTGGGGTAAGCCTCTTAAAATTTTTTTGGTTTTGTTTTTCCCTCATGAAAATTGCCAGATTCTCATAGGAAAAAATCTTATTTAAAAAAAAATAGTACCATTAAGAGGAACCTCAAAATTGTGAATGGCATGGATTAGATATACATAGCCTAAGAAAGGGACATCTTCACAACTTTATTTTTTAAAACTCATCAACAGCACTCACTATATACAGGAGTAAAGGAAAAGCCCTCACTCCCTGAGTCACCACAAACTTATTTCCTGAGCCCAGAGCCAGCCCACCCAAGTCTGAAGAAGCAGCTGGCAGACAGTGGTGTCTTTTCCATGATGCTTTAAAATACAAAGGCCAGCTCAGACGGCTAGTTACACTCATCCCCAGACACATGCCTATGTCTTGGAAACCAGAGAAAGAATGTTATTCTTGTGTGCGCAACCAGAATACTTATAGGATTATTGCCTTGAACTTTTTGTAATAACATGAGTCCTCAGTCAGACATAGGTGGTTGTATTAACTTGTTTGAGATCTTCTGTTGTGCTCCCTTGTTTTTCAGGTTTCATATTGAGCCAGGCATTTTAGAGCTTTCTCACAGATCTGTTTCAGATGGAAATATAAAAGTGAGAGATATTTTCAAGACCTTCAAAACCACTTCAGGAGGCAATAAGCACACTCTTCAGAGACCTGGGATGCCTGCCATAGCATTTCCCCACTGAAATATACATGGAAATACTTTATTCAATCTCTGGAGAGAGAAGGCTACAAAGACTTTATAGCCCCCTTGCTTTTCCTTACTTTTTCTAAAGAGTTTTCTTTATATAAAAGGAGGCAATATAGGCTGTAATGACCTTGTCTGCCTAAACTCTGCCAGTCTAACAAGGCTTCATTAATGAAACCACATTCACTAGTGCTAGATTTGATACAAATCAGGTTTAGTTTTCCAATGAGTCCCACTAAGCAAACAGAATTTTATTTAAATATCTATCATTTAAGAGTAGGTTTGGATTGTTGCCAGTTAGAGTTGGACATTGAACCCCAAGGAGGGGATTTTGTTGTTAACCAAGTTGCCATTTCTAAGAAGTTTGAATCCGGGATATGGAATGTTGGCTTGCTTGCATTTCTCTTCTTTTCATTTCTTTTCTTTACATTTCATTAGCAGTCTTATGAAGCAGTTTCAGATGCTTCAAAAGAGTTCGTGTCATGGTGTTTTTGTAACAGGTTTGCCTGCCTTAGTGGTGTCAATTGTTCTAGCGAGCAGAAACAAAAATGAAGTCTATGGAAAAGAAAGTTATGGGAAAGAAAAAGGTGATGAATTGTAAGTAATAACTTTTTGTGATGAGTAGATATCCTTTGTTTCCTGAAGTTTAGCATTAATTTCCATGCCAATAGCAAGGCTTTCATTTTAAAAGGTTGATGTTTATTCGCATGACTGCCAAAGTCTCTGCTACACCACAGATTCAGTTGAATGCCCTGAAATGTTTGAGACACTTTTTCATATTAATATTGTACTCTGTCATATGGAGGAATTGAGAAAATGCCTAAGACAGTTTTTTAGCCTCAGAAGACCCATTCTATTTCAGAAGATTTCATAACACTCTCACCTCCTCAAACCCACCCACATCTTCAAGAGAGTTAAATAGCAGTATCAGACAGAGAGTGAATGATTCATTGCCAATGGGAGTGTTATGTAGAAATTTAGAGAATGGAGAAATCAGCAAGTTCTTAAACAATTTCGAAAGTTCTCTTCAGATTGTGAGATCATTGAGATTAAGGGTTTTATGTTGTTCAGTTTGGGCAGTTACTGATCTCATATTTTATTAATCCACCATGGGTACTCAATAAATATATGTTGATTGAAAAAATTACTGAATGAATAAAGAGGCTATTTCTGAAATGGGACCCATGATGCCACATATCTATGCATATCTCATGGATGGATAACATTTACATTGGCTGGGCTCAGTGGCTTACACCTATAATCCCAGGGCTTTAGGAGGCCGAGCTGGGTATATCACCTGAGGTCAGAAGTTTGAGACCAGCCTGGCCAACATGGCGAAACTCTATCTGTATTAAAAATACAAAAATTAGCTGGGCATGGTGGTGTGCAAGTATAATCCCAGCTACTACTCGGGAGGCTGAGGCAGGAGAATCATTTGAATCCGGGAGGCAGAAGTTGCAGTGAGCCAAGATCGCGCCATACACTCCAGCCTGGGCAACAGAGTGAGACTCCATCTAAAAAAAAAAAAAAAAAAAAAACCCACTTACATCCAATCGCTTATCCAATCTCTGTCCCATTTCTTCACAGTCTTCCCTTCTCTTATATTGGTAAAGTGGCACTCAAAAGACCCCACAAGAACTAGGGAAAAATAATGGGGCTAGGTCAGGAATTCCAGAATTTTAGAAGAACTTCTATGTGTAAAAGAAATGTTAGTTCTAGGGACAAGCAATATTATTCCAGGGACATTTATAACAACATACATTAAAAGTAGAAATCAATAAATAATTTCTAAATAAGAGAATTTTAGAAATGTGTTCATCAACTCATACAGAACTTTAAAGTACCATTTAGTAAACTGCTATACCATAAGGAAATTTCATTTATTGATAATTTACTGTATGCCAGAATCACGCTAGTTTCTAGAATTCAAAGATGCGCAGGACAGCTTTTGCCTTTGTGGAGGTTATGTTCCAACATGGAAGATATGGCCCAGAATAATAACAGTTTGTGCTAGAATTTCAAGATGAATTTAATTGCTTTAAATCATTTATTCAATTTTTGAGGTGTCTTAAGAATTTCCATAGCATTGATTAGGCACGAGGACATCTACAAATTATATTATTTGACAACTTTGCATATAGTACAGTTTAAAAATTTTTTTCATCTACTATCCAATCTGTATATTCTAAGTATCAAGTATCTTCTCCATCTCACTGGGATATTTTGTAATCATTGTAAGCTACGTAATTGTGCATGACAAGCATCTGTATATTAATCAATTATAATAAGGTCTTGCCTCATCTACAGCAATGATATTAGTAGTAATTATTTTACCACAGTAACAAACTCACAACTAGTTGTGACTTAAGTGAGTAGGAGTTTAGTCTTTGCACATGACAAGAAACATGGTAGTGGCAATCACTGGCATTGATTTCGTGGCTAAAAATGTCAGGGCCAACAATTCTGCAGCAGGCTTGACCTCTCTGTCATTGGACAGAAGATGCTGGCTGCAGCTCCACAGGTCACTTGCACGTTTGAAGCAGGAAGAAGGAATAAGGGCCTTGCCAGTTGAGTCTACCAGTAATAGCTCTCCCAAAAATCCTTCGGCAGACTTCTACTTCCATATCACTTTATAAAACGATGTCATACAGCCACTCCTTAAATACAAAGGAGACCAAAATTAGTTTTTAAATTTCCCATTCTCAGTGTACAGGCACCCGAAAGAAAAGGAGGTTAGACATGGCTTGGAGCGAGTCAACCAAGAGTGTTTTCATATCAACTCAGAATTCAGGAAGCAACCTTGTCTTCTTTGTAATATTGGCTTACCTAGATATTAAGACGATGGCCATCCAAAAACAAATGAACAAAAGACCTATGACGAGATTGAAGAAGAAACTGAGGTCCAAGGAAGTAAAGTGGCTTTCTAAAGACATTTGAGAGGAAAATCTGCAGTAGCCCAAACTAAGCTGAGAAAAGTCTTAGGTAAACAGAACATGGTAATACATCTTTTTTTCTTTCTCATTTCTTCTTTTTTAAGCTGTTGGATTCAAGATCCAGTCATATTTTATGTGACCTGTGCTGGGTATTTTGGAGTCATGTTTTTTCTGAACATTGCCATGTTCATTGTGGTAATGGTGCAGATCTGTGGGAGGAATGGCAAGAGAAGCAACCGGACCCTGAGAGAAGAAGTGTTAAGGAACCTGCGCAGTGTGGTTAGCTTGACCTTTCTGTTGGGCATGACATGGGGTTTTGCATTCTTTGCCTGGGGACCCTTAAATATCCCCTTCATGTACCTCTTCTCCATCTTCAATTCATTACAAGGTAAGATAAATTGTACATGAATAGTCTCTGCTTTCTAATTTTGGCTTTTTGCAAGCAGCTTCACTTTTGGACAGATGCCGTGTTAAGTTTCTGTGTCGCTATTTCAAGTGCTGAATATAGTTCCATGTGCAGTGTGGTCACTTGTTAAAAGGGTCTTGAATAGATAAATGAGATAGAATGTTAGTTTTGCCTTTTTATCAGTGATATATCCCAAGCACCTAGAACACTGTACCTGGCAGATAGTAGGTACTCCATAAATGCTTATTATTTCATGAGTGAATATGGAACAAGGGAAGTATCTAGCTGAGAACCGAATGGGGAGTTTAAAGGGATGCAAAGACAAGTTACCTTCTTCACAGTTTTGCTGAATGTTGGTGCTCTTCATAGATCCTGTCCCCTGTAGTTTTACCATTGATGCCAGAAGAATTTTTAGAGTCTGTGTAAGAACAGTAGCAGTTCGCCTTGATTTTTTGGCTCCTTTGATTTCAGAATAAATACCAACACTCTAGTTCAGAAACTTTTATCTTTTTATGAGATATATTGAACTTTTCACAGTTAGTTCAACAATTGAACGAACATTTGTCAGTGGTCTGCTTTGCATAAAAATACCAGGCTTCCTTCAAAGAGCTTGCAGTCATACATCTTAATCTATAATACATACCATAGTATACTCTATAATAAATTTAACTTTTAAGCTTAAGTGAATATAAATTGTCTTTTTAGATCATTAAATGGCATTCTTTAAGATTTTGAATATACCCTGTACTGTTGATGAAACACCTTAATGTGCAGAAGCACCATGAGGCCAACACTTCAAAAGAAATTAGAATGCTTGGAATGTTTCTGAGTAGAGCAGTGCAAATGGCTTAACTGAAGCTATTGGTCTTGCAGTTGTAGATGTCTGGGGAAGAAATTGCTGAATATATCTGAGCTGGGGTGGAAAGCAGATTTGTATTACTCACCAAATGAGGTGCCAAGGTGGGTACTCCCTGCAGGTGTGTTTTAAGAAAGCCTGTACTTATCTGCAGGGGAGAGTTGGTTACTGCTTATCTTCCATGCTCTTCCACTAGCTTGTGAAGTGCAAAAAAAAATTATCGCATGGTACGTGCTTAATGATTGGTAAACTAATGGATTGTTAGATGGAGAAAGAGGCTTTGGGGATGGCCTAATCCAATCTGAGATGCCTCTGGCATAAATATGTATTAACTAGTTCAGCAAATTTTATTCAGGTTCATTGTCTTGTAACAAAGGAAATATGTAGGCTCTTTGTCTTTAGTTCATAGAATAATAAGCCTCAAGTGCAACTCCAAAAAATTGGAAAATGAGTATGTAGCATATAAATACATCTTTATTGGGATCTAGCTTTATAAAGTGAGTATTCCTCTATTTAATCTCTTCTATAATATAAAACATAAAAGTGCCTAAATAAATATTGACAAAAGTATCCACTAACATTAGAAATTCCATGGTTTTATATTTCAGGATTATACATAAAAGGCACATTGATCTGCCAGCCCAGCCTTGGTTTTGCTTTTAGAATTTCCTGGCAGTTTCAGTAACCTTCAACAGCTACAGTTGTCTGTTCAGCTCTGTTTCCATTAATGAGAATTGGGATGTTTTATTTTTCCCAGCATGGGTCCCCTGTCAGGAGGGAAAAATGTTGTAAACCATCATCAACTCAGTGTTCTTCATAAATCACTGACTTTTAAAACTAATTTTAAATCATATAAATTCAGAACAGATTTCAGCACATTTAATTATATTAAAACACCTCCCAAAAAGAAAATTTAAATTAAAAGGCAGTGATACAGAGCACATGAGTCTACCAACAATTGCTTGCTGCCCAGGCTTGTGCCAAAACTTAGGATGCTATGGAAATATACTTAATGGTTTTTATTGTTGAGTCATTTTCAGAACCTTCCAAGAGAGGCTTTGTTGTTAGCAGTCTATGCTTTGTTAAAAGAAGCATGTAGAATTTAGACAGCTTAAAGAAATGATTCAGTGAATGCAAAATGAACTCAGGTAGTAAGGAGGCAAACTACATTATATCTAATTTTTTCTCTTTTTGATATTTGTCATTCCAGCAAAAATCATTATGTGGTCCCTCTGCCTCATGGAATTTATATTCTAGTAGGGGAGACAGGTTAATTAAATATATTGCTCTATAAAAATTACCTTGTGACGTTGAGAATGTGTTACAAAAAAACATGATATCTAAGCTGAAATCAGGAGGATCAATAGGAATTAACTAGGTGAAAGATGGGAGTAAGAGTAGGAAGAATAGTATTTGAGATAGTGGGCATTTCATGTGCAAAAAATTTGCTATAGTTGATTATTACAGTGCGTATTCAAGGTATTAAAAGAAAACTCATATATCCTGAGAATAACAAAAGTGCAGGATAGTGACAAAGCAGAGAGGCACAACAGAGAGGCAAGGACTAGACCAGAAGGCTCTGTATTTCAATCTTTATAAACACAATAGGAAGTCTTTGAAAGCTAGAGTGACATGTGGAGTGACATGATTGGATGTGCACTTTGTAAAGATAAAGCTGGACATGATGTGGTGAATGGATTAGAGCTGCCCAGTAGTGTCTGTAGGGAGAGCAGGTAGGAGGAGACTCTCACAGCGTTTGGGGAAAAGCTGGTCCAGTATTTTAGACTGTGGTGGGGATGGGAGAGCTAGAGAGATGCACACAGAACCAAGGGAAATTTAAGAAGCATGCTGCTACAAAATACTCATCATTGATTTGCTCATTAAACTCTTACTTTTCTAGAATGATTAGAGTAAGGAGTCTTCTTGTTAATACAATATTATAGTTAATGGATGCCTATCATTATAATATTTAACAATGGCTAAAGCTTTAGAATGCGAGCAACATCCTAAAAGCTAAAACTATGCTAAACATATTTTAGTCCATCTTAGATTCAGCTTGCAGGGGAACACCTTAAAATCATCAGGGTCACCATGTAATGTTATGGAGGCGGGATGTGTGGGAGCATGTGTTTGAGCTGGGTCTGCTGTGGTGTCAGGGCATGTATCAGTTCGTTTTCACACTGCTGATAAACATATACCTGAGACTGGGCAATTTTCAAAACAAAGAGCTTTAATTGGACTTACAGTTCCATGTGGCTGGGGAAGCCTCACAATCATGGCAGGAAGCAAGGAGGAGCAAATCACATCCTATGTAGATGGTGGTAGGCAAAGAGAGAGTTTGTGCAGAAAAACTCCAATTTTTAAACGCATTAGATCTTGTGAGATTCATTTACTATCACGAGAACAGCCCAGGAAAGACTTGCCCCCATAATTCAATCACCTCCCACTGGGTTCCTCCCATGATGCATGGGAATTGTGGGAGTTACAATTCAAGATGAGATTTGGGTGGGAACACAGCCAAACCATATTATTCCACCCCTGGCCCCTCCCAGATCTCATGTCCTCACATTTCAAAACCAGTCATGCCTTCCCAACAGTCCCCCAAAGTCTTAACTCATTTCAGCATTAACTCAAAGTCCACAGTCCTACATCTTGTCTGAGACAAGGCAAGTCCTTTCCACCTATGAGCCTGAAAAATCAAAAGCAAGTTAATTACTTCCTAGATACAATGGGGGGTACAGGCATTGAGTAAATACTGCTGTTCCAATGGCAGAAATTGGCCAAAATAAAGGGGCTACAGGCCCAATGCAAGTCCGAAATCCAGCAGGGCAGTCAAATCTTAAGGTTCCAAAATCATCTCCTTCGACTCCATATCTCACATCTGGGTCACACTGATGCAAGAGGTGGGTTTCCATGGTCTTGGGCAGCTCCATCCTTGTGGCTTTGCAGGGTATAGCCTCCCTCACAGCTGCTTTCACAGGCTGACATTGAGTGTCTGTGACTTTTCCAGGCACACAGTGCAAGCTGTTGGTGGATCTACCATTCTGGGATCTGGAAGATGGTGGCCCTCTTCTCACAGCTCCACTAGGTGGCACCCTAGTAGGGACTCTGTGTGGGGCCCAGACCCCACATTTCCCTCTGTACTGCCCTAGCAGAGGTTCTCCATGAGGGCCTCACCTCTGCAGCAAACTTTTGCCTGGGTATCCAAGTGTTTCATCCTCTGAAATATAGGCAGAGGTTCCCAAACCTCAATTCTTGACTTCTGTGCACCCACAGGCTCAACACCACATGGAAGCTGCCAAGGCTTGGGGCTTCCACCCTCTGAAGCAACAGCCTGAGCTGTACCTTGGACTCTTTTAGTGGCGGCTGGATCAGCTGGGACACAGGTCACCAAGTCCCTAGACTGTACACAGCATGGGGAGCCTGAGCCTGGCCCACAAAACCACTTTTTCCTCCTAGGCCTCCAGGCCTGTGATGGGAAGGGCTGCTGCAAAGATCTCTGACATGATCTGGAGACATTTTCACCATTGTCTTGATGTTTAACATTTGACTACTCATTACTTATGCAAATTTCTGCAGCTGGCTTGAATTTCACCTCAGAAAATGGCATTATATTTTCTATAGCATTGTCAGGCTGCAAATTTTCCAAACTTTTATGCTCTGTTTCCCTTTTGAAACTGAATGGTTTTAACAGCACTCAGGTCACCTGTTGAATGTTTTGCTGCTTAGAAATTTCTTCTGCCAGATACCCTAAATCATCTCTCTCAAGTTCAAAGTTCCAGAAATCTCTAGGGCGGGAGCAAAATGCCACCAGACTCTTTGCTAAAACACAACAAGAGTCACCTTTGCCCCAGTTCTCAACAAGTTCCTCATCTCCATCTGAGACCACCTCAGCCTCGACCTTATTGTCCATATCACTATCAACATTTTGTCAAAGCCATTAAGTAAGTCTCTAGGAAGTTTCAAACTTTCCCACATTTTCCTGTCTTCTTCTGAGCCCTCCAAACTGTTCCAACCTCTGCCTGTTACCCGGTTCCAAAGTTGCTTCCACATTTTTGGGTATCTTTTCAGCAGCACCATACCTCTGGTACCAATTTACTGTATTAGTCGGTTTTCACACTGTTGATAAACACATACCCAAAAGTGGGCCATTTATAAAAGAAAGAGGTTTAATTGCACTTAGAGTTCCATGTGACTGGGAAGCCTCACAATCAGGGCAGAGGGCAAGAAGGAACAAGTGACATCTTATGTGGATGGCAGCAGGCAACGAGAGAGCTTGTAAAGAAAAACTCCCATTTTTAAAATCATCAGGTCTTGTGAGACTCATTCACTACCACGAGAACAGCCCAGGGAAAACCTGCGCCTATAATTCAGTCACCTCCTACTGGGTTCCTCCCATGATGTGTGAGAATTGTGGGAGTTACAGTTCAAGATGAGATTTGGGTGGGGACACAGCCAAACCATATCAGGCCATATACGTCAAAGGAATGACTTTTGATAGATTTCTTGTCACATTTGTTTATTTCTTGAAAACTTTGGCTCAAGCATGTTAAAAACTCCATTTAATCTTTCAGGATTTTTGGAAATATATGAAGGGGTATGTGTTTATAAACACATATACATGTGTAATTATATGGGTACTCAAATAAATTTGAAGAGTCTATATATAAAATTTTATATATGCTTTATTTTTATTTTTTATTTGTATGTTTTATATTTTTATTTATAGCATGTATTTTTATTTTTATATACACTTATAATTGTATAATTTAATTGCCAAAAATTATGTTAAATGGGTATCAGAAAATTGTTACTATCTGTTTGATTATAAAAATTTTACCTACTTAAATAAGCAAATGACATCATGAATTGAATCAAGGCTGAAACCAAATTTATTATTTTCTAATTATCCACAGGATAATGCTTTGATCTTTTAATTTTACCAACAGTATTAGTTTTCACACTGCTAGAAAGAACTTCCTTGAGACTGGGTAATTTATAAAGGAAAGAGGTTTAATTGACGCACAGTTCCACATGGCTGGGGAGGCCTCAGGAAACTTACAATCATGGCGGAAGGGGGAGCAGGCACATCTTACATGGCGGCAGGCAAGAGAGAGCATGTGAAGGAGGAACTGCCAAACACTTATAAAACCATTAAATCTCATGAGAACTCACTCACTATCACAAGAACAATGTGGGGGAACCATCCCCATGATCCAGTCACCTCCCATCAGGTCCCTCCATTGACATTTGGGGATTATGGGGATTACAATTCAAGATGAGATTTGGGTGGGGACACAGAGCCAAACCATATCACCTACTTAATTTGATTGTTACAGAGTAAACATTTTGTTGATTTTTTCCTGCAAAAATTAAAAGATAAATGTACCTTCTCTTAACATAGTTGAATTACACATCTATCTGCTTTTGCTATTTTTGCTGTTTTCCAGGATAAAACAGGCATGTCACTGTATTGAAATTTTTAATTTTTTCTAAAGAATACAAACAGAAAATTTTGTGGTATACAAATTGCTATGCAGCAGAGAATATTCTACTTCCATTCAAAAAAGAGCTGTTACTAACTATACATTAAATGAGTAGAGGATAGTTTAATCTCTTACCCTTATTCAGCACAAGTAATTTAGAGAAATGCATATTATTGTTATAGTATTGGTAAACTAAGAAAATTAAGTCAAAGTATGAGGTGAAATATGCTAAATGTCAATGAAGTGTGTCTTGCCACTGGAGGCTGAGGTTAGGAGCCTCATGAAAGTTGAGCTGTTACATAATCACATGTATAATACACATATTGAATTGGTGCCAAGGTAAAGAGATGACCCACCAATTCAGTCCCTCACAAGTGAAACATCAGGTTGGCTGAGACATTACACGCTGCAAGGAAATAAATTACTCACTCTTTGGCAGGGCATTTTGTGCCACAGAGAAATAATTTTCTAAAGGATACCTCGGTGGTATGAAAGGAGGATTTAAGAAGTTTCCAGAGAGAGCCATAAACCCTTGAAGATCCCCAGCCCCATAGCCAGCTGACTGTGTCTGTGTGACAACTGAAAACAGGAGCTGTTTAAAGATTTGGACACAGGCTACTAAGGATGCTCAGAGGTCATCTAGACTAATTTGGTCAATAATCAGTGGTACCTAGAGTGTGTGGCCACTTCTTCTCAAATATCTGCTATAATTAGTTCTTGACCAATTTTTCCCACCAAAACTCCAGAACTGATCAGGTGTAGTGGCTCATGCCTATAATACCAGTGCTTTGGTAGGCCAAGGCAGGAGGGTTTCTTGAGACCAGGAGTTCAAGACCATCCTGGGCAACATGGTGATACCCCATCTTTACAAAAATAAAAATAGAAAAATTAGGTATGGTGGTGTGCCTGTATTCCTAGCTACTCAGGAGGCTGAAGAAAAACGATTGCTTGAGCCCAGAAGTTCAAGGTTACAGTGATTTATAATCATGTTACTATACTCCAGCCTGGGTGAGAGAGTGAGACCTTGTCTCAGGGGAAAAAAAAGAAAATCGAAAACAAAAAACCTGCCAGAGTATGTTATGCTCATGACCTGATTAAAACACCAGTCATTACTACCCACTCTAATGCCATCTCACATCCCTGAAGTTATCTATATCTGCAGTTGTCCCTTTAATTGTATTTCTGGATATTTATTATCCAAGGGAAGAAAAAGTCAACTTAGAATATTTATCCAGTTTATTGATGATAATTCTGCTGAAAGTGTCAGTGGCCTTTAGTTGTTGAAGAACTCTAAGAGATGAGGACCCAAGGTTGTCTGTTTCCCCCCTCTCTACCTAGATGCTTCAAAGGGACTTTTTAGAGCACCAAGTAAATGGCAATATGCATTGCCTCGAATTTTACTGTATAGTAGTATCCAAGGAAACTCTTTCTAGAAATTCTTTAACTTTTGATAACCAGAAAGATATGAGAACATCCCTTTGGCTACTGATTTTACATTTGCCCCCAGAAAGCCATGGATCATTACCTGAAACAAGCAAAAGAAATGAGTTCTATGTGGGAGCCAAATTTCTAGTCTATTTCCCCCTGAATAGTTAAATAGCTCTAACAAGACCAATGTTAAACACAACCCCATACAGTCTACAGTAAATATAATGCCAATACTTAGAAATAGGTGTATTATTATTTTTCAAACATGCTGCTTGATTGTGTTCTCTGGTAGATGAAAGGATTAGATATCGAAAGTTAAATTCACTACTTGAGATTTTTCAGAATGTTTCTCCAAGTTTTGAAAACCTTCTTGGCTGCTTATTCACCATCTTCCTTCACTATATTTGCTGAACCAGCCTTGGCCCATAAGAGTCTTTCTCTAGGAGTATTAGACAAGTTGGCATTTGATACATTTTCTGTCCTAACAAACCCCATAGGCCCACTTTCAGCACTTGTGTGTTACTTGCAACACCCTTTCTCCATTACAATTAAAATGTGATTTATTTTAAATGAGGAAATTGCAAATTTTACTGAGAATTAAAACATTTTCAAATCATAATTACAGTTTTTTTTTAAAGTTAAGCATATACCTCTGGTTAGTGAAAGATGGAAGTGAAATGAAGGCAGGACTAAGGATGGGATGAAAGTTTAGGGAGCTGATTAGGAATCTGCTCATTTAAAAAGCGTGAAGGTTTTTTTCCTTATTGTGCTAGCATGGAATGGATTCTCAAAGAATCAAGGCAGTTATCAAGCTGAAGAAACTTAATTCTAAGGAATTTTGGCTTGGATTCTCCAGAGTGGTAGTTTTCCAGGCTAAAATGCACCAAAAAAGGTCTATCATGAGCTCCCTTTTGTGATATATGAAAGTTTCTTGAAACTGGCACTAGCTTTTCAGGATGATGTAAAAGCTTTAACTCTGCATTCAATCTTTTGGGCCATTTTATTTCTACCTTTTATGGGCAATGTTAAATAAAGCTTCAAGTACTATGAAGAGTAAAACCTGATTATCCTGGTCCCGGTCACATCTTAATGCTCTTTCCAGAAAGCTGAAAGAGCATATTCTTCCTAGGCGGTATGAAGATTAGCAAAGGGAAAAAAATGATAGAAAGAGGCCAGATGCGGTGGCTCATGCATGTAATCTCAGCACTTTGGGAGGCTGAGGTGAGCAGATCACGAGCTCAGGAGTTTGAGACCAGCCTGGCAAACATGGTGAAGCCCCGCCTCTACTAAAAATACAAAAATTAGCCAGGGGTGGTGGCATGTGCCTGTAATCCCAGCTACTCAGGAGATTGAGGTAGGAGAATTGCTTGAACCCAGGAGGCAGAGGTTGCAGTGAGCCGAGATCGCACCATTGCACTCCAGCCTGAGCGACAGAGCCAGATTCCATCTCGAAACAAAAGAAAGAAGCAGAGATTGGAATGAGAAATCAAACAGATTTTCTTGGTTGTCAACATAGAACTCTATTAAAGTTTGTGATTTTAGTCCTGCTTCTGACACTGAGATCTGTAAGTAGATGGAGGAAAAACAAAAACAAAATAAAAAAACCCTCAACCTCAGAATTTAAGAGGGAATAGCCATGTTTTCTCACATTAGCCTCCAGGTGCTCTTGCCTCTCTGGCTTCATTTTCTACTACTCCTTCCTGAAGTGTTCAGAATTTCTTTCCATATTGCTTGTGTGCACTGTTACAGATCCAGATGCCTGCCACACTGCCCATTACTGAACTCTGAAAGGGATATTTTGTCCTGGAGGAATTTTGGTATAATGTTTATTGCCAGACTAACTTAAATTCATGGGAAAAGGGCTAGTTACAACAAATAGTAAAATAACCTATTATGAGAATCCTATTCTTATTTAAAATAGAAATGTATCTCAAGATTATAGGTTTCACCATATATATTATAAATACAATACCTTAAAATTTAAAATATATTCATTCCTAAGAATTCTAATTTGTTACACTTATTATGTAATTTTGTTCCATAGCATCACAATTCATAGTGGAAGGTAGAACATTTAAATGACTTCTCCTCTCCAATGTTTCCAAAAATTATTGAGTGCCTGTATATTTACAGACCACAATGGTTACTTAAAAATAGACAATGTCATTTAATGTTATATAATTATGATATAGGGCAGCACTATACAATCTAAAAAATTGTTTTATTAAGTCAGTCATATCTTTAACTTTATCCTGTCTGACTGTGATTAGCATTTGATTCTCAATTCACCTTTTACTACCCCTACAAGGCTAAGAAACTGAATCTGTGACCTGGTTCTTTTCTGATGTCCTCAAAACATCAGACACAACCTCTGACTGTTTTTTCCAGGATATATAGCATACAGAAAAACTACTAAGTGTTACAAAAGAATAATAGAGTATTAAGGGAAGCAACATTCAGGAATTTTTCCTTCTACCCAGAACTAAAAATCATTTGCTAAATGTGAGGCCCTCTAATGAATAATACCTGGATTAATGCCTAGGAACAAAAGACCTTCATTGAAGTTTATATTCCCCTCCAGCTCAAAATGTGACTCTGTTAAACAATTGTTTAAGAATACACAGTATTTCTAGCTGTGTGACAAAAATACCTCCAAGAACAAATTCTGGAAATTCTGACCCCGTTAAAGGAAAATAGAGTAAGCTGAGACAATGTGGACTTCCTTCTCTAGAGCTGCAGCCTCCGTCATCTATAGCCTCTATTTACCTTACCTCAGGCTTCCTTCAGTCCACTCTGCTCTGTAACTGCCACCCTCTCTTCAAAACTTAAAAGAATCTAGTAACCAATTCAAATTATTTATACACTTTTGCTTATTCAAAGTGCTGGTAGTACAAAGTGTGTTTGCTTATTGAAAGGATTGACTCTATTGGCAACCTGATTAGGGAATGTGGTAGGTATAGAAAGGCTTTGAAAAGCAATGAGATTTAGTCATGTAGAGTGTGATGATGAAATCCTGACCGAATGATATCTATTCCCTACTTCTTGGGAAGGAGGATCAGCCTGCAAAGCCTGCTCTGAGGGATTCTGAGTATAGAAGAAAATCTTTCCTTACTCTGAGATTTGTAATGCCCTAGCACAGGCCAGGACAGTGTGCAGCCAGTGCCCTCTCCAACTCTTCCTCCCCAACCTGGAGAACAGGGACCTTCACAAGGTGCTTGTTTGCTTTCTAAATAATTGAAATTGATTGATATTTATTAGCGCTTTTCTTTTGTTAAATTAGAACTTCCCAGCCAGTCACAATGGCTCATGCCTGTAATCCCAGTGCTTTGGGAGGCTGAGGCAGGAGAATCGTTTGAGGCCAGGAGTTCTAGATCAGCTTGGGCAACATAGTGAGACCCCCATCTCTACAAAACATTAGTTAGATGTGGTGGCACATGCCTGATGTCCTAGCTACATAAGAAGCTGAGGCAGGAGGATTGCTTGAGCCCAGGAGTTCAAGGCCGCAGTGAGCTACAGTTGCACCACTGTACTCCATCTAGCCTGGGCAACAGAGCAAGAATCTGTCTCTTAAAAAAAAAAAACTTCTCTACCCTATCTGATATAACATTTCAAAGAAATAGATCATTAGGATTTATATCCTTTACAAATTACTTCATTACCAATAAAGTATTAGTAATAAATTATATAATAAAATCATATTTTATTTATATAAATATATCTAACCATATATTAATATCAAATGACATAATAGTAATAATAAATACAATGCACTATTACTTAGGTCATTGCATGCCTTATTCATACCTCTCAGAGATCAACGTATTTGAATTTCCTAGAAATTTTTTTTCTTTTTTGAGATGGAGTCTCGCACTGTCACCCAGGCTGGAGTGGAATGGCGCAATCTTGGCTCACTGCAACCTCCGCCTCCTGAGTTCAAGCAATTCTCCTGCCGCAGCCTACTGAGTAGCTGGGATTACAGGTGCCAACCACCACACCTGGCTAATTTTTTGTGTTTTTAGTAGAGACGGGGTTTCACTATGTTGGCCAGGCTGGTCAGCTCCTGACCTCGTGATCCACCTGCCTCAGCCTCCCAAAGTGTTGGGATTGCAGGTGTGAGCCACCGCATCAGGCCCCGAAGAATTTTTTTATGGGCTGGTCATCTACTTGAAATCAATGACCAAATATAGTTGGTACTTTCATAGTGGCATTTTTCTGCAAGTCAAAATATGTAATTATTCTTCAGTAATTTATATAGGATTTTACAGACAGCACCTATTAAGTATCAGGGCTTGTGCTCAGTTGCTAATCACCAAACAACAAGCTAAACCTAGAGGAGAATCAGCCTAGTCATTTTACTGTGATCAGGACCCATCATGTAGAAATTAAGCCCCTTTTCTATAATAACATTTGCTAATAATGTAATTTATTCTGAAAACTAAGGGCCACTTTGAATCTTCGTATTAAAAAATAAAACATGTAAGCATAACCTTAGACATATTTTGCAAATTTATGCACATCTAAGGAGAGTACTGTTAAGACTTTTTTGCACTTTTTCCATTGTACAAGCTGCAATGTAGTTTTCTTGATGAATACTCCATATTCAAAAGGAACATATAAGTTTTAATGATCCCTTAAAAGGACTGTCATAAGTTTTACATCTATGCCATTCCATACTAGACCCTTTGTTCCATGAATACAAGGATTGTCTACCTTGTTCACCGTTGAATCTCCAACTCCTAAAACACAGTGCCTCCTGCTTAGTTAGCAGTGATTAATAAATTGTCACTGAATCAATTACCCTTCCTGGAAACTTCCCTCACTTCCCTACTGAACTTAAGGTTCAGTTCAAGCCCTAGATCCCCTAAAAAGCCCTCCCTTATGTAGATATACTGCTTAATATTTTACTGGGACACAACCTCAGCAACTTATTTGCGTGCTTTTCAGAAACTTTTTCCTTAAATGTGTTTCCATTTCGTTACTACTACCTCTTAATTTGACCGCTCACTCCTATTTTTAACCTCCGCATCTCCAAACGCATTTAACACATTAGAGTATATATGTAAGCATTCAATTAACTCATGTAGACTACACGACTGATTGATCCTGGTTACCATTCATTCCATCAATAAATATTCATCAAGTTCCTGCATAATTCTTGAAACAGCCAGCATAGCATTGAATACACAAATATCCCTGTTCTCTTGGAGCTTATTATCTGCTAGTAAGAGACAATCAAGCAAAGGAATAAATGAATAAATGAGGAATACAAGAATGTCAGATACTGAGGAGTGCTGTGAAAAAAAGGTATGTGAGAGGGAGTGACTAAAGGTTAAAATAAAAAAATAATAATAATAACGGTTGCTGAGGGCCTCTCTGAGGAGTTAACAGTTGGTCTGAGACCAGAATGACAGGTAGGAATGTGTTATGGAAAGATATGGGAGAAGAGCGTTCAGCATGGTATTGGGCTGGAATGAGCTGGACACATTGAGAATTAAAGGGATGTGTGTGTGTTTGAGGGTCATGATTGCAAGGACTTCTGTTCAGAACATCTGGGATGTGAGATGCTGCCACGGGGAGATACAGCCCAGTGAAGATGTCCTATGAGCAATATGTGTTGGAATCCTGGTGGGGGGTAGGGGAGAGAAAGGGGCAGAACCAAATATAAAAATCAGTATGTGGTGCTTATATTTTAGAAGTGTTAGTACCCAAAGTGGCAGTGTAACCATAGAAGAGATGGAAACCTGGGACCAAGTCATGGACATGTAAACCTTTTTAGAGTAAAGCAGAAGAATCTACTAAAGAGACCAAGAAGGAATCCCCAGCAAATTAGGAAGAAAACTGGGAGAAAATGACCTCAAGAGCGAAGGGCCGTTTGATTGTGTTGAGTGCTGCCGAGAAGTCTAGTAAAGTGGTCATGGGAAACTTAGCAATATTGGAGTCGCCATCATTCTTACAAGAGTGGTCATAGTAGGGTCATGGATGTGGATAGCAATCTGTTTGGACTGGGCGGAGAAGATAAGGTGTCAGAAAAAGTGGAGGCAGCAAAAGTTAACCATTACAAGAAGCTTTATTGGGAAAAGGAATAAAGAGATTGAAGCTGGAAGAAAATCGGAGGTTAAGGGAGGAATTTTTTGTTTGTTCTTAAAAAAAGTGTTTTAACAGTATGCTTGTAAGTTAATGGCCATAACCAAGTATAGAGGAATCAAGAGAAAGATTGATGACGCCTCAAGGAGAGGGTTAAAACGCAGAAGCAAATGCCCTGAAAAGTTAAAAGGGATTGGCTTCTAAGATACAAATGACACAGATTTTGATAAGCACAAGGAGTGACTATAAATATGAAGACTATTTCTCATTATGGAAATATTTCTGTGTTAAAATCTTGAAAAGCTAAAGTAGGCCAGGTGGAGCCACATGATTTTGCTGATTTGGTGCCATGTTTCACCTGCAAAAAGACTACTTTTCTATGGCCCAAACTAATATACTATGAATATAACTATAATATACATATGTAAAATAGCTCAGAATACACAAATTGAAACAGATGATGAGCTTATGTGTGTTTTCCATTTTCTCTTTTGTTAAAATATGTATGGAAAGTTTTAGCATAATTTTAGGACAAATATATGGGAAATACTAAATACTTCTAGAATTGAATGTTGCTTATTTCAGCTTGGCTTTTAGGTTAAGTCATAATGAATGCTGAACAGAACAGGCAAAGACAGAATCAGATCCCTGTGGTTATTCTAGTTTTGTCAGAGCCTTTGTGTTCCCTTCTAAAGGATTAAAGTGTCTGCTACATACTGCAAGATTCATTTCCTTAAGATCTTTGTTTCTTAGTGACTTTGATGTAAAAAATTTAAAATTAAAATGAATCCATGTATTTTAGAAGATTTCTCTTTAAAGATGTGTCAGTTGGCTTAAATATTTATATTTTCTTTTGTCACAGGCTTATTTATATTCATCTTCCACTGTGCTATGAAGGAGAATGTTCAGAAACAGTGGCGGCGGCATCTCTGCTGTGGTAGATTTCGGTTAGCAGATAACTCAGGTAAAGAGTTGTTGATTAAATTTTACATCTACGAATAGATGGGAAAGTTTGTCATTCAGTCTTTCATTGTCAGAGCCACCCAGTCTCAGTGGTAGCAAGCTATTGAAGTGGAGCATGTGAAGATGCCTAGTTGGAATTGTAGAATATCAGGGCTGGGAGAGATCAGAGAACTTTGGGCTCAACCCTTCTATTCTGCAGAGGAGAAGCATGAATTCCATACAAGTTAAATGAGTTGCCCAAAGTTTGATGTCTAATGTAACAACCCATATACCCAGAGGTTCCACTATACCAGACTCACCTTTCCACATTTTCTAGATCCCCAATTACATTATTAGGCAAAGAGATTTTTCTCAGTATTAAAAAAAAAAAAAAGAAAAACTGAAAAAAACCTACTTTGTCTGTTTTCTTTTCTTTATCTTTCTTTGTTTTACTTTTTACCATCGGTGGTTACTTCTCATCCTTGGGATACTGAAAGTGAGATTTTAAATAGTACATATACAAGGTCAAAGTAAGAAATTATCAATTTCCTCTTATTGTTTACATGTCAGTCTCTTCTCTGAGCCATTGCCAGCATATCAGAAAATCAGATGCTCCAGATAAATAATGCAGTGATGATTTTTTCAGAGCAGTTCATATTTCCTGTAAAGCAGATTGATAGGGTGATGTCATTTTTTTTTCAGATTGGAGTAAGACAGCTACCAATATCATCAAGAAAAGTTCTGATAATCTAGGAAAATCTTTGTCTTCAAGCTCCATTGGTTCCAGCTCAACCTATCTTACATCCAAATCTAAATCCAGCTCTACCACCTATTTCAAAAGGAATAGCCACACAGGTGAGTCTAAAGATGTCCTCAAGTTTAGTTCTCATCACATTTTCATTGCAAACATTGGCATATCATAAAGATTGATAAATCACAGTGCCTAAGAGGGTGCATCTTTTAGATTTATGAAAATAAAAATCCGTTCGAAGACGTTATCCAACACCTTTATGAATATTTTGAATATTTTGTCCTTTTAAACATTTTGTAACGCAAACTCTAGCTATATAACCATAATAATTCACTCTGTATATTATTGTAACTTCATCATTTGATTCAAAAACTTGATTATCTTTAACAATTATGATATTTTGTTTAAAAAGTTATATATTTTTAAAATTAAAAGTTGAACTACAGATTATTTCAGCATAGTATGATAATTACCGGACAAGTTGTCATGGGAACAGGAAGAAACAATATCTAGGATGTATATTTTATTTAAGACTTAATTCTTTAACCATTGCAAATGTTATTGATGATTGCCCTTTAAATCACTGATTACATATGAAAGAACATAATATTTAGAAAGTGATATAGGGCTATAAGAAACACTGTCTTTCATAATATCCTGTTTTTTCACGATATTTACAATTGCTGCACATTCTGACACTGAACATGTATGTGAAAAATCCTGACGACGCCATGAAAATAAAGAATATTTTAAGCCAGGTGCGATGACACATGCCTGGAGTCCCAGCTGCTCTGGAGGCTGAGATGGCGGGATTGCTTGTGCCCTGGAGTTCAGGCTGCAGTGAGATATGATTGAGCCACTGTACCACAGCCTGGGCAACATAGCAAGACCCCATCTCAAAAAAATAGTAATATTTTGCAGCACTTGATAGTGAATGATGTGAAAATATGTAACCTTTTCATATTTGCAAAGGGAAATAATAGAATTGCTACTTTTAAATTAAACCCCGGCAGACAGCTGCCAACATTTAAAACAAAGCACTTTCCTAATTAAAGATGATTCTAAAAGGATAATGGAAATAACTTTTTAATTTTTAATTTGTTTAGCTATTAAACATGAGCAGAGGTGAATGGCACAAAGAAGATTAATACTTGGCTTTTTGCAAATAGCGAGTAAGGTGTGTGATGTGTCTGTAATTATTCATATTGCGAATACTTGAATTACAGATAACCCTGGTGTACATTTGAATCCTTATACATGTCCCTGTTTGCACCGTCTTCTATGTCTTGCCACTGGAGTGGCCACTGCCTGGGATTCATTATAGTGCTATGGAAAAAGTTTTGAGTGTTTAGAGAGTTTTTTAATTCCAAAATTAATTAAAAATCCAAGAACTTGGAGCAGCTTAGAACAGCAGTTCTTAAAGCTTCTTGAAGTCTAGGACATTTTGGGGGGAATTGAATGAAGGCTCTTGATTCTCTTCTGGAAAAAAAGGTACAGACTTTGAATCATCTTCACAATTTTGCATAAAATTAAAGAAGTCTGTGCACCTCTGCTTAAGAATACCTGTGTAAAGAAATTGATGACAGGTGTATAGCCTAAGATAGATTATTCTACTTATTTGGTGGTTCCTTGGCACAAAATATTTTTGCTTATAATGAATTATTTTTTTCACTTTATTTAACCAAACTTAAAATTTGATACTCATTTTGCCTCCCCTTCTAAAATACAAACACTTAATGCCTTATCAGTTATTAATGAATAGGAATTAAACCAATTGAATTGCTTTCCTCTTAAACAGCTGAAAATAGCTGGCCTGAAGAAATGCCACTCTTAAAAGAGGAAAGAAGATAACAAGGCAGTCAATTTGGAACATGAGGCATTTTGGACATATTAAGGATAGAAAGGGCTATAGGATTCAGGGGAAAACAGACTAGAAGATAAAAGAGGAAATGCAGAGATAGAGGTCCAAAGGCAGACTTTACTGTTTTAAAATATTGTGTGTTCTTCATTTTGTTTTATTTCATCTATTATTTTATTATATTTTATTTATTTATTTATTTTGACACAGAGTCTCGCTCTTTTTACCAGGCTGGAGTGCAAGGGCACACTCATGGTAGAGGCTTACTGCAGCCTCTACCTCCTGGGTTCAAGCAATCCTCCTACCTTAGCCTCCCGAGTAGCTGGGACTACAGGTGTGCACCGCCACACCAGTCTAATTTTTGTATTTTTGTAGAGATGAGCCTTCATCATCTTGCCCAGGCTAGTCTCAAACTCCTGGGCTCAAGGAATTTTCCTGCTTCAGCCTCCCAGAGTCCTGGGATTACAGACGTGAGCCACCACACTTAGCCTTTTGTTTTGTTTTTTAAAGAGCGCATTAATGTTCTTGTTTCCCTTATTAAAAAACCCTTGGGGCTAAATGCGTTCTTGTCAACTAGGATGGGAATATAGTCAGTTATATGGCATTACTTCAATGGTATAATAAATCCTGGTTTACAGTCAACTGACTTCACATAGGCTTTGGCTACCCAGGCAGTTCTCAGTGGGACAGTTAGCATCCTGGGGATCACTCAGGGTATGCAAAACGTCATTGCATGTCATCATGGATATCTAGTTGGTTCATTTCTTGGAATTGATCTAGATATTCATATGTTTATGGTATAGATAATGTCTCCTATGAGCATTCCTTCAACAAAAGTGGATCACTCAGGTAAACTTTCGTTACTTTTTTGAATGCATGAATTTTTTGCAAGGTAGTAAGAGAATATGTGCATGGATTAAGCTAAGATTCTTGCTGCATCAGCAAAATGGCTTGTTCTTTTCAGCTAGCACAATGACATTCCTGCATTGAGCTGGAATTTCTGAAATTTTGAATGATAGTGTGTGCTGTGCTGGCTCTTCTCTGCATGGGGTATCTGCAAGCTGCTCCTTCTAGGAAATGTACCATGGTCTGGAGTGAGTGGATCACATATTATGTAAAATAATGACAGAAAGCAGTACTTGAGAAAAGATTTGTTGTAGAAGGACATGAAATGCTTTATTTTTCCACTGCTCATATGGATTTCTGGATATGTCATGGTGCATTCATAGAAGTCATATAAGTGAAATTGTGAATTCCAAGCCTGCTTTGTGAGAATTGTTATCTGCTTGAAATTTCAGCATAGGTCAAATAATAGTTCATATCCCTAGCCCCTGGTTTTCAGACTTGCAACTATAATCAAAGTCTTTATTACCCATAATGTAATATCTAAATAGAAGACTGTGAATAGCATATATAAAAATACAGCCCTCATTCAGAATTTTGCTTTGTTAAACTGCGAAGACCCACTAAATTGGATCATATTGTTGAAATGAAGCTGTTCAAAATCTCTAAAAGTACATGCCACTGGAAGTTACAGAGGAAGCAGAGTGACTATATCCTTGATATCTCTCTGAGGACATGTGGTTTTCTAAAAACACCAAGCACTAATTATTCATTATTGATATATAAGTCAATAGGAAAATCCCCACCAGAAAACCAATGGCTAGTGAATATATGAACTGAAAGGAAGCTCAGAATCAATCAGCTTGCTGAAAGCCTAATGGGGAGGGGCCTTTTGTCATGACTCCTTGAGCCTTTTCCTTGCCAACATTGGAAAATGCTTCAGTTGTTCCACCATGCTTCAGTTTGCTCGTTCTCTCCATGAACCATCTATTCTTCTCTCTGGCATCCTTTAGTGTGGGTTGAGTATCCCATTTCCCTTTTTAGCCCTCATTGTATTTAGTGTCGGCTTCAACACAAGATGATAGTTGAGCAATTTGAGTAGTTTCCAAAGACAACAGACATCATGATGATGATGGCTTTTACCAATTATTGATGGATTTTAAATGTTTTGTCACATACTGAGTCCAGCATACTCAAAATGTAAAAAGCATTGGAGTGAAGATTCCAATTTTGGAGGCATGATTTCTAAAAGTTTTTCAGGATAGAGTTTTTGCCTCTTCCACAATGTATAGAGAAGTACATAGGAAACTGAATACTTTATAAAAGTTCGTACCTTCTTTATCAGTGTAAGATTTCTATAATTTGGTTAATTTGAGGGTAGAATTTTTCCCTAAAGTGTATTTGGAGAGGGAGGTACCTAAAAGATATTTGTAGGATACATGAAGGAAACCATACGTGTTTATAGATAATAGAGCATAAGTGGGTTTCAGAGCACTATCTGAGCCAATTTTAGAAAGCTTTTGTATATAGGGAAATAACATTTAAATATATGATACTGAAAATTTCAGAAAAAATTATTTAGCAGTCCTTTATTACTATCAGTTGCTATAATATTAGTGCTGTTAGCAATAACATCATTCTGAAACTACAAGGTAACTAATATAAATAAATCATTTTCTGTTAAAATATTTCTGGTAATAACTTTGATTGCTATAATTAAAAAAAATTCATAAGAAATACCCTTTTGGCTATATTCCAATCGTTTATCCAACTAAAAACCTTGGGAAAATACATTCAAAGTAGGCTTTCATATTTTCATTTGCTTTTATTCTCCAAAATCCTTTAAATTTGATTTTATAAAAGTTTTATTACGAAAAGTGTCAAACATATATAAAAAGTAGAAGGGATACTATTATAAATCCCCTTGTAACCATCAATTTATAGCCAGTTATACACCCCTACCCATTTTTCCCTTCCTATATTATTTGAAAACATATCTTAGATGTAATTTCTTCCACAAATATTTCAGCACATTCTAATTCCTTATAATTTTGTACATCTTTCAAGCCATAGTGCATGTTTTTTTGAAGTGGTTTTCCAATTATTTTTTCATTGGCTCTGCTACATTCAAGAATATTTCTTATGGTAAGCTACAGTACAAATTACTAGAAGGCAAGTTGACACTCAGTGACTATCAGGAGTCTACTTAGAAGAAGAAAAACATGGAAGTTTAGTGTTGCCTATTACCTAATCTAAGAAAGAATCGGAGCTTTATTTTCTTTTGTTCTTTAATGTGCAAAACGGAGTATACGGTATGGTGGCCTGTAGGCATGCCACCAGCTCATCTTGAACCTAATTTCTTGTATCATTTCTTGCAGACAATGCTTCCATGGACAAGTCCTTGTCAAAACTGGCCCATGCTGATGGAGATCAAACATCAATCATCCCTGTCCATCAGGTCATTGATAAAGTCAAGGGTTATTGCAATGCTCATTCAGACAACTTCTATAAAAATATTATCATGTCAGACACCTTCAGCCACAGCACAAAGTTTTAATGTCTTTAAGATAAAGAAATCAATCTGCAGAAATGTGAAGATTTGCAAGCAGTGAAAACTGCAACTAGTGATGTAAATGTGCTATTACCTAGGTAACTGCATATATATAAGGAATGTATTTTGTTAAGAAGGCTTTTGTGAAATTCAGAATTTTTCTTTTTAATATATTTCTTCCGTGGAAGAGTTGTCATCATCACTAAAACTTCAGTACTAAGAGCAACATGACTCAGTAGCCACAGAAGCTATGATTTTTAAAATATATAATTGAATCAGAGTAATCATAATGCAGGGGAGACATTCAAATTAGAGACAAGGGAGAAGCAATGCTGAGGAAGACCCTAGACAGAGCTCATTTTACTCCACCTAATCGTTATATCTGGATATACCCATTTTCTGCGTCTTCTTTCTCAACAATAAAAAATGTAACTATTTTGAATACCCACAAATCCCATTCCAGTGTTACTGCCTGTGAATGCAGTACCATGTTCTCATTTTCAATGACATTTCAACCACAGGCAGAAAAGACTGTTTACTCCTTGACCCAAAGATTAAAAAGGATTTTTTTATTATTTTAAATATTACACCTTCAGAACCGTAACATGCTTAAGAAAATTTTCCCAAAATGTTGACCTAGTTAATGAGGCTATATAAATTTCTAATATTTTACTTATTCTATTCAAGGCATAGGGCCAAAGCAGTAAGTATAATTTAATCCCATACATTTGAGTTAAGTTTAGTGTTGATGATGTTCCATCATTGTGGACTCCCAGGAGTTGTTTAAGAATGAATCTCTTACATCTCTACTTTTGCCCCTGTATTGTATATTAAGCCCATAGGCTTGTGGGAGGAAGGAGAATTTCCATTAGGCAAGCTGTATGCAGTGGAATTTTCCTTTTAGGAGACACACAATTGAGACTCTCTGGTTCTGTCCTTGCTTTGGAGACTTTAAGACATTTCCTAATGCACAAATGAAAGCCTCGTATTTCTCCATTGAGAGTTTTGTTCCAAGGAATATGAAGTGAGACATATGGGTGAGTCATAATAATCAAAATAATTTATGAACAGCTGGGTCTGCAATAGCTAGTCGAAAAACTACTTGTGTGTCAGTCCTCTGGTTATAGTATATAAGAGCCTGAGGAGGTCTGGCAAGATAGATGGTGTATTATTTATGGATCAGGCTGCTGCATACAAACCTTGCATACTGTTATACAGCTTACCTAACTCTCAGACTATTCTGAGAAATGCTTCCTTGCTAATGAATGTATAGGAGACCACACTGTAATTGTTCTTAGATGATGGAGTCCATGCAGTTTCTTAGAAATCGGTCTCAGTGCACGCTGTGCTTTTTCACATTTGCTCTGGGTTATGTGGGAAGTATCAGGTTCTGGGAGGCAACAGCATTAAGTGATAAGGAAAGGAGACATTCTGGCAAAGCCAATCTACTTAAAGGCAAAGTCCAGAACCTGGAACCTAGAGGCCTTTCTCTCTGCATGAAAAACAGGTAGTTTGCAGTCTGAGACATGGGAGAGCTTTTAGGCTACACAGCAACCCAAGGGACCTCTCACCTTTTGCTGAGCTTCAATCAGGAAGCTATTTGCCTGGCTCCAGCAGATGATGAGATAATGAGGTAGTGGGTTTTTTATTACTGTTCCATTTTGCAACATCCTGCAACACCATCCTGGGAGACAAGAGCATTACCCAGCTTGGCTTTCACAGGGGAGGGTTGTATTCAGTAAAAAATAATAGTAAATCTAAGGTCACTGAGATTCTAAGTAAAATAGTAAATCTAAGGTCACTGAGCCAAATCCTTTTCAGTAGGCATATATTAACAGGCTGCTTATTTTGGCAGAGGTTACATATGGATGAAAATGAATCTTAGTCACTGAATATTCATATACATTTCCCCCAAAACCTTAGACATTCATAGTAGATTTTAATTAGCTTTCTAACTAGTCAGATTTCTGCCCAAAGTGCTTAGTCAATAGTAATTTAGATATAGCTTCAAAAATGGCTTTGCTTTTGATTTCTACTCATATTCATATGGCTCCAGAAAAATATTTTTTTCATATTAGACAATGTCAGATCCGTTTTAGAAATTTTCAATAACCAGATGAGAAAAAAATTAAGAAATTGCTCAAGAGAAACATTTGTAAATGGATTTGAAAGATCGAGCCAAATTCTATCGTCAGTTCTAAATATGCAGTTCTCACCTCCATTTAGGCCCCCATCAGAACAGAGGGTCAGGAATTTAGCTCGGTAGCGTAAATTTAGTTCAGCCTACCTTTGAGAATAGCATCAATTCAGACTCTCTTTTCATTATGTTTTCTTTTCTCTTTCCCTCTTTTTAAACTACATTGTGTCAGAGTCGTAGTCTAGGATCCTGAGATATTTTCCATTCTTGTCACCATTCACTTGCATTGTAAAGATTTTCTTTGTCTATTGTTGGCATAGATTCTTTTGTACATATTTATTTATTTGTGTTTATACATGTCAATTGGTTTCCTATCTTAGCTTGATATTGCCTAGCTTTGTTGTTTTAATTAACTTTCTATTAGAGAGACTGTATATATTTTTTTCTAAATACTTTGTGAAATCATTTTTGGTAGCAATATCTTTGAATATGATGAATAAAAGTGACTGTGAGTGCAAATAGAATTAGCAGTAAGAAGCTACTCTAGCTAATTTGCCATTTTACTTAAATGGAAAATGTTTTTCAAATAAATACTTATGTTGTTCATGTTCCAAGTTATTCAATTCCTTTATGAGTGAATGTTTTTACTTCTGACTCCTAAATAGGAAAAGATTATTTGACAGCTGGAAAATAACCTGCCACCAATTAAGCTAGTGACATAGGGCTAGTTTGCCAAAACACTCGGAATGAGTATGTTACACAGATCCAGTTCACTAAGGATTAATGCATTTTGAAGTTCTTAGAATTTGTTGGGATGACTGATGCAAAGCCAAGTTCTACAGCAGATTAAAAGTAATACAGGTTTCTTTTGGGGAATGTCTTCAGTATCCTCAAAAGGGAACTGATTCAATAACCTGTAGAAGATAGGACCTGAGATATTTTTCTCACATTTATAGTTGCTATTTTCAATGTGAGAGGCTTAGCAAATGATACATTTTAGCGAAATTCACTTACTTGATGAGAACAGAACCTCCCCACTTCCTTTTACTGTGGACATGTAGGATAACTTTTTTTCTGCAGGGAGCCAAAGCCCAAGTTTGCTTACTGCCCTACTCAGCAAAGTGTATGCCCAGTGCAAAGTTGTGAGGTGTTTTGACGGTCACTGCTAAACCAGGTCTTCCAAGCCAATGTTCACAACTCCTGGCCAAGCCATGTTAAGAAAATAGACAAGCAGTTGCTTAAGGCTCATCTACAGTCATTTACGTGCAGGTTACTTCAGAAAGCTGGAGGGGTAGAATTGGGGAACAAATGAAAAACACGTATTTGATTTGCAGGCTGACCTGTGTTGGTAATATTTTTGAAATCTGGAGGAATTGGTCTTTATAAATTCAGTGTTTTGGAAGCACTTCTCTGTTTCCAGTTGAATAACATTCCATTTCTCTCATATAAAAACATTAAATAGCTCTCTCCCTCCTCCCCACCAAAATCCTTCTCCCCTTTCTTCTGTTCTCTCTCCCTTTTTCCTTCCCTCCTTCCATCTTCATTTTAAGGAAGAATAATTAGCATTAACCGTTCTTTTTTTGCTTCCCTAGAGAGAAATAAGAATAAACGTGAAATTTTCAAGTGTTTGCATTTATATTCTATATAGCCTGTTCTGCAAAAGAAAAAAAGTAAAAACAGAAAAAAGGATGCTTTGTTACCATATGCAGCTCCAACCTAAATTGAGTAATCTGAACTATATATAAAAAAAAAAAACCAACATGGGCAGGCACAGTGGCTAACGACTGTAATCCCAGCACTTTGGCCAAGGCAGGTGGAGGTCAGGAGTTCGAGACCAGCCTGGGCAACATGGTGAAACCCCATCTCTACTAAAAATTCAAACACTAGCCAGGCATGTTGGTGCATGCCTGTAGTCCTAGCTACTCAGCAGGCTGAGACAGTCAAATTGTTTGAACCTGGGAGGCGGAGTTTGCAGTAAAAGCTAAGATCAGGCCACTGCACTCCAACCTGGGTGACAAAGCGAGATGCCATCTCAAAAAAAAAAAAATGTATAAATATGTTTGGATGCCAGATGTTTATTTCCTATATCATGGAATTTTCAACACAGTTCTATGACATGTTGTTAGTTCACTCTTCCATTTGGGGAAACAGATGATTAAAAACAGTAAGTAACCTGCCTGTGGCCACAGAGACGGTAAGAGCGGGATTCGAATCTAAGACCTTCTGACTCTGTTCATTCTTCTACATCAGCTTCCCTAGCCACCTCCTTCAAAGAACCTACAGCCTGGTGAAGGAAGAGAATCCAAGGCCAGGATAAATGCCCTGATATCCATTTGTCAGAAGCTTCTGGAGCTTCACACAAAAACTCTGGGCTAGCAAACCAGTAGCGATGATTTGGTCTTTCAAGTTCTGGTAGATTCTGATTGGCGTCTCCTGAAGGTAAGGAAAGATTCTAGACAAGGAGATTGGAAAGTCCAAAGAAATGGGTGGAAAAGAGTTGAGGCTGACTTGATTGCAGGGTGTTGAAAGGGGTTGCAGAGGGATGACAGCCATTGTGTGAATAACCCGAGTGGCTGGCTAGAGAGGTTTTAGCTTAGCAGCAGGCACAAGAGAGGCATAAAGGCTTCTAGGCAATGAAGGAACACAATCCTAGTTGGGCTTAAGGGCCATGACTGTGCTGCGATCATCAGAATGAAGGGGGCTGAACTTGGAGAGAACAGTGAGGAGCCCTTTGGAAGAGTCAGCAGAGCAACAAGGCAATTTGAGGAGTGGTGTCTGGGGGTCACAGGTCTCAGAAGTGGCAACGCTGTCAGAAGGCTTTCAAAGTAGCAGCCAGCCCATGCATTGGTACAGCTACCTTGCCATATTCAGAACTGCAGGGAACACCTTGGTTGTATCCAGTTGGCACGGGGTTAGAAGGGCCTCGAAAGAAGCAAGCCTTCAAGAGACAAGCTGCTTATGTCAAAAAATGTGGGAAGGTAGAGAAGAGAAGGTAAGTTGTTTAAAAGAGTATTAAAGGAAAGTGTCTTATGAAGTTTAATTTGTTCACTTGTTTTATGGAATACAATATTCAAAGGCAAAATGAAAGGCATCAGAAGAGAGTGAATGGTTGGTACAGCAGGCTCCTAGAGGTGAGAGGAGAATGGATGAGAAACAGAAGAGGCCTATCTTCTTCTGAGATTGAAAAACAGGCTATTAGATAAGACAAAGGTGCAGATATTGGAGAATGCTTGTTGAGTTTCCTGATTTTTGTCAGTAAAATAATTAGAGGCTCATTTCACCTGCTGGGTATTGCAAGATAGAAGGTATTAGGATGGGGACCCTGAGTAAAAGTTAAAGGATTTGGAACAACCTCCCAGGGAATGCAAATCCCTGGCAAAATTAGATTAAATAAACAAATAATGTTTGCCCTTAAGGTGGCTTTTAAAAGGATAGTAGCCAAATCATTTTATTAAAATATTTTTATTTGCTGTGTTTTGAAAAACCAATTCGTTTCAAGGTCATAACTAAACACTTAATATTCTAAAGTCTCAAACCTTATTGGTCAAGGATGTATTTTAATCACTTGTAAATAAATGGACAATGAATAATTTCAGATACACTGTAAATCTTTTGAATCTTTTAACTTACATATTCTGTTTGACTTGACTTTTTTTCATTCTGAATGACTGAAAATGATTTTTATAAATTCAGACGTCAATTAGAATAAAATATTTGATATTCTCTCTTTTTTTGCTTTTCTTTTGTTTTTTGAGACACAGTCTCACTCTGTCACCCAGGTTAGTCAAGTGGCACAATATGGCTCACTGTAGCCTTGACCTCCTAAACTCATGTAATCCTCCCGCCTCAGCCTGCTGAGTACCTGGGACTACAGGCATGTGGCACCTGTAGTGGAATATTTTGTGTAGAGAGGTCTACAGTGTTGCCTAGGTTGGTCTCGAACTCCTGGGTACAGGCATTCCTCCCACCTCAGCCCCCCAAATTTCTGAGATTGCAGGTGTGAGCCACCTCACTGGGCCTGATATACTCATAAATACATTTTAATGTTGATACTTGTAGTATCTGGTTCACACTGCATGTGAAAATAACAAAATCAAGAGTTTAAATACCCTAGGAGCAAAAGAAAGACCTGTAGAACACTGGAACTTTTTTCTGTTTCATTGTCCTAAGCCTCAATCAATCATGTATACTAACTTCAGCCCTTTTTTGGTTCTCAGGGGTTGCAAAATAAAGCACAGAACCTTCCTAGGAAGAGTTCACTGGCCAAGAGAGATGACAGTTCTTACACATTCAAAACTATTTAAACTCAAAGAATAATTAGTTTATTTATAAAGATCTGAAATGTAATCAGTGATACCCAACTAGAGCAAATGCATTGTCTGCCATGGCACTTAACTGCATTCAATATTGCCTTAAATTTGACACCTTATATGTATTGTGTGTGTGTTTTTAAATTTCATGGGCATGTGACTTTTCTACTGGATGATATTATTAAACTTCTGTGCATTGGGTTATGTTTATAGTCATCATTTTGATAAGGAGTACCATACTGCTTAGCCACGTAACAAGTGCTTGGTTAATGTTTATTGAATTAAATTGAAATATGTAGTTGACCTGGTCCACTTGCATGGTATATTTTAGAAAAGTAGATGTCAAAGTACCTTGGATTTTAGTGGTTTGCAAGAACATGGACTAGAAATAAAATGCAAAGAAAAAAAGTATTAGCCTTATGCTCTTCAAGCCCCTTTATCCCAGTTGCTGTATGTCACCCTATATGATGCAAGCAAATGGTTAAGAACAAAACGACAGCAGTTTTATAGTAACTGTCAGTATTTTTTAATGGTATTGTGTCCAGAATTTATTCCTTCCAGTGGGCTCTTGGTCTCGCTGACTTCAAGAATGAAGCTGCAGACCCTCACGGTGAGTGTTACAGCTCTTAAAAGATGGTGTGTCCAGAGTTTGTTCCTTCAGATGTTCAGATACGTCCAGAGTTTCTTCCTTCTGGTGGGTTCGTGGTCTTGCTCACTTCAGGAGTGAAGCCACAGACTTTCGCAGTGAGTATTACAGCTCTTAAAGGTGGCACATCTGGAGTTGTTTGTTCTTCCCTCCTCCTGGTGGGTTTGTGGTCTTGCTGACTTCAGGAGTGAAGCCACAGACCCTCCCGGTGAGTGTTACAGCTCATAAAGGTAGTGTGGACCCAAAGAGTGAGCAGCAGCAAGATTTATTGTTAACAGCAAAAGAACAAAGCTTCCACAGCATGGAAGGGGACCTGAGCAGGTTGCCACTGCTGGCTCCGGTGGCCAGCTTTTATTCCCTTATTTGGCCCTGCCCACATCCTGCTGATTGGTCCATTTTACTGAGTGCTGATTGGTCCATTTTACAGAGTTCTGATGGGTGCGTTTTTACAGAGTGCTGATTGGTGCGTTTACAATCCTTTAGTTAGACACAGAGCACTTATTTGTGCATTTACAATCTTTTAGCTAGACACAAAAGTTCTCCAAGTCCCCACCGGACCCAGAAGCTCAGCTGGCGTCACCTCTCAGTATCAGGAAAGGAGCTGGCTGGACTCAAGTCTGAGATGAATATGCAGAAAATCCTGCTTTTGAGCAGTTGTCTTGGGAACTGTTTTATGGCTCAAGCTAGCTTTAATATTAGAAATTTAATGTAAGAGCACAGAGGGACCTCATAGAGCCCAGCATCTGGGGTGCAGCCAGACTTTGGGGGATCTAGGACCAAGGGATGATGGCTTTGGTCATCAAGCAGCCATTTTCTTTGTGTTGCTGTTGTTGTTTTAAAGGATGTTTTAGTGCCATTTTGGTTCACAGCAAAATTGGGAAAGCAGCACAGAGATTTCCCATATATCCCCTTCCACAACTCATGCATACTCTTCATTATCAACATCCCCCACCAGAGTAGAACATTTGTTACAATTGATGAACCTGCATTGACACTTCATTATGACCCAGAGTCCGTAGTTTACATTAGGGTTCACTCTTGGTGCTGTACATTCTATGGGTTTGGGTGAATATATAATGACATGTATCTACCATTAAAGTGTCATGCAGAAAATTTTCACAGCCCAAAAACTTCTGTGCTACATATTCGTTCCTCCCTCCCACTACCCCTTCCTCAGCAACCACTGATCTTTTTATTATCTTTATAGTTTTACCTTTTCCAGAATGTCTCATAATTGGATTCATATGGTAGGTAGAATTTTCAGATTGGCTTCTTTCACTTAGTAATATGCATTTACATTTCCACCATGCCTTTTCATGACCTAATAGCTCATTTCCTTTTAGTGCTGAATAATCTGTTGTCTGGATGTACCACAGTTTAGTTTCCACTCACCTACTGAAGGATGTATTGGTTGCTTCAAGTTTTGGCAATTATGAATAAAGCCGTCATAAACATGGATGTGAAGGTGTTTGTATAGATGTAAGTTTTCAGTTCCTTTGGATAAATATCAAAGAGCATGATTGCTGGCTTGTATGATGAGTATGTCTCGTTTGGTAATAACCTGCCAAACCGCCTTCCAAAGTGGTAGTGCTATCATTTTCATCTTTGCTCTTTTTTCCATATCTGCAGCAGACTAGCTTCCTTTCTACAGTATCATACGGAGTATTTTCGCTGCCCTAAAAACTCTGTGCCCTGCCTATTCATCGCTCTCTCCTCCAGCCCCCAGGCAACCACTGATCTTTAGTTTCTGTTTCTTCAGTTACATATTATATGGGGTTTGACGTTACCATGGTACGAATTCTGGCCTCAGTCCTAAACGTAAACGTATAGCTCTGGTTCTCAATACCAAATAACCATTGTTTCAGTATTTCTTAATTTAAATTCTTGAGAAAGATCTATGATTAACTCAGGTTTAATCAAATGTCTACACTTGGTCCAAGGACATTTGTTATGAATATGGCTGCTGAGACCCACCCATTCAAAAGAAGCTGTGGAGGAGGGAAGGGGCAAAGTTGCTAATTCAGGCAGGACGTTTAGACTGTGTTCAATTATGATAAATGATGCAAAAAGTTATTAAAGAGTGTCGGTTAACTCACTGTGTTAGCTTAGGTCACCCAGGAAGTGGATGCCAAGGTGGACTTAGGAATTCCAGCTGTTTATTGGGGATAGTGCCTGTGAAAGATAACAGAAAAGGGAGCAGGAGTAGGCAAGGAAAGCCTATAAAAGGAGAGTAGGAAGGAGGAAGACAGGGTAGAAATAGCCTCAGACTGCAGTATAATTCTGAAGAAGTCCTGGCCAGCCCATAAAGGAGATCCAGCACAAAGATTTCTCATTGAGGAGTGTCATTCTGGTTGGAAATGACCTCCGGTTATTGACTGGAGGCCGCGTGGGAATAGGATGTTCCCAGCTCTAAGCCTCCAGCAGACCTCAAAAGCACTGTATCTGGAAGCTGTAGCCCGACTCCACTCATTACAGCAAGTTCTCTGAAAGATCCAAGTGGGATACCCCTGTGGCCACCCCTATATTCAGAAAAATCCAGGATGGCTAGAGCCTGGCTTTGAAGGCTGTGTAACCAGGAGCAATGCTAAGATTAACCTACTGGATGGCTTTGATCACCCTGGTGGATTGGCTACCAAGTGCTTCTGGATACAGGCATGGAAAACAGAATTCTAGTGAGTAATATCTTCAGCCAGCGATTTACAAAGAAAATGAGTTTTAAGAATAAAAATTGAAGTTTAGAGATTAACTGTGAATTTTAATTACCATATTTTCCTGTATCAATTTTACTATGTAAAATCAAGAGATGGTTTAGAAACTATGCTGAATTGAGCAATTAACATGACCTTGAAGAAGGCATTTAAAAATTATTTTTCATCCTCATTTGATAAATTAATCAGTTTCCTCAAATGGTTGTTAGATTGTTTAGAGAATAATTGTAATTTGGCTAACAAAAATCCAATATTTATTAGAACCGCTCTGTGTGAACTTCTGTTAAATCTGTTTGTGTGTGTGTGTGTGTGTGTTTCTGGTTAATTTGTTGCAATTGAAGAAAAGTCTGAAGTCCCAATCAGCTATTAGCCTGGGTTCTATTACTGTCTAGCAGTTTCTGACATGAGAAAACCATGTTACATCATGCTATAAGTAAGGTTGTTAAGCTGTGATACTGTTAACTAGTAAGGAAAAGAAGAACTAACAGAGACCTTAAAAATACCACCACATATCTACAACCATCTGATCTTCGACAAACCTGACAAAAACAAACAATGGGGAAAGGACTGCCTATTTAATAAATGGTGCTGGGAAAACTGGCTAGTCATATGCAGAAAACAGAAACTGAACCCCTTCCTTACGCCTTATACAAAAATTGACTCAAGATGGATTAAAGACTTAAATGTAAAACCCCAAACCATAAAAACCCTAGAAGAAGACTTCAGGACATAGGCATGGGCAAAGACTACATGACTAAAACATCTAAAGCAATTGCAACAAAAGCCAAAATTGACAAATGGGATCTAATTAAACTAAAGAGCTTCTGCACAGCGAAAGAAACTATCATCAGAGTGAACAGGCAGCCTACAGAATGGGAGAAAATTTTCACAATCTACCCATCAGACAAAGGTCTAATATCCAGAATCCACAAGGAAATTAAACAAATTTACAAGAAAAAAAAAACAATCCCATCAAAAAGTGGATGCAGGATATAAACAAACACTTCTCAAAAGAAGGCATGTGGCCAAGAAACATGAAAAAAAACCTCATAATCACTGGTCATTAGAGAAATGCAAATGAAAACTATAGTGAGATACCATCTCATGCTAGTTAGAATGGTGATCATTAAAAAGTCAGGAAACAATAGATGCTGGAGAGGATGTGGAGAAATAGAAATGCTTTTACACTGTTGGTGGGAGGGTAAATTAGTTCAACCATTGTGAAAGACAGTGTGGCGATGCCTCAAGAATCTAGAACCAGAAATATCATTTGACCCAGCAATCCCATTACTGGGTATGTACACCAAGGATTATAAACTATTCTATAAAGACACATGCACATGTATGTTTATTGCAGCACTATTTACAATAGCAAAGACTTGGAACCAACCCAAATCCCCATGAGTGATAGACTAGATAAAGAAAATATGGCACATATGTGCCAAGGAATAATATGCAACCATAAAAAAAAGAGTTCATGTCCTTTGCAGGACATGGATGAAGCTGGAAGCCATCATTTTCAGCCAACTAACACAGGGACAGAAAACCAAACACTACGTGTTCTCACTCATAAGTGGAAGTTGAACAATGAGAATACATGGACACAGGGAGGGGACATCACATACCAGGGCCTGTCGGGGGTAGGGGGAAAGGGGAGGCGGAACATTAGGACAAATATCTAATGCATGCGGGGCTTAAAACTTAGATGATGGGTTGATAGGTGCAGCAAACCACCATGGCACATGTATACCTATGTAACAAACCTGCACATTCTGCACATGTATCCCAGAACTTAAAATTTTAAAAAAATAACAGGAAGGGCATTAAAAAAAAAAAAAAGAAAAAGCAGTCATATAGAATTACTATTGTTAAGGTTTCAAAAGGTAGATTGATCACATTTTGCTAAAGCCAACAGTTCCTTCACTCTTAAAACTTATGTAATGCTGACAAAGGGTCACAGGCCTAATTTTTAGGAAATACTCATTCTGCCAGTAATATTCTGTGCCATATGACTTTATTATGTCACTTACCAGCTCTAGGCCTTAGTTTACTTTTCTGTAAAATAAAGGAGGCTGATTATTATAGCTAAAATATATTTAAAATAAATAGCTAAAACATATTCAGCACTTGAATGCTATGATTTCCTTTAACTTCTTTAAATATAAAAATGCTAGTAATTTCCATATAAACACAAAGTCCAAAGATCTAAAAGCTAAATATCAACCTAGATGTTGATGTTGTTCAATCTAAATTTTTCAAGGGAATACATGTATTCTTTAGTTTGCTGCAGAAGTATTCGTGGCTTTTGCCATTAAAATACTTCTGCACCAACTTAAATATATCTTTTAATTTCCAAAGTAAATTACTTTCCTATACATACAATTTAGTATTTTCAAGACTTATTAAGTCTTCTAGGGATAAAATTAGTAGGAACATTCACTCTCAAATACAAAAGAGAAGATGACCCAGCAGTAAGGCAATATCATTGTGAAAAGCAGAGATAAAACCCTATCTTTTAGCAACTTTGTCAAATTAATGATCCCCCCAACACGGGTACCAAAATCCCATTTCTCTTCCCCAGCTGTGTGTTACCACACTGTGCAAAGTCCACTGAGGAAAAGAAGAAAACAGATCAGCAGGAAATACGTAGACAGCAAGCAAAGCAGATTTGACAATTGCCAAGAAGTGGCCTCAGATGTGCAATCCAGGATCTCTTGCTGGGCAAATGAGAAAAGCAAAACCAATAGGCTCTGTTTAGTAAACGCACATGGATGTGCTCCACTGCACAGAACCCTGTCTGTACCTTTACTCATGGATGCCTAGAGCACGTTTGCATTCAAATTAGAGGAAGCTGTGTGGATATAAACTATGGTGGGGTGTGTGTGTAGGGGGGGCAATTCTTACCATAGGATCCATTGCCAGAGATCCAAGAAGTGCTTTAAAGAGATTATACTTCATGTGATTGCCTTTCTCGGGCCCTGAGAATCTCCTTGTAAGTTACATCAAACACGAGTTTACAGACATCATGACAATGGGAACTCACCGATGGCAATGAAAATATGGGGAGTGAAACAGGAGCAGCAATGTTTGAATGACAGAAATCAGTACAGCTGCTAGATTAGTAACCACACATTTTTAAAAACTAACATATTGTAAAAATAAATTGTCACTATCTTGATTAATCCATTTCTATTTAATAGTTAACATTTTAACTGAAAATAATAAAGACTAATTTCTTCAAAGTTTTTGGTAGATAACTATATATATATCTCACTATCTGACTTTTTATATAAAATGCTCAGAATTGTAAAGAGGATATTTTCTTCTCAGGAATTATTCCAGACAAGTACTCCAAACATAAAAATTAGAAAATGTTTTACTAGGCCTTTTCCACAGTAACAGAAATATCAGTTTATAGTTATGAGTGTTGGGCTTTCTGTTTTCCTTATCCACAAAAGCTATAAGGAATTGCTAACATAGTTGTGGCTTTCATTCTTCCAAATAATTCCAAATTCACTCAGAAATTTTTTTATTCCAAAAGATCTTTTTCCTATCATTTGCTTTGCTATTTTATATAGTCAGTGTTTACTCAATAAAAGCATTTGAAGTTTAAAAAAGCATTCTCTCCTCTAATCCTTGAGTTAGATTTTTCCCATATCTCCCTTGGCATGTATTGGGATGAAAGTGGCCAGGACTCAAACTGGAAAATAGGTACTTCATAGCCTCTCCTTGTTTTCACTTCCTCATTTATGTTCGCCAATCCAATCAGTATGAGATTGAACCCCAGCGCCCTCTGGGTTCTTCCTGAAATAATTATAATCATGCAAAGCCTTGCTTTCTTCATAGTCACAACAAAATGGCAAAACAAATCCACTGTTCCCTAAGCCCTCCATCCTTCAAAATTCTTTTTGCAGAAACCTCTATCAGTTCAGGGTGGGTGTGGGCAGGACCCAGAATTTAATGTTTCTTGAGTGATAATGGTGTTATGTTATTTTCTAAAATGCTTCAAAATGAGCTGTTAGTTTTCGTGAAACATTCCTTCACTTTAAAATTGCACCATATGTTTAAGCAAATGAAAAGGGTCTCCTAAAACACCTAGAAGACAAACTTAGTCCCTATTTGTTTCTGACACAGAGATGAAGGCAACTCTAGAGTCCAACTGAGATTATTGCTTTCTTTCTTGAACCCTGAACTTCAATTTAAAGACAGCCAGGATGCAGTTGGCATCTTCTGGAAAGGACTATTTGTTCACTTCTTAACAGGCTAGTTTTAATTTCATATGAAAGCAGAAAGGCTCTTGTTTCCATTGCTGCATTGAATAGGTGTGTGCGTGTGTCTATATGTGTGTGTATACAGCAGGTCTTTGAATAAAGCTGTTTCATTCAAAGTTGTTTAGTTATAACATTGGTGAGAAAAAACATTGATTCCAGGCTGGGGCCCCTGCCTGTATGGAGTCTTCATGCTCTCCCCATTGTCCATGCTGTTTCTCTCTGGCACCTCTGCTTTCCTCCCACATTCTAAAGCTGTGCCTGTGAGGTTCATCTGTGTGAGGTTCACATGGTCCCACTACGAGTGAGTGTGGGAGTGGGTGTGGGTGTGAGTGTGCCCTGTCATGGGATGGCATCCTGTACCAGGTGAGTTCCCACCCAGATAAGCTCTAGCCACCCATGACTCTGAACTGGAATAAGCAGATTGAGAAAAGAATGAATGAATGAATGAATGAAGACAAATGATTGTAAACATCTGTCAAGTCTAGGATAATCATCCAAATGCACAGTAATAAATGATGCAGTACAGTAGCACTCAGTGAGCTGCCATATTTGTGGGATTGTGAACTGTATGAGGGGAGGAGGTGCTCTTTACAATTTTTGCTTTGCAAACCTTTATTTCTTGATTTAACTCACTGCCATTACAACTGCCATCACTGATTCACCAAAAATTGAGTAAATAATTATCTTGTGTTCATTAATCTTTCTTAAATATATATATAGCTCACACTTAGTTCAATGTTTAATATTAGAAGTATTTTGTCTTTATTTAGAAGATTGGGAATGTTTTGTGACCATAAATATTGCCATAGGAACTTAACTCTTGGTTGTATCACTTAGCCTATGGTAAAATTGGTTTTGTTATATGTCATTTTGCTTAAAGTTGCAGTTCCCAGAAACCTATCCATGATGTTAAGTGAAGACTTACTACATATATATATATATATATATATATATATATATACACACACACATATATATATCATTACTTATAAGTATTACATATATATAACATTACATATCTATGATGTCGTGAAGACATATTGCATATATAAAACATTACTTGTAACTATTACATTTATATAACATTACATATATACACACACACACACACACACACACACACACACACACTTACTACTTATATTACCTAACATTATTGTATTAGGGTTTTCCAGAGAAACAGAACCAGCAGGCTGTACACATAGATTTATTTTAGGGAATTGTCTTATGTGATTGCATAGGCTTGGCAAGTCCAAAATGTATGGAGTAGGCCAGCAGACTGGACACCCGGGGAGAGTTGCATTTCAATTCTAAAGGCAGTCTGCTGGCATAATTCCATCTTGCTTGGGGAGGGCCGTCTTTTCTGTTTAGGCCATTGGCGATTGGATGAAGCCCACCCACATTATGGAGGGTAATCTGCTTTACTCAGAGGCCACAGGTGTATATGTTAATCTCATCCAAAAAGCTCCTTCACACAGACATCCAGAATAATGACTGAATATCTGGCCACTATGGCTCAGCCAAGTTGACATATAACATTCACTATCACAATTATATAACATTAATAGGCACTATGTGCAAGACACTTTTTGCGAGATGGAGTGACATTAACCACTTAATCTATCCCTTCCCATTCTTGGCCCTACATAAAGAGAGAATACTTCAGAAAGCAAATACTTTAGTACCTTCTGTAGTTTAAAAGGGGTAGTGCTGACTCATATCTTTAGAAACTGTCTCTAAAAAGGCTAGAAGTTTGGAGAGTATCTTGTAGCTAGCATAATGGAAACAGAAGGAGATCACATGGCTTTGTCATCAACTCAGCTCCCAGCTTCTCTGGGCTATTTTCTTTCTAGTACCTTTCCATTATTTTAGCTACAAGATACTCTCCAAACTTATAGGAAAATTATGCCAAAATATCATTAATTTTAAATGAATACATTACTAATATTGATGGTTCTTTCTGTCTCCTAGTGCAATTTCCTTACATCAATGGATGATAGTATGATGTGGAAACAGCAAAGGATTTTCTTTTAAGAAATATGTCTGGACTGGCAACTGTCACTTACTAGGAAGTATCTTAATCTTTCCAAACCTCAGTTTTCTCAGTTGTAGAATGGGAATAATGTTGGTAATGTCCATAGCTACCTCACTTGACTGTAAAAACAAATGAGATAAATATGTGGCAGTATTTGAAAAATGATAAAGCATCGTGGCCTTGGTTGTTATTCTCACTTTCTATGAAGTTCAGTTATAGAACCTTGGGCCCCACTCAAGGGCCCAGTTTTCTTAGCATGGGTGTGAAAATTGTGACTACTAAAAAACAGGCAACTTTCATATCTACAGGAGATTACTAACTTATTATATAGGAATTTGACCTTCATCTTGGTAGAGGGGATTCCATCCTGGTGGATCTGTAGCCCTACCTGGAATATGCTGAGCTTCATATTGTCAACTTCAGGCAAGTGCTTTTCTCCTCCAGTACAGCCATTCTTCTTTGCATTCATTGGAACACTCAGAACATTATTAAATGTACCTTCTGTCTTATCTAGAGGAACTAAAAACAGAAATGGGTAGTTTTATAGTTTTATAATAATATTTTATAATAATTGTATAATAATAGGCTTTGTTGCTTTTGACAAAAAGAACTATCTGTGACGCAAGCAACAATCTTGTGCCCTTAAAGCCCATGTCCTCAAATACTAAAGTAAACCTAAAATCTTAGCAGTGTTCTTTAGGTGTTGCAAAGTGTTAGTAGGAAAAATCCTAACTATGCAATGTCTCCAAAGTTGGTGGAGTTTTTTCCTTTAAGGATATTGTTTCTAGCTCAGCTGAAGCTCTCCATCTCTATGGGGATTTCCTTTCACCCACTACTAGTCTTTAAGAACATTTCAATTTTACTGCTATCAACTGCAATTTCATACTTTGATAAGATTCATTACTGTACTCTATCCTGATCTCTTTTCAAAATATTGATCAACTAGATTACTAAAATAATCAAAATAATAGCAGAAAAGCTTTCTGTTTATCCTTCACATATATTTCTATTAGTTTGTAAAATCACCCACATCCCCACTAGGCTCTGTAGCAAGCATAAATACCACATAGAATAACAAATACTAAGAATTTGTGAAACTTAATGTTACTGTTTTATCAACCTGAATGGAAAACTATTTTGCATTCTTTTTTTTCTTTTCTTTTTGTACTTCTGAATTTGTGAAGTCATATCTTCAACAATTCATTCAACCAACTTTTATTGAGAATACCATATTGTATGTGCCTCAAATCATCATACACAGAACAACTTGATGAGTTTTCCTAAATCTAAGCTCTGGCTGTATCACCCCAAAGCCCCACCATTGCCTATTGAATTAAGTCAGATTCCTTTCCTAGAATTCAAGGGCCTCCACAATGCAACGATACCATGATCCAACTGAGATGTTTTCCCACATATGTCCTGCCATTTTCTCTGTCTTGGAATGTTCTCTCTCTTGGTATCTTCTTTCCAATGGTGCCCATTTGAAATGCCTCCTTTTCCATGAAGTCTGTCCTGTCACCAAATAAATGTCATTTCTCCATTTATAATAGATCCATAGCCTGTTTTTATTCCCCCTGTACCATAGTCATCTTTGAGCTTTCCTAATCTACTCTGTGAAAACTGTAAGCTTCTATAAAGCAGGAGCCCTGTCTCAACCATATCGCTCATTCAGGCACATTTCAGAAGCATATAGTATTTCTTAGAGGATGACAGCAGGGAACCCAGAAATATTTTTTAAATTCCTTTGAGTCCTTGTATTCTCAGGGTTAACACAATTCCATTTTAGTAAAAAGCCTCTGTAACCTCAATATATATGAGTAGATTGTTTTTTCTGGTAGGGATAGAGGGAAATAATGCAAGTTCAATGTGGCACTAAGTAACAGATTAATTATAAGCAAAGTGATTCTATGATACAAATCCACTGCATGAAAGCAACAGTGGGAGCTGTAAAGAGACAGGTCATTTCTAGGTTGGGGAATGGTCGGGATGGATGTATTAGTCCATTCTCGTGCTGCTAATAAAGACAGACCTGAGAAATCGTGGCAGAAGGGGAAGCAAACATGTCCTTCTTCACATGGCAGTAGGAGATAGAAGAATGAGAGCCAAGTGAAGGTGGAAGCCCCTTATAAAGCCATCAGGTTTCATGAGAAGTTACTCTCTATCACAAGAATAACATAGGGGAAACTGCCCCTATGATTCAATTAACTGCCACTGGGTTACTCCCACAATACATGGGGATTATGGGAACTACACTTCAAGATGAGATTCGGGTACAGACACAGCCAAACCATATCATTCCACTTCTGGCCCCTCCCAAATCTCATGTCCTCACATTTCAAAACGCAATTATGCCTTTCCAATAGTCCTCCAAAGTCTCAATTCATTCAAGCATTTACCGAGAAGGCCAAGTCCAAGATCTCATCTGAGACAAGGCAAGTCCCTTCCACCTATGAGCCTGTAAGATCAAAAGCAAGTTATTTGTTGATACTATGGGGGTAGAGGAATTGGGTAAACATACCCAATAGGAGAACTTGGCCAAAACAAAGGGCCACAGGCCCTATGTTAGTCCAAAATCCAATAGGAGGGTCATTAAACCTTAAAGGTCCAAAATGATCTCCTTTGACTCCACATCTCACATCCAGGGCACACTGATGCAAGAGTTTGGCTCCCACAGCCTTGGAAAGCTCTGCCCCTGTGGCTTTGCAGGGTATAGCCCTCCTCCTGGCTGCTTTCATGGGCTGGTATTGAGTGTCTACAGCTTTTCTGGGCAAACGGTGTAAGCTGTCAGTGGATCTACCATACTGGGATCTGGAGGACAGTGGCCCTCTTCTCACAGCTCCACCAGACAGTGCCCCAAAAGGGATTCTGTGTGGGAGCTCTGACCCCACATTTCCATTCTGCACTGCCCTAGCAGAGGCTGTCCATGAGGGCTCTGTCCCTGCAGCGAACTCCTGCCTGGACATCCAGGTGTTTCCATACATCCTCTGAAATATAGGTGGAGATTCCCAAACCTCAATTCTTGACTTCTGTATACCCACAAGTTCAACACAACATGTAAGCCACCAAGGCTTGGGGCTTGAACCCTCTGAAGCAATGGCCTGAGCTGTACATTAGCCCCTTTTAGCCACTGCTGGAGCTGAAGCAGCTGGGAAGCAGGGCACCATGTGCCTGAGTGGCATAGAGCAGGGGTGCCCCCAGGCCTGGGCCACAAAACCATTTTTTCCTCCTAAGGCTCTAGGCCTGTGATGGGAGGGGCTGCTGTGAAGGTGTGTGACATGCCATGGAGACATTTTCCCCATTGTCTTGGCTATTAACATTTGGCTTCTTGTTACCTATGCAAATTTCTGCAGCCAGCTTGAATTTCTTCCCAGAAAATGGACTTTTCTTTTCTTTTTTTTTTTAAGATGGAGTCTTGCTCTGTTGCCCAGGCTGGAGTGCAGTGGCGTGATCTCAGCTCACTGCAAGCTCTATCTCCCAGGTTATGCCATTCTCCTGCCTCAGCGTCCCAAGTAGGTGGGACTACAGATACCCACCACCACACCCGGCTAATTTTTTGTATTTTTAGTAGAGGCATGGTTTCACCATGTTAGCCAGGATGGTCTCGATCTCCTGACCTCATGATCTGCCTGCCTTGGTCTCCCAATGTGCTGGGGATTACAGGCATGAGCCACTGTGCCCAGCCAGGACTTTTCTTTTCTATTGCATCATCAGGCCGCAAATTTTCCAAACTTTCATGCTCTGCTTCCTCTTGAATGCTTTGCTGCTTAGAAATTTCTTCCGCCATATACCCTAAATCATCTCTCTCAAGTTCAAAGTTCCACAGATGTCTAGGGCTGGGAAAAAATGCAGCCAATCTCTTTGCATAGCACGAGTGACCTCTACTCCAGTTCCCAAGAAGTTCCTCATCAACATCTGAGACCATCTCAGCCTGGACTTCCTTGTCCATATGACTATCAGCATTTTGGTCAAAGCCATTCAACAAGTCTCTAGGAAGTTCCAAACTTTCCCACATCTTCCTGTCTCCTGAGCCCTCTAGGTCTCTAGGAAGTTCCAAACTTTCCCTCATTTTTTCTGTCTTCTTCTGAGCCCTCCAAACTGCTCCAGCCTCTGCCTATGACCCAGTTCCAATGTCACTTCCACGTTTTCAGTATCTTTATACTAGCACCCCACACCTGATACCATTTTACTGTATTAGTCTGTTCTCATGCTGCTATAAGGACATACCTGATACTAGGTAATTTATAAAGGAAAGAGGTTTAATTGACTCACAGTTCTGCAGGGCTGGAGAAGCCTCGGGAAACATAATCATGTGTAAGGGGAGGTAAACACGTCCTTCTTCACATGGCATCATGAGAGAGAAGAATGAGAGCCGAGCGAAGCAGGGAGCCCCTTATAAAACCATCAGATCTCATGAGAACTCACTATCACAAGAATAACCTGGGGGAAACTGCCCCCGTGATTCAGTTGCCTCCCACTGGGTCCCTCCCTCAACACATGGGGATTACAGGATCTACAGTTCAAGATAACATTTAAGTGGGTCCACAGCCAAGTCATAGCAAAGGTCTTGGGTAGGACTTAATTCACTGAAGTGATCTTAAAATGTTACCTTCAGCTACTAAGTTTATCAAGCAGAGAGATGTTCACAAGCAAGGACATAAAGAAATTAAACTGCGAGATTGTTGAGGGCCTTCCATGAATTTGGGATGGCTGGTTTATGGGGTGCAAGAGAATAACATTTAACTAAATGAAAGAGCCAATTACGGTGCAAGTTCTAAGGCCCTGAGCATCATTACTATTGCTTATCTCTATATCCCAAGCAGCAACGAACACAATGCCTTACCCATAGTTTGTGTTCAATTAATGTGTATTACATTTATTCATTAATTTTTACTAGTCTAGGACTTTTATAATGATAGTTTAGTTTCACCATTTTTTTGAGTAGTCTAAAAAAAAATCTCTCTGTACCATCTTCAACCAATCTACAACTAGGTTTCTGTAGGAATTTTATTAATAGATACCAAACAATGTAACATCTTTACATTCAGATTCCAAAGATACCCTAGAAGAGCAGAGGGTTGCACTTCCTCTCTCTCACTTTGCATTCCTCCTAAGAAATACTTGCCTCTAACTCAACGGACAGAAGGAGTCAGGGCTCTTTCAGCATTAAAATTCTCTAGAGTTTTCTGGGAGAGGCACATGTTCTGAGTCTGAGGACAACTGTTCTGGTTGTTGTTTATAAATTGTTTTCATCTTCTATTTCTTATAACAGATTATAAGTCTATATTTTATAATACTTCATACTATTATGAGGATTTGGTTGACAAATTATCTTACAATAACCACCCATATATTCATGCATGGCCCAATTCGCCTCCCTTTGCTTTCGTATGTAGAATTTCCTTAATGATGCTTTCTAAAGAGAGGTAAGATCTCCCGCCTATGTAGGTAGGTCGAGGACATTTGCTCTAAATAAATGAAGATATTTCACATTTTCTTTTTCACACCCACCCACAATTCTTCTTCCAGAGGTACTCCACTAAATTGTTTCTTACTTTGGGACAATACTAATATGGTTCCTTGCAATCTTTCTCTTATAATATATGCTAATATAAAAACAAAGTTAAACATATTCATATATTCAGAGTTGCTTATTCTCCCGATTTCAAATATGTCAGAAAGCTCTTAACACATTTAGTTACTAATCCTCAAAACCAACAAAATAGATATTCAAAGATTACAGCATGATCTAATGGAGAAAATGTAAAATCAATAAGCCAAAATTTTTATATGATAAATGGATTCATTAAAATCTGGATGTGAAAAAAAAAACCAGTTTTAGTATCTTCCATTTTTGTGCCAGACCATATTGTCCCTTGAATCATTTTAACAAATGAGAAAGTACAAACACGAGAGTCAAAATATGGTTAGATTCCATGCACCTTTTAATTCCTATGAAATACAAAGAGCAAACTATTCTTAGATGTTACTTGCATTGCTCTCAGTCTGCCTCCCAAAGCTGGGAAAAAACCAATGTCCACTTAAATCCTACAACCTGAGCTGGTGTTACCTGCTCCTGTTGGAGGCAAATGACAAAACGGGTATCTACTGCTTCATTGAATGTGCTGCAGCAGCCGAAGGAAGCCCCACCCCAGTCCTCCCTACCCCGTTCTACTTTTTCCTGGGTCTATGAAGGCAGATGAAATGTACCCAAGTTTCTGTAATTCTTTGCTGAGTAAAGGCCCTTGTCCAGGCACTTGTCTAATCCTCAAATAAAAGAACGAATCCTTCCGAATATATTCGGAATCAGCAGAGTAAATCAGCAGGGTCCCTAAACAACAGCAACAGTTCATGTAGAAGAACTTGCAATTTTAAGCAAATGAGTAACTATTTTACAAAAAAAAAAAATGCATCTACTGATCACTGGCAAAACGTAAATGGAAAAAAAAGTCATGAAAGTTATCAATATTGCTTTTTCTTATGAAAAGGATAAATGAAAACATGAAACTAGGCAATATGAAGTTCAGGCCTCTGTGGTCAATTTTCCAATGCCATAGTGGACTTCACTATTTTTACCCTGGATTTCTAAATTAGCTTTCTAACTGATTTATCACTCTCACTGTCCTGCTTGCAATCTATCTTGTGTAATTCTGGAATGATTTATTTTTCTAAAACATAAACCTGATCAAGTCACACTGCTGTGCTGATCAGTCCGTTCAACTCATTTCTGCCTGTATTTCTATCATTTCCTGTGGTGTCTTCCATTGTAGGCTTTACTTTCTCCACACTGACATGTACACAGTGCCTAAAATTACTATGATTTTTCACTTACCTATATGCACTCACTATGTCATATTTCATAGATCCTATAAGATTTGCTATACTTTTCCTAAAAGCATTTCCTGACCAACAGACCAAACAAGGGTAGAAACAACCCCTGGTCAAAACAAATGCAGGATGCATGCTAATCATATCCGTTTTAATGTTGCTCTTGATTTTATAGCCTCACATTTGCTTTTGACTGTGTGTTTGCTGAGGACAGGAACTGTGTCTTGGCAATCATGTATCCTCAGTGCCCAGTGCAGGGCTTGACACAAAGCAGGCTTCAAAAATGTTTTCTTTTATTGTCTTTTTCCATAAATAAGTCCTTTAAAGAGGGGAAGAGACAGAAAAGAAAATGAATGGCATACAATATCAATTGCAGTTTTGATGACATCTCTATACTTGTAGTGAGTATGATCATGATATTTATGCTGAAGATTTAAATCATAAGAGAAACCTTAAGAAATTAGTGGCAGTGTTGAGAAAAGTGTGATGATAAGGTGGGTGGCAGTCTCAACCTGCACACTGCTAGATATATTCAGAAAGATGAATTCATGCAGGCTGGACAGACATTTCAAATGTCAACCCTTCCAGACCAAAACTGGCAAAAGCAATTGAAACCATAGCAGAGAAATACATCTAAAAGTGAGTATCTAAGAGCACTCTACTAGAAAACCATTTTAAAAATAAATAACTCAAAGCTGAGGATTATGGAGACTAAACATATAGTTAAGTTTCTTGGCACAAAACAGTAAGATGGCCAGACTACATTTAACTTATAGAGTCTACTTCCTTTAAAATGTCATGAGCAGTCAAAAGAAGAAATAGCCTTTAATTCTTCCTCCAAGAGATATCTTTCTATTTGGCTAAGCAGAATTTGAAAAATTGCCACAAGCAATTCAAATTAAAATTTAAGTAAATATTGGAAACTGGTCCTGTTTGGACAATTATCCGCCATCCAGGATAATTTGTGACAGTTTCCATTGTGTTTTCTGTTATGCAGAAAATGAAAGTCCACATGTTTAAGAAAAAAAATAATACTATTCCACTTGTCTGAATGCAATCAGGGCAACTTCCTGACCCATATTTGCCAACATCTCTTATGAAAGTAATTCTTATCATGAAAAAAACTATTACAATACAATTGTACTAAAGAGAGGTATATAATATATGATACAGTAGTAAGGACTCACTTTATACGACCTTGGAACTCATATCACCAGTAATGAACATTTCCCATGGAAAGGTAAATCATGTATTTTTGGTCTCCTTTTTTTGTCCTGTTATAGACTGGTTCTAAAAGCTACTGGCTTACATAAAGGTTTGAAAAATGGTGGTGTAAGCAAAGAAAACAGTCTGTTATCCCATAATCACAGACTCTCCCACTGGGTAGACAGGACTCTGTAGGACACTGTTTAAAAAATGTGTTCCATGTGTGGCCTGTAAGGGGGCTGATAATTCCCAAAATCTGTTTCCAGTTGTTTTCACGTGGTCATTTGTCGGGAGAGGGAGTTTATAAATTTTATCTGACTCTCATAGTATTAGGTGATTTCCTCCCCAAATTAAGAAAGAATGAACTCATCCCACCACCTCTTTAGCCTTGAGTAATGCAGGTTATAACTCAATGCCTTGTATTTAGAATGCTATCCTGGAATACTCCAAGAGAAAATCTGGAGACGATGGTTGTTATTTTCCAAAGAACCTGCTGGGTCTCAGGAGACGCAGCTGCTTGTTTTTGTATTTTAATGTTATGTGGTTTGCTACATGCTGCTAGAATGGATGGAGTCGGGGAAGCCTGGTTCACCTGAGCTTGTTTTGAAATGAAGATATGCCTTTTTGTCTGCAGGAAGACAGCAGCAGGGTTAGGCTCCATTAATCAAAACTCCAGTGCTGGCTGACTTCTAAGGAGATCCGTTGTCTTAATCCATTCAGGCAAGTATAACAACATACCATGAACAAGGTGGCTTATAAACAGCATTTATTTCTCACAGTTCTGAAGGCTGGAAGTCCAACATCAAGGCTTGCCAGCAGATTCAGTGTCTAGCGAAACCCCTCTTCCTGGTTCGTAGGTGGTACCTTCTCACTGTAACCTCACATGGTAAAAGGGGACAATGAGCTCCCTTGGGGCATATGTTTTAAGGGCACTAATCCTATTCATGAGGGCTCCACCCTCATGACTGAATCACCTCCCCAAAGGCCCCACCTCCTGATATTTTCACCTTGGGAGTTAGGATTTCAATACATGACTTTGGGGGGCACATAAACATTGAGACCATAGCACCCAAGAGAATTCAAGAGACATATTCCAAGAGAATCCTTCTGAAACCCAGCTCTGATGGAAAACATTCCAGTTAGTGATTGCAGAATCCCAAGAACATGATCAAAACCCTATTATAAAGCCTCAGGAAAGCTGCAATAATAGTGGGAAAACTCCTGTGATGAGGAACTAGCACTCTTCATAACTACATTTCCAATTTTGGATCCATATGCCTGTGCTCTTTATATCAATTTGTTTTTCCTGAATCAGCTGGTATTGACTGTGCCCATTTTAGGTTCAATGTTCAATGAGACTTGACAAAAGTACAAACCTATGTAACTGCCATCACAATCAAGATGCAGAACATTGCCATCATCCTAAAAGGTGACTCATGCTCTTTGCAATCAGTCACTCCCACCAACCACAGGAAAACCACATTCCTATCACTATAGATTAGTTTTCTCTAGTCTGAAAGTTTATGCAAATGTAATCATACAGTACTTATTACATATTTACTACATACTTACTTTGCTCAACATGTTTTTGAAAGCCATTCACAGTGTTGCTTGTATTAGGAGCTTCTTGATACACACACACACACACACACACACACACACACACACACACACCCCTGTTGGGATTTTTATTTCAGGTGCGTCCTATGGAGGCTCTAGAGAACAAACAATTTCCTTGCCTTTTTCAGCTTCTAGAGCCTCAGTCCTTGCATTCCTTGGCTCATGAACCCTTACTTTATCTCCAAAGCCAACAATGTACTGTCTTCAAATCTCTCTCCACCTTGGTATCATTGCCCTCTCCTATGTGTGGTTATCTCCCTCTCCCTCCCTCTTCTAAGGACATTTGTAATCATGCTTAGGACCCACAAAGATGAGCCAGAATAACCTCCCCATCTCAAGATCCTTAATTACATCACATCTGCAAAGTCCATTTTGCCCCGTAAGGTAATATTTATAGATTCCAGTGATTAGGACCTGGAAATTTGGGGGAAGGCATAATTTAGCCTATTACAATGAGCAAGTCAGAGAGTGAAGAATCCAGTCAATATCCAAGAACCATATCATACCATGGCATTTTAAGGGTTGTATTTTGCTTTTATTGCAACTGATTTTTTGTGTGCAAATGACATTCATTCTTATTCCATGTCAACCCAGGGACTAAGTTATATTTTACATTAAATATTGATAATCACAATTGAATTTGCCTGGCTCTCAGGTTGCATTTCTTCCAGTCTATTATTCCTGACACCTGCAGTTCTGCATGTGAATTCTAGCAAGCAGTTATCTTGCCTATGCATTTATTATCTTTTCCTCATTCTATATTTTGTGACAAACTTCAATTCTCCAAGCAGCAGCTATTCCTAAAGGATGTTGGGTGGTTCACAGTAGATGTTTCCAGGGTTTGAATCTTATCTCTGCTAATCACCTGTTGGGTGAAGTTTAAGTTTCTCTACACTTCAGTTTGACATTTAAGTTTGACCAAATATTTGATAAAATAAGACAGAGTGGCAAATCAATAAATAGTGACTATATGTGTGTGTATATTTGTTTTATATAAATATATACTATATATTTAATTGCAATAAGAATACTTAACAAGAGATCTACCCTCGACAAATTTTTAGGTATACAATCAATATACATTGATTTAGGTATACAATCAATTTTAGGTATGCAATCAATAATTGTTGACCATAGGTACTGTGTTGTACAGCAGATCTTTAGAGCTTATGCATCTTGCTGACTGAAGCTTTACTAACTCCCCATTTCCCTCTTCCCCATCTCCCAGCAAACATCATTTGATTCTATGAATTCTACTATTTTAGATAATTCAGATAAGTAGAATCATGCACTATTTGTCTTTCTGTGACTGGCTTATTTTACTTAGCATAATGTCCTCAAGATTCCTCTATGTTGTCTAATATTGCAGAATTTCCTTTTTTTAAAGGCTGAATAGTATTGCATTGTATGAACATGCATTTTCTTTATACATTCATCTGCTAATGAATATTTACATTGTTTCCACATTTTTGCTATTGTGAATAATGTTGCAATGAATATGGAAGTGCAAACATCTCCTCAATATCCTGATTTCAATTCTTTTGGATAGATACCCAGGAGTGGAATTGCTAGATCAAATGGCACTTCTATTTTTAATTCTTTGAGGAACCTCCATACCATTTCTCATGGTGACTGCACCGTTTTATATTCCTACCAACAGTATGCAAGGGTTTCAATTTCTCCACATCCTTACCAACACTTACTGTCTTTTGATTTTTAGGTTGCTGTGATAGCCATCTTCACAGGTCTGAGCTGATACCTCATTGTAGTTTTGATTAGCATTTCCCTGATGATTAGAGATGGTGAGCATTTTTTTTCCATATAACTGTTGGCCATATTTATGTCTTTTTTGGCGAAATATCTATTCAAGTCTTTAGCTCATTTTTAATTGGGTTATTAGTTTTTTCACTCTTGAGTTATAGAAGTTTCTTATATATTTTGGAGATTAATCCCTTATCAGATAAATGGTTTACAAATATTTTATCCCATTTTGTAAGTTGCCTTTTTACTCTGTTGATTGCTTCCTTTGCTGGGTAGGAGCTTTTTAGTTTAACGTAGTTCCACTTGTTAATTTTTGCTTTTGTTGCACGTGGTTTTGTTGTCATATCCGTGAAATCATTGCCAAGATGAAAGTCTTAGCCAGAGCAATTAGGCAAGAAAAAAGTAAAAAGGCATCAACATCAGCAACAAAGAAGTAAAAGTGTCCTGGTTTGCAAATGACATGATCTTATAGAGAGAAAACCTTGAGGACTCCATAAAAAACTGTTTAATAAATGAATTCAATTAGTTGCAGTATACAAAATCAACATACAAATATCCGACCATGTGCAGCAGCTCATGCCTGTAATCCCAGCAATTTGGGAGGCTGAGGCGGGAGGATCCCTTGAGGCCAGGAGTTCAAGACCTGCCTGAGCAACAAAGCAAAACCCTTTCTCTACAAAATAAAAATAAAAAAATTAGCCAGGCATGGTGACACAGGCCTGTAGTCCCAGCTACTCAGGAGGCTGAGGCAGGAGGATTGATGGAGCTTAGGAGTTTGAGGCTGTAGTGAGCTTTGATTGTGCCACTGCACTGAAGCCTTGGCAACAGGGTGAGACCCTGTCTCTAAAAACATAAATAAAAATTTTAAAAAAATTAAAAAATTATCCTTCCAGTAAGAAATAGCTTACGGTAGAAGAAAAAAAATCAGTTGCTTTTCTGTACATTAACAATGAACTATCTGAAAAGGAAATTAGAAAAACAATCTATTTTCATTACCACCAAAAAGAATAAATATCTAGGAATAAACTTAATTGAGCAGGTGAAATGGATGTATACTGAAAACTATAAAACATGAATGAAAGAAGCTAAGACACAAACAAATGGAAAGACAGCCTGCATTAGAAGAGCTACTAATATTGTTAAAATGTCCATACTACCCAAAGCAATCTACCAACTCAGTGTAATCCCTATCAAAATCTAAACAGCATTTTTTTATAGCAATAGAAAATACAATTTTAAAATTCATATAGAGCCACAAAAGACCATGAATAGCCAAATCAATGAGAAAGGACAAAACTGGAGGCATCACATTCCTGATTTCAAAATACAAACCTAGAGTAATCAAAACATTATGGTACTGACATAAAGACAGACATACAGATGAACAAAACAGAATAGAGAACCCAGAAATAAACCCACACACCATGGTCAGCTGATCTTCACAAGCATGCCAAGAACATACAACTGGAGAAGGATAGTCTCTTCAACAAATGGAAACTGGAAAACTGGATATCCACATTCAGTCAACTGAAATTAAAACCTTATCTTAAACCATACATAAAAATTAACTAAAAATAGATTAAAGACTTAAAACATAAGACACGAATTTTTAAAACTCCTAGAAGAAAACATAAAGGAAAAGCTTCATGACTTTGTCATTATATTGACTTAACATATATAGTCATAACAGTGAAGTTGAATTTTCAGAAACTTCACATTGATGTGATTCATTTCAATTTACCCTGTTTTTTTAAGCATCTACTATATGCAATGATCTGGGCACTGCAGGGGATCCACTGCGGAATAGAATCAACCCCACACCTTAATAAGGTTATGGTCTAGTGGTGAAAGCAGGTAATGACAATACAAGGTGATTAGAACCACAATATCAAGGAGCTTTGAATATGATATTTGATGGTATTAAGAAATTATTAATTTTGTGATGTGTGATAATAGCATGGTGATTATGTTAAAACAACTCTTATTGATTAAAGACTCAATTCATTTTCTATTGCCACCGTAACAAATTACCACAAAACTGTCGACTTAGAACAGCACAAATTTATTCTCCTAAAGTTGTCAAAGTTGGAAGTTTGAAAGAAGTCTCATAGGTCTAAAATCAAGACATCCACATGGCTGGTCCTTCTAGAGACTCCAGGTGTGAATCCATCCTTGGCCACTTCCAGCTCCTGGAGGCTGTGGCCGAGATTCCTTGACTGGTGACCACATCACTCCAGTCTGTTTCCACTGCAAGTGTCACATTGCAGGTCTCTGATTTTGGTCTGCCTGCCCCTTCTTCTAAGGATCCTTGCGATTACATGGGTCTCTCCTAAATCACATCCAGGATGATCCCCCATCTCAAAGTCTTTAATTAATCACATCTGCTGATGTGTTATATAAGGTCTCCTCTTCACAGGTACTTTATCTTAGATGGGGGGTGTTGGGAGGACACTTTTTATTTTTTTTGAGACGGAGTCTCGTTTTGTCGCCAGGCTGGAGTGCAGTGGTGCAATCTCGGCTCGCTGCAACCTCTGCCTCCCGGGTTCAAGCGATTCTCCTGTCTCAGCTTCCCGAGTAGCTGGGACTACAGGCGTGTGCCACCACGCCCGGCTAATTTTTGTATTTTTAGTAGAGACGGGGTTTCACCGTGTTGGCCAGGATGGTCTCGATCTCTTGACCTCGTGATCTGCCCGCCTCGGCCTCCCAAAGTGCTGGGATTACAAGCGTGAGCCACCACGCCCAGCTGGGAGGACACTTTTTGAACAGGAAAGCAGAAGTACTTATCAGATGTAATGGTTTTCGAAGTTATTGCCTTAGAGTTTCTCTAGAACAATCCTTATTTTATAGGACACAATTGTAGCCCAGAGGAAAATCTCACTTTATAGCAACGTATCTTGGTTTCTAAGGAAAAAAAAAAAGGCCCACAAAGGTTTATTTTAAAATATGGTGAGGGAAATGTACGCATGCCGAGGGAAATCTTGCTTTTGAAGAACCAGGCCTGATAGCTAGTGGACCTGGCATTTTCCCAGGGTTTCTGGACTCTCACAAGCTCACAGTTCTTAAGTTCTCTGAGAAAGGATTTCCACCTCGCCATAGGCCCAGCCGTCTCCGCTTCCCTCTAGCTGATGACCTGAGTGTCCGCAGGGCGGCGCCCCGCGCCGGGGTTTGGTTCTTTTTACCTCCGGGTGCCTCTGTTCCGCAGCTTCCAGCCTTTCTTCTCCCTGGCTTGCTTGGCTTTCTCAGGTGAGGGTACATATTTCTTTTGTCATTTTGCACAGAAAATGTAAACGTTTCCTACTCTAAAAAGATCATCTTTAAAATTTGCTTATAACAACAATAACATATTCCCACAATTTTTTTTTCTCTGAATGCTATTACTGCAATATAAAAACAAAAAAGGAACAAGTTCCTCAAGGATTTCATTTTCACGGATGCAACTGTAATTATTCATATGACCAGAAGATGGCAGTACACCATTAATAACAGTGGCGCATCCCTTAGAACAAAATGGCTTATTCAATTTTTTGGAGCTTGGTAGACCTAGATATTAAACAAATGTTAATGGATCTGCTACTAAGTGCAAGGTTCTTCTGGGTTGCATTAGTTAATAAAAGAGACAAAAGCTGCTCTGATAGAGGGTGCTAAACCAAACTTGCAAGCACAATTGAAAAGAGAGAATTGTCCCAGTCTTGTCTTTTAAAATTTCATCTCACTGCTCCTCATTCATTGAAAGTCACATTTCTGAGAGAAAATATTATAGCAAAAGGAAGGAAGGAAAACAAAATACAGCAAAATTCTCTTATAAATGAGGATACTTTAAAAAGGCAAAATGACTTGCCCAAACACACTGGTAATGATTAGCTCCAAGTCTGTTGACCAACATTTTCTCTATCCATGGTACCATACTGATTCTCGAAATGACAAATTCAGGGATTAAGAATTCCAGTCCTTGCCCCATCACTGACCCTTTGTGGGATCTTAAGCAGATTATTTAATTACTTTTATGTAAAAAGTAAGGCATTGGACTAGGTAAGTTCAAGCATTTTTACCAAGGGGATGTTTTTTCCTTTTTAAGACTCTTATTCAGATGTTCAAAACCTAAAATAATAAAGGAAAATGCTACAGTTGAAAGAGATGTTTTCCTCTTGAGTTTCTTCCTTTCTCCCCCAGAATCTTAGCTTCCTCAGAGCACAGTTTGTAAACTATCAGACTGGGTGATCTTGTAAACACCTTTCAGCTCTCAATTTTCATTATCCCTCAAGTTCATTGAATTAATTGTGAGATAGCAATACCCTCAAAAGTGATTGCTGTTTAGTAAAAAACAAAAGCAACAACAACCAAAAAATACTAAATCCTGAAGATAATGACAAACTGGTATAGTCAGTTGTTAAGAACAAAGAGAAACTGACGTTTAAAGCATTTTCAATATTTTTCAACATGATGCCTCTGAATAATGACATTATCTTCATGCTTTACAGGGCTCTTAAACACGCTCAGCCAGGTTTCCGCTGTGAACATCCTCTGGCACATGAGAAGTTTGCCTGTGAAGAACGCTGTGGCTCCCCTGCATTTAGGCAACAGACTTTTGGCTGTAGTAAGTGCCAAAAGCCAGAGGTGGTATGGCTTATGCTGCACCATGGTGTATTGGGCCAAAGAGCTCTAGAAACCCTTCAACCACATGGTCATCAGCAGTGATGAGAAGGGCAACTTAAGGTCAAAGGACTATGGGAGGGTGTCTAAGATGGGCCTTAGAATTAGTCTTCCTGGGTTTACAACCGAGCCCCAACACTTTTGACAAGTTACTTTGGTTTCTAAATTTTAATTTTGGATAATAACACTTCCTAGGAATGAGAAGACCTCATAGGGCAAATAATAGCAGTGTATGAACACCAAGTAAAAGTTTCTGTTTTCTTTCACAGGATTCCTGCAAATACCTCCAGGCTGGGTTCCTCATCGGTCCTCCACCTTTCAATCCATCCTCCACACAACAGACTGAATGGCCTTTAAAAGATATGTCAGATCTCATCGCTGCACTTTTAAACCTTTCAATGACTCTCTCTTGCACTTCCAAGAAAATTCACATTCCTCACACTGACCTACAGGCACTGCATGATCTTCCTTGTCCACTCTCTGACTTTAATTGGCACTCGATGACCATATTCCAGCTGCATTGGCCTTCTGACAGTTCCTGGAATAGCCCAAACCTTTTCCAGTCTTTAGAACTCTTGTGTGTACCTTTTTCCCTTTCCCAGAACACACTGCCATTTCCTAAAGTCTCAGCTAAAATATTTCTCCTCAGACAGATCTTCTCTGACCACCCTGTCTGAAGTATCAACAATAAAGTACACCTTATTCTTTAGCATAGGGGTTGGAAATGTTTGACCTGTAGGCCAAACTGGCCCACCATGTTGTTTTTATATATAAAGTTTTATTGGAAAACAGCCATGCTTATTCATTTACGTATTAACCATGACTGTTCTGGTGTCACAGTGGCCTAGTTGAATAGTTGCAAAGCCTTTTATCTGGCCCTTTATAGAAAAAGTTTATCAACCTCTGATCTATCAAGTAAGCATGCACTCCCATCAGCATCTCTTCATTTCTGTTTATTCTCCAGTACCTTCAGGTAGTTGCTTTTTAAATTGTTTAAGTTTTATAGTTGTTTTCTTCAGAGTAAGTCATCCTGTGGAATCTTTTTTCCATTATACCCAGAAGCCAATTCTAGTTATTTTAAAAATTCTGTTCAATAGTTCCAATATCTGAAGCATCTCTAAGTCTTGTTCTATAGTTGATTCAGCTATTGAAAATGGGTCATTTTCCCCTATTTTTAACTTTGTATATCTTGTATTTTTTTACTGAATGTCTAATATTATGTGTAGCAGAATGATGAAAACTGAGGTAAATAGTATTTACATGTAGTAATAGGCACCAGTTACCATTACTGGTTGTTACTGTGGTAACAATGGTTACCACATTTCTGTCTGTACAATAGTATGGCGGGCTGTGTCAATGTAGTCAATAGTTATATGGAGTTTGGTATTTTATGTTGCTTTTATAACCTGTACACCACAGTCTTCAAAATCCTTGACTGGATATTTCTGTTGCCTTGTGTCTTGTGAGCATCTCGTGCAGGCCTGTGGAAACTAGTCCTGCACATAAGTGTTAGCTCACCTTGCATGAGCTTATGGTTATTCTAAGTTGATTTGCTAGGTCACACTTGGCTTTTAGTATGTTTTCTAATTTTTAGCTGACTTTCTCTTAGTTTATTTAATGGCAGCTGCCTTTCTCTCATGTTCTGTCAAAACTGAAATAGTCCTTGGACCTCATCTCTCCTCAAAGATCCTTGTCACCCTTTGGAATCAGTTTGTTTATTTGGCTTACAATCTCAGCTCTCTCATAGGATCAAGAAAAGGTAGAGCTTTATAGATTATCTGCATTTTCTCATAAGTAGAGTGACAGTCTTGTGCAGCTTTCTAAACAAAAGCAGAATGCCAGAGCCCACATTCTAAAATTTGCCCTCTTTCAAATGGGCAGAGACGAAAACATAATTTATGCCAGTAAGGTTAAAAAAGCAGCATGGCATTGTAAATTGACGGTGCTATAGACTGAATGTTCCCCACCCCCACCCCGCTGCCGCCCCAACCAAATTCATATGTTAAAACTTAATTCCCAGGGTGATGATATTTGGATGTGGGGCCTTTGGGAGGAGATTAGATCATCAGGGTAGAGCCCTAATGGATGGCATTGGTGCTTTTATGAAAGAGGCCGCAGAGGGCTCCCTCCTCCCTCCTGCCATGTGATGACACAGCAAAAAGATGTGATTTATAAAACAGGAAGCAGGCCCTCACCACACACACCAAATCTGCTAATGTCTTGGTCTTGCACTTGCAGCCTCCAGAACTGGGACGATTAAATTTCTGTTGTTTATAAGCCACCCAGGCTATGGTGTTTTTTCATAGCAGCTCAAATGAACTGAGACAGTTGGGTAGTAAATTTGTATAACCAGTCTAAGAAGGATTTTGAAAATACGTAGAAAGGGTCTTACAGTCTGATCGTTTTGACCTAATATTTCTACTTCAAGTGATCTAATCAGAGGTGCTGACAAATATTCTTATAGAAGGATATTCAGTACAATATTGTCTATTTATTTATTTTAACTGGCAAAAATTGTATATCTTATAGCATGTTGTTTTGGAATATATATACATTGTGAAATGGCTAAATCAAGCTAATATAAACATTATCTCACATAGTTACCTTTTTTGTGGTGAGAATAATTGATATCTATTAGCAATTTTTGAGAGTACAATACATTGTTATTAATGATAGCCACCATGTTATACAATAGCTCTCTTTAACTTATTTCTCTTGTCTAACTGAAATGTTGTATCTTATGAACAATATCTCCTCACTCTCATCCTTAGCCCCTGGTAACTCTACTTCTATGAGTTCAAGTTTTTTAGATTCCACGTGTAAGTGAGATCATGTAGTATTTGTCTCTCTGTGCCTGGCTTATTTCACTTATCTAAAGATCTCCAGGTTAGGATCTCCAGGTTCATCCATATTGTCTGAAGTGACAGAATGTTGTTATTTTTTTGAGGCTGAATTATCTTTCATTGTGTATATATACCACATTTTCTTTATCCATTCATTTGTTGATGGGCACTTAGCTTAATTTATTGTGAATAATGCTCCAGTGAATATGGTAGCACACATATCTGTTCCATATATTGATTTCATTTCCTTTGGATATACCCAGTGGTGGGTTTGCCAGATCACATGGTAGCTTGATTTTTAATGTTTTTAGGAAACTCCATACTGTTTTTCTTAGTGACCAAACTAATTTACATGCTGAACAACACACCACACTATTATGAAATAATGGAGACAAACTAGATAACGAACAGTAGAAAAGTATTTTTAATAAATTGAGATCCAACCATATAAAGAAATATTATGCAAATATTAAAATACTTCAATGAAGAATATTTATTGAGACAACGATCATAATATAATGTTAAATATCAAAACCAAAACTACATATATAAATTTTATATATATATAAAATTTATATATATATATATACACACACATTCAATTTTGTTGGGATTTACTAATAAACTTTGAAATTAAGTTTTTTTGGTGTGTGTATATATATATTTTTGTGTGTATCACACAGAGAAAAACTTTATATATATATATGTATGTATCTCACTGGTGCCTATAAGTTTTTTTGTGGAGATATATATATATATATCTATCACTGGTGCCTATAATTTTTTTTGTGGAATTATATATATTTTGTTTGTGTGTGTGTGTGTGTGTATACATATACATCTTTACAAAGTTTATTAGTTACAACAGTTAAAATAGTATCTTCACAGTGAAGAAATCTGAAAGACAACACCTTAATCAAGCAATTATAGTTAATATCACCAGTAATGGGATAGAATTCCATTATGTGCCTCCTAACATGATGCACTGAGAAAGATGCAATATTTTGTGATATTCCTGCCAGAAATGCAAAGCCTGAGTCTAATTATGAGGAAATATTAGACTAACCTAAGTTGAAGGACATTTTACAAAATAAATGGTCTGTACTCTTCAAATGTGTTATGGCCAAAAAAGTAAGTCTGAGGAAGTTTCTACATTAAAGGAGACTAAAGAAGCATGGCAATTAAATACAAAGTGTAATCCTGGATTAGATTCCAGGCCAGAAACATGAAATACATACATATGTGCATACCAACATACTCATATACACATACCTGCTTATAATTTTTGTTATAAATGGTATTATTGGGACAGTTGGCCATGTTTGAATAAGGTCTATGGATTACATACTATTTCTGTACCAGAGTTAATTTGATTTTGATGCCATATTGTGGTTATATAAAATAATGCCCTTGTGTTTAGGAAATTAACTGAAGTAGACTAAAGTATTTATGCATAATTGTTCATAATGTCTGCAATTTACAACTTATTCTCAAATAGTTTTAAAAAAATTGTCTATCTTTGTGATATAATAAGAAATGTATATTTGGTCTTCACCCCAGATTACTGGCACAAAACTTCTAACACTCTTGTATCTTCCTGAATAATAGGACTGCTAGGAGCATCATTTGTTGTAATAGTCTATCTTAGTTCCTCCTTGGTTCCTGACAGAAGAGCTTCTAAGACTTTGGAACCTCTGGAGCGATAAGAGTATCTTTTATTTTATTTTATTTTTTCTAGACAGAGTCTCGCTCTGTTGCCCATGCTGGATTGCAGTGGCGCAATGTTGGCTCACTGCAACCTCCACCTCCCAGGTTCAAACAATTCTCGTGCTTCAGCCTCCCAAGTAACTGGGAGTACAGGTGCCTGCCACTACATCCAACAAATTTTTTTGTATTTTTAGTAGAGACAGGGTTTCGCCATGTTGGCCAGGCTGGTCTCGAACTCTTGACCTCAGGTAATCCTCCAACCTCAGACTCCCAAAGTGCTGGGATTACAGGTGCGAGCCACCACGCCCAGCCAAGAGTATCTTTTTGTATGTATGTTGATGAGATGACTGGTTGCCGAAAGCCCCTAGATATCTCCACAATGAAAGCTGTTGCCAGAGGAACCAACCATGTGATTAGAGAATTGGCACTTTCAGCCCCATTCCCACCCACAACCTCTGGGGAGGAGAGGGAGCCTGGAGATTGAGTTCAATCACCAATGGCCAGTGACTTAATTAATCATGCCTGCATGATGGAGTCTGCAGAAAAGTCCTAAATGAAGTGGTTTGGAGAGCTTCTGAGACAGTGAATATACAGAGGTGCTGGGAGGGTGGCCCGCCCAGAGAGGGCAGGAAAGCTTCATGCTCCTTCCCCCATATCTTGCCCTCCATACCTCTTCATCTGGCTGTTCATTTGTATCCTTTATAATAAACCAATCAAAGTAAATGAAGTGTTTCCCTGGGTTCTGTAAGTCATTGTAGCAAATTATTAAACCTAAGAAGGGGGTCATGGAAACCCCTAGTTTATAACCAGCCAGTCAGAAGTACAGGTGGAAACCCAGGACTTGTGATTGGCATCCAAAGTGGGAGTGGTCTTGTGGGACTGAGCTCTTTAACTTGCAGGATCTTAAACTAATTCCAGTTGGATAGTATCAGAGTTGAAATGACCTGTAAGTCACTACTCAGCTGGTGTCCATAGAGAACTGAAGAAGTGCTGATTGTAGAAAATTCACACATTTGGTGTCAGAGGTGTTGTGCATATGCAGGAAAACAAGTTTTCCTTTTTAATCTCTATTTTTATCTACCAAGCTATTATCTATACAGAAGAAAGTAAGACAGATTAAATGATAAAACAAATGTGGTAAGATGTTGATAGTTCTGAATTTGGGTTGAAAGTATACAAAAAGACTTTATACTATTTTTGCAACTTGTCTACAAGACTAAAATTGTTGTAAAATATCATGCTATAATATGTAGAACATAGGTTTGAGAGTGGACAATGGAAAGTATTATGATTCAGTGCTCACGCATCAATATTATTTCGTGGCAAATTATATTTACCTTTGCAGGATAAAGCACAGTAAATTCATAGAAACGCATAATAGTTTTGTACCCCACACCCATATACACATCGTAAAAAAGAGCTGCAAGTCTCTGTAGGAACATGTTAACCGTGTTTATCTATAAGCTGCATATTTTCCGGTGTTATTCATTTTCTTCTTTAAACTTTGTCATCTTTCTAAGCTTTTATAATGAGAGCTTAATATTTTTATTATTGAATTCCTGGCTTTCTTCTTTTCTACAGTTTCAGAAAAGAAAGAAGGAAAGGGGAAAAAGAAGAGAGAGAGAGAGATGAACCCTAATGGAGTTGAGAGAGAGAGAGATGAACCCTAATAGAGTTCATGGCTGTCTGTGAGCCATTGAATGCACCTGAATGGGGAAGTTCTTGAGGTTGCATAATATCAGCTGATGCTTACAAACTGTTACTTCAAAGTCAATCATGACGTGGCTGTCTCTAAGGGAATACAGCTGTTCAATACTCCAGGCTTGCTAACTTGGGGATCATTGGATCTTGCCTGGTGGCTAAACCCTAGTTCTGTTCATACCACCACAAAGACAGAACCTCACCTCCAAAGGCATGAAGTGGTAAGACCAACACACCAAGACAGAATGATGCCACTGCCACCTGGAGCACAATACAGTGAAGCATGTGTGCAGAATTAATACTGGCACAATGCTGGACAAGTGACAGACAAATTTGTGCAAGCTTCTGTAATGATTATGCTATTTAATTAGTGGATACCTGACCAGTGTTAAAATCTGGAAGAGTACCAAATACCACAAAGTTTACAATTTCCTTTTCTGGGAACATTTTCTCTATTAAATGGCATCAATGACAAGCTAAAATACAGCCCTTTATCTATTAGCTATTTCACTTCTCTTTTCCTGAAAGAGTTACTCAAATGCACATAAAGAGGTTTCTTCCTCCATGCCTTGTCTCCAACTCCTGTAGATAGATTTACGCCCCACACCTGGTGCTGCTAAGCACATTACAGTGCCTCATGTTCCCATTAACAAAACCATGTGTGAGGGTGGGAGTAAATGTGGGAGAGGGAATGTCACACAATTTAATTACTTAGTGGGGGTAATAACTCAAAGTACAGTACTCTGGTGTAAAGGGATCTTCATGATGCATGGCTGCGAAACGTCTGGACTCATTAAGTGCTGAGCTTTCCAAGGCTTGCCATCGTGTAAGACACCTGTTCTGAATATGTTTATAGAGAGAGTGTGGGGTGGGCATTACATCGTGGGGTCATGCTGCTTTCTGTTTCTACTTCCCTTCAAACTGCATTTTACTAATTCGTTCTTTGGCCATTTGGGGCCATGGCTTCAGGAGCAAATACATTGTAGACATATAAAGATTATTCTTCCCATGATAGCTCAGAAAGACAAATAAATAGGCATGCAATACCTCCTTAGGTTGTTAAGCCAAATGCTTTAGGGGAAATAACCATTTTATCTTGAGTTAAGTAGCCCTATCTACACGCACTCTGTTTTAAACACCAAATCTATACCAAGCCTGAATGACTTCTGAGTCTCCAGGTCAGGCTACATGGTGGAGAGGAAGGAACATGTTTTTGCCTCCTTGTGCACCTCGCTTCCAATCCCAGCTCTAATACAAGGTCAGTGTTTGATCCTGATCAAGTTCCCCATCTCTGAGATTCTCACTCTCATTATCTGTGAAATGGGACTAATACCAAATACTTGTTGGACTATTTGTATTAATATTAGAAACAGTGCACGTAAAGTATCTTGTACCAACGAAGTGCTTGCAAGAGTAGTTATTATAACTATGATTACATGAAAATGTGGCTTACCCTTTGACAATTCTGAAAAGAAAAATTTAAAAATTCTCCAACTGACTAAAAGAGAAGGAATGTTGAGAGATAAAAATAAGGAAGAAAGAAAGGAAGACAGAAAGAGAAAGAAATAACAAAATACAATGAATGAATGAATGAATACATGAAAGCAAAAGAAAAAGGAAGGAAGGAAGGATGGAAGGAAGGAAAAGCATTTATGGAATAGCCTATTAAGATTTTGGAGACATGAGGTGTGTTTCCAGTGAAAATTTAGACATAAACCCTTAAGTTATCAATTTCCTTAGCTACAAATTGAGGGTATTGTCTAAGGATGAGTTTTGGGAAGCAGCCATTCCTGGCTTGAGGAAAAGAGGATGTTGGTTCTATGGGCTAAATGGTCAGCACTCCTCTCCTCTCCCCACTCCCAGTGGAAACTGTGCACATTTCACCTGAAGGCACATATTTCTCAGGTTGACATTTCTGCTACAGTGTATTAGTCAGGGCTCTGCAGAGAAAAAGAACCAATAGGATATAAGATGACATCTATATAAGATGACATGGTTTGGCTGTGTCCCCACCCAAATCTCATTTTGAATTGTAGCTCCCATAATTCCTGTGTGTTGCAGGAGGGACCAGGTAGGAGTTAATTGAATCATGGGTTTTTCCGGTGCTGCTCTCATGCTAGTGAATAAGTCTCACAAGAGCTGATGGTTTTATGAAGGGCAGTTCCCCTGCTCATGCTCTCTTGTCCGCTGCCATGTTAAGATGTGACTTTGCTTCTCCTTTGCCTTCAGCCATGATTGTGAGGCCTCCCTAGCTATGTGGAACTGTGAGTTTATTAAACCTCTTTTTCTTTATAAAGTACCCGCTCTTGGGTATTTCTTCATAGCAGTATGAAAATGGACTAATACAATAGATATATAGACAGAGATGTATTATGATGGAGTGGCTCATACAATTTTGGCAGCTGAGGAGTCCCATGACTTGCCATCTATAAGCTGAAGGCCAAGGAAAGCCAGTGGTGTAGTTCCAGTCCAAACCCCAAAGACTGAGAACCAGAGAAGCCAATAATGCAAATCCTCATCTCAGTCTGAAAGCCCCAAAACCAGAAGTGCTGATCTCCAAAGGCAAGAGAAGAAAGTCCCAGCTCAAGCAGAAAGAATAAATTCACCTTTCCTTTGGATTTTGTTCTATTCAGATCCTCTACTGATTGGATAATGCCCACATGAATTGGTAAAGGCAGTCTTTTTTACTCAGTCTACCAATTCAATTTCTCATCTCTTCTGGAAACCCTTACAAACACACCCAGAAATAATGTTTTACCAGCTATCTGGGCATCCCTTAGCCCAGTCAAGTTGACCTCTAAAATTAACCATCACACACAGAGAGATTCCAACTGAGAACTGTATGTTCCAGAAGCCCTCACCTGCAACCTCCTCATAAGAGGCACCTCATGCATTGAGCCTGATTCAACTCAACATTATCTCTTTGCTTTTAGATGTTTTACAATTGTATTCAAGGCAACTTGTGGTTTGGTGCTGTTGGAATTTTGCTTTGGCTGTTGAAACTTGACTCATTTATTTCATCTTCCTTATTGGGAAATGTTTAGATTACTTCATTGCATATTTATTTTTAACTGGGGTCTAGGAAATGGCTATAGGGAGGGAACAATCTTGAGGACACTCTATGCTTCAGGCTAGATACTTCTTCCTTCTAGTCTGCCCTGCACAGCCCTCAGAGCTCGAAGAAGCACTGTGACACCTGCCGCTGTTTGCCCTTAGGAAAGATGCCAAGTTTAGAATTGGTTTTTAGGTAGTTTCAGCAAAACAATAGCCCACACTGCCTCCTAAGAAGAATGACTATGCCAACTACAAAGAGCACTGGAGAAAAGGACAATTGTTTTATGTTTCCAGTATTCAAAAACTTAGCGAATGGCTGGGCACGGTGGCTCACACCTGTAATCCCAGCACTTTGAGAGGCCAAGGAGGGTGGATCACTTGATGTCAGGAGTTCGAGACCAGCCTGGTCAACGTGGTGAAACCCCGTCTCTGCTAAAATTACAAAAATTAGCCGGGCATGGTGTAATCCCAGCTACTCAGGTGGCTGAGGCAGATGAATCGCTTGAACCTGGGAGGCAGAGTATGCAGTGAGCCAAGATCAAGCCACTGCACTCCAAATGGTAGCATAGCAGGAAGGTTTAAAGTATGGATCCTGGGGCCAGGCTGCTATATTTAAATCCCAGCCCTGGCTGGGCATGATGGCTTATGCTTGTAATCCCAGCACTTTGGGAGGCTGAGACAGATGGATCACAAGATCAAGAGTTCGAGACCAGCTTGGCCAACACAGCGAGACCCCGTCTGCACTAAAAATACAAAAATTAGCTGGGCATGGTGGCAGGTACCTGTAATCCCAGCTACATGGGAGGCGGAGGTTTGCAGTGAGCCGAGATCACGCCATTGCACTCCAGCCTGGGCAACAGAGCAAGACTCCCTTTAAAAAATAAAATATAAAATAAAATAAAATACAATAGTCCCAGCCCTGCCACTTACCAGCTGTGCAATCTGAGGTATGTATGTGAGATACAAACTCTCTGTAATCAAGAAGTCCTCATCTTTGAAATTATCCTGCCCAATGTGTTGTTAAGAGGATGGATGCGTTGACATTTGTAAAACATTGAGAACAGTATCTAGCATATAAATGTTCTATATTTAAATATTGGGTAGGCAAAAGCCATGCACTGTAATACACATAACCCCATTAGAGGGCGGCTATGTCTCATAAGTTGCCTGTGCCATGGAGGATAATGGAAATAAGTGAGGTTCTTTATTATTCCTCTTCCTTATCTGTGTGTACACATGTGTGTGCATGTGTGTATTTTTATGTATCCACCATTTTGACAGTTGCTTTACAGCTCTTTATTAATCTTCTTATCAACCATGCATGGCCATATTGTTATCAGTTGACAGAGGAGGTTCACAGAGGTCACTCGGTGGCTCAGGTCACAACACTTTGGACTTAGAGTTGGAATTTACATCCTTATCACCAACATCCAAGACTCATGCTATCTGCACTTTTCCCAGCCCCCATAGATACACACATACACCTGGACTTGATCCTCAAATTCTGTCTTATAGGGAAGTTTCTGGGAGAGTAACCAGATTATTTTGAAACAACAAAGTATCCATGACAGAAAGCAGGTCAAAAGGCCCGAAGTGGTTTTGTTAGAATGGTGGGATTATTAATTTTTTTTCCATTTCTCTGTTTTTCAAAATTCTCCTTTATAAAATTATATTAACTCTATATAAAATCACGATTATTCGTTAAATCATCATTAATTGGCAGAAGTATTTTTATGTTTTATATTTGATCTAAGTCTGTGTACACTGTTTCATGTTTAAGGAAGAGATTCAAATACTTCCCTCAAACATGAAAACTCAAGTCTTGGCTGTGACTGGAGGTAAAAGCACAGAGGAAACAATACTTACTCTTACTCTTATAAGTGACCCTTTTTTTTTCCCAAATCAAAAACTCTATATTGTCTTCTCCTGTTCAAGCCTGGGAAACATTTTAGAGAATGTCAAGATCAGGGAAAGGGCTTTAATTCTCAAACAGATGAAATTTCAGTTCTGAGAGCACACAGAACTAGCTAAGGGACTTCCAGGGGAGAGGCCAGGAGCCTTCCAGAGCAAAACGACCTATAAGGGGCTCCAAGCCCTAGATTACTCATTGGGTCTAATGATTGACCATCCCAATCTATGTTCTGAACATGGATTATATAGCAGAATGACCCATACTGCTGCCTTTGGTACCTCATATATCTAACATTGATTCTATTCTCTTATAGGGGGCACACACTAATCAAAACTTTTCTCTGGTCAGAATCTCCTTATCCTTCCTGTACTTAGTGATCTTCCACCCATTGCATTATGGTAGGTGAAACTGACTTCCATTTAGAAAGTGAAGAATTGTGCTTGCACTGCTGGGCCCTTTTACCAATCAGACCCACCTATCCAGACTCCTGAATTTGGAAACAATGATGCAACAAAGCAGGCAGAATGAGAATTTATCCAATCCTGGAACAGCAGCAACACCATCAGACACTTTCTAGAGTTGGCAAAGGCAGGGGTTCCCAGGTTGTGTGTCTGGTGCCAGTGCTCAGTGGCATCACCAGGTGAATTCTAGGCCATGATTTTAGACCCTCCAACTTAGAATCCTTGTGTCTCTGCCTATTCTCAAGCCTGAATCTCCGTCAACTCCATGGGCTACACCAGTCAGAGTCTTTTCTGGTACTTGCTATGGATAACCTGACCAGTTCATATATCCATCTCCTGGTTTGACCAGTTTAGCCTCAAATCCCTTCCAGTTATTTCTTTGACCTTTCTTTTACCTTCATTCAATCCATTTCCAATTTCATTTGTCAAGACATGTTATGACCCTTTACAGTTGAATGATTTTTCCATTAGAAGACTTAGAAGACTGGCTGGGAACCTTATCAATTCTTTCAACGTGAGTAGCAGTAACATATTAGTCAGGGTTCTCTAGAGGGACAGAACTAATAGGATATATTTATGAGTTTATTAAATAGTATTAACTTACATGATCACAAGGTCCCACAATAGGCCATCTGCAAGCTGAGGAGCAAGGAAGCCAGTCCAAGTCCCAAGGCTGAAGAACTTGGAGTCTGATGTTCAAGGGCAGGAAGCATCCAGCACAGGGGAAAGATGTGGCCTGGGAGGCTAAGCAAGTCTAGCCTTTTCACGATTTTTCTTCCTGCTTTATATTCCCTGGCAGCTGATTAGATGGTGCCCACCCAGATTAAGGGTGGATCTGCCTTCTCCAGCCCACTGACTCAAATACTAAACTCCTTTGGCAACACCCTCACAGACACACCTGGGGTCAATACTTTCATCCTTCAATCCAATCAAGTTGACACTCAGTATTAACCACCACAAGTAATAATAGCTAACACTTACAGTGAGTGTACCATTTGCTAGGTACTTTCAGTTATTATATCATATATTCTTAAGGAAAAATAAATATGGACTATTTCCTGTAACTATACCAATTTTACTGATTAGGAAATGTGCCTGGAAGAATGACATAGCTGTCCAGTGTGCACAAGCAAGTACGTGGCAGAGATAAAAACCAAATCCAACTCCGTCTGCCTTCAGTGACTGAATGCAAACCACTTCATGCACATCCCTCTCCGGGCCTTGACAAGCTGTTGTACTTCAGCCCGAGTAACTGGGTCAGGTTACTAAATCAATCACTAGAGAAACATTTCATCTAAGTTTGAAAAGGCCAATAAGAAAAAGTTACCTGAATCTAAGAGATTGTTAAATCATATTCTACAATGATGAAAATATCATCTCTTCTCTTGGAGACAGAAGAAAAGCTGGAATAATGAACACACCTTTGTAGTTTCAAAATTCAATAAATGAGCAATTTAGAGAAAAAAAAAGAATCTCTTGCTCAAGGTATCAGGGCCTCTCTCAATATTTCCATTGGGCAATGTGACTTTGCCAGACCCTAGGGCAGCCTGCTCACACCAATTTCTGTCAATTCAAAATTGAAAGCTATTCTAATCAGTACATTTTTTGAGTGCCTAAAGAAGCATTATAGGTCAGGAAGTTTAATTCAAAAGGTGATTGCTCATTTAAATGACCTGAATAGGAAAAAAATATATTTTCCCCCTTTCCAATGGGACCCTGATAAGACAGACACAGAACTATCAGTGGAGAAATTCTTTCCAAGCAGCAAAGACATCTGTGGACCCTTAGTTGCTCCTTCAAAGCGTTTAATTCTTAAACATTGAGAGAACTCTGTAGTTGACATGAGAAATCTAGGTGAGGATCCAAGTGGTGTTGCTGGCATCTCATTCATGAATGTTTACCACCTAAAGACAACTGTAAAATTTATTTCCTCCTTCCTTTTTTCTTTCCTTCCTCCACCACTCTCCCTTTATAGTATTTCTCTTTTTATTTCCTTCCTTCCTTTCTTCCTTTCTCTCTCTCCCTCCCTTCCTTCCTTTCTTTCTTCCTTCCTTTCTTTCTATTCCTTTCTTTCTCTTTCTTTTTCTTTCTTCTTTCTTCTTTCCCTCTCTTTCTTTCTTTCTCTCTTTCATTTCTTTCTTCCTTTTTTCTTTCTTTCTTCTTTCTTTCTTTCTTTCAAGATGTTATTTCTTGACTTTCTTTCATTTCTTTCTTCCTTTCTTTCTTCTTTCTCTCAAGATGTTATTTCTTGACTGTCTCTTTCTCTTTTCTTTCTTTTGCTTTCTTTCTCTCCCTCTCTCTTTCTTCCCTTCCCCTTCACTTCCCTTCCTTTCCATTTATTTATTTATTTATTTATTTATTTATTTATGAAATGGAGTCTCCCTCTGTCTGGAGTGCACTGGTGCAATCTCAACTCACTGCAACCTCCACTTCCTGGGTTCAAGTGATTCTCCTGCCTCAGCCCACTCACCTCAGCCTCCCGAAGCACTGGGATTCCAGGCATGAGCCACCATGCCTGGCCCTTTCTTTTCTCTTTAGTGTATCACCATTCCTCATACTACGTAAAACACTGCTCAAAGAAATCAGAGATTGCACAAACAAATGGAAAAATATTCCATGCTCATGGATAGGAAGAATCAATACCATTAAAATGGCCATAATGCTCATACTGCTCAGAGCAATTTATAAATTCAATGCTATTCCTATCAAACTACCAATAATATTCTTCATAGAATCAGATAAAAAAACTATCTTAGGCTGGGCACAGTGACCAATGCCTATAATCCCAGCAGTTTGGGAGGCCAAGATCACTTGAGGTCAGGAGTTCAAGACCAGCCTGGCCAACATGGTGAAACCCTGTCTCTACCAAAAAATACACACACACACAAATTAGCCAGGCATGGTGATGCTCATCTGTAGTCCTAGCTACTCAGGAGGCTGAAGTGGGAGAATCACTTGAACCCGGGGGCGGAGGTTGCAGTGAGCCAAGATCATGCCACTGCACTCCAGCCTGGGCAAAAGAATGAGACTTTATCTTAAATAATAATAATAATAATAATAATTAGAATAAAATAAAATGAGAAAGAAAATAAAAGAAAGAAAAAAAACTATGTAAAAATTCATCTGGAACCAAAAAGAGCCCAAATAGCCAAGGCAATTCTAAGCAAAAAGAACAAACCTGGAGGCAACATGTTATCTGACTTCAAAGTATTGTACTGCAGGGCTACACTAACCAAGACAGCATGGTACTGGTACAAAAGCTGACACATAGACCAATAGCACAGAATGGAGAGCTCAGAAATAAGGTCACACACCTACAACCCTCTGATCTTCAATAAAGTTGTCAAAAAGAAGCAATGGGAAAAGGAATCTCTAGTCAATAAAGGTTGCTGGGATAACCAGCTAGCCATATGCAGAAGATTGAAACTGGACTCCTTCCTTACACCATATACAAAAATCAACCCAAGATGGATTAAAGACTTAAATGTAAAACTCAAAACTATAAAAACCCTGGAAGATAACCTAAGCAATGCCGTTCTGAACATAGGAACTGACAAGGATTTTATGATGAAGATACCAAAAGCAATTGCAACAAAAGCCAAAATTGACAAGTGGGATTTAATTAAACTAAAGAGCTTCTGCACAGCAAAAGAAACTATCAACAGGGTGAACAGACAACCTATAGAATGAGAGAAAATTTTTGCAAACTATGTATCTGACAAATATCTAATATCCAGCATCTATAAGGAACTTAAACAAATTTACAAGAAAAAAAAATTCTATTAGAAAGCAGACAAAGGACATGAACATCTTTCAGAAGAAGACATACATGTGGCCAAGGCCGAGATGCATATGAAAAAAAAGAAAGCTCAACATCACTATTAGAGAAATGCAAATCAAAACCACTATGTAATACCATCTCATACCAGTCAGAGTGGCTACTATCAAAAAGTAAAAAACAAACAAAAACAGATGTTGGCAAGGTTGTGGAGAAAAGGGAATGCTTACATGCTGTTGCTGGGAGTGTACATTAGTTCAACCATTATGGAAAGCAGTATGGTGATTCTACAAAGAGCTGAAAACAGAATGTTCATTTCATCCAGCAATCCCATTACTAGGTATATCCCCAAAAGAATATAAATTAACTGGGCTCGGTGTCTCAGGCCTGTCATCCCAGCACTTTGGGAGGCCAAGGCAGATGGATCGCTTGAGGTCAGGAGTTTGAGACCAGCATGGCCAACATGCCAAAACCCCATTTCTACTAAAAATACAAAAAAATTGGCCAGGCCTAGTGGCATGTACCTGTAGTCCCAGCTACTTTGGAGGCTGAGGCATAAGAATCACCTGAATCTGGAAGGCGAAGGCTTCAGAGAGCCGAGATCATGCCACTGCACTCCAGCCTGGGTGAAAGGGCGAGACTCTGTCTCAAAAAAAAAAAAAAAAAAAAAAGAATTATTCTATCATAAAGACACATGCATGCCTATGTTCATTCCAGCACTATTCACAACAATGAAGACATGGAATCAACCTAAATGCCCACCAGTGATAGACTGGATAAGAAAATGTGGTACATGTACACCATGGAATACTATGCAGCCATAAAAAGAATGAGATAATGTCCTTTGCAGGAACATGGATGGAACTGGAGGCCATTATCCTCAGCAAACTAATGCAGGAACAGAAAACCAAATACCATGTTCTTATTTATAAGTGAGAACTAAATGATGAGAACATATGGACACAAGGAGGGGAACAACAGACACTGGGGCCTCCCTGAGGGAGGAGGGTGGAAGGAGAGAGAAAAGCAGAAAACATAACTATTGGGTACTAGGCTTATTACCTGGGTGATGAAATAATCTGTACAGAAAGCCCTTGTGACATGAGTTTACCTGTACAACAAACCTGCGTATGTACCCCTGAACTTAAAATAAAAGTTAAAAAGAAAAAAGAAAACAAAAATGAAACATCCAATGGGACTTACATTCCTGAAAGTTTGAATAAATGTTACCAGAACATGTCACCCCTTATTCCCAGTTCAGCATAATTACAAATTTTTTATGTTATATTTTAAAAACTCTAATCTAGGACCTCAAAAAATAGGCACTCACTATATGTTGCATCTTTCCTTCAAAAATATTTTTGAGAATTGGGTCTTTTAAAAATTAATACACCTTTATATTCACTAAAGAACACTTTTATAACAAGCACAAATTGCACACACACACACACACATTTATCATGCACAAAGATATATGTAAAATATGAAAATGTTTACTCACTCTCTGAAATTTTTTTATGGTTTCTCTGGAATAGGGGTAGATTGGTGGAATGCAAAGCAAATGAGGAAAAGAGATAAGGATTTGGACTTCTAATGTTTTTATAGGGCAAATGTAAACACAGGCTGATGTTTTACAGAATAATGCCTTCAGGCCAAAATATATCAACAACTGCTCTCTGTCCCCCCCAGCAGAATTAGTATCATTTGGGTCATGAAGGAATAAATATTAATAATATGAGTTTCAATTGACTAATTAATAACATGCACAATACAACTATTTGACAAACATAAATCAAAGAAAGAGCATCTAGCTTTTTGGTAATGGGAGGATGCACAATCAAATACAGTGAGAAATTATTCAGGGAACTGCAGAAAAATCAGGCTGCATTGTTCTTTTCTAAGGAAGCAACATTCAAGATCATGTTATTCACACACAAAAGTACTGGAATGCAACTATCCCCTCTTCTTACTACAAACTGCAATTCTATTCAATTCTAGAAATACTTATTGAGCACCTACTATGAGTACCTACTATTTGTCATGCACATTGGTTGGCATTTGTGGAAACCAGTACACTTGTATTAGTCTGTTCTCACGCTGCTAATAAAGACATACCCAAGACTGGGTAATTTATAAAGGAAAGAGGTTTAACTGACTCACAGTTCAGCATGGCTGGGGAAGCCTTGGGAAATTTACAATCATGGTGGAAGGGGAAGCAAACATGTCCTTCTTCACATGGCGGCAGCAAGGAGAAGTACCAAGCAAAACTGGGAAAATCTCCTTATAAAACCATCAGATCTCCTAAGAACTCACTCACTCTCACGAGAACAGCATGGAAATAACCACCCCCATGATTCAATTACCTCCCACAAGGTCCCTCCCACTATACGTGGGGATTATGGGAACTACAATTCAAGATGAGATTTGTGTGGCACAGCCAAAGCATACCAACACTAGATTGGTGACAAGCGCATGCTTTAGTGTCAGGCAAAGAGTGTTTGAAAACCAATTCCATCACTTACTAGTTTTTTGTTTTTACCATGGGAAAGTTAAACAGCATCTCTCTCTCTCGCTCTTGTTCTCTCTCCCTCCCTCCTTCCTCTCTTTTAAATTGAGACATAACTTGCATATAATAAGATGTTTAAGTATTAAACAAGCTAAAAGATATTTACATTTTTATATACTAGATCAATGTACAGAACATTTGCATAATCTCAGAAAACATCCTTGTGTTCCTTCCCAATGAAAACTTTCCAGCCCCACTCCCATTGGAAGAAAATACTATTCTGCTTCCTGTCAATACAGGTTAGTTTTGCTTATTGTTGAAATTCGTATAGATAGAATACTATATTGTTGTTGTTTTGACAGGGTCTCACTGTCACCCAGGCCAGAGAGCAGTGGCTCGATCTTGGCTCACTGCAACCTCTGCCTCCCGGGTTCAAGTGATTGTCATGCCTCAGCCTCCCGAGTAGCTGGAATTACAGGCTTTTGCCATCATGCCCGACTAATTTTTGTATTTTTAGTAGAGACGAGATTTCACCATGTTGGCCAGGCCAATTTTGTAAGATGACTAGCTTCGAGCATTTAGAAAGATATTCACAGAAAGAATATTTTTCTCCTGTTCCTGTTTTCTCCTGCTCTTTCCCCACTCCAATGCCCAACAGTTGCTGTCTCTCAAATCACCCGATTTCTTTCATGGCATTTTTCATGTTTGAAATGATCATGTTTATTCATCTGTTTACTTCTTGATTTACTATCTCTCCAGATAAGAAACTCCTCGGGGATAGATAACTTTCTGTCTTATTAACATTTGAATTTCTAACATCTAAGTTGGAGAAAAAAATAGTTGTGACTTCATATTTCTCCTTCTTTTGCACTATGTTCTCGTTTTAATTTCAAATATGAAGTGAGGATGGACATTGTAACTGAAGCGTACTGATTTAGATATAGGCATCTTATGTTTGAACCATCAGGTAAGATGCCTAGGGTACCTGTGGATTCTTCAAAGCATTTCTCAGTTGTCCTGGTTTACAAATTGCTACCTTTGAAGGGAAACTGAGCTAAAGCATTGCTTAACATTTTTAAGCTCCTAGCACAGCAATTTCATATTCTCACATTGAAATGAAAGATGCCGTAAAAAATCTCTTTAAAAGGTGATTAGATGATGCTAAATGCTCTTTAGGATTGTCAACATATTTCTAAGGTTTTTTTATACCTCTATAGACAGAAATAAGGATGATGGCACTTTCTTGTTGTTCCTTTGCTACTTATTCAATCATTCAACCAATTTAAATGTCTTGCATGTTGTAGACATAAGACATACATCTTGCCCTTGTTAAGCTCAGATTCCAGAAGAAAGTTTTTTCATAGCATGGGAAATGCCACAATAGAACCATATACAAGTTACTCTGGAAAGCTAGCAAACAGATGGGACTGAATGAGGCTGGGAAAGCAGAAAAGCACCACCATAGAACAGGTAATGTTGAAGCTGAGGCACAGAGAAGGTTCATATACTCATTAGAAGAAAATGTGAGTGACGAGTAGTTCTGACTGACAGAACTTGGGAAGACAAAGAGGTGAGAAAGGAAAGTCAGTAGTTCTACCAATCATGTTAAATACCGAGAATTAATAGGCTGATAGACAAGAGACAAGTCAGTAAATCTCCGAACAAAGATTAATACCTACTAGTTGAATAACTCTGGGCTAAGTGCTGGGCATGGGGAGAAGGTCTTGCCTAAACAGTTCTTGTCTTCTGGTCTGTATTCTAATTGCTGATAGAAGACATAAATACTTTACATGCAAGCAATGGTACAAGGCAATAATACATAGTGCAGTGTTGAGGAAAATGAGGACTTTATTGATTAGACCAGTTGGCTTCCAACCTCTTCATTACTCATTTCTACTTGTAAAAAGTGTTTGAGTATGCATGCCTCTATATGTGTATTTATTTCCTTGGAAACAATGCATATATATTATTGTCTAGATACATTAAAATCAGTAAAGATTAATTTTTCCTTGTAGGTAAAAATAAGTATAAATAGAAAACCTAATACTTTTTCCATACCTTACTGGATCACCTTGTGTAATTCTTAGGGTGCACACACCTGCATAAAAAATGACTAGTTGTGAGCATTTCGCAAGGTATTCACAAAAAGAATATTTTTCTCCTGTTCACAGCATGGCCTAGATTTGTTCCAGAAATGAGTGGCACTTTTAAGAAAGGATGAAAATGGGAGCAAAGTGTGTTCTAGAAACTGAAGGAAGAAAATGCTTCCTAGACCTTTGATTAAAGGAGGACATTATATCAAACTTAGTAAATCTAGATCAGGATTTCTCAAGTGTGATCTGTGGACCACTTGCATCAGAATGACTTAGGGAGATTATAACGTAAACTGACTCCTGGGTCCCACCCAAGGCTCACTGAAGCAGAATATCTAGAAAAGGAGACAGGGAAACTGTAATAAGCTGAGTCTTTTTATTACTAAAGTTTAAAAACAAGCAATCTAAAAAATGGAGACTTCAAATGGTCAAACTAAAATTTTATGTATTCTATGAAAAGCTAATATGTCACAGAGATGACAGATATGTTAATACGGCCGGTTGCATTGGAGAATCCATTAGTCATAGACAATATAGAATCTATGAAAAATACTTACTTTCATTGTTCAGTTTTGCTAAGGAGAGGAAAATTTGCTATTTGGATCCTCACTCAAAATAAAGAATATTTTCTCTGAGAGTAGTGAATCCATTTGCAGTTAAGGTTATACTTCTTTTTTCTACAGACTATATGCCATATGATGCAGGAAAGTGGTTTTTGAGTCTTTGAGGACAACTTGCTCTCCAGGTAGATGAGTATAGACAAGAGTGATGCCCAATGAACAGTTATCTGCAATAATTGTTAATATGGCTTAATCTTTAGTTGACAGCCCTTGTCACAGTTGTGGATGTTCTAATTCAGTTATCTCATTCTTCTCTAAGACCAATCATACAAGAGATAACTCAATTAGAACCAAAATTTCTGAATGATCCATTCTATCAGTGCATTTAATTACATATTGAAACTTCCGCTCAAAGGTACTAACTAATCTTTCACCAAACATTATAAAGAAACCAGATTTGGTTTATGCCACTGTGCGTGACACCATGACACAGTTCCAATGTGTATCCAAAAGTACCCTGATAGAACTGGAACACAAGAGCTTGTTTGTGGCTTAGAGGCCTCAGCTAAAGATGTAGTTATTAAGTTTTAAAAAACTGAATAAGGGAATTGTTTTTAAAGTCACATTTCTATTCCCTCCAAATGGAAACAATCTTCTTTTAAACTCTCATGACACTTTATGTATAACTCTCCTATAGTACATATCACTTTCCCACTGGTATCAATATACACACATCCCTGAAGAGAACTCTGTGATGATCCATGCTTTACAGAGGCAACATATGGCTTCATTCATCATCTCTGCTGAATAGTACCTTAAGACAAGTCTCAAAGATAGCTATGTAATATTAAATGAGCTCTAAACACCTTCTCAAGACTCAAAGAGAGGCAATTCATACCTACAAATATAGTACCTGCTTTTAGTTCTCATTTTTGACCCTCCAAGTTCTTATCATAGGGCCACGACTCTGTACCACCTAAGGCAAGGACTTGAACCCACTACCTTCCACATCACTCATTGTTTTAGGCCTTAATTACAAACAACTAGTTAATATTTACTATGTTCATTTATATAGTTGAGGAAACTGATGCTTGTAGAATTTAAACAAGTTGCTCAGAGTCACACAACTTTAAATAGAAGGAGCCAATCTTTCAGACCAGATCTGTTTGACCCAAGAGAGTAAGATATTAACTGTATTCCATCCGCCCTCCATTGTGGATTCTTGTCTAGTTCTCCATTCTGGTCTCTGTTAAGTTCCTACATTTATATAACAAAAGCAAAATACATTTACAATATATTTACATATTTAAAAGATTTAACAATAGACCATAATGCTTGTTAAGAGAATATATTATTTATTAATTAAGCTATGCATTACCTTGGTTTATTCATATAAACAGTGAAGAATTTTGGCTAAACTAGTTAATCATGGAGAGACATTATGTTGTACCGCAGTGCCACAGTACTTGAGCATTTCAAGGGAATTTCTATGTAAAGTTCAAATATTTTTGGAAATAATTATAAGTATCATTTGTTGAGCATCAATCATATGTCAGGCATTGTACTATCTAGTTTCAGACATAATTAGACTCCAAAGAGACAGGGGTTAACAATGCCCATTTTAAATAAAAGAAAGCAAAGATCCAGGATAAAGGATGGTAGGTTTCTTGCCCCACATAGCAGTTAGGAAGCAACTCTCAAATCGTTCTTCCTCCAAAGCCTTGTTCCTTCCATTAAACTACATTTCCTCATTCATATGTTCTCTGCTACCTTCCATCTAAATTCCTCCCTTTAAAAGGTGGTAAAAGATGCCATATCTGAACATTTATTACATTTATTACATATGAAGTCTCATAGCTCTCCTGTGCTCTCAACTTGCTATGTTGAAGCAGCTCAGTAAATCTTTTGTTTGCACCTACTTCCCTATGACTAGGGCTGACATTTCTGAATTACCTGGGCATCTAACACCTGAGTTAATCTAGTAATATTGTTCTACTCTATCTTTTTCTCTCTGACACATATCCCAAATATTTATAATTCTGTGTTCCCCCATGAATGTGCAGCTACTTGTCTTTCTCTTGTTCTATTTTTAAAACTCATTTTTTCTGCTGATTCTTTCCTGATTGCATATCTTTATTTCACAAATATTGGCATTCTCCTCAGCACTAATACTGATGAAAACATACAGCATGAAACACATTGACAGCCTCCTTCCCATCACCTGGCCTAGAGAGGAGTCCACACAGCTTAAGCAAAATCCATTCTAGGGCTGAAGGAACACTGGCCACATAACCTCTTAATAATTCAAACCCCTGGCAACCACACGGCTAGAATGAGTTGTTATTTTCCCAAAGGGATTCAAATTATGCTTAACATGCATCACACAGGGAAGAATTTTACTGAATTCTCTCCTCTCTGGCTGTGACCAAGAAAAAATAGAGGGGAAGAAAAGCTTGCTATTTTAGTGCTGGTGAAGTCTATATTTGGAGAGGAAGCTTGCGTTCTATTGGAGGCTAATTTTGGAGAAGATTACAGTGGAATTTAAGGATAACTAAGATGGAGGGCATTAAGGACATAAAATGTAAAATGTTACTTTCACCTATCAACAGACACACCAGGAAACACTAACACCAGCTATGGCACACTCTTTCAATGGCCTTTTGAAGATCCCATAGATTCTATATTAAAGACACAAGGCATTCACCAGTTTAAACATTCCCTTCCCTCATTTGGAAAACTGAAGTCTACTTTCTAAATATCATGCTTGCTTTGGAGAAAATGAAATATCCTGAGATGATAAATGAACAACAATTTACCACCTGAAGAAACAAGCCACACCGCAGCCAGAGCATTTTTCAGGAGAGGCGGAACATCCATTGATCATGCATATTTACTCCTGACATACCCAGACCACCTGTAAATTTCCTGGTCTGGACTGGAAAATAAAAAATGTTTGCCACACCATTACACTTCTTCCAGATGAATGCTAACACTGTATGAACAGCACTTTACTTCGGAACAGATTTAACACTGAGGTTGACTGTTTTTTGTCTGTGAGAGGTGGAAGCGAGTGTTTTCTGTTCAGGACTTTATTGATGGAGAACTATGGGCCATGCAGGTACAATGGTGATGGTAAGAGTTTTTGAAATATGCAGTAGGTCCTTTTCCTCAGTTAATAATAACATTTCTGAAATCAAAAGTGATATATTTTCATTGCAGAAAGCTAGAAAATTTAGACAAGTGAAAAAAGAAAAGAAAAAAATAAGACCTAAATCCACCTACAATTCCAACACATAGAGGAAATTACACGACACTTTGATATATAACCTTCCAGGAAATTTTTCTATGCACAAATCTATATTTTTCCCCAAATAAATACTAAACATATGATTGGTAAACAGTATTTTAATGTAAATGTGTATCATGAGTATACATCACATAATTAAATATGCATATTATTTTATTCATTAATTTCAATGTATGTATAGTATTTAATAAATATTTTAATATAATTTCTTCTTTTTAAAAATTTTAAGATCAGGGTACATGTGCAGGTTTGTTATATAGGTAAACTTGTGTCATGGGAGTTTGTTATACAGATTATTTCATCACCCCAGTACTAAGCCTAGTACCCAATAGCTATGTTTTCTACTGTTCTCTTTCCTCTCACCCTCCACCCTTGTGTAGGCCCCCATGTTTGTTGTTCCCTTCTATGTGTCAATGTGTTCTCATCACTTAGCTCCCATTTATAAGTAAGAACATGCAGTACTGGGTTTTCTGTTTCTGCATTAGTTTGCTAAGAATTATGGCCTCTACCTCCATCCATCTTCGTGCAAAGGACATGATCTTGTTCTTTTTTATGGCTGCATAGTATTCCATGGTGTATATGTACCACAGTTTCTTATCCAATCTACCACTGATGGGCATTTAGGTTGATTGCGTGTCTTTGCTATTGTGAATAGTGCTGCAATGAACATACATGTGTATGTGTCTTTATGATAGAACCATTTATATTCCTTTGGGTATATACCCACTAATGAAATTGGTGTGTTGAATGGTAGTTCTGTTTTCAGTTCTTTGAGGAACTGCCACACTGCTTTCCACAATGGTTGAACCCATTTACACCCCCACCAACCATTAACAGAGTATAAGCATTCCCTTTTCTTCACAACCTCTCCAGCATCTGTTATTTTTTGACTTTTTGATAGTAGCTATTCTGACTGGTGTGAGATGGTATCTCACTGTGATTTTGATTGGCATTTCACTAATAATCAGTGATGTTGAGCTTTTTTTTTCATATGCTTGTTGACTGCATGTATGTCTTTTTTTGAAAAGTGTCTGTTCATGTCTTTTGCCCACTTTCTAATGGAGCTTGTTGTTTTGTTTTGTTTTGTTTGGTAAATATAAGTTCCTTAGAGATGCTGGATATTAGACATTTGACAGATGCATAGTTTGCAAAAATTTTCTCCTATTCTGTAGGTTATCTGTTTACTCTGTTGATAGTTTCTTTTGCTGTACATAAGCTCTTTAACTAGATCCCACTTGTCAATTTTTGCTTTTGTTGCAATTGCTTTTGAATGTTTTCATCATGAAATCTTTGCCAGTTTCTATGTCCAGAATGGTATTGCCTAGGTTATCTTCCAGGGTTTTTATAGTTTTGGGTTTTACATTTAAGTCTTTCATCCATCTTGAGTTGATTTTTGTATATGGTGTAAGGAAGGGGTCCAGTTTCAATCTTCTGCATATGGCTAGTCAGTTATCCCAGCACCATTTGTTGAATAGGGAGTTCTTTCCTCATTGTTGGCTTTTGTCAGCTTTGTTGAAGATCAGATGTTTGTAAACATGCAGCCTTATTTCTGAGCTCGCTATTCTGTTCCATTGGTTTATGCATCTGTTTTTGTACCAGTACCTTGCTGTGTTGGTTCGTGTAGCTCTGAAGTATAGTTTGAAGTCACATAGCAAGATGCCTTCAGGTTTGTTCTTTTTGATTAGGATTGCTTTGGCTAATTTGGGCTCTTTTTTGGTTTCATACGAGTTTTAAAATCATTTTTTCTAGTTAGGTGAAGAATGTCATTGGTAGTTCGATAGGAATAGCATTGAGCCTGTACATTGCTTTGGGAGTATGGATATTTTAATGATATTTATTCTCCCTATCCATGAGCATGGAATATTTTTCCATTTGTTTGTGTCATCTCTGATTTCTTTGAGCAATGTTTCATAGTTCTGATTATAGTTCTCATTTCACACTTCTTCACCTCTCTGGTTAGCAGTATTCCTAGGTATTTTACTCTTTTTGTGGCAATTGTGAATGGGATTGCGTTCCTGAGGTGGCTGTCAGCTTGACTGTTGTTGGTGTATAGAAATGCTAATGATTTTTGCACATTGATTTTGTATGCTGAGATGCTGCCGAAGTTAGTTATCAGCTTCAGGAGCTTTTGGGCTAAGACTATGGAGTTTTCTAGATGTAGGATTATGCCATCTGCAAACAGGGATAGTTTGACTTCTTCTCTTCCTATTTGGATGCTATTTATTTCTTTCTCTTGTCTGATTGCTCTGGCCAGGACTTTCAATAATACGTATGTTGAATAGGAGTGGTGACAGAGGGCATCCTTGTCTTGTGCTCGTTTTCAAGAGGAATGCTTCCAGATTTTGCCCACTCTGTACAATGCTGGCTGCGGGTTTGTCATAGGTAGTTCTTACTATTTTGAGGTATGTTTCTTTAATACTTAGTTTATTGAGAGTTTTTAATGCAAGAGGTATTGAATTTTATTGAAAGCATTTTCTGCATCTATTGAGATAATCATGTTTTTTTCTCTTGTTCTTTTTATGTGACAAATCACATGTATTGATTTGTATATGTTAGACTGACCTTGCATCTCTACTTGATTGTGGTGGATAAGCTTTATGATGTGCTGCTGTATTCAGTTTGTCAGTATTTTGTTGAGGATTTTTGCATTGATGTTCAGCAAAGATATTGTCCTGAAGTTTTCTTTTTTGTGTCTCCGCCAGGTTTCAGTAGCAGGATGATGCTGGCCACAGAATGAGTCAGGAAAGAATCTCTCCTTTTTAATTTTTTGGAATAGTTTCAGTAGGAATGGAACCCACTCTTTTTGTATATCTGGTGGAATTCAGCTGTGAATCTATCTGGTCATGGGCTTTTTTTGGTTGGTAGGCTATTGATTAGTGATTCAATTTTGGAGCTCCTTATTGGTCTGTTCAGGGATACCCTTTCTTCCTGGTTCAGTCTTGGGATTGTATATGTGTCCAGGAATTTATCCATTTCTTCTAGATTTTCCAGTTTGTGTACACAGAGTTGTTCATAATATTCCCTGATGGTTATTTGTATTTCTGTGGGCTCAGTGGTAATATTCTTTTTGTCATTTATAACTGTGTTTATTTAGATCTTCTCTTTTTTCTTTTTTTATTTTACTTTATTTATTTATTTTTTTATTTTTTTGAGATGAAGTCTTGCTCTGTCGCCCATGCTGCAGTGCAGTGGCATGATCTCTGCTCACTGCAAGCTCCGCCTCCTGGGTTCATGCCATTCTCCTGCCTCAGCCTCCAGAGTAGCTGGGACTACAGGCGTCAGCCACCACGCCTGGCTAATTTTTTGCATTTTTAGTAGAGACGGGGTTTCACCGTATTAGCCAGGATGGTCTCAATCTCCTGACCTTGTGATCCGCCCGTGTCGGCCTCCCAAAGTGCTGGGATTACAGACTTGAGCCACCGCACATGGCCTTCTTTTTTTATTAGATCCCATTTGATAGCAGTCTATATATATATATATATATATATATATATATATTTTTTTTTTTTTTTTTTTTTTTTTTTTTCAAAAAACCAACTCCTGGATTTGTTGATCTTTTGAGTGTTTTTTTTTTTTTGTCTCAGTCACCTTCAGTTCAGCTCTGATTTGGGATATTTTTTGTCTTCTGCCAGCTTTGGAATTGGTTTGCTCTTGGTTTCTCTAGTTCTTTTAGTTGTAATGTTAGGTTGGTAAATTGAGATCTTCTTAACTTTCTCATGTGGCATTTAGTGTTATAAATTAACACTGCCTTATCTGTGTCCTAGAGATTCTGGTACATTGTATTTTTGTTTTCATTAGTTTCAAAGAACTTGATTTCTGCCTTAATTTCATTACTTACCTAAAATAATAACCTGGCTGAACATTTTTTTCTTTCATTTTGACCTTGGAGAATCTGACTATCATGTGTCTTGGGGTGATCTTCTAGTGTAGAATCTTGCAGGGGTTCCCTGTATTTCCTGAATTTGACTGTTGGTCTCATCTAGCAAGATGTTGGGAAATTTTCATGGATGATATCCTGAAATATGTTTTCCAAGTTGTTTGCTTTCTCTCTCTTTCTTTCAGGGATGCCAGTGATTTGAAGATTTGGCCTCTTTACATAATCCCATATTTTTCAGAGGCTTTATTCATTCCTTTTTATTTTTTTTCTTTATTTTTGTCCGACTGTTTCGTTTCAGAGAACCAGTCTTCAAGTGCCAAGATTCTTTCCTCAGCTTGGTCTATTCTGCTGTTAATACTTGCAATTGCGTTGTGAAATTATTGTAGTGTGTTTTTCAGCTCTGTCATGTCAGTTAGGTTCTGTTTTATACTGGCTATTTTGTCTGTCAGTGCCTGTATCATTTTATTGTGATTATTAGTTTCCTTAGAATGGGTTTTGCCATTCTACTGAATCTCAGTGATCTTCATTCCTATCCGTAGTCTGAATTGTATTTTTGCCATTTCAGCCAGCTCAGCCTGGTTAAGAATCCTGGTTGGAGAACTAGTGTGTTTGTCTGGAGGACATAGACTCTGGCCATTTGAGTTGCCTGAGTTCTTGTATTGGTGCTTTCTCATCTCAGAATGTGGGTGTGTTCCTTTAACTGCAGTATAGATTGAGTATAGTCAGTAGACTTCTTTTCTGGATGTTTTCACAGGGGTGAAGCTTTGTTCATAGTCTTTATTTGTAGCTGAATTCTTGTCTTCTGTTTCACAGGGCAGTATGTTAGTGAGGTATTTTTGGTGTTGAAGCTTTGGGGTGTGATCCAGTAGGTGGCACTTAGGTGTACTGTTCAGTTGATCAGCTCTTTCTTGGTCATGTGGCCTCCCTGTATTTCCTCACATTTGCAGCCAGGGTGCCTCTCAATCCTCTGAAAGTGTGGCCTTCTCTCCTTCTTGAGTGTTGGCTGTAGATCATGGCTTGGCATTCTTGGGCTGCCCACTGCACTCTGGAGCAATCTCAGGGTTTATATTTCCTTCTTACTTTGGAGGTAGCGGAGGAAGGAACCTTAGCAGTCATTGTGGCCAAGCATCTTTTACTGGAGCTCTACCCCAGAGAGATGCAGGTCAGCAATTGCTCAGTGTGATCATCCCAGGATGTGGGGTCTGTGCTCTAGGCCCAAGCCAAGGGTTCCTTGTCTGGTGATGAGCAGAGGAGTGGGTGAGACTCATGTAAGACAGACTGGCCTCCTCTCCTTGGGTCTGCTGCAGGTTGTTGGAGGGTGGATAAGGCCCTTAGAGTCTTTGCTTCTTCATTAGTCTGAGGGTAGCAGATAGTACCACTGCAGAGGCAGTGCCAGATTGGCTTTCAGTTGCTCCTGGGGCCTCCATTTCTGAGAAATGTGGAGCCACTGTTACTGGGAGTGTTCAGCCAGTGGGATAGGGTAGCTGCACTGCTGATGTGAGCTTTGAACTCTGCTTGTAGGGAAGCAGGAGGTTGCAGGCTCAATGGGAGGAGAGACTGTTCTCTTCATATGTTGACTGTGGCATCCTGTAAGCTCGGGGGTAGCCCTCAGGTTCTTTGTTTCTTCCCCATCTGAGGGCAGCAGGAATAGAACCACTGCTGTGACAGTGGCAATGGGGCTGTCAGATGTCTCTGGGAGCCTCTCCCCAGGGAGACTCCAGGCTACTACCAAGGGTATGCTCAGCTGTGGGTGGGGTTAACTGTTCTGTGGTCATGAGCTGGGGGGCCTGCCTGGTGAGGAGTAGGGGGTGAGGATTCCAAGGGAAGAGAGGCTGGACTCCTCCTATGTGGCTGCAGTGTGCTAGAGGTGCCAGCATCCTGACTAGGCCCTTTGTTCCTTTCCCAGCCTGAGGGCTATTAGGGCATACCACTGCGACTGCAGTAGCAGAGGGGTTATGGGCTGACTCTGGGATTTCCTCTTGAGATAAATACTGAGCTGCCTCTGATTGAAGTGGTGGAGGCAGGATGATTGTGCTGGAGTCCAAGGTCTGACCGCCTGCCCAGTGAGGAGAAGTGAGGACCCAGACCACTTCCCTGGTTGCAGGAGGCTCCCTGGCTCAGTGTTGCTCCTGAGTGGGTGGTTGTCCTACCTTGCTTTTCTCCATTCTCCCTGGGTCAAGTTGTTTCCTTGATGAATCCTAATACATGTACCTGGATGTTTCAGTTGAAGGTGCTGTATTTATTCACCCCTTTCTAATTCCATGAAAGTGGCGCACATTAGCTGCTTCTACTCAGCCATCTTGGCCAGCCTCCCTCTAATTTCTTCTTGCAGGTTACTTTGTTTTCAGTTCATTATTAACAGTGCTATGATGAAGAATAAAATAATTTAATCTTTCTGTTTAAAAAATATTTTTAGTGGAATTGTTTATAGCAAATATTCAAAACAAAATTTCAGGGCTACTTTATATAACATGAAATTATTTGTTTGAAGTGGACACTGAAGTGGAGAGACTGTAAATGCTGTATGTATATATATCATATTTCCTTAATGATGGGCACTTAAGTTGATTTCATATCTTGGCTATTGTGACTAGTGCTGCAATAAACATGAGAATGTAGATATCTCTTCAACAAACTGATTTTGTTTCCTTTGGATATGTCCCCAGTCATAGGATTGCTAGATTATATGGTAGCTCTATTTTTTATTTTTGAGGAAGCTCAATGTTGTTTTTTATAATGGCTTTAATAATTTACATTCCCATCAAAAGTGTACAAGAGTTCACTTTTTAAATATTCTCTCCAATACTTGTTATCTTTTTTTTTTTATCATAGCCATTCTAAACAGTGTGAGGTGATATTTCATTGTGGTTTTAATTTGCATTTCCATGATGATTAGTGATGTTGATGATTTTTTTCATATACCTGTTAGCCATTTGAATGTCTTATTTTGAGAAATATCTGCTCAAGTCCTCTGTCCATTTTTTAATTGGGTTATTTGTTTTCTTGCTATTGAGTTGTTTGAGTTCATTAAATATTTTAGATTACAATCCCTTATTAGATACTTGGTTTGCAAGCATTTTCTCTCATTTTGTAGGTTGTCTCTTCACTCTGTTAATTGTTTGCTGTGCAGAAACTTTTTAGTTTGTAATCCAGCTTGTCTATTTTTGCTTTTATTGCCTGTGCTGTTGGAGTCATTTCCAAAAAATCATTGCCCAAAGCAATGCCATGGAGCTTTCCCCCATGTTTTCGCCTAGTAGATTTACACTTTCAAGTCTTACATTTAAGTTTTTAATCCATTTTGATTTCTTAATCCATTTTGATTTTTGTGTATGGTGTGAGATAAAGGTCTAATTTTATTCTGCATGTGGATGTACAGTTTTTTCAGCATGATTTTCTGAAAAGAGTGTCCTTCTCCCATGTGCTCTTGGCCTTTTTGTCAAAAATTAATTGACCATAAATGCATGGATTTATTTCTTGGCAGTCTATCTGTTTCACTGGTCTATGTATCTGCTCTTATGCTAGTACTATGCTGTTTTGATTACTATAGCTTTGTAATATATTTTGAAATAATCTATTGTGATGTCTCCAGCTTTGTTAGCTACAAAAAATAAAATAAAATACAACACTTGAAAATACATTTATCCAAGGAAGTGAAAGAGCTATACACCAAAAACTAGGACACTGATGAAAGAAATGGAAGAAAACATGAATAAATGGAAAGGTAGATCATGTTCATGGATTGGAAGAATTAATGTCAAAATGTCCAACTGCCCAAGCATTCTGCAAATTAAGTGAATCCCTATCAAAATTTCAATAACATTTTTTCACAGATATAGAAAAACAATACAAAATTTCATATGGAATCACAAAAGACACTAAATATCCAAAGAAATCTTGAACATAAAAGTGGTTTTCAACTTATAAACAAAATGTGTTTTTTATAATTTATAATTTTTTTATAGGTAATTTATATTTTTTCTCTTCTTTGGACAATGTGTTTTGTGTTTTAGGTTTGCACATGGTTATACAGTCTAGGTCATTCATCATTGACTACTCATTCCACACATATATTTTTGAGAGCATTCTATCTAGTGCTGTCTCTGCTGAGTAAATGGTAGTAAAGTCTTCTAGAAAGATGAAAAGGAATATACCAAAGGGGAAGGGAGACATGAGATTACTGTTAGATGAGCACCCCCAACCCCATGCTCCACTCTCTGGCTGAGCCCTCTACTTTGACACTGGGTCCTGTCTACTCTTGTCTGCTCAAAACCACCACTTTAGTACCTCTCCCTTCTTACTTCACCATCATGACTACTTCTCTATTGGGTCATATACATTGGCATATAAACATAGTTTTTGTACTTCCCATCTTAAAAGAGACACTTTCTCTTGACTCAATTCCTCCAAGAGCTTATATTTTTCTGTTCCACCTCACAGTATAATTTCTTAAAATTATTGACTATACTCTATAATTTGTCTCCTCGTGTCATCTTTTAAAAGTCAACTCAGGCATCACCCTAACCCAGAAATCCTCTAGGACTCTGAGAGTCTAAGATTGGCCATCTTCTTTTGTCTTACTCTAACTCCTATATTCTATGCATCATGGCTCTTACTACTTTCTATTGTGATGGCCAGCTTACTGGCTGCTCCCCTCCTTCAACTATAAAGATCTCCTGAACAGACACAATATCTTAAAATACTGAATCCTCAGTGCCTAAAATAATGTCTGGAAAATAATAAATGAATGATAAATATTGCTTGAATCCTAAAAGATGAGCAAGAATATAGTAGGAGCCAAGAGAAGAGTGCTCCAGGTATAAGGAACAGAATGTGCAAGAACATGGAGTCTAGAAAGAATGTAACAGGCACATTCCTAAGTCATTTAGTATAGTAGGAGCACAGGGTGTGTGTGTGCAAGGATAAAGGAAAATATAGCAAAATTTAGTCCTAAGTTGTTAAGAGTCTTATACCATATGTCAGAAAAATTAGACTGTATCTTACTCACAATAAGGATTCACAGAACAAATATAAGCTGGACAAACCAATGCAGGAACAGAAAACCAAACATCACATGTTCTCACTTATAAGTGAGAGTTGAACAATGAGAACACATGGATGCAAGGAGGGCTACAACACACACTGGGGCCTGACGCCGGTGGGGCCAGTGTGCAGGGGGAAGGAGAGCTTCAGGATAAATAGCTAATGCATGCTGGGCTTAATACCTAGGTGATGGGTTGATAGGTGCAACAAACCACCATGGCACGTGTTTGCCTATGCAACAAACCTACACATCCTGCACATGTATCGCAGAACTTAAAATAAAATAAATAAATATAAGCTGGATAATAACTGGTCAAATTTTCATTATAATAATGCTTACTAATATTTGTTGTGCTACCCTCTGTCATTAATACACACTTTAAAAAAATTTGACTAGGTGCAGTGGCTCATGCCTGTAATCCCAGCACTTTGGGAAGACGAGGCGACAGGATCACGAGGTCAGGAGATGGAGACCATCCTGGCTAACACGGTGAATCCTCGTCTCTACTAAAAAAAATACAAAAAAGGTTAGCCAGGGGTGGTGGCGGGTGCCTGTAGTCCCAGCTACTCTGGAGGCTGAGGCAGGAGAATGGTGTGAACGTAGGAGGCGGAGCTTGCAGTGAGCCGAGACCACACCACTGCACTCTAGTCTGGGCGACAGAGCGAGACTCCATCTCAAAAAAAAAAAAAAAAAAATTATTTGCCCAGGTTTTATAACTAATAAATAGTAGAATACACATTCAAAACCGAATCTCTCTGAGTACAGAAGACATATTCTAAACTCAATATTGAATCCCGAAGGATCAGTTTGTCAACAACATGGTAGGTTAGAGAAAAGCGTCAGTTAGGAGGCAATTACAACAGGCTGGATGAGAAATAATGACAGTGTAAACTTAAGCCAAACTCTTTGAGAGCAAGAACCATATCTTTTTAACCATGATCTGGCATGATGTGCCTGACACATTTAGGTGTTTAATAAATATTTTCTGAATGAATGGAAATATGACTGAGAGGAGGACAAATTAAGAAGTAGAGTTGGCATTTGGGAGGTAAATGGTCAGGATTAGTTAGAGGAAGAAGTTAAAAGACTGGTTTCTAGTAGAAGCGATAAAGTGAATTGTGATGCCATTAACTGAGACATGAAACATCAGAGAGGAGCAGGTTTGGACAGTGAGGTGGATGAGGTGGTGGTGAGGAGGATGGGTTCTGTTTTGAGTTTTAAGTACCCGTGTAATGCTTAGATGGAGATGTCTGGCGGATAACTGGAAATATAGATCTGGAGCTCAAAGAGGAGTTCAATGTGAAGATAACCATTAATATATGGGTAGGAATCAATATAGACACTAAATGAATGAAATTTGTGGATATAACTTTACAGGTAAAATGTGCAATATGAAAAGACTCCTAAAGATCAAATCTGAACCGCACTAATATTTTAGTGATGGCCAGGGAGTGCTGAACCTGTAAATGGCACTGGGAAGGAGTAATAAATCTCAGAAAAGAAGAGTGCCATCAAAGACAATGGGGGAGGGCCAAGAAGGAGGGAGTGGTTCACTGTCAGATTTTGCATGAGTCCTTACTTTAGTGTATCAGTTGGAAAAGGAAACAGAAAACACTGCAGGTGTTTTAAGCAAGAAGGATTGAATTCACAGAGATTGAGCTGCTTATAAAATTGTTAGGGCTGAAGTGGTAGATTCTAAGCCGGGCTTCCTGATCAATGCAGAAGTGCCCCATGTCTCTTCACATGAGGACCCAGGCTGATTGCAACTCCGTCATCTGGAATGTCTCTGGTTTGCCAGACATTGCAAGGGGAAGGGAACAAAGAGGAAGCTTCTGTTTCCTAAAACTTCCGTCCAAATGGCAATACCTAATTGCAGGAAGCAGGGACATGCTGCCTTACCTTGTGCTCAGGAGGGGGAGTGTAGTCATAGCGAGCATATCACAGGCAAATTAACCTCCTGTACCTCACTTTCTTCATTTGTAATCATTCTTTGGCACTTAGCTCTTAGGATTGTTAGAGTTAAACTAATGTATACAAGATGCTACAAAGAGTGATTGATCTAAAGTAAACCCTAAGCATTACTGTGTTTTTCTATCCCTTGTCTTTAACTGTCTTCTCCTCCAGTACCCCTCTTTCAGCCCTGGACTTGCTCCGTCCAGCCTGCATTTTATTCTGATCCGCCAGTGCATTCACTCCTCCAAGGAGAATAGCCCCTTTCTCCACCCACCACCCCACAAATCCATTGCTAGGGAAAAGAGAACAGAAAATTTTTCTTCTTCCTTGTCAAATGAAATTAGATGTCTCTCTTACAAGATGACAACTCAGGAAGATTATTAAATTATATCTAGTAAACTGCCTTCTATCCCCTACTTCTCCTAATGGGTCACAATGGCCAGTCCGCAACAGGCACTAAAAAATTTGGAGCGGATTGATTCCATAGCTGCTATCAGCTGCTACAGGGATTTTCACTTCTAGTCAACCTCGAACTGCTTGGAACTGCATATTCCCTCTTCCAGCAGCTCAGACAGGGAAGAATGGGAGTGAACAATCTTTCTTCTCCCTGTCATCTCCATTTCACTCTAAATCAGGGAATTGTATGCCTTCATGAACCTATTTCTGTCCTATCCCCAAGAGCAACAGAATCCATCACAGCTGCAGCCTAGAAGGGGAAGTGTCCTGAGTACAAACAGCTGCCTTCCCTGCTAGCACCAGGAGAAAAGCAGAGGAATTTATAGAGCTACACTTGGTCAGGGCAGAGATTTAGTCATTCCCTTGAGCCCAGGAGACCCTTTTTGTCTCCCTCTTTTCACCCCACAACCCTGTTTCTCTGATTCTTCAGCTCCACAGCAGTCTGAGGCACATTGGGTGGTGCCTCTGCTACTCTAAGCGTTTTCTTTTTCCCCAGACTCTTGGGGTCAAAGATATCTTTTTGGGAATTCTTGACAATGACAAAAAACATCCAACAACTGAACATCCCTTTCTAGTTCTGACCTCTCATTCTTGAAGAAGGAAGAGTGGCATTATTTTTCTCCATACCTGTCATCTCTGCTGGGAATACATTGTCCAGGATGTCTGAGCCCTCTTATTGCTTTCTTGTAGGGTGCCTTGGAATGAAGCAAGCCACTGGCAGTAAGACTGTCACATGCTAACCCTGTTCACCTCCCCGCTACCCCCTTACTCCCAAGCCTGAACTCTCTGCCAGGTCATGTCGTGCATGAGATCTGATTCCAGCCTGTTCTCTAATGGCATCAATGTCCCAAAGTCCTTGGTTGACTAACCAATTAATTAAGCAACTAGTATACCCAAACATGTCCTAGATACTGAGAATATGGAACAGATTTGATACTTGGGTTACTTTCTTTTGCTCTCAAGAAGCTCATTTTTAAATTTTTTATTATAAAATAATTCAAATAGTCAAAAAGCACAGCAATTATAACACTAAGGAGATATAAACATCAACATTTGTCAAGGTTTTGAAGACTTTACATTGGTAAAAAAGAAAATGTTATCAACAGAGTTGAGGACGTCTCTTGCCAACCTCTAAATTTCCCTGTCTCCCTCTTTCCTTTCTTCCTTCTTTCCTCCCTCCATTTTTTTCCCCAAAGGTAATTACTAGCCTAGTTACCTAGTGGCCATGTATTCATAAAAAGTAGGATTTTTATTTAAAAAAAAATACACTAAAATGGTATCATACTTTATATGTCCTCTTGGATGTTACATTTTCCATTCAAAATAATGTTTTTGACATTTATCCAAGTCAATACATGTAGAACCAATTCAATGTATTCTATCAGTTGAATGTTATTTTGTTTTGTGAGTTTATCATAATTTATCTTTTTTTATTTCGATGATTATGCACACTAATTTCAGGGTTTTTGTTATTATAGTTCTGCAGTGAGCATTCATGTATGTGTTCCCTTGCTTATGTGTGTGAGAATTTCTCTAGGACAATGTTTTGCAACTTTATTTTGACAAGGATCCACATGTAGACGACATTTTATATCATCATCACAAGTCCACATGCAAACACGTATAAACACATACATAGTCATTTAACTGAAAAAAACCCAAGATATATTCTCATATTATTCTATTCTGTTCCTTTTCTGTTCTATTCTGTATGCTATTTCTTGTTATATTCTACTCTCTTCTACTCCTTGTTAAATTCAGGGACTGACATACTGAGTTGATTCCACAACTGAACAATGAGTCAGGATCCAGGGTTCGAAAAACACTAACTTAATGTATATATCCAGGAGCAGAATTGCTGTGTCTAAGAGTATGAGCATTTCAACTTCATTGTATATTGCCAAGCTGCTCTCTTCATAGCATGATGTACACATTTTAGAGATATTAAAATATAAAATATGTGCATTTTATAATCTAAGTTATGCAATATTCTGGATACAAATTTTTCATTCATTGTATGAATTTCCATTTTTAAAATTTGTCCTTTAACTTTCTTTATGTATATTTTATCATGTGGATGTTTTTAATTTTGGAGTAGTCAAATGTGTAAAGATGTTTCATATAGCTAATTTAGCCTTTAAGATATTCCTACTTGATGTCATAAAGATAGTCTCCTACATCTCTTTCTGAAAATTCTGCAGTTTTGACTTTTGGCCGCAGACTTAATCTATCTGGGGTTGGTATTTTGTTATTGTGTGAGATAGGTATTAATGGATACCCTCAAGTATCCAAATTTTTTTTGAGTGACCCATTCTTTCCACATTGGAGTTCTTTGTTTGTTTTAAAATTTTTTATTTCCATAGGTTATTGGGGAATCAGTGGTGTTTGGTTACATGAGTAAGTTATTTAGTGGTGATTTGTGAGATTTTTGGTACACCCATCATCACACGAGGAGTATACACTGCACCCAATTTGTAGTCTTTTATCCCTCATGCACTTCCCATTCTTTCCCCCTGAGTCCCCAAAGTCCATCGTGTCATTCTTATGCTCTTGCATCCTCATAGCTTAGCTCCCACTTATGAGGGAGAACATACAATGTTTGGTTTTCCATTCCTGAGTTACTTCACTTAGAATAATAGTCTCCAATCTCATCAAGGTTGCTGTGAATGCCATAAATTCATTCCTTTTTATGGCTGAGTAGTATTCCATCATATATAATACATATATATATATATGTATGTATGTGTGTGTGTATATATATATGTGTATATATATATATATGTATATATATATATATATATATCACAGTTTCTTTATCCACTCGTTGACTGATGGACATTCGGGTTGGTTTCACATTTTTGCAATTGTGAATCATGCTGCTATAAACATGCATGTGCAAGTGTCTTTTTCCTATAATGGCTTCTTTTCCTGTGGGTAGATACCTGGTAGTGAGATTGCTAAATCAAATGGTACTTCTACTCTTAGTTCTTTAAAGAATCTCCATGCTGTTTTTCATAGTGGTTGTACTAGTTTACATGCCCACCAGCAGTGTAGAAGTGTTCCCTGTTCACCGTATCCATGACAATATCTACTATTTTTTGATTTTTTGATTATGGCCATTCTTGCAGGAGTGAGGTAGTATTGCATTGTGGTTTTGATTTGCATTTCCCTGATCATTAGTGATATTGAGCATTTTTTAATTTGTTTGTTGGCCCTGTGTATATCTTCTTTTGAGAATTGTCTATGCATGTATTTGGCCCACTTTTTGATGGGATTGTTTGTTTTTTTCTTGCTAATATGTTTGAGTTCATTATAGATTCTAGATATTAGTCCTATGTTAGATGTATAGATTGTGAAGATTTTCTCCCACTCTGTGGGTTGTCTGTTTACCCTGCTGACTATTCCTTTTGTTCTGCAAAATCTCTTTAGTTTAATTAAGTCCCAGCTATTTATCTTTGTTTTTATTGCATTTGCTTTTGGGTTGTTGATCATGAAATCCTTGCCTAAGCCAATGTCTATAAGGGTTTTTCCAATGTTATCTTCTAGAATTTTTATAGTTTCAGGTCTTAAATTTAAGTCCTTAATCCATCTTGAGTTGATTTTTGTATAAGATGAGTGATGAGAATCCAGTTTCATTCTCCTACATGTGGCTTGCCAATTATCCCAGCACCATTTGTTGAATAGGATATCCTTTCCTCACTTTATGTTTTTGTTTGCTTTGTTGAAGATCAGTTAGCTATTAAGTATTAAGTATTTGGGTTTATTTCTGGGTTCTCTATTCTATTCCATTGGTCTATGTGCCTATTTTTATACCAGTACCATGCTGTTTTGGTGACTATGGCCTTATAATACAGTTTGAAATCAAGTAATGTGATGCCTCTAGATTTGTTCTTTTTGCTTAGTCTTGTTTTGGCTATGTGGGCTCTTTTTTGGTTCCATACGAATTTTAGGATTGTTTTTACTAATTCTGTGATGAATTATGCTGGTATTTTGATGAGAATAGCACTGAATTTGTAGATTGCTTTTGGCAATATGGTCTTTTTCACAATATTGATTCTACTCATCCAAGAGCATGGGATGTGTTTCCACTTGTTTGTGTTGTCTATGATTTCTTTCAGCAGTGTTTTGTAGTTTTCCTTGTTGAGGTCTTTCACCTCCTTGGTTGGGTATATTCTGAAGTTTTGTTTTTTGGGGGTATTTTGTTTGTTTGTTTTGTTTTTGCAGCTATTGTAAAACGTGTTGAGTTCTTGATTTGATTCTCAACTTGGTCACTGTTGGTATATAGACGAGCCACTGATTTGTGTACATTAATTTTGTACCCGGAAACTTTGCTGAATTCTTTTATCAGTTCTAAGAGTTTTCTGGAGGAGTCTTTAGGGTTTTCTAGACAAACAATCATATCATCAGCAAACAACAACAGTTTGACTTTCTCTTTGCCGATTTGGATGCCTTTTATTTCTTTCTCGTGTCTGATTGCTCTGGCTAGAACTTCCAGTACTATGTTGAAGAGGAGTGGTAAGAGGGGGCATCCTTGTCTTGTTCCAGTCCTCAGAAGGAGTGCTTTCAACTTTTCCTCATTCAGTATTATGTTGTCTGTGGGTTTGTCATAAATGGCTTTTATTACATTGAGGTATGTCCCTTGTATGCCAATTTTGCTGAGAGTTTTAATTATAAAGGGATGCTGGATTTTTGGTTGTTGGAATGATTTTTTCTACATTCTATTGAGTACTGGATCATTGTATTTTTAGATTTCTGTTCATGTTGGCTTATTTTTGTTTTTTTGTTTTTAGTTCTGTTCATGTGGCATATCACATTTATTGAGTTGCATATGTTAAACCATCCCTGCATCCCTTTTATGAAACCCATTTCATCATGGTGGATTATCTTTTTGATATGTTGTTGAATTTGGTTAGCTAGTATTTTGTTAAGGATTTTAGCATCTATATTCATCAGGGATATTGGTCTGTAGTTTTCTTTTTTAGCATGTCCTTTCCTGGTTTTGGTATTAGGATGATACTGGCTTCAAAGAATGATTTAGGGAGGGTTCCCTCTTTCTCTATCTTGTGGAATAGTGTCAATAGGATTACTACCAATTCTTCTTTGTATGTCTGGTAGAATTCTACTGTGAATCCATCTGTCTGGACTTCTTTTTGTTGGTAATTTTTAAATTATCATTTCAATCTTGTCGCTTGTTGTTGGTCTGTTCAGGGTACCTAATTCTTCTTGATTTAAGCTGGAGAGTTGTATCTTTCCAGGAATTTATCCAGCTCCTCTAGGTTTTCTAGTTTATGCACATAAAGGTGTTCATAGTATCCTTGAATGATCTTTTGTATTTCTGTGGTGTCAGTTGTAATATCTCCTGTTTCATTTCTAATTGAGCATATTTGGATTTTCTCTCATCTTTTCCTGGTTAATCTTGCTAATGGTTTATCAATTTTATATATCTTTCCAAAGAACCAGCTTCTTGTTTCATTTACCTTTTGTATTTTTTTGTTTCAATTTCATTTAATTCTGCTCAGATCTTGGTTGTTTCCTTTCTTCTGCTGGGTTTGGGTTTGGTTTGTTCTTGTTTTTTTACTTCCTTGAGGTGTGACCTTATATTGTCTGTGCTCTTTCAGACTTTTTAATGTAGGTATTTAGGGCTATGAACTTTCCTCTTAGCACTGCCTTTGCTGTATCACAGAGGTTTTGATAGGTTGTGTTACTATTGTCATTCAGTTAGAAGAATTTTTTAATTTCCATCTTGATTTCATTTTTGACCCAATGATCATTCAGGAGTAGGTTATTCAATTTCCATGTGTTTGCATGGTTTCAAAGTTCCTTTTGGAGTTAATTTCCAGTTTTATTCCACTGTGGTCTGAGAGAGTGCTTGATATAATTTCAATTTTCTTAAATTTATTGAGACTTGTTTTGTGGCCTATCATATGGTCTATCTTGGAGAAAGTTTCATGCACTGTTGGATAGAATGTATATTCTGTGGTTGTTGGGTGGAATGTTCTGCGTATATCTGTTAAGTCCATTTGTTCCAGGGTATAGTTTAAATCCATTGGTTTTTTGTTGACTTTCTGTCTTAATGACTTGTCTAGTGCTGTTAGTGGAGTATTCAAGTCCTCCACTATTATTGTGTTGCTATCTTATTTTTTAGATCTATTAGTAATCCTTTTATAAATGTGGGAGCTCCAGTGTTAGGTGCACATATGTTTAGGATTGTAATATTTTCCTGTTGGAGAAGGACTTTTATCATTGTATAGTGTCCCTCTTTGTCTTTTTAAATTGCTATTTCTTTAAAGTTTGTTTTGTCTGATATAAGAATAGTGACTCCTGCTCACTTTTGGTGTCCATTTGCATGAATTGTCTTTTTCCACCCCTTTACCTTAAGTGAGTCCTTATGTTTTAGGTGAGTCTCTTGAAGGCAGCAGATAGTTGGTTGGTGAATTCTTATCCATTCTGCAATTCTGTATCTTTTAAGTGGTGCATTTAGGCCATTTACATTCAATATTAGCATTGAGATGTGGGGTACCATTCCATTCACCGTGCTATTTGTTGCCTGCATACCTTGGTTTTTTGTTTTTGTTTTAATGTATTTTTGTTTTATAGGTCCTGTGAGAGTTATGCTTTAAAGGGGTTCTGTTTTAATGTGTTTCCAGGATTTGTTTCAAGATTTAGAGCTCCTCTTAGCCGATCTTGTAGTGGTGGCTTGGTAGTGGTGAATTCTCTCAGTGTTTGTTTGTCTGAAAAAGACTGTAACTTTCCTTCATATATGAAGCTTAGTTTCACTGGATACAAAATCCTTGGTTGATAATTGTTTTGTTTGATGATGCTGGAGATAGGGCCCAATCCTTTCTAGCTTGTAGTGTTTCCACTGAGAAATCTGCTGCTAATCCTATAGGTTTTCCTTTATAGGTTACCTGGTGCTTTTGCCTCACAGCTCTTAAGATTCTTTCTTTCGTCTTAACTTTAGATAACCTGATGACAATGTGCATAGGGGATGATCTTTTTGTGATGCATTTCCCAAGTGTTCTTTGAGCTTCTTATATTTGAATGTCTAGATGTCTAGCAAGGCCGGGGAAGTTTTCCTTGATTGTTTCCCCAAACGTTTTCCAAATTTTTAGATTTCTCTTCTTCCTCAGGAACAACAATTATTCTTAGGTTTGGTCATTAAGCATAATCCCAGACTTCTTGGAGGCTTTGTTCATATTTTCTTTTCTTTTTTTTTTTTTTGAGACAGAGTCTCGCTCTGTCACCCAGGCTGGAGTGCAGGGTGTGATCTTGGCTCACTGCAACCTCCGCCTTCTGGGTTCAAGTGATTCTTCTGCCTCAGCCTCCTGAGTAGCTGGGACTACAGCCATGCACCACCATGCCCAGCTAATTTTTGTATTTTTAATAGAGACAGGGTTTTCACCATATTGGCCAGGCTGGTCTTGGACTCCTGACCTCATGATCCACCAGTCTTGGCCTCCCAAAGTGCTGGGATTACAGGGGTGAGCCACCATGCCTGGCCTTTGTTCATATTTTCTTATTCTTTTTTCTTTGTCTTTGTTGGATTGGGTTAATTCAAAGACCTTGTCTTTGAGCTCTGAAGTTCTTTCTTCTGCTTATTCAATTCTATTGCTGAGACTTTCTGGAGCATTTTGCATTTCTATAAATGTGTCCATTGTTTCCTGAAGTTTTGATTTTTTTTTAAATTTATGCTATCTATTTCATTGAATATTTCTCCCTTCACTTATTGTATTATTATTATTTTTTGATTTCCTTAAATTGGGCTTCACCTTTCTCTGGTACCTCCCTGATTAGCATAATAACTAGCCTCCTGAATTCTTTTTCAGGTAAATTAGAAATTTCTTCTTGGTTTGGAGCCATTGCTGGTGAGCTAGTGTAATTTTTGGGGGGTGTTAAAGAACCTTGTTTTGTCATATTAGCAGAGTTGATTTCCTGGTTCCTTCTCATTTGGGTAGCTTCCGTCAAAGGGAATGTCTAGGGCTGAAGGCTGTTGATCAGATTCTTTTGTCTATGGAGTCTTCCCTTGATTTAGTACTCTCCCCTTTTTCCTATGGATGTGGATTCTGGAGAGCTGGGCTGTAGTGATTGTTATCTCTCTTCTGGATCTAGCCACCCAGCAAGTCTAACAGGCTCTGGGCTGGTACTGGGGACTGTCTGCACAGAGTCCTGTGATATGAACCGTCTGTGGGTCCTGCAGCCATGGATACCAGCACCTGCTCTGGCGAAAGTGGAAGCAGGATGAAATGGACTCTCTGATTGACCCTAGCTTAGGTGGTTTAATGCACTATTTTTGTGCCGGTTGGCCTCCTGCCGACACTTCCCAGACAGCATCAGCTCTGGTAGTATAGGGAGGAACAGTGGGTGTGGGGGCCCTGGAACTCCCAAGAGTATATGTCATTTGTCTTCAGTTACCAGGGTAGGTAGGGAAGGACCACTGGGTGGGGGCAGGGATAGGCATGTCTGAGCTCAGACTCTCCTTGGACGGGTCTTGTTGTGGCTGCTGTGGGGGATGGGGGTGAGGTTCCCAGGTCAACAGTTATGTTCCTAGAAGGATTATGGCTGCCTCTACCATGTAATGCAGGTAGTCAGGGAAGTGGGGGAAAGCCAGCCGTCACAGCCCAGTTCCCACACAATCTAAAAAGCTGGTCTCACTCCCACCATGCCCCGACCAACAGCACCAAGACTGTTTCCAAGCAGTGGGTGAGCAGGGCTGAGAATGTGCCACAGGCTACCTGACTTTCAGCTGCAAAACCAAGTAGGGCTTTTATTCTTCCCCCCACCTGTAGAGTTTGCACACTGGATTCACATCCTCTCCCGAGTTCTGGCCAGGAGACTTCGGTTTAAGTTATTACAAAGTTCAGCTGGAGGTTGCCTTCTCCCTCTGGCCTTTTCCCAGTGCCTCTATCCACCGTCCCCAGGGATTCCTGTGAGGCAAGGCAGAAATGGCTTGCTAAGGGACCCTGAGAGCCAACAGGTCTTTTCCTGCTGCCTTCTCTACCCTGTATTTCACTCTGCTCTCTAAATTGACTGAGCTCCAGGTAAGGTCAGAATCTTCTCCCTTAATCTAGACCTGCAGGTTCCCCAGTGGGGGTGTGTGTTCCGGGCAGATGATCTCCCTTTCCCACTTCTGCAGTTTGGGTACTCATAGTATTTGGGGTGTCTTCAGGGTCCTACAGGAGCAATCCACTTCCTTCAGAGGATCTGTGGTTCCCTCAGTTTTCCTAATATATTCCTACAGTCGTTCTGGAGCAAAAGTTCATGAGGCAAGCCTCCACATGCTGCATGTTGTCAGAGTCAGAGCTGCAATCTAGTTCCACCTCCTGTCCACCATCATCTCCATCCACATTAGAGTTTTAATACCATTATTGTCCTGTATCAAGCACTCAAAATATGTCAGTTTGTTTCTTGGAATTCCTTTTTTTTTTTTTTTTTTTTTTTCAGTTGCAGGGCTTATCCCTGCATAAGCATCACAGTGTTATTTACTAAAGCTTTATTTTAAAAATCTCCTATAGAATTGCATAGGCTTATCTTGATGACTTATTTTTCTCAAGTTTCTTAGAATCAGCTTGTCTAATTCCATGAAAAAGTACACTGAGAATTTGATTGGAATTACACGAATTTATAGATCACTTTAAAGAGAATTGTCATATTTTAACCATTTATTCTTTGAATCCATGGATGTAGTGTATCTCCTTATGTATTTAACGTTCATTAAAAATCTTAATAATACAGCTTGTACATATTGACATACTGAATGCTGTGGTATGAAGCACTGAGAAAAATACAACCTTATTTCTGTTAGTCTTAACAAAAATGCATAACTTCAATCCACTCATAAGAAAACATCAGAAAAAGTCCAAACTGAGGAAGATTCAACAGAATAACTGATCAACCCTGGCAAAAGTGTCATGATCGTGGAAAGCAAGGTAACACTGGGGAATGACTCCAAACTTTGGGAGACAGTTATGTCTAACAATGAAATGTCACGTAAAATCTTCTATAGGAAACTAGAACAGGAAAAGGACATTAGGAGAAAACTTGTGAAGCTCTAAGATCTTTAGCTGATAGTATCGTACCAATGCTAATGTCCAGATTTTAATAATCATACTCTGATCATATAAGAGGTTAACATTTGGGGAAGCTAGGTAAGGAATATAAAGAAACTCTCCATACTATTTTTCAACTTTTCTATAAGTTTAAAATTAGTTCAACATAAAAAGTTAAAAAACATGTTTGTAAATTGACATCGTTGTGTTAGTTGGGACTTCAACATTTCACTCATAGCATATGTTGTTTGCTCTTGGTCTTAGGTAGGTATTCTTCAGCCATTTAAGGAGTTTCTGTCTTATTCATTGTTGGATAAATGTGTGTGTAGGAGGAGGTGTTTAATCACCTCTAGATGTTGAATTTAATCCAACATTTTTTCTATCTATACCAGCTGATGTATTCAAGTACAGTGTTTTGTCTTTCCCTTTTAGTTTGCAAATGTGTTAAATTACTACCTTTTCTAATATTAAGTCACCTTGTAGTTCCAAAATAAATCCCCTTTGTCATATGTGTTTTCAAGGTACATTGATAGATTTGATGCACTAATGTTTAATGCATTGTTTTTATATCTATGTTCATCATGTGAGATTGTTAATGAGTTTTCTTTACTATAATTTTTATTGTTTTGCATGCTTACTTTTTTTTCTGAGTTTCCTTTTACTTCTTAAATTATGGCTTTTCTATTGCTAGTGACCCATTCTCTTGCCTTTTGTCTTTTTTTACCCCCATTCTTCAATACTGGATCACCTATGTAGACTTTTAGTTGGTATTATCTTCTCTAGGACTACCATAACATTTTAAAGTACCCTTGCCTTCTGGCCTTTACTTTCACTTATGAGAAACTTTGCTGCAAGTCTAATTGCTATTCATTTACAGGCAATCTGTTCCTTTGCTCAAGTTGTTGTTTTTTAAGATTCATTTTTTGTCTTTGGTGTTCTGCAATCTCCTTATAATGCATCTGGGATACTCAAGAACCAATCTGAGGATTATGACCTTTCTTAATTCTAGAAAATTATCAGGCATTATTTTTAAAAATATTGTCTCATCTACACTAATTCTCTTCTTGTTCTCTGCAATTATTTTGGATGTATATTGAATTTTTCTCCATAGTCTTCCATGCCACTTATACTGTCTTTAATATGTTTTTTATTCTCTTTATTTGTGCTGCTTTTTTGGGCACTTAGACCAGATTCATCTTCCAACATACTGATTTTTCCCTTTAGCTATGTCTAATCTATTGCTTAACCAATTTATTAAGTGTGTTAATTTTAATAAGTATGTTTTTTATTTCCAGAATATCTACTTTCTCTTTTCCAAGTCCACATTACTGTGGCCGCATCTTTAATTTTATTTTCTGTTTCTTCTTATACGTCTTAAACACTTCGATTACTATTTTACAGAGCTATTTTTATCATTGCAAACCCTTGGGATATTTTTTATTATTTCAAATGTTTGTTCTTTATTGCTGTACTTGCTCTTCCTTTTCAAGATAGGTCATTTTCCAGTACACTTTGTATTTTTTTTATTGTGAGCTTCTCTTCAGGAGGGTGTGTGTGTTTCTGTGTATGTTTTAATTGGAGTCCCATGTGACTTGGTTGCTGGAGATTTTTCTAGTGAGAGGTTTTATATTTGCTTTTATGTGGTACTTTAGGCATTTTACTACTCTGGGACCAAATTTCATATTCACCTCCTTGTTGTGGGTTAAATTGTGTCCTCTAAAATGATGTGTTCAATTCATAACCCCTAGAGCTAATGGATGTGACCTTATTTGGAAACAGAGTCTTTGCAGATGTAATCAAGTTAAGATAAGGTCATATTGGATTAGGGTGAGCCCTAAACCCAGTGACTGGTGTCTTTATAAGACAAGGGAAGGGAGCTGTTAAAACAGAGGGAGAGAGAGAGACAGTGAAGAAGGCCATGTGACAATGGAGGTAGGAATTGGAGTGATGCCGCTCCAAGACAAGGATCACCAAGGATTGCCAGCCACCACCAGAAGCCAGGAGAGAGGCACAGGACAGAGTCTCCCTCGGGGCCTGTAGAAGGAACAAACCCTACCAACACTTTGGTTTCAGACTTTTGGCCTCCAGCACTGTGGCAGAATAAATTGCTATTGTTTTAAGATACCTAGTTTGTGGCGCTTTGTCATGACACCCTAGGAAACAGACAATCCTGGCTCGGTATTTCCTGTGAGGGCATTAAAATTTCATTTGTTTGTCTTTAGAGCTTTTATCTGGGTTAGGTATCCCTTGGCATTGGCGGAGACACTCACTGCTTTGATTTTGAAATCCCACTTGAGGGTTTCCTTTTTTCCTAAGGCTGGCTTTCTACAGTATTATAATTTTGTTTTAAATATTTGATCCAACACAGATAACTGTATCTAAAAGGAAAGTTATCTGCATTAACTCTATCCGCTATATTTCTAGACTCTGAAATCTGATTCTCACTTATGGCCAAGGAAAGGAAATTACAATAGCCTGCTCTGTACAATAGCCATACCATGTGCTATGGGCACAAAGAGGCAGAGAGCTGTGGAAAGTAGGAAGTGTGGAGGGATCCCAGTACCTCATCAAACTCTCCTAGGCCTTCAAGTATTTTCATATTTGAGAAAGCATAAGAGTCCCTGCGTACGTCCTGTCTCATCTCTCGCCACCCCCTCCTTTTCATAAACCATCACTCAGGCCAAGGAAAATGCTTCCTTTCTTCAAATGGACTATTATTTCTTTCACTCTCTTGCCGCACATGTAAATTTCTTCTTCCTAGAACATTCCTGTTCCTTTCTGGCATCCAAATCCTACATGTTCTTTAGGCCCTCTCTGGATGAGAGAAGCCCCACCAGTTACTAAATAAGCAGTGGGTGAGAGGAAGCAAGACTGAAAGCAGGATCCCAGAAAGGACATGATGTGGACCGACCTAAGATTTGGGGATGGAGAGGAATAGATTTACTTAAGTGGGAAGAGTCACTGAGTTCCTATTATTAAGCACGTGGGGGTTATCTAGTCAACAAGTATCTCGTAGGTATTTTTGGCTTTATTTTTCTTACCAGATCAGAACTTCCTTAAGGTCAGTAACATCATGGAAAAACATTTTTATCCTACACAGGGCCTATCCCAGGACATTGCAATAAAGAAATAAATATTTGTTGACTGAGGGGCTCAAAATATAAATTAATGAACATATATTCATTGAAAATATATTTTCCATATCTTCAAGTATAATATATATGGTCTGAGTCTCAATTTTAATAAGCCTCATTGTGGGTTTGTTTTGTTTTATATTTGGTGAGGGCTGGGATTTTGTGTTTTCTTGAGAATGGTTGGTGGAATTTATTTAATAATTCTGTGGTTATGTCTTCTGTTTTAATCTTTTATTTTTCTAGTGCTTTTGTGTCTTGATGTGAGTCCTCAGAGAAAGGGCCTTGCTCATTCTATGTACCACAGAGGGCTTAGCATATTTTTGGCACTCATTAAATGTTAACATCAACAAGAGGATCATGAAGAATGATTACACAAGAGGGAAGTAAACAGAAAGGCAAGAGTTGGCAAGCGTCAAATAGATACACTCACTTCTTCCCCCAAACTCATGATTATAAAAGGTATTTATGTTCTCAGCATCTTTAACTCATTCACTTCTGGATACAAGTGCAGAGCAGAACAGATTGCAAAACTCGTTTTTCTAAAGAATTGATCAGGAATTCAAATCTTTTTTTCACTGCAGCAGCTATCCCAAAAATTATAAAACAAGGTTTATTGTTTTGAAACCTCCAAGGTTAGCAGTATCCGTGTTGGCAGGAGTGGTACACACAGCTCCAGTTTTCCTTTTTCCCCAATAGTGAAAGGACTCCAGTGTGAAGGAAGCTCTTTTGTGCCAAAGGACTATGGCTCCTAACTCCTGTCTATAGCAAAACCAGGGAAATAGATTTTTTTTAAAAAAGCAAAATCCAGCTACCAAACACCTTGTCTCCATCAGCAGTTCTGGCTAAATCAGCTGCTTTTTTATGCTAATTAAGTCTTTCCAAAAAAATTTATATGTCAGCAGAAGTGAGAGAAATAAAGGAAGCATTTTTACTTGGCAACAGTGAAACTTTTCGTTGGCCAAAAAGTATGTGAATGAAGTAAGGTTTTAAGAGCTTATGGGTTCTTTGTCAATATGAACCTAATAAATTAAAATTGGAAATACTTTCTGCCATCCCCCCAACATCTCATCAATCACCAATGTACTTCATCTCCCTCCCTCCTTTCCCACCTCAGATACAGTAAAGGAAGACAGCTGGCAAGCCATGGAGGCTTAGTTAAAACAGGTCATATTATTAGTAAAGAAACAGGGGTCTTGCTACGGGAATTCTGAAGCACTAGCGTCAGGTTTACTTTTTAAATGTGCAAAAGGAAGAGGAATGTTTTAAAGAGAGAGAAAAAAACTTTGGAATCTTCAAAGTTGGCGTTTGTTGGTATCACAGCTAAGCGTTAGCACAAAAGTCCCAAAGACATGGAAATGAGAAGTATGAATTAAATATTGTCCTCACATCTTCATCCTTCACTTGTAATGGCATATAGCACCACTCAGGTGGAAAACTAGATCTTCTCTGAGGATAAATATCAAAAACCTTTTACTAGCTAAAATTTGCACTACAGTTAAATCACAAAACTGTTTTTCCCCCCAGATACCTCCTTAGTCTACAATGTTATTAACGCATTTGAGTCAAGTGTAAATATAGTATAGACTGAGGCTTTGACTGTCTTCTTCCTTGTTTTTTAAAAAGGAAAAGAAGAATGAAACTGTGTTTTCATTTGCATCATTTGGACATTAAGCACTAAAGACTTCAACTCATGAAACTCAGAACATTATAAGAAATATTTTGCCCTATTCCTCACTGTTCCCCAGTGCTTTACACTGGCTTTGGAGCACTCTTTGAAGGTCTGTAGGCATTTGATTTATCCCCTCTTCCTTTTCCTTTTCCTAGATACTCTGTCCATGAAAACTCAGAGCAAGAAAAGAGGATAAAAGTGCTGAAAAATGGCCAGGGACATACTCACTAGAGGGGATCAGGAATGAGTTGTGTTCAGGCAATAGTAGAAGATCTCAGCAAGAACAATTGTGACACAGGCTATACTTAGTAGTGGGTTTCCAAGCTCAGCAGTGGGGGCATAGCAGGACTGAGAGGAGATCTTCCTTGTGAACACAGAGCTTAGTCATAGGAAAGGGCTGTGCAGAAGGATTCCCCCTCCTGGGAAAATAGATGGCTTTTAATGAAAAGGGAACTGGATTACTCAGCGCCAGGGAGAGCTTTGCATGGGGTCATCCAGCAGTTGAATTCACATTCTGGTTATGGGTCAAGGAGTCCCTGGGATGAATTTGGGATCCTGTTGGTCAGCACTTGGCCCTTCAGATCCCAGGTTTGGGAATGTTGTGTAATCCTAAGTCCTACTAAATTTGGCACCTGGGTTGTTTAAATGTCTTACATGTGGATTCATCCATGCCTGGAGAAAGATCAAGTCTTAAGAAAAGAAGAGCCATGGCAGGGCCATTTGGAATATAGGCTGGTAGAGGCCTAGAAAGGAGTTGGGGGCTAACACCAGCTTCCTTCCAGGAATTCATCAGGAACATCATTTTTCATGCTTAGGTAGCAAGTTTTCCTATTGCTTTTACTTATAAATTCATTTGCCTAAAGTCTTATCTAAAGGGTTGGCTTTACTATCTAAGACCTAACTATTTGTCCTTTGTATTCAAGTAAGTATTTTCTGTCATGTCATTTTATTTGTATATTAATTAAATGACATAGATAACTCAAAATAGAAGTCACACTCTATCTCTAAAGAAGTTACATAATTTATTTTCTGTAAGAGAAAAAGAAATCTACACAGTCAGGTGGGCTACAGGGTAACTTTCATTTGCACCTCCAAATCCACACTCTAACATGCTCTCTGCCCCAGGAGGCTGACCTACAAGAAACAAAGGAATCCACTGACCACCGCTTCCAGTTTGGTTCTACAATGGGAGGCACTAATGGGAGATGAAAGGGTGGGAGGGATGTGAGGTGGGGATTGCCAGGGCTTGGCCTTGTGCTTCTGCCAGAATCCCTACAATCTTTCAAGTTGTTTTTTCCATGTGGCTCTTGCTCCAAGTTCCTCTCTTTGTCCCTTCAGGCCTAGACATGGTAACAGAAACACTTTTGCCTTCCTAAACCCTTCTATCTTTGTAAATTGATCTGTCCCAGATTTGGTTCCGAAGAAGCAGACTCCAAGATGGAGATTTGTGGGCATGAGGTTTATTAGGGAGTGCTCTCAGGATCCAAACCTGCAGGAAGGAAGGGGAGGGAGAAAAGTAGGGCAGAGGAAGAGGCTGGGAAAGCCCAAAGTGACTGGGAGCCTGAAGCTGGGATGCACCTTCAGAGGTAGATGCACCTCTCTGTGGGATGCTTCACAGAGGCAAAGGGTAAGGCCTTTATAGTCTTGGGCTGACAAGTTATTGGATGCAGGCTGTCCCTGGAAGAGAGCATGAAGTTGGGTGAGGTGACTGTCTTCAGCCTATGGGGACTAGGTCCTTCAGTCCTGATGGGAAATTTGAGATGTGCAGTTTCGATGACAGCTCAGCTCTTGTGCTTCATGGATCCACTTCTTTCTGCATGTTAAGGAGAAGCTCCTCTAGGATCACAGTTGGCCTCTTTTCCTGGGGAAATCTTCCTGTTTTATTTACAGTCTAGATTTCCTGTCTCTTTTTGGTACCTCTGCTGGTCTACTTGGCTGCTGGAATGACCTAGCTAGCTTCTCACTCCTGAGAAGACCCATCACTATGCCTTTGTTAGGTGGAGGCTGTTGCATTTATCCATCTATTATTAAAAAATGGGCAAGGGAATTCTAAGGGACACCCAGGCAAGTTAGCTGGGGGCCTCTCTGTGGCCTTGTGTCAGCAGTCCCAGCTCCTTCTCAAGAATGGGATTGATTAATGCTCATGGTACGGTGATTCCTCTTCTTGCTTGGTAATCTCTTGGCATGAGGAGCCTGATGCTTCCAAGTGGCAGCCTTAACCTCATGTTCAATTGAATGCTTGTTGTATTCCCTGATGGAAGCACATCTCCTTTGGGCACCAGGACCTCTAAACCCACAGAGCCTAGGCACAAGTTCCCTAAGGAGTCAATTGTATTGATGGTAAGTGAGGCTATTGCTGCGTCCACTCCTTAACTCCCACATATTTTACCTCTTGGGGACACAGCATCATATAATGATTGTTTATTTAGCATGTATATTACACCCAGGAGAATCTGATGATGACATTACCTTGCAAGGATGGGGCACCATTCTCCTGGGTGTAATACACATGCTAAATAAACCTCCAATGACATTACCTTGCAATGGTGTGGCCCCTCCACTATGCCTTCAACAGGGCTTTCCATCACTCTGTTAGTGTGGCAGCTTCTGGATGGTGCATGATGTGATGGGACTAGTAGAGCTTGTTCCAGATGGGGCAAGCTGGAGCTTGTCCACTCACGCACCTCCTTTCCTGTAAAGTGGGTCACTTGGTTTGATGGGATGTTATGTGAGATGCCATGTTGGTGGATCACTAACTCTCTAAGCCTTTAGATGCTGGTGCCAGCTGAGGCCCTGCAGGCAAGAACAGTAAATCCAACCCAGAACCACGAATTAATTCATACCAAAATGAATCAATGACCTTTCCAGGGTAGAAGATATTCAAATTTCCACCATGTGGCTGGTTGATCTCAAGGGCTAATACCATAGCTGGGCAGGGATGAAGGTCATCCTTGGTTTCTGTTGCTGAAAGGTTGAATATTTTGTCAGCCTTCGTGGCTGGGTCAACGTTGTGGAGTGGGAGTGCATATTGCTGGATCCATGCATAGCCCCCACTCCTGCTACCAGGGCTATGCCATTCATGCACCATTGTTTGAACATTGACATCTAATGACAGAGGCTGGCCAAAGTCAACTGGCCACATATTCTCTTGTGTCTATTGGTGATTTAGTGGGATGTTCTTTTGTAGTGGATGTTCCCTAGTGATCATTAACATGTAATAAAAGGATCTCCACACCTCCTTCCTGTTCCCATAAATCCATTCACAGCTCTTTCACCCAGACTTGCTTCATCCTGATTTTCCAATCTTTCTTGATCAAATAGATAAGCAATTTTCTTCTTCGTGAATCCAAACATATTCTTATCTGGTGATGATATTGGGACTAAGAGAGGAAGGGGGGCAATGAGGAAGTAAGAAGAGAGAAAAGTTGAAATATTGGTTAGTCATTTTACAAGAACACTTGAACAATCAGAAAGCTGTGGCAGGTAAGAATTGCATATTCCCATTTAGTTTCTACTAATGCCTCTGAAGACTCTAAAGGCAAAATATTTTGTTTCAAATCTGAAATATTTGGCAGGACAGTAATGCTGATATTTAAGTTACTTCAAACAGGAATGATTTGATACATTTATGGATCATCTTTTCTAAAATTTCTAGCAAATTAAAAACTGGAAGATAAGAAACAGCTTTCGGAATGAGGCAAGTAATTCTAAATAAATGTATATGAACTCAAGAAAAAAATAATGCTTCTCTGTGGCGTCTCCAAGATAAATAATAAAATAATGTGGTTTTTTTTGTAAAATACTAAAGCAGAGGAGGAGGAAGAAAGGGAGGTGCCCTGGGTATGTGCAAAACTTTCACTCATGCTAGGCATATCAAAACCATCCCCCTTCAGCTCACATTTTAAAGGAAATAGGATACAGGGAATTACCATATCCTTCCCAGGTCCAAACATTTTGAAAAACTTGCCATTTTCTCCACAGTGGTTGCCCTGACATTTTTAGTTTTTTCCAGTACGAATCATAGCTTCACCCCATTATAAAGCAAACACTTTATATCTCCATTATATAAAGCTGTAATCCCCATTATAAAACAAAAACTCTATACAATGGAAATAAAACTTTAATGTCCTTTTGATTATTTATTACTTCACATTTTTAATAACTTTTGGTTGAATACTTCACAGAATGCTAGGCTCCAAGTATATCTGGATGAGCAACACAATGTGTCTGAGTCCAAATATAATAACGTATCATATTTGTAATGACACGAGAAGTAAATGGGCTCATGAAAGCAAATATTAGGGACACTTGTTCCAGTCTGGTGGAAGTATAAGAATGAAGTCACAGATTTGACATTTAAACTGAGACCTGGAAAGTATTTAGGATAAAGATTAGATAAAACTGTTAGCCATGGTGGATGAAAGCCAGGGAAGAAATAGTTGCAGAACTCTAACACAGGTTTGGAGAGTCATCAAGAACAGGTAACAAAAGGTATAGACACTATCCCAAGGCTCATAGGAAGTTACTGAAGGGTTTCAAGTACTTCTTCTTCCCTCCTTTCCTCTCTGCCTCCTTCTCTCCCTCATTCCCTTCATCCATTCTTTCTTTGTTTTTTTTTTGCCTTTTTTAAAAAAGATGACACTGACTGCCCTATCAAAAATGGAAGAAGAGGGTAGATTCAATAATATTTTTTTATGATGGACTCAATAGAACTTGGCCACAAGAAATATTGAGTTAAGAGGTAAGAATAAGGTTAAAACCCAGGTTTTTCAATCCATCTATGAGAAGATAGTGATCTCACTGGCAAATTTGCAGCAGAGAAGGTGGAGAAGATTCCCTCTGTGTTCACTGATCACAAATATATATATTTTTTATATGATGGACTAAGATAAGAACTCTTTTGTTTACATTTTTATCCTCAGAGCCTAGTCACAGATCTCATTTCAAAAATCTTGAATCGCCTTGGAGCTTGTGATGGATAATTTTATGTGTCAATTTGACTGGGATTAAAGATGCCAAGATAGCTGGTAAGACACTATTTTTAAATGTATCTGTGAGGGCTGTTTCAGGGAGAGATTAGCATTTGAATCAGTATGCTGTGTAAAGAAGATCCACCTTCACCAATGTGGAAGGACATCATTCAATCTGTTCACAGCCCAGATAGAACAACAACAACAACAAAAAAATGGAGGATGGGCTAGTTTGCACCCTCTCTCTCCTTGAGCAGGGAGATACTTGCATTACACCTTAATGACCACTAGAGAATACGCGCTTCAAAAGAATATCCCCACTAAATCACCAATAGACACAGAAGAATAATTTGGCCAGTTGACATTGACCAGCCTCTGTCATTAGATGCCAGTGTTCAAACAACAGTTCATGAATGGCATAGCCCTGGTAGTAGGAGTGGAGGCTGTGCATGGATTTAGCAATATTCACTCCCACTACTCAACAGTGACACAGATACTGGTGCTGACAAATATTCTTTCTAGCAACAGAGGCCAGTGAGGACACTCATCCCCACTCAGGTATGGTATTAATCCTTTAGGCCAACCAGCTACATGGTGGAAAGCTGGTTACAATGAATATTTTCTACCCTGGAAAGGTCATTGATTCATTTTGGTGGGAAATGATTTGTGTTTCATGATTCATGTTTTACTCTTCTTCTTCTGAGACACCAGTATCTCATTCTCAGGCCTTTGGATTTAGCCTGGAGATTACACCATCTGACCCCACCCCTTCAGACTCTGATCAGGACTTATACCATTGACTCCCCTGATTCTCAGGCTTTTAGACTCAAAATGAATTACATCACCAGATTTCCTGGTTCTTTAGTTTGCAAATGGCAGATCACGGGGCTTCTTAGCCTCTATAATTGCATGAGCCAGTTCCCATAATAAACAAACAAATATATATCTCTCCATATATCTTACTGGTTCTGTTTCTCTGAGAACCCTGACTAATAAGTCTAATTTTCAAGTGATGGCAGGCAGTAATGGTTTTTCATGCACCAAATCCATTCAGTTGATAATTTATTTTCCCACACAAGTTTAGGTGAACCTAAAGGAAAAAAAAAAACAAACACAAGAACCAAATAAACACTACGCTGGATCCACACCAGCCCTATAAAACTAAATGACTTCCTTTAATTTTGACGTGCTCCAAGATTCAGTCCTGGATATTATTCTCCTAATTATCTACACTCATATCAATCTGATCCAATTCCATGGCTTTAAATACTATCTACATTTTGACAACTACTAAATGCATGTATCTAGCTCCAATTTCTCTGCTGAATCCCAGATTTGTATATTCTCCCTAACCAGTATCTCTACATTGATGTTTGGTAGACATCTTAAACTTAACATATACAAAACTGAACTATCTTTTCCTGCTGTTACAGAATACCTGAGACTGGGTTATTTACAATGAACAGAAATATATTGGCTTACAGTTCTGCAGGCTTGGAAGTCCAAGACTGAGGGTTTAGCATCTGGTGAGGGCTTTCTTGCTGCACCATCCCATTGCAGGAGGCAAAAAGGCAAAAGATGACCCATTCCTGAAAGCCTTTTTATCAAGGCATTAAATCCACCTCTTAAATATCTCACCTCTTCATACCATTACTATAGCAATTAAATTTCAACACGAATTTTGGAAGCGACATTCAAACCATAGCACCTACTCTATCTGAAGTCTGCTCCATCTCTAGCCATCCACTTTCTTAGGACAAAAATTTCCACATCCCATATTCAATCACCTCAAAACCTGTTGGCTCTGCCTTCAGAAAATATCCAGACTCTATTTCCCACTACCTCTTGTGCTATTACCCTGGTCTGAGCCACCATCCTATCTCACTTGGATTCCTGAAATTGCTTTCCAATGAGTCTCCTCATTTTCCTCCTGCAGCCTACAGTTCATGCTCAACAGGGCAATTCCTTTTGAAAACAGAAGTCATGTTAGTCATATCACTCCTCTGTTTAAAACCCATCAATGATTTCTAACTCATTCAAAGTAGAAACCTAAGAGGTCCCATATGATCAGATATACAATTGGATAACTTCCTGACCTACTTCAAGCCTTTGCTCAAACATGAATTTTTCAGTGAATCCTTCATCGACAATTCCATTTAAAATTGTCACTCCTCTTCCTCAGACACTTCAGATCAGAGATCACCACTCCCCAACCCCCACCTTTGTTCTACAATTTGTTATTTTTGATAGTACTTATCTCCCACACAAACGAACCCTGAGTTAGGGTTCTCAGAGAAACAGAACCAATAGGCTATATGGAGACAAGAACTACATAATTCACTTGCACATTATGTTCATTGTGTATTGTCTTTCTTCTGTCACTAAAATATAAACTCCATGAGAGCAGGGATCTTTGTATGTTTTGTTTTTTGATATATTGTAAGAACTTCAAACAGTTCTGATAGATAACAGGTGTTCAAAAATGTCTGTTGAATGAAATCATGAATGCCTTCTTTCTTTTAACGAGGTTCTGTGGCTAGTGGTGTAGTATATTACTGTTCACAAAAATTCAGTGTCTCCTCACCATCTAAAGAACATAGTCATCACCAAATGACTTTTTTTTATCTAATAAAATGTAAGTGGGAAGAAATTTGTGTTGTATGTGTTCAGAAGCTTTAAGGACCAGCATGCGATTTAGCACACTCTCTTTTCCCTACCCCTGCATTGTGGAAGCATGTGTGGAGGTGGGGCCTCCACCATCCTGAATTCCTGAGGGCCTGTGATGAGGAGAATCATCTTGCCAAACTATGATGGACATGTAGCTTAATGACAAATGAAATTTGATATTATGGCCTATCCTGACTAATATAGAATCAAATTCTGGGGTCTTCATACTCAAGTTAAGTATAATCAGGTGATTGGAATTAATTGCATTTTATGAACATTTATGTTTATCATGCTTTCCAATTAAAGTAGAATATCTGAGAGTCACAATTAGGCCTTTCAGGTGCAATGTAGGAAAAAGAAGGCATTATATGGTTTCATTGTCTCTTGAAACATCAAGATATAGGGAGTCTCCATGATGCTAGAGGAACTGCAGTGATGGTTGTCTTCCCAAGGTAGCATGCACACAGCAACTAGGAAAAAGGTGAATCAGATGGGAGAGTCACAGTGTAAGTGAACCTTGCCTAGATGTGGATCCATGTATCATCGGGTCAATTCAAGTCTCTTCTCAATGACACTTTTAACCTCTTTGTAGAGCATCATTCACCTGTCCATGTTTCCCACCATAGATACAAAAGAGGGACACTGAGTCTACAAAAAGACACAAATGGCTAGTGTCTTCATTTATTTGAAGGCAATGTAGAGGTTCTTAAAGACCAGAAAAAGTTCAACTCAGTAAGCTCAGCCCCAGGGAAACCATTTGGGTCTGGATGGCTGGAGCTTCAGACCAATTGCCTCTAACTGTGGGCAACACTATTTAATTATCCTAATGATTGGTGCAAATGTTTTAATTTTTAATGCATGCTGTGAGGTGAAAAATTCAGCAGCCATGCAATATGATAAGTGGTTGAAAAATATAAATTGCCATGGAAGCCACAGGACGGTCAACCCATCTATACTTCCTGGTCTCATTAGAAAATTAAAGATCCAGATTTCTGTCAGAATCCAGCCATAATGTAACCACAGGTTGCATCTTGGGAATCCACAGCCATAATGCTTTGGGAAATCTTGTCAAAACCATTGCTTAACTTTTTAACCCAAAATTCTTGATGATAGAATGTGACCAGTATTCTAATAAAAAAGTATTCCAGAAATTTAATACAGAGTTTCTATACAGAGAGAAGAAATTGTCCAAGATTCAGAGGAGAGGGCCAGTGTCCAGAAATATTCTTAGAAGACTATAACATTATCAGCAGCCATGCCTTTCCATTTCTGCCCATGGATGTCAGATGGACATTCACTGTGCCATCCAGCTGTTAGGGGATCCTTCCCCTTGCCACTTGTGCAAAGGTCCAGGGAATGCCCAGGGCCAGAGACATTGGAGTCATTGTGAGAAAGGGGAAAGGGATGCACACCCAAGTTAACTTCTCTGCTCACCTCAAGCTTGGCCTGAGAGATGCAGCTGGCACTGTTACCTATTAAAGAGAAGCAAACCCCCGATGGGCACAGGTTTCTGTCACACTCTTCTGACCAGGCATCTCTAATTGCTTAGTGTGGGTGAGAATGGGGATTCCCCAGAGCAGCATCCCAATTAGGCACTGTCCCAACCATTCTCCCATCATTGATCCAACATTTGTGAAATGTTATTGGATAATTGCAACATTACTAAAATGCAAAGACTTTGGAGCACATGTTTCTGCCTCAAGGTTAAACAACAGGTTTGGGAAGGGTTATAGGTCAATAACCAATATGGTTTGGTTCTGTGTCTTCACCCAAATCTCACCTCTAATTGTAATTCCCATGTGTCAAGGGAGGGACTTGGTGGTAGGTAATTGGATCATGGGGCAGTTTCCCTCATGCTATTCTCATGATCAAATTCATAGTTTAATAAGTGTGAGGCTCTTCCACTTCACTCTTCTCATCACAGCCCCTCCCATCATAGGCCTGGAGGCCAAGGAGGCAAAAATTGTTATGTGGGCTGGGTCCAGGACCCTGCTGCTCTGTGCAACCTCAAAACTTGGTGCCCTGTATCCCAGCCTCTCCAGCTCAAAGTATTGCTAACAGGGGCAAACATACAGCTCAAGTTGTTACTTCAGAGGGTGCAAGCCCCAAACCTTGATGGGTTCTACATGGTGTTGGGCCTGTGGATGTGCAGAAGACAAGAGTCGAACTTTGGGAGTCTCTGCCTAGATTTCAGAGGATGCATGGAAATGCCTGGATGTCCAGGCAGAATTCTGCTACAGGGGTGGAGCTGCCTAAGGCTGTGGGAGCCCACCCCTTGCATCAGTGTGCCCAAGAAGTGAGACGTGGAGTAAAAGGAGATTTTGGAGCTTTAAGATTTAATGAATATCCCACTGGGTTTTGGACACGTGTAAGGCCTTTGGCCCCTTGGTTTTAGTCAATTTCTCCCACTTGGAACAGGAACATTTACCCAATATCTGTACTCCTATTGTATCTTGGAAGTAACTAGCTTGTTTTTTATTTTACAGGCTCACAGGCAGAAGGGACTTGCCTTGTCTCAGATGAGACTTTGGACTTGGACTTCTGAGTTAATGCTGGAATGATTTAAACCTTTGGGGGACTGTTGGGAAAGCATAATTGGTATTGAAATGTGAAAAGGACATGAGATTTGGGAGAGGCCAGGGGTTCAATAATATGTCTTGGCTCTGTATCCCCACCCAAATCTCATCTCAAATTGTAACCCCCATGTGTCAAGGGAGGGAACTGGTGGGGAGGTGATTGCATCATGGGGGCAGTTTCCCCCATGTTCTTCTTGTAATAGAATTATCACACGATCTGGTTGTTTGATAAATGTGTGGCTCTTCCCCTTTGCTCTTCTCTGTCCCCTGTCAGCTTGTGAAGAGGTGCCTGCTCCCCTGTCGCCTTCAGCCATGATTGTAAGTTTCCTGAGGCCTCCCCAGCCATGCAGAACTATGAGTCAATTAAACCTCCTTTCTTTATAAATTACTCAGTCTCAGAGAGCGTGTTTATGGCAGTGTGAAGACAGGCTAATACAATGACTCACCTATAATCCATGTAAGAATTGAGCAAAGGGCACATCTGTATTTTAAGGGTAATATATGGTGGTTCCCAGGGGCTGTGAGCATGCAGAAATAAGTGACCTCCCTAAAACAAGGTAAAATTGGGGTGGGTCATCTTAGGACACATCATTTTTTCTCACCACAATCCTGGTTATGAAGTAATGTAACAACCTCAAATTGACTGGCACCTTCGACATCCCAGTGGGGTTATTTTCTATAAGCCTCACTTCCAGCATCTGAAAACATACATTGTCTGGGGCACAGGGAAGGGCAGCAACATGTTTGCTTCTTGCTAGAGCCAGGGCTCACTGAGCATGGAGCATGGCCACACATCTCTGGACTCTAACCCCAGAGCTTATGCTAGATATATAAGCACACTGCTCAGGGAAACAAAAAAAGTGAAACTTAAGCTTTGTGTCTAAATCTACCTGGGATTTAGACTATACAGTAATCACTTCTAGAGCTACTTTTTTTGTTTTGTTATGTGTTTTTTTGAGACATTTTTCTGTCATTAAGGCTGAAGTATAGTGGTGCGATCTTGACACTGCAACCTCTGTCTCCCAAATTTAAGTGATTCTCGGGCCTCAGCCTCCTGAGAAGCTGGGATTACTGGCATGTGCCACCACACCCACCTAATTTTTGTATTTTTAGTAGAAATGGGGTTTTGCCATGTTGGCCAGGCTGCTGTCTGAAAGATTCTCCCTGGGGCTTGAAAGCTTAAAGGGATAAGTAACTCCTCCCCTCTCAAGTCCAGTCCCAAGGCACAAGGTGACTTGAGCCAGCAGTGTGCATCAGCAAGATAACAGAAGCAGGAAGAGAGCCAGGTGGAAGACACCTACCCTGGCCGGAAGACACATACCCCTGAAGAGCAAGAAAGAGGCCATCCGGGTACTATGTAGCAGTCATGTCAGACTAGGACACTTCCTATTTCCAGGAGACCATAAAACCCCTGCCCCATCCTCATTTGATGCTGACGCCATTTTAGGCCTTAGCCTACCCGTACCCAGGTGCTCATTAAAACAGCATGTTGCTCCACATCACCTCATGTTGTCTGTTGGCATGCTCTCGGGGTTTGAACTGATACAATCTAGTTGCTGAAATCTGGTGGTGAAATCCAGGAGGGGCTTATGTCTGCATTCTCCGTGGACCTACCCCTCCACCCCAGAGAGCAGGCCACAGCAGCCAGACAAAGGAAGCTCCTCAGCCTCCAGTGGCCTCTCTGTGCATGCACATCAGTCACTGATCTCACCTACTCGTAAATTTCCCAGGAGCCCAGTTAACAGGGGAGAATCTGCACAGCCTCTCTTGGTTTCTCCTGTCCAAAAATTCAACATTGGCACAAGAAGACTCCGGCGTATGCCAGGAACTCACTGATCATCTGGTCTTAGGGGGACGCCTATAAGCCATTTGATCCCGTTTCGGTAACAAAAAAGGCAGCAGTGACGATTGCTCCTTTTATCATCTCCCTCTGGCCGTCCAGGACGGTCTCATTTTTCCCTGTTCTCCCAAGCCTACCTTCCGTTATGGGAAACTCCCGGTCCTCCATTCCAAAAAAACAGCCCTCTAGGCTGCCTCCTAAAAAAATTGCAAACCTTAGTCCTCAGGCAAAATATCTGCTCTAAGTGCCTTGTCTTTTTTGCAGTTCTCTCTGGCCACAGTGGGTCCAAATGGGCCACAAATGGAACATTCAGCTTTACAATTTTAACTGACTTAAGCAATTGTTGCTGACGAATGGAGCAATGGGGAGAAATTCCTTATGTCCAGGCCTTTTTGCCCTCAGATCACAACCCGACCTCTGCAATTCTTGCTCCCCTGTTCAAATCCTTCTCCTCCATTCTCTCCACCCTGATCACCTTTCTCCTCCCAACCCTACCTCTTTTTCCTCATTAGATCCAGCAGACTGCTGTCCACCCCTGCCAGCCCCCACCTCTCCCTCTCAACTGTCTTCTTTACCCCCATAAGCCTCCTCTTTATTTTCTCATCTGCGATCTTCTTAGCCGCCATCTTCCCAGCTGCCATCTTCCCAGTCAGTTGTATCCACTTCTTTTCCTACACTGTCCCCTCCTCAGGACAATTTTAGTATTGCCTGCACCCATTCTCCTCCCCCACCGCCCTCTCCTGAGGCTTGTAAACCCATCCCGCCATTTTACACCTCTATCTATTCTCCACTGCCTGTTAACTCAAACCCCCTTCTCCCTTCAAACCCTCAGCAGGAACCACTTCCAGGTTCTTTCTTCTCTCCCACCCGTACTCAGGCGCCATCTTTGGCCCATGCCCCACCCTTACTTCAGCGCCTGTGCTAGAGTGCCCCCTTCAGGAAGTAGCAGGAACTGAAAGTATTGTTAGAGTTCATGTTGCCTTCCCCCTCACTGATCTCTCTCAAATTAACAAAAGACTTGGCTCATTTCCAGAAGACCCTACCTCTTATATTAGGGAGTTTCAGTACCTTACCCAGTCTTATGAACTAACTTGGCATGACCTCTACATTATCCTCTCTTCCACCCTCTCCCCAGAAGATGGGGACTGTATCTGGACCCTAACTCAGGTGCATGCTGATACAACTCATCACCAAGCTCCTGCCCAGCCTACTGGTGCAGAGGCAGTCCCTAACCAGGACCATTACTGGGATTATCAAGACGGGGACCCTGGATGCCACCATCAAGACCACATGATTATGTGTCTCCTTGCAGGACTCAAAAAGGATGCCCATAAAGCAGTGAACTATGAAAAACTTTCAGAAATCACCCAAGGTCCTGACAAAAACCCAGCCTTTTTCTCTTTCATTTAACTGAAGCCATGAGAAAGTATACCAACCTAGACCCAGCCAGCCCAGAAGGAATCAGTATCTTAAACCTGCAGTTCATCTCCCAATCCACCCTCAATGTTCAGTGCAAGCTTCAGAAGCTTGATGACGGTCCTCAAACCCCACAACAAGACCTTCTTAATTTAGCCTTCAAAGTCTTTAACAATCATGATGAGGAAAGTGAAAGGCAAAAACAGGCAGAGTTTCAAATGCTTGCCTCTGCCATCAGGGGCTCTGCAGGCCCAGAGGGCTGCAGCTCCACACAGAAGCCTCCTAGCAATCCATCTCCACCTGGCGCCTGTTTCAAGTGCGGCAATGAAGGCCACTGGTCCAGACAATGCCCAAACCCAGGTAAGCCCACCAGGCCATGCCCCCTCTGAGGAGGACCCCACTGGAAGTCAGACTGTGAGTGGCCCCTGCAAGGACTGCCCCCATCACTTCCTAAGCTGGCCAAAACCTCCTAATCGGATCTCATTGGCTTTGCCGCTGAAGACTGATGGTGCCCTGGAACAGATGCACTGGCAACTACCATCGCTTCATCTGAGCCAAGGGGAACACTGATGGTGGTAGGTAGGCCAGTATTTTTTTTTTAATTAATATCAGGGCAACCTACTGTACTTTACCTAATTTTTCAGGACCCACTGAGTCCTCCCAGGTCTCTTTTGTAGGACTTGATGGACAAGTCTCCAAACCCCGAGCCAACCCTCCACTTTTCTTCTCCCTGCACACCTTTTCCTTCACTCACTCTTTCTTAGTCCTGCCTTCATGCCCAACTCCACTCCTAGGCAGAGACATCCTTTCAAAACTCCACACTACTCTCCACTTTCACATTCCCCATAGTACCCAATGCATCTACCCAGTCCCCTCCAGTACTTCTAACTTCCTTCTACTCCTCCAACCTTCCACCCTAAACCATGCAACTTTTCCTTATTCCCCATCCGTAGTTAACCCCACTGTTTAGGATACTTCACACCCTCAGTCGCAGAACACCACACCCCCTTCCGCATTATTGTTAAAGAGCCCACCTAGTTCCTGTCACAGAAGCAGTATCCCATCCCCCAAGCAGCTCTCATATGCCTAAAGCCTATCATTTCTTGCCTCCTCGCCAGTCACCTACTCTGCCCAACAAACTCCCCTTTTAACACACCAGTTCTAACTGTTAAAAAGCTGGATGGAACTTACCGCTTAGTCCAGGACCTCAGGCTCATTAACCAAGCTGTACTCCCAGTATGTCCAGTAGTTCCTAACCCATATACTTTACTTTCCACAATTCCCTTCAATACCACCCCCTTTTCTGTTCTAAACCTAAAGGATGCTTTTTTTTCACAATTCCTTTACAACCTGATTCCAAAAACCTCTTTGCCTTTACATAGGAAAACCCCGACACCCAACTTTCACGTCAGTCAGCTCACCTGGTGTGTACTACCTCAAGGTTTCAGAGACAGCCCCCACCTTTTTGGACAGACCCTTGCTCACAACCTCTGTACTTTATCCCTAAAACAGTCCACTGTCCCTCAATGTGTTAATGATCTGCTCCTGTGTAACCCCTCTCCAAGAGACTGCAACGCCCATACTATCTCTCTCTTTTAAACTTTTTGGCAGAACGGGGGTATTGGGTCTCCCCTAAGAAAGCACAAATATGCACCCCCTCAGTCACCTATCTAGGCCTAGCTCTTACCCGGTGAACCCAAGGGCTCACAACCAACCACATATCCCTCCTCCAGTCCCTCCTGCCTCCACAAACTAAGCAAGAAATTATCTCTTTTCTAGGACTAGTGGGATATTTTAGGCCCTGGGTTCCCTCCTTCACTCTACTTGCCAAACTGTTATACCAAGCCGCTAAAGGCCCTCTCCATGAGCCTTCAAACCGTGCACAGCCTATTACCCAAACTTTCGGTCTACTCCAGAAGGCTCTCACCTCAGCTCCTGTCCTCATTCTCCCAGACCTCACCAAACTTTTCTCCCTCTTGACTGACAAATGGCGTGGAATTGCACTAGGTGTTCTAACCCAGTTTAAGCGACCCACCCTCCAGGTTGTTGCCTACCTTTCTAAACAGCTTGAGGCCACAGTTCTCGGATGGCCTGCCTGCCTCTGAGCATTGGCACATTGGCGGTAGCTGCAGTCCTCACCCTTGAAAGCCTAAAACTATCTCTCTATGCCAACCTAACAGTTTATTCAACCCATAACATCAAAGACACGCTAGCTCACTGCAGTGTACTGTCTCATCTCTGCCCCACAGCTCCTCCAATTGTATGCTCTATTCATAGAAACTTCCCACATCACCATGCTAACCAGCTCCCATCTAAACCCGGCCACACTCTGTCCCTGTCCTTTTTCTCTTGTCCTTACTCCTCAGAAGAAAAGCAGAACTTCTGAGCCCAAAACCTTCAAAAGCAAGGACCATGGCATGTCAAGGAAGGGTGCTTTGTTCTTCCTCACTCTCAAACAATCTATCATCTAAAGCCCCCACAACTTTTTCCATGTCGGGTACAAACCTTTCTTGCAACTTCTCCACCCTGTCCTCACTTGTCCTCACCTTTCCAGCCTTGTTCGAGTGATTGCCCAGTCCTGCTCTATCTGCCACTCAGTATCGCTCCAGGGTTCCCTCTGACTGCTGCCTTTTCCTACCCACTAAGCCCAGGGCCAGGTACTGAGGCAAGATTGACAGGTAGACTTCACTCACATGCGGCCTGATAAACGGTTCCACTAACTTCTGGTCTTTGTACTTTCTCCGCGTGGGTAGAAGCATTCCCAACAACTTCAGAAGGTGCAAATGTCGTCACACAAACTCTCATCATGCATATAATTCCCTGTTTCAGACCCCCAACATCCATCCAGTCTGATAACGAGCCCACCTTCATCAGCCAAATTACCCAAGGTGTCTCTACATTCTTAGGTTAAAATGGGTTCTCCACACACCCTACAGGCCTCAATCTTCAAGTAAAGTTGAAAAAATTAACTCTGTCCTTAAAGCCCAACTTACCAAGTTGCTTCTAGAAACCCAGCCGTCTTGGACAAAAAAATCTCCCTTTCCCCCTCATGAGACTCCACACAACACCAAAAGAACCCTCTTTTTATAGTCCCTTTGAAATCTTGGGTGGCCGAACTTTTGTTTTAGGGCCTCCATCCTTACGAGACTCTGAGCCACTCGTGAATTACCTCCACTCCTTAATCCAGACACGGTCTTTCATTCATGAAGCAGCAGATGAGGCCATGCCGCTCCCTGTCGACACCTCCTTGTCCTCTCAACATAACTGTCTTGCAGGCACAGATGTGTTTATCTGCCAACCCGACCCTCACCAGTAGCTACAACCAAAGTGGACAGGCCCCTATACTGTGATACTCAGCATGCCAACTGCAGTGAGAGTCCAAGGACTCCCCCACTGGGTCCATCACACCAGGGTCAAGCTCACCCCCAAGGCTACTCCTTCCTCCAAAACATTAACGGTGGGCAACACCCTCAGAGTCCCTGTATGTAATAACCTAAACAAAGAAAAATGATCCTTAAAGGCAGGAGGAAGCCTAAGATGGCAAGAGGACGAATGGCCTCTGCAACAGATCTTTGAATATTATGGTCCTGCCACTTGGGCTGAGGATGGTTCATGGGGTTATTGCACTCCCATATATATGCTAAATAGAATAATTAGACTACAGGTAGTTCTAGAGATAATCACTAACCAAACCGCCTCAGCCCTGGAAATGCCCGCACAACACCAAAACCAAATGCATGCAGCAATTTATCAAAACAGGCTAGCACTACTCTGCATATTAGCAGAAGAAGGTGGGGTGTGTGGTAAGTTTAATATCTCTAATTGCTGTCCTAACATAGACGATAATGGAAAAGCAGTTTTAGAAATCGCTTCAAACATCAGAAAAGTAGCCCATGTACCAGTCCAAACCTAGAAGGGATGGGACCCAATAAATCTTCTAAGAAGATGGTTCTCTAATTTAGGAGGATTTAAAACACTGGTAAGGACAGTAATCTTCATCACTGGGCTCGTCCTGTTTCTCCCATTGTTATCCCACTGATAATAAAAGCCATTAAAATTCTTGTTGAAACTACAGTTAACTGCCAGACAATCCAGACAATGCTCCTGCTACAATGACACGATGGATACCAACCCGTCTCTCAAGAATACCCACAAAATTAAGTTTTTCTTTTTCCAAGATGCCCATACCACCCCCATGTCATGACTGAAGTAATTATTGAGAAAGTAGCCCCTTTTCCCTTTCTTCTATAACCAATAGACAGGAATGGAAAGATACTCCCCAGGGTCTGAAAGCTTAAAGGGATGAGTAACTCCTCCCTTCTCAGGCCCAGTCCCAAGGTGCAAGCCTACTTGAGCCAGCATCGTGAGTCAGCAAGATAGCAGAAGCAGGAAGAGAGCCGCCGGGAAGACACCTACCCTGGCTGGAAGACACGTACCCCTGAAGATCGAGAAAGAAGCCGTCTGGGTACTACGTAGCAGTTTTGTCAGACTGAGACACTTCCTGTTTCCAGGAGACCATAAAACTCCTGTCCCATCCTCATTTGCTGCTGATACCATTTTATTCCTCAGCCTGTCTGCACCCAGGTGCTCATTAAAAGAGCCCCATGTTGTCTGTTGGTGTGCTCTAGGGGTTCGTACCTATGCAAGAACCTTACAGTCTCAAACTCCTGGCTTCAAGTGATCTGTCACCTTCACCTCCAAAAGTGCTGGGATTATAGGTATGAGCCACCGCACCCAACCTAGAGCTACTTTTGAATTCATCCAGCCTTATAATCACTTCAAGAGGTGTCTAGGGAGATCTCCCTTTACTCCTTTTCTTGCATTCATTTCTAGACTGTAGAACATTTTTCTCATACATATACAGTAGCTGATGGGAAATTTCTGAAGCTTCAAGATACACTCTTCTCACACCATGTTTTTTATTTTAAAAGAACATACTTACTCAAGTGTTATTTGTTAAAAATACTTTATTGAAATCTTCTATTTGCTTTATAGGACTTTGTACATATTCTCTCAGGGGGAGAGTTCTCCAGTGTTCTCCAGTGCCCCTAAGAGACATATCTATGGGTAAATGTAGAAGAATCTGTGGTAACTGTCATTCTGCCTTGTCTGAGGGTCATCTGTAAGACAGGGTGCTGAGAGAAAAGTACTACACATGCACACACACGCCACACACACAGGGTGATTTAAGGATAATAACAGCCTTTTAGTATGTAATCCCACTTCTAAATTCAAAGCATATGGTTAAGTTCTGATTTTTAAACAATAGCCAATTTGTGTGCTTGTTGTGAGCAAAACTGGTTTGACTTGACTTGACTTTTCCCGGCTGAAAACTTCTCAGTTGCTGCCATCAATGGAAAACAGATTAAGAGACAAATTTCAAATGAACCCTTGATGCCCTTTCTTGAAAGGAGGAAAACAGAAGGGGAATGCTCTGCCGGGGCTGGTTTCTGTGAGGCTTGCTGTCAGCACCACAGTCCTTATCCCTCTGCATTTATTTAACTAGCACTGGAAATGTGCTGGGTTGTGAAAATATGATCAAGCCCACCCCATGAAAGTTTCAGGGTCACATCATTTACTGGAACACATTTATATTTTTTTGCACATAAATTACCTACATGCCTTTAGATTAAATGCACCTTCCAAAAAAAAAATTCCACATCATTATTGAATTGCAATTTCATACACTTAGCCTGAAATTTCCATTCTGTCAGAATCACTCATGTTACCCACAGTTTCAAAAGACTAAAATCATTTTACTGTAACTACATTTTTTTCAATACTAGGCCAAGGATAAATGTGGTTACATTGATTTCTCACAAATGAACCTTAAACCACTGATTTGGAATGAGAAAACCATTGTTTGAAATCATTTTCAATCTGAGGTATGTTTAATTGGCTTTAAAGAAACTTTGCCAGCTTATTTGGAAAAAACAAAAAACAAAACAAAAACAAAAAAACCTCTTGATCTCACTCTTGTTTTCAATCCCCTAGAAGAAGCTTGACTGTGAAAGAACCTCTTTCTTCACTGTTTTCAGCTTTTTCACCCTCCTGAAAGCCACCGACTTCCTGTTGGCCTCCCTTCTGAGGTGCCCTATCAATTTTGGCCCAGGGTTGGTCATGTCTAATCCATAATTAGAATGGGCTGGGCGCAGTGGCTCATCTCTGTAATCCCAGGACTTTGGGAGGCAGAGGTGTAAGGACCCCTTGAGTCCAGGGGTTTCAGACCCACCTGAGCAACATGGCAAAACCCTGTCTCTACAAAAAAATACAAAAGTTAGCTGGGCGTGGTGGGGTGCACCCATGGTCCCAGTTGCTCCAGAGGCTGAGGTAGAAGGACCGCTTGAACCTGGAAGGTCAAAGCTGAAGTGAGCCAGTATTGTACCACTGCACTCCAGACTGGGCTACAGAGTGAGAACCTGTTTCAAAAAAAAAAAAAAATTATAAGAAAAGAAAAGATTGAAGTATTGTCCCAACCTGAACTCGAGATTGGTGGGAATGCTGATTTTTCAGGTTCTGAGTGTGTTATTAACAGCAGATCTCTTCTTCCAACAGCCTTTAGGTTACGGCATAATGATCAGATATTCATCACTTGGATATAACCAATATTGGTCAACAAAAAGAGGACTGCCTTAACCCACTCACAATCATCCTCTGCTCCAGGCCCTTTCTGTTGACCTCTCAGATCCATGCTTCTCAAGAGCACTGGGTGCCCCAAGGGACCTGCCTCCATGTCTGCATCAAAGGCTCCCTTGTCACCTGGCTTCTGTTGATTCAGCCACAGGAGGCACTGGCAGGAGGTCGGGGTGAGAAAGAAGAGTAAGTTCAGGTCATGTTTGCATGATTCCATCACTGTGGGTCATCCCTAGGGTGGCTTGAGTTGTTTTCTTTTCTTTCTTGTTTGTTTGTTAACTGAAGGCAAGCCTCAATAACAACTACTATATCTTCTTTAGTTAACTTTTCTATCCCCTTTGCCCCTTAGGTCTAAGGTTGGTGAGATCATGCCAGGATGCTTCATAACATTTTGCTTTTTGTTAATCCTACTAATTCCTTTATAAAATTCAATTTAATTGCCTCTTTGAGTGAACTGTGTCCAACTGTGACAAGCTTTGCTACGTTACCATAGCTTAAGGGCTGTTCCTTACTTATTATACCTTCTGAGAATATAGAAGAAAGGAGATCCCACTCAATGAAAACTAAACTAATTAGTCACTTACAGATAGAGAACATGAAAGGAATCCACTCAGGTATAAGAAGAAGGTAGGCCGACCATCTGGTATTTCATTTAACCGATCTGGGGTCCACCAGGCTAGGGGCTACAGTTCCTTTAATGATACTTCCTAATTTTCTCTTAGCCCTAGGCATTGAGAATAAAGTGTATTTGTCTGTCTGCATTAGCATTCCTTCTAAGAAGGAATTATTAATTTAAGGAGGGTGCACATCATTGAATTTGAAGTTACAAATTTGAACCAGTAGAACTGTTCTGAGTGACAAAATGATATATGCAGGGAATATTAAACACTTCAAGTTCTGCTTTGAAAGATGATCAAACAATGACAGAATAGGTCAGAGGCAGATTGTTTCAATCTGATCTACAGATGAAAGCAAAGTGGAAGCAGGGGACCAAAAATTAATATTGATGTTTCAGAATCAGAAAATAGGGGTTTAGGTTCCACTCTTAATGGTTATGCAACTTTGAGCAAATTAGTTTTAGAGACACATTAGAAGGTTGGTTTCTATGATACAAGGCTGCTGGCTTATATTCTGCTAGGGATTTCCCTCCCTTCCTTCAAAGACTCGTTTCTTAATCCTTGGGTTCCTTACTCTACATCATAGCTACTAAAACACGTTTTGATCTCTGTAATTTAAAATATTTACATAGATAATCCATTTTTCATTATTTTGAGAATCGATTTTGGCTAAATTTCAAGTATTTAAATGATCTCTTGAATGGACAGGAATCATCTCCAAAATATAAGCCCCAAACCCACCTAGGTATAATGACAAACATAAATTTATAAATTCAGCATTTCTTATTTTAAAGATACATAGACCCTAATACTTCAGTATTGATATTTAATCTAATGTATCCTTTTCACCAGATAACACGTCCTCCAGTCTTTGGATTTCTGACATTATATTTTCCTCACATGAATATATTGAAAGGAACTTTTTAAGAGAAGGCTAAATCTAAACCCTCTTTGCTACTCATTCCCTTACTGTTTTTCAAACTTCTCCTTGATTTCTTCTACATTTCCTCATTGCACTCTGACAAAATTCTGAGAAGCTCTGCAATTCTTTGTAATGGCCTGGCTCAGGTCATTGGTTCCCTTCATTAATGACAGTTCATTCCAACCGTGGACCCTCAGTGGGGACTCTGGCAACCTGTCCCTTCCTACTGGCTCTTTTCTTGGTATTACTGACATGCTCCAGGAAAGATTTCAGGAATGACATTTTCTATTTGATACTATTTCCATTCCCACTGAATTGAGATTTGTAGATCACATAGTAGGAAACCGTTGCTGGCTTGCTGAGGTAACATTGAAAATGTTTGTTTTATTTATTTTTAATATTGACAAACATACAAGGTAGAGCTCATGTCAGCCAATTATTTTAATATAGGTATATTCATTTACAAACAAACAAATAAATATATAGAAATACATGTGTTAGTGACCAGTTTAAATAGCTCATGACATTTATCACTCAAGTAGTGTTTACAACTTACTCTGTAAGAACAACCCAGCCTGCACAGAGATCCTGTCACACGCAGGAATAGCAGATCAAGAATCAAGAATGGTCACTCTTTCTTACTGAGCATGCCTCCTGAACACTTCTGCTTAGGTTTTCTGACATTGCCCTAACTCCGTGTAACCAAGACCAAATCCATTTTTCACAATACCATTTCTCTCCCCAATTTGCCTTATTCTCATAGAAATCTTCATTGTCCTCATTATCCAAGAGGTGTTGCCTCTTTCATCTTTCTACCTTTTATTCATATATCTAATCAATTACTGGTCCCTACATTCTTACTGATGAAAAGTTCTTCAAAATAGCTACCATATTATTGCTGATAAAGGCTACAATATAAGAAGACTGTTTCATTTTTAAGAGGCAATCAGCTAGCGTGACATTCTGAAAACTGTCAAGAACAGCATTCCAGAACCTTTTAAAAATAAATATTAGCTGCCAGGATAATACTATGCATGTGACATATTGATAAAATAAAATAATTTAAAATGAAAATTAAGGTTTTATATCTCCTTATATATTGTGAAGAACTGTATTTTCGACCATGGCTTTCCTTAAGTCATTCTGCAACCTCACATCATTTCTTTCTGCTCCTTTGTGAGGTCAGCTCACTTTATGGTCCATCCTACCAGGGACATACAGGAAAATGGAACAAAGAGAGAAAGCATGGTTTTAATATTCATTGTTTTGTGGTTCTATGTAGCTAAACAGTAACTCTAACCTGTCATTACCCTTACCACCCCTGCCGCTAGAGTACCTGAAAAATGTCAGAGGAAAAGTTAAACATGATTCCTTTGTGCCTATGCAAGCCAACCCCTTATTACCCTCTTTTATAAAAAGGCTTATTCCGGTTGTATCTATACCCCAAGTTTCATATCAATCAAAAGGAATTCTAGGAGGAAAATTTTCTCAAGCCTTTTATTAAAGAAAAAATTACTGAAGAACCTCCTCATTGTCTCATAAATCTATAATTAGAATAACCTCTCCACTGTCCCCAGCTCCTGAGTTCAGATTCTCCAGACTCCATTCTTCATAATCATTTGCAACACGTAATGCCTATGCCTGAGCCTCTGAGGTTCAAGGCCTCATGGTTGCTGGTTAAGGCCCTGCATTACTGGGACTCACTCTACTTGGTTAAACCTATTTCCATCACTTCCTGCCATATGCTTGTCAGCCAATCCCCCAATGTCCCTCTCCCCTAAAACAAAAATATATCTCTGCTTTTTAATTTTCCCTCTATTTGATTGTTCTCTCTCCCTACACGCTCTCCATTCTTTCCTTTTCCTGTTTAAATCCTTCTAGTCCTCAAGGATCATTCCTTCACAGTCCAGTGAAGAACTGAGATACCCTTGTGTGCCTCATGCCTAGGGCAGACCAACTTCCAATGACCAGCCAATCTCCTTCACTTCTTCTCATACTTCCCTGCACTCCTTCGGTCTCCTGCTTTTATTTTTTCTAATACTTCCCTGTACTCCTTGGTTGCTTATTGACAGTGCCATGTGAGTTAGCACCTAACTTAGCACCTTTATTTTTTTCCAGAATTAATAATGTATGTGTGCTAGTCTTCTCTCCTCAAGTAGACTGTAATCAGAGACTGTGAGGAAGATTATTTTTTAATGTATATCTACATGTGAAATTAAACTTATTTTAACGTATGTTGTGCATAAAGCTACCTCTGGTCTTTTTAAAAAGATACTAAGTGATTAAATTATTCACCTCATAACAAATCTGAAGATTTGCAAGCCTCACATCATCAGAAAGGCACAGGGTGCATAAAACTGTCAGAATTTTGGAGAAGGGAGGTCACATAAAAGAGCAAGAAGCTTAGAGCAGGGAGGGTGGTCCACGAAGAGAAACCATAACTTTAGAGTAACAGTTTTGATCTAGAAGGAGGATGTTCTAGGATATTCCAGGAAAAGGCAACAGACTACTTTGAAATAAAAGAAATAAGCAAAACAGTGAAATAATAGATACTTGAACTCAAATCAATATTTGTAATTTTCATGGGGACTTTAATCATTTAGAACAGAAGATTGAAAAAATTAAAAGAAGATTGAATAGCCAGCGGCAAAGAGGGAATTAGGTCAATGGTACATTACATTTCTTACAAAGAGACAATATATGGCAGGCCCAGCTTGGGGTGTGTGTGTGTGTGTGTTGTGGGTGAGGGGCCTGGAGGTGAAAGCCCAGCAGTGGAAAATGAAAAGAATTAAAGATAGGGAGGCAGACAAGTACTAAGAAGTGTAATGGCAGGTGAGAGGTAGCAGACAGGTAGGCTGAGAGGCAACTTGGAGAAGGTTTGATGGCACATTCTAGGTACCTATTTATGTAAGTGGACACAGGCAAAACATAGTCTCTTGAGAGACTGGAAGGAGGAAGTGGGAATCTAGTTCCACAGAAATTCAGGTATAAGAACGAAAGCAGGTGTCTGCCTACTCTTTTCTGGAATACGAGGTCAGGTTTGGTGCTGTGACTGGAGGATTGATCACCAACCACTGGCTAAAGGCCCTTATCATGTCCAGACCAGGAGAAATGGTAAACCTTTTTAGCCTCCATAATCATGTGAGCCAATACTTGATTATGAAATGCCTCAGTGTATAATAAATACTTTTTTCCCCAGGGTCAACTGTAGAGATGCAGATACTGTATCTCTACAGTTGACTGGAAGCTGTTGACTGGAAACCTTTCTAATAACATAAACAGTCAATTAACACATAAATAGAATAGAATTCATGAATGCCTAATTTTTCTTAATTTTTAAAATATTTCTGGGCTACATAGTTTATCTGAGTTTTTTCAATCTTTCGCAAACCTCAAAAAAAAATTCCAATATATTTATTTTTAAAAATCTATAGACCCATAAGGTTCAAACCCATGTTATTCAACGATTAACTGTATACAACTAAATTGGTTCTGTTCCTCTGGAAGCTCTGCCTAATACATTTTCTGTGCTGGACTTTTCTTTTTAAAAGATAGCACCACTTGCCCTGGAGTTGTGGTCAGGGAAAGGGCAGGATTCAGAAGAAACATTATCTAACAGGCTTGGATTCAGACCTCAATATTCTCGCAAAGTCACAGAGGCCACTCTTGATGCTATTTCTGAAACCAGCTCCTCTCTATAACCAGCTTGAGCACATGGCAGGTGCTCCATAAACAATTAGTTGAGGTTAGACCATTCCACACGAATGTTAAAGAAGTTCTCATTTGCAAACTTTACTTGCAGAAGCCTGTGCACTGAATCAAAGATTTTTGCCTTGGTTGCAAGAATGTAAATGTCACCATTTTCTTTCAGGAGGTACACATTTCACTTTAAATCAGCATGTATTATTCATTTCACTTTAATTCTGTGGTGCCGACCCTGGAATTGCATATCCCTACACTGCTGCTGACTTCCAAGTGCCTTCTAGGAATAAGGACTAGTCTGAAGCTTCAAATAACATAACGCCTCACATCTCTTTATTTCCCACTGATTACGTGAGGTCACTTCACAAGCCTGCCAGAAACCCAGCTCCCCACTGGCAGAAGAGATACATCTGCTAGCATAGCTCTGAGCTGAGAATATGTTTCATCCCTGAAAATATGTGCTTAAATATTTAATAAAAGCGTAAACTTGAAGAACTTATGGCAGCTGTAGGGAGAGAAGCTGAATAGAAGGCAAAAACAATCTTCATTTGAGGAGATTAAGAGAGTTAAAGAAATGTGTATGGTATTATACAGCTCTATGGTAAACAAACACTCCAGGCAAAAATGAAGAAAAAAAGACACACAGAGTGCTTGCCCATGCAAAGAAGAAAACACAGTATAGAATATTCTAGAAGTTCAAGTTTGAAGCAAAATACAAGTTATGTCAGCACTAACCACTGTCTATATAGCCTTCCATACAAATCAGCCCTGCTCCTCAGGAAGACAGATGGCTCAGTATACCACACTTACATAACCACAACCTGAGCTGAGAGGGACCTGCCATAAGCAAAGACACAAAGCTGCCTCAGAGAAAAGATAAATTGTGCTCTTTTTAAAACCCACTGGAACTACTGCTCCTCTTGGCAACCCAGGGTACAGCAGGGGGCATCGGCATCTTCCAACACACAGGCAACCAGCTGTACAACCTTGGCAGAGCAGCTGGTAACTACAGCCAGGCGGCTGTGTGTCATTAGCTGAAGCCTCCAAACCCCAGGGTGGCTCCCCGGTCCCCTAGGCTGTCCCAGACATGGCAGGAGCTGCCTTCTGAAGGCTCAGGGATCTGCATTCCTGCGCTGTCTTGGGGCGGGAGCATTAGTCAGCCTTCCTGAGCACAGACAGTACCAGACTTGCCCATCCGTGGCTTATAAATAAATGATCCAGGAATGACACAGAAGGTCACTCCTGCAGGCTAAAGGTAGCACTCACATTCTGTTTCCAGGAAAGTCCGAATGAAATAACAGAGCATTGAGAGGATCTGTGGATGCTCAAAGCCAGGCAAAATCTGTGGAAATCAAGAGCAGTTTAGAGGATTAACCTCAATCGCCACTTAAAGCAAGCATCTCATGAATAAGTCATTCACTTTTGTGGGATTCGTTGCTATCAGCTTGTCTTCTGCATACTTGATATCTTGTTCAGTGAGAAAATCCATGTTATGACTGGGGTTAAAGGGGATATATTTTAAAGTGCAGTATTTTAGGAAATAGGACAAATCTGGGGTGAGGCAAAATAATGTCCTAAGCTATGTAAACCAAAAATAAAATTCTAAGGCCCCCAACCAACTGAACAGACCCCCTCATGGCCAAGGGAATCCCAAAGAGACCTGAAAAACTAGTTCAGGCCAAGACAGGAAGGGCGGTTGGATAGACACTCCTGCCTTGTTATACCCTCCTCCCTTTGGCATTTAGGCACAATTGAGCAGCATTAATATAAAATAAAGATCATAGACTGACAAAACAGACACTTTGCAGCAATAAGATACAAAATTCCAACCTGACTCTGGTATAGCGTCACATGATAGATAGCAGTCCCTGAGGGAAATCAAAGTATTTTACTCCAAAATGCATTTTTTGACGTATTTTGAAATGGCTCTCCTTTCCCCTACTAGGTCTTTTCTGGAGAGTGTCACACCTTTTAAGGTCAGATAAAAGACATTTAAGACATTTACAATCTATTCTCTCTGAAGGCTGCTACCTGGAGGTTTCATCTACATGATAAGAACCTTGGCTTCCATGACCGTCTTATCCTAGCTCAAGCATTTCTTCATGCTGACTGCAACTCTTCAGGCATAGCTTAACTCATTCAACCAATTGCCAGTCAGAAAAATCTTTGAATCCACCTATGGAAGCCTCCCTGCAACACCCTCAACCCTGCTTTGGGCTGAACCAATATATACCTTACATGTATTCATTTACATCTTTGCCTGTAACTTCTGTCTCCCTAAAATGTATAAAACCAAGCTGTGCCCCAACCACGTTAGGCACATGTTCTCAGGGCCTCCTGAGGCTGTATCATAGGCCATGGTCCTTGACTTTGTAAAATAAACCTCTAAATTAATTAAGTCCTGGCTCACATACTTTTTGATTTATAGACAAATAGACTATCGAATATCCCTTTTTCCAAAATAATTCCAAGGGCCAACCTATACAAATGACAGCAGACAGAACTTTTGACTTCATTTCTGCATTCTGAGCCTCCTGCCCCCCAGGTTCAGATTTTAGGCTTGCTATATGAGTCTTATGACTTATGATTTGGTGATGTTCTCAGTTACACTAATGTTTATAGTTTGGATGGGAACCTACTCACCACACATAAGAATGTTTCTCCAAGAAACACTTTCCAAGTTCTCCACAAGTGACTTAATAAAATAAAATTTTAGAAAGCAATGTTTGTAAATTGGTAGCAGCTTATATCTAATATATTAGACCAGCTTATTTTCCATAATGAATTAAATTACATAGTGTCAAACTAAATTTTCCCCCAAATTTCATACTCTACATTATCTATCACTCATTTATTTGCTAGTTTATTGGGTTCTTGCAAGATGTTATGGATTTAGACATGCACAAGACTTGGACCCAACTTTTAAGGATTTTGTACCCTGAAAAAGCAATTGATGTACAACTCAGGAAGGGCTGGGATTAAAGGAAGAACAAGATGCTTCCTTCAGAAGGAGGATTTTGTGCAAGCATAGCAAGAAACCTTGAAGAGGAAGTGGCTCCAGACTCCTATCTTGAAGGACAAGAACATTAGATCCTATGGTCGGAATGTTTGTGTTCTTTTGAAATCCCTGTGTTAAAATTCTACCCCCTCAAGATGATGATATTAAAAGGTAGGGCCTTTAGAAAATGATTAAGACATGAAGATAGAGCCATTATGAATGTGATTAGTACTTTCCTTGGCCATTATGAATGTGATTAGTGCCTTTGTAAAAAGAGGCTGAGGGAGTTTATTTGCCTCTTTCATGAGGACACAGAGAGAAGTTGCAACCCAAAAGAGGACGCTCACCAGAACCCAACCATGCTGGCATCCTGATCTTGGGCTTCCCAGCCTCTAAAGCTGTGAGAAATACATTTCTGTTGTTTATAAGCCACCCAGTTAATGGTATTTTGTTGCAGCAGCCACAGTTGACTGAAGACATTAAACTTCTTCTGAGGAACATCCTTGTATGATACTCTCTTATAGGGTGGGGCTTGAGTCTACTATTATTATTAACCATTTTAAAAAGTTACTAAGAACTGTTATAATCTGAAAAAACCCTGGACAACACTATCTAGCTACCTCCCCTACAAGTCTCTTCCCATGCCACCATGTCCAGTGGACCATTTGATTTACTTTTTGAATTTGATTGGGATTTATCTTATTGGAGGTACCTAAGCAGAAAGAGTCCTATCAAGTTTCTGGTTACTCTGAAAACAGTGGGCCCATGGCTTTAGAGGCATCTAGTAGTAACAAAACCTTGACATGTTTTGTGACAGATTTCCCACTTCCTTGTAATATCTATGTGTCTTCAGGGTTAACTGAGCTGCTAGACCTCACAAAGAATAGTCAACAATGGAATTTAACATTTGTTGAATATTTAAATGCAATCATTAATTTAGGGAATATTTCAGATATCATATAGGCAATAGAATTTTGTCCGCAGGTACACTTGTGGTCCATCAATATAATTTCAATTAGTGCTTCTCAATTGGCAGGCAAATGTGCAATGCTGTGCCATTAATGGGCCATAGGAGTACTTTCCTTGGCCTTTATGGGAGCCATGTGGGACCCTGAGTTCCTGGGCCAGTGGCAATGGCATCTTTATCCATTTATCAAAATACTATAAAATATTATCATTTTCTAAGTTTGCATGATTTGAAAAACGTTTGAGAAGTCTTAGTTTGTACTAGAAGCTCGTTAATGAGCCTGACCAGTCTGTCTTTGACCTCTCATTGTGCTGGACATAGGGTAAGACGCAGACAAACCCCCATGACCAAAAATAGCTCTCAGAAACATTGAGCTGAGCTTTATGATCACTCATTCCAACCATATGCGAAGAGTGCTTCAAATTATGTTTGATGATGATGGCAGTGAAGTCTAGCCTTCACTCTGAGATTCATACTCATCTAGACAGAAGAGAAGTTAAATCAGCTGCAGTCTACTCTTTACTGTTCCGTCTACCTCAAAACTCCCCCAGCTGGCTCCATCTCTAAAAGAAGCAATTGAAAAAGATATCCTATTATAAGTAGACAACTTTAGTTTGTTTTGACTCATGAATAATCAAACAAAAGATTTTGAAAAATATATGTCATATAAAGGGGTAGTGTTGATATAAACCTGAGGCCAATGTAGTGTCAAAACTCCTACTTAGTAATCCAATGGGAAACTCAGTTGTCAAAATCCTCCCAGAAATGATAGTAAATGAGGGACAGTGAAGAAAGGCAGTGGTACTGTTCAATGTAGACATGTGTTAGTGGTAATGATGGCTCTGTGGCAGCTTCTAGGGCCATTTTGTAACAGAAAATAGAAGGCTCACTGAACTGTCCACCCAAAATACCACACTGTTGGCATGTCATCACTGTCACCTCCCTCCCTCACACTGGAACTCTGGACAATTGGCATTCATTTTCTACAGAAGCCAAAGACATGAAGAACAATGGGACAGAGGGCACATGGAAGCCACCTCATCTTAGCCATTTTATGCCAATCTTTACCCCTATATGCTCTTCATTTCAGACTGAGGAGTTGCACTGTCAGACAGATCAGAACCAGCAGTTCTCTTCTTCAGCCTGTTTGACAAGACCTGTTATGCCTTTGAAATGAGAGACCACTGACTCAGGATGCAAGAGTCATCGCAGTGGGCCTACAACCAGGAAGACTGGCTCAGCAGCCTGACAGCACATTGCCTGGAGACACATGTGGTGTTAACAACCCGATGAACCCATGTTTTCAAAAAGATAAGATTTGTGCATTATGAAGTCCCAGACCATTAGGAAGGATATTTTCTCAAGTCTTTAAATGTAACAACGTAGAGGAATTTTTCTGAGGTTGAAGCCTAGATGGTCTATGTTGTGAGATAACAGTTGGCACTCAAAAGCAATTTCTCAGGAAGTGCTCATGATTATTTTTTTTCTAACACTCATGTACATGTTAGAACAGAATAGAAAGAAAAACTGTATGTTGGGTGGCCAAAAGAGTGATACAAGACTCATGAGGCAAATCAAAGTTTTAAAAATAATGCTTTGTTTTACATTAATCCTGTTGATAATGCAATATAGAATGTATATATATATAATGTATATACTCAATCTACATATATATCACATATATGATATATGTGCACACACATATACTTGACATGTATACGCATTGTATATACATATATACATTGTGATGGTTAATTTTATGTGCCACCTTGACTGGGCTAAGGAATGCCCATATAGTGGGTAAAACATTATTTCTAGGAACCCAGAAATAAATTCACATATTTATAGGCAACTTATTTTTGACAAAAGCACCAAGAACATTCATTGGGAGAAGGACATCCTCTTCAATAAATGGTACTGGGGGAACTAGAGATCCATATATAGGAGAACGAATCTAACCCCCTATCTCTCACTATAAACAAAAATCAATGCAAAGTGGATTAAAGGCTTAAATGTAAGACCTGAAACTATGAAACTAACAGAAGAAAACACCAGGGAAATGATTCAGGACATTGTTCTGGGCATATGGAGAAGACCTCAACAGAAAAGGCCACTAAAGCAAATATAGGCAAATGGGATGATATGAAACTAAAACCTTTTGCACAACAAAGGAAACAACACAATGGAGAGACAACCATCAGAATGGGAGAAAATATTTGCAAACTCTTCATCTGATAAGAGATTAATAACCGGAATATGCATGGAACTCAAACAACTCACCAGCAAAAAAACAAATAATCCCAACAAAAAGTGAAGAAAGGACTTGGATAGACATTTCTCAAAAGAAGATATCCAAATGGCCAGCAGGTGTATGAAAAAATGCTCCACACCATTCATCATCAGGGAAATGCAAATCACAACCACAGCAAGATGTCACCTCATTTTATTTAGAAAGACTATGATTAAAAAAGACAAAGGTAAATGTTGACAAGGATGTGGAGAAAAGGGAATGCTTATACACTGTTAGTGCAAGTGTAAATTGGTGCAATCATTATGGAAAATAGGAAGTGGTTCCTCAAAGAACTAATAATAAAACTACTATATGATCCAGCAATCCCACTATGAAGTATGTATCCAAAGTGAAAGAAATCAGTATGTCAAAGACATATTTACACTCCCATGTTTATTGAAGTGTGTTCACAATAGCCAAGATATGGAATCAGCCTCAATGTCCATTAACAGATGAATGCAAAAAGAAAATGTGATATATACAAATACTATCCAGCCATAAAAAAGATCAAAATGCTGTCATTTATGACATCGTGGATGAGCCTGGAAGACACTATGTTAAGTGAAATAAGCCAGGCACAGAAAGACAAATACTGCATGTTCTCACTCAGGTGGAATCTTAAAAAGCATCTCATAGAGAGTCCAAAAGTGGTTACTAGAGACTGGGAAGGATGTTGAAGTAGGAAGAGGATATCCAGAAGTTGCTTAATGGATACAAAATTACAGCTAGATAGGAAGAATAAGTTCAAGAGTTCTATAGTACGGCAGGATGACTACAATTAAAATAAATTTATTGTATATTTTCAAGTAGCAAGAAGAGCAGATTACAAATGTTCCCAACACAATGAAATGATAAATGTTTGAGGTGATTGGACATGCTAATTACTCTGATTTGAGCATTATATGTTGTATACATGTATTGAAATAGCACACTGTGTCCCATAAATATGTACAACTATTTTGTGTCAATTTAAAATATTAATAAAAGCAAAAAACAAAAATCACTGAGTGTGTCTGTGAAGGTGTTTCCAGAAGAGATTAGCATTTGAATCAGCAGAATGAGTAAAGAAGATTGCCCTCACCAATGCAGCTGGCCGTCATCTAATGCTTGAGGGCCTGAGCAGAACAAAAAGGCAGAGGATGGCAAATTCACTCTCTCTGAGCTAGGGCAGAAATCTCCTCCTGCCCTTGGACATTGGCTCCCCCAGTTCTCAAGCACTCAAACTCATATTGGGAGTTGCACCATCTGCATCCCCGGTTTTCAGGCCTTTGGACTCAGGCTAAAATCTCACCACTGGCTTTCCTGGTTCTCCAGCTTTGCAGATGGCAGATTATGGGACTTCTTAGCCTCCATAATTGTGTGAGTCAATTCCTTATAATCTCTCTCTCTCATTCTCTCTCTCTCTCCTATTGGTCTGTTTCTCTGAAGAACCCTAATTAATACATCCATACATACATATATCTTACACACACAGATGTGTGTGTGGTCATTTCATCTACAAGAGGAATGGAGTCATAGGAATAAGCTCCTTCACTTCTGTACATACATATGTACAGACATGTACGTATGTATAATAGTATACTTATTCATATGTGGTTCATTCATCCCTAAAACATGAGAAGGGGCTTCTTCTGGAAAGATAGCAAACTTAAAATAATGCAAAAAAAGAAAAAAATAAATTAAATTACATCAATATCTCAAAGAAATGCCAAAATAGAAATTTACTCAAACCAGAGAAAAACTGTATTAGTGAATTAGAAATGTGAGTTGTTATTTGACTTCTTGAAGACAAGAATTGATTTTAAATTAATTTGCATAGGCTACTAGACATTAGACACAAGGCTTACCCAGACCATTTTTACGTGTGAGGTTCTAGAGAACAAGCAGAGAATTATGTTACATCAACTGGATGCTAAAAGTAGAAAAACTCAACAGCTCTGAACTCTTCTCACCCAATTTGCACTAACCACAGGGAGGCAGTATCATGTTACAGAGAACAGAGCCTAAACTGTGGAATCTGAAAGACACAGATTTAAATTATGGTTTCATTATTTACTAGCTGGATATATTATTTATTTCGAAGCTCAACTAATCTGTATAATTCACAGACAATTATCTCACAGTTTTTGTAAACAGAAGATAGCATTTGAGATTCCTAACATATATTTTAAACACTTAGCAAATATTTATTCTTATTCTTTCACCCCTCAATTGTGGTGATGCATTGATCCTTGTCCTAGTGTCCAAAATAGCATATGGAAAGTCCACAGAACAGTATTAAGCAGTATACTAGATACTTTCACAATTATAGTGACTCTACTTAATACTTCCTTCAGTCTTGTATGACATATCCCATTTTATAGATGAGTAAGACCAGACTCTGAAGGGCCATATTCAAGAGCTGGACCAGTGTAACCACAAAGCTCTTCTCCCATGCATCTAGTTGCCCTCACTCTCTGTCGAGGCAGCATTTGTTCTATCGGCAGGGGTGTCTGCTCTCTTAGGCAGGAGTATCACAATCCATGCTGTAAAGAGTCCTCCTAGGCTCTGCCCAGGATAAGAATTCATGTAGGCATCCATGCAGCAGATATTTATTTATTGAGCATTTCCTGTATGCCAGGCACTGTCATACATACTGGAAAACTGAATCCCCTGAAGATATTTAAATATACCAGTAGGTTGGGTCCTAAATCTTTAGTTTTCTCATTTCTACTACTGTTTCCCCAGAGTATAATGGTAACTTTGCTGATAACCATGACCAAACATCACTGTATCCCATGTGACTCTAATGTCCCTGAGTCTTTGTGGATGCCATGTAATAACAAAATGGCTTATTTCAAATACCCTTTTGAGAACTACAACTTAGACTGCAAAAAAGAGGTTACCCTTTTCTTTTTTTTATTATACTTTAAGTTCTAGGGTACATGTGAACAATGTGCAGGTTTGTTACGTATGTATACATGTGCCATGTTGGTGTGCTGCACCCATTAACTCGTCATTTGTATTAGGTATATCACCTAATGCCATCCCTCCCCCCTCGCCCCACACAACTTCAGATCCCAATGTGTGATGTTCCCCTTCCTGTGTCCAAGTGTTCTCATTGTTCAATTCCCACCCATGAGTGAGAACATGCGGTGTTTGGTTTTTTGTCCTTGCGATAGTTTGCTGAGAATGATGGTTTCCAGCTTCATCCATGTCCCTACAAAGGACATGAACTCATCCTTTCTTATGGCTGCATAGTATTCCATGGTGTATATGTGCCACATTTTCTTAATCCAGTCTATCACTGATGGATATCTGGGTTGGTTCCAAGTCTTTGCTATTGTGAATAGTGCCGCAATAAACATATGTGTGTATGTGTCTTTATAGCAGCATGATTTATAGTCCTTTGGGTATATACCCAGTAATGGGATGGCTGGGTCAAATGGTATTTCTAGTTCTAGACCCTTGAGGAATCACCACACTGTCTTCCACAATGGTTGAACTAGTTTACAGTCCCACCAACAGTGTAAAAGTGTTCCTATTTCTCCACATCCTCTCCAGCACCTGTTGTTTCCTGACTTTTTAATGATGGCCATTCTAACTGGTGTAAGATGGTATCTCATTGTGGTTTTGGTTTGCATTTCTCTGATGGTCAGTGATGATGAGCATTTTTTCCATGTGTCTGGTGGCTGCATAAATGTCTTCTTTTGAGAAGTGTCTGTTCATATCATTCACCCACTTTTTGATGGGGTTGTTTGTTTTTTTCTTGTAAATTTGAGTTCTTTGTAGATTCTGGATATTAGCCATTTGTCAGATGAGTAGATTGCAAAAATTTTCTCCCATTCTGTAGGTTGCCTATTCACTCTGATGGTAGTTTCTTTTGCTATGAAGAAGCTCTTTAGTTTAATTAGATCCCATTTGTCAATCTTGGCTTTTGTTGCCATTGCTTTTGGTGTTTTAGACATGAAGTCCTTGCCCATGAGGTTACCCTTTTCTAGAGTCAGGTAAGTGCTGAGTGAAAATTGCTTGGATGATGGGCTTAGTGTAAAGTGGTGAGTTCAATGTGTAAGTGTTTCTCATTGCTGCATGTGCACCATCTCATGCATGAAGAACATGAGAAATGAATGACATCAAACAGGAATAAAATACTGCAAAGTGCCTTATTTTTCACTATCAAGCTGAAACACCAATAGTGTGGCAGAGAATTTCAGTAAGCAACTACCAGAGGTGCTCCTCATAACACAAAAAGTCAGCAAAAGTACAGCTCTTTGTATCTTCCTTTGGTATAAGAATTATCAGTCAGGAGCACTTCTGACACTCTCTTGAAATTCCAAGCTGCTCTCAGAGTCATGGGGGAGGGAGGTTCTTAGGGTTATAATTTTAGAGTCAGCCAAAGCTACCTTGGGAAGTAGCTTCCAGTGTGAAGACTTTTTGGCCAAATAGAACATCCCAAACCTTTTCCAACTTCATAGGAATTGCAGCAGTACCCTAAAGTTCCAGCGTTTCTTATGGCTCATTCAAACCATACTACCTCAAAGAAGCACTCTTCTCTCTTGCTGATGGAAATGAGTTTTCTTGGTGGCTATTCAATCCTGATCAACACTTTAAGCATTGTGGGATGAACTTCTTCCCAGCAACCCAACATTCCCGTCAACCTAGAAGTGTATATTGGGGAGCAGGAAGACCATGGGCAATGGAGAGAACCCCTACTATTCACTCGAAACATTCAGTGAGCAGGATTCTTTCATCTCAGGCTAGGAAGCATGCTTCATTAGTTATCTCATCATCCTTTTTACTTTATGGATGCTTAAAGTATTGACCTCTTTGTTCCAAATTCTGTTCCTGAAAGCTCTCTAACATGGTGCATAATTTCTTCCATTTGTTGGGTGAGTGTGCATCACATAAACCCACATATGCAACTGGGGGAAATGAACAGGAAAATGATGTCACAAAGCAAAGGAAATAAGGCTGCTGCAAACCACAAGTCAATACAGAAGCATCAGCTAACCATTTACGACCAATCATTAGTTTTTGTGTGCAGGTGGAATAGATAAGATATGGAAAAGATAGAGAGTTCTCTTCCTGTCTGTGAATCAACTTACCTTAGTCAAGCTTTCTTTTGGGAGGAAAAAGATGTTTTTAATGGGCAAGAGCCTCTTTCTGTTTAATTTTCTTTAGACAGTCTCTCCATGACTCTTTATAAAATCACAAATAATGTTTACCATTGCTCCTCCAGATGACAACACAAGCTTTCTCAAATACCCAAGAGTTATTCAGAAAGGTTTCTGATACAGTTGAAATGTGCTGTCTTAGTCTCTTCAGGCTGCCATAACAAAATACCATAGACTGGGTGGGTTTTAAACAACAGAAATTTATTTCTCACTGTACTGGAGGCTGCAAAGTCCAAGATCAAGGCCCCAGCAGATTTGGTGTCTGGTGAGAGCCTGCTTCCTCATAGACAGCTGTCTTCTCCCTCTATTCTCACAGGGATGAGGGATTTCTCTGGGTTTTTTTTTTTTTTCTTTTTTTGAGATGCAGTCTTTCTTTGTCACCCAGGCTGGAGTGCAGTGATGTGATCTCGGCTCACTACAACCTGCATTTCCCAGGTTCAAGAGATTCTCCTGTCTCAGCCTCCTGAGTAGTTGGGATTACAGGCATATGCCACCACATTCGGCTAATTTTTGTATTTTTAATAGAGACGGGGTTTCACCATGTTGGCCAGAGTGGTCTGAAACTCCTGACTGCAAGTGATCCACCCGCCTCGGCCTCCCAAAGTGCCGGGCTTATAGGCGTGAGCCACCGCGCCCGGCCTCTGGGGTCTCTTTTATAAGAACACTAACCTCATTTACAAGGGTTCCACCCCCATGATTAGATCAGCCCCATAATCTAATCACCTCCCAATGGCCACACGTCCTGATACCATAACCTTGGTGGGCGTGAAGATTTTACCACATGAATTCGGGAAGGGGTACAAATGTTCAGATTATAGCATGTGCTGTGCTGATTCTGCATTTGATGGATCTGTGGAGTTGATGAGGGAGAGTGTATGTGGAGTGAGAAGGACATGGGGCAGTGGCTCCTCTACACACATGCATACATGCACACACATCACACTCACACTCCCATCAGCCACCAGATGAGTAGTCAAGAATCCTTCAGGGTCTTCTGAGCAGTCTCACACTTAGGACACCACTAAAAAGGGTCTCGGTGGAAAAAGAGGAAGTCAGTGGGGTAACATTTTCCTGTGGACATACATGTCTTTCTCATCATGTCACTGTCACGGCCCCGAAACTTATCTTAGATGCTACCATTGCAGGCATTTTAATTTTTAATAATCTGTTGTATTTGGCAGCAGCAAGGATAACATGTTGACAAAGAAAGGACTGATGCATGGTCTCTAATCAACTATTTGGATCACAAAGTAATTATGCAGAGATAAACCCCAGAATGGCCTGGCACAGTGGCTCAAGCCTGTAATCCCAGCACTTTGGGAGGCCGAGGTGAGTGGATCACCTGAGATCAGGAGTTTGAGACCAGCCTGGCCAACATGGTGAAACCCCATCTCTACTAAAAATACAAAAAATTAGCCAGACGTGGTGGCGGACACCTGTTACCCCACCTACTCAGGAGGACAGATATAAGCAAGACCCCTGAATATCCGAAAGAAATACCTGGATTGGCAAAATAGCAAGAGCGACCTGCAGGTGAGACAGCAGTTCCCAGCTCTTTTTCAGGGGGGAAAAGAGCTCTTTTCCTGAAAAAGAGCTGGGAACTGCTGTCTCACCTGCAGGTCGCTCTTGCTATTTTGCCAATCCAGGTATTTCTTTCGGATATTCAGGGGTCTTGCTAATATTTTATATCTGTCCTCTTCCCTTTGGTAATACTCCCTGCTCTGATCTGATGGAAACTCCTCAGTGAAGATCTGCTCCTGAAGTTCACAGGTTCCTCACCCGGGTCCTCCATTCTCCTGAGGCAGGAGAATCACTTGAACCAGGAAGGTGGAGGTTGCAGTGAGCCAAGATTGCACCATTGCACTCCAGCCTGGGCAACAAGAGCAAAATTCCATCTCAAAAAAAAAAAAGAAAAAAAGATAAATAAATAAATAAATAAATAAACCACAGGAAACTGGGGAACAACCTAAAAGGCAAACACAGTAATGAGAGGTGGAGTGGAGAAACTTAAGGAAGCCACAGATGTACTGTTGAGCTGCCTTGGGTTTGGGGAATTGCAGCCTCCTGGGGGGATGCATAACTCGCTTTTCCTGAAAAAGAGCTGGGAACTGCTGTCTCACCTGCAGGTCGCTCTTGCTATTTTGCCAGTCCAGGTATTTCTTTTGGATATTCAGGGGTCTTGCTAATATTTTATATCTGTCCTCTTCCCTTTGGTAATACTCCCTGCTCTGATCTGATGGAAACCCCTCAGTGAAGATCTGCTCCTGAAGTTCACAGTTTCCTCACCCGGGTCCTCCATTCAAAAACTGGCCATGACTCCCAAGGCTTTCTAGGCTTATGGATATGCTTCAAAAGTTGGCACAACCCATGTAAAAATGTGCCTAAAATGATCTCCTCTACAGGGAGCTCAAGACTTCATTTCTGTCAGGACATTTGGAGAATGGTGGGCTTGATTAAGAATATGTACAGGGCCAGGTATGGTGGCTCACACCTGTAATCCCAGCACTTTGGGAAGGCTAGGCAGGCAGATGGCTTGAGCCCAGGAGTTCAAGACCAGCCTGGGCAACATGGTGAAAACCCCTCTCTACAAAAGAATACAAAAAAGTAAGCCAGGTGTAGTGGCACATGTCTGTAGTCCCAGCTATTCGGGAGGCTGAGATGAAAGGATTGCTTGAGCCTGGGAGGTCGAGGCATCAGTGAGCCATGATTGGGCCACGGCACTCCAGCCTAGGTGACAGAGCAAGACCCTGCCTGAAAAAAAATAAAAATAAAATAAAATAAAATAAAGAAGATATACAGAAGTGCACATGATGAGGGGACTTAGGAGCGGGTTCTCCAGTGGAAGTGCCTGTGCAACCTTGGATAAATTACTCAAGTCCTTTAAGCTTGGTTTCCTTATTCACAAAATAAGAATCAGAAAATCTATCCTCTTGGATTTCTATATCCTGGTAATTCTGCTTTTCTGGTGAAATACTGATCGATACAATTCCTTATGGGGAGCCGACTTCCCTCACTGGAGTGGCGGGCAGGGTGTCCATTTCCCATGTCCCCTTAATTCTCAAATTCGAAGTGTCCTATTCCTTGAGCCATCCCTGGCCACAGGAGCAGAACCTGATGAAGGTGAGTCAGTCTGTGACCTCCCAGTCCCCAGCAGCAGTGATGGACTGAGGGCTGTGCACATTAGCTAAGTTGATTTAGTCAGGGGAATGTCCAGGTCTCTTACTAGATAATATGAGTAAAAGCACACATGGCCCTAGGAGTTCCCCGCAGCCATCTCACTAGCTTGGGTGAAGTTAGTCTGCAGACTGTTGACAAAAAATATTTTACTGTTGTAAAATACTTGAAGAGATTTATTCTGAGCCAAATATGAGTGACCATGTCCCATGACACAGGCCTCAGAACATGTGGCCGAGGTGGTTGGGGTGCAGCTTGGTTTTATACGTTTTAGGGAGGCATTAGACTTCAATCAAATACACTTAAGAAATACATTGGTTTGGTCCAGAAAGGCCAAAGTGGGGGTGAAGCGTTCCAGCTTGTAAGTTGATTTTTAAAAGTGGGGAGTTTCCAGTTTATAGGTAGATTTAAATTTTTTCTGATTGACAATACGTTTATTTATCTAAAGATCTGGGATCAGTAGAAAGGAATGTCTGGGTTAAGATAAAGGACTGGGGAGACCAGAGTTCTTATTTGCAGAGGAAGCCTTCAGGTAGTAGGTTTCAGAAAGAATAAGTTGTAAAATGACTCTTATCACACTTAAATTACGTGTTGATATTAATGCCAGAGAGATATAATGAGGCATGCCCACCCCTACTTCCCATCATGTTTTGAACTAGTCTTTCAGGTTAAATTTTAAGAGTGCCTTGGCTGAGGACAAAGTCCATTCAGATGGTTGGGGGGACTTAGAATTTTATTTTTGGTATACAGGGCAAAGCAGACAGGAGGACCAAGGCAGAACCAACAGCAGAGAAACACAGTTGCCGCTTTAATGATGGTGTGGCCTCTGGAACCTGAATCCCCACTTTGCTTTCACTTTAAATGATCTATTTATTTAAGAAAGAAGAAAAGAAACAAAATGCCCAGCGCCATGGCTCACACCTGTAATCCCAGCATTCTAGGAGGCCAAAGCAGGCCGATCACTTGAGGTCAGGAGTACGAGACAGCATGGCCAAGCTGGCGAAACCCTACTAAAAAATACAAAAATTAGCTGGGCATGGTGGCAGGCACCTGTAGTCCCAGCTACTCAGGAGTCTGAGGCAGGAGAATCACTTGAACCCTGGAGGTGGAGGCTCTAGTGAGCCGAGATCACACCACTGCACTCCAGCCTGGGCGACAGAGCAAGTCCCTGTCAAAAAAAAAAAAAGAAAAAAAAGGAAAAGGAAAAGAAAGTTGAATTTTCTGCAATAGGAAGCATTGCCAATGCACTCATTCCCCATGGGACTCAGTCCTCTGGGAGTAAACACATAGCTCAGTACCTGATGCTGTGATGGACCCAGGTCCTCACCAGAGACGTTTGGTGTCCTTTCAGATGGGTTGGGAAGGGCCGTGAGGAAAGGACAAAGATTCTGCCAAAGAGGAAAAGATGTTCTGTCTTTTTTTTTGAGAGTCCAGCTATGTCTACCACAACAGACCTGGAAGGCATCTTTCCCAGCTTTGTTGGGAGACCTCATAGGAGATAAAGTCTACAAATCTACAAATTATAACAAAGACCCAAGATAAGGAAAAAGACACAATTGCCCATTTACATCCTCTGAGCATCTGCATCTGGTCCTATCTCAGATCCCACCTTTGCATCTTCAAGATTCCTAAGCAAAAAATTCTCATTTTTGCTTTAATTAGCTGGAGTTACGTTTCTATCAATTCCAACTTAAAGAGTTCTGATGAACGTGTATCCTTTTCAAGATGGCTCTGTTTAAATGCAAATATATCCCTTAAGATGACTAACGTGAGTCCAGGGGTACAGGGACTTGATGACGGAGGTGGCGCAACTGTGCTCCCTGGGGCAGCCTCTAGGCGGTGGCCAAATGGATGTGTCTGCAGGCCCCACCCCCACCCCATGCTAAGCAGCTCTACTTCTCTCTCTTCTGTTTTATGGACTGGGCTTCTGCATGAAGCGCTGTTTGAAGAAAGGAGTCCATGGTTAAAAGTATTTGAAAACCACTGGCTTGTCAGATTCAACAGAAGAGAGCAGGGCAGGAAGGCAATGGGATGCAGAGAAGTCTTGTTTTCCAAGGCCTGGAAGAACTCTACAAGAGAGGCCTGGAAAAGATCATGCAGTGCTAGAAATGACCACGAGAGGGCAGCCTAGAGACATTGGCAGCCTTGGCCCTAGTCCCAAAAAGGGAAATTTTCCTCTTTCCAGATGTGACCAACACCTGGCTTAGACTGCCTGCCTCAGTCATGTTTTTCTTAATTTTATTATTATTAGTCCTCACTCCCTATCGTGACTGTCTGAATTCAACTATAGTGAGAACAGATACCAGAGCATTTTCTGTTGCCGTTGCTGCTAGTCATTATGCCTCTTGGACATTATGCATAATAGGTCAACTTTCTGTGGATGTGTGTTTTGTTTGTTTGCTTGTTTTGTTCTATTTTTATGAAAATGATCATTGTGGAGAGAGACGGGTTATACCTCTGTACCTGTAGGTTGCTCTTTCCAATTTATCCACCAGATTCCATGTGCTTGCTAAGCCCATCTCCCTCTAGGACCTGTATTAAACGATTAACCACCTTGGGTTTCCTAATAATGGGGAACACAAATTGATCTCTCAGCTGTTCTAACCTAAGATCCAAATACCCATGCTGACGCCAAGGTTTTTGACTTCCTATAAATCCAGGCAACTTTTTTTCCTGGATGTTCTCCACAGCCTTGGAAACTAGAATTCAGCTGGAATGGTTTCTACATAAGTGAATAAAAGTCTGTAATGTGAACACTAAACTCCCGGTCACCTGGCTCTCCCTGTGTCACAAGGTCTTCTCGCAGACCAAATATTCCTGATCCAACTATTGACAGGAGTACAAGGCTCTCTTCGTTTCCCTTGGCTCCCCAAATCTTCATTAATCATTTCCTCACTGAGACCATTTGCTGAAATGCTCTGTAGCTTCAAAGTTGAATCTATTCTTGCTGCTTAATAGGCCATCTTATGATCTGGCTTTCTTTTCAAAAGCTCTTTATGTTCCTTCTTCTCAAAATCATTTCCACTTTGCCAAATGATACTGTTTTGAATAACAGTAAGAGCATTCTAGAAGTAAATTGTGATCTAAAACTGGCTTCATCAAAATAAAACAGATTAAAAAATAGGCCTAATTCAAAGGGACCCAAGCCAAGGACGAGAGGCAAAAGTCAGCTAAACTTCTAGACTGAATTTAAGGAGGACCACCTGCTTCAGTATCACTTGGATTACTGGTTAAAAATGCAAAGTTCTGCACCCAATATCTAACTTTCTAAATCTCTAGCAATCATCTAGACATCTGCATTCTAAACACCCTCTTTGAGGCAGTGATGCACATGGAAGTTTGAGAGCCTCTGCCCCATAGGTAGGCTCTTACCTGCTGAACCTATTTTATTTATATGGCCTTTTTCTCAGCCGGATACATCCCCTCACCTTGGAGGCCAAAAACAAGACTTTGGACACTTACTAGCCTAATACTGCTCCATGACCACAGACTGTGTCCTAGCTGTTCAGAAATCCTATTCTAAAGCCACAAGGGGGACCAAACAAGAGGGTATGGATGATACATTAACTCAAATCCATCTCTACTATTGAAAAGACCATGCTGGAAATATCCCTTCCGGATCGTAATGCACTGGTATCATGAGAAATATCACATCGGTGGATATGCAGGTCAGCATTGTACTATGTGTATAGGGGAGTCTAGAGAGCACCTCCCTCCATTCTTGTAGATTCCAACCAAATTATTCCTCCCTGTAAATTTCTCTGTTCCCAGAATCATTTCAATCTCTTCCCATATCACTATTTTATCCTTAGATACCTGATTTGGATTCATGTGTCTATCACTAAATACAGCAGAGGTGCTCTTGAAGAAGTTTATGAAAAGATGGGGTTTTGTGTTTTGCTTTTTGGGAGGTTTTTAATTTCTTTGTATAAATCAAATCAAATTGTTAAATTTTGAGTTCATAAAGAAAATAAAATTTACCACCAGCAGATAACCTGCATAACACACAGGACTTTGTTGAAGGGTATTTATTCGGTACAGTCCAGTGAGAGGACTTTTGGTCAGTGGAACTATAAATGCCTTATCCACAGGCAAGGCTATTCCTCTTTCAGTTGAAGGACTCTTTATGAGATCATCTGAATTCCTTTTTAAATTAAGCTCCATGCTCACCAAAGAAACATTCTGATTATGATCTTGCTCCTTACATAACTTAGCAACAGGGAGGAAATGCTGTGAGTTTGCCTCCTGCCTTCTGGAGAAACCTTTTATCTTCATTTCTACCAACCACATTATAGTCTTCCTTTGGTTCAGAAAATCTCCCATGGTTTCTCTAATAAAAGTAACACATAACACTAAATAAAACTTATTTTTTCTGAGCTATGGCTTTAGTTCTCTTTTCTGAGAGTCTGCTTCTGACTCATCAATGGGTATGAATTAGTGGCAGAGGGAAAGAGCTAAAGACTGATCAAACCTCCAACCTTACATTTCCCTGAAATTCACAGAAGATGCATAATGAGCTATCACCTTACATATTTTTCACAACTGCCTTTACTCAGAAGTACCAAAATGCAAAGAACTCCTTTCTTATAGGCTGCAGAGCCTCAGAGACCAAATAAACTGTGAGCGTTTGAATGACAACTGAAACCTCTTGTGTGCATTTTTATTTATCTAACTCAAGATTTGCTAGAGTTCAAGCAACTATTTAAAGTTCAAAAACCTATGATTAATGTTTAAATTGCTGATGAGATATTTTTCAGATCCTGATCATTGCTGAGCAATGGCATAACGTTAAATGCTGGAGCAGCAAGATTTTACTTTCCAAAGGACTGAGCTTACAGAACATGAGAGGGAGGCAGGAAGAGGGAAAGGGTGGAGGAGTCTGAGGCAGCTGAATGATAAGCAAAGAACTCTTTTGTTCTTTTCACACTACGGAATCAAAGTCATTTCAGTTCACTTCCCACACCTGAGATGTTTGTCACTAAGCCATTTCCTTCTCTCTGAAGTGGGTTTAGACAGTCATTTTGCTGTTGTGAAATTCACATCCCTCTTTTCCCAAACCACATCCATGCCTTTCTCAGTTCACCCTCCCCAGAAACACCTACTCTCAGGCAGGATTGGCAGTTTGCAAGTTTAGAGTCTCATAGAAGAGAAAGATGACAAATAAAGCTAGAAAAAAAAAATCTCTTTTCAAGGAAATTGTAAGACCTCTTGAATACAAAACCTATTTTTCCAGGTTTCTGATTTTAGCCAGTATGAAGATTAATGGAAGCAAACTGCATTACAATAAATATTGTCAATCCCACTGATACTCCGTTAAAATGTATGTTCATGGAAGCCTACAGTCTGACCTTGTTTCAGTGGGATGCTTACCTGAAGTTCACCTCACTACATTCCAGTTACTGAAGCACATGACAAGTTGTGACTTGTGCATAGTTTTCCCCTGAGTTTTGAAAAGTAGAAAGCTGTTATTTAACTTTGTGGTTTGTTGGGGTTCAAATTTCTGTTGCTATTGCAGCTGTCTTAGTAGTGCAAATCCCAAAGCAAAGAATGATGTGAAAAATTTTGCTCATTTTGAAAGTGTTAGAGAATTTTTTTTAAACTTTGACTCCTTGAATTCTCCAGGAAATGATGTCAATCAGTTTAAACAAACAGCACTTTCCACAGAGCTCCCAGGCAAAGGCACATGGTGTTCTGTGTGCTTGGAACTCACCAGGTTGGTATTATGAGAGGGGACAAGTCAATTGGTAAGTTATAGCAGGGAGGAAAGTCTGAAAAACTTGGAGGATGGATGAGTTCCTGAGTGATTACCTAATTCATTCCCTTGACCACAAACAGTTCTATTGAAGAACCTTTCCCAAGAGACGGCTTTCTATTGTGTTTTCAAATATTTTTAGAGGGGAAGCTCTGCTCTGCAGGTTAGATAAAATGGGTAAACTGTCAACTCTAAGGTGGGCTGTAAGTAGGACTAAAGACATCTGCTTCTTGTCTGTGGCAAAATCCTAGATTTGGATAGATCAAATTTGGATAGATCACATGCAAGAATATATAAACAAACAAACAAACCTTTAGAGAAATAATACTGAACTAGAAAGGAATGTAAACCTACTTCCAAAGATTCCGAGAAAAATCTTGTATTTGAAAAATAACTTTAAATCAGAAAGAAAAAATTTATGATGACATTTTCTTAATGTCATTAAAGGAAGCAGGACTACATGGCAACTATGAAAAAAGAGCAGAAAATTACGGGGAGAAAATTCATTCAGATGAAGACAGAGATTAAAAAAGAAGCATTCTTAAATTTAAAATGTAAAAAGAGTTCTGTAATCATACAGAATTAAAATGAATATGTGAATTGGAGGCATTAATGAATAGAACTGACAACACATAAAATGAATTGGTCCTGTGGAATAGTAACTTAAATATCTCCCAGAGCGTCAAGTAAAAAATAAAAGATTTCAAGCTGCTGAGAGTGAAGATGATTGATGATCAACATGGGTAGCCAAGGAAAGAAAATCATAAAATAATAGATGTTCCAGAAAAAAGATATGTGATTGATGAGAATAAAACAGAAAGTAAAGATTCAATAAAACAAGATAAATATTAAGAAAGATCAAAAAGGAGTAGCATAAAACAAAATAGCAGAAGAAAAAGCAGGTAAATTAGTTAAGACAATAATGAAAGTAAACAGGAAAAAATTTGTTTCCAAAGGGCAAATACCCAGAATAAACATAAAACTACCTGGGCTATCAGACTCCTAATATATAAATCAAAAGGCCAAAGAAACATCAAATCTAAAAGAATAAAGAGTATTAGACAAATAGTAAAGATAAAAGAAACCATGCTTATGGCATTTCTAGCCAGAGAAAGTAAAGTTATAATTACAATGAGAAATGGAATCTTTTCATAAATTGATGAAAATTATGATTGTCAGAGACATTTGAGCCAGAGCAACTCCATCTTGAATAGGGGCTAGATAAAATAAGGCTGAGACCTACTGGGCTGAATTCCCAGAAGGCTAAGGCATTCTTAGTCATAGAATGAGATAGGAGGTCAGCATGAGATACAGGTAATAAAGACCTTGCTGATAAAACAGGTTGCAGTAAAGAAGCTAGATAAAACTCAGCAAAACCAAGATGGCAATGAGAGTGACCTCTGTTCGTCCACACTGCTACACTCCCACCAGCACCATGACAGCTTACAAATACCATGGCAACATCAGGAAGTTACCCTATATGGTCTAAAAAGGGGAGACATGAACAATCCACCCCTTGTTTAGCATATAACCAAGAAATAACCATAAAAACGGATAACTCCAGAGGCTGTTCTGCCTATGGAGTAGGCATTCTTTTATTCCTTTACTTTCCTAATAAACTTGCCTTCACTTTACTCTATGGGCTCGCCTCAAGTTCTTTCTTGGGCGAGATCCAAGAACCCCCCTTGGGGTCTGGATTCGGACCCTCTTCTGGTAACATCTTTCTGGTGACCATGAAGGGACTATACTGAGGAGACCCCTAACCCAAAGGAAATAGACTGCAGTACTGATTGGCTGACTTTGGGTAAATGGTCAGGTACCCAGATAAGGGATGAGATTGAGTTAGAGGCCCAATTTAGGGGAGTTAGAGCCTCTCCTAAGACAGAGAGGGTTAAAGGTCCCTCTTAATAAAAGGCAAGAACACTTGACCGAACTTGGATTAGAGTCAAAACTTAGGAAGTTTAGAGCCCTTCCTAAGATTTGGGGGGTTAGAGGCCCCTCTCAGTAAAGTCCCTGTCAGCTAAAAGTGAGTCTGACACTATGGGATGTTAACCACAATTCTCTTTGGATGAATCTTTCTTGCACTCTTTGCTTATGGCTATGAGTGACAGAATTAGGCATATATAGGATCATGGGACATGGGGAGCTTTTTCCTCCTCAAAAGGGGAAACTTGAGAGCTCATGGGACTGCTGGAAATGATCCCTTCATGACTGACAAATGGCCACTTGAACTTTTGATTCAGCGTTGCTGGGATGGGTGGGTCTTTCTCTGGCCTCCCTGCACATTTCACCTTCCTCACCCCGCTGCAGACAATGCTTTTCTCTCTCTCTTTCTTTCTGATATGGTTTGGCTCTGTGTTCCCACCCAAATCTCACCTTGAATTGCAATAATCCCCATGTGTCAAGGGTGGGAACAGGTGGAGATCATTGAATCATGGGGACGGTTTCCCCCATACTGTTGTCATGATAGTGAGTGAGTTCTCATGAAAGCTGATGGTTTTATAAGGGGCTTCCCCCTTTGCTCGGCACTCATTCTCTCTCTTGCACCCCTGTGATGAGGTGCCTAACACCATGATTGGAAGTTTCCTGAGGCCTCCCCAGCCATGCAGAACTGTGAGTCAATTAAATCTCTTTTTTAAATAAATTACCCAGTTTTGGATATTTCTTCATAGCAGTGTGAGAAGGGACTAATACAGTAAATTGGTACCAGGAGTGGGGTAATACTATAAGGATACTTAAAAATGTGGAAGCAACTTTGGAACTGGGTAACAGGCAGAGGTTGGAACAGTTTGGAGGGCTCAGAATAAAACTGGGAAATGTGGGAAAGTTTGAAACTTCCTAGAAATTTGTTGAATGGCTTTGACCAAAATGCTGATAGTAATATGGACAATGAAGTCCAGGCTGAGGTGGTCTCAGACGGAGGTAAGGAACTTGTTGGAAACTGGAGTAAAGGTCACTCTTGCTATGATTTAGCAAAGACACTGGCAAGATTTTGCTCCTGCCCTAGAGACGAACTTGAGAAAGATGATTTAGGGTATCTGGCAGAAGAAATTTCTAAGCAGCAAAGCATTCAAGAGACAGCAGAGCATAAAAGTTTGGAAATTTTGCAGGATGATGATGCAATAGAAAAGAAAAACCCATTTTCTGGGGAGAAATTCAAGCTGGCTGCAGAAATTTGCATAAGTAATGAGGAGATGAATGTTAACAACCAAGACAATAGACATGTCAGAGACCTTCATGGCAGACCTCTCATCACAGACACAGAGGCCTAGGAGGGAAAAATGGTTTCCTGAGCTGGGCCCAAAACCCCCTGCTTTGTGCAGCCTCAGGATGTGGTGCTCTGTATTCCAGCTGCTTCAGCTACAGCTGTGGCTAAAATGGGCCAAGGTAAAGCTCAGGTCATTGCTTCAGAGTGTGCAAGCTTCAAGCCTTGGTGGTTTCCATATAGTGTTGAGCCTGTGGCTGCACAGAAGTCAAGAACTGAGGTTTAGGAACCTCTGCCTAGATTTCAGAGGATGTATAGAAATACCTGGATGTCCAGGCAGAAGTGTGCTACAGGGGCAGAGCCCTCATGGAGAATCTCTGCTAGGGCAGTGCAGAAGAGAAATGTGGGGTTGGAATCCTCCCACAGAGTCCCTACTGGGGCACTGCCTAGTGGAGCTGTGAGAAGAGGGTCACCATTCTCTAGACCCCAGAATGGTAGATCCACTGACAGCTTGCCCCGTGTGCTTGGAAAAGCTACAGGCACTCATTGCCAGCACATGAAAGCAGCCAGAAGGGGGGCTGTACCCTGCAAAGCCACAGGGGTAGAGCGGCCCAATTCTGTGGAGCCCCATTCTTGCATGAGTATGACCTGAATATGAGACATGGAGTCAAAGGAGATCATTTTGAAACTTTAAGGTTTAATGACTGTCCTATTGGATTCGGACTTGCATGGAGTCTGTAGCCCCTTGGTTTTGGCCCATTTCTCCCATTTGGAATGGGTATATTTACCCAATGCCTGTACCCACATTGTATCTAGGAAGTAACCTAAATCTCACCTTGAATTGTAATAATCCCCATGTGTCAAGGGTGAGACCAGGTAGAGATAATTGAATAATGGGGGCGGTTACCCCATGCTGTTCTCATGATAGTAAGTGAGTTCTCATGAGATCTGATGGTTTTATAAAGGGCTGCCACCTTCACTTGGCACTCATTCTGTCTTCTGCTATGGTGTGAATAGGTGCCTTCTGCCATGATTGTAAGTTTCCTGAGGCCTCCCCAGCCGTGCAGAACTGTGAGTCAATTAAACCTCTTTTCTTTACAAATTACCCAGTCTCAGGTATTTCTTCATAGCAGGGTGAGAATGGAATAATGCACTCTCCTTTCCCTTTTTTATCTTTTCTGATACTCAGGGCAACCATCTTGCCCAGAGGCTACATGTTGAAAAATGTCCTTGGGAGCTTGACCTCATAATCACATGGTGGTACTTTCTCTTGGTCTCTGCCATGCAGGGAATAGGAATTTGGGTGTTCAAGAGCTAGCCCTAAAAATTATCTTGAGCAGTTAAAAGCCTTTGAAAGTTCAAAACTTGCTTCTCTAGACTCCTTCTGGGAAGTACAGTGGAAATTGCCCAATGCTGTAGCTCAGCAGCTAAGGCTTCACCATTTTAAGACAGTGGCCTGGGTTCAATGCCCGGATTTTGGAATGAGTCTTTTCTGATTTGATAACTATGTGACCTTTGCCATTTTTAAATTCTTTTCCCTTCCATGAACCATCTTCAATTTTCCTTTCTCTGAGCACATGGGATGTTTCTTTTAGTAAAGTTGAAAAGCCAGAAATATTGGACATTTGGCCGGCTAAAGTTGGGTAATAAGAAATTTAATTTTTTTTTTTAAAAAAAGAATGCTGTAGTTAAAAGTCAGCTTGATTAAAAGCAGATATTCAAGCTCTAACAGCCTGGGACTCCTTGGGGATAACAAGAGGTGCCACAGACCCCAATTTGGGAAAAACCTTTGTTTCCCTCATGAAACCCCAGGAATTGAAAATGAATAGATCCCTCTCAAAATCTAAGGCTTTGCATTGTGTTATCTGACATTTTTGACTTTGAAGGGTATCGGAAATTGCTTTGCTAATATTATAAGAGAGCTTTAGTGTGTAATAACTAGGATGAAAATATACTTTTGGGGATGGCTAATAGCAGTTTCGGGGGGATTCTTGGATTTGTACACATTTGGATAAGAGAAACATGCTCTTGGCCACCTAGGAAGTATGAAGATGTCCTTAGACTCCACTGAGAGATAAGACTCCCATGGGAGATGGGCTGATTCTCTCTTTTTGGGATCCAGGATCTGGTATAAAAATGGGACTCTTAATTTTGGGGGTCTGTTTTTGCCTTCTAGCTGTGCCTGCTTATTAAGCTGTACAAACTGCATGCTTTCCTGGCCCTGTTCTTCCAAGGGCTCCACCTTGAAGCCAGTAATTCAATTAGAAAACTGGCAAATGAAAAATCTTACAACTACTGGATCTTCTTCTGTCTGTATATTTATATGTGTTGTGTGTGATGATATAAAAGCGCTTTGATTAATGGCTTAAAAATAATAAATACTTAAATCAAATATTTTGTCAGAAAAGTAAAAAGTGGAATGCCTCTTAGATTACATGACTTAAGTAATCTTTGGAAAATAAAAACAGTTTTACAAGCAAGGTGTGTAAGGAAAGTAAAATGTGTTTCTGGTAAAAGATTATAAGAAGGCAAGGGGATATGGATTTTTTTTTTTTTTTTTGCCTAGATTTAAAAGTGGAAGGATTGTTTTAAATTGGATAAGATAAAGCTAAAAGTTTAAGCAAGTTATGGAAGGCTTGCAAAAAGTTCATATTGTAAAAGAAATTCTGAATATGAACATATTGCCTAAAGTTAAAGGTATTATTCAATTTTTCCATAAATTGAACATTGGAATATAAGCACATCAGGTGTTTCTTAGAGCACTGATCTGCTCTTTCACAAACATTATAAAGGGTTATAAGAGGTTTATAATCCACTTTGCTAGGGAGGTGAGAAAAAAAGGTTTATAGGAATCTTATCTTATGGTCAAACTGATTAAGATTGAATAAATTTGTCTATAAGGTTTTATTAAGAATTGCTTTAACATTAATAGTACACTAATGCAACAGTAAAATTTGGCTTATTTGGTATAAAAGTCCTACAGGAAGCATTGTAAAATACCAAGTTGGCTTTTTTGGGCTGTATTTGTATAAATATGTTATCAGTATGTGTTCCAAAATTATGGGAAACTCCTACAATTCTCGTAGGACTTAATGTTTGTTATTAATAATGATAATTGTTACATAAAATCATTGTATGCCACAGAGGTAACCAAAATTTCCTTGTCAATTGTGGCTTTAATAGTGGCTGTCTTAACTAAGACTTTTTGTCAGCCATTCCCTGGACAATTGTTGTCTTGTTTTGGTCCTCTTTAGAAAGTGGGTTATAGTCAGCTATAGGACTTTCTGCTGTTAAATGCAGGTTCCCAATGACTTTGGAAATTGTAACATTAAAATAGAGGGAAAAACTTTCAGGACGCTCAGGGATAGCAGAAATGTTCATGAATATCAAGCAGAACAGGAGTTAATTGCATGGACTGAACTAATAAAAGACTAAAGTAATCTTTTTGACTTTTTGCTTAAAATGTTGCTGATCCTTTGTTCTGTTTTTCAAAGTCAAGGAAACTTTTCTCTTGAGATATTGACAGCATTTAACAATTGAGTAAAGTATAGTCCTGTGAACAAAAGTTGGAGCATATTTGTTTCTCTCTACCTGATTTCTCCAGAATTTGAAACTATTAATATTTGTGAGTATCTTAACTTAAGGCAATATAGTTATTTGCATAAGTGCAGTAAGAATCTGTTTTCTTTTGCAAAAAGACACAATTGGAGAAACAGGTTATTTTACCAAGGCTTTGACTGAAATGGCTTGCTTTCCTTTAAGGAATCAAACTTGACTTGTAGAGCCAATAAATCTCCTTGGGAAAAACTGACCTCATACTTTGTCTACACAGTCCCTGCACAGGGTTTATGACCTATGGTAAGTAAAGAATGTCAATTTCTAACAGGCCCTGGAGCCCCAAGTTTTCCTGGGACCTCAGTAGGAGGGGAATTTACTCAGCTTATAGGTATTTGAAAGTATAAACCCATGCGTGGTCTCAGCTTTAAAAAAGTCTTATCTGAGATTCCTTCTCTGGAACAAAGTTCCGTCAGAACCAATTTAAAAAGAGCTTAGGTGACAAATATTCTTGCTGCACTTTATACAAATAATCAGACCAAGTATAATAAAGCAAATCAGTCTTACCATGATTTCTCTTTAGTAAAGATGGGAGATGGGAAACCGAAAAAAATTATGCTTTAAGAACTATGGCACACCTGTTATCACATTCTAGTCTCATCAGTTGTTCTTGAGCTTTTTCTCCTGATATTTAGACTGACCTTGATTATTACTGTGAACCAATCAGTGATCTCTGACTGCAGCTCAGAAGAAACAAGAGGGATGGGTAATGCAAAAATCTGGATTGATATTCTAATTCTGGACGGGTATTAGAATCAGCTAGCAACCCCATATCAGCTTGATTCCAACTGTTCAGTTAATGGAAAGTCTTCTAATTTAGTTTACTTGGGATAATATTGCTTATTTTCCTTTATTGTTGTGAAATATATTGCTGTTGTACTCTATGTGTAAGAATGCAGTATAAGCTTACTGAATGTTCTCTTAAATTGAACATACATTAATCTTCCAGATATCACTTTTCATTGGCACTCAAGAATTACAAATAGCCCTTGACATATAAATGATTTCCAACTGAGCTTCTCTCTACCCTGAATGCAAGAGACCCAATAGTTAAGTAGGAATATCATTGCCCCTATTCAACCTGAAGATGTGACAGAAGAAGGATTATCCCTCTACAAGCCTTAGGATGAAGGGTTCTCTTATAAAAGGGAGGGGGAAATGTCAGAGGTGTTTGAACCACAGCAACTCCATCTTGAATAAGGGCTAGATAAAATAAGGCTGAGACCTACTAGGCTGCATTCCCAGAAGGTTAAGCCATTCTTAGTCACAGGATAAGCTAGGAGGTCAACATGATATACAGGTCATATAGGCCTTACTGGTAAAATAGGTTGCAGTAAAGAAGCTGGTTAAAACTCACCAAAACTAAGATGGCAACAAGAGTGACCTTTGGTCGTCCTCACTGCTATACTCCCACCAGCACCATGACAGTTTACAAATGCCATGGCAATGTCAGGAAGTTACCCTATATGGCCTAAAAAGGGGAGGCATGAATCATCCACCCCTTGTTTAGCATATGATAAAGAAATAACCATAAAATGGGCAACCAGCAGCCCTGGGGGATGCTCTGCCTATGGAGTAGCCATTCTTTATTCCTTTACTTTCCTAATAAACTTGCTTTCACTTTACTGTATGGACTTGCCTCAAATTCTTTCTTGTGCGAGATCCAAGAACCCTCTCTTGGGGCCTGGATCAGGACCCCTTTCTGGCAACATAGTCAATATCAAAACTAAAGCATTCAGAACATTTATGTGCCAAAAAATACAGTGTCAAAATACAGAAGGCAAAAATTTTAGGCAATTAGAAAATAATTAACAAAACCATAACACAAGTTTCTGTCACTGACATACCAAAGAAATAATAATCGTCTATTGACTTCTGTACTTCAGAATAGTTTCCCAACCTACCAGCACTCTTGTATCCTTAGATTTCTTAAGCCTTGCATCATTCATGGAGCTTGGGTTGCTGGAATATTCGGGTTGGCCACCTCCAGCCTTGAGCAGCTTTTTCTGGGACTCTTCAGCAAACAGCCAGAAGAGAGGAGTCTGACAGCCTGACCCACAGTCCATGAAACCAATGAATACAATAACAGTGTCTCTGGTGTAACACAGTGTGCATGATCAAAGAATGTCCTGCCACTTGGGCGTCTGATTCAACAGCCACCTGAAGACTGATCTGCTGCTGCCTGTCGTAGACAAAGGCCCATGCACCTACTAAGGAGTTCATGTAGTGATGCCAAAGCACTAAGTTGTGCAGCATAAACAGTGGTTGAATGATAGGGTAGATGAGCAAGAATCTGCTCAGGCAGCAGCCCTAAATTTCTGCTGTCATGTATTTTGGATACATCCATGCCTTTGTGGTTGATGTGCCTTCCAAGCTAGCAGCCAGCACCCTGTCTGTTCTAATGATGTACATATAACCCACAAATTAGAGCCTTATAGTTATTTTAAAATATTGATATAAAAACTTTAATTACATGTAAACCCATTTGCTTTATCACAATTTATATCAGAGTGTATTTGGGAAATAAAAGAAAGAACTGTTAATATCATTGAATATAATTTTAACTGTTGTAGAACTTTGAGTGGTTATTTTCAAATTTTTAAATTTGTTTTATCTGCTTGCATAAACAAAGATTAGTACAGCATGGGGGAAACCACCCCCAAAATCCAATTACCTCCACCTCCACCTGGTTTCTCCCTTGACATGTGGGGATTATAGGGATTCTAATTCAAGATGAGATTTGGGTGGGGACAAAAAGCCTAACCATATCACCACCATTAGGCTTTCTTCCCTAAGGTCTAAACAGAAACCAGCCTTTTCAAAGACTCCACACTGATAATGTTGACGACTAGCTTATGTTCCCAGGTAGAGAACAAAGACACGATGAGATTAATTATTTCCTCACCCCTCCCTGAGATGTCTGCTTCCTCTATTCTCATTTTCTTCATGTGTTTGCCTTATCTTATGTGTAATGTAGATTTACTGGGCACTAGCTAAAGTCTCATGAGTATATAACCATTCTTCTCACTGTGTCCCACCACCCACTCCCACCTTCCTAAGGAAAATATATAAATACTGATATGGTTTGGCTATGTCTCCACCCAAATCTCAACTCAAATTGTATCTCCCAGAATTCCCATGTGTTTTGGGAAGGAACCAGGAGGAGGTAATTGAATCATGGGGTCAGTTTTTCCCATGCTATTCTTGCAATAGTCAGTAAGTCTCATGAGATCTGATGGGTTTATCAGGGGTTTCCACTTTTGCCTCTTCCTTATTTTCTCTTGCCACCACCATGTAAGAAGTGCCTTTCACTTCCCACCATGATTCTGAGGCCTCCCCAGACATGTGGAACTGTAAGTCCAATTAAACCTCTTTTGCTCTGCAGTCTCGGGTATGTCTTTATTAGCAGCATGAAAACAGACTAATACAAATACTAAACCTCCTGAGGACTCCTTTGGAACAAATGGCCACAGATCCATCTGTGACTATTGTTTTTCCAGGTACATCCTCAAGCAGGCTCAATAAACCTTGACTGATTGGGCCACCTGCTGCAATCACTGCGATTTTGGTTGTCAAGGGCCATAAAAAATGAATTTACAGGAAATGATAGGAATGAATTGAAAAATATAAAGAATAGAAGGGAAGTTCTAGAACTAGAAAATATAATATCTCAAATAAAACATCAATTGGACGGACTTAACAGCACATTAGAGATGGTAGAAGAAAGACTAAGTGAACTTGAAGACAGAGCAATACAAATTATCCATCCTCAAGAAGAGAATATAGGATTAACAACAGCAAAAAATGTATAGTGCCTCTGAAACCTGTAGGGAAATATAAGAACTCTAATATATGTTTAATTAGAGTTCTAGAACAGGTAAGAAAAGGAGAGAGTGAGGAAACAGTTGAAGAAACATTTACTGAAAAGTTTCAAAATTTGGTCAAAAACACTGACATAGAGATCAAAGAAGCCCAGTGAACCTCAAACAATATAACTTACAGATAAAGACACACACACACACACACACACACAGACACACACACACACACACACACACACATAGCCCTACCTCAGCGCATCATAGTCAAACTGGATATGATAAAAGATTAAAAAAAATCTTGAAGGAAGTCAGAAAAAAAATGACACAGTGCACAACAGGAAGTGACAGAAGAATGATGGTTGTATTAGTCTGTTCTCACACTGCTAATAAAGACATACCCAAGACTGGGTAATTTATAAAGAAAAAGAGGTTTAATGGACTCACAGTTCCACATGGCTGGGGAGTCCTCACAATCAGGGCTGAAGGCAAAGGAGAAGCAGTCACGTCTTACATGGTGGCAGGCAAGAGAGCTTGTGCAGGGCAACCACCATTTGTACAACCATCAGATCTTGTGAGACTTATTCATTACCATGAGAACAGTATGGGAGAAACTGCCCCCATGATTTAATTATCTCCACCTGGCCCTGCTCTTGACACATGGGGATTATTACAATTCAAGATGAGATTTGGGCGAGTACACAGCCACCATATCAATGGTTTATGTCTACCTCATTAGCCACACAGAGGTCAGAAAACAATTTAACGGTTTCTTCAAAATGCTTAAAGAAAAAAAAATCTGTCAACGCAGAACTCTATATTCAAGGAAAATATTCATAAAAAATGAATGCAAAGTAAAGACTTTTACATATAATGCAAAAGTAGATTTCATTGCCATCAGGCTTTAATTTTAAGAAATCCAAAAAGGAAGTTATTTATCTGGAGGGAAATGACATCAGATGGAAACTTGTCTCTAAATAAAGGAATGAAAAGTCTTGGAAATGGTAAAACTGTGGGTAAACTTGGGAGGCTAAAGCGGGAAGATCATGAGGTCAAGAGATCAAGACAATCATGGCCAACATGGTGAAACCCCACCTCTACTAAAAATACAAAAATTAGCTGGGAGTGGTAGCACACGCCTGTAGTCCCAGCTACTGCAGAGGCTGAGGCAGGAGAATCGCTTGAACCCGGGAGGCGGAGGTTGCAGTGAGCTGAGATTGCATGCCACTGCACTCCAGCCTGGTGACAGAGCAAGGCTCTGTCTCAAAAAAAAAAAAAAAAGTGGGTAAACATAAAAGGCTATAATTTTTTCTTCTATTATTTTCCTGAAAATGTATATGACTATTTACATAATAAATTATAGTACCATATTGTGGGGCATACAATGTGTATAGATATAATATATATGAAAACTTGTATATATATAATGAGGGTGAAATAGATTACATTTTTGCAAGGCTTTTACATCTCATGTCTCATATGGAATAGTACAATAGTATGCTAAGTATATGTAATAAATTAAGAATGTATTTCACAATCCCTACAATACCCTATATTGTAACTAAATAAATAGTGCAAAGAAATACGCTAAAAACCAGTAGAGAAACTAAAAATGAATCTCACAAAATACAGCTATTCAAAAAAGGCAAGAAAAAGGGTAAGATTTTAAAAACAATGGCACAACTAGAAAAAATACAGAAAAAAAAGTAGACATAAATCCAACTATGTAAGTAATTATATTAAATGAAATTGAAACACTCCAATTAAAAGACAGATATTGTAAGTGGATTTAACTTGGAAAAGGACCCAACTCTTTGGCATATATGAGGAACAATTTAAATGTAGGGCACAGAGAAGTTGAAAATAAAAGAATAGAAAAAAATATCATAAAAACAGTCAGATAAGAAAGCTAGAGTGGCTATAATAAGATCAGACAAAATAAGCTTTAAGATAAGAAATATTATCAGCAATAAGGAAATAAATTTTAAAATGATAAAACAGTCGATTAGGAAAATAACAACAATCATGGATGAATAGGTATCCAATAACAAACCTTCAAAATACATGAAGAAAAATCTGACAAAATTAGAGGGCAATAGCCAAATCCACTATCATAGATTTTAGCAACTGTTTCAGCAACTGCTAGAACTTAAAAAGAAATAAGCAAGGATAGAGAAGATTTAAACATGATTATCATGACCTAATTGACATTTATATAACAAATAATCCAATAACTATAGAACACATCTTTCTTCTAACTATGTATAGAATATTTACCAAGGACCACATGCTGTGAAGTAAAACAATCATTAATTCACTCAAAGTTTAAATCTTACCAAGTATGTTTTCTGACCACATAAAATTAAATTAAAAATCAATAACAATATTTATTAAAGCCCCACTTAGTTAACACACTGCTAAATATCCTATGGGTCAAGACAGCAATCAGGAAACATTATAAAATACTTCAACTGAATGATAATAAAAGTACAATGTTATAATATGTGGGATTTATGTTAAAGCAGTACATAGAGGGAAATTCATAGCTTTAAGTGCTTATACATATAAATATATATACATATATTTTATATATAAATTATATATAATATATATTTATATTTTAATTGATGTTTAAATTCAATATTCCTAGCTATCAACCTCAAAAGATGGAAAAAGACGATCAAATTAAATCCAAGATAATTTAAACACCAAAAGCAATGGCAACAAAAGCCAAAATTGACAAATGGGATCTAATTAAACTAAAGAGCTTCTGCACAGCAAAAGAAACTACCATCAGAGTGAACAGGCAACCTACAGAATGGGAGAAAATTTTTGCAACCTACTCATCTGACAAAGGGCTAATATCCAGAATCTACAATGAACTCAAACAAATTTACAAGAAAAAAACAACCCCATTAAAAAGTGGGCGAAGGACATGAACAGACACTTCTCAAAAGTGCAGCCAAAAAACACATGCAAAAATGCTCATCATCACTGGCCATCAGAGAAATGCAAATCAAAACCACAAGGAGATACTATCTCACACCAGTTAGAATGGCCATCATTAAAAAGTCAGGAAACAACAGGTGCTGGAGAGGATGTGGAGAAATAGGAACACTTTTACACTGTTGGTGGGACTGTAAACTAGTTCAACCATTGTGGAAGTCAGTGTGGCGATTCCTCAGGGATCTAGAACTAGAAATACCATTTGACCCAGCCATCCCATTACTGGGTATATACCCAAAGGACTATAAATCATGCTGCTATAAAGACACATGCACACGTATGTTTATTGCGGCACTATTCACAATAGCAAAGAGTTGGAACCAACCCAGATATCCATCAGTGATAGACTGGATTAAGAAAATGTGGCACATATACACCATGGAATACTATGCAGCCATAAAAAATGATGAGTTCATGTCCTTTGTAGGGACATGGATGAAACTGGAAAACATCATTCTCAGTAAACTATCACAAGGACAAAAAACCAAACACTGCGTGTTCTCACTCATAGGTGGGAATTGAACAACGAGAACTCATGGACACAGGAAGGGGAACATCACACTCCGGGGACTGTTGTGGGGGTTGGGGGAGGGGGCAGGGACAGCATTAGGAGATATACCTAATGCTAAATGACGAGTTAATGGGTGCAGCAAACCAACATGGCACATGGATACATATGTAACAAACCTGCACATTGTGCACATGTACCTCAAAACCTAAAGTATAATAATAAAATTTTAAAAAATAAAAATAAAATAAATCCAAGATGAGTAGAAAATGATATAAAAAAGAGCAGAAATCAGTGAAGTAGAAAACCTAAAACAATTATTGAAAATTTAAGAAAGTCAAAAGTGGGTTCTCACTATTTCTATTCAATATTGTACTGGAAATATTAGGCAGTTGAACACTGCAAGAAAAAAAATAAATGCATAAAGATTAGAATGGAAGAGGTAAGTCACTCTTTAATAAAAAATTCAACTTTTATTTTAGATATACACATGCAGGTTTGTTATATGCATATGTTGCATCCAGGTAACCAGCATAGTACCCAATAGATAGTTTTTTAACCCATGCTTCTCTCTCTACCTCCCCCATCTAGTAGTCCACGGTGTCTGTTGTTCCCATGTATATGTCCACGTGTGCTCAATGTTTAGCTTCCACTTATAAGTGAGAAGGTGAGATATTTGGTTTTCTGATTTTGCATTAATTCGCTTAGGATAATGGCCTCCAGCTGCATCCATGTTGCTGCAAAGGACATGACTTCATTCTTTTTTATGGGTGCATAGTATTTCATGGTATATATATACCACATTTTCTTTATCCAATCTGCAATTGATGGGAATCTAGGTTCGTTCCATGTCTTTACTATTATGAATAGTATGACTATGAACATATGAGTGTATGCATGTTTTTGGTATTATGATACACCCAGTTATGGCATTGCCGGGTTGAATGGTAGCACCTTTTTAAGTTTTTTGTGAAATCTCCAAGCTGCTTTCCACAGTTACTGAACTAATTTATATTTCTACCAACAGTGTATAAGCATTCCCTTTCCTCCACAGCCTCATTAGCATCTGTTATTTTTTGACTTTTTAACAATGGCCATTTTGACTGCTGTGAGACAGTATCTCACTGTGGTTTTAATTTGCATTTCTCTGATGATTAGTGATGATGAGCATTTTTTCATGTTTGTCGGCCATTTATATGTCCTCTTTTGAGAAGTGTCTGTGTACATCCTCTGCCCATTTTTTTATAAGGGCTATTGGCTTTTTGCCTGTTGGTTTGTTTATATTTCTTATAGATTCTGAATATTAGACCTTTGTCAGATGCATAGTTTGTGAATATATTCTCCCATTCTGTAGGTTGTCTGTTTACTCTATTGATAGTTTCTTTTGCTGTGCAGAAGCTCTTTAGTTAAATTAGGTCCCACTTGTCAATTTTTTGTTGTTGTTGCAGTTGCTTTTGGGGACTTAGCCAAAAATTATTTGCCAAGACCAGGGTCAAGGAGGGTATTTCCTAGGTTTTCTTCTAGGATTTTTACAGTTTGAGGCCTGATTAAATATTTAATCCATCATGAGCTAATTTTTCTATATGGTAATAGGTCAGGGTTCAGTTTCATTCTTCTGAATATGGCTAGCTAGTTATCCCAACCCATTTATTGAATAGGAAGTCCTTTCTCCATTGCTTGCTTTTGTTGGCTTTGTCAAAGATGAGATGGTTGTAAGAGTGCGGCTTTATTTCTGAGTTTTCTATTCTCTTCCATTGATCTGTCTTTTGTACCAGTACCATGCTGGTTACTATATTCTTATAGTTTGAAACGAGTACTGCATTGCCTTCAGCTTTGTTCTTTTTGCTTAGGATTGCTTTAGCTATTGTGGCTCCTTTTTGGTTCCATATGATTTTTAGAATAGATTTTTCTTTTTCTAATTCTGTGAGAACAATATTGGTAGTTTATTGAAATAATATTGAATCTGTAAATTGCTTTGGCCAGTATGGCCATTTTAACATTACTGATTCTTGCAATCCATATTGCATGGAGTGTTGTGTATTTCTCCTTGTAGAGATCTTTCACCTGTTCAGTTAGCTGTATTCCTATGTAGTAGATCACTTTTTATTTAAAGAAAACTTGATTATGTACATAGAAAATAGTAAGAAATTCACAATGTAAATATGAAAGTAAATAAGAGATTTTATCAAGGTCACAGAATGTAAAGTCAATAAAGAAAAACATTTGTCCTTTTATACACTAGGAGTAAACAATAGAAAAGACAACATCTTTTTAAACATGGCTTTAAGATAACATCAAAATCATAAAATACTTAGGAATACATTCAACAAAACATGTAAAATGTCTACCCTGAAAACTATAAAACATTGATAAGAATATGAAAAGACCTAAATAAAGAAAGAGCTATACTATGTTAAATGGACTGCCAGACTTAAACTTTTTAAGGTGTCAGTTCTCCACGAATTTTTCTATAGAGTCTAAGCAATCACAATCACAATCTCAGAAGGCTTTAGAAAAAGAATTTGAGAAGGTGACTTGAAAATTTATGTAGAAATGAAAAAGACCTAAGAGTGCCAAAATAATCTTTGAAAAGAGCAAAATTAGAAGACTTACTTTACTTCAATTTAAAATTTACTATCATCATCAACACAGTAAGATATAATCAGGATATATGAGTCAGAATAGACTCATAGTTTGACAGAAGAAAATGTAGAGCCCAGAAATAGACTCATATTTGTTCAGTCAATTGGTTTGGACAGCATTTTTAACAAATGGTGCTGAAACAAGTAAATATGCACATGGAAATAAACAAACAAACCCTTGATTCCCTGCCACACACACACATAAATCAAGCTGGATCATAGATCAAATCATAAAGGCTAAAACCACAAAGCTACTAGGAAGAAAAAAAAAAAACCCAGGAGGGCCAGACCTGGTGGCTCACACCTGTAAACCCAGCATTTTGGGAGGCCAAGGTGGGTGGATCATCCGAGGTCAGGAATTCGAGACCAGCCTGGCTAACACTGCAAAACCCCATCTCAACTAAAAATACAAAAATTAGCTGGGTGTGGTGGTGCACACCTGTAATCCCAGCTACTCGGGAGGCTGAGGCAGGACAGTCGCTTGAACCCAGGATGCAGAGGTTGCAGTGAGCTGAGATTGCACCACTGGACTTGAGCCTGGGTGACAGAATGAGACTCTGTCTCAAACAAAACAAAACCCAGGAGAATATCTTAATAAACTGGGTGTAGCTAAAGATTTCTTAGAATATGAAAATAGTAACAATAGAAGCAGAAGATTAGTAAGTAAGATTTCGTAAACCTCAAGATTGTGTTCATTGAAGAACAATGTTAAGAATATGAAGAGACAAGCCACAGACTTCCAGAAAATATTCTTAATGCATGTGTCTTGTGTAGAAAATATAGAGAGAACTTTTACAAACAACTCAATGAATTACTGGCAAAAGATTAGAATGAACTTGTCAAAAATGAGGCTATATGAATGGCCAATAGCATTGGAAAGATTTCTCTACATCACTAGTCATCACTGAAATGCAAATTAAAAGCACAATAAGATACCACTTTGCATGTATTCGACTGGCTAAAACTAATATGACAAACACAACCAAAGTTGTTGAGAAGACAGAGCAACTAGAATTCTCATACATAGCTGATGGGTGTGAAAATGACACAACCACCACCACCTTTGAAAATGGTTTGGCTGTTTTTCATAATGTTGTACATACACCTAGCCTATGATACAGCAATTACACTAAAAGATATTTACCCAACATAAACAAATGTGTATGTATATGTGTATGTGTGATGTAAAGACTTGAACACAATGTTCATAGAAATGCTTTTAATAATAATCTCACATTGGAAAACTGGAAATAATATATAGATTCGTTGATAAGGGAGTGGATTACAAAATTATGGTACAGTCATGAAACAGAATTTAAAAAAAGATGAATTATCCTTAATTTTAAAAAAGGATGAACTATGATTATAACAGCATAGATGAAATTCACTGACATTGGGCTGTAAAAGAATACATTCTCTATGATTTCACCTACAGGATGTTCTAGTATAGGCAAAACTATTCCATGACGGAAAAAATTAAAAAGCAGTTGTCATTTGGTGGTGGAGTATTAATTGGTTAGGAGACAGAAAACTTTCTCAGGGGATGGATGTGCTGTTTATCTTCATAGCGGTTCAGATCACAAGGCTGCATGTGCTTATCACAATTCGTCGAATTGTACACTTAAGATATGTGCATTTTACAATATGCAAAATTTTATGCCAAACCAAAAGAAACAGAACATAAACAATATTGAACTCTATTGAATATGCTTGGGTGATTTTTTTGCAGAATTTGAAGCTAGGAATTCTAATTTATACTCTATGTATTCTATTATTGAGAAAACAACTAAATCTACTAAGGATAATGGAGACAATTTTCTCAACTGTTGGATAAGGGCATTGTAAATATGGAAAGCATTAAAATGATAATGTAATGTGTGGTGTTGGATTGGAATTGGAAATGTCAATATTGACTCATTACAGGTAGGATGGATGGTTAGATAGATAGACAGATAGATAGATGAGAAGAAAAAGCTCTTCTTTATAGTGGAAAGCCAACCAATAAATCCATAAGGAGCCACAGAGTTAGAAAAACATGAATGCATGATAAAACTGAGTGGTTAAAGTTCATTGAGGAGCAGGACATTTACATATTTGGAAAGTATCTCCTCAAAATTGCTTCAGAGAGTAGAGATCTATTGGATACTTCCTCAACTTAGTGATTAAAGTTAATATCCCCAGTACTGTGACAAGTCAACATTATATGTTTCTTATATGATGCACTGAGAAGAGCCCAACATCACTTATTTAGTATTCTTGCCAAAAACGCATTACCTAAATGTAATAATGAAGAAACATCATATAAACCCAGATTGATAGACATTCTACAAAATAGTTGCCCTGCAATCTTAAACATTGACAAGGTCAAGAAAGAAAAGGTAAGTCTGAAGACGTGTATTCCCAGTCTTTAAGTAGACTAAAACACATGACAACTAAATGCAATTCATGACCCTTATGGATTTTGATTCAAGATTTAAAAAATAGTTATAAAACAACGTTGTGACAAAAGGTAAAATGTAATATACATTGTGGATTAAGTGAGAATATTGTATCAATGTTAAATATCTTGATTTTGATCATTGTAAGAGAATGCATAAATATTTCAGAGTGCAGAGGCACAATATCTCCAACTTGCTCCTAAACAGTTCAGAAAAAAAAATTTTATATGTGTATACACATACATGTTCATAAAGAAATGAGGCAAAATGCAGTAACTGTTAAGTCTGGGGTAAATGATATACAGAAGATCTTTGTGTAATCCTTGAAGTTTTATCTAAGTTTAAACTTATCTCAAAATAAAAAACTATTGTAAAAATACTAAAATACTTAAAGTTAAATATTAAGTACAAAAGCAGAAATGATGAAATTGAATTTGTACATTTTTATTTTTTGAGACAGAGTCTTGCTCTGTTGCCCGGGCTGGAGTGCAGTGGTGCAATCTTGACTCAATCTCTGCCTCCCAGGCTAAAGTGATTCTCGTGCTTCAGCCTCCTGAGTGGCTGGGATTACAGGCATGCACCACCACGCCCAGCTAATTTTTGTATTTTTTAGTTGAGATAGGGTTTCTCCATGTTGCCCAGGCTGGCCTTGAACTCCTGGCCTCAAGTGATCCACCTGCCTCGGCCTCCCAAACTGCTGGGATTACAGACATGAGCCACTGCGCCCAGCCTGAATTTGTACAATTGATAGATAATTTTATAGTTGTCTCTGACAACTGAAACAATATATGCGTTTTCCAGAAATATTTTTAAAAGAATAACATCAATATTATAAATGAGAAAATAAGCATAAGCATTGATGTAGTAAATTAAAACTTGAATTTTTATACCTAGAAGCAGGGTGGAAGAGGGAAAATCCTTCTGGGAAGATGAAACAGTGCTAAGACCTTGTGCTAGGAGGGAGGATGAAGCTCTAGGGGAAAATCCATTTCCTTGCTTTTTCCAGTTCCTAGAGGCTGCTGGTTTTCTGTGGCTCATGGTCCCTCTCCTTCATCTTCAAAGTCGGCAGTGGTGGGCTGAATCCTTATCAAACTGTATCAATCTGATCTGCTCTTCTGCATAATTTTCTGCACATCAGAGATCCTTGTGATTACATTCAGCCTTCCTGGAGTAGTTAATCTACCTATTTTATAGTCTTCTAATTAGACATCTTAATTCCATTTGCAAGTTTCATTTCCCCTTTGCCATGGAATATATTCACAGGTTCCAGAGATTAGTATGTGAGTGTCTTTTGAGAACCAATACACTGCCTACCACAGTGAGTAGAAAGCCAGGGTTCTCGGAGTACAGAGAGTATGGGAAAGGGTGATAAAGACCATGCTAGAGGGGTAAACACTGGGACTCTATTACTACTTACACAACGTCCTCAGTTATTACAGACAAGAAGATGTATAGATCCCCTCTCTCCCAACCCTACTTCCCATCCTGTTTCCCACTAAGTACATGGAAGAATCTAAAGATTCTTCTAAATATTCTAAAAAACAAAAGGAAATTTCAAATCATCATCTAAATAGTTGGATATGCAAAAGGGCACTTTTATGTAGGAATGTAGGTTGGAAATACCTAAAATGGGAGGACTTTTTTTTCTCCTTAGAGAGATGGAGCAGAAAAGAGTCAAAAGAAGAGAAGAGGGTGGCAAGAAGGGAGTTCTCTTGTTCAAGAAACATGGGAGATTTGCTACAGGATCTTTATGAATGAAAATGTCTAACAATCTGTGTAATGTTTTTCTGCTCCTAAAATTTAAATCTCTAACTTTCGTCAAAGTTTGCTGTGTATAAGAAGGCTCTTAGCGAATAGATTTGTTGTAGAAATCAGAAACAGTGGCTGCATGCACCTCTGGGAGACACCATTGGAGAGATAAACAAACACTGTAAGACACAAAGCCAACAAGGATAACTCAGTAGAGGCAAAAAGTCCAAATGAGAGGTCACCGTGAGATGGCATGAATTCCCTCTCAGAAACACAGAAATCTAGGGAGGGCATTCAAGACAAACTTACTCAGATTCAGAGAGCTGAAAATCTCAAGTTGACATCTAGACCATGAGTTTGCCCTCTTTCTCTAAAACTGCATTTTTTCAAGGATGCCTGTTTTCAGCAGCATTTCATATTCTCTCACCCGTTTTGCAGCCTCTTTGCCTTACCAAGATCCCTTTTCCATAATTTTAATCCAGAAACAAATGATAGCTCTTAGAGTACATAGATGTAGGAAAAAAATGAGAGGAAAAGAGAGAACATGTTTGCAACTACAAATCAGAGCTGACATGGAAAATAGATCTTGGGTATCCCGAAATAATTTCACAGGGCAATGTGTGCAGGACAGCATTGAAGTAACCAACATTGAGTTTGGCCAATTTAAGGACTTTCCAATTACTTTGAAAGCCATTGATTGAATTTTCTATTCTGAAATAAATAGTCGCGTAGTGTTCAATTGCTCTGTTCAGGACAGAGACTTACAAAGCAATCAGTAGTTTAGTTTCTAGAACTGTTAGCCAAATTGAAATCACTTCAGTGTCTGACACCTCGTTTTTCATTAAGTTTGGAAATGAGATGTAGTGAGAGGAGACGAGTCTCCAAGTTAGAGAGAGTTCACAGCTCTGGAGGGAGTGAATAGAAGCCAACCACACCCACCCCAAAAAGGAAATGCTTTTCAACACCTACGTATTTTTTTAAGTTGCATTTTGTGTGTTATTTTAAACAAAAACAGCTTGACACACTCTGTAGTGTCATGCACTAGAGCTGCTTTTCCTACATTTTATTTTCTGATTTCCCAGGATTTAATTTTTCCCTTCCATTTCCGACTTTATTTATCTTGAGTTAGAACAGTTGCTCCCCTCAATAAAAGTGCCAGAAGGAAGGCTCTCCAGCATTTCAATGGTCTCCAGCAAAATGGCCAGAGGAATAGTCAAGACTTTCTACTTTGCTTCTAATTCAATAGGGACCTCTATCATGAAAACTCAAGTGCTTATTCTATAGCCTCGGAGTTGAAATATTACATAAAATGCTGTTGAAGATCCCCTTTTAAAGTTATATGGAAACATGGGTTAATTACCAAAAAGAAGGATTATGAACTGAAGTGAGTATTCATATAATGAACTGGTACATCCATAAATGAGCCAGAGGTTTTAAAATGAGACGAGTGGCCAATTCTGTTACCTGTAAAATCACTTTTGAAGACATTATTTATATGCAGCTTTTACTAACATCTCTGTTAGTAAAAGCTGTGATGTGTAAAATTCCTACTCCCACTGAGAACAACGGGATTTGATCTGGACCACATGACAAACAAATGATTCTCTATGAGATATTTGTTTATGCTAACAAGTCCTTGGCTGCTCCCATGTAAGAAATCAACATATTATGCACAGAAATAAATTTATCGCAGGTTCACAATTCTCATTTCAAGAGTTTCTTGTTTTTCATTCACAAGTTCCTCCAATCCTTACTAAAGACTTGCAATATTTGTTTTGTAAAATAAGAAACAAGATCAAACAATATTGTTTAAAATGGTCAATATGTCCTCCAGTGTTGAAATCAGGATTGAGAGTTTCTGTTTCTATATAACCTATGCTATTTCCTGATTCTTAGCTACGTTTTATGAGTACAGATTTGGAAACAACTTGGCCCTAATTCTCCCCTCCCCACCCTCAAGCTTTCTTTCTTCCTGCCCCAAAATTTTGATTTAAATGGTGGCAGCAGATGATCCATAATGGTTGTTACTTGTAGGATGACCAGTATTGTGAAGAAAAAAGCAACATTAGGATAAAATAAGAATGAGAACTGAATGAGACTGAAAGAGAACCTCAGAGATGCTTATATAAATCACATAGGTGATGGCCGATTGAGAGAGATAATTCTTTTTATAAAGGAATAGATGGAAATAAACACACTTAAGGCCCACAATGTTCTCTTATTTAATTTTCAAAAAATTATAACTTTGCCCAGGCACCGTGGCTCAGGTCTGTAATCCCAACACTTTGGGAGGCTGGGGCAAGAGGATTGCAACCAGTTTAAGACCAGCCTGGGAAACACAGGGAGACTCCATCTCTACAAAAACATTTAAAAATTGGCCGGGCATCGTGGCTCATGCCTGTAATCCCAGCACTTTGGGAGGCTGAGGTGGGCGGATCACTTGAGTTCAGGAGTTCAAGACCAACCTGGCCAACATGGTGAAACCCTGTCTCTACTAAAAATACAAAAATTAGCTGGAAATGGTGGCGCACGTCTGTAATACCAACTACTCAGGAGGTTGAGGCATGAGAATAGCTGGAATCCAGGAAGCGGAGATTGCAGTGAGCCAAGATTGCGCCACTGCATTCCAGCCTGGGCTACAAAGGGAGACTCCGTCTAAAAAAAAAAAAAAAGTTAAAAATTATCAAGTGTGGTGGCCCATGCCTGTGGTCCCGGCTACTCAGCATATTGAGACAGGAGGGGCGCCTGAGCCCAGGAGGCTGCACTCCAGCCTCGGTGTCAGAGTGAGACCTTGTGTCAAATATATATACATTATATATATGCATATATATTCATGTTTATGGATAAGAAAACTAGGGCCACAGAGGTTGGGTTATTGTTTAAAGTGAAACAACAAAAATGAGTGACGGCATCCATATTAAATCCACAGCCATCTGGCTTCAGCATCTATCTTCTTTGGTGAGAAACATGGAGAAGTGACATATTTATGGATTTAAAGGGGCAAAGGGAGGCAGAATTTAAGATAGAGATTGAGAATGAAAAGAGAGAGGAGGAGGCTCAGTCAGAATATCCAGTGTTTCCAAAATAGAGAAAAGATATGGTTAAGAATCCGAGCACAGAGGCCAAGAGAAAAATGTCAAGTTGGGTTTCAGAGGGCCATGAAGATAACATAAGAACTTGTTTGTTTGGAATTTAAGGGTCATCCCACAACTGTGCTCTGGTTCCCAATGCTTTCTCCTTTGTAGATTTCTAACTCCCCACCTCTTATTCTTTTCTATAACTTCATCCTCTCCATCTCCAGAGACTTCTTTACATCATCCTTGAAATATATCCATGTATCTTTTCACAACAAACATCTGCATTTTTGTCCTACAGCAGCTGTGGCTCTATTTCTCATGTGCTTCTTTTCAAGCAAACTTCTTGAATTCATTGTTTTCACTTCCACATACCCTATTCACTCCTTAATCTGGTTTCCTGCTCCACCATAATCCCGTTATCAACAACACGTCGTTAAATCAAACACACATCTTCCATTGGACTTCAACTTCGCTTGATCTTTGAGCAGAATTTTGGCACTTTTATCATTCTTTGATTTCCCTGACATCACTCCCTCCTGGTTTTCTTCCTACCTCTGTTCACACTTCATTATCCTTTGTAGACTTACCTTCCTCTACCTGAACTTCAGGCACTGGTGATTCTGAGTTCCGCCATGGGCCCAGTGCCTTTCCCACAATTCTCATCTACCCATGGTGTCCTTATCCATGCTTGTGTCTTTCATTATCTGTCATGTGGAGTCATTTCCCTCAAGAATGCCTCAGTCTTATTTCCAGCTATCCACTAAACATGTACTCTTATCTCATGGAAACACAAAACCATGCATTTCTAAACCTGTTATTATATTATTACCCAAACCCAATATTTCTAGAGATTTATACATTAGCAAATCTTTCATTCAATTTTCCCTTCTGCAAGGCAAACTCTGTTTCCTACTTCACCCATTCCCAGTTGCATCTATCCAAGTGTCAAATCTATTTTACCTTTTACAAATTATTCAGTGTAAATTAGTTCAGCCACTTTGGAAAGCAGTTTGGAGATTTCTCAAAGAACTTAAAACAGAACTACCATTCAACCCAGCGATCCCATTACTGCATATAAACCCAAAGGAAAAAAAGACACATGCACTTGTTTATCATAGTGCTATTCATGATAGCAAAGACATGGAATCAACCTAGGTGATCAGTGGCTGATTGGATAAAGAAAATGTGGTCCATATACATCATGGAATACTATGCAGCCATGAAAAAGATGAAATCATGTCCTTCACAGCAACACGGATACAGCTGGAGGCCATTACCATAAGTGAATTAATGCAAAAGCAGGAAACCATATATCACATGTTCTCAATTATAAGTGCGAGCTAAACATTGGATACTCGTGGGCATAAAGATGGCAACAATAGACACTGGAGACTACTAGAAGGAAGAGGAAGAGACAGGGGCAAGGGTTGAAAAACTAACTGTTGGATACTATGCTCACTATCTGGGTGACAAGATCATTCATATCCTGAACCCCAGCATCACCCAATATACCCATGTAACAAACCTACATATGTCCCTCCTGAATCTAAATCTAAAATAAAAGTTGAAATTATAAAAATAAATAAATAAATACATATTATTCAAGATACTTTACTCCTTCCATTCTCACTTTCACTCTTCTAGCCACAGCAATATCATTTATTGCCTTCACAATAGTAGCCAACCCTCACTGGCTGCTCTGCTTCCAGCCTGTGGTCTTTAACTAATTCTCCATACTGTTCTAGAGTTTCTCATGTCACTCTTCTTTTAAAAATACTTTAATGGCTTTATAGTGTGGTTTAGGTAAATTTCACTCTAAATTGCTTACAAAACTCTGTATGATCTGATCTCTCCCTCCCTCCTACCGCATTCGATCCGCTCTCCTCCCACTCTATGGCTCTAGCAATGACAGAGCTTCCTGGAATGCTGTTACTGTCCACCACATCTTCTTTCTTTTCTTCTGGCTGCTGTTCTTTCTGCAGGCCTCAGCCCCGACATCATTCTTTTAGAGGGGCCTCCCTGGCCTTCAGGCTATATTTGGTTTTGCACTCCCATTGCACCTAGCGTTTTTCTTATTGTAATATCCATCAAACATTATGGTAATTGACCATTGTATTGTCTTCCCCACTGAACTGAGAGCTCCATGAGCACAAGGTTTATGGAAACATGCTCACCCCTATATTTGCAAAGTGTTGTGTCTTACACATGTAAGTTCTCTATAAATACTTGCTGAACAAATGAGCCCAAGATAACCACATAAAACCAGGGTGTCTAAGGTAGCTGGCCATGAAGCGGTACTTTCAGTCCCTCTACTTTGATCCCGTTGTTTATTCTCTGTTTCACCAATGTCACAGACAGTGAGTACATGGTATATAATCGGTATATAATCTGATTAGAAGTTCATGGAAAAAAAACTGATTAATAATATAATTTTTTTAATGTTTATTTTAGGTTCGGGGATACATGTGAAGGTTTGTTAAACAGGTAAACTCAGGTCACGGGGGTTTGTTATACGGATTATTTCATCATCTAGGTATTAAACACAGTACCCAATAGTTATCTTTTCTGTTCCTCTCCCTCCTTCCACCCTCCACCCTTAAGCAGACCCCAGTGTCTGTTATTTTTTTATTTGTGTTCATAAGTTCTCATCATTTAGCTCCCATTCGTAAGTGACAACATGAAGTATTTGGTTTTCTGTTCTTGTGTTAGTTTGCTGAGGAGTTAGTTTGCTGAGGATGATGGCCTCCAGCTCCATCCATGTTCTTGCAAAAGACACAATCTCATTCTTTTTTATGGCTGCATAGTATTCCATGGTGTATACGTACCACACTTTCTTTGTCCAATCTGTCATTGATGGGCATTTCGATTGATTCCATGTCTTTGCTATTATGAATAGTGCTGCAATGAACATTCGCTTTATGCTAGAGTGATTTCTATTCCTCTGAGTATATACCCAGTAATGAGATTGCAGGGTCAAATGGTAGTTGTGCTTTTAGCTCTTTGAAGAATCACCATACTGCTTTCCACAATGGTTGAACTAATTTACTCTCTCACCAACAGTGTGTAAGTGTTCCCCTTTCTCTGCAACCTCACCATCATGTTATTCTTTTACTTTTTAATTATAGACATTCTGACTAGTGTGAGATGGTACCTCATTGTGATTTTTATTCGCATTTCTCTAATGATTAGAGATATTGAGCTTTTTTCATATGCTTGTTGCAGCATAATAACAGAATTGTTCAATCCTAAAATAAAAAGAAATCTAATCCAGACAGAAATGTCTGGAGGAAACTTGACCATTATCTCATAAACTTACTAAGAAATAAACACAAGCTAATAGTCTCTTGTCTAATTCATATTATGAAATCCAAAAATAGATTTAATAGAGATAACACAGGATAAAAATATAAATAGCTAGACTAACCTATAAATTTTGTTATAATCAAAATATTTATAGGAAAAAAATCAAACATCATAAAATTTAGAGCAGCAAATTTTGACCTCAGAAAATCAGACTGTAGAAATAATAACTGTAAAAGAGAAAACTCTAAATGAAAGAACTTATATCTGATAAAAAGTTAATTTGGATTTCAGAAGTGATCAAGTAAAATCCATAGTAAAATTAATTGAGCCCACTGAAAATAATTTTAGTAAGACAAAAATGGTAAAAGATAAGAATTCAAAATTATTTGACTGCTTTTTAGAGATAATTAAACACTAAGCTGGCTTAGTGAATTTTTACACGGAAAATAATATTTTGCCAACATTATATTACTAAATACATACATATATGTGTGTGTATATACATATACAAACACATACCCCCATATATATTATACGTATGTAATACATAATTAATTGTGTCAACATCCTTGGAGAAAAGAGTAAAATCAGTTGGGTCAAAATAATAGAAATCAAAAGTTTCTATGATCCACGTGTTGTCTTTTACGGCCAATCTCACCAGCTCACAGGAATGTCAAGTGAGAATCAGAGAATTGCTTATTGAGCATGAAGTCTAAAGGAAAAAAATTAATTCAAATTAAAGTATTAATATTAGATAGCAATAGCCTAAAAAGGTTATGTGTTCCTCTTTGTAGCCAGGGCTAGACAACCCAAATTCTTTGGTTTCATATTTCCTGTTTTCAAAAGTATTTTTTTTGTGTGTGCCAGATTTAGAATGCAAATTTTACCACTTTACTCCCAACATTAAACTTTTAACTACCAAAAGACTGGTTCCCTCATTTACCCACAAACAGTGTCACACGCAATCCCTTCTTTGCAGTTTTGCTCCCTCTCTGCAATTCTCTCCTGTCCTTTTATCCATGTCTAAATCCATGCTTTCTGCTTCATAATGTCTACGCTGATCAACACAGCTTTATATTATCTCACCACTCTGCTTTGAATTTTTTTTTTTTTTGAGACAGGGTCTCACTCTATCACCCAGGCTGGAATGCAATGGTGTAATCTCAGCTCACTGCAGCCTTGACCTCCTGGGATCAAGTAATCCTTCCACCTCAGCTTCTTGAGTAGCTGGGACTACAAGGCACACGCCACCACACTCAGCTAAGTTTTTTTTTTTATTATTTTTTATTTGTAGAGATGGAGTTTCACCATGTTCCTTAGGCTAGTCTTAAACTCCTGAACTCAAGCAAAACTCCTGCCTTGGCCTCCCAAAGTGCTGGGATTACAGGCATGAGCCACCATGCCCAGCTCTGAATTCCTAAACAATTTTTATAATGTTTACAGATAGTTTCTTGACATTTTCATTTGCCATGTTTTTAAGAAATAGCACTTTATCGGGAGGAAAGTATTCTGTCTATTTCTCTTAACTAAATAATGAGTTCCTTGAAAAAAGGGGAAGATGATGCCTTAGCTCTGCATCTCTCATGCTGTCTTGAACATCACAGGCAACTCATATAAGCTTTTTAGATTCTGAAAAAAATGGAAATATCTTTGGAGAACATTTTATCCTGAGAGATGCATTTCTCCATGAAACTTAGCAGAAAATGGAAATATTCTATTTAATTTAAACTAATTAAATAGTTTAAACTTTAATAGTTTAAATATTTAAACTAATTTAAATAGAATATTTAAATTAAATATTCTATTTAATTAATAACTTCACCTAAAATAATCTATTAGAACATATAGACCAGAGATTACAGACTAATAGCCTTTGGCCACAGACATGTCTTCAGCACTCAAATAATGCTGTTTTCAGTTTAATTCATTGTCAATCTTTGAAAATCAGAAAAATTCATATTAAAATCTACATTTCTACTTTCTCTTGAAAAATCAGAAGTGCTGGCAATACTGGGTTCATGTGGTTCAGCATAGCAACGATTGCCTAACTCAAACGTGGCTAGCCCTTTGAGGTGTTTTTTCACCATATTCTCTTCTCAGCTGTCTTCACTAGTTTTCTATTACTTGCCTGATCTAAATAGCCATTTGGGGTTATCTCACCGACTCTTTATGTTATTCTGAAGGGATGATAATGTTTTTAGTTGGTTTTAGAATAACATTTTCCAAGAAACAAAACTTCCTTCTCATCAGAAATGTGCCTTGCTTTTCCATCCTTAGACAGGTCAAATAAATTACAACTCAGATCCCATTCTACTGATGCTTGCGGCAATCCATATAAAAGGCAACATTCTGAGTATTCAAGAAAAGAAACCAAGCTACCATTCATGTGATGAAATCATAGCATGGCTCAAGAAAAAAGGGAAGATATCATTAGTCACCCAGACAGAATGTAAGATCTGCAGGAACTGGCAAAAAGTTCACTAAAATTACAGCGGAAAGGAGCACATGTTTGCTCAAGAAACACACAGAGATTTAGATCCAGCAAAGACAGAATGCTAGCCCAGCTCTGAGAACAATTGTTTATGCTCTCACATGGAGGATACCTAATTTAGAAAGCTGTAATGAACCTCGATTGTCAGGAACTTCTCAGAAACACTGTGCAGCTCAATCCACACCAAATGACACCAAGATTCAGTGGTTTATAAAAAGTTGGTTGACTTATCATAAGAATATCTTGGGGGTAAAATCCAGAAAGGCAGAAAGAAGAACTGTGTTTAATCAAGAGGAAGTGGAGAAAATTATATACATGTATTTTTATATAGAAAAGAGGGAGAGGATATTTAGAGCCTTTTGGTAAACATCAAATCCAAGAAGTCTGTGTCTGTCTCTCACTGAGGATATTGTAAAGATATGAAGTAGGAAAGAATATACCACTAAAAGAAGCACAGTCTTTTGATTCTAACCCCTGTCCCAAGACTATCAGACCATGGAGTTTTTAACAAGTTGTTTAGTGAAAAAACGCTGCCCAAAAAGACTTGGGAGACTCTAATTCCCTTGTTTGTACATCAAGAAACTACAATCTAGATAGGCTGCATGATATGCTGAGGTCGTCATGCATTCAGCAATTATTTACCGGATACCTCCTTTTTTTTTTTGAAATGGAGTTTCACTCCTGTTGCCCATGCTGGAATGCAATGGCAAGATCTTGACTCACTGCCACCTCTGCCTCCTGGGTTCAAGCGATTCTCCTGCCTCAGCCTCCAGAGTAGCTGGGATTACAGGCACGAGCCACCACACTCGGCTAATTTTGTATTTTTAGTAAAGATGGGGTTTCATCATGTTGGTCAGGGTGGTCTTGAACTCCTGACCTCAGGGGATCCACCTGCCTCAGCCTCCCAAAGTGCGGGGATTACAGTTGTGAGCCACCACGCCCAGCCCGGATACCTCTTTTTGATGTACAAAGATTAGTTAGCCAAAGTCATTGCACTCAGATGTCATAAAATCTAGCAGGGAGAAGGGGCAGGAGCCCCAAAACAATATGTATTAATAGAATAATAATGTTAATGACAATAACAGTTTTCAGTTACCATATGCTGCAATGTTTCAAATGCTCTGTTATGTGATGAATTTCGATCACCTCATTTATTCTTCCAAACTTCCTACAGGTAGGTCTAACCATCCATACATTAAAGATGCAGTGATTAAAGCTTAGAAATTAAACATATTATTCTTTCATTCAATAAATAATTCTAATTCAAGATATTTGAAATATATACCTATATATGCATATATATGTCTAGTAGGAATAAGTGCTATGAAGAAAAATAAAGGCAATAGGATAAGAAGAGAAGAAAGGTTTCTCTAAGAGGTGATACTTGAGAAGAGACTTAAAGAAAGTGAGGAAAAGAGTCATTTGGGGGAAGAATATTTGAGGCACAAGAATAGAAAGAATAAAAGCCCTGGGTGAGAGTATATATAAGAAATATTAGTTCCCTCTTTCCCATTTCTTAGGAGATAGGATAAATTGGACTTGAATCCTTCTCTCAAGAAACTTATAATTGACTAGAAGGGTAGAACTTGTGCACTAATATAAAAAAAACTGTGGTAGAATATAAAAGAGATAGAAATGAAATTAAAAGTCAAAAGAGATGGATATTTTGTTTAACTTGGAAACAGGGGACCACTGCAGGTTGGAAAAGATTGAAAACCTCCCAGAAGTGGCTTTGGAACTTACCTTTAAGAATAAGTAATATTTATCCAAGTAATATTTGGATAGGGGGTAGATTCTCAAGAATGAGGAATACTTTCTAACCAGTGGCTAGAACTTTGCAGAAAAAGTAGAAAAATGCTCTTTGAGAAGAGTATTACAGAAAAAAGTAATTTCAACTTGGCCAGAACATAGCAGGGATGAGCACAAAAAGAGAGAAAAAACATTTGGAAACACTAAAGGAGGTGTATTCAGTCCAAGCTAAGGCACTTGGAAGTAAATCTGGTAGGAGTTGATGACTTATTGAAGGTAAACATTGAGAGGAAAGGATGAAGTGAAGACAACACCGATGTTTTGCACCTTGGTGACAAGGAGAAAGACAAATAGAAATAAGGAAATCAGGAGGAGGAGCAAGTTGGTGACCTGGAAGACGATGTGTTTAGTATGTTAAATATGAGCTCTTAGAGCAGTGGTTCTCAATAATTCACATGCATCAAACTTAAAGGGAGTGCTCATGAAAACACTGATTTCTGGGCTCCACCTGTGGGAGTTTCCAAATCATAAATACATAGATTTTTCATATTTAGAAATTCCCAAGTAATTTCGATGCTGCTGGAGCAGAGACTACCCTTTGAGAACCACTATCTTGGAAGAATATTTAGGCTGACACAGAAAGAGGAAAATGCAAGACTAGGAAGAGGTTGCCTTGAGAGTGGCAACGAATCCAATGGGAGCCCAGAGAAAAGTGACAAAGTTTTGCAAAGGTCACTGTGGGCATCTTCTTAGAGAAATGGATGACAACCTAAGTCATCTATTTAGATTTCTCTCCATTTCATTGTCACACATTTTCTGTTCTTAACATGCCAATGACATAGCAACTATCCTAGGATTAAGAGTAGATGTTTCCAAATTACTTTGAAAGTGTTCTGGAAAGCATGATCCAATAGGAACATAATGCTAGCTACATGTATAATTTTTAAATTATCTAGTACATTCATTTAAAAGAGTAACGAAAGGGTAAAAAGTAACATGAAATTATGTGCAAAATATATTCAATCCAAAATGCAGTAAATATAACAAATTATAAAGAAGATATTTTACTTTTTTTCTATTAAGTCTTTGAAATCTAGTGTATATTTTACAATTACAGGCCATCTCAGCTTGGACTAGCCACGATGCAAGTATCCAATAGCCCCCTTTTTGGGAGATTTTCAATCTTTTCCAACCTGCAGTGGTCTCCTGTTGCCAAGTTAAACAAAATACTTACCTCTTTTGACTTGTAATTTCATTTCTATCTCTTTTGTATTCTACCATGTTTTGATATTTGTGCATTTGTTTTACCCTTCTAGTAAGTTATTAGTTTCTTGAGGGAAGGATTCAAGTTCGCATCCTTACTATAACACAGTGGCTATCACAGTGGACAATGCAGCACTAGAATCATGTGATGGAAATGCCCAATAATAATGACAGAGTTACATATGTTTGGGATTTAAGAGCAGCAGTCATGAAAATAGGACCAAACGTGACTTAAATGTTACTGAATGTGATGGTTAATTTTAAGTGGCAACTTGATTGGATTAAGAGATACCCAGATAGCTAGTAAAGGAAAAGTTTGGCATGTGTCTGTAGGAGTGTTTCTGGAAGAGACTGGCATTTATGTCAGTGGACTAAGGACAGAGATCTGCCTTCACCCAATATGGACAAACACCATTCAATTCATTGAGGGCCTGGATAGAACACAAGGGCAGAGGAAAGGTGAATTTGTGTGTGCTCTCTCTCTCTCTTGCATGCTCTTTTGCAGCTGGGATACCCTTTTCCTCCTGCCTTTGGACATTAGGACTCCAGATTCTTTAGCCTTGAATACTGCAGTTACATCGGCAGCCCCCTAGAATCTCAGGCCTTCAGCCTTGGACTGAGCCGTGCCACTAGCTTCCCTGGTTCTCTAGCTTGTGAATGACACAGTGGGACTTAGTCTTCATAATTGCATTAGCCAGTTCCCAAAAGAAATTCCTTCTCATATATTTATATATGAGATAGATAAATGATAGATAGATAGATAGATAGATAGATAGATAGATAGATAGATGATAGGCAGACAGACGGATAGATGGAGTTACCTTACTGGTTCTGTTTCTCTAAAGAACTCTGACTAAAATACTGATCTTAATTTGTTTAGGCCAGGACAGAAGCCAGGAAAGGTACGTGAAGAGAGAAGCAAGGATAAGTGTAAACAAAAGTAAGCCATGATGGAGTCAAAGAAACCAGATTTACCCTCCTGACTGAAAGATAAAAAAAAAAACCTGACAAAATACATAAAACAGTGGTCATTCTATATTAGATATTGTATATACAGTACAGGATATAAGTCCTCAGAGGGAAGAAATAGACAAAGTAAGACTTATGATGGCATCTGCTTAGAGTTGGGAGAGTTCCTAGGCCATAATAGGGCGGGGAAGGGGAGCCCAAATGGAGGCTAGAAATCTCTGTGAATTGAGAACATTCAGTTCAAAGCCTAGAGAGGACCAGGAGAGAAGAGTTTGTAGGGAAGATCATGGGAGAAGACAGAATGCACAGAAAGAGAATTCCAGAAATCCCCTGAGCAGCTCATGTGAATCTATGGCTGAGTACTATAAGAAAATGGCCTGGCATGGGAGGGAAAAATCACCCTAAAGTATTAGAAGGAACAATCCGTGGAACTCACACAGAGTTGGGAATAGTTTGTGTTCATTCTAGCAAGTGAAGAAAAACCTCATAATTCACAGGACATTGAGTAGAGAACACAGAAGGCATTATCTCATAGTGGGAAGAAATCGGCCCTAAGCCAAGGCTGCTCTGATTCACATAATAAAGCTGAAAAGTAATCCTCAAAACAATAAAACTACTACCAAATAATTTCACTTTGTCTTGGAGTAAAATTCAAGAATATTTATAGAAATTCAAAAATATCAGGCACCAAACAAAATAACATACACAATGTCTGGCATCCAATAAAAATTATCAGGCACACAAAGGAGCTAGAAATATGACCCATAATGAGGAGTGGGGAAAAATCAATGAATGAGACCCAGAAATTTCAAATTTCAAAGATGACAGAATTAGTAGACAAGAAAATTAAAAGTATTATTATAATTGGATTTTGTCTCAGTCAGTCAAGGTTTCTATAAGAGAATGCCATAGACTTGGCGGCTTAAACAACAGAAATTCACTTCTCATAGTTCTGGAGGCTGGGAATTATGAAAGCTGGTTTCCAACATGATCAGGTTCTGGTGAGGGCCTTCTTCCTGGTTTGTAGATGGCTACTTTCTCATTGTGTCCTCACATGGCAGAGCATGAGAAAGAGAGAGCAGTCAGGTCTTTCTTCCTCCCCTCACCAGGTCCAAACCTCTTAGAGGCCATACCTCCAAATTCTATAAATCCACATTAGGGTTTAAGGCTTTAACATATGAATTTTGGGGGGTACACGTTCACTCCATAGCATATTCCTTATATTCAAAAAGGAAGAGAAAAATTGAGTGTGTGAAATAGAGACAAAGTGTGTATATATGTGTATATATATATATATAATTTTTTTTGAGACAGAGTCTTGCTGTGTTGCCCAGGCTGGAGTGCAATGGCACAATCTTGGCTCACTGCAACCTCCACCTCCTGGCTCCAAGCAATTACCCTCTCTCAGCCTCTCCAGTAGCTAGGACTGCAGGTGCATACCACCATGCCTGGCTAATTTTTTGTATTTTTAGTAGAGACAGGGTTTCGCCATATTGGTCAGGCTGGTCTTGAAATCCTGACCTCAGGTGATCCACTGTGCCTCGGCCTCCCAAAATGCTGGGATTATAGGCCTGGGCCACCGCGCCTGACCAAGAATATATTTTTTAAAAGACTTCTAGAGATGCTAACTACAATGGGTGGGATTAACAGTAGGTTAGACATTGCAAAAAAAAAAAATTCTGTAAAGTTGAAGACATAACAAAACAAAATATACAAAGTGAAACAGAAAATAGAAATAAAAGTTGAAGAGCATTAGTGAGCTATGGGGCAAGTGAAAGTAGTCTAATATATGTGTAATTGGAGTTCTCAAAGATGAGGGGATTGGAAGAGATCGAGACCACGGTGAAACCCCGTCTCTACTAAAAAAAATATAAAAAATTAGCCAGGCGTGGTGGCAGGCGCCTGTAGTCCCAGCTACTCGGAGAGGCTGAGGCAGGAGAATAGTGTGAACCCAGGAGGCGGAGCTTGCAGTGAGCCGAGATTGCGCCACTGCACTCCAGCCTGGGCGACAGAGCGAGACTCTGTCTCAAAAAAAAAAAAAAACATATTTGAAAAAATTATAGCTGAAAATCTTTCATGTTTGAAAAAAACAATAAATGCACATGTCCGAGAATCTCAGTGAACTCCAAATACACAGAACATAAAAAAGGACATTACACCAAGGAATAGCACAATCAGATTGCTAACATCTTGGTCTGCTCAGGCTGCCATAACAAAATACCGTAAACTGGGTCACTTACATAATCAAAATGTGTTTTCTTACAGTTCTTAAGACTGGAAATTTAAGATCAAGATGTTAGCAGGGTCAGTGTCTAGTGAGAACTCTTTCCTTGGGTTGCAGATGGCCAGCTTCTTGCTATATGTCTTCACACAACCTTTCCATGGTGCATGCACACACAGAGAGAAGGTTCCGGTGTCTCTTCCTCTTTTAAAAACGGCACTAAGGCCGGGCGCGGTGGCTCACGCTTGCAATCCCAGCACTTCGGGAGGCGGAGGCCGGTGGATCACGAGGTCAGGAGATCGAGACCACAGTGAAACCCCGTCTCTATTAAAAAAAAAATACACAAAATTAGCCGGGCGTGGTGGTGGGCGCCTGTAGTCCCAGCTACTCTGAGAGGCTGAGGCAGCAGAATGGCGTGAACCCGGGAGGCGGAGCTTGCAGTGAGCCGAGATGGCGCCACTGCACTCCAGCCTGGGCGACAGAGCAAGACTCCGTCTCAAAAAAATAAATAAATAAAATAAATAATAAAATAAAAATTAAAAGGGCACTAATTCCATCACATTGGAGGTTAGGGTTTCAACATATGAATTTTCGGGGAACAAATTTCAGCCTATAATAGCCAAAAAACAGTAATAATGAAAATATCTTAAAAGCAGCCAGAGAGAAAAGACAGATTAATGTGGAGAAACAGAGATAAGGATGATGTCAGCTTTCTAATCAGAAACAATGCAAGCAAGACAGTGGAGCAATCTCCTTAAAGTCCTGAAAGACAAAACTCTCAACCTTTTATGACGACCTTTAGACATGTTTTTCTTTTAAATAAAAGGCAGGCTAAAATAGAAAAGATAAGTAGGGGTACAGAAAAGGCTTAATTAGGAATTACGGGTTTTTAGAGCAATGAGAAATAGATCTCTGCAGCTAGTTGTATCATCTGAAGAATATACTTTTTCTCAATGCTTACAGAAGAATCTAGAATAAGAAAAGACATTTAGAAACTCTATTTTCTCTCTCCCATCTTGATTCCTATTATATTTGAAACAGGTGTCTCCAACCCAAACTTTATATAATAAGAGGTTGTTTGCAAAGAGATTTTGGTACTTGTAAGAGGTCTAACAACTTTCATTATGGTAAAATTTAGCTCTCACCACCTGCTTTGATCAAAACAAACATTGCAGAGTTCTCTTCATTTCCCCGCCAAAACCAACAAACAAACAACACTCCAATTACTTTATGTTCCTTCAAGTTGAATAATGCTGGTGGCTAGATAAGACTTTCCTGACTCCCTGTTCGGACTCTACCAACAAGAAAAGAAAATGAATATGTCATGTGCCGAACTTTCCATCGAATTCCAGTTCAATTTCTAAACGGTTTCATATTTCAACTTTAATATAATTAAGATGGTGACTCTTGAAATACCTGATAGAGAAACAAATCACTCACTTCTCTCTGCTAAACCAATTAATAGAATTATAGAATATTAGATCTGGGAAGGACCTTTATTTTACAGCTGGAGAACTGAGGAAAGTGAAGTGAACTCTCTGTGACGCTAACAGGTTTTTGATGGTGGTTTCTCCATTAAAGGCAATGTGTTAACAATGGAAAAGGCACAAACTTTGGAGTTGGATGGACCAGGGTTTGAAGATTTGAAGTCTGTTTCCATATACAATATGTACATGGACAATTTACTTATCTCATTAAGCCTCATACTCATTAACCATAAAATGGAAATGTTAGCTAGCTACTTATAGTTGTAATAGAAATTAGTGATTATATATATATGTATGTATATAGCAGGGTCAAAACTTATGCACTAACAATTGAGTTGCCTAAATATAAATTTATTCTTTTTTTATATCTAAATTCAACTCTTTCCTAAAGCTCCAATCTCCACAGAGTAAAAAAAAAATTATTCTACCCAATTTTAATAAATCTACAGCAATCAGTGACCTTTAAAATCAAATTATTATTTCAGTTGCTTTCCAATTCTTAGCCACTTTGGGGAGCATATTCAGTCTTTGGAGGTTTCTTCCCTTTCCCTATCTCTATTGTCAACTCCTAGGTTGATCTAAATTCCCAGAGAGATTCATGTGTTGCCCTCTTCTGGCACCAGAGAAGAGTAAGCAATCCCCATGGGCTTGAGTTGGAGAGATCTTATCCTCCTAATTTCTAAGCATGAGCCCGCCATGTCACTGGGCATCCTCAGCTGATACCACCGAGGTTGGTCTGGTCTCACTGGCCTTTTGGGCATTATGCCAACATAAGTCACTAAAGACAAGGAACTTAGTCATTGCCTCCAGATGGCAGCTCCCTGCCTTCTGCAGCTTCTTTATCTCCAATCTGGCTTTAGTCACTCAGTTCTCACTGTGTTTCTCCGCAGCCTCCTCAGGTGCTCAGAAACAATCAGCTGCTTTCCCTGAAACTCCCTTGAATCTTCTCCTGAGCCCACTTGCTAGAAGTCTTCCCTGGTCATGACAACTTGACCATTGCCACACTGTGCTGGTTTCTGGGACTCTCATATTTCCAAACAGAATGTGGAATGCACCTGCTTTCCAATTGTCCGAGGTTTATATTGCCTCACATCTTCCATCATGGTGCGAAGCCGGGGAAAGACATATGCTGGTTCCCAAGGAACTCAAGTAGTGTCTCTGCCCTTAGTCTAGTCTTCTCTAACTTACTCCCCAAACTTCTCCCTAATTCCAAAGGGTTTTTTGTTTCCCACCCTGTGGAGATGGTTTGTGGGGGGGACTTCCTTTGTGCTGCCCTCATTTTTTTCCTGCTATGTGATTTATACCATAGCCAAAGATTTTTTTTTAGTTTCTTTAAATCCTCTCAAAATTCTGGAGGCCAGAAGTCCAACATTAGTATCACTAGGCTAATAGCAAGGTGTTGGCAGGGACACTTCTACAGCTCTGTAGGGGAGAATTCACTCCTTGCCTCTTCCATACTTGAAGCCAATTCTTTGGCTCATGGTCCCTTCTACCATCAAAGCCAGCAATATAGCATCTTCAAATCACTCACTCTGCTCCCATCATCACACCTCCTTCTGCCTTCTGAGTGTGTCTAATCTTTCTCTGCCTCTGTCTTAGAAGAACATTTATGATGGCATTTAGGATCCACCCAGATAATGCAGAACAGTCCCCTCATCTCAAGATCCTTAACTGAATCACACCTGTGAAAACTTTACCAAGAAGGTAAAGTTTCCATGGATTAGGATCTGATAACTTTGGGGGGGGTGTCACCATTCAGCCCACTCCAGCTGCCAGTGCAATTAAATGGTGAAGAAAATCTTTTCAACAGACTGTACTGGAGCACCGGATATCTATACGGAAAAAGATAAGGTATCTCTATTTAATGCTACATGTACAGATTAATTGGAAATGGATCATAGTATTAAATGTAAAAGATAAAACTATAAAGCTTTTAATATCAGTATTTTTCTGAATTGATATTCCTCAAAGCAGCTCGTATAGTGTGTGGTGTAAGAGAATTATGTGAGAGTTTAATCTCCTCATTGTCTCATTCTTTTATTTAAATGTTGAAGTGAAATGTTAAACATGATGTATTTATACCCTCTCTGTTATAATAGGAATGCACTCCAATTTATAAAATGCATACACTGGAATAGGAAACTTTATATTAATTAAATAGGTGTGACAATGGCGAAATAAAGTGTTTGAGAACAATTAAGCCAGGAAAGAGGTTTGGAAATAAATTGCATGCTGGGAATCTCAGGTCAGGTGACTTAAAATCTGACTCTTCTACCTGCTGGCACAGAGGACATAATGTATAGTATTCATAAAACGTTAAAGTGTCTATAACATAAAAACATACTTGTTACCCAAAAGAATCACAGTTTTCTTGATACTGAGACTCAGCAAAAATTTCTTCCTGAGTCTTCATGAAGAGAAAAGTGGTCTGTAGTGAACACTTCCTCAATATCAGTCCTTCAATTAATTTAATAATTAGAGCTTCCAGAACAACATCTCAGTATGCCCCTCAGTGTAGGAAGATGGACTAAAGCCAAAGTGCACCTCAATAAAGCCAGCTCTACAGAGATTCAAATAATTGCCTAGGTTCCATCGCTGTCTAAAAACTGAGTTTTATCCAAAATGAATAGGTATTATGCAAAAGAAAATAAAAGGGATTTCCTCTTCAAATAAGTTTGAGAGACTCTGGGCTAAAAATGTTCAAGAGAGTAAACCTACTAAAAGTATGTGGTGAACTTAATCTTTACTCATTTAGTTAATACTTAGGGAATAGGCACACTGGTTCTTAGAGAAGAAAACACACACACACGCAAAAACAATTCTTCATGCCATTGTTTAATTTAAAAAAAGCAAAAAAAATGTTCAAGAGAGTTCATTGTTGTGGGACTTTTCAGAGCCTTTAATTCACTAATGTATATTGTGAATTTTTAAAAAGTCATTATTTCCCGTACTATCAAACTAATTTGCCTGGAATTAATTTCCCAATTATGTTTCTCAAATTAACTATGTGGAGAATATTTTAGAGCATCTGTAGAAGCTAGTATTTTGCCAAAAACACTTTGATTAAAGTTGATCCAAAGAAACAATACATCTATGTAGTGCTACAGCTCTTGTCAAATTGAGGATTGTGTGTTGTGAATTAGATGCAGAGGATAAAGGATGAGAGGAGGCCAGGAGAAACCTCATTTCTAGCTTGTATGAATGGGCAGCTACCTTTGCCCAGGCTCCGCATCAGAGGACATTGTATTTTTCTGATGTATGAGGCCTAAGAGTTGAGTTTCATCCTTGCAAACTAGTTTTCAGTAGATGTGTTTGTATGAAGAAAAATTGGTGTTAAATGTAATCAAATGCATTAATCTGCAGCATTCCCCTCACCCATCAAAAAATAGGAAAAGCTGAAGAATTCAAGATGTTTACTTGGGTCAGAATAAGAACAATTTTAGACAAATACTTAGAAACAACAAACCCCAAAACAAAGGTCTTAGAAAAAGACATCTTCAAAACACACAACGATAGAAAAAAAAATTAATTTCTGTGAAAATAAAAGCAACTAATTTGAATGTGTAAAGTAACCTCACAGTTTCCCAAACTTCCCTTCCCTGAAGCTTTTTGCTTAGAGAACAAAATGCTTCTCACTTCACTAGACCAGCTGTCTCTTAAAACACAGATAAGACCTGCTAATGCTGGATTCCTGAGTGCCTGCTGGGGTGTCAGTTTCTCTACGGCAGCAGAGCCCTTTTGCTCCTCAATTTTGATACACACAAGCATTCTATTAGGAGGGGAGAGCGCACATTAAAATGATGACAGATTTCTCAGTGCCGGATATGTTTTGCCCTCGTGTTCCAAGAAAGGTCAACAAGATTAAAGCTGCAATTTTCAAGGAAGAGCAATCATCCATAAACTTCCTTATTAGACATTCTGTGCTACTGTATTTTATAAGGAATATTATCTGCCAGACTAATTCTTTGTCTAGGCTAGTCTAGTCTTGCCCTGAAATAGCTAAGGAAGAAGCCTCGATGCTTATTCTCTAACCCATAGTGTCTCCATCTATTCTGATTTAAGGACACAGGGAAAGAGATTTCTGCCCTAAAGCATCCACCCTACTTTTTGAGTGGTACTGTCATTGCCATAATTATAGACACACACTGCCCCTTGGGCCTATCTCAGGTAAATTAAGATGAGATCGAATACTTGAAGTGTGGTCTCATTTCTTAGACCTTACCAAGTAAGAATTAAAGAGCAGGTACTTTTAGGAATGGATCCCTGAGAGATACTGAATAAGGTCTTGGAAAACAACTAAATGCAATAAACTCAAAGAAAGGCAGGCCTAATGTGTAGCTAAGCCAAACGAGTCTGATGGATAATAAAGTTCTGTAAAGACAGAATACCATAGCTGTGAATTCATCTACTGTAGGGAAGGGAGCAAAGGTACCCAGAGTTAAGAAAGAAGAGTTAAGGCCAAAATGTAGAGAGGGAAGTAGGTGGTTTCTAAACAGAGATTAAATTTAGCATCTCAGAGTTGAGAGAAGAACCAAAGACATCCCAGATTCCAAAAGCACAGTCCAGTGGGTATCTTCCAAAACTGGCATAGTCCAGAGAGAACAGATCCGGACTGCTAAGCAGGCTGGGCTAGCCGAGAATAGTCAGTTTACAGTGCAGCACAAATGGACATGTTCGCATAAGAGAATATGAATACTGAGTCTTGATCAGCCTCTCTTCTTTCTTGCTTTTAGAAATGCTGTGTAGGATAACTTGAAATCGGCTAGTCAGGAGGCATGTCTCCCTAGGCTACTTTAACTGTTTAACTATGATGAAGACAAGAACCTCAAGGAGCATTCAAAAAGAATCTTACAACTGACTTTCATAATTCCATTTCATCAAACAATGCATAGCTATCTTTTCCCTTCATCAATATTCTGAAGTCTTCCACTTTAGTATAATTAATTCAGAGACGAGAACTTTCAAATCCACATCTCCAGTCCACCCGCTTTTCTCACCACATCTTCCCTGGGATAGTGCCCATCTTCAGTCCCCAGATTCTTTCATGTAGGCTCTTTTCATGCTTAACTCCCTATTTTGCATAGACTCACCCTTCCCTCTGCCTTCTCATCAGCAATCTCGTATGTCCCCCCACTTAACCTAGCAAATCTCTGATTTTGGATCAAGCAAACCACCACTTTTTCCTTGTGTCTGCATCCTGGGTGCTGAAAAAATCAAATTATGTGACTCAGTTGGTTATACTACAGAATAATGGTCTCTGGTCTTAGTTTGTGTCTCAGAAACACACTTTTTCTTTAATTCATTCAACAAATTGTCATTGCTCACTACTTTCCCAATACGTGAAGAGAAGTATTTCAAAGTGTTGATACATATGTCAAAAGTACCAAATATTGATGCAAGTTTGAATAACGAAGAGCTCTTATGAGATGCTCGAAATGATTAAGATGCATTAATTATCTTTTTACCTTGCCTTTTAACATAAGGATGACGACATCTTAGAATTTCTAAGGACACCCCCAAAACTAAATGTGAACAAGAACAGAGTCTAGCTTTCAGCATCCATGGAGACACAGATCTCAGAACCTTCCAAACATGGAACTTCAGGAAGAAAGCACTGAGAATCAGTGCTTTTCTCTCTCCTTCCCCTCTGAAGCTTTGGGTCCTTAGCATTCTTTGAACTGCCTGGAGTTTCTGGCAGTGTTACCAGACTGTCCTCTCCAGGTAATACTCTCAGCTAGAAATATGTCCTCCGTCTTACTCCAGTTCGTCTCAGAAAGCACTCTTGGGAGATATATTGCATGCCAGACTCTGTGTTGGGAACACAGACGTGAATATGATTCCTTCCACAAAGTCACGGAATTTCCTCTTGAACTTCCATTGAACTGACACTTTCTGATTGTTTTTATCATCTTAACTCAGAAAAATTATCATAGTCTTATATGCAATTTGTATTAAGGGTAAGCCTTGGAAATGGACAGGTACATTTCTTCCTTGGAAAAAAGTGGGAAACTTGGCAGAGTTTGATGGCTCATGCCTGTAGTCTTAGCACTTTGAGAGGCCAAGGCAGGAGGATCACTTGAGCCCAGGAGTTTGAGACCAGCCTGAGCAACATTGCAAGACCCCGTCTCTACAAAAAACAAAAAACTTAGATGGATATGGTGACACATGCCTGTGGTACCAGCCAGTGGGGAGGCTAAATGGGGAGAATCACTTGAGCCCAGAAGGCTGAGGCTGCAGTGTTCATGCTGCTGCACTCCAGCCTGGGTGACATAGTGTAACCCTGTCTCAAATAAATAAATCAATAACATTTTAAAAATAGGAAGGTCAGAAGGATGGATAACCATCTAGATAAGCCCTAAGGGAGGTGAGTATGGTAAAAGCTGAAAACATCATACACTGGCAGCCTGCATTTCCCATGAATGACTCTGTGATTTCCCCTGCTGTGGGTTCACGGTAAGGGTGATGGGGACAGGGTGGAGTTGTGACCTTTAATGAGATAAAGGTCTGGGATAGCTGCTATTAATATGAAAAGGAAAAGACAATCTGAGCACCTTTTCACAACCCTAACTTACTAACTTACTAACTTACTAGGTTATTTCACCTGTCCTTTCTTAAGACCTGAATGCTAGTTTATCCAAGGGTCTGTGCTTACTTTATTGTCCTCCTCTTTTTTTTTTTTTTTTTTTGAGACGGAGTCTGGCTCTGTCGCCGAGGCTGGAGTGCAGTGACGCGATCTCGGCTCACTGCAAGCTCCGCCTCCCGGGTTCAGGCCATTCTCCTGCCTCAGCCTCCGGAGTAGCTGGGAGTACAGGGGCCCGCCACCAGGCCCGGTTAATTTTTTGCATTTTTTTTTTAGTAGAGACGGGGTTTTACCGTGTTAGCCAGGATGGTCTCGATCTGCTGACCTCATGTTATGCCCGCCTCGGCCTCCCAAAGTGCTGGGATCACAGGCGTGAGCCACTGTGCCCGGCCTGTCCTCCTTTTTATATTAAAAAAAAATCTTCACTTTAACCCTTTCAAATTAAAGTCTGTGCCATTGGATAATAGTTATTGAATAATAACTATTTTTCGTTGGCTTCTATAATGTCTTGAGACAAGAGATTAGAAAAGCGAATGAGATTCTGCCTTAACCTTCAGGACACAGGCATGGGAGGCCGTTCTGAGCAACGGTTAAGAGCACAGGTTCTCACATCAGATGCTGAGGGTGTGAATCCACACTCTGCCAGTTTTCAGTTATTTAATGGTAGACAAATTAACCTCATCATTCCTGGTATTTATATGTAAAATGGAGATAATTGATAGATTTATTGCATTAGTTTGAAGATTAAATGATATTACAGATGTAAATATTGTTCAGTTTAATATCTAGTGCAAGAGAAAGTACTACATAAGTTTTAGCCATTATTTTTAGCCCTGGCTCTCAAGACATAACCAGCTTAGGCTATGAGGATGTCAGTCATGGTGAGTAGTAGAAGTTTCTCAGGGATTTACAAACTTACAAAATTTATATGAGATAGGACTGTGGTTTAATTTTAACACTAAGTCAAGCTTGTTTAAATTCCAGAAAGACATCAAAGCCCCAAATCAGGAATCAGTTGAATAATTTTGTCTCTTTTGGCCTAACATAATGATTTATCTCTTGTCCCTTTTCTTTGCTCTTCTGTCTTCACTCTCTCCCTGGTAATCTCATTTAATATCAAGAGTCAAGCCATCATCTTGAGAGAATTAAGTCTCAAATATCTTTCCTGAACTCCAGACTCATACTTCCAACATCCTGAAAAATATTTCTGCCTGGATGTTCCCCCAACCTAGGAAACTGTATTTTGCCTTCTTCATCTTAGTGTCTAATCTTCACTTATAAGAAGTATAAATATATTTGTGTTTAAATGGATATAGTGAAGAGAATATGCAAATACATGCATGTAAATGAATGAGTAAATGAATAAAACTTGTGAACAGTTTTTCAATTTAGACTAAGATTAGCATATAAAAAGCCTTCAAACTATTTCCCATTCACGAAGTCAAACTAAGTTGAAAAATAGCATGCTGACTTCATTCTTCAATTTGGAATAGACGTCTAAAAGTGGGGTTTGGTGAAGAACCTGTCCTGCCACCCAAAGTCAGCAAAAAGGCTTAGGCAGCAAAATAGTGAGATAGAAAGGAGACTGTCAACCTCAGTCACAGGCAGATCACAGACACACACTTGCATAATCATTGCTCTAAGTCCAAGCAATTTCTAAGGGTAAGAAAAAGCTAGACGGTCTATATCAAGTAAACTTGGCTGTGCACTGCAAGCATCAACCTTCTTTATGGAAAGCATGTGAGTTGTGGGTACAAGTGGTGGGGATAATGGTGGACCCCACTGACAGTGGACTAGGAACTAAACATATAAATACATCCCCATCCTCTACTCATGGTCTAGACTCCAGTGAAAAAAGAGCAGGAAGTAAAAAGTTGGAGAAAGTATGTAAGAAACAGAGCTCCCTCTCATTAGTTTTATCTATTTAACAAAAAACTCCTGAATGCCCTCCAAGTTTCAGGGACTGTTAGATGCTCTGTCAGATATCCTAATCAAACCATGTGATAGGAGTGGTATTTGGTGTCCACACAAGTCTACTGTACTCTGGGGGGAAGTTGCTGCAACATTTCCAAGTCCTTCTGACTCCTTTTGAATACGCACACATACACACATACACATGTGTCTGGGACTACGGTCTGGTGGGATGAAAGGGGCATGACCTTCTGTTCAGGTGACCAATGTCTTGGAGTAGAAGGACACATCTTTCTCTGATCTTTGTCACCAGGAGACCTTCAGTGTCAGCCTCATGAGGCCTCTACAGGCTGGCCTCCACTGAAGAATTCAATAGTAAGCCAGAGAGAGATGGAGACTGGAAGATTTTTATTCCTTATCCTGGCCAAGTTTAATATTTCCAAGAACTTGTATCCCCTCAAAAGATATGTTAAAGTCCTAATTCCTGTACCTGAGAATGTGACCTTATTTGGAGATAAGGTTTTTACAGAGGTAAACAAGTTAAAACAAAGTCATTAGGTTGGACCCTAACCTTATATGACAGGTGTTCTTATAAAAAGGGGAAGTTGGGGGCACAGACATGTGTTCAGGGAGAACACTACGTGAGGATGAAGGCAGAGATCAGGGTGATGCTTGTTCATAACAAAGAATGCCAAAGATTGCCAGCAAACCATCCAAAGTAAGGGATAGGCATGGGACAGATTCCCTACCCAGCCCTCAGAAGGAACCAACCCTACTGACACCTTGGCCTCAGACTTCCAGCTCCAAAACTAAGAGAACAAATTTCTGTTGTTTAAGACTGTCACTAAGTTTTTGGTATGTGCTTTATTGTGGCAGCCCTAGCAAGCTGATACACAAGGCTACTGCTTCCAACTCTTCTGGAAACCAAATTGTATCCAGGTTCATATGCTACCTCATAGGAGATGTGAATGCCTATCGAAATCTTTTCAAATTTATGTTAATAGCAATGAAAGTGAAAAGAAAAAAGAGCAAATATTGTCCCCTCAGAATGATTCTCCCAAAATCATGACAATGTGCTCTTTGAAAAGCTCCTCTCTTTGGAAAAGGCATCCTGTATCCTAATCATTTGTTTCCAGCTGAGACAAAGAACTGCTCTTTTATTTCAACAGCAGATAACCACGTTTCAACAATCAAGCCAAAACAGCAGTAATTAACATAAACTGTCTTATGAGTTGCTTGTACAACTACCTCATTTTTGTCTCATGAGCCGAGCTACGAGATAAATTAATTAAAAACCAGAACAGACTAAAGATGGGCAAGTTTGGGTATATTAATACTTACTATGAAATTATGATTATGACAACTTAGATAAAGTGAAAACTATTTAAACAAGGCTTCATTGTTTCCTTTTCTAGGCTAATAATCGTCACCACTCAATTCTGGCATCAAACCAGAGCTCAGGGAGGCATTGTGACTTACAAGTGAAGAGAATGGATTCTAACCTGGGTTTAGCAAGTATAGCTACATAGTTTGCAGGGCTGGTGCAAAATGAAAATGCAGGGTTCATTGGTAAAAGCAGGAAAAGAGTCATTGAAGGCACTAAAATAATATAAAGTTTCCTTCCTTCATCACGGGGTTTTAAATTATATTTAATGCGGTTTAATGTGGTTCTAAGTAAATTAAAATTAACATTTTTAATTGGCTGGGTGTAGTGGCTCATGCCTGTAATCCTAGCACTTCGGGAGCTCAGGAGTTTGAGACCAGCCTGGGCAACACAGTGCAACCCCGTCTCTACTAAAAATACAAAAATATTAGCCAGGCATGGCGGTGTGCACCTGTAGTCCCAGCTACTCGGGAGGCTGAGGCAGGAGAACTGCTTGAACCTGGGAGACAGAGGTTGCAGTGAGCCAAGATCGTGCCACTGCACTAGAGTCTGGGTGACAGAGTGAGACTCCATCTCCAAAAAAAAAAAAAAAAAAAAAATTTAAATTATGAGTGAATTTTACCATTTAGCTTTATATTGTGCTATGAGTTTTAAATGGCAATGTAAGAGTATTTGATGTGTATGCAGAATCACTGAAATCAAACAACTCATATTTCATAGTTTTTACATGCATATTTATTTTGTTCTTATCAGAAAAGTGGAAACACTGCCCAGAATAAACTTGAATGTGTTTATTTCAATTCTTGATGTGCACACATTCTACAAACTCTTCCTACCTTTGGGGTTACTGATGGCTAAGGAAAAATTAAAAGGAAAAAGAACTATGGATTGCCCTGTCTTTCCCTTTCCTTCCATGTCAGCATATTCAGCATAAGTGGCTGACTACTGCAAGGGAGTAACACGTGTAAGAAAGGATACAATAGGGTTCCTTGGTGGTTTGTGTTTCTTGGAACACCATAGTCTTCTCTCTGCATTCTAAGCAAGTTCCCCTTGGAATGGAATGTGTAATCTCTCTTGGGGCTGTCAGAAGCCCCCACCATGCCTCCCAATCACTCAGAATGAACATAACAGGCTTACCTTGCAATCACTTGGAGTCTCCCTGAACTCCATGCATTGTGGTTACCAGAATTCTGTGCTCAGGGCCCCCACACGCTCTGTGCACATGAAGTGGCAAAGAACGGCACGAGCTTCATCATTGCATTGCACTTCTGTTACAAATCACAAGTTCAAAGATAATTAAGAATTTCTAACAGTGACAGCAGAGCATTAAACCAAGCGTGGGGCCCTGTGTAATTGCATAGTTTGCACAACCACAAACACAGTCCTGGGTTCTCGCCTGGATCCTCCCAGTAACTTAACTATATCCTGAGCAATCCACTAATCTCTGTGGGAGTCATTTTCCATGTCTGTGAAATAAGAAGGAACAAACTCTCATACTACCCAAAACTTCTATGGATCTGCACTTTTCATGCCATTTCTTTCTCATCATTCCTTATCCATTTTACAGCAGTCTCACCCACTCCTACTCACAAGAATGTAAATTCTATAAAGGCAGGGACTTGCTCACCACTTTATCCACAATGAGTAGAACAGGGCTTAGAATATAGTAAGTCCTCTTTTAAATTTCTAATGAATGAAGAAATAATAAACAACACCCTCACCACTGTACTAGCTAATTTTCCCCACTCCCTTTATTCATATAATAAGACCTAGGACCAAACACTTTAAAAGCATAGTACATTGAAACCAAAAATCAACTCTAGCCTAATGATGTAGTTTTGATGACCTATGCAATTAATACAAATATAGTGCCAACGTTTTAAATTTGGGAAATTTCACATTAGATACAACATTCCAGTAATTTTTTTAAACCCTAAAGATATGGTGCTACTCATCTGAAGTAGAGCTGGGCACACTCTCAAGTTTGTCATAGCCTTATTAGGCCTGCTTCTCTCATGAATGTCACCTGGGGTCCCCTCTAAATATTTGAGTTAATGATCTCTGTTTTAGATCATCTGGAGAGAAATAAAAGAGATGATATTGACGATTTCAAGTCACCCACAGTGACATGGCTTATTGGCATTTTTTGTCTACCCTCTCAGGGCCAGCATTCTAACAAGCAAAGCATCACCATGCCTGAGCCTGCCCATGGTATGGGTAAGGATGTGTCTCACACCAAATCCTTTTCCGTAGACCCTTGACGGTGTCTCTTTGCAGCCTCAAGTTGTCTAGTTTAATAGAAAGCCTCTGAAACATAAATAATTCATAACAAGGTCCTAATAAATCAATGAGCTAATCCTTCTCCAAAGCAATTTCATTTTAAAGAAGCTCTAGCCAGAGAATTGCAATGCTCTACCCATTCATTTAATTTCAGTTGCTGTGATACCTAAGTTCAGGACATAGTTGTGACGAGAAAAGAGAGTTGAAGCACAACTCAAATCGTATCAACAAGTTAATATCTATTTTTCTGATTTTTAAAGTTTACACTGTATATAGAACAGCTCTAAAGTAAGGTCTGTGACTTTCAAAAAGTAGATAATATTATATTTCTAAGTACTTGTGATTAGATATAAGTTCATACTAATCATATATGTATAATTCATAAACACTTGGGGTGATATTTATGACCAGGTACTATTATATTGGAATATGTATATCACAGTATATATGTATGAATTAAAATTTTTCATATATAAGTGCCTATGTGTGTATGTATGTATACACACATGCACACACACACACACATACATATAGAGAGAAAAGAGATCATATTTATGATAAGGTATTAACTTTTTATAATATGTATTCAATAAACACATATCAGAATCGGAAAGAGTATTGTAAATTTAAAAATGATTTCATTTGATAGTGAAAGTCTATATATTCTTATAGTGCAAGACCTTGCACTCTTTTCTAATAAGATATTTAAAACCAAACCAAATGCTCAGAACATTTTTTCCAGCAAGAAAATCCAATTGTTTCATTTGTTTTAGTCCAAAGAACATGCTTTAGCAAGGCCTTTGTCTTGAGGATTTTACCACTGTCTTTGAAACTCGCTTCAAAATTTAGTCTTTTTAAAACTGCGCAAGTAAAAAAGGAAACTTTCTTTCCCTATAAAATTCAATTTACATGTAAAATTAATTTGAAATCTAACATAAAGTCAGATTTTTACAAGCATTATTCCAAAACTCATGCCAAGAAACAGGCACTTGTACAATTTCATGCCTTGCACTTAATTTCTTCTTAAGTAAAGCAATTGAAAAATTCATTAATTTTTGTCTTGATCATTAGCTTGAAAGTTTTCATTTAATAAGACCGTCAGTTGAAGCTATTTTATGTATTCTATGGTTGCCTCTGAGGTTAACTCTCTATTACCAGTTTTAACCATGCTATAGTCCAGACAAAATTTTTATTTGCTGACTTGTTTGAATAGTTACAGTTTTCTATACCCTGGGCATTATAATTATTCTAACTTTCCTCCAAAATCTTGTGATCTTTTGCCCCCAGGGCCAGTAAGGGTGCATGTTCAGTGACACCATTCAGGCTCTGCTTGCCGCTTGGAGTGGAGTTTGGAGGATAGTGGGGATGCTTTTGCCTTTCATGCCTTCTCCCATCCAATTTGCCCTGATGAGATCATGCTACTATTTAAGTGGCCAGGGCCCTGAAAAGCCCCTACTAATTCATATCAGATACATACATCCTGGGTTTAAAACTGTAAACAATAAATGACCTGGGCTTTTTTTCTATTTTTTTTTCCTACTTCACTGATTTTTCCTCTTATATTTCTCCCTCTTTCCTTATTTTAACTTTTTAGTGTCTTTGTGTGTTTTCTTAACTTTTGAATTGTATGTTTATTGCTTTTATTTTCTTTCTTTTAAAAATGTTAACATGGTTTCTATAAGCTTTTTTTCTAGAAATTCTGTAATTTTGATTTGTATATTTCCTTTGACTCAAGATTTATTTTTAAAAGGATTCTTGTCTCCAATCAGGTAGATTTTACTTTTTGTCATTGGTTTCTAGTCACACTGCATATTTATATTGGCAGATGTTGCTTGCATAATTTATTATTGATTTATTATTCTTTAATGATTGGGCAAGAGATTCTTTCTGTATTGTGAATTTATTTTTAAATATGTCTCAAACTCCTTTTCCTTATTTTCTTGCTGACTCTTTCGGCTCTTCCAGACAGGGAGCAAGAGGGGCACAGTAGTATACAGAACACAGACGTGGACCCCAGTCAGACCTGAGTGTGAATCTCTGCTGGGCTTCCTGGCTGTGTGACTGGGGCAAAGTGATCTTTTAGTTTCAGTTTCCTCAACTGAACAAATGCTAAGATTAAAGGAGATAATGTATGCAAAGGGTTTAAAGGGGTACCACGAAAATGGTTGTTATTCATCATCATCATCGTTATGATTACTCTTGTCTACTTCACTACCAATAAATTACTTATATAAAAATTGCTTTTATGAAACTCCTGGAGAAATTGGAAACTGTTATCTAGCTAATGTGAATAGGGGATACAAACACACACATATATAGAGAGATATGCATGCTATATGCAATTTTATTAATCTTTTTATTAATCCTATGAAGTAAGTAAAGTGAGAAATATTCCACCCATTATATAAAGAGACCATGATTAGATAATCTATGGAGCCACCTTCAATGACTAAGGAACTACTAATTCCAGGGGGTTGACCCAGGCCTTCTAACTAAAACTATATTCTACATAATCACACACTCCTACTTGATTTAATTTATGTTGCTCAAATGATTTCTGAGTATGCCTCAGGTAACTGTGAAGTATTTGTTAAAGCAGGCCATTATCAGTAGTAGTCATGGTACACTTTCACATTTCCAAGGACAAGAATATAGGTTAAGAAATAGCCCAGTCTAATTGGATCTACATTCATGCTCTTAATGTGTAAGGGAAGCATGGAATAAGAGGACATGATCAGTGAAGAACAAGTTTAAGACATCTTTTGTTTGGTTATGTTTTTGATGCCAGCAATCTGAAAATCTGAAAAAATCTTATTTGCAGCAATGAGACATCTTAGCTGCTTTCCTCACGAAGTCCAGAGAATTGTGGATTTTTTCAAGGCAGGAAGACCTTTGAGACGGAGGTCAAGAAAAGTAAAAGATGTTCCAGAGAGTGCTGTCTGGGCAAGCCATTTCAAAATATTAAATGGGTTATTGTCTCTCAAAACAACACTATTGGGAGCTATATAATTCTATTATATATATAGATGCCTTATTTTATTGACATCTCCCAGGAGTTCTGAAGTGCTTTGTAACTGACTGGTTCCCCAGCCCCCACCTCTGGAGAATGACAGAAAAGCTAGTGATCCCAACCTTGTATCTAAACTGCTTGCACGGGCATCTTTGATGTACCTACAGCAGACTTGCACAAGGGTGCTAATGCTGCACAGTGCCCCTTCGGTTCTTCTTCTGTCCAGGTGATAGATTATAGAGATAGCAGTTTGACTTTGGAGTATAAAGAACACCTCTGGGAGGCAGAGGCAGGTGGATTGCCTGAGCTCAGGAGTTGGAGACCAGGCTGGCCAACATGGTGAAACCCTGTCTCTACTAAAAATACAAAAAAAAATTAGCCAGTCATGGTGGTGTGCGCCTGTAGTCCCAACTACTTGGGAGGCTGAGGCATGAGAATTGCTTGAACCTGAAAGGTAGAGGTTGCAGTGAGCTGAGATCATGCCACTGCACTCCAGCCTGGGCGACAGAAGGAGACTCTGTCTCTAAATAAATATATAAATAACACACCTTCCCCATAACATTGTAAAATGTTGGTTTACCAAACAAAGTATCCATTTCACATTTGATTTCTGGGTATTTTTTAGAAAACGATCCTTTCATAAAAAGGCCTCTGTATTTGTTTGGTGAGAAACAACAAACAAACAAATTAAAATCTAAGAGGAAGAGTGTGCACTGGGGTGGGAGATGTTTACAAGGAAGTGTGCTTACCTTTCACAATGATCACTTAACAAGCATGTATTGAGCCCCTATTGAATGCTCAAAGACAATAGAAAAGTACTTTCTGTACAAAGAAGATTCCTGTTCAAAGTAAGAGTGAGATTGACAAGTGGTTCCAGATTTTCAGACACATGACCTCCTTTCAGGGCCTTCTCTTTGAATCATCCATTTTGTTCCATTGCTAGGGAACTCCCCTTTGACATACAAGCACTCAGTTACAGCCGTGCCCAGGAACACTATGCAGCCAGGACATTTGTGTCCTGTGAGACCCGTGAGAGGTACCCCAAACCTTGGGGTACCTCTATCTCTTCTGGCCCCTTGACCACTAAAATACACTTCCTCTCTTCTTTAAAAGTGTAATGGATTTGTCCCTAAGAGTTGTAGAAATGCCAACAGGATTTATTTCATTTTTCGTCAATCTCCTGGGATGGCTGGACTGAGAGAAAAATATAGACTAGTAAATTTTCATTGTATGTATGCACAGTTGATCTGAGCATGAAATAGTAGTCATTGATATGGTTGAAATATCTGCAGAAATCCACAGATCTGCCTTGCAAAACCATGTATCAGGACACTTTGATGACATATATGCAGGAAAAGATGGTAAAAGCATAAAAATTCTCACAATCCAACTGAGAACCTAGAAAAGAAAATGAGCAAGCTATGCACATTGAAATTTGCTTATTAAAAAACATAAACATAAAGCTTTAATCAGTGTAGTTTTATATCAATTCATTCATACTCAGTCTTGTTTAAACTATTGTCATCTACTAAGAATTCATTTACAATAAATTATTGGATTCCTCTTTCAGTCATGATGGAATAACTGATATCAGATTTGCTTTCTTACTGTAAACAACTAGAAAACAGGGCAGAGTATGAAAAAGGATTGTTACCAGTTCTTAGAAATGGCAGTACAGGATTATGATCCCTGAGAGAAAATAAACAAATGAGGTGACCCTTGTAATTGCCTCACCTTCCTTCCTTCCAGGCCACAATACTGGGAGAAGGAGCATAGCTCTCTCACTGAGCTGAGGATACAGAGTTTGGAGTTCAGGGAAGATGGGGAGACTGGAATGTGTGGTGCAGGTTGCTAGAGAAGCAAGCTATGCAGATAAAAACATCCCCCAAATCTGCGTGGAATCCTCTCTAGTCTTTGCCTGAATAACATGAGCATACTGTGAGAATCCACAAGACTAGGCAATAAAAAACAACTTCTGAAGAAAAACAACAAAAAGTAGGGAGCTCTGTGCAGAATAATTCCCAGAGCTCACACAGCACTGAGACATCTTTGAGATTCATCCAGCTAGTGTGGAGTATACTCCTGAAACACCCAGAATATTCAGGAGAGACCCAAGACACTCCAGTCTTAATAATAAAGCTAAACTGCTTCTAGAATAAAGGTTGGCCTAAACCCATCCTAACAAGTTTTAAAATAAGCTTTAAAAATATGGAGCTCACATATAAATAACTTACTGCCAAAAGAAAATTTAATACTACTTAAAGAAAAATAAAACCCCAAAGACACATATTGTATATATATTTATATATTTTAAATAATATAATATATGCTAGTATAATACATAAATATATTAATATACATTATATTATTCAGTAATATATATGCTAATATTGTATATAAATATATTTTATATTATATATATTTATATATATTCTCTCTCTCTCATCATATATATAAATAGAAAGAGAGAGAGAGAGAGAGAGAGAGATACTTGCAGCAATGTGATGTTACAATGTCCAGCTTCCATTAAAACATCACTGGACATATGGAGAAGCATGAAAAATGTGACCCACAACCATAAAAAAATCAGTCAATAGGCACAGACACAGAAATAATAGAGAGATAAAATTAACAAGGAGTTCAGAAAAGCTATTATAAATATGTTCAAAGATTTTTTAAAACATAAGAATTTTATGGAAATTTTAAACGCGACAACATCTAAGAGAGGAGAAAGATGGAGTTGAAAAAGCAATTTGCAGCCAGGTTATGAACTATGGATGTCAGGTTTGCACACCTGCACACCCACGTGGATTATACACTTGCAGAGTGGAACTGACAGGCAGAGAGGCCCTGGAGCAGGACTGCATTGGTTACCAGGCTGTGGATACCAGACACCTCAGCATGCCCCTCTCAAGACACTTAATCCCACAATGCCTTCCTTCCTCTCTGATAAATAGTTGTAATAATATTACCTAGTTACAGGTTATGCTGGTGACTAATTAAGTTACTGCAACCAAAGGGTTATAGAAGTGTTAGCTATTATTATGTGTGTATGTGCATGTGTGTGTATACACACACTGACTTATATGTGACATTATTCTCTGTTTGTTTTTCTCTTACAGGTTCTCTGGGAAGTCATCACTGCCTAGAGTAGAGAATGAAATCAGCAAGTATCTAGCATACACCATATATGTGACTTCCTTCCATCTGAGTCCAGGAAGTCAGTCTGATAACCATCACAGCTTTCCTCCATCCATCCAGCTCTAACTGGAACCATATGGATATTATAAAATCTCAACCTTGAACTCCCTTTAATGCAGCCAGGGGCTCAAGTTTATTTAAGTATTTGATCCCCTGTTTTCCCTATGTATGAGATGGGAGTATTTCTCTATCAATATTTAAAAGCTGGTACCAAATGACCTTGAGTATGGTTAAGTAGTTTTCTCTATCAGTTCATCTCTTATGGTTTGGCTCTAGTGAAGTTTAAGGAAGTGATTTGATTATAGAAGGATGTGAGATTCTACCAAATGCACATTTCTAATCTTAGTGGAGGCATTTACTTATTTCATTTAGTGTTCACCTGGTGTCTCACCTTCTTGGAAGAGTTTTGTCATGTGTACTAGCCAGGTTCAACCAGAGAAGCAGAACCACTAGGAGATTTATATGCATTAGAATATTGTAAGGGATTTCACAACTGTGGAAGCGGGTTAAGTTTCAAGTGAGATGCCAGTGCAGGAAGTCCAGAGGGCAGATAGTCAGGAAGATTACTGCTATAGACTGAATGTTTGTGCCCCAACAAAATTTATTTATTAAAATTCTAACCCCCAATTGATGGTATTAGGAGACGGGGTCTTCAGGAGGTGATTAGTTCATGAGGGTGGAGCCCTCATGAATGCAGTTACTGTCTTCATAAAAGAAATCCTAGAGAGCTCTCTCCCCACTTCCACAGATGTCTCACCAGACCCTGAATCTGCCGGCACTTTGATCTTGGACTCCCCAGCCCCAAGAACTGAGAGAAATAAGTTTCTGTTGTTTGTAAGCCTTCCAGTATATGATAGTTAGTTATAGAAGCCCAAATGGCCTAAGGCAGTCACAAAGTGGGGGAGAGCAAAACAAGCTGGAGCTCAAGTGCATGGAGCAGGACACAAAGGCCCAAGGACTGATTAAAACTCCTGTCCACTCTTCTTGCTATGTCATTGGTAGCATGGGCATCCTGCAGAAGCCAGGGCCCTTCCTCAACAGAGGTAAAGACATATACCTGACCCAGAAATCAGAGAAGAGGGAGAAGGCTCCAGGGAGAGAAAAAGCAGCTGCAGACCCACGTGTTGCTTTAAGCCAGCAGAGTCAGTCAACTATTGTTGATTATTTGTGTAGAAAACCAACGTATGAACTGCAGAATCATAAGGCTGCTAGAAATTGCAGAGGTCATTTATTCCAGTCTTCTATCTCCAGAAAGGCTTTGCCCAAATCTCTTCAGACAAAACCCCAGCCATCTCTCTCTTTGTTCAAGGTGTCCTCACGTAGGCTTTCAACCACCCTTTGCATTATTTAACAATAGGTTGGACTCTGTTTCTATCCCTATCAATTGTAAAACTGAAATAATCTTGAAAATTTGGACTATGTATCTATTATTAACTAACATTTCTGGAAAACTTAAGTGAAAATGGAATTTGTGGATTTGTGAGGAAATAGTTGTAATTATCTACCTGGCATTGACAGTGGCTATTGATTCATTTGGTCAGTGGTCAATTTGACTGGCTACTCCAGAGTTTCATGGCTACCCTAGCTCATGGGCCAAGTGGACTGTGCTGAGACCATAACAAGCCCTAAGGCCAAAATAAACAATTTTGGGATCTCAAGTATGACAGTTCGTACCTGTAATCCCAGTGTTTGGGGAGGCTGAGGGGGAGGATTGCTTGAGGACAGGAGTTTGAAGCCAGCCTGGACAACATAAGAGATCTCATCTCTATAAAATATATAAATTATCTCTATAAAATAATTTAAAAATTAGCTGGTCATGGTGGCTGGCATGTGCCTGTAGTCCCAGCTACTGGGAAGGCTGAGCTGGGAGGGTGGCTTGAGCCCAGGAGCTCTAGGCTGCAGTGAGCTGTGATAGCACCACTGCACTGTAGCCTGGGTGGCAGAGTGAGATCCTCTGTCAAAAAAAAAAAAAAAAAAAAAAAGTGGAATACTTTCTGGGAGACTCAGGTGACCACATATTTATCTTGTTAGTAAATATTACTACTTCTAGTAAGATAATTTCCCCTTGTTTCTAACATAAACCTTCAACTTCAACAATTCCCTTTTCTTTATTCAAGTTGAATCAGTAACAGAGTGTCCAGCATTTTGCTAATTAGGCCTTTGTATAAATGAAGACATTTTAGCCACACAGTTTTTCTTAAGTGATTCTGATTTCTGTAGCCATCCTACTCCTTTATTTTCCAGCTCTTTGGTCATTTCTTCCTTTCATCTCCCAAAATCTTGACAAATTCTCTTCCTATTTCCTAGGCTCTAAAACTATAGAAAAGTTAGATGGAAGACATTGTTTGAACTGGGATTAAAGATGTGCAGAGGACATTTATGCAGCATAGTTTTCTTACTATATTCAGTGTGGACATCTTCTAAACAGTATTCTGGGTGGGAAGTTCACAGCCCTTCTCTGTTTCCCAGTTCTGCAATTCACTGGATCACTTTGTCTTGATGGAGTCCTTGTGTCATTTTAAAGGCTTTATCTTAATAGCTTAAGCTGCACTTATTATATTTTATATCATATAAACAGTCTGTAAAGAGCCCTTAAAAGGCAAATTGGTTTTTTTTTTTTTGTCAGTCACAACAAGCAAAAGGACAGTTCACCTTCACATCCTTGAGGTTATTATGTTTTGTTTGCCAAGCAGTCCGGAATAAGAATTATGCAACAGAGTTCTAATAGAACACTCTCAACTGTCAATATCATGTACAGATCATGTCTACCAGTGGCATTACTGAAGGTGAATAGTGAATACTGTCTTTTGCGCTCCTGTTACCTCTAGACTATTTAGAGCTTCTCAGAAGAAATGTGATGGATATTGTCTTTGTCTGCCCAAGTTGCCATAGTAAAATACCACATACTGGGTGTTTTAAGTTACAAAAATTTATTTCTTACAGCTCTGGAGCCTGAGAAGGCCCAGTCAAGGGGCTAGACAGTTCTGTTTCTCCTGAGGGCCCTTTTCCTGGTGTAAGATGGCATCTTCTTTCTGTGTCCTTGCTTGGCAGAAGAGAGCATGCTCTGGTGTCTCTTCCTTTTTCATAAGGGCACCAGCCCTATTGGAGTAGGACTCCACCTTCATAATCTCTATTAACCTTTATCATCTACTCACAGGCTGTATCTCCAAATACAGTCACATTGTGGGTTAGGCCTTCAACATGTGAATTTGGGGGAACACAAAAATTCAGTCCATAACATTCTGCCCCTGACCTCTCAAATTTTAAATTCTTCTTCCATGCAAAATACTTTCATTTTGTTCTAACAATTCCAACCCTAAAAGTCTAAATTCATTCCACCATCAGCTCTAAAGCTTAAAGTTCAAAGTCTTATCTAAACATCTAAATCAGATATAGACATGCATCATGGTATAATTCATTCTGAAGCAAAATTCCCCTGCAGCTGTGAACCTATGAGACCAAATGAGTTATGGGCTTCCAAAATACAGTGGTGAGAACAGACATTCCCATTCCCAAAGAGAGAAATTGGGAGAAAGAAAGTGGTGATGTTCTCAAGAAGATCCAAAACTGAGGAGGACAAATCCATTAGACCTTAAGGTTTGAGAATAATCCTCTTTGGCTTGATGTCTGTGATAGTTAATACTGAGTGTTAACTTGATTGGATTGAAGGATACAAAGTATTGATCCTAGGCGTGCCTATGAGGGTGTTGCCAAGGGAGATTAACATAGGAGTCAGTGGACTGGGAAAGGCAGACCCACTCTTAATCCAGATAGGCACAGTCTAATCAGCTGCCAGCATGGCTACACTATAAGCAGCCAGAAAAATGTGAAAAGAGAGACTGACCTAGCCTCCCAGCCTACATCTTTCTCCCATGTTGGATGCTTCCTGCCCTCGAACATCAGACTCCAAGTTATTCAGTTTTGGAACTTGGACTGGCTCTCCTTGCTCCTCAGCCAGTATATATAATACTATATATTATATATATATTATATATATTAATTATATATATTAAACTAACGGAATATATATATTATATATATTAAATATATATATTTAATATATATATTCCATTAGTTTTGTCCCTCTAGATAACCCTGACTAATACAGTCTCCCAACTTCCAGGCTTCCTGGGATGGTAGTGTCATTCCACAGCTTTGCAGAGCCACCCTGTCCTCCAGCTTTCTGGGAGGGACCTGCCCCCACAACTGTCTGAGAGGGCCCCACCCCTGAGGCTCTCCATGAGTGCCACATAACTCTATGCCAGATCCCCTTTCTCTGAAACCAAGGAGAAAACAGTCTTACCCCCTAGGCCTGTGGCAGGAGTGGCAGTCCTGCCTATCTCTGAATTCACTTCAGGACCATTCTTCCCTTTTCTTGAAGAACAGTGTATCTTCACAGCCAAATACCTCTATGGTCCTGCCCTGTAGAATCCAAGAAGCCTTGACAGCCTTCCTTTATTTTGTCCCATCTCCATCCCCTTTCGTTCAAACTGGCAGAGTTTCTGCTCATATACGCCATAAACTCTTTATCAAGTGATAGTTCAGCCACACCTTTGATGTTCTCTTTAGAACATGCTTTATCTTTTTTTGCAATATGGATAGACTGAGGATTTTCTCAATATTTAATTTATGATATTTTTGGGATTTTTTGTGAGTTGGTTGGTTTGGGATTTTATTGTTTGTTTGCTTAACAATTCCTTCTTCAATTTATCTCTCTCTTCTTGTATTTTACTATAAGCAGTCAGGTGGAACCAAGCCACTGCTTCAACACTTTGCTTACAAATCTCTTCAGCTATATAACCAACTTCCTTGCTCTTAAGTTTTACCTTCTGCAAAATGTAAGGACACACAATTCAGCCAAGTTTGTTACTTTATAACAAGGATAACCTTTCCTTGAGTTTCCTATAACATGTTCCTCATTTCTATCTGAAACCTCACCAGAATGGCCTCTAATGTACATATTTCTACCAATATTCTGTTCATGATTATATCCTAGCCCAAGGAAGTTGGGTGGGACAGTTTCCCCTTACTCATGGGAATGTCAGCCTTCTGTCCTGTTCAGGCCCTCAACTAACTGAATGAGATCCACTCAAAATATGGAGGACAATAAGCTTTACTCAGTCTACTGAATCAAATGTTGGTTTCATCCACAAACACCTTCACAGACACATCCAAAATAATGCCTAAACAAATATCAGGGCATCCCATGGTCGTGGCAAGTTGGCACATAAAATCCACCATCACAGGTACCTTCTATTTTACTTTCAAAATTTGTGTGGATTTGTTGAGAGGATATGTTTTTTATTGTCTGTTTAACTGATTCATCCAACAAAAATTCATGAGTTACTATTATGTGCGGAGCTATACAATGTCCTATATTCTGTACAAAATTCTGACTGCTCAGAGAAAGACTTTTTTCATTTACCACTTAAACAGAGGAGGGAATAATTACTTTCTTTCCCTTTAAGAGACATATGATATTTGGGAAAATGCTGGTTAGTGGAATACCTGTTCTCAGCATGGTTTTCTAACACTTTAGACTTACAAATAAGTGACCTGTTACAGACATTGATGTTGGCAATATCAGTAGGTCTGAGACCCAGACCAGGGTAAATAGATTGGAAACCTACAGTGAAAATCATATGTAAAAAGAAAAAATATTCACTTACTTGCAACTGTAGACATATGCTGATGAGAAGGGAGTGAGAGCTGAAATCACTGGTCATTCCAAATGGTCTGAGGGCCCACTCTCAGCCTTAACCCTGCCAGAGAAGGGCAGGTTTCTAGGGTCTGTTTGATTTGTGGCCTCTGACTCAGCAGGGCTTCAGCAGCACTTGTGTCATGTAAGAGAATGATTTGATGCAAGCCTCATTTAAAGGGTCACTAGATAGCTATGATTTTTGACCTCTGCCTGTTTCTGTTCAATGCATATAGAGACAAACAAACAAAACATTTTGATCAAACTAGCTCCCTTCAAAAAAGGTAAGATAGTAGTGGCTGTACAAGGTCACTTCTTGATAATACTTAGATATGGACAAAAGAAAACAGCAATAAAGAGCCGTAGAACCTCACGACGGTGAGATCATTGTGACAACACACTGATTCTTCAGGGAATGTGCCTGTGTCTAAGATACTTCTCAATATATGGTTAGGAGCCCATTCTGCAGTGGAAGCACTAAGCTATTTTCCATTTTAGTGGTATCTATAACAGATAATAAAAATCACTGGATATTTACAAAAACCTTATCTATGGAAAGAAAAGAACAAAGTTTCCAACAAATATATCAGATTTTTGTGAAAGAAAATCAATTCAGCCAGATGCAGTGGCTCATGCCTGTAATCTCAACACTTTGGGAGGCTGAGGCAGGAGGATCACTTGAGCCCAGGAGTTCAAGACCAGCCTGGGCATAGCAAGACCCCGTCTCTACAAAAAATAAAATAAAATAGCCAGGCTTGGTTGTACATGCCTTATTCCCAGCCTCTGACTCGGTGGGGCATCAGCAGTGATGCCCTCTATTCAGAGGCTGAGCAGGGGAATCACTTGAGCCTAAGAGGTTGAGGCTGCAGTGAGCCATGATCATGCCATTGCACTTCAGCCTGGGCAACAGAGTTTTCTTTTTTTTCTTCCAAAAAAAGGAAAGAAAGAAGGAGAGAGGAAAGGAAAGAAAGAAAGAAGAAAGAAAGAAAGAAAGAAAGAAAGAAAGAAAGAAAGAAAGAGAAAGAGAGAGAGAGAGAGGGAGGGAGGGAGGAGGGAAAGAAAGAAAGAAAGAAAGAAAGGGAGAGAGAGAGAGGGAGGGAGGGAGGGAAAGAAAGAAGAAAGAAAGAAAGAGAGAAAGAAAGAAAGAAAGAAAGAAGAAAGAAAGAAAGAAAAGAAAGAAAGAAAGAAAGAAAGAAAGAAAGAAAGAAAGAAAGAAAGAAAGAAAGAAAGAAAAAGGAAGGAAGGAAGGAGAGGGAGGGAGGGAGAGAGGGAGGAAAAAAGGAAGAAAAAGTAAGGAAGGAAGGAAGAAAGGAAGGAAAAGGAAGGAAGAGAGGGAATAAATTCATAGGTAAAGGGGGAACTCAGTAAGTATATCTCGACATCCAAAAGTCCTTCAAAAGGGCTTATTCAAAAATCTATCATGGAAATTGCCTTCCAATGTGACTATCCTTACAGTCTCTGGTGACGAGAGAAAAAGGTTGATTTATCAATAACAGAGAAATGCCTTGTGTAAGGATAAATGGGCACTGAAATAGATGAAGGATTTTACACCATGGAAGATCAGTATTCTAACTAGTTTCATGTAACAAGTAAATGTCGTGGAGGAATCAGGAGGGGAATGTAGAAGTTTAAAGATGGAATTAAACTCTTTGGAGTAGTGAAAACACCACATTAACAAGGAGTACAGGAGATTTAACTTGGTCTAATGAACGGAGAAAAATTGCAGATAAATTTCTTTGTGAGTAAGCACAAAGTACTGCAATTATAGATATAAACTTATGGACACTGAGCTATAATTTATAGCCCATGTAATGGTTTTGGAAAGTTACAAAGGGTATTGTGAAGACGTGATGCTTAAAGTTATTTTAGCAATAGATAATGAACACATAAATGAAGACCCTAAAGATATTGGCCAGTTGAGGCACTGTTTTTAAAGCCCAGAAAAATACTGAATATCATCAAAGCCCTCAAACCCCAAGCACATCTTTTAACATTTATTACATTACCATGGGTTCAATATTAATACAGAATGGGATCTTATGTTAATATGTCATATGGAAAGATAAGTAGTCAGACCAAGCATGTCATTGAAAGCATCTAAAATTTCCTGAAAGCATATTTTAAGATATTTCTAAAAGCACTGAAAAGCTAGCAAGATAGCATTAATAAACCAACACAGAAACCCAAAGAGACGAAAAGAGCACCAAGACCACTTTTGCCCTAAGGACTTCAATTTAAAGTTTTAGAGAGAGACAATATATTATAGAAAAAAGTAACCAGCTAAGTTGATGCTAGACCAGGTTGCCTAGGTTTAAATATTAACCCACCACTTGACTTTGAGGCAGTGATTTAACTTCTCTAAACCCTAAGTTTTTCAATTATGGAATGGGTTAATGATAGTGGCTTTTAGGGTTGACATGAAGATTAAATAAATTAAAGCACATAGAGTAGTATCTGACAAATAGGGAGCTATACATAAGTGTAAACAAATTTTAAAGTATTTAAGAAGAAATAAAAAATGGGAAAGAGGGGAATGTGACTGGGGAAGGCAGACGGAGCTTTCTGGGTGCTTGTAATGTTGTTCTTGACCATACTGGAGATTATGCAGAGGTTCACTTTAGTATTATTGTTGAATGATATAGCTATATTTTATTCACTTTTCTGTATGTGGTTGTATCTTATTTTTAAAATGGAGTAAACCCCGTGGAGTGGTTCTCAAATATTTTGTTCTCAGGTCCCTTTAAAGTCTTCAAAACTGTTGATCATTACAAACAACTTTTGTTTACAAGTTATATTTATCAGTTCTGATTTTAAAAATGAAAACTGAGAAGTTTTAAATAGTTACTAATGAATTTTAAAATCACGACAACAATTACATGGTAACATAAATTACATATTTTTTAAAAATTGCTATATTTTTGGAAACCAAAAACAATTAATGAGAAAAGTGGCATTTAAAAAGATTTTTGCAAATTGCTTCAATATCTGGCTTAATAAAATCCAGCTAAATTCTTATATCTTCTTCTCTCAATTTGTTGATATTTATTGCTTTGGTTAAAGTACATGAAGAAAATCCAGCCTTATACAGACATGACTTTGGAAACAAAGAGAACATTTAAATTGGCTTTTTAGATATTTGTGAATATTCTTCTTTGATACGATATCAAAAGTAGACAAATGGTAATTTTTTAAATGTTGCTTGCAATGTAGAATCAAATTATATCAATAAAATTTTATATATCTATGCCTCTAACTTTCACTTTGAATGAATCTTTTATTCATTCATAAACTCCTACTGGTTCCCCGAGTTAGGTAGATCTCTCAAATGTTAACACATTTTACTAGGCAATATCATAAGTGGCATTCATTAATATCACCACCAATCTCCTCGGAAACTTTTTAAGTGCTAGCAAACTGTCATATTAAGAATGGCAGATTACATTTTCCAAAGTTTCGATTTTCTCTTGAAAGCTTTGATTTTATCATTAGCAACAAAGGTGATGATTGTTTTCCTGAACTGACAGTCTGACATTAATTTTCAAGAAAATGCCTGCCCTATACCCAAACATGAATAACTGTATCTCATCTGTTAGTAGCTCTTTCAAAAAAAAAAAAAAAAACCCTGATATTCTTGGGAAAAGTGGGTAATTTGGGTTGCAACTGAAACAATCTCACATTGCTTGCAATAGCCATCATACTTTGGTGTGCAACAGAAATGGCCTATGTACATTTCCCATTTTGTCATAACGAAAACCTAAAAAGGTATGTATTCAAGTATCAAAATTTTAAATGGTAACATGTTTACTGTTTCAACAAGGACATTCTTAAGTGAAATTGACTTACTCTTTTTCTGTTTACTGCAAATGTGTGGTTTGGGTAACAAGAAAGGCAACTTGGCCTTTCATCCACTGGTCTTTAGTTCCCGTAAGAGATAAGACACATGCTTGAAATGTCCAGGCCAATATGAAAAGTCTTATGTTCATCTTGTTGAGGGACATGCAAACACCAGGAGATCACTAAACTTCATCATGACATTATGCAACCTAACCACTCCTGTGCATCTTTCTGATCAAACACATTTATGAACATTCACCTTTAAAGGTATGTTTTGTGCCTATTTCAAAGCAAGAAAAAATTGGTCCAATTTAAACTTACAAATAATACCTCTCCTACAATATTTTAAGCATTAATTCAGGCAATTCTGTCTACTTATCTGAACGGTCTTGGATCAAAAATGCCATTAATTTATTTATTCCAGCTTTCTGAATACTTCACTAGATCACCAAAAACATGCTATGAAAAGGCAAAAGTTCAAATAACAAAAGTCTAGTATGAGGGGTCTTCAAAAACTCCATGAAGAATGTATATTGTAAAAAAAAAATGCATGGATTTCAAATTTTTTGCACCAAAATCAACTTGTACTAATTTGTTAGAGTGTGCAAAAAGAATCTAGTTGGAAGCACTGAGAAAGAAAAGTTTGAAAAGAACCCCTATCAGAACAACATGAATTCTGCTAAAATTGAAGCAAGAACAAACATCAAATTTATGAAGAAAGTTGGGTGAAAGAATGGTAAAAGAATTGATGATTTACAAAAAGTTCCAGGAACCATGCCCCAAAGAAACCAGCAGTTTACAAATGTGTAACTTATTTGAAGAAGGGACAAGGTGACATTGAAGATGAAGCCCACAGTGGCAGACCATCCACATTAATTTACAAGAAAAAAATTAAGCTTTTTCATGCCCTAATTGAATAGGAACAACAATAACTGCAGAAACCACAGCCAACACCATAGACATCTCAATTTTTTCAGCTTTTGCAATTCTGACAGAAAAATTAAAGCTGAGCAAGCTTTCCACTTGATGGGTGTCAAGACTGTTGCAACCAGATCAGCTGCAGACAGGAGCATAGATTTCAATGGAAATTTCAAATAAGTGGAATCAAGATTCTAAAGCATGTCTTCAAAGAATTGTAACAGGATAGGAAACCTGCCTCTGCCAGTATGATCCTGAAGACAAAGCACAATCAAAACAGAGGCTACTAAGAGGTGGAAGTGGTCTAGTCACAACAAAAATGGTTGTTCAAGAGCAAAGGTCATGGCAATGGTTTTTGGGGATGCAAAAAGCATTTTGCTTGTTGACTTTCTGGAGGGCCAAAGAACGATAACATCTGCTTATCATGACAGTGCTTGGAGAAAGTTATCCAAAGCTTTAGCAGAAACATGCCCAGAAAATATTCACTGGAGTGTCCTTCTCTACCATAACAATGTTATTTCTCTCATCAAACTAGGGACATTTTGCAAGAGTTTTTATGGTGAATCATCAGGCATCCACCTTACAGTCCTGATTTGGCTCCTTCTGCCTTCTTTTTGTTTCCTAAACTTATAAAATTTTTAAGGGGCATCCACTTTTCTTCAGTTAATAATGTAAAAAAGACTGCATTGACACAAGTAAATTCCCAGGACCCTCAGTTCTGTAGGGGATGGACTAAATGGCTGGTATTATTGTTTACAAAAGTGTTTTGAATTTGATGGAGCTAATAAAGTTTATAAGGTTGTGTTTTTATGAGAAATAAAGTTTATGTTTTTTATTTTTTTAATTTCATTTTCTATGAAATTTTTGAAGTCCCTTCACATACTTCTTAATTCAGAGATTTAAGTTCAACAAATTTAATCTACAAAGAGTTTGAAACCACACACACACACACACACACACACTTCTCAGACAGCTCTTTGTGAAAATAAAAGCAAAGGCTTTACCCTTAGGAGGATTAGATAATATGTGAATGAATATGAGGCGAACATAAGACTGGAGTGTCTATGCCGAGTTGGCAATGATGGGGATGTGAGAAACTGCAGGTGCTGATGTCAGGGTAGGAGGAAGAGGAGCAGAGGTGGGCTTACTTGACGATAGCATTGTTATTGTACTCAATTCAAGTGGTACAGAGTGCACTTTATATAAAGTTCACTGTGGGAAGAAAAATTCTAGAAAAATTATGTTTAACCAGTTGCTACAGTTAAATGCAGTATAAAACCTGAAATAAACCAAAGAATCTTAAGTAAGACCATAAGCTTTGGTGACTGTATCAGTTTTCTATTGCTTTATAAGAAATTACACTTAGAGGCTTAAAACAATACCCACCCATGTATTAGTTTACAGTTTGGTAAGTCACAAGTCCCAGCACAGTGTAACCACATTATCTGCTCAGGGTCTTATGAGACTGAAGTCAAGTTGTCAGCCAGGCTGCATTTCTTTCTGGAAGCTCTGAGGAAGAATCTGCTTCCACACTCATGCAGGTTGCTGGCCAAATTCAGTTAGTTCCCTGCAGTTGTAAGATGGAGGTCCCTATTCCCCTGCAGGATGTCAATCAGAGCCACTTAGATCTCAGAGGCCACCCATATTCCTTGCCATTTGGCCAGTAGTGAGGAAAACTATGTGTGCAGCGAGGGCTGCTTGGAATTTCATCTCCTGGACAAGGTTTATGTTCATGTTTTATCTCATATAATCACATTTAGACATGATTAAAGAGTGGTCTTGTTTTTTTTTTGGTGCATCATGCTCACAAAGTGGCCTCGTTTGATGTTGATGTCCCACGAAATCATTTGTGTTCAACGACAGCACATCAAAGCCTAGCTGAAGCACCAGGCTGGCCCCTTGATGTCTGCAGCGTAAGGGGCCATTGGATGACCAGAGTGGTGCTAAAGTACTGAATTTGGAGGAATTTCACTCTGTTACACTTAGGACAAGTTTGGGGCTCAAGGATATTGATGATCTGCTACAGATCCTTGGGCCTGAGTCCCGTGTGTGGGCTCTTGCATGAGCTTTTGCCCTACTGTGGCCACCTCCCATTCTACAGGACCAGAGAGTAGAATGTAGCATGTGCAATATCCTGTGTGTCCTCATCACTGGTGCCCAGCCTGATCACCTCACGTCCTCCATAAGCTCCATGTGACTTATGGGGCAGTCCTCCACTGGGGGTAGCTGTACTTACCTCAGGGCTCTCAAGTCCTTCGTTCTGTGACATGAATGCACCCTTCAAATAGGTATCTTCCTTGCTCCCAGTTAATGTGTTGATATCATTGCTCACCATAAGCCGTGCTAACAGGCATTGCTTAAGTGGGTGGACTACTCTACCATGGTCCCTCCCCTATTCTCCCCTGATGGAAATTTGTGGAAGCCGGGGATATGGTAATTATTGAAAGAGATCATATAATTACAACCTGAAGAATTCCAGAGGTCATGGTTGGAAGATGTGTTCCTCTATGTTTATGCTGTAAAACTCCTAATGGTAAATTTAACATGAGAAGGAAACAAAATACTCTTCGTATTTTCCCACATACTCTGGGGGTAACCTTTGCAGTCATCGTGAACAAAACAAAGTAACAACCTTTGAAAGAGTCACTAAAAGCCCATACTCATGGGCTGCTTTTGGTTGACCCAGCATCCTGAGTAATGATGTCACCAGCATCGAATCGCTGATGTCAGTGAACTGTAGAAGCAAGAAGATCTGTGTTGTTTCTATCAAACATTCTGAAGAGCCACGGCATCGTGAGTTGCAAAATTTTTCTCACTATTGAATATATATGAAATTAGCCAGGGGCAGCATTTTTGACAATTAAGAACATGCACAGATGATTTCTAAACCTGAACAGGAAGAAGAGATGGTGCCTAGACACCCTAAAGATCTTTCACGTGCCCTGCTGAGAATTTACACAAATATGCAACCACTTCTCTACCCATTATTCTATTATCTTCATTCAATTCTTGCTTGAATTGTGTAATACATTCTTAAATCAAAATGTTTATATTGACAGTCGTCCTACAAGAAGTGTTTTCCAGGCCAGGCACGGTGGCTCCCACGCCTGTAATCCCAGCACTTTGGGAGGCCGAGGTGGGTGGATTACCTGAGATCAGGAGTTCAAGACCAGCCTGTCCAACATGGTGAAACCCCGTCTCTACAAAAATACAAAAATTATCCAGGCATGATGGTAAGTGCCTGTAATACCAGCTACTCAGGAGGCTGAGGCAGGAGAATCACTTGAACTCAGAAGGCAGAGGTTGCAGTGAGCTGAGATTGCACTATTGCACTCCAGCCTGGGTGACAGAGAGAGACTCTATCTCAAAAAAAAAAAAAAAAAAAAAGTGATTTCAGCATACACCCTAGGAGATGCCTTGCAGGGAAGGCTTCCTGAAGAAGTCAGGTTTAAGATACAAAAGTATGTTTAGGAGTTAAGTAGACAAAGAGGGGAGTGAAGTTTGTTCCAGTCAGAGAACATGTGCAAAGTTCCTGTGGTGGGAAGGACCAGGTGAGTGTGAGGGACTAAAACAACACATTCTAAAGGACAGTCAGTGGATTCTGATAATAGTCTGGTTCCTCACTCACCAAGGGACTGGTAAAAAGCCTCAGTCAGTATAACATCGTTGTGTGTGCTCCACACAGTTCTCATTCCGCTGTACCTGCCCTATGCTTGCTCCCCATCTCAGCTTCTTGCTTGGGGCTTTGACTGCTCACAGGAGATGGTTTCTAGTCTTTGCTCCTTGGCTGGAAGGAAGAGAGCTACACCTCTCATTCCTTAATTGCAGTCCTTCACAGCTACAGCTTCGGATTTCTTCTTTCTGTCATGGCTATGGGAGGATATTTTTTAATGCCTGTGGTGGAAAGTGACTCCTTGCTTAGTGAGAGAGGCTGAACAAACCCCTTGTTGTGTAGAAGAATACACGTGGTGACATTCCTCTGTAATAAAGCTAATGCTTCTCCTAGCAACTGATGCTTGGAACATAACTGTTTAGTCACCTTACACCCAGTAACGCAGGGGCGGTATCAGCTTTGCTTCAAAGCTGAAATGAAGATCAAAACTAATATAAAGTATAGGGGGAGGCAGCATTAAGTAGGCCCAGGGTCTGGCATCTTTTCTTTTAAGTTTTGTCCCAATGGATCTGAATTGCTTTTATTCAATGATTTTTCCCCAGGCTTTAATCCCATTGGCTTTTTTCTCAGGTAAAAAGCAAATCCCAAGTGTCTATGCTGTGTGCCTACTGGTAAGGTAAAGAAATCTGTCTGAAGAGTGGAATCTTGACATAGACCCAGCTCCTCTGAGGAAGGGGAACAGTACCAAGGCTGGGGAAAAAAAATGGGAGTAATGGGAATTGGAGGGGCATAGGTGTCACACACACAGCCTTGTGAGAGTATCTCCTCTAAGAAGCCTCCTTTGATTTACACTCCCCACCGCCCCCACCTTAATTCTCAAACTGCCTGTCTAAGATTTAATAGAATATATGCGTTTTTTCCCAACTTAATCTCAGCCAGATTGAAGCCAATCTCCACCAGATTGAAGGGAGCAGCTGGATATGGGATGCTAGTGCTTGAAACCAGAAGGAGAGCTCATCTGAGACATGCTGAGTGGTGACACTTCTGAGCGGATTGCAAGAACGAAGAAACGAAGGAATATCTTGACTCCTTACATACACTGCAAGTCCCTTGAGTGAAAAAATGACTCTCCTTATCCTGAAAACCTGAAAATACTACCTCAAAAATCAACTCAATACATGTTTTGTGATAATGTGATTATGTGCTTTGTGCCAGTTTTGTGAATCACATCTTACAGATAATGGTGTTGATATCGATGGTAATGTTTCTGGTAAAGGAGCTTTGGCTCCAAGAAAGAAAAAGAAAAGAAGATCCTGCCCCATGTGCAGGTCTACTCAGCTATGGCTCAGGAGGGCATTTGGGGTAAAATCCTTTGTTTTTTGGATAAAAGAAGAAAGACCCAGGAATTACACATATATGTCTCTGTAAATATGTGAAAGGGTGAGCAACATTCACTCAAAACAAGGAGGGTTTATGTCTCAAAGGATTCTCAAGCAGTCACATATTTAATCCACCAAATTACTCGGGGTAATTTTACACCAACTTTTCACTTGAAACTGAGATCCAGTGATGTTGTACCTTCCCGAGGTTATTCTGCAAGGAAGGGCTGGAGTTTGCAGCCAGAGCCTCTGTCTCTGTTTCAAAGCTCACTTTGCAACTCCATAGTTGCCAAAACTGTGGGATGCAATTGACAGTTCATTCTGATGGAGAGTGAGTCCAAAAAATATTTGTTTAGGACAGAAATCCAGATTTGTTCAAAACAGCAATATCCTCTTCAGCCAGTTGTTTGCACAGAGATCTTTGCTGCCATCCAGGCAAATCTGAGCACATACCTTCCCGGTGCTTCCCTGCCTTGAGCCAATTCTGTCCTTATTTGACAAGGAAGGGCAGGACAGCCTGCAGCCAAGACTAGGAGACACAACACTGAGTTTCTTTGCTCCCGGGACCCAGAGAAGTCACTCAACTATAGAGCTGGAGGGACCGCCAGCCTCTGGGAAATGCTGCTCTTTAACCAAACCAGAAAGATCATTGTCTGCCTGTTTTTTGACAGTCAGATAAGGAAACGCCACTGATTCCCTTGAAGAGTCATCCTGGTCAATCAGAAAACTTTTCTCTAAATGGCACCAGCAGCAAAAACAGAAAGGATAATTATTAACCTTAACATAGGGATTCCAGATGGCAATTTGTTCTTTCATCTCAATTAAGGGGAAATGGCAGAGACAAAAGTCAAGGTATGAAAAACGGAAGAGGCACTGCCTGTGGGTGCTTCAGCTTAGCATTTCAATGGTTTTAGAGCTGGATGTCTATTAGGCAAAACTGAGGTCTCGTCTCAGAAGGTGGACTATCATTTCACTAACAGGATGTTGAGTGCTTCTCTCTGATCCCTTGAGTACAACATGTATGGCAAGTATGCCTCATTACACAAGAATAAGACTAATAGAATTGCTTCCAATATTTTTTGGATGGATATTGTGGGAGGCCATTGAGAAACAGAAGCCAGATTTCACACATATTTAATTTTAAAACACTATTTAAATAGTATTAGGTTTTCCATGCTTCCATATTGGCTTAAAATTCATAATGTCGTGATTCAAAGCACTTTTTCTCTAACTTAGTGGTTCAAAATAAGTGCTTATTAAAGGAAATGTATTGTGCATTGACCTTTTTAAATTTTCTTTCTTGGATCTTAATCACAGAAAAATAATTAATAAACAGAACCTTTGCCCAGCAGTCAGTTCTTTCACTGTTAGCTGTGGAATCAAACCTGTCTCTGTGTTTCCCTTGACACACCAACACTAACACCTAACTAGAGCTATACTGACTGCTTGAGGATTCCTGAATACGAATTGTGTTTTCTCTATTTTATTATAAATATTTTGAGGTAAATAGCTGAGGCTTTGGAATCAAATGAGCCGAAGTCAAACTACTTACTCACTGTATGTTCTTGAGCAAATTACTTTTCCTCCCTGAGCCTCAGTTTTCTCATCTGTTAAATAGGGATAATAACAATTAGTTCATAAGATTGTCATTGAAGAATTCACTAGCTAATACATGTAATGTAGTTGTTCAATGAAAGGTAGCTTGTTTTTATCCCCGTTGTTGTTATTAACTTCCTCTTTGTATTAATTTTTTTTCCGACAGAAAATAAATTCTCATTCCTACTTATATTTTCAACCATTGAAATTCCACCTGTTATCCAATGTCCTCTCTCAGGATACTTCCCCAGTCCTCTCTGCTAGAATTGAATTATCCATTATCTCTAATCCTATGTCTTGTGTAGCACTTGCCACTTATTATGCTGTGCTCTAGTTTCTTTTTGCACAAATATCATCATCCTAATTAGAATGAAAGCCTCAGGAGGGCAGGAAGCAAAATGGTTTTTCCTGTAAAATACCTTTTGAATGTCTGTTGAATGAATATTGAAGACTTCTCTATTTCGTTTTGCATTATTTGTTGAATAAAAACAGAAATGATTTTTCATTTTAGTACTTTTTTAAATTTTAGAGTTTAGATCTGTCAATTTAGTAAATGTTTCATCCTGAAGTTACGACGTAATAGTTGAAGTCAGGATGAAAACATACATTGCTGAATGGTCTTATTCTTTTGCTCTGACAGAGTACTGCAGCCGTTTGCCTTTGACTCCCTGTAAGTAGACACCATTCCTCCCATATCTAGGTGGTAACACTTCCAAAACAACCTGCAATGCAGCCATGTAACCTCCAGTCCTGCTCCGGTTTTCTCACCTATAAAATAGGTGGGGGATATAATCAGATGACCTATAAAAGACTTTCTTTTTCTTTTCTTTCTTTTCTTTTGTTTATTTTATTTTATTTTACTTTATTTTATTTTATTTTATTTTATTTTATTTTATTTTATTTTATTTTATTTTATTTTTTGGAGACAGAGTCCTGCTCTATCCCCCAGGCTGGAGTGCAGTGGCACAATCTTGGCTCACTGCAACCTCCACCTCCTGAGTTCAAGTGATTCTCTTGCCTCAGCCTCCCAAGTAGCTGGGATTACAGGCACTCACGACCACACCTGGCTAATTTTTGTTTTTTTAGTAGAGATGGGGTTTCGCTATGTTGGCCAGACTGGTCTTGAACTTCTGACCTCGGATGATCCTCCTGCTTAGGCCTCTCAAAGTGCTGGGATTACAGGCATGAGCAACCGTGCTCGGCAAGATTCCTTTTCTTAGAGTTTCTGGTTTATCATTTTTTAAATGAGAGCATTCTACTTGGTAATTGTGAGGTTTTCTCTTTGTGGAGTGAGTTTTGTTACCTTTTCTTTCCCAGATGACATACATTCCCAATAAGAAAAACAAAAAATTAATTTCTTGGGTGTTGCATCCACTATTCAAAAATTTCCCAGCTACTTCTGAACATCCCCCTAGAGTTTTTCAAATATACTCATAAATAAGTTGCTCTGTACTCCCTAAGGATCCCGTGATTTTTTTTTTTTTTTTTATATTCCAGACATGTCTTTAGCTGCTCCTACATCTCATAAAGTTGACTATGCTGCTGGGGCCTCACTGTTTTAGGATCAGAGGTTTTGACTTGGTTTTCTTAGCTTTACAATGAACTACACTCCTACATCTCCTGCACTGCTCTTATGCAAAACTGGCGGGTGGGGGATTCTGAGTCTTAGGATAAACATATCTTAGACCACAAGAAGGACTCCCATTCTATAATAATACAATAATTTAGATATACTGTAAGATGTCTGATGATTAATAATAATGTTAATATAAGAGTTTGTCAAAAGTAATTCTTATTAGGAATCCCCGAGTACAACCAGGATTGAAGTAAATTGGCCAGTCACTGCAATTAGAATGATCTAACAGGTGTGGTGGCTCACGCCTGTAATCCCAACACTTTGGTAGGCCAAGATGGGCAGACCTCCTGATGTCAGGAGTTCAAGACCAGCCTGGCCAATGTGGCGAAACTCCATCTCTACTAAAAAAATACAAAAAAACCAGCCGGGCTTGGCAGCAGGTGGCTGCAATCCCAGCTACTCAGGAGGCTGAGACCGGGAGACTTGCTTGAATCTGGGAGGTGGAGGTTGCAGTGAGCGGAGATTGCACCACTGCACTCCTGCCGGGGCAACAGAAAAAGAGTCTGTCTCAAAAAAAAAAAAAAAAAAAAAAGATTTAAATCATTCCAAGAAGGAGCTAACACTGACTGTGATCATTGGAAGGAAGACCTCAGCTTGGCTAGGCCACCTCAGACACTGTACACGGAAAGGATTTATTAGTACTGATAGGAACTTGAGATACAGGGAGGAGGTACAGAGACACAGATTCTGCTTTTTCTCATGGATTTATGCAAATCATGTGTCAGATGCATATTCTAATCTTTGCAAATGAAGAGTTTGACAGCCCAAACTCTTTGCCCGACTACCTACTCCACATTGACAAAAGTTCAGGTGGAAGTCAAAGATTTTAAAATTGAGCCAGGTGAGTGAAGATTGGAGCATTCACAGAAAAGAGCAAAAAAAATCACTAAAAAAATTTTTTTGTTGTAATAGTCTCACTCTCTTGCCCAGGCTGGAGGGCAGTGGCCGGATCTCGGCTCACTGCAAATTCCACCTCCCGGGGTTCAAGTGATTCTCACGCCTCAGCCTCCTGAGTAGCTGGGACTAGAGGCATGCACACAATGCTCAGCTAATTTTTTGTATTTTTAATAGAGATGAGGTTTTGTTACATCAGCCAGCCTGGTCTCAAACTCCTGGCCTCAATCGATCTCCCTGCCTTGGCCTCCGAAGTACTGGGATTACAGGCATGAGCCACAGAGCTCAGACTAAAATGCTTTTGCTTTTGTGTGGAATCTCACTTTGGGAAATTCTCCTTTGGATTGTCTCTTTTTTTTTTTTTTTTTTTGTAATAGGAAGATGGTGTTGTCAGCCACTTGGGGAAAAGTACCTTTTCAGCTGCTGAGTGATGAGACCCATTGAGTGAAATGTCAAGAGGCTGAAAGTGAATGAACTGTCAGCTGTCCCTCTCCCCAGCTTCTAGTTTGGGTAACAGGGTCCTCAGAGACAATGCACAGTGCAACTCATTTCCTCCATAGGAAGCTACATAAAAGTTTAGGCCAAAACTCCTGTTAGTAATAGAGTGTTAATTGTCCTGGTGGGTCCCATCTGCTTGCCTCCTGGAAGACCTGCAAAGATGGAAGGCAGATGGTGGAGGACTCAGAGTTTTAGGATCCCAGCCATCTATGTCTCTTTCATTAGAAAACCTACTAACACCTACTATGGGCCTGGCTCTGGACTCAGCACTAGAAAGTTGGGGAAATATCAAGGCAAAAATATTTCTGGGACTTATCTCATCATTTGGTTACAATTCCCAAAAGGCTGGACTCCATTCAGGATCCCAGATCCAAGCCATTCAGGGGACTCAGCTGCAGCAGAGGGTGGGTGCTCACCACCTTCTAGAATGTGACTCTTGCCCTATGAACAGCAGCAAGATGAAGAGATATCTGCACTCCCTTGTTTATTGCAGCACTATTCACAGTAGTCAAGATATGGAAGCAACCCAAGTGTCCATCAGCAGATGAATGGCTGAAGAAAATGTGGTATGTATACCTGTATTCTGCAATGGAATACTATTCAGCCATAAAAAGAATTAAATCCTGTGATTTGCGGCAACATGGATGAACATTATGTTAAGCAAAATGAGCCAGAAACAGAAAGACATGATATCACTCATATGCAGAAACTAACAAAGCTAATCTCGTAGGAGAGTGGTTACCATTGTGCTGCAAGCAAATACACCACTGGGGAAGGGAGGAGGTCATGGGTTCATGGGTACAGGGTCACAGTTAGGAGGAATCTCCTAGGAGACAGGAGGAATAAGTTCTGGAATACTGTTGCACAGAACGGTGATTATAGTTAACAAACTCTTGGTGTATTTCAAAATATTTATAAGAGAGGATTTTGAATGTTCATTCTCACAACAAAAAAGATATATGTTTGAGATAATGAAAATAACTATCCTGATTTGATCACTACACATTAAATACATGTATTAAAACATCTCACTGTACCCTACAAATATGTACAATAATTATGTATCAATTAAAGATTATGATTACATAAATTAAAAACAAATAAAGCCACAGCAACTTACTGTCTGTTTGATGTGCTCCCTGCTTTGCTAAGAGAGAAAAAAGAGATTTAAGTCAACAAAAGAACATTCCTAGGTTGCAAAAGGAGGTCATTTTTTAAAAGAAACTGTTCTGCTAGGAAACTGGATTTTTGTTTTCTCTTCACCCACTATTTTTCCATGAATTTATAATATTCTTTTGGGGGGGGATTTGTGGTATGTGGTATTCTGTCTATCAGAGCACTGTGTATTTACATTCTTGCATCAAGACAGCCTGTCCAGCTAGCAAGGCAGGTTGTTAAACTGTAACAGAGACTTAAAATAACAGAGAGAGCTTATTACAAGCAAGATGAAGCGTTGACTGATAGTAAGCATTTCTGAGAAATTCCAAGGAGAAAAACATTTGGCAATGAGTTGGAAAAATAACCCGGTGGTAAAGAGTGTTTCTATCCCTCACCTAACCCCTTACCCCAGCCCTCTTGCTATGAGCAATTCTTGCTGTGCCCGTCTTCCCCCTTGAGGAGGAAAGATTGAATTAAGTAAAACCGCCATTCTTCCAGTCTCCAAGGTTGTAGAAGTGCTAATAAATGCTGTCCTTGTTACTTTGAATCATTTCCCCAGGGCATTTGTCATTTGTGCACTGAAACATTCTGACAGCCACTTGGCACTTGCATTTTGTCATGTCGTAATGGAGTATATTGCCATTGCATTCAATATATTCAATATTTTTTTCATTCCAATTACATGCAGTGAATCAAACCCTTGTTACACTGAAATTGGTTTGAAGCCCTCCCCAGAGCCAAGATCCACCAGAGAACCCCGATCTGATGTCTGCCGGCGGGTCTGTGCAGTGCCTTCCTCTCGATTTGAAGAGCAGCTAATTTAATTTGTTCTCTTATTTGAGAGTGAACCAGATCATTTGCATTGTAAATAAAACCATTTCTTGTCTTTATTTCCATCATTTTTGGTTGCTTTTGGCGGCTTAACTTGGATAACTTAATCACGGGCCATATGAAAGAAAGCAGAAAAAGATTTTAAATAAGTTTAGGAGTGAGTGCAAAGCAAATCCATGGCAGTAACAGGTGACTAAAACGTCTCTGCTATCAGACTTTGTAAGCATCATACGGCACTTGAGTTATCATCTCTGCTGCTAGAGGTCAGAGGAAAATTGGAATAGTGGCCTCTTGAAGTAGGTCCTCTGTGCTAAATTCAGGCTAGGAACTACATGAAGTGCAGCATTTCAGGGAGACCCTGGTGTTCTACCCGTGGTGGAAGAGCACGATCTCTGCAGCCAGGCCCTGCAGCTAGTGCTGCCTCTGCTCCCCTCAGCCCAGAATCCGAGTGAAGGCAGAGCAGCGCTGCATAGGATTGCTTCTCTGCAATGGCCATTATGGGATAGAGAATGAAAGGAACAGTTTTAATAAGTATTTTCCTTTTCGCTATAATTTAACAATTTTGCGACAGCATCCATTCCCCAGCATAGTGAAAAGGGCATGAACTTAAAATAGCCACAAAGATCATTTTTTAAGCCTAAATTACCTGTGTTGTACTTAATCATTATTGATGTGATAATCTCAAGAATTACAATTCTTTCTAAAGATGATGGTATTTTAAGATGGGCTTTCCCCATGCACAGGAAGATCTCTGAGGTGCCAAGAAGTTTTTCGTGAAGTAGTTAATTCCTTACTTGCTTCATGTACAGTCTTGGTAATAGCCTTGAGCAGCAGGTGGTGGATTGCACGTCCTATTTAGAGCAGTATGGAGTTTCCTATTCCACTTATGGGCAACATGAAAAACCTCAAGGAGGTTGTGCTTGGGATACGCACTGTCCATCCCAGTCTCAGCTGACTCATTGAAAAGAGGCTGATTGCAATCTCCCGAGACACACTCTCTTTCCTGGGAAGGACAGGGAACTCCAGTATAGCTAGCTCTTGATGGGCCTCGGGGCATGCCTTCTGAGTCCACTAGAGGACTATTGGGCCTAACTTGGCATCTAGTGCCCCACTAAATCCCCCATGCCTCACCTACTTTGCCCCTTTTGTTCTGATCCTCTCTCCTCTTTCAACGTTTTATCCTCATACTGCTCTATGTTGCCTCTTTCCTCACCCGAGCCCGCTACAACTTTCTTCTCCTGTTAATCTTTCCTCAGTGCTCTTTGGAACTCCATATCCATGGTTAGCCAGTTCCATGATTATTCCTTTCACCTCCTAGCCTTGACCAAACATTGTCACTTCCCTGGGAATTTCACAGCCCCAGAAAGCTTCTCCAGGTGGGAGGCTGCACAGTCCTATGCCCCCTAAGTCAGGTGTTTGGGAAGCTGGATCAGCGAGCTCCTCATTTCCAGCTGCTTCTTCCAGACTCATGCTAATTCTCTCATGCGCAGTTTGAGTGAGCTCATTTGCGGCTCACACCAAGCATTCATATACCATTGATCACCCCCTCTACTGAACGCCTAAGACTTCAGGCCTGCTGGGATCATGAGGCATGCTGATGTCATTGTAAATCTGATGAATATTGCATAGGTTTGGAGTTCTTTTTTTTAGAAATTAAATGTTTAATGCTTATCTATTACCACCTTATTTTTCTGACCCCTTCACACACATTCTGCTCCCTGACTACACCTCATTTTTGCCTTCTCTATGTGTTGACCCATTACTTTGCTCCAAACTCTGCTTCCCACAAGCCATCTAGTCTATTTCATTCCAAGTTGTTGAGTCTCTGTTCAAGTTCAGTCTTTTTCATGAAATGTCTTCAGGTGTACCACCCCAAGGTGGTTTCTCATCACGTGTATTCGCATTTATTATGTCTGCCTGGTGTTCAAAAATAAAGCGTATACTAGTTGTGATAGCCTCTGAGTCTGCGAAACTTTTGATTCATTTCCCTACCCTTTCAAATCTCCTGTCATTACTGTTTTGTGCCACACAAAAGCCCCTGGTTGTGTGAGCCCATCATCCTCCTCATCACCATGGGGTACAAGAAGAGTGAGCCCTGCATGGGGCAGGCAGACACCTTGGACCATTAAAGGGCAGATTTATCATCACTATCACATATATGATGATTGAACGCAAAAAACTGACATTAGAACTCATTATAAATAGTAATTTAATCACTTCCTTTACACACCTACAAATGTTTTTCATACTTGCAGAATGCACTACTAGTAGATTTTTAAATGCTCTTATAGTGACAAAACCTGCCTAAACCAGAGAATTTTAGAGATGAAGGGCATTCACTTCCTACACTACTTATTTTACCCAAAAAAAATTTTAAATGTATGTTACTTTATCAGTCAGAATAACTTTAAATCAGCCAAAGCTTGCTTTTCACTAATGGTATATATCGAGTATAGGTCAGTGGGAGGATATTAGTTCATCGCAGTTTCTCAGGAACACAGGTAGATACAGTCTGTATTATAACACATGCTTCTACTATTGCTGAGGTGGAGAAATCAGAGCTCTGGAAGATCTTTCCCTAGTGACAAAGTTCTGGCCCAGGAATGACATCTTTCACAAAAGCCAGAACCATTGTTCAGGAACAATCCATGACCCACCCAACCACAAAGGAGCCAAGAAGCTCAGTCATTCATGTACCCTGTACTGAAGTTGATGGGCAGCTCTAGTAAACAGCATAACTATAACTACTTCTCAGCTACCTGTGTTATATTAATGCCATTTCATTATAATACGATAGAAGTTAGTAAAATGAGTATGCATTTTGGAGCCAGATAGCCTAGGTTCAGAACCCTGTTCTGCCACTTGTTAGCTGAGCCTGTGTGGCCTTGGGCAACCTACTTAATCCCTCTGAGCCTCAATTTTATTAACTTCTAAATGGGTATTTAACAAGGTTACTGGGAGGATTCAATGAGATGGAATGTATAAAAAGAAAAAAACCTAAAACAATGTCTAGCAAGTAATACATACTCGATACATATTAGTTTTTGTTTTCCCTCCATCTCCCCACCCACATTGTTTTGTTCACCTTCATTTTGTCCCTCCTTACTTCCCTTGTGAGTATGAATTTGTTCTTGCCTTGGGTTTGAAAGATTGAATCCCATTTCCCTCACCAACAGATAAGCACATTCGCTTCAATGCTATAACAATAGTGTGCTTTCTTTAATATCTCCACCACTATCTCCAGGGCTGTGTTGTTAGAGAGTTTTCTCTATTTGATTTGGTCCAGCTATTAGATCAATTCCTTTCAAAAATTTGTGAATCACTCCTCGCCCCAGCCTCACTTGAATTCTGTTAACATATCTCACCATGAAGATCACAAGCCTTTCAGGGATAAGGACCACATTTCAAACCTTCGTGTCACTCACATAGTCAAGTATTTTGTTACTCACACAATCTCAGGTGTAAAGCAGTTAATTGGGTATATTAGTTTCCTAGGGCTGGCCATAACAATATACAATCTTCGGGGTGGCTTAAACAACCGAAATTTATCTTCTCTCTAGAAGCTAGAAATCCAAGATCAAAGTGTCAGTAGGGCTGGTTGCTTCTGAGAGCTGTGTGGGAGAATCTGTTCCATGCCTCTCCCCTGGTTTCTGGTGGTTTGCTGGCATTCTGTGGCTTATAGAAGCATCACCCTAGTATCTGCCTTCATCTTCACATGGTGTTCTTGTGTGTGTGCATCTGTGTCCAAATTTCCCCTGTTTATAAGGGCATCACTCATACTAAATTAGGGCTCATCACCCCAATGACCTCATCTCAACTAATTACATCTGCAGCAATGCTATCTCCAAGTAGTCACATCCTGAGGTACTTTTTCTAAAAGAAAAAAAAAAAGGCTTTTATTTCAGGTTCACGGGGTACATGTGCTGGTTTGTTGTATGGGTAAATTGCATATCACTGAGGTTTGGAGTACAAATGATATTGTCACCCGGATAGTGAGCACAGTACCCAACAGGTAATTTTTCAACCCTTGTCCCCCTCCATCCCTCCCCCATCCAGTAGTTCCCAGTGTCTACTGTTCCCGTTTTTATGTCCATGTGTACTCAATATTTAGCCCCCACTTATAAGTGAGAACATGTGCTCTTTGGTTTTCTGTTTCTGGGTTAATTTGCTTAGAATAATGGCCCCCAGTTGCATCCATGTTGCTGCAAACAACATAATCTTGTTCTTTTTTTATGGCTATGTAGTGTCCTATGGTGTATACATATTACATTTTCTTTATCCAGTACACTGTTGATGGGCATCTAAGTTGATTCCATGTCTTTGCTATTGTGACATTCTGAGGTACTGGGGGTTAGCACTCCAACACATGAATTTAGCAAGCCCCAAAATTCAACCCATAACACATGAGTAACTATAATTGGGATGATTATTTAATTATCTTGCAGAGAAAATAGTATGACACCAATGTCTCTGCCACATCAAAGTATGATTTTCAAAGTGTCGAGAACTTGATACTGCAATAAATGTAAAGTGAACAGGTATCCAAAAATTGTTTTATCTAATTCATCAGAGAACTAGCAGGATGATAAAACTAATTTCAAGAACATTTGAGGAACAGAGGTTTATATATTCCTCAGCAAAGATATGTTGAAATAAGTTTACAGAGTTAAAGTGACAAATGGCTTACAAACTATAAACCCACAACCTTTGGGGTCACCTTTTCTGTCATCATAAATTATTTACACCTCTACTGAATACAAGTTAGCAAATTAATATGTAACATCCCAGAGTCTTGGCTCCAATCAGTAATATACAGCAGGTCAAACAAAGACACTTACCCCAATATAATTGACTGTCTCTTGGATAGCATGGTAGGATATTGAAAGGACTTGGAGCCATCCTTTTCCCTTATTTTCATGATTTAGATATGTTTTCTTAGAACCTTCCAGCCGAAATCATCTCAAAGGATTATCATTAATTACAAAAGGGCTGGTTTCATAATGATTCCACCTGATTAATTTATATGTTAAGCAAGAGGTATTATTAAACCATATAACCTTCTTTATAATCATCCAATCTTTATGATTATTAAGCACAGTTACTAAAATCACAGAGTTAACTTCAGTCTGGAAATTTTATAAAGAATCTTGGACTCTGAATAAACTTTTAAAAGCCTCTATTATTCGTTCTTCAATCTGGAAGCTAGGAAGCCAAGCCCAAGAAATTCTCTCACCTAGGTTTCACTTGCAATATCTATAAATGTGGGTGAACTCGTCTCTCTTGCAGTTTATCAATATCTGCTAACATATTTGACCTTCAAAGAAATGACCTTCCTTACTCCCTGTAATGCTAGGACTCTGTAAATACAAAACAGGTACCAGACTAGTTTCCAGGGAGGGCTTTATAGGTATTGATTCCACTTGTGAATGAGCTACCTTTGTTCCTTAATTGTGATCTTATCACAAAAGTGTTAAATGAGTTATCAAACATGACACTCCAAGTATTTGGTTACACAATAAATTGCTTCAATTATATCCTGGTAGAAAGGAGATCAGGTATGTACTGAACCTATGCAAATAACCACATTGCCATGAAAAGTAAACATAGTAAAATGCTTGTTTCTATATTTTGAGAGATCAAGAAGGGAAAGATAACATTTAAAGAATGTTTCTTTTCAAGCTGCAGAATTATTTTGTGCTAAGTTGAGGGATAGAGACAGATCAAGAGAAAGGGAAAAGGGTTTTCTGGAATAACAGTAAAATACAGAATATTAAAAACAGAATAAATAATATTTCAAAGCAAATAACCATAATTCTATTTTCCTCCTTATCAATGCTAGTTAATCTTTTTTTTTTTTTCTGCTGGATCTTGGGACAGTAGTTGCTTTCATAAAATCATCTTATTCTGGGGGCCGGGCGCGGTGGCTCACGCTTGTAATCCCAGCACTTTGGGAGGCCGAGGCGGATGGATCATGAGGTCAGGAGATCGAGACCACAGTGAAACCCTGTCTCTACTAAAAATACAAAAAAAATTAGCCGGGCGTGGTGGCGGGCACCTGTAGTCCCAGCTACTCTGAGAGGCTGAGGCAGGAGAATGGCGTGAACCTGGGAGGCGGAGCTTGCAGTGAGCCGAGATTGCGCCACTGCACTCCAGCCTGGGCGACAGAGCAAGACTCCGTCTCAAAAAAAAAAAAAAAAAATCATCTCATTCTGGATTGAGAAGAATTCTGGAAATCCTCACTTAATCCCAAATACAGTCAGAGTTGCCTAAGTCATGTCAATTTGAAAGTCCACACTGTAAAATATCAGTGTTAAGTGCATTAGTCTGCAAGGGCTGCCATAACAAAAGTACTACAGACTGGGTGGCTTAAATTACCTACATTTATTTGCTCATAGTTCTGGAGGTTGGAAGTTCATCATCAACATGTCAGCAGGACTGGTTTCATTATGAGGCCTCTCTCCTTGGCTTATCTCTCTAGATGGCTATCTTCTCCCTTTATCTTCACATTTTTCTCTGTGTCTATGTCCTAATCTCTTCTTTATAAGAACAATAGTAATATTGGCTTAGGGCCCATAATGTGCCCTTATTTTACCTTAATTATCGCTTTAAAGACCCTATGTCCAAGCACAGACCCATTCTGAAGCACTGGGGGTTAGGACTTCAACATATGAATTCCGGGAGGACATAATTCAGCTTATAACATTAAGTATATCCAGTTTAAGGCCGGGCGTGGTGGCTCACACCTGTAATCCCAGCACTTTGGGAGGCCGAGGCAGGTGGATCACAAGGGCAGGAGATCGAGACCATCTTGGCTAACACGGTGAGACCCCCTCTCTACTAAAAATACAAAAAAAATTAGCCAGGCACGGTGGTGGGCGCCTGTAATCCCAGCTACTTAGGAGGCTGAGGCAGGAGAATGGCGTGAACCCGGGAGGCGGAGCTTGTAGTGAGCCGAGATCGCGCCACTGCACTCCGGCCTAGGCGAAAGAGCAAGACTCCTTCTCAAAAAAAAAAAAAAAAAAAGTATATCCGGTTTAGTCCTTTTAAAAATATATTTTCATGGGTACATTGTGGGTATATATATTTATGGGGTACATAAAAGATTTTGATACAGTCAATGCTCAATAATCACATCAGGGTAAATGGGGTATCCATCGCCTCAAGCATTTACCATTTCTTTGTGTTACAAACATTCCAGTTATACTCTTAGTCATTTTTAAATGTACAATAAATTATTGTTGACTGTAGTTATCTTATTGTGCTATCAAATACTAGATCTTATTCATTCTAACTATATGTGCATATATATGTATACACATAGCACCCATTAACCATCCCCACCTCTCCTGCCCCCAACTGGTTTAGTCTTTAGCAAGAAGCTCTCAAGTTTTCCTTTGTTGACAACCAAATTCATGACTTCAGGCAATTGTGAGCAGAAAGTAGAAACAACTTGGCAATGTTAAGGTTGAATAGCTGTTAATTTTTTACAGTAATAATAAATACAGTGATAGAGAAGTAGAAAATTCTCTATTTAAGTACACAAATACACAACTCTTTTGTAAGGATCAAATCAATGTTTCCACTCAGGGTAAGAATATATTATGGACTAACAAACTTTCATGGCCTTCTAACGCATCTTGTAAAGTGCGCAATCTATATAATATGTATTTATATTAATAATGTTTTTCCTGCACAAAATTTACCTAGAGAAAGCCGAACTTCTTCTTTTATTTGACAATTATGAAATTCATGCAACATGTTGAGCTAATTAAGAGCAATGAAACCAGGAAGTCTGATTGTTTTTATCATCTCTCTTTCTATAAAAGACAAAATGTTTATGATTTTCTTTTTTCTTATCTTTTCTTTTCTTTTTTTTTTTTTTTGAAATAGCGTTTTGTTCTGTAGCCCAGGCGGAAGTACAGTGGCACAATCATAGCTCACTGTGGCCTCTATTTGCCAGACTCAAGTGATCCTCCCACCTCAGATACTCAAGTAGCTGGGACTACAGGGACACGCCACTATGTCCTGCTGATTTTCTCTTCTTTTTCGGTAGAGATGAAATTTTGCTTTGTTGCCAATGCTGGTCTCAAACTCCAGAGCCTGAGCTCAAGCAACCCTTCCACCTTGGCCTCCCAAAGTGCTGGGATTACAGACAGGAGCCACTGCACCCAGCTTAAAAGTTTATGATTTGCTAATATTCATCTGGAAAATCTCAAAGATAGTTTTAGGTATAAAGACATTGTGACTTTATTTTTTAATTTAAGACTAAATCTTGTGAAGAGAAAATGAAAAGTGATATTAGGGAAGAGATCATCATTTATTGACTTTGGAACATATGTGTGTAAGAGTAATGAATGGTTGAGGTAATACTGGTTGAGTTTAACTACATGTTAATTAAAGTGACTTTATCATATTTTAAAATAAACATAAAGTAAGAAGATAAATTGGAAGAAACCACAACAGTTCAGAACTGAGAAACTGTTGTTATTTGTTTCTTAAAACAAATCAAGTTATACAACAAAGTCATTACAAAGCACAGAAAGTTATTTTGCTGACGTATAAAATCCTGCTTTCTGGCAAGATTATCCAATGAGTATAGAATATTCTTGTATTAGCTCTTATTAAGGGTAGATTAGATACTCCAAATCTTATTTGTCACTTGAAGATTGAAAAATTGACACTCTACTCTTTTTTTAACAAAATTATTTTATAAATTGTATTAGTCTGTTCTTACACTGCTATAAAGAACTACCTGAGATTGAGTAATTCACAAAGAAAAGAGGTTTAATTAATTCAGTTTCACATGCTGTACAGGAGGCATGGCTAGGGAGGCCTCAGGAAACTTACAATCATGGTGGAAGGGTGAAGGGAAAGCAAGCATGTCTTCACATGATGGCGGGGGAGAGAGAGAGAGTGCAAAGGGGGAAGTGCTATGCACTTTTAAACAATCAGATCTCATGAGAATTCACTCACAATCATGAGAACAGTAAGGGGGAAATCTGCGCCCATGATCCAATCTCCTCCTACCAGGTCCCCCTCCCAACACTGGGAATTACAATTTGACATGAGATTTGGGTGGAGACACAGAGACAAATCATATCATAAATAAACGCATCAAAACCAAACTCTTGAGAACCAAAATCTTTCTCTTCTGACCAAGATGGAGTAACAGAGGCAGGATTTATCATTCCACCTTAAACAACCAGAACACTGAAAAAAATTATATGAGGCAATGATTTTTTCAAACATGGAACAACAGTAAACAAAGGACCATTATCCCTGAGAGAAGGGGAAAAAATTAGGAGAGCTTTATGTTTGCTCCAGCTTATTGCTTGGAGACAATTGAATTTGTAGTTAAAACCTTCCAACAGAGAAATTTTCATGCCAAATGTTTTCATTAGCGAAATTTTGAAGATTTAAAAAAATAATATCAGTTTATATAAATATGCTAGAAAATTGAAGAGGAGAGAACACTTCTCAACTCATTTTATGAAGCCAATATTAGCTTAATAAGAAAACCAGACAAAGACACCATAAGAACAAAAAGCCACAAATCAATATCCTGCATGAATATAGAAGTAAAAGTCCTTAAGGTAATTTTATCAAGTCGAATTAAGTAATTTACAGAAAGGATAATAAACAGACAAGATGATGTTTACCCCAGGGTTGCCAGTTTAGATTAGCATTAGAAAATAAGTCAGTGTACGGAGAGGCTGAGGTGGGAGAATGGAGTGAACCCAGGAGGCGGAGCTTGCAGTGAGCCGAGATTGCGCCACTGCACTCCAGCCTGGGTGACAGAGCAAGACTCTGTCTCAAAAAAAAAAAAAAAAAAAGAAAATAAGTCAGTGTATTTCATCATATTAACAAACTAAAATAGAAAATAAAAACATATGATCTCAACAGATATGAATCCGTAAACAGACAAAGAAAGAGAACCTAACCTGATAAAGGACATCTACTAGGAACTTACAGTAACTGATATCATACCATACTTAATTATGAAATAATGAATGTGTTCCCCCTAAGAGAAGACAATTTCTGTTCTCACCACCACCATTAAACACTGTATTAGAGATCTTACGCAATGCAATAAGGCAAGAAAAATAAGGCATACAAATGTTTTATTCATGGACAAGTACTTGCCCTGCCATTGTATAAAATCCTAAGTGATCCACAAAAAGACAATTCAAACTAACACAGGAGTTTAGTAAGAGAGATATAGGATCAATATTAAGAAATCATTTGAATTTCTCTATATCAGCAATAACAATTAGATATTAAAATTAATAATACCATTTATAATAACATCAAAATATACAGATTATTTAGAGATAAGTTTGACAAAAATTGTGCAAGATGTATATAATGAAAACTAAAAAATATTGAAAAGAGAAATTTTTAAAGAATTAAATGAATGAAATAGATAAAGCAATCAGAAAAGGGCTCTTTTAATTTTACAGGCTTTGTAATCTAATTTATTAATGCTTTCTGGCAGTAGAAAATATTTCAAACTTACACAATGAGAGATAAATGTTTTTCTCAATTATAGTCACATCAATGCAAAGAGAACTTACAACATCAGTTCTACAACATTAGCCAAGGGCCAAAAATAAACACAGAACAAAAACATCTTAACAGTCCAGATCTCAAAAGGCTTCTCTCCTATCTAGAGAGAATGAAATATTTTTATAGTTGATTTGACTGCATTAAAAACACATTAACAAACAGACTAACAATTTTAATTTTTCTGATATATCTCACTCCTTCAAAGACAGCTCTTCACTGTCCACACGAGAGAGATCACTAAATGATCAGACCATAAAACAAGGTTCCCAGTTATCACTGTCTCCAACAGCAAATAATTTACCAGTGGTGCACAGATTGTATTCTTATATACAAGATGCTTTTCTGACTACTCAGATGAGTCCAGCCCAGTAGTCTGATAACCTTTAATCTCTGGACCCAGTTGTAGAAAGACACAATGCCCAAACAACCAATTTATGTACAAGTTTTTCTATTACTTACACAGTCACAACCAGTCTGGTGATCTGACAACTACTAATCCCTGGTCTCACCTTTGGAAAGGAATACAGCCCTAGCTCTGATAGACAGACATTGATAGACCAACAGATTTAGCCACTAACCAGAAAGAACACAAAAATAGAAAAGGAAAACAAGCAAAAAGATTCAGGACAAAAAAAACAGGTTCTAATGCTACTTGAAATTCATTCTGGGAGGCCAGAAAAGATGTGCCTAGTCTTTAGCAGCCCAGGAAGTACACTTATATGGCAACATGGTATAATTGGCTCTGGTAAGTGTGAGTCCACTAGGACATCTTAGTGGAATGACCTCAAAAATTGTTACATAATAATTCATTGTTTAAATTTCAAAAGATTAAAAAACATGAGTGTCTTAGTCCATTTGGGCTTCTTTGACAAAATACCATAAACTGGATAGCTTATAAGCAATAAACATTTATTTCTTCTAGTTCTGGAGGCTGGGACATCCAAGATCAAAGTGCTCACAGATTGCCTGGTGAGGACCCATTTTCTCAAAGAGATGCCTTCTTATTGTGTCCCCACATAGTAGAGGGGGAAGGGTTTCTCTGGGGCCTGTTTTATAAGGGCACTGATTCCGTTTATGATGGCTCTGCCCTCAAGAACTAATCACCTGGCAAAGGTCCCATCTCCTAATACTATCACATTGGGCGTTAAGATTTCAACATATAAATTTTAGGGGCACACAAACATTCAGACCATAACAAAGACTCATACAAATATAAAATAAACACATTTCAAAGATTTATTTAACTCATTAATGAGGCAATCAGCCAAATTTAGTTAAAACAGGGGGAGAGCATTTCACAAATATAGTCTTTTAGAAACAGCATGCTGAAACAAGTGTGCAAAGTTGGAGGAAAATTTCAATATGGTAATACCCAGTGGTTGATAAAACTTGGTAACGTTTGGACTTCTTTTTCTTTGAAGCTCTTCCAGACAACATCGAGTTAACACACTTCACAGAGTGTAGGCCCTAACCAAAATAAATAACAAGTCAAACAAAAATATATTCCTGTATGAGTCCATTCTTACACTGCTGTAAGGAACTACCCAAGACTGGGTAATTTATGAAGAAGAGAGGTTTAATTGACTCACAGTTCTGCATGCTGTACAAGAAACATGGCAGGGAGGTAAGAAAACTTACAATCATGGTGTAAAGCAAAGAGGAAGCAATCATGTCTTACCGTGGGGGAGCAGGAGAGTGAGGGAGCAAAGAGGGAAGTGCTACACACTTGCAAACAACCAGGTCTCATGAGAACTCACTCACTATCCTGAGAACAGCAAGGGGTAACTGCTCCTACAATCAAATCACCTCCCACTAGGTCCCTATCCCAACATCGAGGATTACAATTCAACATGAGAATTGGGTGGGAACACAGAGTCAAACTGTATTAGTTTGTTCTCACACTGCTAATAAAAACATACCCAAGACTGGGGTAATTTATAAAGGAATTTATAAATTCCTTTATAATTTATAAAGGGGGTAATTTATAAAGGAAAGAGGTTTAATGAACTCACAGCTCCACATGGCTGGGGAGGCCTCACAATACTGGCTGAAGGTGAAAGAGGCGCAAAGTCATGTCTCACACAAAGGCAGGACAAGAGAGCGTGTGCAGGGGAACTCTCCTTGATAAAACCATCAGATGTCATGAGACTTATTCACTATCAGGAGAACAACACGAGAATGACCCGCCCCCAGGATTCAATTACCTCCCACTGGGTCCCTCCCATGACACATGGGAATGATGGAGCTACAGTTCAAGATGAGATTTGGGTGAGGACACAGCCAAACCATATCACAAACCATATCAATTCCTCTAGGGAACCAAGTAATTTTGGGACAGGCCCATTAGAAAATGTGCTGAATGACAGCCTTCCTTTCCTCTAATTTTCAATATTCACCATTTTTTTCTTAACAGCTCCAAGACAGGTATGTCTTTAACATGGACCCCAATCAGGAAATGATTATCCCCATCAAAATAGCAGAATTTCCCCTACCTCTGATTGCTGTAAATCAGAATAGAATGCCAATATGCAAGTGAAAAGAGCACCTCAAGATGCAGGATCATGCAAACTGAGAAAGAATCTACTCTCTAATCATAGGAAATCTGTAGCAGGGACTCGGTGTGCAATACAGTGCACTACTGAGTACAAATATAGGTCCGTAGTTAATAAGGAACCACTTAGGGTGAAATTTGAGAAATTATAGAAGCGCAGACTGAGAGGATTTAATATCATCTGTAAAAACTCTTCAGTCTTTGAATACATTCTCTATGAGCTAACAGAGATATAGATTTCAGAAACTAGACTCATTTTAACAGGAAGGAGCCAAAAATAGAAGGGACACACATCCACAGGAAGACCCACAATCACCGAGCAGACAGAGATGTGCCCCGTCTCTTTTCAGCTTTCATGTGCAAAATCGAAGAATTATTCTAAAATTATACATTGTATGCCTGCAAAGTGCAAGCACTGTGCTAAGTGACATGGGAAATTCAAAGGTGAAGGAGATAAAGGTTTAAGTTCTAATTTGGTTCCATCCCTAGCCTAGTATATGACACCATAAAATCCAAATGTTGCCAGAATTCGGTTTTCCAAGGGGTAAAAATCTCTCAGGTTTCTTGAAATTGCACAAGACTATAAATCTATAATTTTGTAAATCCTGTCCTCAAAGAGTGTAGTGATTTTTTATGAAGACTTCAAAAAATATACACAGTGGGATGGGAGTGGGAGGGAGTTCCCAATACAGAGATTATTTTATTCAGAAGTTTTCAAATTTTACGTTACTTTTTACTTTTAGTGATGAATTATTTGCTCGAAAGCATTATTAACTAGAAACCTAAAGAAGTAAAACAAGTATGTGGAGATGTTATGATGGAATCAGTTGGGAGATACCAGGACCCTGGCTTGGCGGACACTCCCATCTTGACCTTTGGACCTCTGTGTGTCCTAAGCAGCTCCACAGAACTCCCCAGGGCTCTCTAGAGCATGTCAAAAATCATTTAAGAAGTCCAACCTACTTCTTTTATGGATAATATAATAATAGCCAAAGAGAAGTCAAGTTTTCTTAATCAGGAAATGTTCTTTCCAAGTTCACAGAGATCAGGGACAGAATGAGGACTGGGTTTCTCCTGCAAATAAGTCTCTTCTCCAGATACTCTCTGGCACTCTATGTCATCTCCCCTAATATGCTGATCACTTTTCTGTATACCATCAACTCATTTGCTCTCTTTTCATAGTCACTCCTCAGAATGCAAAAGGGACTCATATTTGCTTTCGATTCTATTAAACGTTGTTATTTTTATAGACTTGCAAAGGGACCATTCAACACCAAGATCAATCTATCTAAACAGTTTCCTAAGAGTTATCTGGCAAATGAAAAGACCAATGGAAAAATGTCTTGGGGCAAATAACACAGCACGCTTGGCGACACTTGCCTCCTAGAAACATTTGTAAAAGTTTCATTTTTGTTCATGAACATAGTGATGGAGGATCTTAAAGTTTTTTCTAGAGCTTCAAAGGTCATTTTAAAATTTTTCCATTTTCTCTGTCATTTCCTGCTCCTAGATCAGGTTATATATTTCCTGCTGTGACTCTATGTTTCCCAGTGAGGCAGATTCTTATTGTTCTTTTAGTGTTTGTCAATTTAATGAACTGTTTTATGACTTAGACCCAAATAATGGAGCTTTTGTGGGAAAAGGCAGGGGACAGGAAAGAAAGGAGAGGAGAAGGGGGTGTAGGGTAAAGTGATAAACTCTAACACATTGGGATTGCCTTTTAAAATCCTACACAGTTTCTTCCCCCATTCAGATAACTTGCTGACCTTATCTTATGCTACATCTGATTGCAATTACTTCAGTTTGTTAGGCTGACCAATTTTAGAAACTTGGACAATGTACTTCGTTGCAATCAGATCTCCATTAAAACTCAGAAATGAAGGATAAATCAGTTATTGCCATTGAAGTTGTTATGGTGTCTTTTTTCCAAAAGAAATACACTCATGTCAGCAGCCCTGAACTTTCGTTTCTCTAAACTTCTAACATGACATCTGCAAATAAGTCTGGTATCTTCTACATAATTAATCTGTAATCTTATAAAACTCAGTTACACGCTGTTTCAATAGTTCTTCCTAATTCCTATCTGCTTGTCTCCTTTGTAAATTTTATAATTATTGACAAAACACTTGAAGATACAATGCACATAGAGAGGGAAAAAAACCTAGGGAAGAGCCAGCATATTTTTTTCAGCTTTAGAATTTTAACCCTCCTTATTCACTAATAGATAGCAATTTATCTTTCCACCAGGCTGCCATGCCATAGGTAGAGTGATTTGGCAACTTCTTAACACAATGTTATTTGAAGGGTATAAAATAAGACATCTCTGATTTAAAAATTTCCCCCACAAATTGTCATAGCCTCCAAAATTCCCACCCTTACCTTCCGGAGTGAGGATCTATGGAGAAGACTCAATGAAAATGTAGATGTGTCACTGAGAATGCATACTAGGATCTGTGGTAAATACATTGTCATTTCCCAAGTAGAGAGCCCTGAGGGGGTAAGATGGGATTTTAATGGGGATAGTGAGTCAGGAAGGGAGCAGAGCCTTTAGGGCAAGCAGGCAGTCACCCTCCTTTGCTTCATAAAATCACACACACACACACACACACACACACACACACACACATATATATAGTTAGCAAGGAAGTACAGGCCTAGGAGAAATACTTTGACAGAGCCACCAGCAAGTATGGGATACTGAGAAAGTCAACTATTTGCCCAGCACTGGTGGTCTCAAACACATTACCTTATCTTATCTTACCTTCATCCTCAAGACACACATGAGAGTTAGAGGCAACTGTACTAGTGGAGAGAAAAGGAAATCAGCTCCACAGACTTCAAGTTCACAGAGCTACTTTTCGTCAGCATCTGGATTTGGATTCATGGTCACACTCAATTTCACTTCCTCACAGGAACTATAGGAAGGTAGAACGTATGGAACCTGACACATGGCAGGGAGACAGAGGAAGCTGGAAGCCACTGGTGCCTATTTCACAATTCTGCTTCTTGTGATATCTGGCATGTGAAAGTGAAATGAACCCTAGCTCTGATTAATTCTGAGTGGAATAGAAAAACTGAATTCCAGATGGGTAAATATTCAGCTTCCAATTGATTTGCTGAGGCTTCTCTCCTCCTCTTCCCTGAGTTCGCCCTGTGCTCCAATATTCTACTTTGCCCCATCTGTGCATTTGTTCATGCCATTCCCTCCGCCAGGAAAGTTCTTTTCTTCCTCTATGCTTGTCCAACTCCAATGAAGTGGAGTCACTTCCAGTGCAGGAGTTACATTATAAAGTCAACACATAAGCATAAATCCACTTTGTCAAAGTTAATCTTTAAAATCCCTAAAATCACCTTCAAAGTTCAATATCCTTGCACGTGTCATTGTCAGTCTCTACAGCCTAAGAGAACAGAGGCTTCTGAGGCAACAGTAGATTCATGTCTTCCATCTCATGCTCTGTTCAGGATGCATTCTCATCAAATAGGAGGGTGGATGGAAATGGCCTTGACCTAACTTAGTTGCTTTGTGTCTTTCCTTTTCTCTTCTAATTTATAGCACATGTAATTCAACTCATGTAAATTACTCATGTGATTTGCTGTCAGTCATTCAAAGTGGATTGATATCATACTTCTTCAATAGATATGAAACCAACCTTTCATCTCATTTGGTGCTTACTTTATTCTTCCTTGTAATTATTTTTATTGGACCCCTCTGCACGGATTATAAGATTTCTATGGTCACAGACTGTTTTTCATTCATATTTCTAGGCCTCACTCTGCATAATAAATGTGTTGAATTTTAATAAATTAAAATGCTAGTTGTATATAGATAGTTTTTCTCTGGCTGGCCAGAACCACTTGCTGAAATGTGCCCAGATACTTTATGGCCTCTGTGGGTAGAGCAGGCATGGGGAGGCCAACTGGAGTAGAAAACTCTTAGGAGAGGAAAGGCCCCAAGCCCAGCCTGGCAGCAGCAGCTAGGCAAAGTCAATGGTTCCAGTGTAAGGTAGGGAAAGTACCTATCCTCACCATTGTCTAGAATGCCAGAGGCTTTGCTAGGCAGAGGTGGCCCTGCCTTGGGATTGATGGACTGTTTACTGGAGCCAAGAAGACCTCATCACAGACTAAGCACTGCTTAGGAAGGGAAATGGATGGAGGATGTCTTTGGAAGAATCTTAGGACAGAAGTGTCGTGATGAATAGGGAAGACAGGCTTTCAAAAATCTTTCCTTGGGTGGCCAAATTATGGGCTGTGCTACAGGATTATAAACCCCATCTGAAGAGATTATCTAAAATAAGCACTGTGGAGAGACATGTCCTTTCCACTTTCATATGGACTCAATGCTGACCTTAATGTTTAAATATCTGTTCATCCTAAGTTTGTCTTTCTACATTGGCAGCTTTTAGGTATATGACTAATATGATTTGGCTTTGTCCCCACCCAAAGCTCACCTTGAATTGTAATAATCCCTATGTGTCAAGGGTGGGGCTAGGTAGAGATAATTGAATCATGGGGGCAGTTTCCCCAATGCTGTTCTAGTGGTAGTGAATAAGTTTCATGAGATCTTATGGTTTTATAAACGGGAGTTCCACTGCACAAGCTCTCTTGCCTGCCACCATGTAAAAAGTGCCTTTGCTCTTCCTTAGTCTCCTTTGCCATGATTGTGAGACCTCTCTAGCCACATGGAACTGTGAGCCCATTAAACCTATTTCCTTAATAAATTACCCAGTTTGGGGTATGTCTTTATTAGCAGCATGAGAAAAGACTAATATGACAACCTTGAGTGAGTTTTTAAACTGTTCTCTTCCTCAGGGTTTTTTTTTTTAATCTCTTAAATGGAAATAATAATCATACTTATTTCAAAGGGTTGCTTGATGGATTAAATGAGTAAGTTCACACAAACCACCTAGGATAGTATCTGGCCCTGAGTAAGCTCTCGATAAATATTAACCCTGTACCTTATCCATCTTCATCAATTCATCTATTGACCACAGCTTGACCTCTTCCTCTATTTGGCACTGCTCCATTTCAAATACCCCAGCCTTGGTGCTCAACCTGCACCATCTCAGTTTCAAGAGTCTGCCCACATTCCTCTCTCAAGCTGAGTGGCAGAGTCTGTTAATTGTTCCTGGTATCTTTCCTCTGCCTCTTTCCCCTGAGTTGTAGCTGACCCCAGTCACTCAGCCAAAGACTACCTTTCCCAGGCTTCCTTTCAGCTAAGTGCGGCCCTGAAACTAGGTTCTGGCCAATGGGATCTGAGATAAATTGAAGTGTACAATTTTCAGATCATGCTATTATAAAAGAAGAAGTATGCCCTCCATTCTGCTGGCTGAAGTGTGAGCATACCACAAGATGGAAGCCACATGTGAAGGCAACAGAGCACGAAGACAGGATGAGCCTGGGTCCCTTGTGACTTCCCAGGGCAGAGCCACCCACATTTAAACAAGCACGGCAGGTTGGCTTTACTTTCTGTTATGGATTATCCTTTTCTACTTGGTACCTTTGCTCTTTATGGTCTATTATAACCTGTATCAGAGACAAGGATATCTAAAAAGAGGATCAATTTCAGGTCTCTAAGAACTTATGGTTTTCAAAGATCTTAAAGTGAAAAAAATGACAAGTTGATTACTCCACATTCTACTGTAAATAAATTATAGAGGCTGGCTATTTCCCCCCTTCCTTGCTTGCCTTTTGGTTTGAGAAAAACTGATTTCTCATCACTTACCTCTTTTTCTTGCTAATCAGTACAATTTTTAAATATTGAGACACCTTGGCTAAATCATAAATGTTTTGTTAACATGCATTCATTGTAAAAACTTGCCTTGACTCATCTATGATTGTTCCAAAGATTTATATGACCAATTCATGCCTGTTTCTCCACAAAATGATCTTCCCTCGCTTCTGAATATCTGTCAGCACACATCTGTGCCTGTGTGTACAAAAACTTCACCTCTTGAGAGCCCCAGATTTGACAGAATCAAGTTTGCCTCATTTTTCAAACAGTGTTAACTCAGTTTAAAAATACTTTTCTCATTATGTTATTGCAAGGGTCTTTTATTCCATCTCATGCTTTTGTCTATTTTGGATCTAACATTTATTTAATTAGAAATCTATTATTGGGGAGGGGGCACAAATAAAATTTAGCTACCACTAACCACCCCCTGTCAAATGGTGGTACGTTAAAGAGATGAAGGAAGGTATTACTTTCTTCAGATAACGTAAGACAAACATTTAAAATTCAGTCCACTTGGAAAATGCTTTCTCCCCATCTTCTTTTATGTGGAGGGTGATTTCCTTTTTAGTGGGTTGCACAATGCAAATGAGGCACAGTTCATTTATATCCAAGTCCAGGGAAATGAATTTATAGGCACTCCAGAGGAAAAGTTCCATGGAGATATTCAAGCTTTCTTACTTTCAGACTATCGGAAGCTCTGCAATATATGTCTTTCCCTAGATATCTTAAGGGCACCCAATAAAGCCAGTTTTGCCTGAGAAAAGCCATTTATACCCCTGCTTTCCATGGAAGACTAATTGGAATCGCTGTTACCATTTTAAATCTCTTCAACTGGTTAGAGTGTTGTTATCAGTATGACTCAATCAACCAACATATACTTAATGATTTCCAGTTAGAAGAAAGCTTCTTCCTTCTACAAAACATACAAGGAAAAACATTATTTCTGCCCTGAAGGAGTTGCCAATCTAGTTGCAAAAACTTGTGACAGTCTCTGGCTTCATCAAGACCCCTTAAAAAGACAAAGTCATGTCCTGCAGTGCCCCATAAATGGGTCTACACTCTCCTTTGGCAGTTCTAGTCCATCTTGTGTGTCATCATATTGCCTAAGTTTGAATAAGCCTTTTAATCTTCAGTAAATTAAATTCTTAGCAGGGGCTTATAAATCCTGTTGTTCTCAATGCCTAACCCGGTGCCTGATCCACAGAATACATTCATGAACAAATAAAGGGGATGAGTTAGAAGCAGAAAGTAAAACAGTGGTTACCAGAGATTGAGTAGGGGAGGCAGGAGGGGAGGATGGAGAAAGGTTGGTCAACAAGTACATAGTTAAAACTAGATAGAAGAAATAAGTTCTGATGTTCCATTGCACAGTGGGGTGACCATAGTTAGCAGTAACGTATTGTATATTACCAAATAGCTAGAAGAGAGGCGTTTGAATGTCCTCACCACAAAGAAATGATAAGTGCATGAGGTGATGGTTACACCTGATTTGATCATTATACAATATATATGTATCAAACATCAAATTGTATCCCACAATATGTATAATTATAACATGTCGATTTAAAAAAAAGCAAATGAGTAAATTTTTAATACAGTCAATGTAGGTTACAAAACTATCTAATTCATCTTCAGGTCTACACCCAGGACATTCTGGCACAATAATTGCTATTTATGCCCAAGAGGCACTAAAGATCCCTTTATTCCATTTATCTATTCAAATTTTCAACAAATATTTATTGAGAGTTCAGTATCTGTGCAATATTTTCTTAGGTGCTGGGAATACGATGGGAGTAAGCCAAGAATTTGCCCTAAGGAAGCTTGTATTCTAGGGAGAAAATGATGAGGAAAGAATCTCTCTATAGCCAGCCAGGGAAGGACCATGACACCACATCAGCTTGGGCTTATAGGTAAATAAATGGGACGTGTCTATTAAGATTTATTAAATTCAACAACAGAATGGCTTTGATCTCACAAGTGAATAAACCACAACAAATTACTCCTTGAAAAGTAGAAATGAAAAATTATTACATTTCTCCTTCCTAATTGGTACATCCATAAGGGAAACATTAAAAAAAAAAAACTAAGATGAAAATCAAAAATGTGCCCCAGAAAGAACTATCTGAACTATATTTGCATGAAATTGTATTCTGTGCTTAAAGCCAATGTTTCCCTAATTTATGTGCTATCCCTCCTTAATTCCTTCTGTCTCCTTTAACAGTCTTTTACGAATGCATTGATTTCTTCACTAAAATTCTCATGAGGGCAAAAACACAGACAAGATGCCCAACTGTAAAAACTTACTTACGTCTTATATAGTCTACTGAATAAAATACTGTTAATGAAAAACATCAAAGTGATGCATTTAACCCATGTGGAAGTTAACACCACTTAGCTTCCCGCTTCCTCCCCCCATAATAACAGAAAAATGAGTGACTGAGGTAGGCATTAGTGATAGAGGAGGTGGACATATCTTTCTAAAATTTAAATTTCTAATTTTCTCTTTTTGAATAATAATCAGCCAGGTGCCTTTGATCACCAAGGGTAGGTAAAGACAGAAAGTTGAAATACATTCTTCATGAAGTAGCAAAATCATTTTTAAAGTAGGAACTTTGAACTTAAAATATTACTGTTTATTGTTCACCATACACTTTATGTCTCTTGCTAAATAATAAATTAGGCTACATGGAGCTTCCTCCATATATTTATGTCTGTTGAAAATATTTGGCTAAATTCATTTTGGAAATACTTCACTTCCATGAAATATTGACATGGCAAAGACCATGTCAGAAACTGCCATTTTTCTGTGGAAAATAATACACGTGTCAGCCATACTTTATTCCTTCCCACACTTTAATGCTTAATGATTAAACATTTGAAAAGTACTATTTCTAAATATTCTTCCAGACTACCTGTTCAACACTGAGTTAGCTATTCCAGTGCAAAGTCCTGGCTCCCAGACAACTAAGGGATCTTCAGAAAGGGGTAGAAAATGGCGGCTTCTCACCAGAGCCCTAAAACTGAGTAAACTCTAGGAAGGAAACAAAGTGTAGAAGGGGATGGAGAAGGAAAGGGAAGGAGTCTGGCATCTGTGATGGAGCTGGCCAGGTGCCTACAAACTCATTTCTCCTTCTGAGCTCAGGAATAAGCCACATTTGCCACCCATGCCTGGCAGTTAGCAGTGGCCATGAGACTGAGTTCTGGGCTGTGTGGAACGTTGGTAGAAGTGGTGCTCACCACTTCCAGGCCTCACCCATAAAACTCCCTGCACAAACCTGCACATGCTCTGCCTCTCCCAGGGCCACCCAGCTGCAAAGGGCAGCTCTCTCAGGAGGCGCTGGGGCATGGTGGAGCCACTGGGCACAAATGTGATATCTAACTTGATTCCTTGCATTTCTCTCAGACTTCTGAATAACTGAGGGCAACAGTGCACCCACACTGGATGAGTGATGTCAGAAATACAACTCTGTGTGAAGCCGCTGAGGTGTGGGGTGATTTCTGACAGCAGTAGTCTTCTCTGGCTAATTCAGCGAATAAAGAAATAGAGCGATAAGGACAAGCTCCACTTCTTCATCTAGTCCTGTGAAGCAGTTGATCTTTTTCAACGTCTCAGTTATGACATCTCTCATGTGAAAAGCATCAACGCCAGGAGCTGCTCCATGTCCTCTGAGCAAGGGATGCATCCCATCCATTTACAGACTATAAAAACTCAGGGGGAGGGTTTCATTGCTCAATGAGGGGCTTGAATTTTCTTTGATCCCCTACTGATGGCGAATGATCCCTTTATTCCTTACACGGGGAGGGAGTATAAAACCTGGGGCAATTACATTAGATTCCGTTGACATGTGAAGCAATTTTGGCAAACCTAGCGAGCCTTTTGGTTGTGATTTATATCTAGTCAGGGAGAAATGACATCTGGGATGTCTGATTTATTCACTAGCAAAATGCTGGCTGAACCTAAAATAAGAAAATAGAGATTTATGTAACAGATTGCAGAGCCTTAATTTAAGAATGGTTAGGAAAGCAGCAGACACTCCAAGGCTCCGCTCTGCTTGGAATCACATGCTGCAAGTTAATATTACCTTTCTTAAAGTATTAAGTGACATGTTGAGAGTTAGAGCATTATTTCTTCAAAATTCAACACCTGAATCTTTTCAAGATGACTGTTTCATATCCAAATAAGTCCAGGCATTCCTTTACATATTGACTGCCATAGAGAAGCAAACAGGTCTGTGAAATTTAGCAGACAGCTACAGTCTATTGTAGTTCTACCTGCAACCCCACAAGCAACTTCATATTAATCTCCATGCCAGGAGAACCTGGAAAGTACTGGGACTTGGTGAATAGGGAATTCTGTCCCCTCTGTTAAGAGACCACGTGGAGTCAGCACCATAATTGTTTCCCCTTCAAAACCTAACAAAATTTTTCTGGAAGAGACTCAATGTTGTAAACACCAAAATGCAATTTCTTTCCGGTCTCAGTGCCCACAGTAGATGTGCTCCTGCATGTAGTGCTCACTAGACGAGCCACTGATTTATTCTTGCCTGGTGACACAGTCCTGTTTCCCGCTTCCTGCTTTACATTGGCCTTTGGAAAGCTCAGAGTCAAGAGGCAATCCCCACTGAGAATGCAGAGGACTCCACAGCACAAATGCGATATTTAACTTGATTCCTTGCATTTCTCTCTCTTTTCTGACTTTGTTTCACGCGTTCTCATCTATGCATCAGTTGATCAAGCAATTCATTTATCATCTCAGCTGGCTGAAATTCTGAATAAGGTGGGGTTATCCACAGAGAGAGAAAAAAATCATAAAAGAGAGAAAAGAATGATGAAATAAGAGGGGAAGAAGAAAGGGAGAGAGAAAGAGAAAGAGGATAGGGAAAGGTGACTGGACTGGGAAGGATGAATAGGACGCAGGCAGGGATAGAGGGAAAGACATACTCCCCATTTCCATCAGTGTTCAGCTGGTGAGAAAGCTGAGTGCTTATCAAAGGTTCACTAAACAGATGGATTTATCTTTTCCTTTAGAGAAAACTAAAGCTCTTGCTATTGTTCCTTTCTTCTTTTAGATTTCGCATATAATGAAGGGATTACACTGACGAATCTCTTCCACAATATGAAATTTTGCTAACTAATCACACCTTCTTTGATGTTACGATTTGGAAAGAGTCATTGCTGTAAAAATTGGGGATGAGATTTTTGTTCCTAGCAAGTCTAACCTTGATAAGCCTGCTAAGGCTGTTTAGTTGCCCCCTTTCAATGCTACTATTGGAGACACACTATCCAATGTCTCAGGGAGCATGGTTTCAGCTTCTTTACACCCTTCATTCTGACTGAGAAGCACAGCTACTAGGATGAATGGTGACATAAGTAAAGTGCTTCCTGCCTGCCTCCCCTCTTTATGAACTCAGCCCTTTGCTCAGGCATAGCATACCATCTTGCTGACCTTGAATAATTCCTTGGTGTGACCTTGGGCCTCTGTGTCTGCATCTAACACAACAAGACCCACCTGGGAAGAGGGCCTGATTTTTTTTCTCCTACCAAAACTAAGTGCTTCTTTCTTCTCTTTGGAAAAATATTTAGTAAGTGATTTCATCCTTATGTGCTATCAGGCTCCAATCCAAGTTCTTAAGGCAAGGACAGGAGCAAGATAGAGCTGCAGAATCTGCCAATATGGACTTTTATGGGAAGATGAAAAGCATGTCCTGAAAACTGAAAACTCAGACAGGGGTCATTGAAGGTGAGCTGTGTGCCTTCCTGGTTGCCCATCTCTCGAGGTGCTTGATCATGGACATTAGGTTGTAAATTTCTTCCAGCTATATCTATGTATTTAACAATGCATTTTCTTTAGCCAAAGCAATGCATCTATAGTGCATATGAAATTTAGTCCACAAAAACTAGAGTGCAATAAATGTCACATTTATTTCTTTTCTTAATTTATTACAAGTTTCCTTTTCTTTTTTTTTTTCTCTTCTTTCTTTTTCTTTATGAAAAATCCAATCATGATCATTATTTGGGGTTTTATTCCCACTTTCCCAGTCAAGCAAAGTTCCTTGTGGTCCTAGGCACTTGGCAGTGTTAGGTGAGGGCACCTGGTCTTCTGTTCATATGTGCTCATCACTGGCGTGCTTGCTTCCCAAGCCCAAGAGGAGTTTCAGCTTCCATGCCAAGCAAGGACACTGAGCTCGGCATTTATGTTTAGTCCACTCTTCCAGCCCCTGAGCTATCCTCCTTCTGGGGCTCTGTGTATAAGTGTGTGATAGGGGGAGGCTGTAGCACTTTCTTGGGCCTCTGGTTTCCTTCTCTCCTTTTCAGCCCAGTCAATTCTGTCTTTTGAACTCGGAGCACTACAATTCATCCACGCACTCCTCTCCCAGGATCTTCTAGTGTAACAAGCCTGAGTTCTCACAGTGACCCCTAAGCATCTAAGAAGGATTGCCTTCTTTGCTTGGTTACTCCCACTTTCCTCCCTGTGCCACATGTGTGCTCCCAAAATGAAACCCGACTACAAGAATCAAGTAACAGTCAACAACTCAATCAACTGTCCCTCCACCAACAACCAGAGACAGATGAAGTGATATCTGCAGCTGAGGAGCTGACGTAGAAGAAAACATAGGGCAGCATGGGCTCGTGACTCCCCACCCCACTCCACTTGAAGGGGGAGCCCCGCCACTCATATCCAAGCAAGAGGAGAAGAGATCCTCTCTGGGAAAGGAACCCAGTTTGGTTGTGTAAAGACCAAAGCTTTCGACTGAGAAAAATCTGGGCTCAAATATGGGTTCTAACCTTTACAACCCCTGAGATATTATGCAAATTAATCCCTACTCTGCTTCTTGGCAGAGTCCTTTCCGTAAAATGGTAGGTGTTCCTTCCTTGCAAAGTCCCCATGAGGAGCCAGGGAGTTCCTGCTCTCCTTGACGCCTCTCTCAAATGCAACAAATTACTCGCTAAGATACTTGGAGGATGGACAGGAAATGGCAGAAAGGCCAGGGGAGACATCCTAGAAATCCAAAGATTTTTCTGCTACAGCCCAGTATCTTATTATGCTCCACATGCCAGATCAAGCAAATGAGAGGAGACAGACATGCTAGGAGCACAGGTCCACTATTCTCTACCCCCTGTCCTCTCCTGGTGTCCCTGAAGATGATCCTGTCAAATACAGTGTCATGGGTCAACCTCAAAGCCTGGGAGTCACTCAGGCCTCAGTAGAATCTCAACATCATCACAGGGAGGGTGAGTGAGCCTACCGATGTGTGATACAGGGACCATCCTACTTATGACATAGAGTTATTGTAAGAAAAAATGAGATGACACATAAAGGTCTCACCCAGTGCCTGACAATACTAGTGTTACTCTTCTTTTTCTTATTAACATCTTCTGTCCACTCGCTAAGAAATCTTTCAATAAATAACATCTGTTACGAGATTTTTCCTTTTTCTTCTTGTTTAGTTAGTTTTATTTGTAAACTTTTCAAAACTTTTTTTAGAGACAGGGTCTCATTCTGTTGCCCAGGTTGGAGTGCAGTGGTGTGACCTTGGCTCATTGCAGCCTCAACCTCCTGGGCTCAAGCAATCCTCCCAGCTCAGCCTCCTGACCAGCTGGGAGTATAAGCACACACTACCATGCCAGGCTAATTTTTTTTTTTTTTTTTTTTTTTTTTTTTTTTTGTAGAGAAGCAGTCTCACTGTGTTGTGCAGGAAACAAGTTTTTTAGCCTTTTCCTGAGTATGTTCAACCGTGTGTGAATTCCATTAATCCACTAACTTGGAATCTGAATAATCTCCAGCCATTCCACAACAGCTCCAAAATACAAGAATCCACTAACAATAGATCTGCTTCCATGGAGCTAAGAGTGAACATCCCAACACACCCTGCAAAGCAAACTGTGTGCAGGGTATATGCTTATAAACAGTCTCACCTTCACCCAGGATACCATCTTTTATTATTATTATTACTCTCTGTTTTCCTCTTGAATGCTGACAAGTTGCACTAGGTATTTCCTTCTCTCTTAGATACCAAAATAAAGCCTCTTCCAAACTTCTGGCTGTTGAGCTGCTATGCCAGGGTGTCAGAGCCAGCCCCTGAGTCACTCAGCCAAAAGCCAAGCCGAGGGGAGGTGGTTTTCATTGCAGGAACTTGGGTTAGCTTCCTAGAGACAAAACACAGCGACATCAATAAATAGGGTAGAAAGGAGGCAGTGATAAAAGATGAATTTAAACCTCAGCTTCAATATTAACTAAAAAGCATACAGTAGTTAAACATAGCTATACAATAGAATGCATTTCTATACAGTGGAAGAAAAGGGTCAAAGTCAAAGGCAGAATAGGCTTTCATTCTTCCATACATGAAGTCAACACGGACAGAAATAGCATTTTCTTAAATCCACAGCCTTTTTATGGCAATAGCCCAGCCTGTTTCTAATGGGTATTTTCAAGTTCCTTTTTTTCATTCATTCTGTAAATATTTATAAGTGCCTCCTATGTACCAGATGCTGGGGATACTACAGAGAAGAAGACACCGAAGTTCCCTGACTTCATGGAGTGTCTATTTTACTGGAAAAGATAGATTATAAACAATGCACGCCAAGGGATGATGAACAAACTGTGTGACCCTGGGAAAGTGTCTTAATCATCCTATGCCACCTATTTCTCATCTGCTTAAGGGGGCTACTAATAGTCCCGACACGATTTGGTGTGTAGGCTTGGTGTGCAGATGAATGAGTGTTATGTGTTTGAGGCTAAGCACAGTGTCTGGCTCTGGGTCAGCTTTGCCTATGTGCAGGCTGTTATAGCCCCACTGGAATGGAAGCTCAGAGGGTAGGGACCTCTTGTCTGTTTTGTCCATTGTCATCCCCGTGCTTAGAAATAAAATAAACACGTGCTCAATCAATAGTTGTTGAATGACTAAAATTTTAAAAAGTGATAGATTGTGATTTATGTTTTGAAAGAAATGAGCAGGGTCCTCTAAAAGAGAGGACAAGGAGAGCAGGAAGCAGGGATAACAGCCAGGATAACCTCTCTGGGGAGAGATAGGGGAAGAATATTCCAGAAAGAGGGAGTGAGTACAAATGCATTGAGGCAGGAAAAGCTTGCTGTGTTCCAGGGTCTCCCGAACGCTCCAGGGTGAGCACATGCGTCTCTGTGGTTGCGGGTTTCCCAGGCTGTATCCTCTGGTCCCACCACTGTCCATCTCCAGCCTTTTCCTTCCCTCCTTGTTACTTAGTTTATTTCCCCCACACTGCAGCACACGATTTCTCTCAGTTGAAATATATCTTACTATTTCCTTTAAGGAATAATAGTGGAACATAGAGGGAGACAGTAGGAAGTGAAAGAACACAGATCCCTCAAAAATTTCAGCTCTTCACAGACTCAGATGAACCTGGTTGGTTGCAGTGTAGTCATGCTGGAGTTTCCAGACATCTCTCTGTATCTTTTATCCCTGTGTTTCATGCCCCTTCCTGAGGACGTTTAACAACTTGGGATTCCCAAGACCTGCCCTTAAGTCTTTAAGTGGGGAGGTTGCATCATGTCTCACAAACTCATTCCCCATTAAGGGATGTTCAACCTATGTGTTTCCATCCCTCTAGGCTCAAAGTTATTCTAAAATAATTGCTGAGATGTCTTCAGAAATGCTCATATTTTCTCAAAGGAGAAAGTGGTATTTATTTTCTTATAATAAATAAAGCAGACTTTCCTCTGTTTTATGAGGCAATATGTAATCTAATAGGATGTGCCTGTGACTAGAAAGACCGGAGTGAAGAAGAACCCTTGACTCCTCCTGAGAGCTCCTCAAGTGTTCAGGCCACAGATGTGCCCATCCAGACAGTGAGAGGCATCAGCCATCACACAGCTCCCAAAACGGTTCAATTCCCCCAACACTCTTGCTGTCAGCCTTTGTAAATTAGTTATTTCCTAGCCATGCTGAGGAAAGAAGAGGAGTCAGTGAAGAGATTTAATGTGTCATTCTTTCTGTTAGCCCATGGAAAAGGAAAGAGCAAGAGAAACTTTAAGTGGGATCTCTGCTGGCTTGTTTGTCATGATTTTGTAATATCCAGGATATGGGCTGGGCATGGTGGCTCAAGCTTGTAATCCAGTGCTTTGGGAGGCTGAGGCAGGTGGATTTCTTGAGCCCAGGAGTTCAAGACCAGCCTGGGCAACGTGTCAATACCCCATCTCTACAAAAAAAATACAAAAATTAGCCAGGTATGGTGGTGTGCCTCTCTTGTCCCAGCTACTTGGAAGACTGAGTGGGAGGATTGCTTGAGCCCCGGAAGTAACTGAGGCTGCAGTGAGCTATGATCTCCCCACTGCACTCCAACCTGGGCAACAGAGTAAGAACCTGTCTCTCTCCGTGTCTCTCTCTCTCTTTCTCTCTCTCTCTCTATATATATATACCTCCAGGATATGTTCATCAAATTGAGAAATGCAATTCCCTTGGGAGTCGATAAAAATGTTTCCATTATCTAATATCTTCTTACTGAAAACCAATAGAGATCCCTTCTTTCCTTTTTCCAAGACTAAGTGGGTGTACTTGTATAAATGCCCAACTGGGAGCTGAGGCTTGGGGTTCTAGTCTTGGGAATGACGTTTTGTTCCTTGAGAAGTCCCCATGGCCTCAGCATCCTTGCCTATAAAATAAAAGGCCCTGGGCTTGGTGTCTGTTCAGCTCTCACACATTCCGTGGGTCTATTTAACAAGCATCAACTTGCGGGTGTTCATGTGGCACACCCAAAAGGGAATTTGTCCTGTTCTGGTTCCATTTAGTGAAGCCTGTTCTGTACTGTTTCTGCCAATGTCAGTTGGACCTACCTAGTTCCCACATCTTTCTGTAGCAAGTCCAGGTAGGATTATGTTTTATTAGATTTTTAAAGGAGAAAAAAATCTGTGAATGCACTGTGGATCTTTGTGTGTAAGCAGAATGTTAATAAGCTGTGCATCTTATGTTCTACGGCATCAGTTTATTAACGCTATGTTTACACATGAAGATCCAGAGTTGCATCAACTAGCAACAATCACTGCACGCATATAACTATAGGGTGGTTTGCTGTAGTACCTCCAATCTTTCCAACATGTTAATATAAACACTTAGACAGATACCTGGAAGGCAAATATTTCTGCCATGGTTCTGTTCTCATCTTCGTTTTATAGGCCTCTTTCAGAGCAGGGCAGGAATCCTCCTGTATTCCATACCAGTGTGTATGTGACCTTCTTTATAGACAGATTGGGAGAATTCTTAGTGGCTTCTATGATTTCACAGCATTCACACATTAAAGTTCAGAGTCTTCATCAGTTATCTTTATATAACTCTAGCTATTTCTATTCCTACTTGTGAATGCACAGACTTATGCAAATGCAAGACGATGGAAAGCATGGCTCACCTCCAGGGCCCACTCTACAACGTGGGATTGCTGCCACTTGCCTGCTACAAAAAAAACCTTCTTTTCTGTGCCCGCAGCCACGGAAGGGCTTCTATGGACCTTCCTGCCTTTTGGCATGAAAAGAACGTCTGAACTGAATACTGTCTAAAGAATGCTTCCCGACCATGTGGAAGGCATTACCCCAAGGTGACTTCCTGAGTCACACCAGCCAATGACCCCAGAAAGACAGCAGCTGTGAATCAAGCCATGAACTTTCTGGTCACAGGGAGTTTCTTGTTTAACTATTTTACCCCCACTTACTCCAAATTGTACTCTCTTGGTTGTCAGGAATCTGTCCTCTTTAGCTTAAGCACACAGTGATTCATCACTTATTGGGAACTACAGAAGAGGAAACTCAGTAAAACCTCCTGTTAAAAGTTGACCCAGAATTATGTAAGTGGGTGAAATGAATAGCAGAAACAGATGACTTTAATGTCTCTCATCTGCTCATTACCTGCAGGGCAGATGCATATATTTGTAACTATTGCAGCATAAGCTCCATTTTTCATTTACCACATCCTTTGACCCCCTTCATTGCATTAGAGATCCTTAAGTTCCCTTTCTTGGAAAGCTATATATAATCTCAACATTCCTCAATTTCCATCCTGTGCTTCTCATGTGATCAACAAAAATATATCAATTCTTGTAAAACTGTGAAAGCTACTTCTTGTTTCTATGAAAACTGGGATTCGTTCTCAGCCTCTCCTTGCAATGTATCCCCATGCCCACTCCCTTCCAAATGTGTGACTTTAGTTCATTATTCTTATCATCTGTTACTTCCACTATAGACATTTATTCAATTTCAATCTTAGAACTCATCTGTTTGTGGTGCATGTAGATCTACTTAACCTTACCCAAGAGTTTATCACTAAAAATGAAATTGTCTTTGAATCATTTACTCCATAAATCTCCAGGAAATATAGATGGTGGCCTCCATCTCCTATGACAGATAATATTCTTGTCCTGGATTACCCTACTTGACTTGCACAAAAAAAACCTACCCAAGCGCTCACCATTCCTTCATGCTCAGCACAGTCCCTGCATGGAGGCTTCCATGAGGACCCTTGCCTTTATGGGTCACCTCTCCACTGCAATCCCAGGGCATCGATGGCCCAGCACTCAGACAGATCCTGTGTCATACTGACCAGTGCTGCTCTGTGTGAGGTACTCCTGTGTTGCCAATTACATTAGTATTTTCTTGATGTCTGTGTAATGTTACTAGATCTTGGTGTCTTCCCTGGACCTCTACCTCCTCCCCTATAAAGAATAAAATGAACTCTCTTCTGAGATCCCTCATCTATTTTCCCTCTAGAATGATGACTTTCCCCTGTAGAAAAATGAATGTAATTTTTTTTCTGACATTCCTTCTGTATTAGTCTATTCTCACACAGTTAATAAAGACACACCCAAGACTAGGTAATTTATAAGGAAAGAGGTTTAATTGTCTCATAGTTCCACATGGCTGGGGAGGCCTCACAATCACGGCAGAAGGTGAGTGAGAAGCAAAGTCACATCTTACACGGTGGCAGGGAAGAGGGCGTGTTCAGGGAAACTTCCCTTTATAAAACCATCAGAACTTGTGAGACTTATTCACTATCACAAGAACAACACAGGAAAAACCCAGCCCCATGACTCGATTACCTCCCACCAGGTCCCTCCCACAACACATGAGGATTATTACAATTCAAGGTGACATTTGGGTCAGGACACAGAGTCAAACCATATCACCTGGCTGTACTACTATTAAATAGATTGTAAACTCATAGAAAGTGAGTCAGTGCTTCATTCACCCTTCTATCATCTATGCTCAGTGCAGAACTTTTAGGAAGTGTTTGTTCCACATGGAAGAGATAAATGGGTAATAACCAATTGTTGAGATTTTTAAATCCTTTGTAGTGTTTTAACATTCAACTTATTAAATGTTAGAGAATCAATAAACACTGCACATCAACAGTTCAGTCTTATCTTTTTGACTGGCCAAAGTTATTTTCCCTGCCCAGATTTTCCCAAATGAGTAAAGCATTCAATTATGTGCAAGAGATACTCGGTCATTGCTAAGATGCAAATAAAATGTAGCACTCTGCACTGAGAAATGTGACCTGAAAATAGTTGCTAGTTTATACATAATATGCCTAGAGAGGTGCAGAAATGTTCAGTGATTTCTATGTGTTTGATGGCTCCAAGAGCAACATCTAAGTATCATTAAAAAAAAAAAAAAAAAGGCTGCTCAATGTGAAAAGCTGACAGTCAGCCATGGCTCCTGCTGAGGGTCTGCCTCATGGCTGGTATCAGGGAGAGATATTTTCTTTGTGTCATCAAAGTTGACAGTGAATATTAAAGTGGTCTTTCACCTTGCCTGAGACCTCTAACAAAATACCTCTCTATCTCTTCTTTCTATGCTCATAGCAAAAGAGCTAACCTAAAAATCACATCAGCGGGTTCAACCCACTGTTATTTCAAAGTGCAACCCACATGTGGGAAAGGGGCCTGTGGCAAGCCGTTCAAGGTATTAAAACCATGACTCACTGCCAGACAGAAAAAAAGTATTCTCTGCACAGAAATTCAGTACCATGTTATTGCTAAAATTAAAAAAAAAATTAAACCCTCAAAACAAGCCTGTGATGTATCTGTATAAATGGTGGCATTAGAACATAAATATGCAAAAAGGTCTAATTTTTCAGTAAATTCACGGAAGAACATAAGATCATATCAAAAAGCAGAAACAAAACGGAAGAGATGCATCTGAAAAATGCTTTCTTTAACTGAATGAAGTCATAGAGTTATGAGAAGGGAAGGACAGTCTGGCTTTCTTGGCAAGGCTGTATGTAAACCAAGTTTGGAAATAATTTTAAAAAGATTATCATTCCACAAAAAATGTATCAGCTGCATCATTTTCAACAGCAGTTACTCTGCACTGTGGACAGAGATCCCTCCTTGTGTCTCTCTGGCTCACCACAGGGATTGAGAGTTGCTAACAGGAACCACAGTCCCTGTGTTGCACATGGTACAAAGACTCTCACTTCACATTTTATAGCAAACCAACCAGTCTTTCTGAGAGTTTACAATCCTGTATCCAAAACATATGCATGAGCAAATGAGGCAACAATTCAGGAATAAAATCAATCTTACAATTAGAAAATATTGCTTTATCTTTCATTTCATGCAGGTAGTGGCTGAAGATTGTTGAGAGCAAGGGAAGATCAATAAGTGTCTCCACAATGTCAAAAGAGGTTGAAGAATGAAAGATTCACTTAGTCTCTCAGTTGTTTATGTTGGTGGTGAAAACAAATATTGGACTCTTTGTGAGCTGAATTGGTCCCTTTGAAAATTGCAAAGTGTAACTTGGAGGAATGATGAGCACACAATTATTTAAAAGGGCAAAAAGGAGTGTAAACATATGGGTAAGAATAATGGAGAACTCTGGAGTGGAGGCTGCAGAATGTGGTGGAAAACGCAGTTTCACATGCTTACCATCCAGCTGAGAGCAATTTCTAAGAGCACCACCCAAAGAACCATGAGGCTCTAGTGGCAGGTGTTTGGTTCAGGAGCCAGAGCTCATGATTGGCAGCTCACTTCAGGAGGCTGTGTGAAATGCATCCACATTTGGTCCAGAGCAAGCCTGTGGAGCTTTAACCATATAACTGATTTAAGCAGGAAACCCTAATGCAAAAAGTTAAGTAAATTTAATATTAACTGAAAGTTCCTTAAAGAAAAACACCATCAGATGGATCTGGAAAAATTTGGAGGAAGATCTGTGGTATCACAAAGATCTGTTCTGGGCCTTGTTGTGTTCACCATTACTCTGTGATTCATATGATAATATAGATGCTATTTCTATCATTTACAAGAAAATTTTTTAAAAAACATTGAATTGAGGCCTGAAATTATCTCAAAGCCTGGGACAATGGGCCGAATCCAACACCCGTAAATCTCACTCCTCCTTCAGGACCTAACTGAAATCATATTTCTTCAGCAAGGTCTTCCCCAATCATTAGACCAGGCAAGGTCTCTCATGTGCTTCTGGAGTGTCTTGTCCTTTTCCTTTCTTTGTGGACAAATCGTAAATTTGTTGAGGGCAGGAGAACAAGTCTATTTCATTCACCATTGAACTCCTAGTGCTCATAGCAGTTCCTGGCACATAGCAAGTGTTTCATACAAATTCTTTGAGTTAAAAAAGAATATACAAAATGTCGTACATTTTGGCTAAAGGCATTAGTGTGTGATTAGAAGACGTAGCAAGGGGGTGGTGGAGATTGTGATTGCTAAAGAGTGGCAGATATGACAGCAAGATATAGAAACCTCACTATATCAACAATAAGTCAAGACCTCAAACAGTTAGTACAGCACAATAAATTCAAAATTCCACCAAAAAAGACGGAGATAGTACACTTCCAGTCATCCTTGAAATTGTATATCCAGTTCTGGGGAAAATGACAAACTGAAATTAATCTAGAGGCAAGCTAACGTGATAGTTGGGCCTGTGAACCATGAAAGAGGCCTAAACCTCTGAGGCTAATTAAAACCCAAAAAAATAATTTTTAGATCTTACCTTTAAGTCTTTAATCCATTTTGAACTGATCTTTGGGTATGGTGTAAGACAAGGATTCAATTTCATTCTATTGCACATGAATATCCAGTTTTCCCAAAACCATTTGTTAAGGAGACAACCCTCTCCCACTGTGTATTCTTGATACCCTTGGTGAAGATCAGTTGATCATATACAAGTGAGTTTATTTATGGTCTTTCTATTCAATTCCATTGGTCTAGATGTATGTCTTTATGTCAGTATCATGTTGTTTTAATTACTTTAGCTTTATAAAATATTTTGAAATCAGAAATGTGATGTCTCCAACTTTGTTCTTCTTTCTCAAGACTGCTTTTGCTATTCAGGGTCTTTTGAAACTTCTGTAAAAAATAGGAGGAAAGCTTCTTGACACTGGTCATGGCAATGATTTCTTGGATATGACACTTAAAGCATGGGCAACAAAAGCAAAAGTAGACTGGTAAGACTACATCAAACATAAATGAGTCTGCACTGCAAAGGAAATAATCAGCAAAACGATTGTTTCTTTTGCAATCTACAAAATTTAGGAAAATATTCACTAAGTATATATCTGATAAGGGGTTAATCTCCAAAATATATATAAGTAACTCCTACAACTCAATAGCAAAAAATCAAATAATCCAATTTTTTTAATTGGGCAAAGGACTTGAATAGACATTTCTCAAAAGAAGACATACAAATAGCCAATAGGTATATGAAAAAAGTCTCAAGATCACTAATCACTAAGGGAAATGCAAATCAAAACCACAGTGAAATAGCACTTCACATATGTTAGATTGGCTATTACCAAAAAAACAAAAGACTAGTTTTGGTGAGGATGTGGAGAAAAGGGAACCCTTGCACAGAGGTGATGGGATGTAAGTTGGTACAGTCATGATGTAAAACACTGTGGAGGTTCTAAAAAAATTTTTTAAGTAGATCTGCCATATGATCCAGCAATCCCACTTCTGAGTTTATATAAAAAAAAATTGAAATCAGGATCTCAAAGAGATAGTGCACACCCATGTTCACTATAGCATTATTCACAATGACCAAGACATGGAAACAACCTACATGTCCATCAGCAGATAAATGGATAAAAAATGTGATCTATACACTCAATGGCATATTACTGGGCATTGAAAAAGGAGATCCTTCAACATGAAACGGCATAGATGAACCTGGAGGACATTATGCTCAGTGAAGTAAGCCAGTCACAGAAGGAAAAAATCCTGCATGATTCGTCTTATATGAGGTAGCTAAAATAGTCAAACTTAGGGAAGCAAAGACTTGGACGGTGGTGCCAGGGACTGGGTAGAGGCAGAAATTGGGAGCTGTTGTTCAATGGGTATGAAGTTTCAATGATGCAAGATGCATGAGTTTTAGAGATCTGCTATACAACGCTATGCCTATAGTTAACTATGCACTTAAAAATTTGTTAAAGAGGCTGGGTGCAGTGGCTCAGGCCTGTAATCCCAGCACTTTGGGAGGCCCAGGCTGGTGGATCACCTGAGGTCAGGAGTTCGAGACCAGCCTGGCCAACATAGTGAAACCCCATCTCTACTACAAATACAAAACATTAGCCAAGCGTGGTGGCAGACGCCTGTAATCCCAGCTACTTGGGAGGCTGAGGCAGGAGAATTGCTTGAACTTGGAGGCAGAGGTCACAGTGAGCCGAGATTGTGCCACTACACTCCAGCCTGGGTGACAGAGTGAGACTGTGTCTCAAAAAAAAAAAAAATTGTTAAAGAGAGTGTATCACATTAAATATTCCTACAAAAAAAACAAAATAAATAAATATTCTTTTTAAAAATGTTTATTTTATTTTAAGTTCCAGATACATGTGCAGGACCTACAGGTTTGTTACATAAGTAAACATGTGCCATGGTGGTTTGCCTCACCTATCAACCCATCACCTAGGTATGAAGCCCTGCATGCATTAGCTATTTATCCTGATGCTGTCCCTCATCTCCCCTGCCACCAACAGGCCCCAGTGTGTGTTGTTCCCCTCCCTGTGTCCATGCGTTCTTATTGTTCAACTCCCATATATAAGTGAGAACATGCAGCATTTGTTTGGTTTTCTGTTCTTGTGTTAGTTTGCTGAGGATAATGGCTTCCAGCTCCATCCATGTCCCTGCAAAAAAACATGATTTTGTTTCTTTCTATGACTGCATAATAGTCCATGGTGTGTATGTATAATAAATGTATATTCTTGCCTGATACAAACACACACGTACACAAAGGTGTGCAAGGAAACTTTTGGAGGTGAATATGTTTCTTGCCTTGATTTTAGTGATGGTTTCAGAGCTGTATGCCTATATTAAAATTAATCAAATTGTACATTAAATATGCCAATTTACTTCAATAAGGGTGTTAAAAAATTTAAGATGAGACTGGTAGGAAGACCAGAAAGCAATCTTCACATATTTAAAGGGTTGTCCTGCAAAAGAGGGATCAGACTTTTTACTGCATCTGGCTCTGGAGAACAGAGAAAGGGGAAAGGCATATAGATTATAAAGAGGTAAGGTTTAGCTTGATAAAAGGAAAAATCCTAATAATTATAGCTATTTAAAAATGAAATATGCTTATTGAACTTTTAAAGGTGATATTATGGACAAATGCTTAATGAAAAAGGATAAAAGATGGTTCTAAAACATGAGTAGTACAATTCTTTTAGAATAAAGTTATGCATACCCATGCACGCATGCACACACACACACACACACACATACGCACACCTGGGCACATACATCAGAATGTTCATGGTGTTTATCTCTGAGTGATAGTGTTACAGATATTTTTAATTTTTATTTTGTACATTTTGGTTTTGTTTTCTAAAATTATTACAGTGAATGCAAATTATTTTTCTTATGACAGGAAAACACTGTACACCAAAAATGGTTGTGGGACCTGGGGAGTTCTACTTTGTTGGAGGTGTTTGAGCAGAACCTGTAGTTGCTGTTGTTAACTCCCAGGATGTTGAAAAGGAGACTGTTACAGACAGGAAGACGGCTATTACCTCTTTTAACCTCTATAGTGCTTCAGATTCTGAGAATCTATTGCACAAAATAATAATTATAACTAATAATTATAACCATTATAACTATTAACATATAACCTGTAGTTATTAATAGTTATGATTAATAAAGTCATAGAATCTCAGATTTGTCAGGGAACTCAGAAGTCAACTTTCCCAGCCAATATAAGACAGTATGAAAAATCCTTGGCCACACATGCAGATAAAGGATTGCCCATGGCTGGGAATGTATATCCTTTCCTGCTGCTCACTGGTCTACACTAGCAGGTAAGAAACACATTTGTCTCTAAACACCCAGCCCAGTGGTACATGAAATGATCTTCATCTATTTGTTTCTCAAGCATGAAATGATAGCCTACACACAATTTTTTCATATTGTAGCCACTCTGTGATCTTTCAAAATGAAAATAAAGAGGTCTTGTCACTAGGTGTACAATCTATTTTCCTTGACTTGAAATCTCATCTTTTATTTCTTCAAAGCACATAAGGAATTTTTCTTTAATTGTATCTTATGTTCTGTCATCAAATCCATTTGTTGTTGTTCTATGTCTGCTCAGGATGTCTGAACATTTTTACATAGAGTAACTTTAAGTGTGAACCTAAGTCGAATTCAAAACAAGACATCTAACTCTAAGAAAAGCCTTAGGTAAAACTTTGAATATATTTATCTTGAATGCTACAAGATGTCCAAATTATCCCTAGACATCCTCTCTTCACTTTCTTCAGACTCCTAACCCTTCCTCCCTCTGCCACCTCAAATTCAAAATTCACACTTAGGAGAAAGATTTGTAATTTTTTCAAATCAAAGCTTATAGTAGAAGCCAATCAACTAATTCTGTAATTGTCTCTTAAATGCCCTAAACTATGCAGGACCACTTCATTGCAAAAACAAAATAAACTCTTGAAATCACAAGGTAATATATAGCAATTAACAATTCAACATTACAAACAGTAAATGTTATCGGTAAATGCTACTGAAGTTCAGGAAATAAAAGGTAATTATCTTTGAGCTGAAAAATTTACAGCACTACCAACAAATGAAGGAATTACTGTATAGTGTGCTAGCAGGGATCCTGGGAGATCTGGTGGAGATAGAAGTTCTAGCTGAACTTCAGAACCCTCCAATACAAACAGGCATATCTGAGGGGACAGGTCAGTCCTGCACACTATTGCAAGTGTTCTCAAAGTGTGGTCCACGGACCAGCATCCTCTACACCACTTGGGAGCTTGTTAAAGATACAGAATCGAGGGCCCCGTCCAGAACTAGTAAATAAGAAATCTAGATTTTTAACAAGCTCCCAGGATGATTATTCATATGCACATTGAAGTTTGAGAAGCTCTGTTCTACACAATGGCGATTCTGCTCAGTTTCTTCGCATTTTAGTCCTAGGCATTTCAAAGCTACTTGCTTTTTTAAATCAACTATTAATTTGTAGCCTACAATTGTCACAACTGCAAAATTAACTCATTACTTAACTTTATTCTATTTCTCATGCACTTCCCCCTCAACGTCCCTTTTTCTCCAAAGGTGGTCCCTTGAGAATGACAGATTTTCACCACCCAGCAACCAAGGCACTACCCCACATCCTACACGAGGGGGCGCATGAGGACTAAGATTCGGGATCTTCTAGGCCGTCTTCTCACAGTGATTTTATCAGCGACGGCCCCCTTTCTCCAGGATTGGTTTCCCAATGACATCACTTGGAAGCATGAAGAGCTGCTAGAATCCTCTCCTCCACCCACAAGCCAGGCATTTCCTGAACCCTTGCTGCGTTCACCGCTTTCCACCCCATACCATTTCCCTAAGGGACAAGCATTCAGATGATCTATCCCCAGGGGTCCCAGGGAAGGAGAGAGAAGCAGTGCTTTAAATACAAGGGCAGATCAGAGGGCCCTTGGTCAATATCTCTGCTCTCGTTTCTCCTATGTTTCATTTTCCATCAGGTCATGCAGCGTTGAAAGTCTTTGACACATCACCCCTCCCTTCAGATCCCCAACTCTCCAATATTTCAGCAGAGCTTCGTCTTTTATAATCTAATTTTAAAAAACTCTTGCTCCATTCTGTTCTTTTACTGCAAACGCAGAGTAGCTGAGTGAGTGGCGTGAGGATGAGGAGTCCAGAGCTGAGGCTTGTGGATTTCTCGGGAAGTTACTCACTCAACCTTTGGCCTGGGGAATAATTAAAAAAATGAATGTTTCATTCCCTTGAGAAGCCTTTTTCTTTGTCCATTGGAACCCAACACCGGCGCTGTGGCTGTGTTTTAGAGAGTGTCTAGTGGCGCTAACTTGCTAAATCCATGAGGTTTATCACTGTTATGCACAGTGCCCACCATGTGTTGGCAACAAGCAACTCACAAATGCACTTTGGCAATTACTATGAAATTTTCAGTGTCATATGGGTCTTCCACCTCCTAAAAGTTTTGTCCTGATGAAAGCCTTTATTTTAACTGTAGTTTTTCCCTAATAGGGCTCTATTTCAAACTTTAACAGTTGTAATTATTTGTATCAACGTGCAATCCCACACTTAAACAAATTGGAGCCCACTCCAGAACAAAATTAAAATGGCTTCAAAGAATGACAGAAAAACATTTCTTTTGGCAGGGAATAACAGGAAGGCAGAAGGAATACAGGAGAGATCCAGTGGAGAGGGTAAAGCAATAGGAGGCCTTTCCACATGTGTAGGCTCCTAAAAAAATTACTACGATTCCTTATGTTGCCTATGCAGGATACAACCCTTTCTCTTAGTAAAAATGGTCTCCCCATCCCCACAATTCTTATGGCTATTACCAAACAGTGCTTCTTATAAAAGAAAAAGAATATGACAAAGCAACCACAAGGAAGGTTAAAAAAAAAAGATAAAACCCAGGGCTAGACGATACACCCAGCTGATGCTCAATAATGATCGACTTAAATATTTGTGTGGCACAAGGTACAGAGTGGGTTTCTTTCACATCGATTTGGAAATTCATAGCTTCTTCAGGCTTCTTGTCATACATATCATGTGAAATATTTTATGACATGGCCCCCTGGATCCTGAAATTCTCGGTCGCTTTCTGTCTGAAAGTAGCACTTCCCTTTTCCTGTTGGGCCCCTCACCAAGAGCCCTTAGCGTCTGAGGCGTCTCCCTGGTTATACTTTCCCCCCAACACAAGCACTTTCATTGTTATCATTTACTGATATCAGATAGAGAAATAAGGTGAGGAATCATCATATACTGTGTATTTATCACAAAATCAAGCCTACCCTCTATGCCTGGGAGAACACTGGCATGACCTAGTTCACTTCCGTAGGGCTGGATACCCTTCAAGTCTTCCTCCGTGAAGGAGAATCTTTCTCCTTGTATGAGCCAAGAACACATTTCAGTGCATGCATTTCCTTAGTAGTTTAGATCTATTTTAATTGGGTAAATCTTTCATTACATAAATACAAATATTAGCAGGGGCCAGATACTGTATCAGGCACACCAAAGCCAAGTGGCTGGAGGTGCTGTGCCCCACCAATAGGCTTTTTTTTTTCACTGTGATAATTTCTGTTCCTTAACATAAGACATCAGATAGAAACCATTCCATTTGCAGACAAGAAAATACATCTACTGTCCAATCTACATGCATTTGTATGGCCGGGAGGAGAGGGTAGACCATTCCAGGACTGGGAAGCTGTCCAGGGAAACAGGAGGAAGTAAGCGAGGAAAGTGTGTTTAGAGTGGAGAGAGTGTGATTAGACTCAAGCAAAGGAGCACATCACAGGAGGAAAGAATAATTATTTTGGACGAGTGGGCAGGATAGTTTGGGGAGTGCCCTGAGAGCTAGTAAGGGGTCATGGTCATGACATCATAGGCAGTTGGGAGCCCTGCCATGACTTAGAGTGGTGGCATCTGAAAGAGAGTAGGGTTAGGCATGCAGAGTGGATTGGGGCTACAGAAATCCATGGCAAAACGTATTCATGTCTTTTTAAAGTCTTTTTGGTTACAAGTGTCGAAGCCAGCAAAGTTTGGCTAATCGATAAACAAGAACTTACTGTAAAGATGCAAAGTCATCCTCAGAAGTCAATAGCAGATGAAGCCCGGCCTCTTTTGACTCGGTTCATTCTTTGTCATTGCCTTTTGGTTTTCTCTACACACTGACTTGTTCTGATTCTCCCTGCGTATGGCCACCATGGCTCCAAAATTCATGTCTGAGCCAAACACAGATGCTGATTTCTATTTATCCATTTCTTTAAGTCCAATTCCAAATTCCCAAGAGAAAGATATTGATTGTCCAGCTTGGGTCCATGAGAACTCTGATGCAATCTATGGCCAAAGGGGAAGGGTCGTGGTGGATACACGGTTACTTGGGCTTTCCTTTTGTGGAGAGGGGGAAGATTCCTTGAGAAATGGTGTCATAGGCTGGGAAGGAACTCCAAAAGATGTTTACAACCACCTGCCAGAAGTCTGCTGGTGTATTTTAATACTACCATCCTGCAAGCTCATTGTCAGTAAGAACAAAAGAAAGGGATAAATAAAGGGAATGTTTGCCATAGTTCTAGAAACTGGGCAGGTTTAGGACACACTGGAGTGCCAGCCATGGGAATGACATCAGGATAGAATGGTCTGAATGGGAAGAGGCATTTCCACAAAACTGCCCAAGGCAGTGTGCACTACTAGGTTCAGAAAAATTTAGAGACCCAAGGGGGGTTGCTATTTAGAATAGCTGAGAACATCACAGGTGTGCTGGCTTTCTACTTTAATGCGAAGCTGGGTGTGGAGTTTTTAAAGCGCTTTGCAAGACCTCACTGTTCCCAAAACATGGAAGGAAGTTTGACCTCAGAACATTCTCACATTATTAATCAACACACCAAATATTTACCAAGGACCTACTCTGTGCCCAGTGCTGTTCGATACTGTAGTGCTCGGTCAGGGCTGTAGAGACAGAAGGGCCATCCCTCTGCTGTTGTAGAAAGCCCCTTCGGGTGTTCTGGAGGGAGTTGGATGCCAGGAAGTTTCCCAGACTCCTCTCAGCCTCCCTTCCCAAACTCAAAGAAACGTGCTCCCTCCACTCTCCTCTTCTGCCTGCCAGAGTTTCCAGATTTGTTCTGTTTTGCAGTTGCGTCAAGCCACACTCAATTCCAATCCTAGCAGAAGGCATAAATTAACATTTTATTATGCGTGCTTGTTAGGGTCTCTTAAAGCAGACATGCAAATTCGAGGCTCCCATAGTAAATTAGGGCATACCCAGATTTTGCTGAAAATAAATCAAGTTGCCCTGGCCAAACCCTTGGAAAGCAGCACTTCGCTGAGCGATCCTGGGACAGATGCTCCCCTCAGCTCCTGCCCCAGGTTGTTTACCCTGGCGCCTGGCCATTTCCTGCCCCGTTTGGCACCCAGGTCCTCTCTGTCCAGCTGCCACTGGCTCATAGGACTCTTGGTCGACTTTCACTTACAAGGAACCGATTTCACAAGCAGCTGTAGGTGAGCCTTTTACGGGCCTCTGGCAAGTGAGTGAGAGGCCTCAGGTCTTCTCCCGCAAGCAGCTGGACAAATATATCTGCCTTGGCCTTCCAGGGGGACCAGCTCTTTTGAGGCTCCCCTTTGATTGACTGTTCCTACTACTGTGCCTTTAATTGCAGTTTATAGCTCTTAAAACCTTATAGAACAGGAGCTTCAAGCTAGACAGAGCTTGATTTGATCTGGCTTGGCTGTGGCGGAGGAATTCGAATTAGCAAATCAAAAGTGAGAAGTAGTTAGTATGCGCTTAGGCTCTACCAGGTTCCATTTTTAATTGTTCCGTGGCCTTTCTTTCCGGCATGCTGATTAGGTCATATAATTTTGTGTGTGGTTGGAGAAAGGTGGACAGGGGAAAGAGAGAAAGAATGTTTTCCACATTGCCACTTTAATTCTCAAAGTGCCCTTTCACATCCCTCATTGTTATAAACATCTGCCCCCTTGGGAACAGGCGTGGATGATCCCACCCAGATAAAGAGAGAAGGTGGTAAAGGCAAGGAAGCCATCACTGCCCCCCTGTGTCAGGCCACAGGCATCGGTCACAGATTGGAAACCCTAGTTCTGACCTGGCTAGGTGGAAGAGCTGACTTCAGGGGCCTTGTGCCAGCCTAGATGAGCATGGCAAGTATTCACAGGGGATATTTGAGCCTCCCTATCTTAGAGGTTACACTGGAAGACATCATCAAATGGGTCCTATGTAGTGCGAGTGTGTGGGAATGCCTCCAGCGTTCCTGCAACCCTGCTTCCAGAAGACTACTTGTCCCTCCACTCCTGTGGCTCTCAGGAAGTTGTGTTCCTTCTAAGTGCTGGAAGATACACCGGGACCTGTGGCTGCCACTCTGAAGGCTCCAGTTCTCTGCCCTGTTGCTATCTCTATTGTATTTCTCCTTCCAAACAGATGCTTCTTAACCTCCTTTCTCCTACCTCTCACCTCGCTCCCAGCTTTTCTGCATCCTTTGTCTCCTTGTTTCACCCAGTTCTTCTTTGCATCTCATTTCACCTTCCTGCTCTGTAGAGAGCTATGTGTGGCTCTTACCTTCCCCCAGTGGCATTTAAAGTGTTTCTTGGTGCAAAACATCCTATTCATTGCCATAGAAACAGGAAGCTCAGTGTGGAAGAAAAAGGAAAAAAAGAAGTCTGACACTCCAAAGCTGTGCAATTCCGTTATTTTGCCCAAATCCATAAATGGCAACATGCTGGGAGATATGCAAAAGCCCACCCGCTGCTAGAACTAGAGAAGGAAGGGCCTTTCATTCCTAGGAGACTGTCTGCAGGTTTTAAACCAGGCCCTTAAACCAGGCGAGAGCTGGCTCAGTGGAAAGAATTGCTACTTTTCCTTCACATGGAAACTCACAGCTGAGTCTAGAGAAGTCAGACTGCCAGGACCCTGAGTGAGGAGTCAGAGAGACCTGGTTCTGTGATAAATGCTGCCTCTGAAAAGCTGCAGCCCTTTGGACTCTTCACTTAACCCCTCTCAGTCTCCTTAGCTATAAAATAAGGGTATGAATATTGCCACGGCCTTTTTGTCAGGCTCCAATGAGGGCATGTGGTGCTGTACTTCATCGCACTCCTGCTGGACTCACTGTTTCCTTACCCCATCCTTGGAAAGCACAAGTTTGGGTTATCTGTTCACCATGGTAAACACTTCCCTGACATAAAACTAAGAGAAGAACTTCACATTCACATAATTCCTAAAATAAAGCCAATCAGCCACAGCATTCTTTAAAATGTGCTAAGAAGTATTTATTTTTTACATCTTCATGCAAAACCTGGACAGGGGCCTTCTCCAAACCATTGATTTCCAAGATGCATCTTCAACCTACCCTGAGTACTGCCTTTTTCTTCTGGGTCCCAAGCACTCTAGAAGTTGTTATTCCCTAAGCTGAGAACAGGCTGAGTAAGTATGGATCAGAGCTTCAAGCTAATGATGTGAAGTTTGCTGGTTTAATCTCCACGCAGCCAGTGGGTCTCTCTGAGGCAACCTATGTTCTGTTCCCAGAAGTGCACCTTGCCTTTCAACAACTTCCTTTGTTCTGCATCTCTTAGATTCTGCATTTGGCATCCATTAATCACAGGGACAAATGAATAGCCAAAGTTGTTTGCATCTTCCCTGTGATCCACTTGCACTGGCCCATAAAAATTGCATTAACAACCCTCCGATCCATCCCAAACTAGTACCTCAAACCACCGCATTGAACTAACTTCCACAAACTAAGTCAATAGTCCCCGGCCCTAGGGCCAGGTACCAAACTAGAAACCACCCCACTAGACCAGAGCTCACTGACTTTGTTCAAACTGAGCCACCCTAAGCTGTTTCCCTACCCTGCCTTGCCTCTCCTATGAAAAACACAATGAGGGCTCTGGCCAAGGTCTCCCGTTGCACCTCCTTCTGCCTCCTGACCAAACCTGGTGCCTTCCCACGTGGCCTTCTGTGGTGTGGTGGCCCCCTTCTCTTGGAAACTGTAGGTAATAAAAACCTTCTTTCAATGGCAATGGCCTCTCTTCTCATCAATCATTCACCTCCATAAATTAAGAGCCAGGCACAAATCAACCTTGTCCACATCTGTCATACCAGTGACAGAGATACCCTGGTAATGAGGAGTAACTGGTTCATCACGTACACATCACACGCTTGGTGGTGCTAGCTCAGCAGCATCTTCATCTATAAATAAGGCAACCATATGTCCCACTGTGCCCTGTAGAGTCCAAATTTACCCCTAGTTGACCTGTACAATTATTAATAGCGGCCTCATTCACTCTCAAAGCAATTCTGGTTTGGAATATAAATGATATGGTTACCCTACTATAAAGGACAGAAAAATATTCTTCTATGAAATAGGTAAATGTCTTTGTTTCAGGGGACTAATTGCAACTGAATCATTCAGTGCCATATCTCCACTTGAGGAAAGGGTCTAAATGGATGGTACAGACGTTCTAAAAATAGAAGTGCTTGTCTTCACATAATATGCAAGAAGTTCAAGAGGAAAAACCAGCTGCATGAAGTGTGTATACAAAGCAGAGCAAAGAATCATGATTACGCTGAGGTTTCTTTCACGAGCATCAAGGATGATGGTAGCTTTGTTCACCGTGACCCAAAAGCTGGACCAGGGTAGGAGTCACTATGGACCAAATGATCAGGTGATTAGCTCATGTTTTCATATCTGGTATCTGACAGGAGATTGAGTCATTCAGTCATCCTGCAAATCTATTTTGTCTCTAATATGTGCTGGACACTAGGGATACAATCAGTTTCTGTTCCTGTCTTCAAGGAGTTTCTTCTGTAAAGGAAGACATTAACACACACAGAAGTATTTCAAAAGGCACAAGCACAGGTTACCATGGGACCATTTACGAGGAGCACTTGTTCTAGTCCTGGGGGTTATTAACTGACTTTATGAGTGAAATTTGGGGTGGGTGTAGGGAGATAAGAGGGTAGATTATAAGACCCTAATTCAATCTGAACCAGTAAGCATAGAGACCACTGTCTAAGGTCCTGGAAATCAAAGGAAAAAACCTGAGGGCATTGGAGCATGAGACTGGGGGACAGTCCAAATTCAAGCAACCAAATGAACAGAATATACTGATTGCCTGAATGCTGCAGAAAATTCAGCCCCAAGTTCTAGCATTTCTTGACAGGTAGAAATGAGGAATGTTAAGGACCACTAGGAAAAAAATACATCAAACCCAATACATAAGAGAATTGATTATGAATGCTCTAAATTTTTACCCCAACCCTAAACTCATCCCATTCTTCCCTAGGTGCCAGGACTGGTGCTCATCTTTGCCCTTCAATGCTCTAGCCTCAGTTCCAAGGAGAAGAAGGATCAGCTGCGTGCCGGGGACAACTTCCTCATCATCCTCCCAGGGAAGTCTGTCGGAGGTTGTTTGTAATCAAGCCCTAAAAATCTATGACATGCAGCTGCACTGTCTGTGATGGCACGTACGTCAAGGAGAAAAATTCATGATTTAGGAATGCATAGAGCTATGTTTTGCTCCTCCACACCCTAGTCAGATGCAGAGTTGTTTTGGTCCTCTACAGAGTTATAAATAAAAAGCCAGCTCTAAAGATTTGCTGAAGCAAACCCAAGGCTGAAGGAGCAATCCTTCTTAATTGACCTGACTTACACAATGCTTCTGGCATATGGTCTTGCTCTCCCCAGACAAAGAGAATGCCTATAAAAAGAAATACATAACATTGGCCCTAGCATTATTTTAGAGTCACAGAATGTAAGACACAGGGGATATTAGAGATCATTTTGCCCTATGCATGCATCTTACAGATCAAGAGTGTCAGAGGTTGTGGAGCTATTTAATAGGATTCCTTGACTGGGATTCATTTTTATTTCAGAAACAAACACAATTAGATTCAATACCTTGGAAAACAGAATTTTGGTACGCTTCAAAGTTATAGACAGCTGTCTCTGTAGTATCCTTGATACACTTAGAATAAGCAAAAGAGTAAAATAGGCTGTGTATTACTTACACCCCCAAGTATTCAGTGCCTCATTATACAATCCCCAGGACCTATCATCGAACTTCTCCTGATTAGTGTCCTCTACTTGGGATGGGTCTCTCCATCCTCTTACTCGTCACCAAATTTCCCTATCATGTTTCCTGTTATCAGCGCCCTGACAAAAGGTACTGGTCTGATAAACTCATTCACCCCAAGGTGTACATATAAATAGTAGCCTAATGAGAGTAAATTTGTAAAATACTTATCCACTAAATAACAATTTTTTAAAATAGAGGCCAACACTTTTGAGTATCAGGGTGCAGACATTGCACCAATCATTTTAACCACATCATCTTATTTAATCTTGTCAACTCTACAACATAAGTATCGTATTATACCCGTTTTTTGGATGAGTAAAGCACGGTTTGGAGTGGTCTCCCAAAGTCATACTATTAATAAATGGTCACGCTGGGATTTCAATACAGGCCATTTGAATCCAAAGCCTATAGTTTTCACCACAGTGCCATGAATTGTGACTGCTATAAATAACAACGACAACAAAAATCATAAAACTTGCATATCTGCTTTAATGTATTTCTTCCAAAAGCACAAATCGTGGCCATTCAGACTGGTTTATTCTTTTCTCCAGCTTTATTGAGACATGATTGACAAATAAAAATTGTGCATTTTCAAGTTGTACAATATGATAATTTGATATACGTATACATTATAAGTGATTACCACATCAATTCACTTCCAAAAGCCTTCATATAACCGCTTATTGGCAGCTTCCTCATATCTCTGTATTTCCATTCATTAATTTGGCCCTAATAATTTCAACAGCTATAAAAAATAAAAGCAAGTCCAGACCTTCTCTGACAATGAAGCTGCCTCCATTTTTCCAAGATCAAGAGTTGCGGCTGGGTGTGGTGACTCAGGCTTGTAATCCCAGCACTTTGGGAGGCCGAGGTGAAATATTTAAATTAAAAAAAAAAAAGGTGCAATGTCTTTGTCATTCCTCTGTGCTCTGTTTTCAGTCGTATTATTTTCTTCATCATCGTTACTATCCTGCTTCCTCCCTCAAGACTGTTCAAACCCCTCTGGCTTCTGGAAATGGTCTCTGTTACTGTAAGTGGTCAGAGACAGAAGGGCCATGAACGTGGCCTAACCCACTCCAGGAAACCCATCACCTTTTCAACTTCCCCTTTCCTCACGCCTGCTCCCGCCCCCAGCTGCTCTCCCTACTCCTTCACTTCCTCATTTGCAGCATAAGAAAATGTGCCCGGGAAACCAGCACAGGACAAATCCTGGAACACACTCAACATTGTACTTCCCATGAAGAGAGCAGTCATGTCTGGGCCCAGAAGCTCGCAGTCAGCCTCCAGGGCTCTGAGGAGAAGGGGCCATTACCTCAGCCTCCCAGAGACAGACTCAGGCACCCTGGCACCGCCACACACAGTGACACTGCCTGGCAGGGGGCTGTTTTTCACTGTCTCTACTGTCTGTGGGGCTCCTGCAGCTGCCTCCAGTTCTCTAATCCAATCAGAGCTACATTGTCCTGTTTCTGTTATAATCATGCTCAGATTGCCAGACACAAGATATTTATCAATTCTGGCAAACCCGTCTCTCTCAAGAGAGGCCATCTCTGAGTCAGGCTGAGCTGCCTTACCTGCCCAGACTGTTCAGGGTCTTTCTTTGGTAAGACTCCACTTTCTATGCCTTTTCCAATTCGTTCACATTCCTTCATGCTCTCCAGGATCCTTGGGGCAATTTAGTGCCCTTCTTGAGTGTGGTGGAAAGCCCCACTTCCTGCAGGGTGGTGCATGACATAGAAAGGCTGAGCTCCTCTGTTGACAGCATTCAGTCAAGGACTTACTGACGTGTTCTAACAAGCCATCTCCATACCCGTCTGGTGGAAAACTGATGTACCTGTTCAAGGGGTGCAGACAATGTTTAGAAGTTTTCCCCAAAAGTTATCATTACATTTTTCTTTCAAGTAAGACACAATAACGACCTTCCCCCGACCCCCTGCAACACGCACGTGTGCGCACACACACACATTCTAATTCCCGGAACCCTGTGAATATGTGACCTTACCTGGCAAAGGGGACATTGCGGCTGTGATAAGTTAAGGATCCAGAGTTGAGGAACGTATCCTGGATTATTCAGGTGGGATCAATGTATTCACATGGGTCCTTAACTATCAGCGTACCTTTCCCAGCTGTGATCAGAGAGAGGTGGCTAAGACAGGCAACACTGCTGGCTTTGAAGATGAAGAAAGAGAACATGAGCCAAGGAATAAAGACAGCTTCTGGAAGCCAGAAAAGGCAAGAGAATGATTGTCTCCTAGAGCCTCTGGAAAGAAGGCAGCCCTCCAGACACCTTGCTTTTACCCCAGTGAGAGCTGTGTGGGGCTTCTGACATCTAGAACTGTAAGATAATGAATTTGTATTGTGTTAAGCCACTACATTTGTGGTGATTTGTTATGGTGGAGGTGGGAAACGATATAGGCCTAAAAGAAGGAACAGGTAGTTCAAGGACCTTTTCTTCTTAGAGCCACATTAGATCAGAAATTATCAAATACCCACCTCTTAATTGGCAGTTACCCTCTCAACAGGCAACTGTCACAATATCTATGAAAAAGATAAAGTCATTGTGTCATCAAATGGGACTTGCTGCTGTTTTCTGAAGAGATTCAACAGGAGAAATTTTGAAAAAAAAAAAAAAAAGACATAAAAAATGTAAAAGACCAACATTATCCAAGCAATTTAGGAATATCTGTTGCTGCTGACTGGGAAAAACATGGACTGTTACATATTAATTTTAACCCTGAGCTTATTTCCAATGCAAATTGTTAACCTTTAACAGGAACGTTCTTTTTGATTACAAAGGAAATAAGCACAATGCAGAGTTAAACATTTTGTTTTCTAGAGTCTGAAAGACATAAAGGAATACTGGAAATCTTTGAGATCATTTGGAGTCAGGGTGACTTGGATAATGTCAACTCACAATTAAGGCTGGAGAACTTGTCTGCAGCCCATATTGTGGCATTTAGGAAGTACTGCAGGGCCCAATCGTCAAACTTTCAAGTGGAGAAAACTAGACCCAATGCCATTCTGGTATGAAGTGGTTACACTTGTCCAAATTTGATCAAGAGTGTTTAAAGCAAATGTCAAGGTAATTGAAACTTTCTCTTGTCATTCAAGTTTCATTTCACACCTTCTCCCAAATATTACAAAAGTGAATTTTCTTTGCCCCAGCCCTTGAATATGGCATAAAAAAAAAAACAGCTTTGTGTTCTTTTATTACTTATCTTTATTTTAATTGTAAAAAAACTGAGATAATAAAAATTGCTACTATTTACTGAGCAACTATTATGTGCCAGTCACCTGACATTCACTATCTCATTTAATCCCTCAATTAAGGATTCTTATTTCCATTCATTACATGAAAAAAATGAGGTTGGAAAGTCTAAATAACTTGCCCAAACTCACAGAGTGAGAGGTGGTGAATGTCAGAGCATCTTCACTGCTCCTTGGTCAAGGGGCTCTTGGTTCACTCATTATTTCTCATGTTTCTTGAGTGTGAAATATAGTCAAAGCCAAAAAGAAGTGTAAAATAAAATTTTATTAGTAACCAGTGGGTCCACTATGAGTTTATGAGTCCATGCCCCACCTCAAATTTGGGCTTCCCATAGCAGTATGCAGAGAGGACCACCAGCTTCCCTCTCTGGGGTAGATGATTAGGGAACTAACAAACCTCTTCCTCATTTAAAAGTGTGGCCTAAGCAGTCGGTAATTAAATTTATCTTGTGATACGGCATCCTGAGAGGCCTGGAAGGGTAGGAATACCAACATGGCCTAAAGGCACATGTCACAATTGAGTATCACAAGTTACTTTAGTTTTATCACTGCTTCCTAAAAATGTTTTTCTAATACCCTAGTGCCATGCACATTGATGCATTTGCTGTATCAAGGTAGTTAGCCCTCAGATGTTTCCTCTTCTATAGTTCCTGTCCCACCCTCCACTCTTTGCATCAAAATAATTATTTCATAGAAGTTTTCTACTGCAATGGCTGCTGGGGAATAATTCCTCAACTCTCTCCTTTCTTACCTTCCTTTTAGCTGCCTTAATTCTGCTCCATCTTGCAATTTCAGTGGCCAGTCTTAATTTCTCCAGTTTGCTGTGCAGTTGCCATGATGTTATGATTTCCTTGTGAATCACATTACAGTGTCTGGAGCTCCGTTCAGGTGGGTGGAGGACTTTCAGCCAATAATTAGTAATAATAATATGATTGCATTGTCTGCTACAAGAACAACCAAGAATAAAATACAGTGAATTCATTTTTTCTGGTTCTAGTCACTTAAGTTTCACTCTCCAGCAGGAACAATGCTGTTTTTGCTAAGGAGCCAACCTTAGCTCATTGGTGTAGTGATCAATACTTATGACATTTTACCACTTACATAGGTATATAATTAATATGATACAATTGCTGTTTATATGCTGTGGCAGTCGATTTAGAAAACAAGAGAGGTAATAAGACAGTGGGTTTAGGGTTTTGGTTTGGGTTTGGTTTTGAATTATGTTCCCAGGCTCAGAAGAATCACTAGCGTTATGGGCAGTATACCTGTAGATGGGTCAAAATATGACAGTAAATGCCTTGTGAGAAAGTAGGTCACTTCTTGTGAGATTGTTCTAATGCAAGAAATAAAAGAGAAAGCAATCCATCTGGGATCTGGCCTTTCATTTTTCTGATTTAGAGTTCGGGCCGAAATGTAGGAAAGCCTGCATTCTATTCCTGTGCTTAGTATTCATTCTTCCAGGATTCCTCAGGGTTACAAGTAATAAAACAGGCAGAGAATTGCAAGCAAGAAGACACAAACTTCCTCCTAAAGTATTGGACAAGGCCAACCTCTATAGTCAGACTAATACAGAGTGAAATTCAGGAAAAATGATACCAGCAAACAAAACCAAAACAAAACAGAAAGCTGTATGCCAACTCAACATCAGGAAATATGACTATCTATAATTTGCCTTAATAATATCTGAATGAAATGTAGAAATTATAAGTAGGAGAGATTAAAAATAAATTACAAAATTTATAGGTGCTAGACTAGGTGCAATCAGACTTCAAACACATCCAGATTAAATATCAAATGTCTTGATGTAAAATATTTCATTAAGGGAAGCTGAGAAAGCCTTGGTATACTAAAATAAGAGGAGAACAAACATTAATAAGAACTTTGTTATAAGGATGACTGATACCTGCAGCAACCATGTACAAAATTTCATTTGGAGTCATTATTTTCCCCAAATTTCAGTATTTCTAATGCACATCTCAAGGTAATAATTTTTCTTCTATTTCTGAAGTTTAGCAAACACATTACAAATTCCCTGGAAGGGGCTAGAGCATGGGACTATAAAGGCAAGGGGCTAATATTTTCTTCAGATAACTCATCAAGAAACAGGAAAGATGTGTTGAGTGATATCTTCAAAATCATGTATTAGACTTTTACTTCTAGAAGATGAAGTGGTTTGCACCAATTCAATTATTAAGAACAAACAGAAAAGCCAGATAAAATATTTTTTTTTAAAAATCAGGAACAACAACCCTCTACTTGAAGGCATTGGAGAGAGACTGAGGCAACCAGGATTTGACGAACCAACATCCTGGAGAGAAGAGAAAAAGGAGAAACAGAGAGCTGAGCTGATATTCTACAAGCAGGTTTTCCCCTTAGAGCAATTGACAGATTTTTTTCTTGAAACCAGAAGTTAAGAATCCACTTTACAGGACTGTAGCTAATAAACAGAGAAACAAACAGAGCTTATAGAAATCTCACAGGGCTGTAGAGAAAAAAACACACAAAAGAAAAAACAAAACAAAAATAGTAAGATGGGGTGGTGGGGGGAATGGGACAGGGGGGCAGTTGCCAAAGTATCCAAGACTTGAGGGAACAGAATCCAGGAGAGAAGGGTAGCAGGAGGAAGTAGACTAGATATACTCATTTTCTCCAAGGGGCATTTGCTGATTTCTTAAGCTGCACAAGACAAGAAGCGGAGCAGGAAGTCACAGAAAATCAGAGCAGAGTTTTTGACCTTCTCACAGAGTTGAAGTGGCAAAAATTGGAGTTCAGAACCTGTCAAGGTGGAGAAGCCCCAGTGAATACTCCAGGATCTCAGCTGAGACTTCTGGGGGCTACACACCAATGAGCAGTGAACCAGAAGTCGATGCAACTGTCAGAACTTCAGAACAATGTATACACTCACACATACAGACACCTTACTGGTTGTGTTTCTCTAGAGAACACTGACCAGTAAAGTTCAAAGGACTCAAATGGGAACAGGAGAAAGCTTTAATAAGTGTAATTGGAACTCCAGAGGCAAGGAGAGAATGACAATGAGGAAGAAACACTATTTGAAGGTATAATGGCTTAGTATCTACCAAACCCGATGAAGGACTTGAGCCACAGATTGATTCAAGGAGCATTATAAAAGCCAAATTGGAGAAATACTAAGAAAACCATACCTAGGCACCCCACTGCTAAAAACAAGAAAAAGAGTTTCTTGGGAAGGATGTCAGCAAAATGGCGGAGTAGGAAGCTCCAAGATCCCGTACCCCCAAAGAAACATCAAAAAACCAGCAAAAACTGTCAACCAAATATATACGAATGCTGAGAAAGAGTCATGATTTGCAGCAACCTAAGAAAATGTGGAATTAAGAAAAAGGCAACTTTTAAAATTTCCTGGCATTCAAGGAAATCTTTGTCAAATTGCCAATGGGACACAAACTAAGGGACAGAGATTTCAGTGATACCACACTTCAGAATTTAGGAACCCTCATATTTTTGGTGGGAGTATAAAATGAAGCAGCCACTGTAGAAAACAGTCCAGCAGTTTCTCATGAAGTTAACATAAAATATCGTATTATCCAGCAATTTTTCTCCTAGGTATGTACCCAAAATATTAAAAACAAGGACTCAAATGGATGGATACTTGTATGCCAATATTCACTGCAGGATTATTCACAATAGCCAAAAGGTAGAACAACCTAAATGTCCACCAACAGATGAATGGATAAACAAGACAATATATCCATACAATGGAATGTCAATCAGCCATAAAAAGGAATGAAGTTCTAATACGTGCTACATCATGTATGAACCATGAAAACATGCTAAGTGAAAGAAGTCAGTCACAAAAAAGTAAATATTTTTCTTCCGTTTATATAAAATTCCTACAATAGACAAAATCATAGAGACAGCAGGTAGAATAGAGATTACCAGAAGCTTGGGAAATGCTGTAATGGGAATTTATTGCTTAATGGGTACAGAGTTTCTGTCTGTGATGATGGAAAAGTTTTGAAAATAGTTGTGATGGTCGCACAACATTAAAAGTTGCTAGATAAAATGGAAACCCTATTTTCAAAGGATCAATGACACTGACAGCTGACTCCTCAAGAGAAACACAAAATCAGAAGATAACATGCTAATATATTTAAAGTGTTTTAAAGTGCTAGATCTACCAAGAATTCAATAATAGTGAAAATATTCTTTACTAGTAAAAGGTAAGTAAAGGCACTTCCAGGAAAAAAACTGAATTTTTTTTTTTTTACTTTTATTTTAAATTCAGGGATACATGTGCAAGATGTGCAGGACTTTTACACAGGAAAACGTGTCTCATAAGGGTTTACTGTACAGATTATTTCGTCACCCAGGCATTAAGCACAGTATCCATTAGTTATTTTTCCTGATTCTCTCCCTCATCCCACTTTCCACCGTCCAATAGGCCCCAGTGTGTGTTGTTCCACTCTATGTGTCCATGTGTTCTCATTATTTAGATTCCACTTGTAAGTGAGAACTTGCAGTATTTGGTTTTCTGTTCCTGCATTAGTTTGCTAAGGATAATGGCCTCCAGCTCCATCCATGTGCCTGCAAAGGACATGATCTCATTCTTTTTTATGGCTGCATAGTATTCCATGGTATATATGTGTCACATTTTCTTTATCCAGTCTATCATTGATAGGCACTTGGGTTGATTCCATGTCTTTCCTATTGTGAATAGGGCTGCAGTAAACATATGCATCCATGTGTCTCTATAATCGAATGATTTACATTCCTTTGGGTATATGCCCAGTAATAGGGATTGTTGGGTTGAATGATATTTCTGTTTTTAGGTCTTTGAGGAAATGCCACGCTGTCTTCTACAATGATTGTACTAATTTACACCCCTACCAACAGTGTATAAGCATTCCTTTTTCTCTACAAACTTGCCAGCATCTCTTATTTTTTGACCTTTTAATAATAGCCTTTTTGACTGGTGTGAGATGGTATCTCATTACGGTTTTGATTTTCATTTCTCTAATAATCAGTGATGTTGAGCTTTTTAAAAAATTTTTTTGTAGAGATGGGGTCTTGCCATGTTGCCACAGGCTGGTCTCAAACTCCTGGACTCCAGCAACCTTTCTGCCATGGCCTCCCGAAGTGCTGGGATTATAGGTGTGCGCTACCGCACCTGGCCTCTGCCATTTCCTTTGTCTCTTCACAAACATTCAGCACAAGGATGTCCTTCATCAAATTATTAAGACTAAGGCTCAAGACAATTGCTAGAAATTAGCCTGAACTTAACCCAAGTTTGTCTTCTGCCCTATGCAGCACTACCATGTATCTTATTCATCACCCTTCATCAGGCTACCTACCTCACTCACACTCCGTTTAGTGTTTCCACAATGGCTGATGGAAGCCTAATGCAACCAATATCCCAGTAGGAAGTCATTAACTACCATCTCCCCTTTACAACTACTAAGAGAGAGCATACCAAAATAAGGGTACACTCCCTGCCACCCCTATTCTATCCAGCACTCAACAGTGAGGATCCTGACACTCGGTCCCCTGGGTACAGAAAACAAACTCACACAGTGTTGCCATTGGAAGGTCAGAGCCCTTCAAATTGTATTCCTACATAATCGCCTGTTACTTCTTGGCAGGCCAGCCTTTTCCTGACAAAAATTCAGTTATTTGGGCCCTAACTAAAGTGAGCTTCCAAGACTGTTGTTTTGGCCTGAAATCCATTGGGTTTAATTGCTTTTAAGGGTGCTAAACAGCATATTAAACAGTGTTGACTGATATCTCACTTATTTGAATAATGCCAGTTATCAATGGTTTCATCAGGTGAATGGCACGGATCACTCTGCAGACTATGCAGCCTAATGCATAGGAAGGTTCTGAAAGAAATAGTCCTGAGATGGCTTTGATTTTATTTAAGAGTATGGTGGGCTGGGCGCAGTGCCTCACTCCTGTAATCCCAGCACTTTGGGAGGCTGAGGAGGGTGGATCACGAGGTCAGGAGTTCAAGACCAGCCTGGCCAACGTGGAGAAACCCCGTCTCTACTAAAAATATAAAAAGAGCTGGGCATGGTGGAGCGTGCCTGTAATCCCAGCTACTTGGGAGGCTGAGGAAGGAGAATTGCTTGAATCGGGACCCAGGAGGCAGAGGTAGCAGTAAGCTGAGATCACACCACTGCACTCCAGCCTGGGCAATAGAGCGAGACTTTGTCTCAGAAAAAAAGAAGAAAAAAAAAAAGGTATGGCATTGAAAGTCAAACTCTCTCTTTTTCTAATAAGAGTAGAGAAATTTTAGGCCTCTTCATTTGGAGTTAGGAGGATCTCAGACATATTAGAACAATATCTAAGATTCAGCAAGCTTAAAGTTAAATATGTCTGTGTTAAGGAAATGGATGTCTAACCCCAAGTGATTTCCTTATTTTTTGAAATCCCTTCTGAATTGGGCATGGGCATTCTTATGGGGTAAAGAAAATCCTATGAAATCTTTTTTGAGAGAACTGTATTGGTTGATAGCTAAGCAGCGGTCCCTCAAATAAGCATTTAAAACCATGGAAATATCCTGAAGGTCCAGGGGAGATGATGCTATATATCATTGCTATTTATAAAGGATGTATAACTTACTTGGAAGTTACCAGTCTGTGTGGGATATGTGAGACCTGAGGAATGGTTCTTCCAATGGCACTGAACTTCCATTGATCATGGACTTCCTGAGTAACCAGCTGTCTCAAGCCTGCTTCCTCACAGATCTTTCTCCAGGATGCTGTCCCAGAATTCCAGTCATGAAGTCACCACCTTGGGATGTCATCTGCTACCAGTTTTTGAGCCAGCAGACCATTGAGCACCTTCCAGTTGCCAAACTATGGATGGCATAGTGCATTTTACTCCCTGCTGTCCCTAGAAGCAGGCACAATGCATTTCCAAGGGCCTGCTCCAAGAACCCCTCTCTTCGTAGTGAATATGCCTACTTTCCAAATCCTGATCCCTCCTAGTCTGACCATATCTGCTGCCTCTTCAGCCTAATCAATCAAACTCTGTGGCCTGTGGATATATGTGCATGTGCACACATATGTTCATGTATGGATGCATGTAAACTCAGAGAATGATACAGCAGAAAATACCTTAACTAATTAGCCCGTATTTTTTAGATCTTCTTTGTCTTGTCCTAGGGATCCTGCAGAACCCCTTTAAGGGCAGAGTAGCTTTAGGAGGAGAAAATGAGGAAACTGAGAAGATTTCAGGGACCCCAAAGCCCCACAACAATTCAGCTTTCTGACCATCAGTTTTACATGTTGACTTTTACAGAAAGGATGTTTTTGAAGAAAGGGTGCTCTCACTTTAAACAACAAAAAGAAATCAACAGTGGTTGAAAACCAGAGATTCTAGTCCAACTCCTTTGTTTTACAAGTAAGAAACTCATGAAGAAATGAAGATTGTCCCACAGTCACATAGCTATTTAGCTAGAGTTGGAACTAGAACTGAGGTTGATTGATTCCCCAAGTGTGCATTTCCTATTCATCACACAGCAAGGAGAAAGGGGAAAAAAAACAATACTGGTGTGCTTGTTGCATGCATTAGTGATTAGGATATGTCTCGATGACAACCTAGGGTTTAAATGGCAAGTGAGAATGTGGGAGTGGAATTGTTCCATCCTATAATGAGTCCCAAGAAATCTCGAGCAAATGAGAGAGTAAGAAAAGGACTGAAATCTTGGGCCAAAGGAAATTCTTTCCGGATATGTTTGGTAACCTTCAGCCTACATTTTCATAGAGTAAAGAGGCAGCATGAATCCTAAATGGTCCTTGTAAAAAGCTTCCAATCAGAAACATCAAGATGGCAAGTCACCTTATAAGCCAGCAGATTTCAGAGCTTCTTGTATATTTGATATTTGTTAAAAGTGTTCATAGAGTTGTGGCAAGGCTTCTGAACAGAATGCAAACTGCGTCTGGTCAAGAAAACTCTAGTGAAGAAAGCTGCTAAAGCCGATTGGGATGGTCTTACTGATCAGAATCTTTTGTACATGCGGATATACATGGACCTACAGAATCATGCTGAAAAGGATTCTCCTAAGCTTTAAATCTGTATTTCATTTGCAGTATGAATGAGTAGGAGCAATACTCCATCATGGATGTGAATTAGAATCACCTGGGGGGCCTTAAAAATTACTGCTGCCCAGACTCAACTGAAAAGAATTAGGAATTTCCACAGGTGAGAGTTGGACATCAGTATTTTTTTAATGTTCCAAATGATTTCAATATTTGAACAAGGCCAAGAACCACTGAGTCAGAGGGTTCTCAAAAGAATCCAAAATATGAAGAAGGAAGAATGAGAGAGAAAGGAAGATTACTGGGTCCCGATCAACTAAAGTGATGCTCTGTCAGATCACTTTTTGGTGATTAAAGAGCACCCTTTCTCAGCAAACATAAGTGGTGAGTGACCCACATCACTGACAGAACCGTGCTAGGAGCATGTGGCTGCCATGCTCCAACCCTCAGAGCCTCACTACTCCAGCGGGTCTTGCTCTTGGTGTAAAACAGTCTCCAGAATTCTGCCTGAAAGGCAACCACCCAGGTCTCACCCATGACCCTTGCTTCCACTTCTAGGACCAGCTACTTTTACCCCCATCTATCAGGAAGACTTGAACCTCTCACTGAAAAGACACCTACCTTTCACCACCATGAGTATAAAAGAGAATGTTCTCATATGCCATTGTTTTTTATGAGTCCCCAATGGAACCCCTCTTGCTTCTTCTCACAGCCTCTGTCTCCAGGTAAAGAGAAAGGAGACTCTTCTGGTAATGGATATTTCTTCTCAACTGAATCTTTTTTTTTTTTTTTTAAGAGACAGGGTCTCACTCTGTTGCCTGGGCTGGAGTGCAGTCACAGCTCACTGCAGCCTCTACGTCCTGGGCTCAAACAATCCTCCCACTCAGCCTTCTAAGTAGCTGGGACCTACAGGCACATGCCACCATGCCTAAGTTGTTTACTCTTTGTAGAGACAGGGTCTCACTATGTTGCCCTGGCTGTTCTCAAACCCTGGCCTCAAGGGATCCTCCCACCTTGGCCTCCCAAAGTGCTGGGATTGCAGGCATGAGCCACCAAGCCCAACCTGAATCCCTTTGTAACACTTGAATTTCCAGTAGCCAAAAGAAACTCCAAAGACCTCTGCTAGCTTTGGTGAAAGCTCAAATGCTGCAGTCCAAACCCCCTTTAGGGGATGCTGCTCATCACCTGTTTACAATGTCCAGATCGCCCACCCTTTCAGCAAGCAAGCATTCCCTTCACTTAACTCCTCACAGAGCCCAGCACGTTACAAAAATATGGAACGAAGTATTTTTTGTGTGTCCTGGCAGCCTGACTTGGTTGAGAGTGCAACTGCTCAGCCTCCTGGACTGCTTGCGTTCCACAGCCCTGACAGCTGCGAATCTGCTCCTGGGAGGGAGGCCAAAGTTCTGAGGGAGGGAAATTGGAAGTGGATTTATCCTCCTATGAATATCATCACATCCTCAATACCTGTGTGGTTTTGTTTGTTTGTTTTTCATTAGCAGGAGCTAACAGAAGGCATATTCTGTGGTGTGTCGGGGAGTAGGGTAGGGGGTGGTAAGGAGCTCCTCTGAGGCAGGTGGGGCAATGAGATGATAATAATTCCAGGAGTCAGAAATTATGAAGTCTGCTCCCAGCTTCATCAGTCATGTGTGTGGGACCAAGGGCAAGTGTCCATTTCCACATTTCCAAAGCAAAATGGTCTCTAAGGAAAGCACAGTGGGGATGGCATGGCCTTGCCATGCCTGCAGCTGGGGAAATCTCAATAGAAAAACAACTGGGGCACAGAAGAAATTATTTCAGGAGTCAGAAGGCAATATAAAGAAAAGTTAAAAGTACCATCTTCAGTGCTTTAAGAAATGAACGAAGGAGTAATTTTATTAAGGGAATAGTGTATGAAATTCTTTTCCACAAGAACTGAGGCTACTGAATTTCAGGAAGAAACACAATTCTTAATATTTGGATCAGACGTTGCACATGTAAGAATTAAATGTTCCTATTTCCTGAACATGCAGAGCCTTTGTTCTCCATATGCTACCTCTATGCTCCCTGCACAGGCTTCTCGTCAGAATTATACAGAATGCCCAAATCTTGGAGAACTGGGATGATTTTGCATCTAACAACTTGGCTTCCAATTTGGATCCCCTAGGAAATGAAATTCCAAGGGGAGATTTAGTCTAAATGAAGCCCCCACAGGAAAAGCTTGCAGGGATGCCAGCTCTAGCTTTTCCAAGCTCCCGCAGTAATGCTGAGAACGACAGGCAACCAACCATCAAGAAGAGACAAAGAGCCAAATGCGTTTCGCAGATCTAACCACACTGTGAGCCTGCTGGTGAATGTCTAAAGATGTCCCTGACAGCACAGGCTGCTCCATCATGGACCCAAGGAAGCCCCATCACTTGGGATCTAAAACTGGCCAAACAGTAGGCTGACACATCTCCTTAGTGGCCGCATTGTTCAGACAGGGAAGCCCACAGTGTGTCCTCATTCTGAAGGTCTTTTCCTTTGCGGGTATCTAAGGATCCGCAGGCTGGGAGCTTCCTGGGATGAACAGAAGGACTGGGTCTGTGCATGTTCACACATCTCATTTCATTCACTCACACTTCAAAAGGCTTCAGCTTATGTTAAAATTTTAGCTCTTTCTTATTCTCAAATCTGTTTTTGAAGCTGCCACCAGTATGCCTGAGTTCCAGGTATAATATATAGCTCTTCACTGCCTCCCACTTGCAAGCCTTGCTACCAAGTATGCCACTCACATTTTCCCCTTTCAACACAAACCTGATGCTTTTCATGCTTTCCTCTGCAAATGATGGATGGTAGCTGAGCTAAATATGGAGACAGGGGTTACAGACACATTTTGTTCCTGTTAAGTGTTCTACTTCTTGTGTTATTGCTTTCTCTGCTTCACATTAACTCACTTCCTTCCTGGTTTCTAAAATATAGGTGCCTATGATTGGAACCTTGGAGGCTGAGAGAGAGACTTCATATTCTAGATCTATCTTTAGGTCCAAAGAGTGCCTCCATTTACCTGTAATTTCCCATTAGAAGGAAGTCAATCACCTGTCACTTTTGTGGTCTGAGACGAACAAGCTGCTTGAAATTTGGGACACCCGTTGTTTTGTCTCCCACCAATGAAATGAAGAGTAATTATGAAAGTGGCATTTCTGGAAGATTACTGTTCCAAGTTTTCCCATAACTTTTAACAAGCTAAACTTGGGGTCTTGTGAAAATTCATGAATACAGACAAAAAAGTAGAGGGCTCAGGCTTTGGAGATGATCACAACTTAGTCTCCTGTTTCTACCTCTCACAAGCTTGTGACCTTAGGCAAGCTGTTTATACTTTGCTATAGCTGGCATATTGTCGTCCTAACCTCCTGTGGAAATTTGATCCCCAGTGTTGGAGGTGGGACCTAATGGGAGGTGTTTGGGTCATGGGGGCAGATCCCTCATGAATGGATTAATGCCTTCCTTGAGGCGGGGTGAGTGAATGCTCACTATTGATTCCCAGGAGAGCTGGTTGTTAAAAAGAGCTTGGTGCCCTCCACCCCTGCTTCCTCTCTCATTGTGTAATGACTGCACAACTGGGCTCCCCTTAGCCTTACACCGTGAGTGGAAGCAGCCTGAAGCTCTCACCAGAAGCAGATGTTGGAGCCATGCTTCTTGCACAGCCTGCATAATCGGGAGCTAGATAAACCTCTTTTCTTTATAAATTACCCAGCCTCAGGTACTCCTTTTTAGCAACACGAAGACACAGTTGGAGATCCTCAGTTTCCCAGTCCAGGTGCCCACATTGCAGTTAGGTGTCATATCTCTTTAGTCTCCTTTAATAGAGAACGATTCCCATGTATTTTTTAAAATTTTGTTTATTGTTGTCTCTCTTGATGTTGACATTCAGAACAGTTATTTTGGAAACTATCTCACATTTTGAATTTGTCCTGTTTTTTCCTCATGATTATATTCAGGTTTTCAAAGTGTGGCAAGAATACTACAAAGTTGATGTATGTCTCATTGCATCTCATTGAGTGGCACATAATGCCAATTTGTCCCCTCAGGAGTGATACCAGGTTTGATTACTTGTTTAAGGTGGTTTCTGCCAGATCTCTCCATTCAAAAGGAACTTCTTTTCTTTGTAATTAATAAATAATATTCAGTGGGGTAAAATTTTGAAACTTAATGAATATTCAGCTCCTCAAAAACCTCTCAACCAATAGCTTTGGAATCTCTTTGTTATCCTTGTATAAATCATTCATTTATCATTTATCCACTGAGGTTTACAAAATGTTGATTTTTTTTTTTTTTTTTTTGAGACGGAGTCTCACTCTGTTGCCCAAGCTGGAGTGCAGTGGCACAATCTCAGCTCACAGCAACCTCTGCCTCCTGGGTTCAAGCAATTCTCCTGCCTCAGCCTCCCAAGTAACTGAGATTACAGGCATGCGCCACCACGCCTAGCTAATTTCTGTATTTTTAGTAGAGATGGGGTTTTACCATGTTGGCCAGGCTAGTCTCGAACTCTTGACTTTGTGATCCGCCTGCCTTGGCCTCCCAAAGTGCAGGGATTACAGGCGTGAGCCACCACGCCTGGCCACAAAGTGATGATTTTTGAAGTCTATCATTTTTTGTTTCTTCTATACATATTAATTGGCTTTACTTGGTTTTTAAAAAAGCCAACAAACAAAATAAAACTTTTCGTTTCTTTCTCTCTTTCCTGGTGATATTTTTAAAATCAATGTGCCATTGCCATGATTATTTTTATTGATGTTCGAATTGCCATAAATGTGGTCGAAGGGGCTTCTGTGAAATTTCAGCTTTGTTTTGTTTTGAGTGACTGACTTAGTGTTTACAATATACATAGCTATCTTATCACAGTCTACTTTCAAATAACATTATACTGATTTACAAATTGTTCTTGACCATTATAATAGCATGTGTCCATATCTCCCCTCCAGCCCTGTGTGCTATTGTTGTCATGTAATTTTACTTCTATATACTTTTATAAATACAATAATAATTATTTTTGCTTTAAAGTCAACTATTTTTAAAGAAATTAAAATGAGAAAATTTTTCTTATATTTACTCATATTTTTCATTTTCTAGTACACTTCATTTCTTTGTGTGGATCCAAATGTCTACCTGTTATTTTGCATTTACTTGAAGAACTTTAACATTGTTCTAACACGGGTCTGCTGGTAATGAATTCTCTCTCTCTCTCTCTTTTTTTTTTTTTTTTTTTTTGATACAGAGTCTCACTGTGTCTCCCAGGCTGGATTGTGATGTGATCTCAGCTCACTGAAGCCTTGACCTCCTGAGCTCAAGCAATCCTTCCACCTCAACCTCCCGAGTAGCTGGGACTACAGGCACACACCACCATGCCCTGCTAATTTTTGTGGAGACAAGGTTTCTCCACTTTGCGCAGACTGGCCTTGAACTCCTGAGCTCAATCCTGCCTTGGCCTTCCAAAGTGCTGGGATTACAGGTGTGTGTCACTGCACCTGGCCTGGGTTTTAATTTTTTTTTTTTTTTTTTTTTTTTTGAGACGGAGTCTCGCTCTGTCACCCAGGCACCCAGGCTGGAGTGCATGGCAGGATCTCGGCTCACTGCAAGCTCCGCCTCCTGGGTTCATGCCATTCTCCTGCCTCAGCCTCTCCGAGTAGCTGGGACTACAGGTGCCCGCCACCACGCCCGGCTAATTTTTTGTATTTTTAATAGAGACGGGGTTTCACCGTGGTCTCGATCTCCTGACCTCGTGATCCACCCGCCTCGGCCTCCCAAAGTGCTGGGATTACAGGCGTGAGCCACCGCGCCTGGCCAGGTTTTCATTTTTAAAAGCAATTTTGTTATGCTTCATTTTTAGAAGACATTTTTCTGGTTATAGAATTTTAGATCCATATTTTTTCTTTCAGTACTGAAAAAATGTCACTGTCTTTTGGCTTGTACAGTTTCTCACAATAAGTCCACTGCCATTCTTACATTTGTTTCTCTGTTAATAATATGTTTTACTTTTTAGTTGCTTTAAACATCTTTTTTCTTTAGCATTAGTTTCAATAATGGGAATATACTATGCTTTATTGTGGCTTTATTTAGATTTATTTTGTTTGGGTTCTTTGAACGTCTCACATCGGTGGGTTTATAGGTAAATTTGTTTGTTTGAATCAAATTTGGAAGTTTTTTTTACCATTATTTCCTCACATTTTTTTCTAGCTTCTTCCTTCTCTTCTTGTAATAGAAGTAATTGCATGTATATTATACTGCTTGCTACTGTCAAATAGCTCATGGAACTTTATTGTTATTTTTGAATTTGTTTTGTTGGGTTTTGCTGTTGCTGTTGTTCTTAGTTTTATTCTTTTCCCTCTTCTCCTGCTCCTCTTCTCTTCTGTTGTTTTCTTCTCCTTCTTTAGTCATTTTTCTCTGTGATTCATGGGTTAGTTTCTACTTCTATGTCTTCATATAACCTTTGAGTCTACAGTGCCTAATCTGCTGTTAATAGCATCTAGTGCACTTTTTATTTCAGATATTGTATTTTTCATCTTTAATATGTCTGTTTGGGTCTTTTTGTATCTCCCGTTTCTCTCCTTGTTATATTCATGTTTTCCTTTATCTTTTGGTGCATACCAAGCATATTTATAATAGTGTTTTTGATGTCTTTGTCTGCCAATTTCGTCATCTCAGTCATTTTGGGGTGAATTTCTATTGACTGATTTTTCTCTTAGACTTGGGCTATATTGTACTACTTCTTTGCATGACTAGCTATTGTTGGTTTAATGTTGGACACTGTGGTTTGAGCTTCTCAGTGCTGTATTTTGTTGTATTTCTTTGAATATTATTGGAACTTGTTCTTCCTTGCAGTTAAGGTACTTGGAATCAGTTGTTTTCATGTTACTTGGAAAACATTTTGTTGGGGTGGGTTAAGAGCAGTGTTTAATGTAGGGATAACTTATCCCCACCGCCAAAATAATATCCTTTTGAGAACTATACCCTACATCTCATGTGTTATGAGGTCTTCCCACTTTGGCTGGTGGAAACACGAACTATTCCCAGCCCTCTGTGAGTTTTAGGAATTCTTCAGCCTACTGCTTTCCAGTAATTCTTTCCTTAGTCTTGGACATTTTCTTCTCTAGTATGCACAGAGCAGCACTCTGCTAAAGCCTGTAGACAACTCTCTGCAAATCTCTAGAGCTCTCTCTGTGCAACTCCCTTCTCTCTAGTATATGGCCCTGCAAACTCTGGCTGCCTTGGCCTCCCCAGTTTCTAATCTATTTATGTTTAACTTAATGAGATTCCCAGACTCTGTTGGGTTCCCCCTCCCCTGTACTGCAGCCTGGAAACTTCCTTAAAGCAATAATCTGGGTCAGTTATAGGACTAACTTCATTTGTTTCCTTTTCTCTGGAATGATAATCCTTTGATGTCTATTGTCCAATGTCTAACATTATTGTATCACACTTTCTGCTCAGTGTTCTAGTTGTTTAAGGCAGGGGGATCAGTTAGGTGCCTGTTACTCTATCACTGATGAAAGGAAAAGTTCTCTTATGTCTTTTGTCAAGTCTCCATCAGTGTTTGATTACCTTTTCACTTTCTGACACAACTGGATATTCTAGGTTAAAATTATTATTTCGCTAGTCCCATACCCAGAATTAGCCATTTCTCCAAGGAGCTCTTGTTCCTTTAGTGGGAAATAACATTTGGAAAACAAGATATGGGTACTAGATGTGCTCATTTACACTGTGGCACCATTTAATCTGTGCACTTTTATTGGATAGATTTAGTAAGTATAATTTCTGAAATCATTCCTCTATACTGATATCTTGAATTAAAATTTAACAGCATTCTCTTCACCTTCCTCAGACCATATTTATATCTCTCTTTTGCTACAATAAGAACCATGGTTCTCAAAACATCACTATATTTATTTATTTACTAAGTACATATGATATAATTTCAGAATTATAACATCAATACCATTACCACAACAAACCTACTAGGTAAAGTTTAGGATTCTTTTCCAATTATTATTGTCTTCAATATATTTCCCACAAAGTATGAATAGTCAGAGTACTGTGTTCAAAAGTTATTTGGATTTTTTTATGTGATTTTGTTATAAATCTGATAATACAGTTAAGTTTATTTCTTGTTTTTATTTAATTTTAGAGCTTGCTTTTATCTCACCATTTTTGTTCAATTTTATTTCTTGAAAATGAATAACCTTTACTTGATACAAAAATCAAAGCTGTCAGAGAACCCCTCTCCTGTCCCAAACTCCTCTCCTGCATTCTGTGTACCTGTAGAGCAAACCATTGACATTACTCATTTATGTTCTCTATAGAGTGAACCATCTACGTTACTGATGTATTTTCTCTATGTGTTCTTTTAAATGAGCAAATTTGCATTTAGGAGTGTGTGTTTATGTATTTGTATTCTTTTTCCTTCTTTTTCCATATACAAAATATAACACATCATATATGCTACTTTTGTTTTTGTTTTGTTTTTTGCACATAACAATGGAAATGTACATATAAGATGTCTCGTATGCATCCAATTATAGATATCAAATAGATAAATTGAGCATAGAAATATGGAGTTCAAGGGAAAGATGAGAGCCTTGAGATTTCTTCCTGACAAGTTTCTCTACTAATTATTGAATAAGACTTCCTTATATTTTTACCCTGCCAATTATCAAAGCCTGCTTCACTTTGATTTTGTTCAAGTCAACTCCTCTTGAAATTTTTTGTACACTACTTGAAAATAATAACCAAAAGTCTCTAAAGCACATTTTGAAAAGACAGACTTCTCTTTATCCTGATGAGTTAGAATTCCATTACCCTCAATTCAATTGACCCCATTTTTAAAAACTCAATTCTCTTTATGTATGACCTTTGAGAACTTTCCGAGTTAACCACAGCTTGCTTAATTTGAGGAGGCCTATAAATGAAACTGTCTCAATTCAGTTTCAACTTCCTTATTTCTTCTAAACATTTCTCTAAAGATCTGGAACATTTTGAATTCTATATTTGCTCCATAAGCAGATTTCCACAAGAGCCAACCTGAAATTGTAGGAAAAGGAGGGTTTCTGTTGTTTGGTCAAATTAAATGATTTCAGTGTAAAACAGACATAAAAAGCAAACAAACAATAACTGTATTTACTGAAGAACTGACATTGAAAACCTGTTACTCGCATTACACAATAAGAGTAACTGATGTTAGTATATTGCACTGTCTTAGAGCAATTCATTGTTGTGGTCTTTCTATTCTTTCAACAGTGTAGTACTACTAAGTAGAAAACCTAGACGAGGGGCTGAACAATTGCACATCTGAATAAATCAGAGCTCTTGCCTTCAAAGGGCTTTCTTACAGTTAAGGAGACAATTATATTCACAGGTATTTTTAAACTAAGAGGTGTTGTATATTATCATGAAAAGAACCTTAAGTAAGAGGCAATGAGAGTTTAGTAACAGGTGCATTAATTCTGATGGAGGGATTTGATAAAATTCATACAGGACATAAGACTGAATCTGACCCTTTGAAGGCTGAGCAGGACTTTGACAGCAACAAGTGACAATTGGTTTTTTGGGATTTTTGTTTTGTTTTGTTTTGTTTTTATTGTTATTATACTTTAAGTTTTAGGGTACATGTGCACAACATCTGTTGTAACACATGAGACAACAAATGATAGAAACTTTAACTGAGCCGATTGCAGTGGGAGTGGAGAGGACAGGAAGGTCAAACGTCCAAAAATAGGAGGATTTAGTCAAATGTCATTCACTGTCCCACATTGCACTTTTTTTTTTTTTTTTTTTCTGAGACAGAGTTTCACTTTTGTTGCCCAGGCTGGAGTGCAATGGTGCGATCTCAGCTCACTGCAACCTCTGCCTCCCAGGATCAAGCAATTCTCCTGCCTCAGCCTCCCTAGTAGCTGGGATTACAGGCACCTATCACCACGCCCAGCTATTTTTTTTGTATTTTTAGTAGAGATGGGGTTTCACTCTGTTGGCCAGGCTGGTCTCGAACTCCTGACCTCAGGTGATCCACCCACCTCAGCCTCCCAAAATGCTGGGATTATGGGCGTGAGCCACAGCGCCTGGCTGCACATTTTTTTTTTTTTTTTAAATAACCTAAACCTTGGAGATGCTGAGAAAACAAAGTGAGTTTTGGGGGGATTTATTCTACCTTTCTTACAGAGTTTTCATGAATATCAACAAAAGTTAATGTGAAAAATAGTTTGTTTATTGTGTGGTGTTCCTGTTATTTCTATTAACAAATAGAAATAACAAAAGGAACAATACTAATATAGTTATTTAAAGGTGTTATTTTTTCCTTTGTGAAAACGTGGAAGTAAAATTGAAACCAAAGTCCATAGTGAGTTTTGCTGTAGAAAATAATTCTATCACCGGTTTCAGAGTAAACTGTAGCTCCTGGGATTGAATACATTGGGTTCTACGACTGTACAAAAAGGGCCTCTGAACTTGTATTTTAGCAGGAGAACTAGTTTTGTTTCCCAGTGAGAAAGGAAACCATTGCAACACAAATAGCTCATTTTTCCCAGGGGTGCAGAGTGGGTTCTGGTAATCCAGGGTTTTCAGGAATCTTTATTTTCCTCCTGTTCCTCAAAAAGACGTGTGAAGACAAGTCATGGCCCACAGTCCAATTCTATGGCCAGTCTCATCTCTTCCACACTGCACAGGCTGCACGACCTCAGAGGGACACATTCAGGCATACATTTCCCAAATAACATATTGTCATCACCAGTATCATCCGCAAAGCATTTTGATAAATACCTGGTTTTACATGACTGCCCTTGTCAGTGCCTGCTGGTGTAGATAACCACAGACATAGACCTTACTAATTCAGCTCAATGGCTCAGTGCAATATAGGTTTCTGATAAGCAGGGAAAGCAATAATACCTAATATTTACGAAGTGCATATTACATATCCAGACTCTCTTATAGCAGAGTCTCATTTTGTCTTACTTAATTTCAGCATCAAATCACCATTTGAGTAAAGGCTTTTTCTTAACCTTATTTTACTGATGAGATAACTGAAGCAAAGAGTGATTAAATTTCTCATCCAGGCCGGGTGCAGTGGCTCACGCCTGTAATCCCAGCACTTTGGGAGGCTGAGGCAGGCAGATCACCTGAGCTCAGGAGTTCGAGACCAGCCTGGCCAACATGATGAAACCCCGTCTGTACTAAAAATACCAAAAATTAGCTGGGCCTAGTGGCAGGTGCCTGTAATCCCAGCAAATCAGGAGGCTGAGACAGGAAAATCACTTGAACCCAGGAGTTGAAGGTTGCAGTCAGCCGAGATCGCACCATTGCACTCCAACCTGGGGAACAAGAGTGAAACTCTGTCTCAAAAAAAAAAAAAAAAGCATCTCATCCAAATTACAGTACTGTGTGGTGGGGCCAGGGATTTTCACCCCAGCAATGTAGCTTCAGAGTTTATATTTTTAATCACTGAAGTTTATTGCTGCCAACAACGTATTTCACGAATTAAGAATAGGAAGGACTTATAGCTGGTTGGAATCTAAGAAAAGAAACAGAGAATTTCATGTCTGGATATGGGTTAAAGAGATCATGGCAGCCTCTCAAAGGAGAGAGGAGAGAGCAAAAAAGCCAGGCTTGGGTTGGAATGAAAGCTTTGCCACTTATTAAGACTGTGACTTTTGGGGGATACTTAGCCTCTGCATATCTCTGTTTCTTTATCTATAAAATGAGGATGAATGTGGCACATACAGCAAACAATTGAAGTGAGGTTTATAAAACTAATACAGGTGAAGAGTCTATTAGTAGTAATTGGAACATAGACTATGTTTAAATTACTATTATTTGTAGAGAAAGGGTCTAGCTCTATGGCCCCGACTGGATTGCAGTGGTATGATCATAGCTCACTGCAACCTTAAAATCCTGGGCTCAAGATATCCTCCTGCCTCAGCCTCCTAAGTAGCTTGGACTACAGACTCACATCACCATGCCTAGCTAATTTTTTCTCTTTTTTGTAGAAGTGAGGACTCATTCTGTTGCCCATGTTTTTCTTGAACTCATGGGCTCAAGCAACCCTTCTGCTTTGGCCTCCTGAAGTGCTGAGATTACTGGCATGTGCCACCAAGACAGGCCAAAATTATTATTATTATTATCATTATTTTGAAACAGGGTCTTTTGTTGTCACTCAGGCTGGAGTGCATTGGCACAATCACAGCTCACTTCAGCCTCAGCCTCCTGGGCTCAAGTGATCCTCCTGTCTCAGCCTCCCAAGTAGCTGGGGCCACAGGCATGCACCCCTATGCCCAGCTAATTTTTTAATTTGCATTTTTTTTTGTAGAGATGGGATCTCACTAGGTTGCCTTGGTTGGTCTTGAACTCCTGGACTCAAGCAATTCTCCCGCCTCAGCCTCCCCAAGTGTGGGGATTATAGACGGAGCCACCACACAAATGAGAATTTGGCTACCAGGCAGCTCCTCTGAAGAACAGCACAGTTTGTCCTCATACTATAATTTGTGTTCACAGGTAACAGAAAATTCTCTCCTCAGACAGGGACATATTTGGACTGAGGAAGAATTGAGGGAGAAGGAGCAGGTGTTTGAGGAATTGAAAGCCCACCCCAGCCAAGACTCCAGCTCTCCACCATAGGCTCCTCAGTTATGACATTGAAGTGCCCTCTGAATTGGCTTCCTTCCTTACCCAGGGTTCTGGCTTGCATGGTAGATTCTCATGGTAGATTTAGGCTCCTCCTCAGTCGCTTCCTCCTGCAACAGCCGCAGAGCAGTCCTGGGTACCTGCCTCTCACTGGAACACAGGGAGACGTTGTCTCGTCCCAGGCATGCCCTGCTTAGAAAAGAATCTCAGCCTCTTAGAAAATGAAAATAAAGCTGAAGGAAAGTAAGAGTATTAAGGCTTCATGAGGGTTCATAACTCAGACCAGAAAAGGTCTGAACAGATCTGATTTTAACTACTTGCTTTCCAGATGAGGAAACAAGGAACAAAGAAAATGATTTGCCAAAAATCACTTAAGCAGGGTGCAGCAGAAAAGGGCATTCCTGATGCACCAGATTCCTGGAGCAGCGATAATAGTTTTTCAGTCTGTGCTCCTCAGAGCCCCAGGGCTTCTCTGATGTCCTTCTGAGACCTCCAAGAAAGAAGGGAGCAGGAAGGCTCCCAGGCATTTCTTCAACCCATGCATCCCCACTTGGAGTGGTTCACATGTGGGGCTTCTGCCTGAGACTGGTTTTGAAGGAAGGGCTCCAGCACCCAGGGAATGTCTGAGAACCACTGTCTTAGACGTTGCTGCCTCACAGATACTCATCATTAAACAACTTCTAGAGAGTGAACTAGAACGTTCTCCCACTTACGGAACCTTTTATTGTTACACAGGCCAGGGAAGTCAGGCAATTATACTTCAGGTCATCAGACAAATGTTCAAGTAGACCCAAAGATAAAAGCATTGAAAAACTTCAGGATGTTTCTCTGCAGTTCACATGTTTTATGAATTTTACTATTGTTCAAATTAACGGTAAATAATTTGTCTGAACAGGACAGATATTAATAGAGTAATAAAGATAATATCTTCAACAAATATTTATCGAGTGCCTACTCTGAGTGTCTTGAGCTTTGCCTGTAGCCTGAATAAATGTCTCATTCAAATGTGCTACATTTTTCCAATGCAGCCAGATGATTTTACCACTGATAAAATCCAAATGTAAAATGTTGTTCAATTTATCAGAACCTTCACTTATTGTAAGATTTTCTCAGTCAGCATTTATATTTTTAGTTGAAAAAGATATATTCTCATCTGTAAAAAAAAAAAAAATAGGGAACTCTGGTTAGACAGCAGGACAACAATGAACATTGAGTAATAAATTCTGCTACTCCATCAACCTAGACAGGGGAAATTTTCTGAGTGTTTCTAGGTGATTTCAGGTCCTCAGCTGTATTTCTGCATTTTGTTTTTTGTGAGACTGGTCATAACTGTATTTCATGCGTTATCACTCAAATTCAACCAAGTCTTCTGTGCAGAAGGCCTCAGAGAATTGAGCTAGTTACATTATCCGGATATTAATTAAAATAGAAATCTTTTGAAGAGAGGTATGATATAATGTTTTTATTTCTCCCCACTACACAAGGACCCTGTGACTCTATGGGATGACAAAGCCCTATACAGCAATGCTAGCACTTGCTTAACATAACAGAGATCATAGAAGATGAGCAAGCATAACAGAGCAGATAATCTTGTCATTTGTCATAATTAACAGGAACGTGGAGGGGGGTGGGCAGTTTGATAAAACTGGATGGAAATGAAGCTGCCATTCAGTGTTTACTTGGTGACTGGAGGAAATCACTGGCTGGGCTGGGCTGTAAGGATAGCCTAAGGTAACTAGGACATCACCACACTAACACCTCAGGAATATCAGGAATGTTGGAGAAGCAGTATCTTTTGTGTGGTGCTTCGTACTGCTCGTAATCTCCAACCCACAGTCTCTGCAGGGACCATGAGGCTAGCTGGAGCTTAGGGGAACATCCTCTTGGGAGAGAGAAGGCAGTCTAGAGTGAGAGCCAACATTGTAGCTGGGAAAGCAGTGCCCGTTAGCAAAGGGCAATGCAAGGGGAGGACCAGAGGATGTGTAGCCAGGTCAGTGGCCTGGAGGTCACTGAACAGAAGGGAGAGCCCGAAACCCCAGATGACTTGGATGCTTTGTCCTGGGTCTCCCCTGCTGAAACATGGGCAGCTACAACTCTTAAAGGTGTCTCATGGGCTGAGCTGCCCGTGGAATGAGTCACAAATACAGCTTCTGCAGGAAAAGCTATCTCTTTCCACTGGACTTTGAATAAATACCCTAGATGTTAGGAAAACTCCTAATACTTTCTCACCCAAGGGCAACAGTGTTCTACTGCTCTTAACCTTCTTGAAACTGTAGGAGAGTTACCTTCCCAGATGACAGGTACTTCTTTTGTCAAGTTATTTGATCCAACCCTCAGTGAGGCTCCTTCCAGAATTCGTACAGTGTTATGGACTGGATTGCATCTCCCCCATCCCCTGCAAATTCATATGTTGAAGCCCTAACCTCCAATGGGATGGTATTTGAAGACAGAACCTTTGGGATATAATTAAGTTAGATAGGGTCATGAGAATGGGGACCTCATGATGGAATTAGAGCCCTTATTAAAAAAGGAAGAGAGGCCTGGTGTGGGGGCTCACACTTGTAATCCCAGCGCTCTGGGAGGTTGAGATGGATAGATTGCTTGAGCCCAGGACTTTGAGACCAGCATGGACAACATGGTGAAACCCTGTCCCTTCCAAAAAAAATTACAAAAATTCACTGGTCATGGTGCCACACACCTGTGGTTCCAGCTACTAGAAAGGCTGAAGTGGGAAGATCGATTGAACCCAGGAGTTCAAAGCTGCAATGAGCCATGATCATGTCACTGTACTCCAGCCTGAGCAACACAGCAAGACCCTGTCTCCAAGAAAAAAAGAAAAAAAAAAAGGAGGAAGAGAAATCAGGGAGCAAATCTCCATGTGATAACATAGTGAGAAGGTGGCTGGTTGGATGCAAGCCAGTAAGAGGGCCCTCACCACACAGTGAATCTGCCAGCACTTACATCTTAAACTTCCCAGCCTCCAGAACTGTGAGAAATAAATGTCTGTTGTTTAAGCTACCCAGGCTATGATATTCTGCTATGTCAGCCCAAGCAAACTAATACATATAGTTACAGCAGTAATACATACAGGTCAGGTAACTCTTGACAATATGTTGGTGTGCACTACCTTCCCTTTATTTTCCCAGATCCACTGAAAAGTATTTTGAGAATAGATGGAGACATGTGCAGGGCTTTTGAAAGATTCCCACAGCTCTTGGAAATCGATACTCTAAGCACTATTGGGATTTGAGTGTGTGAGCTCACGTTAGCTCATTTTTCTGGTTCAACTCATGCTAGCTAATTTTTCTGGTTCAGGGATTATATAAAAGGATCTTCAAGAACTGAGCAGAAAAGAATCGTACCAAACTGGATTAACTGGGGCTCCTCAAGTGAGGGCAAGCCCAGAACACCTGCCAACCATTAAATATTGTGACCTACCGTCATTGTAACAAATTGCATAAGACCAATTTGGCAGAATTCCAGGCAACACCTCACTTAGGACTGGGACCAGGAAATTGCTAACAACATGCCAAGAAAAAGTGGATCTGAGTTGCAAGGTATAGCCCCCTTCTCCCTGTGTCAAATCCTTATTTGTTTATTCCCATGTGTGTATGACATTTTGGATTTAGAGGTTCACATTTTAATCTGTTTATTAGCATTCCTTCAGAATAAATGTGAAAATCTCTTGCCTCATAAAGTTTTAAACATGTCATTTCCCAGGGTGGGGGGGGGGGTAGGGGGCTGGGGGAGTGGGAAAATGAGGAGAGCAGGCACAGGGCAAAGTTGTAATGGGACAATGAGTATGAAATCCCATTCCCACAGACTCCGCAGTTTGAAAACAATTGGCTTCAAGCTCTGCGTTGTTTCCTTTCCCTCAACTTCCTCTTCATATCAGTAAACCCCAATCAGGTTTCTCAAGTGATCGAAGGTCAACTTATCAGCATCTGTTCCATGTTGAAAGAACCCTTCTTTACATTTGCTTGATGAGTGCATCATAAACCTTAATGTTTCAAAAGCAAAGGAGATCCCCTGGGGATTTGGTGATGCGCAACTCATAGCATGAAACATCTGAAATAAATCATATTCGCTGTGTTTCCTATTTATGTCATTCAGGAAGTGCTGTTTGCAAAGGCCCCTGTGCTCTCAGAGATAAGGAAGGTTTTCTGCACTGTTCAGAGTTTTTAGATAGACCACTGCAATTTTGCACAAGATACAGAGCCTGCAGTCCTAGGCAGAACAGACAGGAAGCTGTTCTTAAGGTGTCATCAGCCACTGGAATTGTTTATCAGGACCTGGGAAACTTAGATAGTTGAAGATTGCTTTGTGCACCTGATAGAGGCTATTGTGTGTATGTATAGATAAACTTATATCTAAGTACATACCTAGCCATTGCTGTGAGATTTCACTCGTGGAAGCAATATACATAGTAAATGAAGCAGATCAAACTGTGTTTGGTAGGTCTGCATAAGAAAGCAGGGTCAGATTTGACAGCCCAGTGTCTGGTTAGAGGATACAATGCATCAGTAGATAAATTATTAATAATTTTTCTTCGTGTGACTTGAAACACATTCCAACCCTGAAGCAAGGTAGGATGTAAGCAATAAGGTAAAGCGTGATGATAAGAGCTGTGATGTCTGCATTCAGGATGCTTTTATTTTAGAGGACCATTGTGTGGGGATGTGGGAAGGTGTGGGTGTCGGGGAGTTGCGGGTTGGGGAATGGTGTGGAGTGTAAATATCTACATTATGAAAAGATGACATGAATAGTCCCAAACAGGGGACAGGCAGAAACATGAAAATGCTTCTGCTATGACGTTCAATAGAAATAAAAGCAGAAAACAAAAGTTAAACACATCATAAAGCAGGCAACGATGACTTCAGTGCAGAAATTGTGTTGCTATTAACATGGCTGGCAAAAAACATAAATGAATGCAGTTATATTTTTGGTGGACGGTCAGTCTTCTCCCCTCTTACTATCATGGTTATGGTGCACAACTCTTCTAACAGTGGGCAGTGTAGTTCTTGCTTTCTCTGTAATTGCTTTGAAATGTACATCAGAGGTGTTCTGATGTTAGGGAATTATTTAAACTGAAAGAACACCTGGAAAGCAGACTGGTTTTCTTATTCCCAGAGCTTATTCCTATTGGGAACATCCACATATTTTCTTTGGCCACACAGCCTCCCCTTCATGATTTCTGTATCACAAACTCTTTTTGTATTTTAATATTTGACTTTGAAAATTGTTTTCTTAATGATAGACTTTGGGTTTGTGGGGACTTCACTGGTCATGGCAAACACGTGCTTGCTCCCGCAGTCTATGGGACCCTACTGAAGAAAGTCATGTTTCTGTTCTTTAAAAAAATGAGATCACCTGCACTGAAAATTCTGCCTATTGAATCATACCCGTTGCTTGGATTGAATTTCTAAATGTAATATGTGGTTTCTCTCCTTCTCTCACACGTCTCCTGTCCTTACAGTATAATCTATACCTTAAAAACAGAAGTGTAGCCATTGCTTATGACTTCCACCACTGTCAGCCTAGTCCAAGTTCCCATCATGTCTTCCCTGAACAGCTGCAATGGCGCCTGACTGGACTCCCAGCTTCCACGTTTGCACACACACCCTAGAGAACATTGTCTACAGGGTAGTCAGAAGGATCTTTTAACATCCTGTTATTACTTTGTGAAAGGCAAGAAAGAATCTTGAAATGCTGGATTGGAATTGGAGGTATTGATGTGGATTCATGATTTGTAAAATGTGTGTTTGTGTTTACATTTGTATCTACATGCATGTAAAATGTGAACGCACGCACATTTCCTGGCTCTATCTGCTGAAGGAACCTAGAAGACATGCACAGTGACAATGTGACCACACCTAGCACCCAGATCTTGACTTCTGACACCCTTCTCCACTCAAAAGAATTAGGGCTTCTCAATGAAATGATTGTTTCCAGGTCTGGGATACAGATAATACAATAAGATACTGAAAAATCTCTTTACCTGAAAAATTAAAGAAATATCTCCCCATCAAAAATGATAGGGACTTGTCAGAAGGGCACAGGGAACATCTTGAAGGAGCCCCCACTAGAAAATTTGAGAAATTAAATAAGGGCAGTAATTACTAATAAATCATTAAAAAACAGGAATCCACAATTCCATACCAATAATAGATAATGAAATAAAAAATGATGAGGTTTAGCTGGGCATGGTGGCTCAAGCCTGTAATCCCAGCATTTAGGGAGGCCGAGGTGAGCGAATCACCTGAGGTCAGGAGTTCGAGACCAGCCTGGACAACATGGTGAAACCCCGTCTCTACTAAAAATACAAAATTAGCTGGGCAGGGTGGCACATGCCTGTAATCCCAGCTACTCAGGAGGCTGAGGCAGTAGAATCACTTGAACCCAGGAGGCGGAGGTTGCAGTGAGCCGAGATCGCATCACTACACTCCAGCCTGGGCGACAGAATGAGACTCTGTCTCTAATACTAATAATAATAATGAGGCTGGGCACGGTGGCTCACGCCTGTAATCCCGCACTTTGGGAGGCCAAGCTGAGAGAATTGCTCGACCCCAGGCGTCTAAGACAAGCCTGGGCAACATAATGAGTCCTTATCTCCACAAAAAAGTTAAAAAAAATTTAGCCAGGCATGGTGGCGCACGCCTATGGTCCCAGCTACACAACAGGATGAACTGGAAGGGTTGCTTGAGTTCAGGAGATAAAGCTTGCAGTGAGCCGTAATCATACCACTATACCCCAGCTTGGGCAACAGAGCAAAACTCTGTCTCAGAAAAAAAAAAAAAAAAATGATGATGAAAGGAAATCTCTTGCTATAAATGTGGCAGGAGTATGAATGAAAAATCATCATTTCACAAATGTCTCAGTAAAGATGAATTCAGGTAAGGATCAAGAAATGCTGAATCTAGGAAGTCAAGTGTACTAAGAATCAGGATATTTGTATGATTGCTTATTGGTTGCAAGGAGAAAATAGAGATAGTACTGTGGACAGACCATACAACACTTGAGTGGTTGGTTTAAACCAATATCTCCAATGAGGGGAAGATGGACATCGTGTCCCTCCAGATAGGATACCCTGAGAAGGGCAAACGTCAGTTCTGTGTTATTTCTTCCAATAACGCATAACCTAAATCTAATTATGGGCCGAGCGCGGTGGCTCAGGCTTGTAATCCCAGAACTTTGGGAGGCCGAGGCGGGCGGATCATGAGGTCAGGAGATCGAGACCACGGTGAAACCCCGTCTCTACTAAAAATACAAAAAAAATTAGCCGGGCGTGGTGGCAGGAGCCTGTAGTCCCAGCTACTCAGAGAGGCTGAGGCAGGAGAATGGCGTGAACCTGGGAGGCGGAGCTTGCAGTGAGCCGAGATTGCGCCACTGCACTCCAGCCTGGGCGACAGAGCAAGACTCTGTCTCAAAAAAAAAAAAAAAAAACTAATTATGAGGAAACATAATGAGGATCACCCTATTGGAAAGGGGTCAGGGAATGGGTGGGGATAAGAGGGAGGATGCTACGTGCTTTGAGACTGTCAATAGTCATAAAAGCGTTTTTTAAAAAGCTGAGAAATCGTTCCGGATTAAAAGACATAAAAGAGACATGAAAACTAAATGCAACGTGTGATTATAGACTATCTCCTGTATGGAAGAGAAAAAATGCTGTAAAGGGAGTTATTGACTCAATTGATAAAAGTGTAATATGGATGATAGTTTGGATATAAGTACTATATTAATGCTAAATTTTACTGAAGTTGATAACTACTCTGTAGTTATGTAAGGTATATCAGTTAGGATTCTCCAGAAAAATAGAACCAATAGAATGTATGTACATATACAAAGAGATTGATTGTAAGGAATTGGCTCATGTGATGATGGAGACTGGCAAGACCCAAGATCTGCAGGGTGAGTTACAAGCTGGAGACCCAGGAGAGCCAGTGGTTTAGTTCTAATCCAACTGTGAAGGCTTTAGAACCAGGAGAACTGACAGTGTCATTCCAGTCTGAAAGCCAGCAGGTGCAAGACACAGAAAGAACTGATGTTTCGGTTTGAGTCTGAATTAAAAAAAAAAAAAAAAAAAAAGGCTAGCATTTGAACTGGACTTTGCCAGTTCAAAGGCCTTCAGGCAGGAAGAATTCTCTCACATGGGAGAGTGCCAGGGCTTTTGTTCTGATTGGATGAGCCCTGCCCACTTTAGGGAAGGCAATTGCTTTACTCAGTCAACTGATTTAAATGTTAATATCATACAAAAGAATCTTCCCAGAAACAGGAATAATGTTTGAAGAAATATCTGGGCACCCTATAACCCAGTCAAGTTGATATAAAATTAACCCTCATATTAGAAAATAGCCTTTTTATTAGGAAATACTTATTGAAATGTTTAGAGATTAAGAGCCATGCTGTATGCAACTTGCTCTCAAATGGTGGAGATAAAAATGTTTTAGAGATAAAGATAGTAAATGGTGATGCAAATTGGGCAAAATGTTCACATAAGTGAATCTGAGTAAAGGGTATAGAGCTATTCTTTGTACTCTTCACCTAAGTTTTCTGTAAATTTAAAATTATTTCCAAATAAAAGTTTCTTAAAAAGCCTTTCATTGTCCTGTTAAAAGTACTCCAGCTGCTTCCCATTCACTAAGAATACTCCTGACTTTCTTTATTCACCTGCAGCACTGTTGGGGACTCAGCCTCCGCTCACTCCTCATCTCAGCTGATCCTACTCACCTCCCCACATAGAACCTTATTCACCCTGCACACTCTCTGCTCCCAAGATATGCCAAGTTCATTCCCGCCACAGAACCTTTACACTTGCACTCTCTGCCTCTATGCCTTTCCCCCAAGTCTCCACATGGCTGCTCCTTCCCATCGCTCAGATGTCCTGTCAAACGTCATGTATTAGTCTGTTCTCTCACTGCTATAAAGAAATACCTGAAACTGGGTAATTTCTAAAGAAAAGAGGTTTAATTGGCTCCCAGTTCCATGGGCTGTACAGGAAGCATGGCTGGGGAGGCCTCAGGAAACTTTCCCTTATGGTGGAAGGGGAAGCAGGCATGTCTTACAGAGGAAGAGAATGAGGAGGTGCCACACAGGTTTAAACAACCAGATCTCATGAGAACCCACTCACTATCACGAGAACACCAAGGGGGGAATCTGCCCTTTTGATCCAATCAACTCCCATCAGGCCCCTCCTCCAACATTAGGGATTACAATTCGACATGATGTTTAGGCAGGGACACAAATCCAAACCATATCATCACGTCATTTTCCCAGAGAGGGCTCCTGACTACAGAAGCTCATCTTCAATCATGTTTCTCTGTTTCGCTTTCCTCTCCGGTTACCATGTTGACTCACTCCTTTGCTTGTTTATTATAGTCACTGAGATATAAATTTCAGAAAGGCAGACATCTCATTCATCCTGTTTACTGCTGTAACTCTAGTCTCTAAAACATGGATTGGCATATGGTAAGTCCTAAAGAAATATTTTTAATAAGTGGATAAATGTTTAAGTGCCTAGACCCCTCAACCTTTTGAAACTAAAATATTTAATCCATTAGCTTTTTGCCCTTCTTTACATATAGGCTTTCCCAGTTTGCAGCAAGAATTTTAATGATAAATATTATGATGTTTCAGATGAGCATCAAATATAGACTATTATAATAGAGGAGTTTAAAAACTACTGGTTGAGGCCAGATGCGGTGGCTCACTCACGCCTGTAATCCCAGCACTTTAAGAGGCCAAAGTGGGCAGATCACCTGAGGTCAGGAGTTTGAGACCAGCCTGGCCAACATGGCGAAACCCCATCTCTACTAAAAAAGCAAAACAAAAACAAAACAAAAATTAGCTGAGTGTGGTGGGATGCACCTGTAATCCCATCTACTTGGGAGGCTGAGGCGAGAGAATCAATTGAACCCGGAGTGGCAGCAAGCTGAGATCCCACCATTGCACTCCATTCCTGAGGGCAGCAAGAGTGAAACTCCATCTCAGGAAAAAAAAAAAAGTACTGGTTGATAAAAATAAACTTTTTTTTCTAAGTAATTCTGACAGTCTGAAAATTAAACTAGGTTGACCTAGTAAATGTGAAAAAGACAATAGACTTAGTAATAAGAAGAAAATTCCTTGGGAACAGGTCCTTGCGTTCCAAATATCTAGTACACTATCTGGAAAATAGTAAAGCATTCATGAATGTTTAACAAATGTAAGAAATAACCTATCAATAGCCAATAGCTCAGAAGCAAGTCACTCCAGAGAAAGTAAAACAAAGCAAGACGGCTAGTTTTGCACCTTCAAATATTAAAACAAATTCATTCTTTTTAATTAGAAGAAGAGCTCATGAGAGTTAGAGGTAAAAATTCCTCAATAAGACAGGAACAACGATGGGAATAACAACAGAATCTGCCTTAGGATAGTTGTCACCTTCTTAACAATTCTTTTTGTTTGTTTTTTTTTTTGGGGGGGGGCGGGGGGTTGCACCACTGGTTCAATTGATGAGTCATACTTCCCAACAAGCCATATGTTGCTACAGAAGGCATTCACTCTCTGCATTCACTAGGGATAAGAGCCAAGTAAATATAATAAATCACTTTTTACCCATCAAAAATAAGAATGAAATGCCATTTGCAGCAAGATTTAATCAGCAGGCACTTAAGTAATTTTGGTGTTGAAAGCTTGCACTCTCCTGTGATGTGATAGGCTCATTCACACCCCCGTACTCCATCATGACATTGCAGCAGTTACACCATGGAAAGGTGCTCTTGCCATTTTTTTTACAAGCAAAAAAAAAAAAAGATCTATAACTTCTCAAGTTCAATGCATTTAGGTAAAACTGCAGTCTCTGGAAGGTCCTTCTTGGATACCACTTCTCGCATGTTTGCCTTCCCTATATCAGACCCTCTGGAATGCAATACTCTACCTCCATGGCAAGGACAGTTATTGCTTAAGTATAACTGAGCTATTTTACAATTAGTTTTAAAACTTAAAGTTATCATTGGATCATAGGCTTGTAAATAAACATATAAATGTATCACTTTTGACCTCTTCATTAACCCAAAACCAATTTCACCAACATTTCCTAAGCTTAAGGGAAAAGGAATTATCAACCCAATCTTTTTCTTTGTTTTTTGTTTTCATTTTTGTTTTTCCACTCTGCCCAGGCTGGAGTGCTGTGGTGCAATTATGGCTCACTGCAGCCTGGACCTCCCAGACTCAGGTGATTCTCCCACTTCAGCTGCCCTAGTAGCTGGGACTGCAATCACGTGCCATTATGCCTAGCTGTTTTTCATTTGGTAGAGATGTGGTTTCACCATGTTACCCCCAGGCTGGTCTCAAACTTCTGGGCTCAAGTGATCCATCCACCTTGGCATCACAAAGTGCTAGGATTATAGGCATGAGCCACCATGCCCAGCACTTGTCTTTCTTTAATTGCAGTACAATTCGTATAGAGTAAAATTCATCTTTTAAATATACAACTCTATGAGTTTTGACAAATGCATGCAGTGGTATAACCAGCACCAGAATCAAAATGTAGAACAAATTCATCACCCCTCAAAAATTCCCTTATGATCTTTTGTAGTTAAATTCTTCCTCTATCCCCAGCTCTTAACAACTTTTAATCAATCAAATCTTTGTCTATGAATATGTTCATTATATTGCACTCTTTTTCCCTAGTAAGTAGACTTTATTAGAAAGAATTCAGGGATCAAAATGAAATTTCATCTACAGAAAGGGAGAAAAGGCAAGTTAAGAATGATACTCTTACATTTGCTTTCATTATGTTTTGTTTTTAAGTATTTCTCTGTATTATGTTACTGTATTAGTCCATTTTCACACTGCTGATAAAGACATACCCGAGACTGGGCAATTTATAAAAGAAAGAAGCTTATGGACTCACAGTTCCACGTGTCTGGGGAGGCCTCACAATCATGGTGGAAGGCAAGGAGGAGCAAGTCAACATCTTATGTGGATGGCGGCAGGCAAAGAGACCTTGTGCAGGGAAATTCCTGTTTTTAAAGCCATCAAATCTTGTGAGACCTATTCACTATCATGAGAACAGCCTGGAAAATATCGACCCCCATAATTCAATCATTTCCCATCGGGTCCCTCCCGCAACACATGGAAATTATGGAAACTACAAGACGAGATTTGATTGGGGACACAGAGCCAAACCATATCATTTACCAATATGTAGAACTCTTATTTAATAAAAAACTTAAAAATGATGATGGTATATGTCATAATAGATAGGAAAAAAGTCAGTTCAATTCCTCCCTGGTGAGGAAATGTCATTTCTATAACAGTATCTTAAATATTAATTAGCTTATATTAACCTTCTGAAGTGATTAATAATAGTTAAATCATTCTCCTAATCAGAGATGTGAAAATGTTCTCAATTTGAATCCTAGCTAATTGCTAGTAACTGCCTAGAGTCCTAAGTTACAAAGAATTCTGAGGCTCAACAGGAAATATTAATAATATGAAACACTGAAGTCTTAGAAATGATTACATATTAAGTACACGTTATTTTATTTTATTTTATTTTATTCTATCCTAACAAAAAGCCCAAGAAATTTTCCTAATGTTATCCCCAAGCTATGAGAGGGGAAACTGACTTTTAGAGGGATGAAATAACTAACGCAAGTTCAAACAGGTGAGAAATGATGAAGCTGGGATTTGAATGCACAAAGGCAGGCCCAGCTGGATATTTATCAACTTTACCACATTAAACTAAAGCAATTAGTCACACAGTATCGGGAGGGGGTGATGCAAGTTTTGAATCTGAGCTGAAATCTGAAGCATATGTTAAATACCAAAGGCACAGAGGCTGCAAAGCAAAGAGGAGCTTTTCAGGCAAAAGGCAGAGCAGGTGCAAGGGCCCAACTGATAGAAGAACAAGGCACATTAGAGGAACCAAGGTGCCCCCAGAAGCCAAGGAAAAGCAGAACAAGCAGAGACAGGAGAGAGGCCTTTGATCTTTCTCTTAAGGGATTCAGGAAGCTCTTGCATAGCTTGATGCTGGCTAGTGACACAATCAGATATAGGTTTCCCAAAGGCCAGCTGCCGGTTTGGAGGAAGGCTTATTCACAAGGGTAAGTGAGTTGGAGGAAGAGCACTTAGGAAGCCATTGCAAGCAATCCAGCTGAGACATACTGGCTGTATTAGCCATGTCTTGTTCTATGTACCACTATTATATTTTGACATTTGGGGCCTAGCTTACCATAGGACTGCCTATCTCAGAGTTAGTTAATTCCTAGAGATAGCAAATCAAGGACTGAAAACATGCTTTTCATATGCAAACCAACCAATTCAGAGCCCAGACCACCAGCTGCCTCCTTTATCAAGTTCCTACACTTCAGGCCACTGTCCTCCTGCATTAGTCACCCCAGGACCAGACAGCTAGAGACAACCCCTCTGCCCCAGAGTCTGCTAAAACTATCCAAACTAATCAATCCTAAACCTGCTTACCTTGTCTTACCCACTCTTTCCCAAAGAAACCGCAATCAAGACTCTTGCCCATACTTTCCGTCACTCGCTCTGCCTCCCGACCTACCTGGGTGCTTCTCTGCATGGGCCCCTGTAATGTGGTATGCCCCCTCCTCTCAGGATTGTCACCATAACAAACTGTTTTCAATGGCAGTCATCTCCTGATGGATTGACCTCACCGTACCTGAATAATAATGAAACCTACATTTTAAACAGTGGCATACTGGAAGTGAGGGCATTTCTGAGGGATGTTAGGGGGATACAACTGATAGGATGTGGTGACTGGTTGAATATAGGAGAGTGAAGGGAAGTAAGTATCAAGAAGAATATCTATTTCTAGCCTGTAAGTACAGACAATAATAGTAAACACTTAGAGCACTCACAAATGTTCTAGGTTCTGTTCTAAGCACCTTATGTATATAACTCATTCAATCCTCTTTGAAATCCTACTTATTATTCCCATTTCACTTAGGTTGAAACAGACACAGAGAAGTTAAGTAGTCTACCAGAACAGAGACTAGCTAACTGTTCATCCATCCATCTTTTTTGCTTCCTGGGAAGGCAGCTGGGCTAATGTCCCAGCTGCCTTGAGGTTGGGTGTGGCCAAGAAACTGAGTTCTGGCTAGCAGAATATGGAAAAAAATGATGAGTGGCCCTTTGGGTCTGGCTCATAAAATCCTCCTATGTGCCATCCTGTGTACTCTGGATTACCATAACTCTGGAAGCCTCTGGTTGAAGATAGTGGAGCCTCTAGGTGGATGGAGTGTGGGTCCCCAAATTAAGGAATAGCAGAGTATTTCTGTGAAAGAGTATCAGATAATATATATTGTAGGCTCCAAGGACCAAGAGGCAGAATTGAGGATGTTATGTAGATTCTTTTTTTTGAGACTGAGTCTCGCTCTATTGCCCAGGCTGGAGTGCATTTGAAAAACGTAAGAACATTTTAAGCTCATTAGTCCTACAAAAAACATGTAGCACGTCAAATCCAGCTCATAGGCCTTCATTGACACAGCACTGCCCTGTCATCACTTAAAGGAAAGTCACCTGCTGATCCGGAAAACATTCCATGTGCAGATCACAGACTGCTGTGTATCAAGCCGCTGAAGCGTTGGGGCTGTTTGCTCCAGCAGTGAGCATCCGTAACTGCCCCAAGACCACAAAGCAAGGAAGTAGCAAAGCTCAGATCTGAATCCATGTAGTCTGGTTCCTGAGCCTCTGCTTGCTGACAATGCACGATGCTACCTCTTGAGAAAAAAAGACCAAGTGTGATTACTGATCTTTAACAAGGGGTTGGGAAGGGGCTGAGGAGGATCACATGCTTCATATTGCCATCCCCATTCTCATCTTGAGTTAAAAGAAAGTGCACAGAGACAAGTGCAAAAGTTCTACTTAAAATAAATGTCCCTTGAAAACTCACTAGATATCCAATTTTAGTAAAAAGGGACCTCGTTCAATAGTGTCAAGGTTAATGGCCTGGTACTCCTCTTTCAAGGAGTACAGACAACTAGAGGACTAATGTTTTGCATCTTATAAATAACCCCAGTGCCATTTCTTCCAACTCCAACTCTACCTGCCACCTTATCAGGTGTATCCCCAAATGTAGAGACCAGTTGATATGGTTTGGCTGTGTCTCCCCCAAATCTCATCTTGAATTGTAGTGCCCATGCTTCCCATGTGTCATGGGAGAGACCCAGTGATTGAATTGAATCATGGGGGCAGGTCATTCTTGTGCTATTCTTGTGATAGTGAATACTTTTGATGAGATCTGATGGTTTTATAAAGGGGAGTTCCCCTACACACACTCTTTTGCCTGCCGCCATGTAAGACGTGACTTTCGCCATCCACCATGATTGTGAGGCCTCCCCAGCCATGCAGAACTGTAAGTCAGTTAGGCCTCTTTTCTTTATAAATTACTCATTCTCAGGTATGTCTTTATTAGCAACATGAGAACAGACTAATATACCTGTAAATCTGGAAGCATGCAGTGTTAGGAAGAAAGGAGGTAGAATGAAGAGATGTGTAAGGCCTGGCTCTGGGGTCATCCCATACTTTCCAAGATCTCCATTCTTTAAATATCGATGACACCTTATTTAGAGTAACTAAGGAAACAGCAAAGGATTTGTTTTTGGAATTTTACAGAAACTGAAAGGGGGAGCCAGTACGGATTTTCTGGAGCATGTCCAAGTTCAAAATGTTGGATGGCATATAGTGTACCTCAAAAATGGGCAGGTCTTTCTCTCATAAATTTGGAATGAAGGAAAATGCCATTCCAAAATACCATTCCTGCTCATTCTTGCCATCTTCCCCGACCCAGCAGCGTTTGTTTTTATTGGTGTTTATAGTTACTTGTTGGCCTCAAAATAGATATTTTAATTTGGAGCTCTCACTCATGGTTAAAGAATGTGAAAAGAAGGTTTCTATGGTAATGTTTTCATTTTTAGATTAAGGTGCAGATGATTAATCTCTCCTATCCATCTCATGAAATAGAGGATGATTGATTAATGTGGAAACAGATGGTTAGGAGAGAAAACAGTAAGTATTCATTTTGGAATTTTCCTTACATATTTTGGCTTTTGTCTTTATTATTTTGTTCAGGAAGTTAGGACAGAGAGGTTATTTTTATTTACCACATTCATTTATCTGGACCCAAAGTTATAAAGAGAAACAAATGATATGTCTCTTTGTAATTTATCCTATATGTGAATATACCATTATTAGCTGTTGTGGTTTGGAGATACCATCCTAAATTCTAGAAAAGTGATGCATAGGAAAAGTAGTCTTACATAATGCAATCAGAACTAATTTCAGATTAATTTTAAAATGACAATGGATCATACAAGTTGATACACAATACATTAAATATTTTAACTTAAAAAATTCTGAAATATACATGCATCTTTGTCATCCTTTGGTGGAGAGTGGTGTACCATCTTCCCTTTCTGCATTGGGCTGTGATTGGAGATCCAGTCAGGTAACATAAATACAATCTAGCTATAATACATTGCCAAAATGATAATTTCACCTTATTTAAAGTGGAATAAGTATTGGAAGACATTCAAGAACCAATTGGAGGCAGAGTCATTTTTAATTTTTAGTTTTTCTAATTGCCCACACATAATTCAGTTGCCACTTTCTTAATGACTTGTCCTTATTCTTTCCAAAGCATTTAACTTAACAGCCATAGATAAAAGCACTCTTTTTTGCACTCATATTTTATAGATTCGTGTGGAATTTAAATCATGTAATTATAATAATCCACAAAACTTGCATACATTGGTATGGGATTAAATTCAACTGCACATAATTCAACTGGCAACAGGAAAAGTGCACAGTTGTATAGAGAGCAGTCTGGAGTGTTCAGCTTGGTTTATGAAGGGAATGAAGAAATGCAGTTACTCCTATGAGTCTACTTGGTATAAGTCAATTTGAAAATCTTTGAATGTGTATGTCAAGTAATTTTTGCATGTTTGTGCATTTTTCAGATCCTCTATGTCACTACAATTAAATAAACATGGTCATGGTGAGACTACATGGGCTACGGTAGAGTAGTAGAAATAGGAGTGATCCTGGTGTCTGAGTCACTTTGATTTGAATGCAATCATCTTAGTATTAGTAGCAACACAGTAGTAACAAAAGCAGTTTTGCCATCATTATTTTTAAATTGACTTAAATAGTAATAGTCTTAACACATTATAGATGTATTTATGTGTCAGCAACTATATTCAAAATGTGCTTATAGAAACTGTCAAATGCTTTGAAATGGTTTCTTAGACATAATACTAAAAATGTTTGATTCTGTGATATTGAGGACAAGTTTTCTAGGATTAATAAATAATTCTGCCTGATGAATTTCTATTCATCTTTATTAACTTCTAGCTTCAAATATATCAGTGGTTCTGAACCGGGGCAGTATCACTCACACACACACACACCCCCCCCAGGGCATTTTTGGAAATTCATGGAGGCTTTTGATTGGTGCTATGATGACAGGGCGCTGCCGGCATTTAGTGATTAAGATTCTCAAATACTGGAGTTCCACCAACGAGCAGAACAATTTTATAAACTTGAATGTTACTCTAAATGGGACACGAAAATGAGATACTCATTCAGATTTATGTGAGCCTAGAATCAAGCTCTGTTTCATTATGAAGCAAATCTGAAGTGGGGGTATAGATTTTCAAGTCATCTCTGCTACCAGAAGACAAATGTGCTCCTAAAAATCATTGTGCTATGCAAAATTGTGCAATAACAAACCACAGGGCTTATGGGGAAAACAGGGTTAGGGACACAATACTCCAAAGCTTCATCAGTGATATGTTAAAAAAAGATAGGGTGCCAATAAAAATGGTAGCATAGTTTTACATGCATTAATGGTTAAGAAATACATAAGTACTCCAATAAATGTGGTGCTTAACTTGAAAAAGATCTAATGTTTGCTACTAGAAGTAGGTGACAGAAGAGCAGCAGTTTGTGACTTACTGTGGAGTGATGGAAGGAAGGTCATCTGAAATTGAACAGAAAGTCCAATTTCATTATGATGTACACTATGTATGTGGGTGGGCTTATAACACTCTTGGTGAAATGAGGTAGCTGGTAGTTACCGGAAGTGTGTTAGTGTTTATGTTTGTATATTCCTACATGGCTCCTTCAGCTAAGTGCTGTCTTCTGCATTCACCTAGTATTTCTCAATTAAAAAGCCAAGCATAAGCAAATGTGTTATGTTCAAATTGTTCCCTAATATGTCAACTGTGTTGGAAAAATTTTAAAACAAACATTACAGCAGAATTGACTGGAGACTGCATTTTTTCTGGGAGGGCAACCACATGTCAATTGAGAAAATTTATATTTTGTTATTTTTGGAACTTTCCAAGATTTTCTTTCCCATTTCAGAAAATCATATTCTAATGACAATGCCACTTGTGGCACCTGAGTTCCCAGTACAACACACTGGCAGGCAAATATGTAGCTATCATAATCATGGTGATCTGCATGGAGGTGCAAGCTCCTAACTTCTTCATTATGCTTTCTACTGTAATCTTTAACTATAACACAGAACATTTGCCTATTTAATAGATGAATAAAATCTTGTTATAAATTACTTTTCTGTCATTTTTCCTTTATATATAGTTAGGTTGTTATATTGAAATTTTTGAAATTATCCATATAATTTTGAAGTTATTATATGGATATTATATATTATATGGATAATTTCAATTATCCATATAATAATTTCAAAACTATATGGATATTTTCCATATAATAGGCTGAGTAAACTATAGAAAAGAGGCACTATAAAATATGATAGTTGATAAAATTGTGAACCATTGATATAGAACAATAAAAAAGGAAAGGAATGTAGCCATATTCTTATCAACAAATTCATGGAAGGATTAAATGAGATTATATCTGTCTGGCATATGATCCATTTTAAATAAATTACAGACAGATTTATTATTATTAAGATAGTATCAGAAGAACCACAGTTTCAGTTGCTCCCTGGACCTCTCCTTTCAGATGTCCATAGGACCCCCAAAGTCAGGAAGTAAGGAAGTAAGAGCTACCAAATCCATCAGGGCTCTCCCAAACCTCCCTGCCCCCTGCCCTTTAACCATGTTGTGAAAAGGCATCATGTTTAATCTGTTTGTGGCTAGCTAGAAATGGGATGTTAACCATGACTCCCCCCTCTTCTGAGAACCCTGTGTCTAATAAACCACCATCTCATATGGTGCACCACCTTCCTGCAGTTCAAGCCTATCTGCTTTCTTTCATCTTCACCACTGCCACATTATTGCAGGCCACCATCATGGAAATAGCCACCTAGCTGAGCTCAGTGTCCCCTCCCACCCCCTCATCTATTCTCTCTTTCACCAGCACCATCCAATAGAAATGCAATGTGAGCCACGTATGCAATTGGGAAATTTCTGGTACCAACCTAAAAAAAGAAGCATAGGAAATTAATTTTAACATCATTTTAATTAACCTAATATTTGTAGTGTAATATCATTTAAACGTGTTCTCACTATGAACAATTATGAATGACATATTTGAAGCCGTCCTTGTGCTATATCTTCAAAATTGCCATATATTTCACATTTGCAGTGCATATCAATTTGGACTAACCACGTTTCGAGTGCTCTGTAGCCCCATGTTGCTATGACTCTTGGACAGTGTGCCTTAAAGCCCTTATAGTGGGTAAACCGCAAACCCTGTCCCATCACTTTCCTACCTAGCATGCTCTAATTCCCAAATAGCTGTTGCCCTAATGTCTAAACCTCTAAAAATGATTTCCAAGACCCTGCAATATCTCATCATTGTTTATCCCGTCGGCTCCACCTCTTACTCTCCCTTTCCTGATCCCGCACCTCAGAATCTTTACTCCCTCTGGGGAATTTGTTTTGTTCTCTCCAACATGTCCTGCTCTCTCTTGCTGTGGGATTTTTCCAGAGGGCCTCCCCTACCCGTAACACTTTTAATGTTCTGCACTAACCTGATAATCACCTTATGTTCTCGAACACCCATACTTTTTGTTCAGATTAGGGTTCCCTCCTTATAGTTCAAATTCACTTGCCTCAAATCTGGGTTTGCTTTGCAGCAATCCCTCTCTCAAATTCCTTTCCATGCTGTCATTGAAATCTCTTGTTCACATGCGGTCTTGCCTACTAAACAGTGTAGCAGGAGCGGTCAATCAATATGTTTGAATGAATGAAAGAACAAATGACGAATTTCCTTTGAAAGCTTGCAGCTATGGCTGAATGACGATCAATGAAATAATGGAATGGATGATTCTGGAGTCAAACAGACCTGAGTTTGAAACTCAGTTATGTAATTTTAGGCAAGTTATAAAATTTATGTTTCTTTCCTTATAAATATTTGGTGATTTGCAAAATGGAAATTATAATGCCCATATTACAGGGGCTAAAAGGAGTAAATCAAATAATGTATATATACATAAAATGGCACATATTTATTTATCTAAACAGAATGAAGTAAATCTGGTCATGTCTCTTTTGACATAGGAATGTCTAGTTATACATACCCTAAGATTTAGATTTACATAGAAAGAAGGTGGCTTTACTTCAGAATGGAGATCAAGACACATTCTTGAATGCATCATTAACCTGAAGCATTTGCTGCATGTGATTGGCGGAGGGAGGAGGCATGATAAATAGGGAATATAACATTTTTTCCCATCTGGCTATGTTCCTTGTGTGGACCCCTCTTCCTGAAAGAAATCCCATATTGCTGAGTGGTGGGTACACCAAGGTCCTGGCTGAAATGCCTAACACGTTTGAATTCTAACTTTCCTTGGGAACCTAAGTTATGTTATTCTTGGGGTAAGGAATTAAAGGAAGCAAAACTGGGGACTTAAATTTATTTAGTCTTTAATATAAAAGGAGGTTATCTTTTTGCAATTTAAGTTTATTCTGGAAAATATTAATGAGGCAGTGTTCACATTTGGGGCATTTTAATATTGCTGGCATGATACAATTTTGGGGGATTTGATGCTGTCCTGTGGTACTCAATGTATTATTTCTGTTAAACTAGATTTGACAATGTGACTAGGCTTGATACGAGTTGGGAAATATACCACAGTCCATCCCTTGTCAACCAGGCTTCCATATGAATATTAAGTTCTAATGCCCTAAGACATCCATTGTGTGCAACGAATTAACTTTTTTCCTACGCATGAGGATGGTGCTAGTTACGTAATCTCCTTAGCAGATTTGAGAAAATAGTCACTCAAATCATTTTCTGATGGGCTTAATTCTCTCTGGGAAAGGCTGCTTCTTCTAATTTTTGAGCTAAGATGAAGTTGCTTTATTTAATCTTTGTCTAGTTTGTTTCAGTTGAATATCACGTGAATTATGATCTCACTGATTCCAAGGGGATAACAGAGAGTCATAGACTATGTTTTGGGGAAAACAGTAGGTCCTTGGTGACAGTGGGTTTTCTCCAAAGAGGGAACATTTGCAGTGTGGTTTTCCATGAGTCTGGCTACTTAGATGGATACGCGGCAGCAAGGAGCAGCTTTTTCCTCAGACCCCTTGCTTCATAGTCAGGATGGCCGCTGGGCTAGAGAAAGGAAACCCCTCCATTTCTTTCCTTCCTCCGCTCTTCACTGTGGAGGGAGAAGAAATGGCAGACTCCTTCCTTCTGCCTTCCATTTACTTAATAACATGTGGTCAGTAGAAAAGCAAGGCAAGGAGCCAGGGCGCTCTCTTCACAGACTCCATGTCCTATGCAGAAGCAGTAGGGGAGTCAGGGCCCTTGGGGAACCCAGCTGCATCTCTCTTCCCTTAGGCCACAAGGGGGCATATGCATTTATACCAAGGCAGAAGTGAGAGACCCCACATGAGTCCTGAGAATGGGATATATTCTCCATCCTTGCTTTTAACAGATTTCTGGCAGGAGGAGGAAGAGTGGCCTATGAGATGCTTGTTTACTTCTTCATAAAAGCATGCTTTGGCTGGGGCATCGTGGCGGGCGCCTGTAGTCTCAGCTACTCAGGAGGCTGAGGCAGGAGAATGGCGTGAACCCCGGAGGCGGAGTTTGCAGTGAGCCCAGATGGCGCCACTGCACTCCAGCCTGGGCGACAGAGCGAGACTCAGTCTCAAAAAAAAAAAAAGCATGTCCGGGGACTGTTGTGGGGTTGGGGGAGGGGGGAGGGACAGCATTAGGAGATATACCTAATGCTAAATGACGAGTTAATGGGTGCAGGAAATCAACGTGGCACATGGATACATATGTAACAAACCCGCACATTGTGCACATGTACCCTAAAACCTAAAGTATAATAAAAAAAACAAAAAACAAATAGAAAGGCTTCACAGTAATTTCGCATTTTCTGGTGGATTTTCATTTCTGCTTATGGCTCTGAGGTTTGGTGCCTTTTTTTCCCCCAGAATAAATTATTATAAAATAGTGAAAAAAAAAAAAAGCATGGTTTGGCTGTTATTGCTTGAGTGAGTTCCAAGGTCCAAAACTCAATGGAAACAGAGGCAGTCAATAGGATTGTATCACGAAAATCCTTAACTAGATATTTAGTGATAAGCACTGAACCCAAGTTCTTTGATAGCAGATTTTTGAGTTTGGTGTGGTTTGGTTGTTGTTGTTCGTTGGTATAGCTCCAGCACCAAGAGCAGAGCTGGCATGTGATAGAACCTCAATAGCTGTCAAATGGTGAGTGCTTATACAGGTGAGTGGTGCAGCCTGTGCACAGGGGAAGGGTGCAGGCTGCAGGCTGCAGAGGTGGCAGGCCAATTCAGGAAGCACTAGACACGTGAAGTTTAATTTAAATATAATTAAATAAAATTAAAAGTCCAGTTTCTCACTTGCACTCTCTGCATTCCCAGTGCTCCAGTCATGTGTAGCTATAGGCTTTTGTATTGCAAGGTGCAGATATGGAACATTTTTCCCATTGCAGAAAGTTCCACTGGACTGCACCACTTTAGAGCCTAACTGCCTCTTCTATTTACTAGCTGGGAAAACTTAAGCAAATTATTTCACTCAGTTTTGTGACTATTAAATGAGGGAATAAATGAAAGCACTTAAAACAGGGCTTGTAGAGAATACTTATCATTATTAGCTACAAGAGATTTTTTATGGGGATGCTATCCCCATAAAAGGGCCTGGATCCCTGGACCATGTACAATGTGTGTGTATGTACTTTTTCCTACATGCTGCAACAATAACATGTAGGAAATAATAGCCACCGTGCCCAGTGGCATTTTTTAATAGAAAGGTTTTCATTTAAAAATATTTTATTAATATGATTTTTAATAAATTAAGGAAATGTATGATCATTAATCATTTTATTTTAATTTTGCCAAAATAAAATTTTATTCACATCAAACTATATGGATTAAACTTGTATTTCAACAGTGTAACAAAACTTGGAATCTACTTGAAGTATAAAACATGCCAGGGGCTGGGCGCAGTGCTCACGCCTGTAATCCCAGCACTTTGGGAGGCCGAGGCGGGCAGATCACTTGAGCCCAGGAGTTCTAGACTAGCCTGGCCAACATGGTGAGATCCCCGTCTCTACAAAAGAAATACAAAAAATTAGCCAGGCGTGGTGGTCGGCACCTCTGGTCCCAGCTATTACGGAGGCTGAGGTCGGAGGGTCTCTTGAGTCAGGGAGGCAGAGGTTTCAGTGAGCCTAGATGGTGCCACTGCACTCCAGCCCAGGAAACAGAGCAAGATCCTGTCTCAAAAAAATAAAAATCCATGGCAGGGATCTACTGCAGAATCTGAAATATATTTATAGGCACTTGGTGAATGGAGAGAAGATCTGTTGATATGATTCATTTTGATAACCAATGTGTATTTCTAGTCTTGAAATCCTGGCCTCAAGCAATCCTCCTGGATCAGCCTCCCAAATAGGTGGAATTAGAGGCACGAGTCAACACACCCAGTCAACACACCCAGTATATTTCTGAAAGTGGCCTTTGTTGTTGATAAGCAATGGATATGTATGCATAAAATGATCCATCTAGAGAATTATAGAAAATAGAGTTTGTGTCTTCTTGTTAATCTTTAGGCACTGTTTGGTGCCAAGTAGAATAATTTCCACCACTTTCCCTATTCTTCAGTACTACTGCATAGCCAAGCTGGTTTATTGTTGCATATAAAGTCTGGGTAAGCATATGTTTCTCTACACTCAGAAATTAATGAGGACTGATGCTCTATATAATGTCAAATTGCCCCTGGGAAAAAAAACTACTGTGGCAAAATAGATGCCACCATATTTAGTAATATATTTTAAACTAATAAAGACCGTTTCCAGGGCAGAAATAGGCTTTGTTGTTTTTGTATGATTCTGAGCTCATTCAACCCAACAACTTTCACAGTACATTATTGTGATTGTAATCTTAATCTAAGTGAGAAGAGCAGAAATAATCAGCAACTGTTCTTTAAGCAAACACGGACAAAGAGTTGGGAGCTCATTTTCAGCCTTGATTCTGCAATGAGCCACCTATTTATCCTTGAAAACTTCACCTAACTTCTCTAGACTATAGGTTTTGGAAAAGATATTTGTAAATAACAGGTTAATTTAATAGCCTCTAATTTATTATTTAATAATAAAGCTACTATTATGCTACTAAGGAAATAGTAACTAATAGTAAATAATTCCACAAATACTGTTGATTTTTTTCCAGAAAATGATGTTCTAAAAGTTCTGTTTTCTAGAAATTATCTTGGGGAATATATTGAAAATCAAGTTCTCAAAAATATTAAACAATTTTGTATCACTAAGGCTCAGCAGATGAGATGTGCTGTCCTGTGAAGTATAACTTTGCTCACCTCTATGTTCTTTGTCTACCTTTGGAAACCCTCAAACTTCCTCTTCTACCCCTTTATTTACCCTGAGGAATTTCATCCAATTCAGTGCTCTCAGCTATGATGAAAAACAAGAACTGACAAACCAGTGGTCCAGCTCTGGCCTCTCTTGTTTGAGGTTGAACTCCTTCGGAACTGCTAAGGAGAGCTCATTTCTTTACCAGCATTCTGTACAAATCCACTCTCTTCTGTGGCTGAACAATGCCACTCCCATTCTATTGCACAGGTTAAAAAACTCATCATCTTTAACTTCTCCATCTCTTTCATCCCAGCACCAAATCAGTCTAGCTATCAGCCATTCCTCTTCATTAAGTGAAACTGTCCCTTCTTTCTCCAGGTCCCCATCATTTGTTTGGATTGTTGCTGCTTTTATTTCCCTTATCTTCGCTGCTGCCACAGTGTTTTATTTTTCCCAAAATAATGATAACGTCAACAATAACAAGGCCGCTTTATTGCTTCAATCCTTCCTTGGTTCTCCATTGCTTACAGGGCCAGACCTGTAGGCTGGATTAGGAAACTGGACTTTGATACGTGTTTCTAGCTTAACCATGTACTACCTTGCCACATACCCAGGGTGCCAGCTACATCTTGCTTTTTACACATTAATTGCTTTACACATCTGAGATCATCTGTGTTTTCCCACTAATTTTTTTATATTGCCCTTTCCTCTAGAATATAAACTCCATGAAGGCAAGGACTTTATCTGTTTTGTGCCATATTGGACACCTAGCACACACAAGAGTACTCCAATGTAGGTGATGAAAAGCTGTGTTGAATGAATTAGTCAATTTATTGTTTCAAGGATCTGTTCTAAGGCTACCTCTGTGATGAAGCCTTTCTTCATTCTCAGCAGGATGATTGCTCTCCAGGATGACTGCTCTCTCCCTTTATGGTTATAAAACCAAATGCACAACTATTTTAGCTCAAACATCATATTATCCACATTTACTTACATATATGTCTTTCCTATTTACTTGATCTCCTCGGTGGCACGGATACTCTTTATTAATTCTAAATGCCCACCACCAGGCTGGGAGCATTGGGTTCACACCTGTAACTCCAGCACTTTGGGAGACTGAGGCAGGCAGATCACTTGAGGCCAGGTGTTTGAGACCAGCCTGGCCAACATTGTGAAACCCTGTCTCTACTAAAAATGCAAAAATTAGTCAGCCGTGGTGGCGTGCACCTGTAGACCCAGCTACTCAGGATGCTGGGATGGGAGAATCACTTGAACCTGGGAGGCAGAAGTTGCAGTGAGCTGAGATAGCACCACTGCACTCCAACCTGGCCTGCAGTAAGACTCTGTCTCAAATAAATAAATAAATAAAAATAAAAATAAATGCCCACTATCGTACCCAGTTCATAGTTGGCACTCAAAAACTTTTATGAATGAATGAATGACTGACTGACTGAGTAAATGAGTGATGAATTAGGTAGAGGAGGAAACAGAGTAATTTGATTTGGCCTGGGATCACCAACACACACACACACACACACACACACACATCAATGAGGAATATGACACACAAATCACCTTACATAATCAAAAGATTCTTCTTGGTAAGAGACAGATATCAGAGTGTCTGTGTTGACCTTTAATTCACCTTTGTAAAACACAGTTTAAAAAGACAGTCTGGCTCATAAAAACAAATAGGTACATTGTAAATCCACAAATTTGAGATTTTTATAGTGGAAATACTAATAGGTTTTGACTTTTAATGAGCTTCTGCTCTTATTACTAAAAGATTCTACTCATTCTAATAAAAGAACTGTGATTTGTGGGTATCTTCTGATAAATTTTAGTTGATTCTTAGCTTCAGCCACCTTAGCAAAAAGAAAGAAGAGGTTTCCCCAGTCGAATTTCAGGTAAGTATGCATACTGCAAGAGAGGCAGAAGGGAAAATGATAATTTGCTTTATTCATGAATCTGTTCAGATGCAACATATGCTGCCCAGGCCCATGCTGAGGTTTGGATAAGTCTATTCCTAGGGCCCACACCTTGGTGACCACTATCGGTTTTAATCAGATAATCTATGGAAGCCAATGACTGTCTTCTCACTTGTTAAAACCATTCACACTCAGTATGGGCAGAGCCTAGCAATTAAAAGCACAGATGGTATGTTGCTAGTATCAAAATTACTTTAGAAACAAAATTGGGAAATTAAAATGTAAAGCAACACATAAGAACTAGACACCTCAAGCATGTAATTGTATATTTATTTCTCTTTTTAAAGAACACTCCTTAATGTAATTCAATATACAAACTTGGTTTCACAGAATTATAATCCACTATATAGCACAAAGATAACCCAGATTGTATGTGTGCGTGCACACATGTGCGTGCCTGTGCACATGTTGCTGTACCCCTCCCTCTCTTTCACTCTTCTGGACCTACAAAGGCTCTTCCCACCTTCAACATTAACCAAAAGCCATTGTGAGTATTACACACAACAGACATCCTCCCACGAGTTCTTTGCCCTTGAAAGATTCTTTTCCCCATTCCCCCTGAGATAGCCAGGAGTGTGACACTCTTCCCCTATGAAAAAGGGTAAGGTGACCTCCCCTAACACAGATGTTAACCCTGTTCCCATGTAAACTGGCTGACAGGAAGAGCTGGGGAGCAGGTCTCCATCCCCTTTTCCCCCTTCCACACCCAACCCTCAGAGTCCAAGTGCGACCCTCTGTGTAGCCTTAGTTCCAGTCACCATCCTGTGTAGCAAGAACTAAGGAGATTGCTAAGCCCAGGTCTTCTCCATGAGCAGCGCACAGCACTGCCTGCCAAGCCACCGGGCCGGCCGATAACCAAGCTCTACACAGTCCCATGTGCTTTGTCACCTTAATTTTTTAAAGACACCTAGCATAGGTCTGTGGCAACCTAGTGTCCAACTGAGTTACATAAAATTGTACCAGTGATGCACTTGTACATATTTACATGGGGTGGAATGTTTTCCCATATTTTTAGATGAGTATATAGATCAACATGTTCACATAAGACCAAATACTTTTAATATTATTTATAACTGATTTATAAAGCTTTGAAAAAACTCACAATAGCACATTGTTTACTTTAATGCTTTACGGTACTATCATTTTAAAATCACAATCAGCACTTAAGTTATAGTCAATCCAGCAAACAAGAGACAAAAAAATATACAAGAGTTAAGAACTGACTGATACATCCTTTGTCTTTTTTTAACTAATGCATAAGTGCAGAATAAGATACTCTAGTTTAAATATCTTGTTTACAATGTACATTTTTGTTCTAGTTACGCAACAGTAAATCCCATGCTTCACATAGAAAAGCAATCCACAACATTAAGAAAAAATGTACAATTTATGAAACAAAGTAAATAAATATTAGTATTACAGAATCAGAGCTGTACATAAAAGCTGTTCAGTTTTAATCATATAAAAATATGTTTTAGTGCAACCTCACATATATATTGATGCTGTTTTGCTTTACATCATTTAGATCCAAGTGTCCAAAAAAGGAAAGAAATTACATTTATTACAAAGCAGATACACAAATTCTAAAATATGTACAAATTACTGCTAAAAAATGCTTATAAGAATATAAGCAAAGTAAAGAAAAGGCACAAACATCTGTACAATTTTAAAAGTACCAGACCCAATAGGTTAATTTCAAATTTTGTTTTGGTCAGGCTCATGATGACTTGTTAATTTACCTAATTCTTTTAATATAACAAAAGTATATATAATAGCAAACTACTGTAACTTAGGACAGGCATGCTATAAACTGGATTACCTCCATTTCTAGAAAAACAAAAACAAAAAAATGGGAAAATGTGGAAATGAAAGTCTCCATGCATCGTAGATCAATGTAGCTGACTCTTTTCTGATGAAGGATCTTTGCCTTCCTCTGTGCTTGAAGATAATTCCTTGCTGCTGTGAAAGTCCGACTGCTTGTCATCCACACAACTCTTGCTGTAAAACGTGGAGTGAGCTAATGGAGTCTGCGATGTACCAAAATTGTCCTTTTCACTATCATGCAAGTCAGGGTGGGTGGCTGAGGTACAGGGCTGACCTGGCTCAGGTCTACTAAAGTGTCTAATGCTAACATGTGCACTTCCCAGGGCGTTCTGGTGGGGCTCCTGCACCCGCGCTGGCTGATCTGGCCCGAGCAGAGCTGCCTCTTCCGTGGCAATCCGGAGAGAGGCAATGGCTTTTGTACAAGTCTGTATGTTTTCCTCCTGTTCCCGCTCTGTTGCGTTTAGGCTGTCTTCGGAAGTGCTCTGTTTCATCAATAGCCGAGGAGAGGAGGGAGTGCTAGGTGGACCAGATGACTGCAAAGCGTGAGGACCTCGCTTCTCATGCTGCTTAGAAAGCACGTAGGGGTCCTTGGAGAAGGACTCCCCTGACACGCCTTTCTTCTCCTCAAAGCCCTCCATTGGCAGGGGCAATGTGGGTGGAGGATGTAAACTGGAAAGGGCTGGCGGCATGGAGTGAACCATCTGGATCCCACCAACGGGCACCATGGGGATAGGGGCTCGCACTTGTTGCTGAGAGTGGAGTGGAAGATGACTGAAGACATAGTCATTAGGACCCTCAGGGAAAAGGCTGGAGCCTGGATGTTCATAAGCACCTTCTTGGTCTCCATAGAGACTGAAGTAAGGAACCTGAGGTAATCCTCTTCTTAAGTTCTGCGCAGAGAAACAAAGAGAGCACAAAATTCAGATCCTGCTACGCTTCACTCTTAGGTCAAGCTATTGGATTCATTCACTCACCCATTCACATGTTCACTACCTAGAGAGGCTTCAATACCTAATTCTTTGATCAAGTTTTCCTATTTCAAGACAAAAGAGGTTTATCTGTTGTCTTTTATAATCCTTGAATAAAGGTGTCGGCCTGTGAAAAGTTGCTTTTGTTTTTAAACAGCAAGGTGATAAAGCAGTCAGGGTGTTTTCCACTGGGTACACAGACACATTTCAGCTCTGTGTTTTTCACAAGAGATAATGAAAAGAAATTAATGGATAATTGGCAAAAAGAAAGTTTACTGAGCAAAAAACACTAATAAACATTAATAATATCTTTTTTTAATTCAAAAGGAAATAAAAAGATTACCATCTGTTGCTATACTCGACAGATTTTTAATATTTTTCTTAAGTGTTGATGAGTATATAATTGGAATGACAAGTCTGAAAATTGGCTTTTTAAAAAAGTTTTCCACAGAACAGATGACGAAATGGTGGTGAGGATCCACAAACTGGTTCCTCCAATGTGTAAGACAGTGGTCTAAAGGAATGCATTCCTGCTAAGAGATACTCAATGCAGAAGACCAGCTTCTCCATCCAATAGCAAACCAAGGCCATTTAAGTCTTACATCAATAATAATTTTTTAAAGGAAACTATCCATCATAGAAGTAGTTAACATTATTTCAGACAGTTAACAACTTATATTCAACTCTATAGCTGTGAACCAAAGATGACTGCATCTTAATTCTTTTGTTTATATTATTATTTTCACCTCAATATCTTGTTGGCAATCAATGAATTAAGGATGCTTAAAATGTTCAGCCAGAATTCCAGATTTCATAGCCCTAGTCCTGAAAATGGAGAATTTATTTTCTACACTGTTTCTGTAGTGAAACACAACTTGGATTGTCAGATTATCAGGTTTTAATATGATTATATTTTAATTACTGTGATTCATTCTTTAATGGATTGTCATCTAAAAAGGACTTCATTTATTTTTCTACTTTTGAGAACCAAAGATAGATAGATAGATATAAACCTGTACAGTATGGTAGTAGTCCAGGATAGAGCCAAAGAAACTGTTCTATTTCATTTCAAGAGTTTCAGTTCTAAAACTTAAGGTATGCTCTATACCATTAAAGATTCATCCAGTTCTATCTAGATTTCTGCTACTCTCTAAGATGCTTAGCCCTTACCCTCCTCTGTGATATATCATACACAAGCTAGAAACATGGGTTCTCCTGAAAGTGTGAGTGAAACGGTGCAATCAACACTATCATTACCAGGACCTCATAAGCTGGGAAAGGTGGGAATTTTACGGTATGAGAATCATTTAAATTCTGCACATAGACAAAATCCCCCTTGTATTTAATCAGGTTTGGAAAAGGCACGTCTCCTTCATCAAACACCAGTTTGGGAGGAAGACCTGTAATGCCAACAGTAACAATCTTTGAAGATAATCAAGTATGTTTTCTTTTAATCACAGCAATCACAGATTCAAAGTTTAAAATAAAACCGAGCTTGGTTATTTTTCTGTTTTACTTCTGGCTGCTATTCCATGACCTCCATTGCATACAACCAGTCAGAATGTGGATCTGTGGGGGAACCAAGGAAGTGGAACAGAAGTCAGAGAGAGAGAGAGATGTCCTATTATGTAAACTGACTTGAGATCCCCAAATTCAGGCTGACAAATGGAGTCACGAATTGTCCTCTAAAACTACAGTGATACTCAGCATGTTCTAAATCCAATAAAATCTTATTAGTGCTACTAGTGAAAGTTTCAAATTCAGCCCTTCACTGATTTTAACCACAGAGCTACGGGTACAAGTAGAATTTCTACCATGTGGCCACTTCCACTGCTCCGAGCCCCACCAGGCATTTCTACACATCCTCTCTTCTCTCATTCACCCCTTCTTTGTCCTCCAAAGAAACTCCCAATAAGTTTTCTCCACTTTGGTTTTTACTCCATTTGCAATCCTATTGTTTTGTAATTTGGGCCTTATAAATGTGGTGGACAAACTTCCATCCTACTTAAATCTCAGTAAGAGATTTAAAACTAACAGGGGCACTGGGGCAAAAACGACAGGGTAGCAGGAAGTCTCTTGCTCTTCTACTTCCTTCTCATCATTTGTGTCTAGAGCTCCTTACTGCCACACTGTTGAAGAGATGAGTGGGGTGATAGAACTGGTATATAGATGTATATATAGATGTCTGTGTATGTACATTTGTACATATGTGTATATGTGTGTATACATATATATGCACATACACTTAACATAATCTGCATTTGAATTCATTCATTTCTTCCAAACCTGTGTTGGCTATGATCACCATCACTCCAAATGCAGCCAGAATATGACTGGGCTATAAGGTCCCTTCACACCACAGGCAGTGTCCAGTGGTATGAGAAAGCATAAAGTGGGCAGTGCTTGGGACGAACTGTCCCTACATCAGGGAGGATTCCCACATCTGTTCCCTCACACCGTGTGAACAATGCAGCAGGCTATACATCCTCTAAAGAGAATTAAACTGGGTAACAGGCCAAAAGCATCATAAATGATAAAGTTTAATAACACTATGAAATATACCCATGATCAGCCAGGTGCGATGGCTCACACCTGTAATCCCAGCACTTTGGGAGGCCGAGGCAGGCAGATCATGAGGTCAAGAAATTGAGACCATCCTGCCCAACATGGTGAAACCACGTTTCTACTAAAAATACAGAAATTAGCTGGGTGTGGTGGCATGCACCTATAGTCCCAGCTGCTTGGGAGGCTGAAGCAGAAGAATTGCTTGAACCCAGGAGGTGGAGGTTGCAGTGAGCCAAGGTCGTGCCACTGCACTCCATCCTGGCAACAGAGACAGACTCCATCTCAAAATAATAATAATAATACCCATGATCTGATATTTTTTAAAAAAATGAAACAAAACAAAAACACATCAAAAAACTGGTACAAACTCAGTGACTACTAAAACTCACCTCTCTCCAACTTTCTGGGCATATATCTAAAAATCAGATGAACTCCCTTAGTCCACTCTTCCAATTCCTTTGCCCAGCTTGACTGTGGGTTGCTATAATTTTTTACAACCACAACATATTTGCAATAAAGGCTTACTTTTTCAGACTGAAAAATCGCATGTTTGCAGTTGACTGAATATGCACCACTGTTTCACAAATGCCACACTCTCAATTCACCTGGCCAATGCTAGAACACAAGCTGCAGGGATGGCAGGGAGAGGCTCATCTAACACACTCTGCCAGCATCATTGCGTGTATACCAGAGAAAGCATGTGTCATCCCAGATTTGGTATCCCACGATCCAGGGGATTTACAGTTCTCTATTCATGCTGCAATGGCATAAACTGCAGAAGATCCCTTTTTCCTACTTTTGCTAAGGCACCAAAACCTGTGGAAATGTATCTCTTTTTCTTATTAGCTTGCTAATTTGTTAGCTTGGTAAACAACATCCCAATTGCTATACATGTTTCTGCAGGATTTGCTTCATCAAGATGAAGTTGGTACCAGACTTGTGAAAAGATGGTGCTGGGGATGGGGACAGGAATGCAGCAGCTTTCCTAAAGTGAAAAAATGACAGGCTGAGCTCAGGATTCAGGGTGGTGGAAGGTGATGAGAGGGAGAAAATTGGCTGCCAGGGCAGTGATAAAACAGAGCTGGGAGCTGGCAGTGTCTCCTCTGGCTGTGAAGGATGGTGCTGATGCACTTGACACAGAGATCCGGAGCAAGGGAGTACAACAAAGAGTAGAGACCAGGAAATCAAAACAAATTCAAGGCAGACAGATTCCAAAGGTATCATGCCTCTGTCTATGCTAAGTGCATGCTTTATTCATTTTTTAAAATCCTACACAAACTGAAAGAGACATCACAGTCTACCGAGCTGTGGAATTAGGCAGGACAGGTGCTTTTTTATGAATTTGTTTTAAACCTACTGCTTAAATGTGATCCATGGTGGTTACTGTTATCTTCACTTATAATGAAGGCATATCATAGAAATCTCTGCACATTCTCACTTAGCTCTCCTGATTTCCCATTCTCCTTGGGCCCATGCTTCCACTGAGCAAGTGCACTTGATAGTAGTAATGGCAAGAAAAGCAGACAGGCTCATATCTTTGATTTATAAACATGCCGAGTGTGTCATTCTCTCCTCTCCCTGTCCCTGACCAGTTTCACATGTCCACTCACGATGGGCAAGGTAATGAGTTTATTTAAAAAAAAAAGTTTTTGAGGCCAGGCGCAGTGCCTCATGCCTATAATCCTAGCACTTTGGGAGGCCGAGGCAGGCAGATCACTTGAGGTCAGGAGTTTGAGACCAGCCTGGCCAACATGGTGAAACCCTGCCTCTACCAATAAATACAAAAATTAGCCAGGTGTGGTGATACATGCCTATAGTCCCAGCTTCTTGGGAGGCTGAGATGGGAGAATCACTTCAACCTGGGAGGCGGAGGTTGTAGTGAGCCAAAGTCCTGCCACTGCACTCCAGCCTGGGTGAAAGAGTGAGACCCTGTCTCAAAAAAATAAATAAATAAAATGAAAATTTAAAAAATAAAAGTCTTTGAAAGTCAACGTTAACAGCTGAATCAGAATCCTTACCTGGCAATGAGTTATATAAGTGATGCCTAAATGTCCCTGTGAGTGTATGTCCATGCAGTCATGGCATTCTAAAGGTTCATCTTTTTTACTTAGAAAAAGGCTTCAGCTTATGTCTATCGTTAGTTAAGTTTAGAAAGTCTTCAGAAAAGACTCACCTGTTCCCACTGGGAATGCATTGCTGCTCTGATGCAATACTACACTTTAGGTAATGCCACAGCCATGTTACTGACAATAGCATATGACAAAAATGTCTCCCTGCTATTTTCAGTAGCCAGATTCACTCCACTAATAGATACCCATGTTCTACTAAATTTCACACCAGTGCATCATCAGGAGGCACCAATGTGCTTCCACTTATGTATTAGAAAGAAAAGTGGATTATACTTACAGGAGGCCCCAATACGATTGGCTCTGCTTGCAAATACTGTCCCATGGACAATGGTGGGTTATGGTATAAAGCCCTTCTGGGAGATGGCGCTCTTATGGTGGTCATGTATCTTCTCTCTCTTCTAGGAGAGAGGTCTCTTCTTGCTGTGATATCTTTCCCAGGAGACACTGGCCTCCTTGGAGACAAATGTCTTCTTGGTGAAACATCTCTTTGGGACATCTCTCTTCTCAATGCAGCTTCCTTTCTTGGTGAAAGATGTCTCATGGGTGACACATCTCTCCTAGGTGATAAATGTCTCCTGGGAGATAAATCTCCTTTGGGTATCAGATACCTCTTTGGTGAATTATCTCGACAGGGTGAAGAATCATATCCTGGAGAGGAATGGTGGCTCGAGGGTGAGAAGTCCCTGGGAGAGGAGCCTGGCTCTGAAGGTAGCATGCACTCCTCATCCATACAACTAGGTATGTCCAATCTGTCTTTGTCTGGTTCTGAGTCCGTACTTTTGCTCTGGAATAGCCTCTGGTATTCTGTCATCTGGGTATCTTCACATGAATCACTGGGTGTCATAAGCTGAGTAACACGAATACTTGGCAAAGTAACCAAATAGCTGATCAATGAAGAATGTCCCAGGGAACTATCTGAAGGAACCCCGTGGGGTACAGCGCCAACATTCACAGGCAAGGAGGAGAATCTAGGTGGCTGAGGACTGGTGCTTCTTGATCTTGTTTTTGGTGTTAAATCTCCCTGGTCGTCAAAGTCATCTTCATCTTCATCATCATCATCATTATCATCTCCATCCTCACCATCTGATTCCTCAGCATCTGAGAACTGATGATCAGTTGAAATGCTGGACATGCTATGCTTCTCTGCTGCTTTGTGCAAATCTTCCATATTTTCTGAAACAATTGAACAAAGATAATGGAGATCAAGATCCAAATATCAAGGTTAGGATCTTATTTAAGCCTCATTTCTTTCTAAACGCTTTTCCCAATCCCTAGTGCCCATAGATAGTTATGTCTGAGAACTCCTATCAAATGAGGCCCTTACCTGTGTGACCCCTCATTCATTCTATCTTCTTGTATATCTATTTGTTTTCATCCCCAACTTACAAGAAAGATTTCACAGTAGGACCTTATATCTCAGACATCATCCCACTCACAGAAAACCCTCAACAAATGAGCATGGATAATGTTAATTATGATGCTAGAGGAAAACAAAAGGCAACAACCTGTCTCTGCAAGCTCAGGTACAAACGTATGTCTAAGTGATGTATCTCAGGAGGTCTGGCCAACCTTAATGATGATTGTTTGTTTATTTGTTTTCCTACTGGGTTTCTTCTTAACTTGAATAATAATACATTAAAATGCTTTTCAAATTTCCCAAAAAGCCTCATAAAATGTAATTTGCTATCACAAAGCAAGTGCAATTCTATTCCCTTCATAGAAGGCTCTAAATATAAGTATTTTCATAGAGAGACCTTTTTTGCCCTCAGAGTCAAGACTGAAATGCATTTCTTCTCAGTAGATTTCAAGCAATTCAATGTGTCAGTTTTATTTTCTATATTTAGTATTTAATAAAATGAAAAGTGACCACTTTTTAAAAATATCTAAACTTATTTTACCACCTCAGCCACAGAGCTCCACTGTGCATAATGAAGAGGCCTGTCAACTCATTTATGACATACCTGCTTCCTCAGTTTCTGTATCATCCACCGATGTCATTGAGACTCCCAATTCCAGGCATTTTTTCATGTGTGCTTTAGATTTCATATGCTTCGTTAGGTTTCCTTGAAAATGTAGCAAAAAAAAAGAGAGAAATTAACTAGTTATCAAATTAATAACTGCTGATAGCTGCTCCAAATTCAATGTGAAATGAACTAATTTTATTAAATTCATCACGTAACACAGATTTGTTTCTACCCACTACCCCTTGTTTCAACCTTAAGAAGAATAATCTGGTCTGTGAAGATATCGATCCCTGAGAGCTTTGACCCAATCTCAGATATTCTTTATTCCAGAAGATATGTGGAAGTCCAGCCTCACATCTTTTCAAGAGTAGGTTCCAAGCAAGACTGGAAATCCCAGGGTTTTCTGCCGGAGAAGGGACCTCATGTCTACCCAAATGCACCAGCCTCCTGGGACTCCATATAAATAGGGAAACGTAATCTGGCCACACACCTCAGAGATACTTCAGAATGAAATATTCTCAACACACCTACTGGGCCCCTGACCTTCTGGCACTGATCTTGAGGTACAGAGTAACCTCCAAGGATCTTCACCATTCAGAAGAAAAATACATACAAACTAATGTGAGGGCCAACCTTGTCAGTGCACTGAAAGATCCATACAAATAATTAGCTAACTGCTCGTAGGGAACATTATTCCCAGTATTTAGCATCTATCTGTCTGGCATATGTTAGCAAATGTTATGACAGCAATTCCTAAAATTCTGGAGCAGCAACACGCCCTCTTTACCTATCTTCAGGCTCCTATCACACTAAGAAAAAAGAAAGGTTTCATGCTGAATATGTTACAACGATAATGGCATAGACAATTATATGTGTATATGCATGTGTGTATACAAATTATATATATAATTTGTGTAACTGCTTTATGAAATGTGAGAAATTTTGAAAACATTGTTCCAATCCCCTTTGAACCAGGATCTATAGAAGAATGCACACACACACGCACGCACACACACACACACACACACACACATACATATAAATTATATGCCATATCACTTATCAAAAGAAATTCAGGAACTAATTCAGTTGTAAGGAGCCTTTACATCACTTCAGTGAAAATAGCCATAATGTTATCTGTGCCCTTGACAACGCTTTAGCAATGTACCAACAAATACTTTAAGAGAAGGCTTTGTGAAATCTCCGTGGAAACTCAGCCTGCTAGCATAGTTTATTCCTCTTGTAGGGGTGTTCAGCTTGCTGTTCATGTCATATATGAGCCACAGTTAAAACTGGGACACTGTTGTTTATTATTTTACTCATATTGCTTTATTATTTACTTATTGCTTGTATACTTATAAATTTTACATGCTGTTTTGATAATTCCAAACATAGAAATATTTCCAGGCCCCTATTCCTCTTATTTATCAAAACTTATATCTACTATTTTTTAAAGAGCCCAAAAAGTTATAGACATATCAAGAATCCTTAAATCTAGAAAATTAATGAAATGTATCTATAAATTAATAAAAATCATCACTTGTGCCAGAGTGCAAGTATGCTATGGATGTGTATAGGTATGGATACTAAGCATATCAGGATAGTTTATTTAGATTTTAGTATGTGTTTCTTTCTCTTATGTTTTTCTCTCCATTCCAAGGATAGTCAGGCTTTAGACTCCCATCTTCAGAATAGGTCTGTAGCTAGAAATCTGGATCTGAAACAATTCTACCATAGCTTTAGTTTGTTAAAGTCATGAGCTGTGGAAGTAATGTATAAGGACAAGGAGAAGGAAGGAGAGTGGCGGGGGAGGCCCCTGAAGAAGTGGCACAGACAAGGAGATGGGATTGGTCGTGCAAGGGCGTTCCATCTGTGCTCAGACGACAATGTGGGTTTGGACAACAGGCATTTCAGCCGGAGGTGAAAACTGGCAGGGTTTCCCAGGATGTTTTGCTCATTTTAAGATTCTGAGACATTTGCACATTCCCAAAGGGTGACAAGGAAACTCCAATAATGACCAAGAATAAATTATTTCCTTCAGGAGATGATGATTCAGAGGCAGACTTAATTTGATTTTTAAAAATATCTAGAGATGTGTCATTTCTTCATCCAGTTTTTCACACAACTATACCTGCAGCAAACTCATATGCCCAGTGAAGATACGTATCATTCGTAATGACTATTGAATTTGCAGTATTCCCTAAAATCAAAGTTTTTATTTTCTTATCTCCTAGGGAATTTCTTACTAAAGTTCTGTATAAAAGACTTGATTGTGCAAAGATGAGTGGTATTTAAAAGGCCATATGTTTGTTTTTTGAGACACAAATGAACACATACCTTTTTCAGCTTCAAATGAGGCAATTCTATAATACAGATCTTTTTAATAAAAGAAAAACAGATATGTTGAGAGGCTACCCATTTACGCTTCTAGCAATTTAGGATTTTCAGCTATAAAAGAATATAGGTATACATTTCTCTACCAAAGGTAATTTTACTTGATATTTCTTTTTCTTGAATGGTATCAGAGCAGATTAATCAATATGAAAATTTGAAGTGTTGAGGGGGTGCCTATAGTATCCACTAAACCTAAGGTAAAACACACTTCTGCAAAAGTCGAACAACCTCTAATTCACTACTGTTTGTATTCTGAGAATACCAGGCTTATCAACATTTTCATAATATTATAAAAAATAAAAATATAACTGAAGCAACTTCCTTGAGTAAAATATTTTTACATAAATCTACCTGTTAAAAACAGATTTTTAAAAAAATTTTAAGGCAAGTCCTAGTTTTATAAGACTAACAGTTATGTACTGAGAATCAGAAATTGTCTCTGTGCTGATAAAAACAGGGAACACAGGCTATCAAATTTCTATGCATAATTAATGCAACTGTGGATGGAGGCACCCACCTGGGAATGTGTGGGTCTCTACATTATTTATAATCTTGAAACTGACCAAGAGCACGTGTTTTCTTCCCAGCTGCTGCCTTGCTTTTCTAATACCACTGCATGTGCAGGATTTCAATACCGGTGTAAATATTATCTAGACCACATAACATTTCCAACATGAAGTAATAGCTATCCAGACAATTTGTAGCCACTTCCTTTGGAGACAACTGGCCTGGACCTATGTCTACTGCTCTTAATTAAGTCATAAAAGGAGCCTCACAGTCTCACATACATCCTTTGATCACTTACTTGAGGGAGAAAATATATTTCGTGGAATCATATTTTCACAAACAAACCATCTTTATTGTTGATGAAGGTTAGTTATAAAATAGCACTCAGAAATCTAAGTAGCTATAGAGAAGTATTTTTCCTCTCAAAAAAATCAGACTTGTACCTTTCGTTTTGAAGGCAAAGTTACATAACTTGCATACATAAGGCCGAACATCAGTATGGGTACGGATGTGTTTTTTGAGCATGCTTGGCTTCTTACAGCGAATCCCACATTCTTCACAAATGTACTTTCCACGGCCACGTCCTCTGACATATACATAATCTTCATTCGATTTGTACCTGTTTTAAAAAGGGGGAATACAGTGTGTTTTCAAATATTCTTAGCATGCTATATATTAAAGCAAAAGCTAATTATTTGCATGGCAAAGTTTTATGAGGGTCTTTTGCAGACAATTATTCAATTTTACTTCTACGAAGCCTGTGAAATTTATGCAGTAAGTGGCTGAAAGAACTAGATAATAGATTTGGCACTGTAAACAAAATGTAATGCTACATGGAATTAAAATGGAATTGGCTCCACTATTACATGTGAATTTATAGAGTTGGGAAGTGGATGTTCAAACTGACTTATGTAAACCTCAAAGAGCTGTAGACCTTTGGACTGGATTCTAGTATGGCCTCCAATCAAGGGACATATAAAAAGCATACCAACATGTTCATCATGTATCTTTTGTTAACATTACATCATCTAAGATGTACATGTACAAACATACAACCCTCTAAATTTGCTAAATTAAGTATAACTGATAATAGAATTCTTCATTGCAAGTTCCTACTCTATTTTTACAATCCTGGCACGAGAGTGCCTCAGAAATTTCTAGTTTACACAGGGTGAGCTCAGCTCACCAACTGTTGTCTACAGATTTGATCTGCTCTTCCCAAAGACCATGAATCTGTAATAATGTGGAGTCTAAATTTCAACTAGCTTCTTCAAGGTAGTTACATAATGAAAACTAGAGATTCTATTTTTAATCAAATTTGCATTTGTTTCCAGAAGGGTTTCATAGAGATGTTTGAAAGGATATCTGAGGTCATCTGGCTTAATCAGATCGGCTAGAAAACAGTCTTAGGTATTTTCTTTGATAATCAAGGGAAGCAATCTACCCAATGCTCAACCATTCCATTTTAGAATACAATAAAACATGATTTGTCATAGGATATAGTTGTATTATACGGACTAATTCAATGACTGCCATTATCTCTTAAGTCAAAGCTAGGCTAGAATTTTGGGTCTAATGTTATTTTTGGAAATATTCCATTTGGGGAGTTCTTTTTGTAACTTCCAAAGGTAAATTGACATGCAAAATGCCCTAATCCACTGTGGATTTAGTTAAAGGCACTAAATTTATAGTTTTTTTACATTCTAAGAGCATTGCAAACTTCCTCATTTTATCCTAGCTAATCCACAAACAGGAATCAAAGCAAGTTTAACTTCAGTCATCCAATCTAGTGAAATAATTTTAAGAAAGGAAATCCATCCACATATTTAAACAGCGACTCTGTTATGGATTCACATCTAATCTTAACGTTGTCTACTTTTTGGTCAGTACCAATCCAGACGGGAGTTAAGTAGAAACTATTCAAAACTACAAATAATCAATTTTGCATGTCTTTCGTTCCTTTAAATTTCTCCCCTTTTACCAGGAATTTTGACTTCAACTTGTTCTTCAAAATTATTTTGAAATTTATCTTTGTCTTTTGCAATAAAGTAGAAAAAACCCTAAAGATGCAAATATCTTTCACCTTTAATTTTCCCTATTCTCTGCCCCTAACTAGATGAAATTGCTTAAGAGATACAGACTAAAACAAATACTTTTGTACAAAGCTAAATTTTCTTCAAGGAAGGATGCTTCAAGCTTACTATAGCCTGCCATCATAGTGATGGGAAATGCATTTTGTCATCAAGCAGTATAATTTTATTTTCAATGTCTTGGCTGATTAACTTGCATCCAGAATGAAAATACAGTAAAATTCTGTATAAAATATAATGATGTATTAGAGAAACCTGTATAAATAAAATATCATACAACAGTTCTACAGGCCCATGAATCTACTTGATAAGATAATTGATGGATTTTGAAAAAATATTCAAAGCTATGTTTAACTAAATTATTGAATTTATTATTAAACCTATCAGTTAGACAATATACACTTACAATTTTGGTCAGTAATACCTTTTTTTTTTTAGCTATCACTTTGCAATTGCCAAAATAAGAGGTGGTAACACAAGGTTTGGAAAAAACACTTGGTCACCACTGGGCAGAGATTGGGCCACAGATTAAGAAGTAACGGGATACAGCCCATAAAGGGGGCAATTAAAGGAGGAGGAAATGAAATATGGGCACAATCCTTTTGGATCACCGAAACACAGCAATAAAATGTTCACATACGCTTTTTCACTTGTGTCCTTCGTTAGTGGAGATGGGCTCCCCAAAGCATACAGTAATTGTGGAGTTCTCGCTAATCTATTGGTGCAAGTACACTGCTATGAAGGCTGCTGAATGTGAGAGGGTTGATTCAGTCACAGGGACCTCTCAGTCTCTGAGGAAAGATAAAATCTATATTTCTCTCGTTTGTGTTAAAAGATGGGGGATGTCAAAAAAATATCGAGACAAGCTTCATGACTACATACAATTGTGGTTTTAGTGGTGAAAATGCTAGACATCCAAAGAGGGCAAAACCTAAGGGAGAACCAAATAGAATAATCCATCTTCAGACTGGTAATGCTAGGTGAGAAATGGATATTTCATCTCACTGAACATTCCACATTTTATAGTCAAACAAGTAACATTATTTCCTCCAAATATAATTGGAATAAAGTCATGCCCATGAAGATATGTAAATAATAGGTTTGTTGTAGAGATAAGGCTAATTACATCATAATCTCCAAAATGTGGTTAGTATGCTTCAAAATTTTTAAATTTTAAAAGCATAAGTGTAGGTTTTTCCTTCTATGTGACTGGATGAAAGATACATTTCTATCAAAACCTAAAACAAGACATTACATATGTGTAATTTTTCTTAACTATACAAATAACAAAGTCTTTGAACCTTATTACTTGAGTTTCTATGACTCAGGACTCAAGATTTGAAAAGAAATTCCTAAATACAGAGAAAGTGTCATAGACCAGAGAAGACTGAGAAGGCAAGACAACTGAGTGCCATGTGGTACCCTGACTTGGATCCTGGGACAGAAAAGGATATTGATGGAACTGGTGAAATCCCATTAAAGCCTCTAGTTTAGATAATAAGAAAAACAAACAAATTAACTAGTTCTGAAGATTACACATGATTGTGCATGATGTGATTTTTGTAAGCATAGAATAAAAATATGTCCATCAATAAAACAAATACCTATAAAATGATCAAAGAATGAACAAACTTAGATGACATCAAGTGTCCACCAATTTACTAGATTTCATAATAAATTAGAGGGGTGAAAATTTAAGGAAGAGGCTTGAATGATATCCATTAGGGACATTTTCATGCAAAGCAAATCCCCAAAGCAAGGGCATGAACTTATGATCTATTACCAGCCACAGTTCAGAAATGTGAATAGAAAAGGAATCTACTTTCAGCTTCCAACCAGATTAGATAGTACTTTTTCCATGCAGACATTCTGGACCATTTACTCTGACCTATAACTGCACATTTTACATTTGCACTTATGTTTCCTTACCCTCCTTCAAATATTTTAATTCGGATTGGCTCAGTTTGTTTGGATCCAATATCTTTATCTCCATGAATATCTCCTTTCCCTCTTTCCTTTAAGATATTTCCCACTAGTTTCCTTTCCAGTTTGCTGCCAAATAAAAAGGACGCATCAGGTTTCATCTGTAAGACAAGAAGAGAGAATCATTTCACATGCTTTCTCCAAGACACAGGAGCCCCTATATCCCACTCTTCCATAATCTCTGAAAATGAGCCTAAATTCTGTACTAAAAGGCCAGGAACTAGTTATATAAAATAAGGGCCACTACGGATAAAAACAGATAAGAATGACCCTTTCCACTGAATAAATTCAACATTCTGTTACAGCTACATATAATAAGTATATATATAGTATATAAATATATATATGTATATACACATATACACTCAGCACTCTGCAATGCTAATACTTAAAAGACACATTCTGTGTTTTGAAGTAGCAATGAAAACAATCTATATAATTAAAGAAGTAGTCTCAAAAATTATTGAAGGGAAAATGGTAACTGATATAAGTGAAAACATTTTTAAATCCTCTATTTGCCTCCTTATTAATTTAGCAGAAATTTCAAAATTCCCCTTAATATTTTTATAATTTTACATGGAAGGCATTGATGGTTCTTGTAGGAATATATCAGCCAGCAACTTGGAAAAATAAGTTTTGAAGGAGACAGATGTCTTGTCAATGAGAGTAAGCCCTGCAGCATTTGCAAAGCTCGGTCCTCCTTCCTCGTCTTTCCTTTCAGCCTCCACTCCCTGCTCCACGGCCCGCTTCACAATTCCCTGAATTCCTCACATCAAAAGAAAATTAGACCTGCTAGGTCACTCACAAAGGTCAGAAGGAAAATAACCCATGGGAATTAATCCCAGTGGTAGGATTTCATGGCACCCAAATTTTTAAATTTTAAAAGGATAAATATAGGCTTTTTCTTCTGAAAATGGACCATGCCTGAGACCTCAGAAGCAAGTGCAGTCAGTGGCTTCTTCCACTCCTGAGTAAGGCCAGACTTTCTGAGAACATCCCCACACTGACCTTCATTTTACTTGTATTTTTTTTTTTAGGTCTTATATCCTTCACTATGTAGTCTGCTCAGCAATCAAATCCACAATACAGAGTTCTTCCTAAAACAGTATTTGTTACCTGAGTAAACTGCTTCCAAGCACTTGATGATGTAAGCTTGCCGGTTCCAGGCCTATGCATAGCAGCCAGAGTATAAATTTCTGCAGTGATTTTTTGCTTGGACCTCAGAAGAGCCAGCGTGGTCTTGGTGTTCAATCCTGATGGGTTTGGGTTACAGGAACTAATGCACCATGAAGCATAAACCGAGGATTTGAAGGTGGCCTGTTGCACATAATTGGGTTTTGTATAATTCAAGAAGCACCAACTCACAGTAGTTGTTGTCCGCAGACTGGGGAACTGAAGAATCTGCTGGAAATCTGCCATGTCCGTGAGAAGAAGAGTTGAGTCTGCCACGTTCCCGCTGGGGGCAGAGGCCATGCGGACCAGCATGCCAACAGGCCGCTTGTGGCCCTTCCCTTCCTCTTCCGGCTGACTATCTCCTGCTGGTAATGAAGAACTCTGTGGGCTCATGCTCATGTCCGATGCCGTCTCATCGATATCTAATTCATCTGAAGATTCTTTGCTTTCAGAAGGCCCACTGGACTTCTGCCCCGGAAGTGGTGCCCGGGAACCGGAAAGCATCTCCTTGCTGGGCGGGAATGGCTCCCTGGAAGACGGGCTAACAGAAGGATAGTCTTGAGATGAGGAGGGCGACAGAGAGGAGAAGGAAGATGACCCTGACTGCAAGCCATCTTTTGGCTCAGAAGCACACCCTTGTCGAACCAGCTGGGGTTTCTGGGGGCGGGAGAGGTCCTTTTTGATGTCTGAGTTGGTCAGCTCTACAGCACTAAGCTCCTCCACAATCTGTCCATACATCTTTTCTTCTTTGACCCTTTTCTGCTGCTTGGTTTCCATGAAGAGCTCCAAGCTACTGGCTGGAGAAAGCATTCGCTTGCTACCTCCCAGGGTGGCCACGCTGTCGGAGGTGGAAGGTAAACACAAGGGGATGGAGGATTCTAAGCCGAGGGGTAAAGTCTGAGGTGCTTTCCAAATGGGGTACTTCTCCAAGCCCGCATGCTGCCCCAGCACCTGGGCAATGTTGAATCCTATCCCTTGCATGGCTGCATTGGTGACCAGTGTCCTTTGGGTCATATTCTCATCGACTTTGCATATGACAATGGCAGGGCTATTCTGCCCAAGTATCTGAGAAATGCTTGTGTACATGACACTTCCATAGGATGGTACGTGTGTCTGGATCCGAACAGGAACCACTGTTCCTGGGAGGGACTGCAAAGGCCCAGCATTTGCCGAAGCAAAATCTTCTTGAAGAACCTGCTCGGAGGGCGTTTCAGTTGACTTACTGCTCTGGTCTGATGGAAACTTTGGAAGAAGGTTCTTTGGGTGTAGCCCTGATGCTCCTGAATAACATGGGTAGGTCTGCTCTTTTGTGTGTGCGTACTCAGCAGGTTTCTTTCCAGTGTGCTCTGCCACATGCTCGAGGGGACAGCTCGAATGGATTTCTGTCTGAAAAGAGGGCTTGCCATAGCTCTTCTGAGGGTGCTGAGCAAAGGGATGTGGGAAATGCGCCTGCCACCAGGGAGGCTGCTGAGCTGGTAAATGAACCATACAAACTGTAGGATACTGAAACTGAAACAAGGCATTCTGGATTGGAGAAAATGGAATTGTCTCTTGATGTGGAAATAAGTGTGGCTGTTCAGGTAAGTGCTTGCTTGTCATATAGGATGTTGGTTGGATCAAGGGATTTCTCAAAGATTCCTGACTGTCCATGTGCATGATCTGTGGCTGGGCCAGGTGCAGTGGCCCCGAGCTCAGCGGGGGACAAGGACCCACCACCTGCTTCCCGGGGTCCTCTTGCTGAAGAGGAGGCAGCACAGCAGGCGGGCCATGGTGCCACCCGGACCGGAGGCCAGCATGCAGGTGCTCCAGCTGCTCTTGCTTCACGCTCTGATCCATGCCGGCCTCGCCCTGGGAGATTTCTGGGGAGCCACTGAAGGAAGCTTGCCGCACCAGAAAGCATTTCTTCCTCTCCCTGGACGGTGATACCGTGGAGGCTGCTGCTCCCGACACAGGAGCATGGGACAGATTCCCATAATCAAATGATTTGCTTCGAACTTCTGGGACTTCTGCCGGGTGAGGACAAGGCATCTGCTCTGATGAGCAGCGTCGCATCTCTTTCTGGTGGTGATGGCCTGGGACAGACAGTGAGTATGAACCAGCAGGGACAGTCAGAAACTCTGAATGCTTCCCAAACTCATCCTGCTTAGGAAGTGCAGAAAGCTTACTGGTTTCTTCTCTTTCAAAAGACATGGAGAAACTGGAGCTGTGGGACAAGTTGCTTTCTTGGCTGGGGCTGCGGGAGAGGCCTGTGCCTGTGGATTCAAAGCTGGACTCCCCTGAGGAGTGCTCCATATCTGCAAGTCGCAGACGCTTCTTTTTGGGCGGCAACTTCTCCGCGGGGAGCTGGGAAAGGGTCTCACTTCTCTGGGGCCACTGAAATTCTTCCACAGGCTTCTCTGGCTCTTTGCTCTGGGCTTCTTTCTCCTTCTCGGGTTTATCAGGCTCCTCGGTCACTCGAATCTCAGGAACCTGGATGTTGTGTTGCCGAACTAGCCTGGGCTGTGTGTGATAAGACTGCTGCTGCACCTGCTGGGATGGAGAGGGTTTCCCCCCACTTTCTGCACCATCCCCGGGTGGAGCCCACTCAGGACTCACTGAGGCTTCTGAAATCTCACTGTCACAAGTCTCTGAAGGGGAAGGGGCTTTATCCTGTGTGCAGGCCACAAGTTCGGCTGACTCAGATCTTTCAAATGAATTGGGTCGGCTCAGCGAGTTGGTGTGCTGAATCACAGAAATCACATTTCCAGGAGGTTTCCTGCCCCCTAGGTCTGACATCTTGTCTGAATCAATGGCTGAAGGTGACTCCTCTGACACAAGAGATGGACTTCCAGGCTGCAGTTGGGGCCGACATGGGTCAAAGCGTTCCGTGTGACCATGAGAAAGGTTTTCGTGTCCAGCCATGGCAAATCCACTCCTGACTCCTTCCTGCATCTGCAGTTTGGGGTCATAATCGGAAGCCATGATGCCCACGGGAGTGCTTACAATGCTGCTGCAGATCATGGGCGTGTCCTCTTCATCCCCTACGCTCTTCTCTTTCCGGCGTTTCCTGTTTTCACAGGTAGTTCCAAACATGCTTGGTACTCCCTGCAATGGCACCACGGGATCCATGAAATATTCTCCACCATGCTTTAAAGAACTCAAGCAGGAAATGTCCCTGTAGCTTTGCTTTGGTGTTTCAGAGTCCTCCCACTTCTTATAGGGTTTCCGACAGACGTCATAGTCATACCCAACCCTGTCCCCAGGAGACAATTTCTTTTCCTTCAGGGATGAACTGCTGATACCCTTCAACATCCTGCCATGGTGCTCGACCTCCACGTGGCCCTCCTGTACCGAAGGCAGCTCAAATGCCGCTTGTCTTCTTAGCATGCGCTGAGGGGGTATGCCCACGGTCCCTGGATAGAATACATCGTCGGAACCAGTCATCCTTTCATCAAATGAGTGACTTCCTCTCAAAGAAGGAGGAAGAGTTAGATTAGTTGCTGAAGAAGTTGGCATCGAGTTGCTTCTAATAAGGGGTGAAGAGTCTACAGGAGCTTCTAAGAGAACCGGGTTGCTGCCTTGGAAGTTTGCTGGATAAAGTTTTCCTTCATTCCTGATAGACGATGGAATAATCTGGGGTTGTCTGGACTCACTGTTGAACTTAGTGGATTTCAGCATGCTCGTTTGACTGGGGTCGACATCTCCCTTGCTTGGGATCAGCTGTGAAACAGGATCTTCAAACATCTTGACATCTAACCTGGTGTTTACGTGAGGTAATGGTTCCATTATGCCCTTCCTACCCATTGCGGCACGCTCCTGACTTGTGGTTGTAACACTGAGTGCATTTCTCGGACTAAGCCGACAGTATTTTCCAAAGATGATTTCTTCATAAGACTTTGCATTTGTGTTGGGAGGGCTTATTTGCTGCTCAGCACTTTCTGAGCGAGAAAAGTAACCAGAATCAGTGCTTCCTTTACTGTGCGGGCTCAGAAGGTTGAGCGATGGCTCAGAATCTTGTCCTTTTTTCTCTGACAGTCTTAGTGCAAGTTTCTGTTTGACTGTGTGCGAATCATCAGCCTTAGTATTTAAAGATGGATTTGGTAGCATATCAGGGCCAATATACTGAGAGCTTTCATTAGGGAGAGGAATCCCACTTTTAGGGATAATCAAAATCGGCACCTTCATTGGACCTCCCAATGATTCTTCCAATGACCCATGATAGCCACCTCTGCTGGCAATGTCCAGTGGGATGGGTGGGCCAGGACTCATTTTGTCAGAAGCCTCGGCAAATAAAGAACTCTCCTCATCTGTGTCTGTACTCTGTTCACCATCTGAATGTATTTCTGCTTCTACATCAATAAAACCAGCCTCTAAGTCCAATTTAGATACAGCTGACTCTGTGAAAGGTACTAATCCTGCCTTAATTGCATGGGCATGTGACTTCCTGTGCTTGTACAAATTGCTCTTTGTCTTGAAAGAGAAACCACAAGGTATACATGGATATGGCCGCTCCCCAGTATGGGACCTGATGTGTTTTTTCAGTACGCTAGGTTTGGCACACGCTCTGCTGCAGTAAGGGCAAATGTACTTGCCAGGCTTTTTGGGTTTATGCTCTTTCTTGTGAGCCTCTTCTGCCTGTTCGATACTTTTCTGGGAGTATTGGCTATAAGCAGGGTTCAGACTTGAAATCTTTTTTCTAGGATAACCACCACTGTGGCCATGTATAGGAAAAGGAAATAAGTCCTCGGAGGAAACGGATGGCAAAGGGCCAGGGAAAAGCCACGGAGGACCTTCGAGGCTCTGATGTGGCTTGGTGCTGTGCATGACCCCCTGTGGCAATGAGTGCTGAGGGAAAGAGAGTGAGTGTTGGCATGAGTAAGGACTCGGACGATGCGGTGGATATTGCTTCTCTGCGACTTGCTGCACCACTTCACTAGGGGAGGCCAGTTTCCCAGAACCAAACAGTTGTGCTGATGCTGTGTTTCCAATTTGCTCAGGCTCTATTTGTGGTTGCCGCTGTCCTTCTTGACTGCCAAAAGTGCTCATCTTAATAACAGCTGATTGTTCCTGTCTCCATCTACCTGATGCTTTATCAGTTTCTCCAGACCTTGAGGTAGCTTTTTGTCCTAGAGCTGTGTCCCCAGTGTCCATTTTGTTACACAAGGTCTTAAGTGTTAGTTCCCCTGAAAGTGGTGCAGACTCATGGAGTGTCTCCAAAGCTGTGCTTCTTAAAGCTTGGTTGCTTCCATGTTCCAGGGTGTCTGCAAACTTGCTGATTGCTCCTTCTCTTTGGAACCTTCCACATGCACACCACAGTCGATGGGCATTAGCTAGTAATGTCCTTGGACCAGGGCTATAACACAGTTCTCTCCATTGTAGAAATGTCCATCCAAAAGCTAAGTGCAAATCTATGAAGATTTCTTATGGCATTTGAAAATTTTCAACTAGGATGAAATTGGGATGATGAATAGTCTAGGAGAAATTTTGCCCATCAACTAGAGCAAAGTTCAATTGCCAGTTTCACTAAGATAAAATGACCTGAAGAAAAAGAAAATACAAAGAGATTGTCAGAACAGTTTCAAATAAGAAACCAAAAAAAAAAAAAACCTAACTAACCAACCAGAAATTAGATAAATTTGAAATGTTTTTTACTCCAAGGAATTATTTTTATTGAGATTACATTAATTCCACAATTAAAATATATTAATTTCAAACTCAGCATTAAGTCATGAACATAAGTCTCTTGCATGTTTGAATTTTGGTCACTGTTTTAAATACTTTTTAACTTTAGAAAACCATTTGAAGGAAAACCCTTGATGGATATTATCTACAGAAGTATAAGGTTTTAGAAAGCCCCATTAAAAAAAATTAGAGCTATTCCTAACCAAGTTTTATGACTTGTATGCCAAAGTGTATTACATATCTCTATATAGAGATATGTTTTATAGCTTAATACAAAAAATATGTGGCCAGGCATGGTGGCTCACGCCTGTAATCCCAGCACTTTGGGAGACTGAGGCAGGTGGATCATGTGAGGCAGGTGGATGACGAGGTCAAGAGACCGAAACCATCCTGGCCAAAATGGTGAAACCCCATCTCTACTAAAAATACAAAAATTAGCTGGGTGTGGTGGTGTGCACCTGTAGTCCCAGCTACTCGGAAGGCTAAAGGAGGGGAATCACTTGAACCCGGGAGGCGGAGGTTGCAGTGAGCTGATGTCATGTCACTGCACTGCAGCCTGGTGACAGAGTGAGACTCCATCTCAAAAAAAAAACCATATATATATGTTATACATTAATATAAAATATAAATATAGTAACATATAAGCATAATATATAAAATACATGTTTTATAAAATACATAATTCATAAAGTATTATATATTACTATAAAGTATAACGATATTTTACGGCTTAAAATCAGTGATTAGTAAAATGACATCAAGGCTATAAGAATCAGATGTCACAGAACTTTGGAAAAGATAAAAGGGTGCATCTAAACAAAACAATTATAAAGTCTTCTTAATATAGAAAAAAAGCATATTTCTAGGACAGTTTAAAAACGAAATGATTACCTGAACAGTTTAGAGTTCTCATGGGCATGATTGTCCTGACGCTTCCTGGATACAAAATAAATGCAGTTAGGAAAAATTGTTCCATTAAACCATACCACTGATATATACAAATACAAATTCCAATTTCCAGTTCATTATATAAAGGGTTCACAATGCTATGTACCCTAAAACAAAATCAAGAAACTGCTTCAGAAAGCATTACACCAGAAGAGTAAACCTTACATTGACACTGTGACACAAAAATAACTCAGAGAAAATATTATAAAAACATCATAGTAATATTTTCTAAGATATAAGATTATTATATATGAAACATCTTAGTTATTTAGATGTAATCAGCCTAGTTCTAATTCCCTAGATATTAAAAGTTGAGATACGGGCGTTATTTGTTTTTTTTTTTTTTTTTGAGACAGAGTCTCACTCTGGTGCCCAGGCTGGAGTACAGTGGTGCAATCACTGCTCACTGCAGCCTCGACCTCCCTGAGCTCAGGCGATCTTCCCACCTCAGGCTCCCAAGTAACTGGGACTAAAGGCATGCACCACTGCATCCATCTAATTTTTGTATTTTTTTGTAGAGATGAGGTCTTGCCATATTGCCCAGGCTGGTCTGAAACTCCTGGGCTCAAGAAATCTGCCCATCTTGGCCTCCCAAAGTGTTAGGATTATAGGTGTGAGCCACCTCGCCCAGCTGAAAATAGTGTTTTTTTTTTTTTTTTTTTTTTTTCTGATAGGTTTGAATGTTTATGTTTAAAAGAATAAATTTCCCTTTTAGGAAATTTACATCATAGCAAAGTGAAGGAGTCCTCTAGATGATGGCATATGGCTCAGGAAGACTTGACAACTAAGTAATCGTTCAATTTTAAGTGAATACTCAACTTCCTCAGGGGAGTGTTCAATGAGGTACCCAGAGGATTCTGAGAACTTCAATGATAAACTGTATCAACTGTCATAAAACCTCAGATGTTTCCTTGATAGGCAATGTGTCCGTTTATCAAAAAAAAAAAGATCATACACATTGACCTAGAAATTCCACTGCTGGAAATATATCCTTACAGGTGTACTTGCACAAGTGCACACCAATATATATGTATAAGAACCGCTTAAATAAATTATGGCTCAGTGATAAAACTGAGGCATTTAAAATAAAGTACAGCTATAAGTATCAATATAGAAACTTATTCAGGGGATAGTAACATTAAATGCAAGAAAAGCTTATTGCACCCTAGTATGAAGACACATTGTTAATCCTATGGGTGAAAAAGAGGAACAGTTGATCAACAGAAAATTCCTGTGAGGATGCCAGGCAGCATCGGCACCAGCCTGGCCAACATAGAGAAACCCCGTTTCTACTAAAAATATAAAAAATTAGCCAGGCGTGGTGGTGCATGCCTGTAATCCCAGCTACTTGGGAGGCTGAGGCAGGAGAATTGTTTGGACCCGGGAGGCAGAGGTTGCAGTGAGCCAAGATCGAGCCATTGCATTCCAGCCTGGGCAACAAGAGCGAAACTCCATCTCAAAAAAAAAAAAAAAAAAAAAAAAAGTGGAACCTGGGATTCAGAGGAAGAGGAAAGAAAGGATTGTTACCTTTCACCTCATGACTTTCAGTAAGTTTAATTTTGGTTATTTTTCTTAACATGAGCATGTTTATCTTGTTAAATAAAACACTGGTTAATAATGTTTAAAAATGCTACCATGCAGATGTACTGCAGTTTGCTAAAGCGAAACTCAAATAGTAGTCTTACTTCCATGGGCAATTTTCTCCCTAACATAGAATTTGACTGTGATGATGATGATAAGAGAAGTTGCACTTTGAAAGGGGAAAAGCACCTGGAAATTCCCACAGGAACAGTAAGTCTTTTGGGTGAGAAATCAGTAGCCCCCAGATATTTGTAGTAAGACATCTGTACTCAAAGATTCCTTCTGTTAATAGCCATGAAGCCTAAGAGATTTGTAAAGCAGCAGTCAAAAAACTAAACAAAGATATTAATCTCAGTTTGCTAAAAAGTTTTGCTATTGGATTTAATTTTTTGCTGTGCAATAATTTTCTTTAGCATCCCTCTGTAGGAAATGAGGCAAAAACTGAAACAGAAGTGATAGTCTCATAATATTCCAATGCAAATTTCCTTGTGTCAATTCCAGGAACATGCAAACAAGAAGAAGACACAATGTTGAATCTAAATTGGCTGTGTTTAATTAACTAAATATTTAAGGTTCATGTAGACACAACCTCTGCCAGACTTGTAGAGGTAAATAAATACCCTCTAAAATGGAAGCGTACTACATTTTCAATTCAAGACAAGCATGTGTGAATCCTCAATTAGGACTCAGAGCTTGAAGTGAATAATTTTTTTTTTTTTTTTTTTTTTTTGAGAAGTAGTCTCGCTCTGTCGCCCAGGCTGGAGTGCAGTGGCGCGATCTTGGCTCACTGCAGGCTCCGCCCCTCGGGGTTCACGCGATTCTCCTGCCTCAGCCTCCCACGTAGCTGGGACTACAGGCGCCCGCCACCTCGCCCGGCTAATTTTTTGTATTTTTAGTAGAGATGGGGTTTCACCGTGTTAGCCAGGATGGTCTCGATCTCCTGACCTCGTGATCCGCCCGCCTCGGCCTCCCAAAGTGCTGGGATTACGGGCGTGAGCCACCGTGCCTGGCCAAAGTGAATAATTTCTAAGTTACTTTTCAGATCTAATATTTTATCATGGTATTGATCTATGTATGCAGTTCCATTGTTAATTATAACAATGATAATGACTGTCATTTACTATATATTTACCATGGGCTGATACATACTGTTAAAGAGTTTCATATACATTGTCTTATTTTATCTTCATTATACCTCTATGCTAAGGGTATTATTACACCTATTTTACAGTTGAGAATGATTCTTAGAGAGGCTGGGTTTCAGAATCAAAATTCGGATCTAAATTTGGTGACTTCTAAGTCTGGGAAGACTCACTACCACTCTCCATTAAGTTTTATTAAAACTTAAAATAATACATCTTCAATAATATCTTCATCTAAATATTTCCACTTTAACATATGAAATGTCTCAACTTTTAATGGTTCTGAGAGAATATAAATGAGCTCTGCATGTTTATAGTACAAAAAAAGGCCCCAAAAATGCCATTTCCTAGAAATAAGAAATCCATAATTTAAATAATGTTCAAAATAAGTATATTAAATATTAATGAGAACAGCTTCTTGTAAGACCATAATAAAGTCTCATGACAGACTGTTTTCTTTTGTTCTTTGAAAATCATTACTTTTTTTTTTTTAGAGGAGGGGGTCTCACTTTCTTCTCCAGGCTGGACTCAAACTCATGGGCTCAAGGGATCCTCTGGGCCCTGCTTCCCAAGTAGCTCCTAAGCCACTATGCCCAGCTTGGAAATCATTAGTTTTAAGGAAAATAAGAACCTTACAAGTGAAAATCAGGTATGTATCATTTTCCATCTTTTGGTTGACACGGAATATATAATTTTGCTCAAAACATAAACTTCAGGGGCTGGGCATGGTGGCTCATGCCTGCAATCCTAGCACTTTGGGAGGTGAAGGCAGGTGGATCGCTTGAGCTTAGGCGTTCTAGACCAGCCCAGGCAACATGGCAAAACACTGTCTCTACAAAAAATACAAAAATTAGCTGGGTATGGTAGTGTGTACCTGTAGTCTCAGCTACTCAGGAGGCTGAGGTGGGAGAATCACCTGAGCCCAGCAGGTCGAGGCTGCAGTGAGCTATGATTGCAGCACTGCACTCCAGCCTGGGGAACAGAGTGAGACTCTATCTCAAAACAAACAAACAAACAAACGAAACAAAAAACAGCATAAACTTCAAGTAATAAGTACATACAATTTTATAAAAAACAGGGTTGGAATAATTTATTTCATAAGTTATTCAATAAAATATAATGTTTTCACTTAGCAATGAGGTAATACCTTTATAAATCAGACATTTGATTTTTATGGTTTAAAATAATAAAACCATTCTTATACACTAAGGGCATATCATATAGTAGATGCATCAAATAAAATTCAGAAATAATATTTTGCTACCAGAGAATACACCAGAAGGTGAAAAAAACTGACTTACATAAAATTCAAAACCAGACATCTCATGGTCAGAACAAAACATGTCTAGACCATTAAGTTAATTGTTTAATTTTTAGGAGAAGGAGGATAATCAGAAAAAAGTCTTATCTATCACTTTATTTTAAAAAATAATTTTGCTAAGTTTAACAGGATCTTTCTATATTCCAACAGCATTTATTATCCAGAAAGTTTTTAAGATTCAAAACATTAACTCAATTATGCAAATAGCTTCTGTCAAGAAAATCTCTTCCTTTTAAATTTCTAAGACAAGCCTACCCGAGATGTCCCACCATTTTACCAGGAAGCTAGATGATATCCCACGCCATGCTTTCTCTCCTGGGTTGTGCAGGAAGAGCTTCCATCTTTGTGCCTAAGCTGGAGGTCCCAGCACTACAGGGACCCCTCCTCTGATCCACAATGTCTAGTTTCTCACTTCAGTGAAAGGCTTACTAGGGAACTAGAAATCATGCTTATTTCACATGAACCTTTCACATTTGATTTGAAACATGTTTGAGGATGTCTTTTTCTCTCCAACACTATCCTTGGGGAGCCTTTGACTAACTGCTATCCATAAAATCACGTCTCTTCTTGGAGTTTCTGAGACATATAGAGAAAGGTAGGTGGGAGAGAAAGTGAGTGATGGCTTTTTTTAGAATTTATTGATCATATTTATGAACCATTAAAAATATGGACTATTTGTATTCGTCACTTTTCTACAGCTGCTTTATCCTGGAAACTGAAAAGATTCTGCAATGGAAATTGTGTGCATCATAATCTATTACTGAACATGGCATGACTTTCTCTTTAAAAACAAGCAGGATTTGGGAGAGTTTGAAAGTTTCTCTGCTACTCCACTCAAGTTATACTGAGGAAAATAAATTCACTTTAAAAACAACTGGGTTTTCAAAGCTTAATTCAGGTTAGATAATGGCATTTGTCTTGTTTTGTTAGGTGACACTATTACTAAGCAACTTAACTCTTCCAAATGGCATAAATTCTTGAGCTTGCATTTAATTACTAAAATGTATAAAAATGCTTATAGATAAGAAAACATTTTAAAAAGTATATTAGTTAAAGAAATCTATATTAAATGAATCATTAAGTCTAGGAAAATATTTTCTTTGGACGTCATAACATTATTACAGATCATTAAATGTACCATTGTATCTACCTGCAATTTTAGTTTAATTTCTTCAACAGAGATCCACTTAGAACTATAAAGATCTATAGTAATATGGTTAATTATGGCTACAGTATTTCTCTATGACTGTGTAGGGTCAATTCATTTTTCAGATTCTCTAATATTCCATTAAAATATATACCAGGTTTCCTAATCAATTGATACATCAAAAAATGCAGTATGAGAGTAATTCTCATATGAAAACAGCGAGTTGTCACTTTATTCACTGAGATTTCCTTTTATGGTTACCAAACCCACACAAAGTCATTTTTGGCACCCACTGCCAACAAAGGAGCGGAATTCCAAATACAGTTTTGCATTCACAGTTAAAATGTTCTCTAGTGGGTTTTGAGTGCTATGAAAGGAGTAAGATAATTTACTGGAGAATAAAACTCAGGGGATATGACTTTGGGTTTCCTGTGGATGCTGCTACAGCCCACAGGAGTCCTCCAGTCAGTAAAGACAGACATTGTCTGGCAGGCTCATCACACTTTTCAGAGGGGGATCATGTTAAAAAAGAGATTACCTCTGCATGGCTATTTCAGTGGTAATGGAACTACAGGAACTGAAGCGAAAGAAAATGATATTACAGGGAAGAGCTGGCATTCTTCTAGAAGTGTGCCCTCTCCTTTGGCCACTCTTCAGAGTCTCACTCAAATAAGTTTGGCACCCAGTTAAATAATTTCCCCAGACAGGCTCCCAAAGGAAAGACACATAAACAGCCTCCTAGATGGACCTCCTCAGAGGTCTCTTCAGGATAACAGCTGGGTGGGATTGGCAGGAAGACAGGCTTGCTCTGCAGAGGAATAAAGATCTACAGTACGCAGGGTTGTCAATCTGGGATCTTTTGCTTAGGAAAACATTATCTCAGAAAAAAACTTTACCTCAGGAAATTAATCATTACTTGAGTGGTGGCAAAAGTCAAGTGAGCATTAAATAATGACATCCTAAATAATGATGGTATAAAATGACTGGCAGCAAACACGGCTTCTCCACTTCCAACATTTTAATAATAAAACATTTTTAAAAATGTAAATGGTCACTTGGCCTTTTCTTGAGGATTTGGTTGTATGACACTTATAAACATTTCGTCTTTTGTTGAGGATTTGTAGTATGACACTTGTAAACAAAATACGTGTCTTATGGTAATAATTAGTGAATGACATTTTAGAAGGGACATCATTGTATTTGTTATTAAAATGCCATAGATCAATTGTAAAATCTTTAAAAAATACATGAACATCTCAGGGCATCATAGTTGTAATACTGATCCCACGAGTCACTTAGAAACTCATTGTCCAACCACCGCTCAGAGCATACATGCTCAGAGAGTATGGGATGACGGGAAAAAGGAACTACCAAGAAAGAAGGTGTGATGAGTGCCAGAGTCCAGCTGAATAAAGACTTATTTCCACAGGATGATTTTTAAAAAGGTGGTTTCCTGAGAGCCAAATTCATTATAAAGGCTTCTTTTATTAAAAATTCCCATAACAACCTCAGTTCTCTCCAAAATGAGCAAGTTGCCACTATATGGAGAAAACTATATTATATACAATCTTGCCAAGCAATTCAGAAAACTTTTGGAGAAAAGTAAAAATACTGTGATGATCATCCTCTAATTTGATGTAATTAAAATCTAATTTCATATTTAAAGCCTAATGAGAAACAATCATATTTTTTCACCTGGGCTGCAATGCAGGCATCATTGCATATATTTGTAGAGTTTGCCTATTTAGTCAAGATATTTATGACTTATTTTGGCTACAGCATGCTGCTTTTAATATTTTGTCATACCTTTTAAAATAATTTTTTAATTGTGATTTCACTTTTCTACTGAGATGTTTTCTCATTACATAGCAAAAGTTATTAGGATTTGCTAAGTAGAGTCTCACATGAAAATAAACTTTGTCAGAAATAAATTCTGTCGAATCAAGCTATTTTAATTATAACAATGATAATTAATTATAATTAAGACTGGTGGTCCAAGTGCAGTGGCTCACGCCTGTAATCCCAGCACTTTGGGAGGCCGAGGCCAAGAGATCGAGACAATCCTAGCCAACATGGTGAAACCCTGTCTCTACTAAAAATACAAAAATTATCCGTGCATGGTGGCAGGTGCCTGTAGTCCCAGCTACTTGGGAGGCTGAGGCAGGAGAATCACTTGAACCCGGGAGGCAGAGGTTACCGTGAGCCAAGATTGTGCCACTGCACTCCAGCCTAGCAACAGAGCAAGACTCCATCTCAAAAAAAAAAGACTAGTCTACCATGAAAAACAAAATACAACAAAACAACATTTTTCTCTCTAGATGGAAAATATATTGTTTCCTCCCCCCAGTTTATATATGAGTCCATGGTAGGCCAAAACAGCTTTTCAAGTTTAATGTAACAAGAGAATAAGAATAAATAAATTTTAGTTATTAACCTGTTATGCTTATATCAAAAAACTGCATCACAACCGTCTTTGATTTCCAAGATGCCAACTCTCCTCACAGGAACTCATGCACAACTTCTGGGAATCTAAAAGATGAATAAGAAGATTTAAAAGATGATGACACTTGTAATGAATTTAATAAGCATGCTCATTCTTCTTCACTCACAGAAACTGCCTTCCTTTAGGAAAGAAAATTTGGAACTGGATCTCTCAAGAAGGTTTTTTTTTGCCCCCAAGAAAGAATTTCCTTTCTTTTAACATAGTTTAAATCTTTTGAATAAATACTCGTATTTAAAGGGAATTCCCTGTAATAGTGAAATGCTAGAGTTAAAACTTCAAGTATCAGAACTAGAAATTGTGTCATTGTAGTCCATGATATGGTTCTGTCATAAAGCTGAGATTTCCACATAACTTCTTTGGGTGTATCAACAACTAAACTTCGCAGGATGAAGTCTCAGATAACCTCATTGTAAATTTGTTTCTATAGTTTATTTCAGCAATGTTATAGTTTGTGCTAAAATTAAATTCTGAAATAGGAATCCAAACCCAACCAAAGCAAAATTCAGACCTTAAAAGGTCTAGTAAGTAATGAAGAAAGGAACTTTTCATATATAGAATTAATATTTATTCAAGTATGATCCAAAGAAATGCATGGAAGATCAAACTACCTAATCTGAACAGATTAATCAATAATCTTAACAGAGTTTATCTCCCAGTATAAAAGACCTACTTAAAAATATTATTATGATACCCATAATTGTATATTTGTTTTTTTTAAAAAATTGCCCTTTCTTCCTGACAAGTTATTACAAAACTCTCAAAGGAATAACTAAAGCATTAAAACGTAACAGTTGAAATATGCTTTCCTGCAGTACCACTTCATGTGAACATTCAAAGTGCTTAAAGGAAGCAGTTTGCTTCAGTTTCCCCCTCCTTTCTGCACATCACTGCAGTAGCACTTCAGGACACCCTGTGCACTTGAGACATGAATCATTATAAGCAAGTAGGCCCACTCGGTTCCTCAAAAGACACAAAAGATGCAAAAATAGCTTCTGCAATTGAAGCAAGAACCACGTCAGTAACCAGATGAATGTGGGTGGTCACATAAGATTCTGGTGCTGCAAAGGGCAAATTATTAAGCATATGCTAGATTTATTTTCTTTTTTAAACTTTATTCTTCTTGCCTCAAATCAACCGTTTGCTGGCACTCAAAGTGACACCTGACAAGGTCTACTATTCTCAAAATTGAAACTTTCATCAATGCTAAAGAGCACGATTCATTAACATAGAAGGAATAGAGGTGATAGCCTAAAAAATATACATTTTCTATAAGATAATTAACTATATCTCTATCTATCTACCTATCTATATATATTTTTTTGAGACGGAGTCTCGCTCTGTCGCCCAGGCTGGAGTGCAGTGGCGCGATCTCAGCTCACTGCAAGCTCCACCTCCCGGGTTCACGCCATTCTCCTGCCTCAGCCTCCCGAGTAGCTGGGACTACAGGCACCCGCTACCATGCCCAGCTAATTTCTTTGCATTTTTAGTAGAGATGGGGCTTTCACCATGTTAGCCAGGATGGTCTCGATCTCCTGACCTCGTGATCCACCCACCTCGGCCTCCCAAAGTGCTGGGATTACAGGCCTGAGCCACCGCGTCCGGCCAACTATATCCATATTTTTAACACACTAAATATCATATTTGTTTTAAAAAATAAAATAAAAGCACTTCAAAAAAACCCACAAAAACTATAATCTAGGCTAAAGTAAACCATGGCATTCCTCAAAAAAAAGAAGAAGAAGAAATCACTGAGTTATTTTGTACTCCAAGCAAAACTCACTCAAGACATAAATAGGCCAAGGTTCTAAAGATACAGATATGTATACGGAACCTTAACTTGCAGTAGTCAGTGACTACCTGTGACTGGTAATCTCACAGTCACCAAATTAAGAGGCAAGAAGGTAAAAGAAGAGCTTAATTTTCAGTAGGCCAGCACCAACCTCCCTTCCCCTCCAGAAATCATCATTCCTACCAGCAGTCTCCACAGGCAAAACAGAGCACGTGAGTGCCCCACAACAAGCTCTGATGGGACAGCATTCCCAGTTCTGACTCTGCTTTTCCAGTCTTACTTTCTATGATGATGGCTACTGAAAATGGTAAACACTCCTTTCATGACATGCACATGTATTTGAAATTGTAGATTACAGAAGAGCCCCCTTTTTACCCGGTAAGAGGATTCGATAATTGGTTCTGTTGCATCACTCATGACCTTTTAAATGTTTGGGTTTCTCTTGAAGAAGAGAAAAGCAATGGTAATCATGTTATACTTATCTTTACTTTGCAGAAAGTTCCAGATTAGTGTGATTTTAAAGCAAAGATGCAAATGATATTGCCATGAAAGACATGATATCAATTTCAGCGTTTTTGCACAAATCATTTTGTTATAAATTGAAATCAGCAATGGCCTCTACATGGGACTTGGTTATTGTTATTATTGAAATGGAGATATGGAGATGCCATCTCAGAAATTTATTTTTTGCATTAATTTTAAGTGAGTTTTTGTGTCTTTATTTCTCCATCAAAATAAAAGAAAACCCTTTCATCAAACAGCTCTTCAGAATGTATTATGACAACTCATGCTCCTATTCTCAAGAAATCAACAGTTTACATAGTATGCTATTAAAGAAATGGACTAAAGGAGGGAAGATGATTATTTCTTTAACTTTGCTTTTAGGTATTAGCTTCATAAGAACTTACCAGGCAATGAAACCTTAATATTTAATAAAACAAGTTTTCAGAAATAGTGCTAATGAATCTTGATAAATATCCCAAGATCATTTAAAATTCCTTCCTAAATATGAAGTAAAAATTATATTTCACTTTACCACATACAGGATGGTTTTTCTGTCGACCTGCAGGTTAATGGAAGAGACCCTTAAAAATATTTTCCAATCCTCCATCTCCTATTTGTAATAAACACTTGGAAGATTTGAGCATTACTGTTTCTATCCCAGTGGTTTCTCAGCCTTCCCATTCTTAGAAGAAAAAAAAATTCTTGGCATTAGTTACTTGTTCTTGGATGCTTATAGGTTATTACTATTAAGCTAAGCAAGAGTCAAGCTACTGATTGATAGATGATAGATAGATAGACATTTTAAAAACATCCATTGTTAGTGGGGTTGTCTTTTTCCATTCTCTACTTTTCCAAATTGTTTCAAAAGAAGTTATAGTTAATGCTTAATATGACTCTTACATGAAGGTTTCATTGGCAGAACTCTCAAGTACCTCCCATCACCCTTGTTGTTTCTGAGGTTAAATAAATACACACTATATCACAATTTTAGGAGAAGAGCTGATAAGGTAAACCAGTTACACTTTAGATGAGCATTGTCATAATTAAAAACAGTAATTATTGGCTGGGTGTAGTGGCTCACACCTGTAATCCCAGCTCTTTGGGAGGATTGCTTAAGACCAGGAGGTTGAGACCAGCCTGGGCAACATAGCAAGACCCTATCTCTACAAAAAAATTTAGGCAGGTGTGGTGGTGCACATCTGTAGTCCCAGCTACTTGGTAGGCTGAGGTGAGCAGATCATTTGAACCCAGGAGTTTGGGGCTGCAGTGAGCTATAATTGCACCAGTCTGGGGGATACAGTGAGATTCTGTCTCAAAAAAAAAATAACAACAACAACAATGAAAACAATTCTTATAAACTCAATGGAAAAATGGCAAATAGGAACTGGAAACAAGATATGATAGCTTTATTTCTCAGTAAAAAGGAGTGTTTAAGTATTACGTGCTTAAAAGAATGAACACTACTCTTCACTAAAGAGATACTTTACTCTTATAGTAGGGAATAGAAAAGATTCAAAAGTAGTGACTAAAGATGGGAGAAGAGCACTGAAAGAGATATCAATGTTCAAGATATACTCCATCAATTCCACAAGATTTTGTAGAGGCATCTTTTCCTCTCTACAAAAAAAAAAAAAAAAACTCTAAATGGGCCCATTGTTCTACTTTGGAGTGCCTAGAGTGGCAAAGAAAGAAGAGACTGGGAAGGACTAGAGAAGGCAGGTACAGGATAGACAACACACATACACATACACACACGCATACACACACACACATTGACAGGATGATGACTATAAGCTTAGATCTTTAGAAATATTTTTGATATAAAGGTAATGGATGAGGTTGGGGTTGAAATGTAAAAAAGAAAACATATTAAAGGGACATGACTTAGGAAAAGAGAAACATGGTAGTTTTGGAACCTGGGGCAATTCATTACTGGGACAACAATGTAGAAGGTTTTGAAAAGTCAAGAAGGTGCATGGAAAGGATTCCCGCAGAGTTTTCATAAAAGGAGGCTGGGGCAAACTGAGTCCAAATGAGCCAGAAACTGCCCATAAAAATGATACCAAAGCTACATATGGTCTATTGCTGATTCTCAGCAGGTAGTGCAGGAGCACAGAAAACATAGGAAACAAAGCATTGTGTAAATTAAAACTAGTAAAAACCAACAAAAAAAGCAGGTACATGTGCATTAGAGATTGTAACTTAAGCCTCTTTAAATAGGATTTCTGATTATTCTATGATATTTTAAGACATTTACTGAATGCCTATGATGTGCCAGAAATGGGCTATATTTACACAATACGGAAAAAGAAAAGACAAGCACTGCATTTATGAGCTCAGAGCTGGCTGGGTATGGTGGCTCACACCTGTAATCCCAGCACTTTGGGAAGCCCAGGCGGGCAGATCACTTGAGGTCAGGACTTCAAGACCAGCCTGGCCAACATGATGAAACCCCGTTTCTACTAAAAATGCAAAAATTAGCCAGGTGTGGTGGCTGGAACCTGTAATCCCAACTACTCGGGAGGCTGAGGCAGGAGAATCACTTGAACCCGGGAAGCAGAGGTTGCAGTGAGCCGAGATCATACCACTGCACTCCAGCCTGGGCAACAGAGCAAGACTCCATCTCAAAAACAACAACAACAACAACAAACAAACAAACCAAACAAACAAACGAAGAACTCAGAGCTTCAGGAGGGAGATATTTGTGAATTAGTTCAACAAATGACATAAATATAAACAGATTACAAGGGAGATTGCAAGAGGGAATGGTCACTCCTTTCTGGAAAGGTAGAAAGGGCTTTCTAGATGTAAGGACACTGAACTTAAAATTTAAAGAAAACTATATATGCTAATACACAGAAATGCACAGTTATCAATGTTAGATTTAGAGACAAATACATTTGTCAGATGAAATAAAAATACAAGACTACCATTCCGGTTTCTCTATGGTAATATATACTTTATTTTAGTGTGGTGGAATGTTGGTTCATGAGGATGCTTGGGGAATAAGGTGTTCTAGTTACTACAACCTTATGGTTAGGTAAAGACCACAGAGAAAACCATTTTTTGTTAAACATCTGGTAGTAATTTATTTTCAAAAGTACACTAGCTTTTGCCTTGAGTTAATTACAGTCTACTAACCATAATTTAATCTTCCTTTGATGATTCGGGATCATATAGCGTTCTCTACTCATTCTACATCTTGGCTGTGCTCATCTGGTATTGGTCATGCAAACTTCTCCCAACATGTGTCCTTAAAACACATGTCATGTTTTCTAAGATGAGAGCTATAACCTAGGTTTGTTTCCTTGACCCAATTTGACATCACGTAAGTCATATATCTGACTAACTTGATTTTAGGAGCAAATATATAACTACAAACTTCTATTGCTATTTAAATGTTTAGCTTATTCTAAATCATATAGGCAGTGTTTAGGGCTGTGGAATAATTTAGAAACCATTGAATTTAATCTATCAGGCAACTAACAAATGAAAGAGGTGAGAACCAGAGAAGTCAAAAGACTTGCTTAGGGACCCACAGCTCATTATGATAGTTCTAGTCTACAGCTTAGGTCTTTAAACTGTCAAGTCAATTTTTTTCCTTTATCCACACTACTTCCTCTTATTCAAAGTTTATTTATCAAACCCTATTGCAGAAATTGATTGAATGAGTAAAGAAGCAAAAAATGAAGAATTAATAATTTTGAAATTCAAATGAGCAAAGATATTTATAATCCATAATCAAAGAAACAGAAAATAAGAGTAGTTAAGGACCAACTCTCCACTGAAATGTTTATCAATTTTTATAGTAAATAAAAATAAATTTAACAAAAATTTTAATTTTTCTAAAATGAGTAAATGATAGAAAAATTAGAAGATAATCAATTTCTACAAGCAGTGCATTATTTAGTATCCAAAGCAAAAATAATTACTTAATTTACAACCGATTTTCGGTATAAGCTATTTTCTAAGATTTTTATGCTCTTTTAACAAAAATTTTTAAGTAAACATTTTAAGTAGAGTTATGAGAACATCTTCCTAAAAGTAAAGACAGCTCTTTCATTGAAAGTCAATGGAGGTAAGCCCCTTGTTCACAATACCAAAATTTCACCTAGGAGACCTGTGTAGACATGGTAACACCAACTCCATAGGCACTACTTCTTCTGCTGCATTGATTTTGCAAAAGGGCAGAGCCAAGTAAAAGTTTTGTATAATTAAAAATCTTTTTTTGTTTTCTCTTTTGTGATACACTTTCCCATTTTTATTTTTTTCTTTCCCTTCCATTTCCTCTATCTTATCCCTTAATATGGTAGGTAAATAACTACTTCTAGCCAAGCCATCTTAAACATTTACTCTTTAACTAAATATTTGGAGAGACAGAGATAAAAGCAAATAAGGTGTATTTGACTACCATACAGTGAGAAGTCTGTATGACACAACAAAGTCGTAACTCCAATGTATTGTTTTCTCAAGTTTTATCTTTTACAATGCTTATGTTTACTATTTGGTTGCTGCAGATATACATAAATAAGGTCATGATTCTCCAATTTTCTTTTTACTCCTGGGTATGCCAAGACTAGCATAAGGAAAGGCCACCGTTAACTTTGGATTATGTAAACAAAGAGAACTGAGAAATCAAATCATAAAATATGCATTATATTCATAAGTATTCATATAACAGGCTGACCTTGCCTGAAGAAAATCCATCTTTGAGGGAAGATCCCCCTGCATCAGTGGAAATAATACCCAAAGCAATGAAAGCACAGCTGAAAATATGAATTGCATCCCACATTTCATGCTACAAATGATTCTCAGATGTGATGAAAAAGAAAATTGTCTTCAGTCTCTCTATAGTAGGTCTACACACAGTAAAAATCTCTCAAAAAGAAATCAAGGCAAAGCCTATGACATATCATATAACCTAATAGACAGACCCTATCTACTTCTAATAACTGAGCTGCTGAAAGAATCAATTCTATTTCCTCTCTTGACAATTTTCCTAGAGAGTGGGGAAATTGGTCTGTGTGCCTGTGTAGAGATATACAACCTCAGGAAACCAGAGAACAAATCTGGACTCACACTGTCCCAGGTTCTATAAGGTACATAGGGTAAGTGGATACTATCTCTCAAGACTTCAGAAATTGACATGAGGTTAGCACACAGCAAATAAGCTGAACATCAGTTGTTGTCAGAGATTAGGAACCATACGATCAAAAATGGCTTGAACAACCAGGAAAGACTAGACAGAGGGAAGGGGCTCAAGTGGAAGCCATGATTTGCACAAATGAATTAACTAGATAAAGCATTATTATTAACCTGTGCTACATGGTTTTTCAGGTACCTCCTTGACATTTTGACAAACTGTGAATGACATTCATATTTTTGGTCTCATCTCAGAATATATCATTGCCTACAAAGTTTAAGGCTAGAAAAATTCAAGTTTCAAGCAGGCATTTATAAGATCCTATTGGGCAAATTCTGCCAGGCAATTCCAGAATTCCATCTGCAGGCTCATTCACTCAGTCAAATTACATTTTTTCCAAAGCTCATATATACTAATGTGATGAAATAAAACATTACTAAAATGCAAACTTCGTATTTCTTTGAGTTTGAATCCAGATATTACTGCCTCATTTACCAAAAATCCTCAAATACGTATAAATTTAAATAAATTTCAATGACACCAAGTAAGAATTAAAAATAGTGTGCATGTGTAGGATCAAGATAAATGAGACAACATTCTGCTTTCAAAGAGCTTACTGTCTAATGAGTAAGGAAAACATGAACAATAAGCCATAAAAGCAATAGAGGCATGAAATGGTGTTGTGAGTATACGAAGACAAGAGATTGCTTAGAAATGCTGCATTTAAGGAACACTATCTTAGATTTTGAAAGAAGGCTCAGATTTGCAGGCAGAGATGCATTTAATGTGAGGTTATTATTGTGACACAGACAAGAGAAGGGGTGTTGGAGAAACAGTCTGTCTGCCTAGAACATTAGGCAGACTGAGGTGATGGTGGTGGCAGAAGGTAAAGAACTTTAGTTGGCAGACACAGAGAGACATCAGTGGTTCTGAGAAGACAACTGCCACAGTCACACAGACACTTTAGAAAGCTATTATATCCCATCTCTTTCCATCCCTTTCGGGCAAACTCTGCAAATGTATAGCCTGAAAAAGAATCAAGATTAAGAAGAAGTATGTTTTAAGGCAAGGAGACTTGGAGCAAAGGAGGAAAAGATACAAGTAATAAGATAATGGAATAAACTCTTTAAAAAGTGGGATACTATGCAGCCATAAAAAAGAATGAGTTCATGTCCGTTGCAGGAACATGGATGAAGCTGGAAGCCATCATTCTCAGCAAACTAACAGGGGAACAGAAAAACACGGCATGTTCTCACTCATAAGTGGGAGCTGAACAATAAGAACACATGGACACAGGGAGGGGAACATCACACACCAGGGCCTGTCGGGAGGTGGAGGACAAGGGGAGGGAGAGCATTAGGACAAATATCTAATGCATGTGGGGCTTAAAACCTAGATGGCAGGTTGATAGGTGCAGCAAAGAAACATGGCACATGCATACCTATGTAACAAACCTGAACGTTCTGCACATGAATCCCAGAATTTAAAGTAAAGTAAAATAAAACAAGCAAATAAATAAATAAATATTTCATTAAAGAATGAATAAAAGAAAGTGAGAACCAAAAAGGAACTCAAAAGCATAAATAAGGAATCTGTGTCAGAAGAAAGCATGAAATTTTTCTGTTTTAGAATGGAGGGAAAGAAGATATAATGAAGGAAGATAACTTTTCAGATAGAAAAGAAACTGAGGAGTCCCTTCTTAATATCTCAGAAAAGTAGAATGCGAGGTCTGCTGATGGGAGCAGGGAACTAGCTCTGCTAGAGGGGCTTGATGAGTGGGGAACAGTCAATTTGCCTTGAGTATTAGTACTTGTAGCAGTCTTAGGAAAAACACTACTTCTTATTAGGCCATTTAAAAAGAGTATTTTCCAAACTTTTTTCTGAGTCAATGACCATATCTAAATAATTTAATAATATATCCAAAAGTTTATCTTTTATTCTAAAATAAAACTCTTAAGATGATTAACTATAAGCTATTATGTATGAACAGTAGATTTAAAACTGTTATATTTTTTTTAAACTCTATATATCTCTCGTAATTCTATATAACTACCTAGGGTAGAAAATTGTGATACTCATGCTGTGCTTCATTATATAGGCATTTAGGGACTATTTGCTGATGACTTGAATATTTACTTTTTAGCGTCATTAGTGACTGAGGTGATTCTTTTCAGCGAATTAATCAATAATTTAACAAAGGAAATTGATGACGATTCTATGCCACATTTCTTTTCTGATACCATGATTACCAAAATATGTATTGCTTGATATTATGGGCAGAATAAGGTGTCAATTCTAGTATATTTAGCGATTAAAAAGGAACTCCATGTTTTATAATTTCTTAATTTCTTTCTACCTCCCGCCTCCCGCCTCCTGTCCTTCTTTCTTTCTTTCTTTCTTTCTTTCTTTCTTTCTTTCTTTCTTTCTTTCTTTCTTTCTTTCTTTCTTTCTCTTTCTCTCTCTCCTCTCTCTCTCTCTCTGTCTCTCTCTCTGTCTTTCTTTCCTTCTTTCTTTCAGACAGGGTCTAGCTCTGTCACGCCCAGGCCAAATTTTTGTATTTTTTGTAGCGACAGAGTTTTGCCATGTTGCCCAGGCTGGTCTCAAACTCCTGGGCTTAAGTGATCTGCCTGCCTTGGTCTCCCAAATTGTTGGGATTACAGGAGTGAGCCACTGTGACTAGCCCTCATGGTTTATAATTTCTAATTGTCTACTTAAAATGAAGTGATATGGGAGAAATTTAACTGGACTCAAAATCAGGAAGAATTTTATTTTTATTTAAAATTAGCTTTATAGACACTACATTTTAAGCCTATTCTATTCCCTCTTTGGGCTGACTGATAGAAAGCTAAGATCTAAATCTGTGGCCATCCTATAGGAAGGATCTAGACCTTCTAGGCATGTGTTTTGGTCACTAACATCATTTCTAGCTTCAAGTACTATTTCTACTTTTCTTTCCCATTGTCTCATACTGATAATTAACAATATGTACACAAACAAACACACAGATCTCAATAATAGGGACTATTAAAAAAGGCAATAAATGTAGCTAGGAACTGTTTCCAAAGTTGAATCTATTTGTATATTTCAATAGTTGGAGCAACACAACTGTGAAGACTAATTAGTTCCAACTCTGTGAAAAATGACAGAAGCTCTCTGAATATGTGCCTTTTCCTTAGCCTTCAACTGTATTGATTCCAAGAGAAGAAGAGCTTTCATAAATACAACAGAAAAGGTACATATAACCTAACTGGATAGGAACACTAATTATTTTTGCTTCTCTAAGGAACTGCTTAAGAATAATATGGAAAAATATGGTCAAATTATATTATCTTTGAGCCATGGTCAAATTTCCAGCTACTGTCAAAGCTCAGCAGCAGACAAGGCAAATGCATCTGACATATTCTTGGACATGGATAACTTACACTGGCAGATCCTACACACAAATCCTGTGCAGTGTACTGAAGCGGGTGGATGAAGGTTTTGTCTCTGTGGAACACCCATGGGGTTATAAAATCAGATTTAGAAACATGTACTTTAATAAGTTTTGAAGCCATTTGATCAGAAAGCATTACAAGTCTCAAATTGACCTCTACTTTTAAGGTAAAGCTTCAACTATCCTAAGTGTTACTCCAATTTTAAACAATGAATTAAAGAGCCTGAAAATCATTTTCAGTGTCATTTTGATTAACCAATTATATGTGATCTAATTTGATCTTTCTCCTCAAATAAATGTAAACACTAAAGAGTGTGTGTTTGGAACTCTTAATTTGGGTTTCAGTCAGCATTGAGCCATATCTAATATAAGCATATTGGCTTAATTTCTATATTCTTCACACTCATATAAATAATTTGAAGAATGCAATTTAAATAATGCAACCAGAAGTTATTTGCCCTGAAAAATTATAATAAATTAAAAAATGGTTTTTAGTTTTGAAAGCAGTTTGCCAAAATCTGCAGGCCTGTGAATCGTCTGAATTCATACAATATTCAGTGACTTCTCATTTATTGATGTTATTTGGAATCTCACTTTCATTCTTTCTCACATATCACTGAAGGGAAAAAATTTGTTTAAGAAAAAACCAACCCACCTAATCAAGAATTCTTCATTAGCGCAGATTTTCATCAAAACAAACAAAAGTAGAGAAAAATAAGCAAAAACAAATAATCAAATAAAAACAAAGAAAATTGCAACATAAATTATTTTAATCATTTTGTCCAATTTCTATCTGACTTGCTCTGGTTTCACTGAGCGCCTTAGATAAGGTGCTAGAACTAATTTTATTGCAGCTTCTGCTCTCTGATTTTAACATGGATGTAAATTATTTGAATAAATATTTATAGATTATAGTGAGTCTTTCAACAGGTGACTAGCAATACAATATAGAGAAGAAAATGTTTTAGTAATGTCTTGTCTATGTATATTATTTTTAAAACTTATTTCAGTCTCACAATAGCCGTGTAATGGAAGAAGAGCTTGAGAAAACGGATGCTCAGAAAGGTTAAGCAATTGTCAAAGAAATTTCTCAAAGATCACACAGCAGCGGGTCACTCCTTGGCCTCCTGCTTCTCAGTGCAAGGCTATTTCCATTGGCGGCACATGGACATACGTTTAAGATCCCACCTGCCATGGACTAAACGTGGCTGAATCCCTTTTGGAGCTTGCGTTTCCTCACACGTAAGATGGGGATAATAAAGGTGCTGGCCCATTTCTCCACCACTATATGGGCGAGCCCACATGGAGAGGACACATGAAAGTGACCTGTCAATTTTAAATTGCCAAGTAGTAGATATGATTGTTGCTGTCATTGATACTAATGAACAAAGCAGTTTTATTGCTGACTAAGGAAACCCAAGCTGAAGGAATGTTAAGGTCTAGGTCCTAACTAAAACTTCCTGCTTCACTGAGGGCTCTGAGTAAGTCCTATCAGCATAGTAAACAGTCAGAAAGCTTTTATACAGTGACTGAAGTTGACTCTTGAATGCCGCAGGGGTTAGGATGTTGATCTCACCCCTATCCTGGACCGAGCAGTTGAAAATCTGCATATAATTTTTGACTCCCCCAAAACGTAACTACTAATAGACTACTGTGAAACAGAAGCCTTACCGATAACCTAAGCAGTGGATGAACACATATTTTGTATGTTGTCTGTATTATATACTGTATTCCTACAATAATACGCTAGAAAAAATGTTATTAAGAAAATCATAAGGAAGTGAAAATAAATTTACTGTACTTACTGTATTTATTGATCCCATAAGTTTTCATCATCTGTTTACAGGATGAATTATCTGTCTGAAATGGTGGCAACTGCAGCTGTAGACCTCAAACTACAGTACACATTAAGCAATCCAGCTTTTTCTTTCTAATGTCATGACTTTCCTTTGCTTCTGGGGAGCACTTCTAGCATTAGTAATGGCACTTCCTATGGGTCCCATGGTGTTATTCAAGGTTTAAACTATTGCATTAAACATGATGAACAATGTGCAAGAACCATGAGAGATCACTTTTTATTGCGTCTGCACTTTACTGGGTGACAAACGACTCACACGGAGATGATTGGCGTCACATGGCGTTTTAAGTGGATGCTTGCAACACTTGAGCTCACTGCAGTAGCAACAGGAGGGAACTACAGAATTATTACGGTAGTACAGCAGGTACAACAGTTAATTTTATGCAGATTTAATACCACATCTTTACCTGTGTTTACATGTCTCTCACCGTGAATGGTGCCACGTATGGTCTATGTGTGTGCATCAGTTTTGGCAAATTTTAACTTTTTATAATAGATGTATGTATATATCATGGTACTAAATGACAAAATAGACTAGTATCTACATATACTTTATACACTCATAACACATCTAACTTTCTTTTTTAGATGTTTCCAGATTTTTTGATATTTCTGATATCTTATTCATTAAATAGAAACCACCTTAACATCAACCCAACACTTACAAGTTCTGGATGAAAAATTAAAAAAAAATGTTTTAGAATGCATTAAACTTCATCTATCCAAGTGACTCCAAATTGATGTGAAATATTTAGTTCTAAATTATTTCACAATACTTTCCTACATGGAACAAATAGTTGTAACTCATCAAAAGTAACAAGTCTGAAATACTTTAGTCAGGCAGACAGTAATTAGGATTTTAAGCTAATAAGGGCATAAATATTTTAGATAGAGAATAGAGACAATATCACCCAAAACTGTAAACAAAGTGCTATTCTTCTTGAACAGCAGTTTTCCATTGCATACACATGTGCTTGGGGTGCCCAGATAGTGTGGACAAAATACCCCCTTATTCCCAGTTTTGCTTTCCGCAGTTTCAGTTACCCTCAGTCAACCATGGTTGGAAATTAGGTGAGAACAGTACAATAACATATTTTGAGAGTGAGAGAGAGACCACACACACACACCTTTTATTACAATATATTGTTATAATTGTTCTTTTTAATTATTATTGTTGTTGATCTCTTACTGTGTCTAAGTTATAAATTAAACTTTATCATAGGTACGTATGCATAGAAGAAATCATAGTATACATAGGATTCAGTACCCTCTATGGTTTCAGGCATTCAATTGGGGGTCTTGGAATATATCCCCCTTGGATAAGGGAGACTACTGTACACACAGGTCTGGAAAAAATCCTCTTTTTTGCCATAAACATAGTGATTTTATGTCAAGGAGGAATATTATAAATAATTCTGACTTGGGCTCCTAGGTAACAGTAGCTGGTGCCTGTCAAACATTAAAAAGGATTTTCATCCTGAGAAGCCATAAGGAATTCTCTCTTATGGTGGTGAGGAGAGAAAGTCAGGGATTTCTTTGGTCATTGCTACTACCGTGAGTGGAGACAGACTGATGGCACATCTGATACACAGAGGAGACAGTCAGACACCCCAACAAAAGAAACTAGCTCCTCTTGCAGTGAGCCGAGATCGCGCCACTGCACTCCAGCCTGGGCAACAGAGCGAGACTCCGTCTCAAAAAAAAAAAGAAAAAAGAAACTGGCTCCTCAAGTCTTCACAGATCTCTGGAGCAAGCTTTGGCTGAAAGCACACCACCCCTGTATTGTTCTAATTCATGAATCAATAATGTTTCCATTTTTGCTTTAGATAGTTCCGGTCAAGTTCCCTGTTCCTTGCTGTCAATAGTGTCATACAAATACTATAATTAAAACACCTTGGTTGAAACAGGTTTGGTTGGCTGGTGCTTCCCCCTTTCTAGATCCACCTGCATGCCCATGAAGATGGCATGAAACCAAGAAATAGCAAGGCTGTACGGTGTTTCGCCTGGGTTGCAGTTTTCTGCCTAACCTGCCCTCTCAAAATGAGAAGAGATTATGCTCCTAACTGCTTAGGGACAAGGGTGACCTCATGCAGATGGGGTTGATTGAGGAAGTACATAGTCTTTCGAGTGAAGACAGAACTGAGTCCCAATTCTAATGCACAATTCGCTAGCTATGAGATCTTGGTTATATAACTAATTCTCCTAACATGTTTCTTTATTATGAAACGGGATACTGATAGTTATTATGCCAGCAGGTTGTGAGTATTAAATGAGATAGCACATGCAAATCATTCAGGACAATATCTAGCACTTGTAAAATGTCATAAAATATTGGCATTCTTATTTATATATTAGCAGAGTTAAGTTTCCAGAAGCTATAAATACAGGCAAACTGCATTTACAAAAGTAGGTACTTGACTTTTATTATTTGAGCTATAGGGGTAACAAGTGGCCATAAGTTGAAAATGGTTATTTGATTTTGCATGCATGCAAGCACATGTGAAATATGTGTTTATATCTGTAGATTTTGTTTTAGCACAGGTGAAACACTGAAAACATGAAATATTACTTAAAGCATGAAATGCTGAAAAGGCAAGCTGTTCTTCATGTATTTCATAAACAAAAAATTACTACATAGAATATAAATGCCAAAATTCCTGCTTTGGAGTTTGTTTTTGTATTATGTCATAATGACTAGCCATTAAATGTAACTCATTTTTTTGGCTTGTCAGTGGGAAACATCATTCTCGTCCTAAGAGCAGCCCGGGAGGAGACAGCGCTATCTATGGTAACACCTAAGTATCCTTAAAAGACAGATAGGAATGCGAATCTTGTCTATTTCAGGGACAGCCATTTCTTGCTGAGGGGCTAAACCACTAAGAAAAGAGGAGACAGAACATCAGGCATTATCTCTTCTTGGAAGAAATGAATATTCATATTACTATTCATTGTCACTAGTCACTATTGAAGTGACTAAAAATTAGTAAATTTCTGGTCATCAGTGGACAGCTGCAACATCAACAAATTATTTGAAAAATCAACACCTGCTGAAAGCATGTTTTCCCCAAAACCTTATTGAAGTCCCAAACATCAGAGTTGTCAACTAACTTCTATAATGCAATCTGAAACTGCAATTAAAGTTCAAGGTGGTCGAATAGCAAACTAGTGACATCAAACAGCAGGGGAGCCTCTGGGCTAAGATGCAGCTAGTCCACAAACATAGTCCCTTTGCAGTCTAGCAGGGAATGATACATCAGCACGAGGCCCATGACAGGAACCCAGCATCGCTAATTAGTTTGAAATTTTCCTTGCTCATTTGTGCATGAAAAGCCATATATCACTTAATGCCAATGACTAAGAGTCTTCTCAAACCAGGGTCAAATTGCTAAAGGCTACTTTTTTCCTAGCATATTGAAAAACCTTATTTTTTCCCAAGAACTTTCCCAGAAATTAGACTAAGCAGCAAATATTTTCCCTTTACTTCAGACTTACTGTCTGGGCTAACGCACACCCTGGTGGCAGCAAAAAGCACTGAAAATGTCTGCATTTGGCTGGTGTGGAATAAATGGTCTTAATAGCTCACAAATATCTGAAGAATTAAACCTAGGAAGACAGCATCACCACATTGAGCTGCTGAAGTGCGTGTCTATTACTTCAATTTTTAGATGACAATATTCAATTAACAACCATGATATCATATTAGTCATTATTAACACTTACTAAGCACCTCTGCCTCTAGTATGCAAAGTGCAGAATTCTAGTTTAATATGGTGGGACTCTAACTGTCAGATGGCATCTTCATTTGATTTATGCTTCTCTATGAAACAGTGGGTTCCTTTCCAAGCTAATCATCCTAAGTTTCTAAGTATTTGACCTTCATTTTTATATATGCCTAATATGCTCAGAAACAAGAAATGCATGACTAATCATAAGTAAATTTATAAAAGAATACATTTTCTGCTTAGAGTGATAAGTATCTTTTTGATGAGAATGATTTAATTTTGTTGAGACAGATTAAAATTTAAAACCAGAAGCTAAAATCTTAGAAATGGCTTCCCTTTAATATTCTCAGGGATGATAAAGAGAAAATTAAAAAGGGAGAATTTGAGAGGCTTAGGAGGAGGAATCCCTCAAAATGCATAGAAGATATTTAGATCTATGAAGATAATTCAAAGAACTGGCTCTATTATATAAAACTGTTCTGACGTGGAGTGTCTCTCCCTAGGCTAATCCAAACGGCTCAGAAAGGTCGTGTGCTATACCAGACAATAGCTTTAGAAGATCATAATTTTATCTTTTGTTGCTTTTTGATGTTAATGAGTAAATAATGGCATTTCTTGACAAACACTAGTTACATAGTGATAACTGGCAGAAACCTCTACATTTTGACCAGAGTGAATACTGTAGGAGTCACCTCACTATATAGTGTGGGGAACATAATGGACTGAGCCTGCACAAGGAAAAGAGGCCAGGGTAGCCCATGTGATGGCTCGGCTTGCCCTATCCATTCAGTTCTGATGCTCTCTGCAGGTCGGAAGAGAGGACCTTTCCCAGGGACTCACCAGGTATGAGGTTAAGCAGTGGCCAGTGTCAAAAAAAAAAAAAGGAACAAGGGAATACACACAATACCTGCAGGTAAGAGGTACTATGATAGCATGAAAAGAACACTAGATTAAGGCAAATGTCAGCACACCATAAAATACATTCTCACCAGGAGAATTGCTTGAACCCAGGAGGCGGAGGTTGCAGTGAGCTGAGATTGTGCCACTGCAGTCCAGCCTGGGTGACGGAGTGAGACTCTGTCTCAAAAAAAAAAAAAAAATTCTCACTTGAGAAAGTTAGATAACATTCTCACTTGCGAAAGCTAAATAAGGCCAACAATCACTGAGATAGTGATTGCCAGTAATTACAAGAATCTAAGCGAATTATGTTTTACTCCAGATCTAATATTTCCACAGCACCTCTCAGTTAGCAGACCAATTCAGCTCTCCTGATTATGTATAAGTCACTTCCACTTAGTGGGACTTGGTTTTCCCGTCTATAAAATGGACACAATAATTCCTGCCCTGCTATCTTCCTGGGTTACTGTAAGAACTAAATGAATCTCCATATGTGAAAACAATATGAAAATGAAAATCACTAGATCATTGTAAGATATGAATTTTAAATCCATGGCCCTTCTCATTCACAGTTTTATAGATGTCCCCATCACAGGCCTTCTGTGTCATGACTTAAGTTCTAACATAGTTCATTTGTATTCATCTTTAAATGTAAGTATATCCTTCTCCCTAAAGCTCTCCACAAGTCCTTTTCTGTGAAACCACAAGATAGACATCTACTAATTGTTCCATCTCACTGTGCCATATTAATCTCTAGGCTAGAGTATGAGGCCCCAGGAGGTTGGAATTCTGTCTGTATTTGTTAATATACTACCAGCTGTTGTAACAAACAAAATCCAAAATGCATAAGGGCTCATTCTCCATAGCAATCTAAAATGTGTGTTCTGATAGATGGGTGGCTCCACACTGGGAGGAATTAAAAAGCCCAAACTCCTTCAAACTTATGGCTTCACCATCTGCAACAAGGATTCAATCTTCTGCCATGATTATGACAAAAGCACAGAAGCATAGAGGGTAAACTAGGGGAGGGTTTGATGAGTCAGGTGATGAAGTTGCACACAGGGACTTCCCCCCACATTCCATTCACTAGAACTCAGCCACATGGCTCATCTCTCTGTAGCAAGGCCTGGGAAATGCAGTCTAACTGTGAGTCCAGGAAGAACAGGATACAGGTTTGGTAAACAGCCAGCCAGTCTCTGCCACCCTCATACTCGAAATTTAAAAGATCCTTTCTAATGTATGAATGAACTGACTAGTACATCTGAGTCTTGGCCATGAAGTAATAAAGGAAAAAAAAAAAGAAAACTACTATACGTAAATCATGTTCACAGCTCTAATTCACTGAATTTCACAAATCACTGTTTGCCCTTCTTTTCCTAATATATGCAAACCCAATTTTAAGGATGAAAAATGACATTACCAAAAGAAAAAAGAAAAGCATCATAAACAAAGCTTAAAGTTTCTAAAAAAGAATCACTCCCTAATAAGGAATATCATGGAGAGAAGAGAATCATGAACAGAGACAGAATTTTCCAGCAATACACAAAGAAAAGATAGAAAGAATGTGATAGCTTCTACTTGCTGTGCAATTTACTTTGGAATTTTACATTTTTATACTAAGAGGTAAAGTCCTGCCATGTTTCTGTAGCTAAGCTAGATTTTACAACATAAAATTCTGATTTTCATGGTTTAATATCTAAGTTGTTTAAAATCAATTGAGTTTAAAGACTGACCAAATGTACGAATTAAAAAAAAGATCTTTGGCATTTTTAAGTAAAGTCACTAAGTACAGCAAGAATGAATGTGGGGTCTTTTAAAGGCATCATATAAAACTCTGTAGTATGTACTTTTAAATGTCTGCATTTGACCAGGTCAAGATTGCTAGTGTATTTAATTGTTACTAAAAGAAATCTATGAAGTATAAGTTTAAACTCCAATTGGTAACTATGTGCATATGCCAGTATTTCATCATAACCTAGAAGTTTCAGGTAATGAAATGCTACAGTGAATGCTCCAACCAGGAGGATCTCTTTACTTTAGTGGAATTTGCTTCACCACACAAGCTTTCAAAATAGATTTATTTCTGCTATTTTTTCTGACTATATTTTAAAAGAGAAATGACATAGGTTTCACAGATGCTGGTGAAATAATTACAGTTGCATAGGCAAGGCATATAATTAGTTGAAGAACAGGGTTAAAAAAAGATTTCACCTACACTATGTGGGTACAAAGACTTAGGGTTAACTGTGAAGCAACTGCTGTCTGTATCTTTCATAGCTATAACCAACATTGAGGCAAAAAATACCCAAACTATATATATATATATGTATATATATATATATATATATACATATATATATAGTGTATACACACACACACACAACTCAGGACACAAAGAGAAGACATCCTTCCTAAACTCAAAACCGCACAGATGCTTACACTGAAAATAAAGTCAGTAGTTGCCTTCACTGCATGGGCATGCAGCAAAAATCAGGACAGAGCAAGGACTCGGAGAGAGAACAATGAAGAATGATTCCTCCTTTCCTATAATCAAGGGCCACAATTCACTCCCTGAGACACAGAGAGATGACTTCTCTTCTTTGGCACCCAGTGTATGGGAACATCACTCCTTCGCACACCCCTGACTCCTGTGGAGTGGGAGGCTGAAAGTACCAGGAAAGGAACCAAATCATCTCATTTTCATATGAACCTGTTGAACTCCTAAGCATTTCAACTTCTAAGCTGAAAGAGCTCTTAAGCATGAATATCAAAAGCTGTATATCACTTGTTTTTACAATCTCCTAATTCTAAGAAGTTTCCAAGCAAGTCTCCAATGACACAGTGCATCAAACACCAGTTCAAACTTTAATTGCATATGGAAGCACAATGCCAGTGTATTTTATCCAACATGTATAAATTTTAATTGGAAAAATTTTCTCACAGCTTAGACAATCACACCTTAGTGATGAAAAGCTCGAAGGACTTGTGAATAATTATAAATGAATACTATACGTAGTTGTGGCCTGGACAACTCCACTCAATTTCAGAAAATGTTACACCAGTACTAAAGTAGATTGATTGAGTGTCCCACAAAGATAGCAGGTAAGAGGTGTTTTGGAAGGCAGTTACAATAATAGGGTCACACTCTCCTGATCTGGCTTGATACCATGATAATTTTTAGAACATCAGGATTCATAACTCTAGTCCTTTCAGAGGAAGGCAGGTAATGAAGATGTGTAAAGTGGCTTGCTGAAGACAAGAAAGAGAATTATTAGTGTCCAAAAGCCAACTGAAGACTGAATGGCCTGCCTTTATGTGAATCAAATTGAAAAAAATAAAATACACATTTGGAGGTCCTGAGTTATGATCCCTGCTTGGAAAAACAAATGCCAGCATACTTCTGTCAACTAACCTAACTAACCTTTGCATAAGGTATTAAGCAACAGTAAAAAGTTAAAAATTGTTCTCTGACACATGTTGGGGTGTAGATACTCTAGCTTATTAGCGAAATAAGGACTCTATAGTCATAATAGATGGTCAATGGGAGAAGGGCAAAGCTGACATCCTTTTAACAACATAAGGCAGCCTAATAATGTGCTTGAGATTATAAGGCCATTCCACCTCACCTTGGAGAAAGGCTTAAAAAAAAATCCCACAGGAAAAGTGCTAGATAATTATTGTGAATAGACTTTTTAAAGATGAATGGAGAATAGTCATCCTTTCAATTGGATTCCACAGGGCATGGCCACAAGTTTTAGCCTTTGCTCCCCAAAATAAATAAACAACAAAAAACACACAATCAACAAATTCCCTTAACAGTGCGCTGAGTGCCACCCTATGTAATGCTAGATTGTGAGGTATATACCCTTCAAGATGAACTAGATGCAAAACATACACCAGGTATAATAAAAGAAGGAGAAGATGGGCTGTAAAAAGGGGAGTAATTACATGGGCTGGCAAGGCTAGCAGATGTCTTTAGGGAAGTAGAGAGCCAAAGGAGCCAGGAGGGCCTGGTATGTGACCCTGGCCACTTGTACCAGCCAGCCTGTGCGCAAGAGGGAACAGCTTGTGCTCCCCATGGAGGGACAGGGAAGCAATTAACTCCAACATTCCCTTCTCAAGGAACCCCCCAGCTCCTCCCTTCCCCCTGAAATCCTAGCGAGCCTCAGAGAGTATCATGGTGATGAGCCAGATCCCAACACTGCCCCCCAACAACTGCCCCCTATCTCAACTTGGGAACCTTTTACATAGAGCTTACTCTTTCTGTGGGTGGAAGAGGACACAGAGAGACAAAGGAATCCTGCCTTCATTTGCTCATCTGCAGGGCTTTCCAAGTAGGGCAGAGTTTTACAGAAAAAAAAAAATCTACTTTTCTTCAAGGGGAGGACCTTATACAGAAAATAGTATATGGGAACAGTTTCAGGGAAGGTCTGAGAAGACTGTGTGTCTCCTGACCTAGCTCTACCATCTCATCAACTTGTTGAGCTCATATTTAAGCATACAAGAGCTCTTCAGACTGCACATAGATTTTATAATGCCACCTCCAAAGGGCCTAATTTGGAGGGCTCTGGTAGAGGCTTACGAAACACCAATATATAGGGTGCTAAGAGCCTTACCTTTCATTCATTTAACAAATATTTAATGAGCATATACCAAGTGTCAGATGTTTTGCCTGGGGTGCCAGGTCTACAATGGGGAATCAGACATCATCTCTGTCTGCCCTAGAGAAATTGTGCCTAGAGGACAGCCCTCTCAACACAGGTTAGAACTACTGTTCTCAACCTGGATAGATCTCAATACATCCACACATTAACTAACATCTTCATCTAAAAAGCAGTATTTTAAAAAATTTCATCATCAATACCAATACCTATACTGGGTATTACTGTACCTACTGGGTTACTGCCCTGTAGATCTGCCTTAATCTTATTCACTGTCAGTACTGCCAATATACTCACATTTTGGAGAAATAGGATACAAAATGGCTTATGTTCTCAAGTAGCTTACAATCTCCTTTGAGAAACAAAATATTTACATGAAACTGTAAATGATAGAGTGGAAAAGATACTATGGAAAATTCATGCAAATATTCAATAAATAGGCTGCATAAAATGTGGTATCCAGGCTGCTCTGCCTATGGAGTAGCCATTCTTTATTCCTTTACTTTCTTAATAAACTTGCTTTCACTTTACTCTAAAAAACCATGTGTTATCCAAATCATAACACTTCTCAGAGCAAAGGGGAGAACTATTAATACTTAATATTGGGAATGTCTCTGGCAATTCAAAACCTAAGATCACTATTTTCACAAATCCCTTTTTCTGGGAGGTGAATTCTCTAATTCAAGAACCATATTCAGTTCCTCATCAAAGAAATATTTATGGAAAATTTACCACATTCAAGATATAATGGCAGGCTTTTCTAGAGGTAGGCTTTGAGCAGGAGCTCACAGAGATAAATAAGACATAATTCTTATTTATCTATTTATTCTTATTTATCTATCTAAGATATTAAAATACCATAAATGCATACCATGTGATGTTGTTATGCTCAGCTTTTTGCATATACATTATCTCATTTAATCATCAAAACAACCCTAGGAGATAAACAGTATTACTACTATTTTATAGATGAGGTTTCTAGTGGTTAAGTAACTGTCCAGGATCCACGGTCCCTCTGGCTGTAAGGAGCTGACATTGGAACTAGGTACAGCTCATTGCAATACCCAGCTCTTACTCTGTGACAGGTACTGCATGGATTATTCTGAGGAGGAAAACATGTATTTCTTGTTAGAGTAATCAAGGATGACTCAACAGGGGATAAGTGATGTTAGATATAGACCTTGAAGGACTGAATTAGAAGGATTTTAAAAGGCAAAGAGTAGAGGGGATGGCAACCCAGGGAGGTGGAACAATGGACCAATAGCCTGGAGCTGGAAAGACTAAACATTGAGCAAGGAGGAGCCAACTTGGCCAGTACTTCATAGTTCTGAGAAGAGGACCTAGGAACTGTAAGACTGGAAGACAGGTAAGCTGAGGTCACCTTTCCCTTTGTGTTTAATTTAAGCAAATAGGAAACTCAGTTTGCATGCCCTGAGTACACTCCATAGTGAATTTGCATTGACACCAACCAGTTCATCCAGGTCAAGATGTCTGGGAGGTAGAGGGCTTCATACAGCTGGCCTGAAGGGGGCATTCTATCATCCAAAGGCAGGACGGTGCCAGCTCATGGCTGGATGCAGTTCTGGCAAAGTTGAAATGATGTAAATCAATCTAATTTTTTTCCATAGAAATAATGTTATAATGAGTGTGACATTTCATATAAATGGCTGGATTCCCACGTTCTCATAAAAAGCACCCCAAACACCTTAAACAGTAGTCCCATAACTTGTATCTGCTGAAGAATAATACCTTCAGTGTGTACATGTAAATTAAATAGGCTGGTGTCATAGTCATAATTTTAATAAGTCGAAGCTATCCCAGGAGCAAAAACCTTTGCAATATTGGGAGGGACTCTAGGACAGGTCAAAGTGACTCCAAAGAGGGAGGCTATGCACAAGGCCAGGAAGCCACCAGCTGGGAGGAAGCTGCCGTAAAGAACAGAAGGACTGGCCAGTGGCCCAAAACCTGTGTGGTCAAGTCGTAGGCAAAAGGATTAGAAGACCAAGGCCAGCTATAGAGCACATCCCTACCTCCAGGCTCTTCCTCATCCACATAAAGTCTCCTAAAGCGATATTTCTAGTCTTAGTGTTCTCCTGCTCAAAGCCTTTCAGTGACTTCCCATTTCCTACCCAGTTCCAAACTCCATGTCTATCACTTAGGGCCCTCCAGAATCTGGTTTACTGTCCATCCAGCCTAATCTTCCACTGCATCTACTCCAATAAGCTAGGCTATAGAAAGATGGCTTAGTCATTATTCTCAAGCATAAGAGGCATCTATATGCCTTTGCTCAGGCCATGAGCTTGTCTTGGCAGACTTCCCTTATGATCTCTGTCATGATCTATTAAAACTTACCTAGACATAAGACCCAACTCATATGCCAGCTGTTTCATGAAACTTGATACATAAGAAATGCTCTGTAAATATGTCTGTGGGTGAATGGATGGAAGGAAGGAGGGAGGGAGGGATGAAGGAAGGGATGGATGGAAGAGGTAGAGGCAGGGATGGATGGAAGGAGAGATGGAGGGATAGATGGGTGGACAGAGGGAAGGAGGGAGGGAGGGATGAAGAAAGGGATGGAGGGAAGAGAGAGATGCGGGAGGGATGGATGGATGGATAGATGGAGGGATGAATAGACAGAGGGAAGGAGGGAGGGAGGGATGAAGAAAGGGATGGATGGAAGAGAGAGATGGGGGTGGGATGGACAGATGGATAGATGGAGGGATGGATAGATAGAGGGAAGGAGGGAGGGAGGGATAGAGGGATGGAGAGAAGAAAGGAGGGCTAGATGGATAGAAGGATGGATGAGTAGAAAGATGGATGGAGGGATGGAGGGATGGAGGAAAGGATGGGGGAGGGATGAATGGATGAGGGATAGAGGCAGGGAGGGAGGAAAGGATAGAAGGATGAATGGATGGAGGGAGGAAGGGAATGCTGGAGGAAGGGATAAATGGATGGATGGTGGAGGACCTCATAATGAATCTCTCAGCTGGTCATAATCGTTCTCCTGTCAGTATGCCATAGTACACATTTGTTCCTATTTTAAAAAGTTGCATGCTCCCTTCTTCCATTAACATTTGAATACAGTTCTTCTCTGCCTTATTAAATGGAAGGCTCCTGAAGGCTGAATTATATTCATCTTTGTATCCCACACAAATCCGAGTACAAGGTCTTTCACAGAATACATGCTTAAGATATCACAGTATCAGCAGTATGGTATACCCAGCAGCAGGCAGAAAACGTGCATAATGGAAAGCATAATCCATGTAAGGGATGAATACTAGATATGAATGGCTGTAAATGGACCTATGTCAGCTTTAACTATTCCAGACAAAAGTCAGGTCTCTCGTCTGAAGTTACCTTTAGGCAGAGACAGTCAAGGTCATCACCTCTTACTCCTCCTTCAGGCCTCAATTCTGGCACCATCTCTTCCCTGAAGCCTGAGAACACTCGCCCTGCCTCACCCATCCTGAGATTCTAAGCCCTCCCTCTCCTCGCTCTCTTGGCACTGGGCACACACCCCTTTAAGATACAGGCTGAGTGTGCTCCTATGTAACTACCGCCCCCTGTGTCTCTCTTCAGAGCAGAAGAGTCGGCTTTGCTTATCTCTGTGACCCATCATTCCCAGAACAGTATTTGGCACACACTTGGCTCTTAATAAAGACTTCTTTGTAAGTACTTCATTTTAGAAGTACTTAGCTAATATTCTGGGTTTTCTGTTTGTTTGTTTTGAGATGGGGTCTCGCTCTGTCAGCCAGGCTGGAGTGCAGTAGCTCGATCTCAGCTCACTGTAACCTCTGCCTCCCTAGTTCAAGTGATTCTCCTGTCTCAGCCTCCCAAGTAGCTGGGATTACAGGTGCCCACCACCATGTCCTGCTAATTTTTTGTATTTTTAGTAGAGACGGGGTTTCACCATGTTGGCCAGGCTGGTCTTGAACTCCTGACCTCAAGCGATCCACCCGCCACAGCCTCCCAAAGTGCTGAGATTACGGGCATGAGCCACTGTGCCCGGCCCAGCTCTAATTTTTAAACATCTACCAGGTACAATCATCATTGTTAACAAACCCAGGATATGTTGCTAAATCTCTCAGGGTCATAGGACATAGGCTAGGCTTTAAGTCAGGCAGCCCCAGCTGGGAATATCCAAAGAACAGTACATCAGGAAATTCCCTAGAAAATGTCTGTTTTCATGAGGCGCGCGTGTGTGTGTGTGTGTGCGTGTGTGTGTGTGAGAGAGAGAGAGAGACAAAGCGCAAACAAGCTGATGGCAATTCCACCATGGAATGACCTCAGAGCATTGTAAGGCAAATCATTAAAAATGCAACACATGCAACACAGCTCTGCTTCTTACTAGGGTTGTTCTCTTAAATAAGTCACTTACCCTCTCTAGGCTGATTTCCTCAAATCACATCGTCCATGGGGATAACAACACCTACCCTGCAGAATGTAGTCAGGGCCACAGGTTATGTAAATAAGCACCTAACAGAGCTCCCAGCCATTGGTTATTGCTCAATAATGATAGCAATTATAATGACTAGACTAAGAGGATAGGTAAAAGTAAATGTTGATATATTTTTTTCAATGACTATACATATATATTGTTTTTAATTATAGTGTATTTTTACAAAATCAACCTTAAGAATTTAATTCAGTAACCCCATACATAGTCCACATCTTTGGGGCTATAAATTGTCATGCTTTCAGTAAGAAACTCAATCCAACAGGCAAAGGAAACATAATGAATACACAGCTGTCTTGAGTTTATAGAAAAACGTGCAAAATATTAGGCTAGGTTCAGTGGCTCACGCCTGTAATCCCAGCACTTTGGGAGGCCAGGGGGCCAAATCACTTGAGGACAGGAGTTTGTGGTCAGCGTGGCCGAGATGGTGAAACCCCGTTTCTATTAAAACTACAAAAATTAGCCGGGCATGATGGTGCATACTTGTAATCCCAGCTACTTAGGAGACTGAGGCAGGAGAATTGCTTGAATCCGGAAGGTGGAGGTTGCAGTGAGCCAAGATCGTGCCACTGCACTACAGCCTGGGCAACAGAATAAGACTCTGTCTCAAAAAAAAAAAGAAAGAAGGAAGGAAGGAAGGAAAGGAAGGAAAGAAGGAAGGAAGGAAGGAAGGAAGGAAGGAAGGAAGGAAGGAAAAGAAAATGCAATATATGGCACAGGAGGTAAGGCTATAGGATCTGTCTTCAAACTGATTTCTGCTTCATGGTTTTCCAAGGAGAATTGAAAAGAATAATCAGTGGATAGGAAAGAGGATGTTTCCTCAACATTAAATATTCAAAGCAGGTCGGTAAGAGCACTACACATCAGGAATTCTTCATCGGTCTCTGTGCCTCCCAAACATTAACTATGTAAGCAGTACATGTGTATACCATATTGAGAAAAACCAATGCGGAAAATGTGTTTTGGACAGAGTCTCCAAAGAACAAAAATGAGTGTCTAGCTTCCTGTGTAAACCAATGTCATTACATTCAAAGAACAGTACATCAGGAAATTCCCTAGAAAATGTCTGTTTTCATGAGGCGCGTGCATGTGTGTGTGTGTGTGTGTGTGAGAGAGAGAGAGAGAGAGAGAGAGAGAGAGACAAAGCGCAAACAAGCTGATGGCATTCCACCATGGAATGACCTCAGAGCACTGTAAGGCAAATCATTAAAAATGCAACACATGCAAACTCTTCCACTGCAGATGCAGAGGGATTAGTGAAAGCACAGTGGTCACTTAAGATCAGTTTAAGAAACCTGGCCGCTTACAAATGGGAGTAAGTAGGTGGATTTTTCCAAACCACCCTATTTACATCTTCTAAACCCTATGATATTGTGCAATGGCTAAAATTTCATGCATGTCACGAGTGTTTCCCCTCCCCCTACACACAATGTAGCTTCTTTGAAGAATGTCAGATTAGAAACAAGGAGAAAAAAGAGCCATTCTTTTAAAGTCTCAAAAATTCACAACTAAATTTAAATCACACAACTTTCAGTTGAAGTAAGAAAGGCAGAGCCAACAGTCCTTACATCATGGTATGAGAATACTTTCTAACACATTCTCTCCACACGGATTTCACAGCCCTCACCCCCCATGTTAGGTCTGTACACTAAGTTAAATCCTTTATGTAGCAATTATCCTAAGAGCGCCTTTAATTCTTCAGACTAACGGATATCATATCAATGAGTAAAGAAATCCAAAAGACATTCTGATTCAACCTCAGATCAACATGGAGTAGCTGAAGCCAGATTTACCCTCCTGCCTGAAAACAGCGATAGAAGTAGACAACATGCATGAAACAATAGCTCTCAAGATGCTGGGGGCCACCTGGCAGGAAGGGAAGCAAATGAGGTGAACTCTACAATTGCCCCAGCAGCTGGCCTGGAAAGAGTGTTCAGGCCATGGCCTAGGAAAGGGTGACCTAGGCAGAGATCAGCAGTCCCTACACTCCAAGTCCGAGTGTAGGACTTGGAGACGGAAGTCCCAGGAGCCGAAGACGGTTAAAGGTCACAGGGTGAAATACCAGGGAGGACAGCACTACACCGAGCGAAATCCAAAGACCTGTGAATATTCAGTTGAGTACTGACAGATCAGCACGTGAGGAAACTACCCGCAGCCAGGGAAAAATAACCTGAAAGTATCAGAGGGAACAGTGCCTAGTATTCACAAAGGGCCACCAGCTCTGTTCCCAACAGCCAGAGGAGAAAATCCCATAATTTATGAGGCATTGGTTAGAGTACTAAGAAAGGTCTTGCCTTGATAGCGGAGAAAAATCCACTCTAGACTAAATGCTGCCCTGGTCCTACCTAACAAAGCTTTTTAAAAAGCAAGATGTAAAAAGATCATACTGTTTCCAAGTATCTTATGCCATGCCCCATAACAAACCTCCATAAAATTTTTAGGAATTCAGAAGTTTCTAGTAGCCAACAAGGTAAAATTCTGGCGTCTAATCTGAAATTATGAAGTAGAAAGTGGAAAAGTGTGACCTATAAAGAGGAGAAAAATTAACTGATCAGAACCGACCCAGATGATAGAATTAGTAGAAAATGACAATAACACAGTTTTTTAAAAACTGCATTCCATACGTTCCAGAAACTAAAGAATGGCTGTGTTAAGTAGAAACAATATGGAAAAGATTTAAAAGACCAAAATTAAACCCCTAGAGAGGAAAAGTTCAAAATTTGATATATATAATACACTGGATGGCAGATTAGACATTAAAGGCAGATAATACATTATTGAAGAAAACATTAGTGAACTTGAAGACATAGCAATAAAAATGATTCAAAGTGAAACAGACAAAATACTGGCCTTACTTGAAGTCCACAATTCCAAAAGTGTGTCTGAAAGTTAAATGCTACCACTTATTCTGAGGCTCAGACAAAATTCATTACATCATTCAAGATCAATTGAACACTGTAAAAAAGTGCTTATTTTTCTGTTAATAAAATTATGACTTTATAATATTTAATACAATTAAGTTATTTCACTTTATAATCTTTCTATTGATGGATATATACACTGTTTATAAGATCTGCCACTGCTATGTATACAGCCAAATATACATCAATAATGAAAACCCATGGGCAGGTTATTATTTTTCAGTTACTATAGTCAGAATTATATTAATGCAATCAAAATTGTTATGAGGGCTAATTTCACTTAAAGGGTTATATTCTTTGTTTTTCTGATCTAGTTTCTGACTGTCTTTTGTTTCACCTATGTCTCTCTGTTATCTGTGGTTGAATCTTCTGGATTCTGGAAAATTATTCACACTTAAGATTTTATTAACATATATACATGGATGACATACATATTTAATTGATTTTCCTAAAATTTTCCCCTTCATTGTAGTAAGACATAGTATATTATTAAATCATTTAAATTCAATCATGTGTAAACCATAAGACATTATGTCTGGATGCTCCATCATCAGTTCAGGGGTTTTTGTTTTTGTTTTTTTTTTTTGAGACATGATCTTGCTCTGTCACCCAGGCTAGAGTACAGTGGCACAATTATGGCTCATTGCAGCCTCAACCTTCAAGGACTCAAGCAATCTTCCCATCTCAGCCTCCTGAGTAGCTGGGACTATAGGCACATGCCCCAAAATTTTTTATTTTTTTGTAGAGACAAGGTCTCTACAGACTGGTCTTGACTTCTGGACTCAAAGGATCCTCCTGCCTCGGCCTCCCAAAGTGCTGGGATTACAGGCATGAGCCACCATGCCTGGCCTCAGATGTTTTTTAATATATTTGGCTTCTCTTTATAATCTTTCCTCTATCATTTTATTGAATTTCTAGCAGATCCATGCTGGTCACTGCAAATATAATGATGAATAAGACATAACCCTCAGAGTCTATGGTCTAGAGCTAGACAGGCGGAAAATAATTTTACACCAGATCTATGGTCAAATATGGACAAAGCACTAGCAAGCAGAAGCAAGGAGATGACTAAGTGTGCTGGTGAGAGGGATACGGGAACACAGTAAGAAAAACTTCATACTGGAGATGATCTTTATGTCTTGAAGTATGTGCAGAAGTTCATCTAATAGAGAAATTGAAATGTGACATCAGAGGCAGAGGAAATAGCAACTGTAAATGCACAAAAGCATAAAGAAACCAGGTATATTCTGGGAATAAATAAATGTTGGTATTACTAATGTATACCCTAAAGCACTAGGAAGCCATAAAAAATTTCTAAGTTTGGGAATGACATGACTAGATTTGTCTTTTAGAGAAACAACTTTGGAACCAGTGTGGAGAACAGTAGAGAGTTGAGTGGAGACTTCGGGCAAGGACACCAGTCAAGAGTTGACTGCAATAGTTCAGGGAGATACGATGAAGAACTGAATTGGTCAGAGGTGGTGGGTTGGAGGAGGCTGATTACAGAGATATTTAAGAAGAAGAATTGACAGAATTTGGGAATCAGTTATATGTGTCAGTGTGACGAGAAGGTGAGAAAAGAGTGAAGGGTGAGTCCAAGGTTCTAGCTTGGATGTCTATAGGGATAGTGGGGCTTTGCATGGGAAGAAGGTAGGACAAACAAGTCTTGAGGGAAAAGTATGATTGTAAACATGTCTAATTTGAAGTTTCTTTGGGCTATTTATGCAGAGATATCTAGTATATAGTGTATAGAAGTAGGAAACTAGAGCTTCTACTACAGAATAGTAGTCAAAGAAATCAAAGTAGGTAAAAACACTCAGTCTTTGCAAAGTATATGGAGTAACAAGGGAAATGAGAAAGGCTTGCTTAGTTCATTTTGTTCTATTATAACAGAATACCACAGACTGGGTAATTTATAACAAGCAGAAATTTTCTGCTCATGGTTCTGGAAACTAGGAAGTCTAAGATCAAGCCATGACCTTCTTGCTGCAACAGCCCATGGTGGAAGGGCAAAGACAGGGCAAGAAAGCGCACAAGAGAGGGACAAAGGAGGCTAATTAATCTTTTTATAAGGAGCTCACTCCCAAGATAAGAAACCCACTTTCTCAATAACAGCATTAATCCATTCATGAAAGGCGTGGCCTAATCATTTCTCCTTAGGTCTCAACACTGTTGCACTGGGGATTAAGTTTCCAATACATGCTCTTTGGGGGGACACATTCAAACCACAGCAAAGCCCTCTGACAGAACTCTGCACTGCAACATTTAATGGGCTGATTGGGGGACAGAAGCAATGATGGAGACTGAGGAGGAGTAATCAGGCAAGTAGCAGAGAAACCAGGGGCAACTGGAGTCAAGAAATCCAAGGGAGGCCGGGTGCGGTGGCTCACACCTGTAATCCCAGCACTTTGGGAGGCTGAGGTGGGCGGATCACGAGGTCAGGAGATCGAGACCATCCTGGCTAACACGGTGAAACCCCGTCTCTACTAAAAAATACAAAAAATTAACCGGGTGAGGTGGCGGGCGCCTGTAGTCCCAGCTACGCGGGAGGCTGAGGCAGGAGAATGGCAGGAACCCCGGGGGGCGGAGCCTGCAGTGAGCCGAGATCGCGCCACTGCACTCCAGCCTGGGTGAAAGAGAGAGACTCCGCCTCAAAAATAAAAAAAAAAAGAAGAAGAAATCCAAGGGAGTAGAATATTTCAAGGAGGAGAAAGTTCAAACACAATAGAAAAGTCACATTAAAGGAGAAATTTTTAAATGTCTACTGAAATTGCCAATTGATAGATCATTGAGGCCTTTTACGTGAATAATTCCAGGGAGACTGAGATATTAAAACCAGATTCCATTAAAACAAAAGGTAAAGAACTTGACATTTCTAACATAGATTAATCTTTATGAATTTCAAGCTGGGCATGGTGGCTCAGGAAGCCTAGTCAACATATTACATTAATATTAATAATGATAATTGTGATCCTCATAAGTGATTATGGAGTACTCATTATCTGTCAGGCATTGTGGTAGGCGTTTCACATGCATGGTCTTGTTTAATTCTAGATAATTTAGATGACTCCACAAGAGTCTTTCTTGAATCACAAATTGCTAGTCTTCTGCACAAAATATCCAACTTGATTATCTGTACTTTAAGAATAAGAACTGTGTCTTATAATTCCTTTCTTTTGTGCCATCTGGTAAAGTTTTGGGGACATAATAGAAACTCAATATCCTTTAAAACTCTTGATAACATACCACATTCTTGCTATACACATAACTTTGTATTGGACAATAGAGAGGATTTTTTTTACACTACCCAATTCTATACAAATTTGGAAGCTTATTGGAGACACAAGGCATGCAGGTGAAAGTTTAAATTATAGCTCTAAACATCAATTAAGTGCTACTACATTTATAATAGTAGTATATGAGTGCAGTAAAAAAGAGATTGCTATAAGCTAATGTCATGAAACAAATATTTATGCAGCTGGTAGAAGTTAAATAAGGGCTTGAATATTCTGACAGGCAGAGACAAGGCTTTCCAGGAGGTGGAAATGCCTGAGCAAGGGAATGCTCGTGCATCTCACGAGAGCCAAGAGTTCACAGCCAATGATTTATTTAGCAAAGTCTTCAACCCTACTGTTGTTTGCCCCCAGTTCAGCCCATTTCCAGAATATATTTTTTTCTTCCTTATATTTCCTTAATTCATCTCTTTATCTACTTCTCATGGTCACAAGCCTCTGTTATCCTATCCTATTTCAACTACGACCATCTCCTCATCACTCAACTCACACTATTAGCACTGCTAAGAATCCGCAGTTCTACTTCTGAGGTCCCTTTGGATTTCTTAGCACTCTGCACAATAGGACACATAGACCACCAGATACCATCCCCTGCCTCTGGCATTTCTCGTTCTTCACTCTAACTCACTGCTGTTTTCCCCACACAAATGTGCTCCAAGACCTCCTAAAGCAAACTATACATTGTCCTCTTCCAAGCCTCCCCGGTTCAAAGTCAGTCTTAATGCACAAGGCTCTAAATCATAATTTACAGCTTGGAAACCATTAATCCTGTACAGAAGGAACTGAGTTTACTGCCAATGAGTTGTTCAAATACTAAGGTAGATTCTGGTTCTATATTAATTTTTATTTAAGTTCCCTATAAAAATGTTTGTAATAGCACCAGAGGGTGTGTGTGTGTGTATGTGTGTACGTGTACATATACATATACACACAAACATGCTATCTCTCTCTCTCAAAGTGGGGAGGAGTGGGTGTTGAACAATGACAGCTCCTTGAGGACAGGACACACTTTTGTTCAACTCAAGTTGAACTGTATTAGCAAGAGCATGAGAGGACTTAAGAAACAATACAAAATAAGGCAGATTCTTCAAGCTATCCTTCGATCCCGGATGCTAAAGACTAAAATATAAACTAAGGTTAGAGGGCCCAAATTTTATTCTCTGAGTCTCAGAGATTAGGTCTATATATTTTAGAAATGTAATAGTACCTTCTTAAAAAAATTACTTGGTAATTAACCTGACTGAAAGCTCTGGCTAAAATACTGTGGCTCCGGCTTAGAATACTCTATAGTTGTAGCCAATGCTAGAAAAAACACCCTTTCTGTTCTAGGCTCTGTTCTCTCACTAAATTTCACTTTGGCTGTATGCTGATCATTTGATCTCATTTGGAGACGACTAGCAGTCACATATACACCATCAAGTGACAATCACAATGCCAAATCTAAGTTATTTCATTTCAAATAAGCATTGGACTATTATTACTAATTTAATAAGCAGGAAATGCCCATGTGTCTTATGTACTATGCTCGACACAACTTGCATGGAGACAAATAAAACATTACTAATAAGTACGAGATCCCCAAAGTTCACACTCTGTGATGTAAATAATGAATGATAGCACAATTTTTAAGAGTAAAGAAATTGACAAGGCAATGGAAGAACACCAAGTAGGAAGTGAAGATAAGAATCTGCCTTGAAGAATTGTAAAACGATGTGCAAGAAAGTAACACTTAAAGTAGATCTTGGCTGGGTAGGATGGCTCACACCTGTAATTCCCAACAATTTGGGAGGCTGAGGCAGGGGGATAGCCTGAGGTCAGGAGTTCAAGACCAGCCTGGCCAACATCTCTACTAAAAATACAAAAATTAGCTGGGCCTGGTGGCACACGCCTGTAATCCCAGCTACCCGGGAGGCTGAGGCAGGAGAATCACTTGAACCTGGGAGGTGGAGGTTGCAGTGAGCCGAGATCACGCCGCTGCACTCCATCCTGGTCAACAGAGTGAGACTCTGTCTCAAAAAAAAATAAATAAGTAAAATAAAAATAAACTAAATCTCAAAGGAGGAGGGAAGGGATATATATGGAGCATGTATTATTTGCCAGACACAGGTGACAAATTACCTCATTGTTGCCACCATTTTAGACATGGTGAATCTGAGGCAAGCCAACTAAAGTCACCTGCTAGAATGTCACACAGCCAGCTTCAAACACAGCTTTGTATGTTCTGTCCAATGTACAAGCTCCCTTCTAAAGGCAAGGAAGCCTTCTTTAGGTGGAAAAGTGAAATAATCTTTATTGCACTTAAAGTTTCCTAAAAATTACCTCTTACGAAATATTTACTTATAATGATTAACAGTTTATGGTTGTAGCTGTAAGTTTCTATCTGCCCATAAAACGCTTTTAAAGCTGGGCGAGGTGGCTCACGCCTGTAATCCCAGCACTTTGGGAGGCCAAAGCGGGTGGATCACTTGAGGCCAGGGATTCAAGACCAGCCTGGGCAACATTGTGAAGCTTCGTCTCCACAAAAAATTAGCCAGGCGTGGTGGCACATGCCTGTAATCCCAGCTACTCGGGTGTGTGAGGCCCGGGAATCTCTTGAACCCAGGAGGTGGAGGATGCAGTGAGCCAAGATTGCACCACTGCATTCCAGCCTGGAGGACAGAGTGAAACTCTGTCAAAAAAAAAAAAGAAAGAAAGAAAAGAAAAAGAAAAAAGAAAAGAAAAAAAGCTTTTAAAACCCAGTCCATTGAAAAATGCCCGGGAACCAGGCAAGGCGGGTCAAGCCTGTAATCTCAACACTTTGGGCAGCCGAGACAGGAGGATTGCTTAAAGCCAGGAGTTCAAGATCAGCCAGGGAAATACAGCAAGAAACTGTCAGGAAGGAAGGACAGAAGAAAGAAAGGGAGGCACGGAGGGAAGGAAGGGAGGGAGGGAGGGAGGGAAGGAGGGAGGGAAGGAAGGAAGGAAAAAATTAGCTGCGTGTGGTGGTGTGCACCTGTAGTCCCAGCCACTTGGGAGGCTGAGGCAGGAGGATTGCTTGAGCCCAGGGTGCAATGAGCTATGATCACTCCACTGCTCTTCAGGCTGGGCAACAGAGTGAGACCCTGTCTCAAATTAAAAAAAAAAAAAAAAAAGGGAAAAAAAAGGAAAATGCTTGGGGTTCAAGGTCTATGTAAGAGATATGCAAAACTTCAAAAATGTTGCAAAATGTTGTGTCTATATGCATTTTCCTGGGGAAAAGAGTCAGGAGCTTTTATGAATCTTAAAGGGGTTTATAAACCTCTACCCCAGAAAAGGCTATGAAGCACTAATCTACAAACTTTTGCTAAGCTTTTTAATGTTTTCCAAAAGGAAAAATACTTTTGTAAATTTAAGTTTCACATACAAGGAAATACATTTCATATATAACAGGGAAGAAGATTCATATACTCTACCATAAGGTAACAACTTGATAAGGAGACACTGAAGTGACCCTTTCCCATGTTTCTAATAACTACTCAGGATGTTAACAGTGAAAGGACCATTTAGAAAACTAATTTCCTTTTCATCATGCTTGTTAAGTGTTTACTTTAATTCACATCCTGTGTGACCCTATGGGAAAATTTTTAACTAATACTGGGGAAAATCCCATAGGGTTACACAGGATGTGAACAGGGCCTGTACTGAACTACCTTCAGCTTGAAAAATAAAATTAGTTAGGTGAGTTTCACTTTCTGTTTGTCATAAGTTCCACTTTCTGGCTCCCAAAGCTTAGATCCACAGTACATCTATGTCCGTGCAATAAAATCCCAAGATTCTCACTCTCTATTAAAGGAAGGATTTCCGCGTGTTGTATAGCAAAATCTTTTCAGCAGAAAAATGCAAATCTGTAGTGCTAATCAAGGAGAGGCGGCTGGAGCACTCCCAAGTGCTCCTCCATACCTGGGCTCACACACAGTTCAGCTGCCGTTTTCCATTTCCTGTGGAGAACATACATCATACCACTTCCCCTATAGAAAAAAGAAAGCAGCCCGATTTAATTGCTGATGGAAACATTGTCATACTTTCCACTGGCCAAGCTTGAAACCATTACTGATCTAACCTTCATTAATTTTTCCACAACAATTTGCAGAAATGTCAGGAAGCAGCTGTACGAAGACTGATTAATTGTCCTTATCACCACTACTTTACCAGGCTCGCTCTCTCTCTCTCTCTCTGTAGCCTCACCACCTCTCCTCCCTCTCTTTCAGTTTAAAAATATAATTGGGATTTTTCTGTTTTGGTTGGTATTGATGGTGGTATATCATACTCTGAAAAATCCAGATCTATTTTTGATGTCTTTCAGTGGCCCAAACATTTTCAGATCTGGAGGAGACCCCATGAAGTTTGGGACAGCATCCACGAAGGAAAAGGTTGCTTCCTGCTGATTACTCAGTTATAGCTGTTTAAACAGACGTTCATGAATTCAAGTCTTACAGCAACACTGCATTTATTAGTCAATCACAGACACTAAAATTCACTTCCGAAATGTGAATTAGAAAATCAAATGCCCTTTTTCTATTTTTTTTTCACATTCTTTTCTCCCTCATCATTTTCATTTGAGCTATACCATCTGTCCCAGCCTATCAAATAATGTACTGTGCATGCCTGGCAAAAACAAGTGGAACAGTACACCTCATAACCCCATGTACGCAACCACTGAGCATCTATAAAAGTGGTACATAACAGAATCTGGCCATCTGGGGATAACTGGTTATAGCAAGCTTAGCTTCTCAGCCAGCACTCAGATTTGCAGACTTTTAACTAGTTGGCAAAGCATCAACTAGTGTTCAAGAAGAGAAACACTAACAAACATTTTTTTTTTTCAAAACACAAGAATTCAGATATAAATTTTCAAAGGTGTATTTGCCAATGTTGCTGACAAGAAGGCTTCAAAAGCAAAGATCAAGGCACTGTCATGTCCTTGAAATGCAGCCAGAGTCAATCCAAATCTAGCATTTTGCAGCATTACCAAACTTTTTGGGTATGAACATATTTTTCCTTCCCCATATTGCCTGAATATATACAAGCAAGGGATTAAAGCCGAACAGACTTTGAACCAAATGACATAGTACCTTTCAGAGACAGCTCCAGCAGACTGGGAAGAGTTCCTCCTAGGACTACATTAAAAAAAAAAAAAAATCCAAAGACTCTTCATCCCAGATACACTCATTCGTGGTCTAACCCCGAACCAAAGAAAGGCAGATTGGACAACTATGGCTTAAGGCATTAAAGTAATAACTGGACATGTAGCATAGTGGCCCAGATCATGGACCACAGAGCCAGAATACTTGCTTTCAATCCCATCTCTGCCACTTGCCAGACATACAAATATTCAGGCAAGTTACCTAACCTCTCCGTGCCTCAGTCTTTTCATCCATAAAATGGGGATACAAATAATATTGTTAACAGAATTCAGAATTATACAGCATTTAAAAATGGCACTAGGAAGCGAACTCTAAATGCTAGCTATTAACTCTATATTTTTCTGTTGATATTTCAGGCATCTATTAGCCTAATAGTGAGGAGGAAATAATGTGACATGAGTTCCTAAATTAATTTAAGAAAGCCCACTGGGTTGGCTGAAGGATTTCCCCTGATAATACTCATATTGCTTGAAACACCACCACCAAAACTGGGTCAAGCAATCAAGGCTAAATATTCTATTGTTTCTGTTGACTATCCATCCCCTAGCTGTCACAGGACAGCAGGCCTTGTGATGCCATGGGACGTAGAGGCAGGCATGGCTGGAGATTACCACACCTCACCACCACCTCCAGGCCTGGAAAGCAGGGGTGGGGAGAAAGCCACCACAGACCAGCAAAGTGCAAACAAAGACAGAAGCTGGCTTGGACTTTGTCATAATCAAAGTACTCATTGAAGAAGCCAAAGGCACTCATTCCCTTGGCACTAAGACCAGGGTTGAGGTGCCAGGAGGCCACACAGTGCAGGAAAGACACTACTTTTAATTCCTGCTCCACCATATGACCTTAAGTAACTCTCACACTCTAAAGCCTTAATCTGTAGTAAAACACACGATTTCTTCTACATCAGACCTTTTGAGTCTTTTGGCTGCCATGACCTCCTTGGCAGTCTGATGAAGCCTGTGGGCTCATTCTTAGTGGAATGTTTTAAACTACACTGGATTACAAAGGAAACCAATTACCATGAATATAGGTATCTCATAATAACTTTCGAAGCAAACTTGTTGACAGTAATATGCATGATTCTTTATTAATAATTACAAACAAGACATAGTGCAGGTCTAATATTCACCATAAATCAGAGTAGTCATAATCATAAAGATACTTTTGAGATATGAATCACAACGGTAATATGATATGAAACTGTCTGTGATTTCTAATGGTGACAACTTCACTGACACTGCTGAAACTACTGTCATTTGTTGCTTACATGAATAATGAAGGGAGTGCTAAACTTCAGTTAGAGATTAATGAAACACAGTTTTTTTCTCAACCAAATTTTCTGAATTCTGTCCATTTGTGGTTAAGAGCCCCAGCCTAGGTAAATAATAAATCCCTTTATAATTCCATTATCTCAGATCAATGATTGCACTGTGTCCCTGGCTCCCTCCACAGAGAAGATTCACAAAGAGAAATAAAGCAATTCCTATTCTTCCCAACTGTGTGGAGAAAAACAGACTTACAGGATAGAAGTGCCTTTCCTCATCCCTCTCCAAGTGAAGGAAGGAACACTTATTGACTTGGAAATGAGTTACCCAAACACTATCAAGCCCTACCAGCCTACAGGCAAATACATAAGAAGTGGCATTAACACCAATTAACCACAGCTCCTGTTCCAGCCCCACCTGCTCACACAGGACCTCCAGTCCCCTTAAAAAGTCCCAACTAAGTATATCTAGGATTCCAGCAAGGGAGACTTACAAGAGCCCACAGGCAGTCTGACAGCCAGTCACAACACCATCTGCCATGGCTTCCTTCCTGCACCAGCTCCCCCTAGCGTCCTCAGGAAGGATCCCCTCTGCCGCCTCTGCAGATGGTGCCCTCAGTAAGAATGCTAATACCCAGTTGCCCCCACAGACAGCAGAGTCCATACTTCCAGGAAAGAGGGGTTCTTGCCATGGGTCCCACACTTTAGAAAGCCTGCATATCACAAACAAGCACAAATAAATTCACTGAAAAATCCACAGCACCTTTATCATAGGCATCCAGATGTCCCGTAACCCTAAACCCTGCGACAACGGTTTAAGCCCCCAGGGAAATGCTTCTCTTGCCCAATCTCTTTGCACCAGTCAAAGAGTAACTCAGTTGGAATGCCCTGAAGGTTCGTGGATTGTGACATTGCGGTGTGGAGTTAGACATCATTTCCAAAGCAGAGAAGATTCAAGCAGCATTAACGCTTAGGTAAAAGAAAAGACTTAAGAGTCATTTCTCTCAGATGGTGTGGACGCAACAGATTCTTGCATAACAAGTGTAGCCATGCCAAGCATCCCTTTCCTGGTTTCTCTTCGAGCTCTGATCAGTGGTTCTAGAATCGTTAATAATTAGAGCAGCATTTGGAACAATCGCGCATGGCACTTGAAGAGTGTTTCACAATCAAACAATTCTTACTCTTAAATTTGTAAAGATGTAACCTGCATGAAGCATGATGCCAATTCTTTACATTAGCAGCTAAAATGGACACTAAAAACAAACTTGTGAATAGTTTTGCTTCTGTAAAAACAGCTGAGGATTTAATTCAATTTCAAAAAAATATTAAAAAGCCTCAGCAGCATTAAATAATTTTGAATTTTAAATGTTTTATTCATTCCTTTTAATATAGATTTATTTACCTCTCGATTTTAACATGTGATTTTGGATATTTTGTAGGAAAAATCCTTTTTTAAAAATAGCTTAAAACATTTTTATACTTATTCTAATTTACATATATGATGAAAATATACTAATATTTTGTATATGTTGAATACAATTACATTACATGCTTAAATCCTTTAGGTCACGAGACTGAGTACATGTGGTCACCTTAGACTATCTAGTTGCTTTTTTGGAGTTCGAAAACTTAAAAAGCAGAGATTTTTAAGAAGCAGTAGAAAATCTGAAAACAGTCAGTCTGTTTAAATTTTAAAGCTGCAAATAATGAAAGTAAGCAGACTTGTCAAGCATGACCCATATAAAACTCACTAACAGGACATTAGAAATTATTTATTTAATAAAGATTTAATTACTGTTCAAAACAATAAAAATTAGCCAGAAAATTATTCTCGTCAAATCCACAACGCGAACAGGTCAAACGAAATCCCTGCAACTTCATGTTCTGTGCAAATAAAGATTTTATCACTGATCAAATTAAGAATCTTTGTGGGCCTCCATTTGAACTCTTGCCTCAGCGGCCCCATAAATACTGGCAGCAATGACCCTCCCTAGCTGTGTGTTCTTAAGGTCCAAATCAAGGTTGGCTTATAACCAATTCTCCTTCAAGACTGTCACCAAAGCAGTTCCATCAGGTTTTTTGCTTCCACTCTTCTTCAGAATCTCACAAAGTTTATGCCTAATACCTTGTAGCCGTGTAACACAATGGCTCAGATCCAATCCCAGAGGCTAGGGAGGCAACAGTTACACCTTTAATTGACCAACTTGGAAATCTTCTGCCCCATCTCGGCCAGCTACAAAACCATAGCTGAATACCAGTGAGTGACAACACATAGTAGGGGCGAGGGAGGGGTGGTTCTGCAATTTGAAAGCAATAAAGTCCATACATTTATAGTTCACACCTCTGGAGCTGGTAGAAGGCATTTCCCTACCCGACATTAAAATTCAGGTCACGTAGGAGGAAGAATGGCCACAGAGGCCAGAGCGAATGAAGGAAGATTCAGAAAGTGCCTTTTCACATTTTTGCTCATGATCCATTTCTTAAACTTAGAGGATAAATCTTGTAGCAAGTTTTTTTTTTCCTAACAATTTACATGAGCACAATGAACATTTTCCATGGAGCCGGCCCTTCACACTTAGAAGCTTAGAGGAAGGATATTTCCTAGACATCTGGATTAAGGGACTCACTCCCACAGTAATCCATATCAGTATTTGTTTAAAGATCTCTATGGGGTCTTGATTTTCATGTTTTAAATAGAGAAATAATTTTAGAGGTTTTGCAGATACATACTAAAGTCCAATTACACACACACACACACACACACACACACACGCACATCACATACCCCCAAAAGCACGAGGCTGAGTGGTGAAACAGTGAAGGGCTGAGTTGTTTGCCCAAGCTCTGCAAGCTATTCTATGAAATTCAGAGCAAGAACCTCAGTTTCCTGATGTTTCAACCAATGACCTTTCCAGTTAATCACTGAGCCCTCCCACCACAGCTAACTACTCACATTGTTGCCATGATATTGACATTATTCAATTTAGAAATCTCTTACTAAGGTTTTGATAATATTAGAAAATAAAACTTAGAAATCATTAAGTTATCAAGTATCATTCTTATATTTTATACATTATTATAAAATGTGTAAGGTCAAACACATCTAATTTTAACAGACATTACAGAAACTGTACAGAACATTTCCAAACTTAGTTCTCTAAGGCATCTAAGAGAGTGTGACTAAAAATGTTATCCTGAGTTAAAAAGATTTAAAAATGTGTTCTCCAGAAAATGTTAACTAATTGCATCTGTTCTAAAGAATAATTAAAGTGCCAATAATGAATTTAATTAATTAATTTAAGGTGCCAACCTTAAAATAAAATTGTTTTAATTTTTTCAGCAGACTTCCAAAATGCTTCAAACATATGCATATAAAAAGGGCATATGTAAAATAAAAATAATAAATGATTACAATTTAATAAATTTAAAATAAAGCAATAAATATCTTCGAATAAATGAATTAATTATCTTCATCCACTAGTTTGCTTCTATATTCTAAGTAAAATCCTAAGTGAACAGATCGTCCACGCTAAACAGACCAATCATGCTTCTTCAAAAAACACAAATATCATATATCTGATTTAGAAATTTATTTTCAATATCTGAAAAGCATCTAAGCTCCTTAAAATAAAATATATCTTATTATATAATTCTTGGTTTAGGAGAAATTTCCATTATGTGTATGTTTAAATAGCTTAAGAATAAAAACTTATATCAAGACACTTAAACCAAGCTTGTCCTTTAATAAAGGATAAATTATTACCTGGGAAGGGACATATCACTACACTCAGATTTACTGTGACCTGAGAGATTGGCTTAGGTCTCCCCAGTCTCAACGGTCCCTCACAACTCCGACCATGATCCCTGGTTGAAATATCTTGCTAGTGCTTCCAAAGGTGGAAGATGTCCCCATATTTTGGGGAATTCCCTGAGGATATTTACACGTACAGATGAACAAACATACTATCCCTATCTTTCCCAGGTTTTCCCGTAGAAAAGGAGAAAATCAGCCTAAAAAAACATCTTACGACTTCAATTCTCAAGGAAAAGGAATCCCAGTGTTGTAATAGGTAAAGCCTGATAAGAATGCATGGCAATTTTTTCAGAAGCTCTGAGAATTTCTACTACCATGAACCTGACAGCTAGATTGTTGTACTCTAGCAGGCTGAGCACATTTTAGGGTTCTAAATGGCAGGGAATAGCTTTGTGAGGTAGAAACATTAGTATATAATACTCACCTCATAAATGTAATTTCAGACAAGCTGTCTACCCATAAAACAGGAAAGCTGACTTATATTGGCTAGTTTCCTATAAGAAGGATGTATTTTATCTAAAATTTTGCCTGTTTTCTCTGCTCAGCTATATCTCTCAGCTGCCAGCCTGGGCTAAAACAGGAATTCAGCAAACGTTTGTGGATTGAGCGATCAAGTGAATGGATGAATGAGTGAGTGAATGATTGTAAACATGCTCACTCTCCATACTCATGTACTTTTGTGCCTTTGTGGGGTTTAGGAGCAATTGCTTCTTCTTCCATTCTACTACTCCTGTTAATTTCTCACTTGTTATTCCTGTTAAATTATAGGATGGTTTGATATAATTTAAAATACCCCTTTGTAACAATATGGGTACCTCTGTGAAAGTTCTTTTATCAAGCCCGGTTGGCTATATAATTGCTTGAAAAAACAAAAACCAACTAAACATAACCATGATATAAATTTCACCCCTTTACATTTTATAATAATAGGCTGTTCATCTTAACAAAGCAATTTCTGAATTTTTCTTTAACAAGCTCTATTATTATTCCTAAAGGTTCAATTATTAATAGTATCCCTATCACCTCCTGCTAGCATATTGCACCCCTGCCCTGTGTTTCCTCAGGCTGGGTGTGACAAAGTATGCCTGCATATGACTGTGTGTTTTGTCTATGTATTGGCACATAAATATCCTTGAGGACAGGAAAAGAACTGGTGTATGTGTCTGTGTGCGCGCATGCACGTGCACGCACTTCCCTGGATTGTTCTCCATGGAAATCTCCCTCCAGATGGGAAAAGAGCCAAGGAGAGCCCGAGGACTTCCCTGACCCTAAGCCAAGGGTGTGGCAAGTGTGCTCACCATTATCAGCTGGTGCCCAAAGTGGGAAGGAGGAAGGAGGTAGCAGGGAGGAGGAGGAAAGCTGGTAGTAAGTGTGGAGATCTTTTAATTGCAAGAAAATAATCTGGGAGTCTAACATTTTTGCAGTATTTTAAAGTGTGCAAAGACTTCACAGGACTAGCACATTCTCAAATGACACCTCTAAGACCAACCCAAGCATAAAGATCTTCTGAGGCTTATATAAACTTTGCCCATTAAGGAGAAGTCACAGAAACAGCTCAGCCTTTTCCTCACGGTGTACTTAATTATGTACTCAAGATAAGTGATAACCTTTAGAATGTTTTCACCCTGTGTTTGCCTGTGTTTTCAGCTATATTTCTATACTGAAACCTCTTCAAATTCACACATAATTCTTAAATTGCCAAATCCATTGGTCCTTTCTTAGATCACAACATTGGTGATGACTTTGCGGCATGATACGCTGAACACTCCCTTAAATATAAGGCTCTAAGCTCAAGATCTGACATACTATCTAAGCACTCAATAAGTAAGAGCTACTCTTGTTAGCAAGCTCCTCCTCCCTTAGCTTCCTTGAGAATTGCCTCTGTTAGTTTTCCAGCTACATTTCTGACAGCTAAAGTACTTTGGAATCTTTTATCTGATCTTCAAAGCCCAGACAAAGTGTTTTCCCCCAATAAACTTCCCCACTTTTGCAGTGTCAGAATTAATGTCACTCTCTTGTGTTCTCATAACCTTTGCTCAACTCCCATTATCTCACTAATCATGGCCTGCTTTGGATTTTAGTTGAGCTAACTTTTTTTTTTCAAGACAGAGTCTTGCTCTCGCTTAGGCTGGAGTGCAGTGGAGCGATCTCGGCTCACTACAACCTCCACCTTCTGGGTTCAAGCAATTCTCCTGCCTCAGCCTCCCCAGTAGCTGGGATTACAGGCATATGCCACCATGCTTGGCTAATTTTTGTATTTATTGTAGAGATGGGGTTTCACCACGTTGGTCAGGCTGGTCTCGAACTCCTGACCTCGTGATCCACCCGCCTTGGCCTCCCAAAGTGCTGGGATGACAGGCATGAGCCACTGCACCTGGCCTGAGAACTTATTTTATATCCTCAACTAAATTTTCAGCTACTTGAGAACAGGACCATTCTTATTTCTCTCAATACTGAGCACAATGTCTTGCACATGGCTGGCTTTCCATAAATGTTGGTTGATTTAAAAGTTGACAACAGATATTAAATTGAATCTTTAACTGCTTCCTGTTTCCCACCTTTCATAGCCAATCCCAAGCCAAAGCCTATAGAATATTCATCTACAGTGTCTCTCCCAAACCCACTTTATATTCCTATTATGGTCATCCTAGTTCAGAACTTTACTACTTCTCATGGAGACTATCCCAATAGCTTCCTAATTTGTCTCCCTCCAGGTTTTCCAAATCTTCTTGGTGATACCATCTGTGGTGAGCAGATTAATCTTTCAAACTATAACCCAATCAGGTGATTCCTTAGCTCAAAAGTGGCTAAAGCTTTTCTAATGCCTACCAAACTGATGTGCTAATTACATTCCAGACGTTCTATACTCTCTAGGTTTCTCGGCTCCTCCCTTCCTCTTCTTTCATGTCTCCTCTTCACTTACCAATGTTATGTTCCAAACATACCATGTGACTTTTCCTTCCATAATCACCACGACTTTATCCATCCCAACACTTTACGTAGGTGAATATCATTCTCACCACCTATCAAAATCTTGCCCATCCTTAAAGCTGTCCTCAGGAAATACTTCCTGCTCCCCAAGCCCTCTACCCAAGCAAACCCATAGGAAAATGGATATGATTTCTTTCTCTTCACAAAACATTTTATTTATACATCTCTGAGGGCCCTACTACAACTTTTCTTATATCCAAGTCAGGTATGTACTAGTCTGATCTCTATTTTAGGTAGGGTTTATAAGCAACTTGAAGGCTGAAATGCAGACTTACTCATCATTGTATTCCTCCACAGCACCAAAACACTACATTGCATATGGCAGAAATGCCATAAATATTCATTGAGTTTAAATGAACTGAAGCTTTTAAAAATAGCCAAAAAAGCTCAGGTTCCATGTAAGAAGAATGGGGCTCAAGCCAACTGAGTGTTGGCATCTGTGATGATTGGTGTCCTCAAAATTTCCACTTAAGGATGATGACAGAATCAAGCTCTGCTACAGCCAATGAATAATTTATTTGTGCACAAAACATTCTGTTAATGGAAATCTTTTTATGGCTCAAGATCTAAAATATATTTACTGCCCTATAGTTATTAAATGTTTGCTTTAATCATTAGGTACACAAGGTAATGACAAATGATAATTACAGGATCATTATATACTCTTAAACTGATTTAATCAAGAGTATCTCTTCTGAAATTCAAAAACTCCTCAGTGGATGGGGATGGGAAAGATTACACTGGAACCAATCAACTCACTGCTACCATCAAATTTAAGAAACTAAGGTTTTCTGTGGTTAGAAATACCCCCAATTGAAAGAGTAACTTTAGATACAAATGCCTAGTACTTTTTTTTAAAGCTCAATTAAAAATCCCCCTGCCTCCCCGAACTAGACTGCCTCAATCAATGAAACATATCAGAGAAAAAGAGAAGTGCATGTGTTTGCGCATTCCCTAGATGTTCCAGCCTGCCAAAAAATGTTTCTTTGCTGTGCTATTTCAGCAAGTCGTGAGATGGCAATGATCATCCTCCTCAAAAGAAAAAGGTAGCTATTTTTCCTGTATGTTTTTATTTTAAGAGGCTGGAAGGCACACTTCTGGCTGCTGAGAGTACTCTGACACGTACACATGTTCCTGAGGAGGTGAATTTGTGGGGGGATTTTGGCAGGGTGAAGGTTAAGAAAACCTAAAACCATCCTGAGCTCTTGGGAAATATTTAAGGAGCTGAAAAAAAACAGCAAAAAGAGGAAGATGATGAAGTCTTCCAGTGAATTCCTGTTTCCAACTATAAACCCTCATGAAAAACGAAAAGTAAAGTAGTATAAAATACATGCTTTTTATCTATATTTATCTCAGACTCAACTGGTACACAATCAAATTCATCACACTACTAGACAAACCAGCTTCTCTCTTTACCTCATGTTTTCTATTAAAAGTGATATTCAAACTCCAAAGCTCAAGGCCTGGGGTCATCACTGACAGCTTCCTCCTGCTCCCCACCCCCAGAATGCACGCACATCCACACAAGCTCACCCTAGACCCAATCAGACAGCCCCTACGCTGGTGTCCTGCACACTTTCCTTCATACAGCCTGTGTCTGTCAATCCTTATCACTACCCTCCTGCCAGACCCTCACACCAGTCTGATCTCCCACCACACAAAGCAAGAGACCAGCAAGTACTCTGGGTACAAATGGCAAAGTGCCAAAGGCCAGATCCAGGCCTGGTGCCCTTGCATGCCTGGGATCCAGGAACAATTCTCAGAGGCGGTGAACTGTGGAAGTGTGGAGGGTCCTAAGAAAAACAATTTGAGTGGAACGCAGCCACAAGGGCACCATGATGCAAAACCTGAGAAGTAAGGAACTGAGGGGGATATGGGAGGAAATCAGAAAGAATTTCCTCAACCTGGGATTCGAGTCTCCACTGAGGTCTGCGATGCAGTGACTTCATCTGTGATGTAAGTGTGGGAGGACATACAGGGCACAACATGAGATGACAGCTCTTGTTTGAATTCATGGAAGTGCCTCCTAAGTGGCTTCTGTGCTTGCAGTGACTGCTGCCCCCCACCCCACCTCAGCCGCCATCCAACAGGGCCCAGCCCGACCCATCTCCCTGAAGCGTAGCTCTGAGTGCAGTGCTCTCCCTGAAGCGTAGCTCTGAGTGCAGTGCTCTCCTGCTCAAAGGTTTTCAGGGGCTTCCCACGCCCCTTTGTCCTGCAGTCAATGTCAGCTGTGCTTTGCCTTCACACTACACAGGAATCCCTCAGAGTCAGAGGCCACATGTAATTTATCTCATTAAATTTTTTCAGAGGTCAATTATTTTTACTGCCATAGTCAAAACAAGGAGAATGAGACCTCCTGGTCAGGGACTGTAGGGGTTTTTAGGTTTGTTCTGCTGTGTGGGGAAGGGGTTTGTTACTATTTTACTTTAAGAGCAATTTTTGCACTAAAAAATTCATAAATTGTATTCATGACCTGGCTCTGGATATTTAATAAGTATCAGACTTGCAGATTCATCTCACAAATGTAATTAAAATGAAACCTGTGTCCAGGTGTCGATTTTCAGTCCCCAGAGTGAATTTTAAAACAGAAACTTGGCCAGGTGAAGTGGCTCACACCTATAATCACAGCATTTTGGGAGGCCAAGGTGGGCGGATCACCTGAGGTCAGGAGTTCAAGACCAGACTGGCCAACATGGTGAAACTCCATCTCTACTAAAAATACAAAAAATTAGCTGGGCATGGTGGCGGGTGCCTGTATACCAGCTACTAGGAGGCTGAGGCAGGAGAATCGCTTGAACCCAAGAGGCACAGGCTGAAGTGAGCCGAAATTGTGCCACTGCACTCCATCCTGGGCAACAAGAGTGAAACTCTGTCTCAAAACAAAAAACAAAAAACAAAAACAAACAAAAAAAAAACCTCACAAGCAATTATTTTTATTAAACCCCACAAATATTTATTAAATGTCTACTATTTTTTCAATCACCATTTTTAAGAATAAAGAAGACACAAACAAGCAATTTACAGTGCAGGCATATGACAGGAAAGCTTCACCTAAATTACTTTATTATAAAGTGCAAGTACAAAAATGCATACAAAAAGTGGCATGAGAGAAGTATAAATTGTTAAGGGGTGATGCGGGCAAAAGAGCTCAAACATGAAGAGAAGTAATATTACAATAAAATTATTAACCAGACTGACGTCAATAAAGTGCATTAACCCAAAATGCAAATAATAGATGAGGTAGAAAATGCGATTAAGAAAGCGAATTTTTCTTTTGGCAATTCATGGGTGAGACGTCAATGTGATATCAGATTCAAACATAAAATAAAGATCTCTATGTGGGGGATTTTGTCCAATATCCAATTAAAGGATTCATAGTGAAAACTGTAACTGCCAAGGGAACCGGAACTCCAGAGGCCATTCTTGATCCATAAGGGATATTGCTTAGAAATCATGAGATTCTCAGATCAGGGAAGTGATTGGGTAAATTTAACAGTTGGTATCACCAGGTTTCAGTTTCCAGAAGGTGATAACTGACAGAGGGCTGGAAAATTTACAATCCACATCTTTCTACAGCATTTTATTCCTTGGACTACCTCAAGATTCCCTAAAATTATAAGATTTGACTCTGCCGCCAAATTTTGATACGGCTGGCTTCTATTTCTTTATTTCAGTCATAATAAACAGAACATAGTGACCACATCCACAACGCTCCAACATTTGAACACTGCCAGTTAACTAGACTGGTGACTTGGCAGTGACTGACATGTTAGCCAAAAATGGGAGAACCAGAGTTGGATTCTGGTTCTATGACTCACTAGTGCTGTGACTTTAAGCAAATTACTCAACTAAAACCAACCCCCCCACCACGAAGCCTCCCGTCCCTTATACACAAAATAAAGTGTGAGCAATAACTACATAATAGTTATTGCTTCAAATGAGATAATGCACATGGAAGCCATTTGTAGACAGAGTGTAAGTCATTACACAAATATTAATTCATGACATCATAGAAACAAGGCATATGATCAGTCGCTAAGATCCACTGTGTAGGTTTTGCATGGAGAGTGAAAAATGAGAGGCTCCTTCACACAGCCACCCTATACTGCAAACTGAAGGAGACAGGAAGGATAGACAGAAGGAAATACTATGAAATGATAGGAAAGAAGCCTTCAGTCAGGGTTTCAGATGGCCACAGCATGCTTGTGGAACAAAATGAGATTTGCTCATACTACTGGTTTAGTTAATACTTACTGATGGAATGATGAATATGTGAATGAAAAGTTATTGAGTGCATGAATGAATGAAGGTATAACCAGGTAAAATACTTGAAAAACAAAGCAGGAAGAGTCAAATTGTGAATAAGAAAAAATAAGAAAATAATTTTGGAAAAATGAAGCCATGTAGCTCAAACAAGCTAACAGTAATGGGCTCCACTCACCTAAGCTAGAATAGCAAAACAAAGGGCAGTCTGTAAGGAGGCCAGAAGAAATCTAGAGCACACATAAGAGTCCACATTTTCACATCAGTTTGTAAATATTAATACTCAAACATAAATACTGATAGACTCTTCTGTTATCTTAAAATACAAGGAACCAAACAGAAGACTTCTGTGCATCTGAAGAGCTATAAAAATATAAAAGGAAGTCCTGTACAATAGGATACATTTTGAAGGCCACAATATACTGAAACTTATAAGGTCTACTCTGAATGATCTGTGATAGCAGAAGTTATAGTACACCCAGAGATAAAAGATAGCAAATCTAATTTGCACCCTTATCAAATTGTTATAAGACCAGCTAAAATGTATCCAAATAGAATGAACTAAAACGGTTTTCTTCCTTTTCATTTTCCTAATTGGTATAAGTAATAATAAGAAAAAACATATAAAGGCATATCAAAGAGAAAGGAGAGATAAACAGATGAAGAAAAGGTTTGGGGAAATCAAAAAATATAGCAATTTCCACAGAACATAGAATTATGTATTTTGGACTTCCTAATTTAAAGTAAGACTTCAGTGATGTCTGATTCCAAAAATTACTAACAGTAATAATTGCATAACTATCAGCAAATTAATTACTGCTCTTTAACCCAATATTTTCAAGTTTATGAGAGTCTTAATAATTTTCACCTTCTTTTTTTAGGAAGGAATATCACTTACATAATTCCTAAATAAATATATCCAATGTAGTGACAGCATATAAATCTGATCACCCATGTGTTTAAAAGTCCAGACTCCAGCTAATATCACTTTAAAATGAATAATGTCAAGACCAGTCAAAAGCATTCACTGCTTGAAGGAAAATGCCAGGACATGCAAAGCAACATTATTATAAAAAATAATAATTCGTATTTACTAACTTTTCAAAAAGTACCATAAAAGGAAGAATAGTCTATGGATGAGAATGTTCCTTTCTTACTTTGCAAACTGTTTTCTATTTACTACCTATTTGTGGTGGGAGGAGTTGAGCACATTTTTAAAATTTATTATTTGTAAAAAAAGTTATATTGAAAAAAATCCTCATTTGGGCTAATGCACAGGGCCAGGTTCATTGATAAAGTCACCAAGAGGTTGCTGAGTATGTATTCCATATGCATCATGAAAATGCTTACCGATTCCATATGAAGTCCTTCCTTACCAAAAGAAGTATTTGATTTAATTGAGAAAATATACCTAGCTCTTTGAGTGAAGACCATGTTGACAGGCTAAAGAATCAGTCACGTGATAAATGAAATCTAATCCTGGTTACATTTAACCAGTGACTGCAATGACTATTACCCCTATTAATCACCATCATCATAACCACTACCATGAACTCCTAGTACCTGCCAGGTATTTAATCCTCATAGAGCCTTAGGAACTAAGCAGCATCCTTATTTAACGCAAAACAATTGTTTCAAAGCACAGTGACCCCAATGAGCTGACTCAACCAGAGGAGTCCAGAACTCACAGTGCAATAAGCAAGAAGGCCATCTGCACTCAATGTCCAGGCCATGTCCATTCTCAAGAGGCACTGATAAAACAGTCGCTTGAACATAGTTTAAATTAGGTACCACCAATTTAAATGTCACTTAACACTTAGGAGACTTTGGAAATAACTGTAAAAGCCAAATTTGGGAGTAGATGGAAAATTAAATGTGGCAAACAAAGACATTTAAGTTAGTGGTTCAGATTATTAATTTTAATCTTCTAACATTTATTGTAGCTATTGAAAAAATTAAGGCCTTGCTTTTCACACTTTTAAATATCTGTCTTCCTAATGGGTTTTTCGTCTAACTGCCTCATATCCCTTTAATTATCCAAAACTTTTTCCAAATGGCACCATGTGTCCATAACAATGAAAATTATTGGTGGCAAATGAACACTGAATCGTGAACCTTATGGGCCAAATGAAAAGGGGTCTCTGGAATGTCCACACTTTATATTTCTACACACACTGGATGCTCAAAAGCTACACTAGCAAATCAAGTTCTTAGGCAGTGGAGATTATTTTAGACAAAGCTTAGGGCAGTTGTTGGCACTGCATAAACTACAACACTATCACTAAAAAACCACCTGACATCATCTTGTCTTAAGATGTTCACAGGTAAAGCAGACACTATTAGTGGGTTTAGTTTAGAAGCTGTCTTCCCAGATGATTAGACACTTTCCTCTCTTGTTCGTTATCATTCATCAGGTTTTAAAATAGCTCCAGTTTATTTGGAGGAAAATTAAGTAACAAGCTGTACAATTTTAGAATCATGAATAACATTTAAAATTTCAGAAATTCAAATCTTGTGACCTAAATTAGGAATACAATTTTTTTTTCCAATTTTTCTTTACTGTGTAAAGGGTTAATTAAAGCATGAGTTTGCTTGGATTTTTTAAAAAAATTACCAAGCCCTAAAATCAGTATCATTTAAATTTCTGATGCCAAAAATCTGTTTGACAGAGCAGGCTTTACTATACTGACATTTTAACAGTAGCCAAAGTCCTGTTCCCACTAAATTCTGTCTTGGCAGCACCAATAATTTGCTAAAAGCCTAAACTCCTCCTGGTAACTAATGTGTTCTCAACCTCAGGAGCTTTCCACAGCAGCACAGTGCAACAAGGAAGCTGAATCCATCAATCCTTCCTTAAGATTTCTATTCTTATTACAGAAACCATGATTTCTATAAAATGAGAATGGTTTAAAATACAGAAAGATGCTAATTTATTTCAAATGTTCATTACATCTTAGATGTGAATCTGACAAAATGCAATAAAACTACATATAAAAACCTTATTCAAAGTAAAATCTGATATTTTTACATTACTTCAAGATTATAACAAGCAAATCATCATTAATACATCAAATAAAAGAATTTGGTTTCAAACTATAAATGACAACATTTTCTAATCTTCAGCTAAAATCAGATATTTCCAAAAATGCAATAAAGTATGAATATTTTCATTTAGATAACATACAAAACATCTATCACAGGTTTCAAGAGCCTCAAATAATTACTGTCAAAATTTCACATAAAGCTCATTTAATATTGTGCTTGAGGAATCTCTCCAATAACTTTGAAATCAAACCATATAGAAAGCACTTGGCTTGACTTACCTAGTGGCTGTATGTTAAAGAATCGGTAAAAGAGCATCCCAACCAAATCAATTCACTTAATTTTTCAAGTAGATCTGATTACTATGGTCTTTTAAAAAATTCAAAGGCTCCACCTAATGAGAAAAAAAACAAAGAATTACATTTAAACCAGAGCATGATTATATGATCTATACATTAATAACGCAAAAATCAAATCCAGACTATTATGATATTATACTATCTTTTCCTAAGTTACTGTGCTACTTAAAGCTATAAAACAACAAAAGCGTCTAGGAATTAAGTTAAATTTTCTAGTTTGGGGTAAAATGAATGTTCAAGCATAGAGAAAACAATAAAAGAATACAACAAAGTGTGAGAACAGAAGAGTTTGTTATTGGCAGGTGGAAATAATAGTTATATAATGTCAGTTAAGACATTAAAATTAGAGATGGGGGAAAATGCAATTTATTGCTTTGGAGTTACACTCATTGATTCTTCTAATTTACTGATGCAATGAAAATTTGTAGGTGACAGTTCCTGAAAGCCATTAAGCCCTAGCTACATGCAATCTCTGTTGAGAAATAGAAACTAATATCTAGACAGATCATTTAAACATAAAAATGGCCAAGAAGTCTTGGAGATAATTCGCTAGCATGGATTTCCAAATCATTCCGAGAATGTTACACCTTGTCTCCACAGAAAGTGTTTACTCTCCTAAGGACTCACAAATAGCTTAATTATTATTTATAAACAATATTAGTTTATTCCATTCACTTTGCCAGTAGAAGCACTTTTCCTGAAATTCAAACATTAAATTACTATCTCACCTCTAAGAAAAAGTTTGAGAGAAAGCAAGCATTAACTCAACTAGAGAGAGCCTAAAATGAATGCTAGAGGGCTGAGCAGAAGAGTGAAATAGAAAATTGGACAGTTTCTAGCTATTCCCAAATTAGATCTTCCCAGGTTAGACTTAGTATGTTCAAACATACTAATATTTCAAAAAGTCTCTGAACATCAAACACAATCATATTCAAGTGAAAGTTCAAAAACTTATTCCGAAGCCATAAGCACGAGATTTTTTTATTGTGCAATTTGGAATTAGCCATGCACTGCCACTCCCCCAAACCCACTAACCACATTAACAACATTAATTGATAATCTCAGTATTAAAAAATAAAGGTTGAAACAGATGTTATCCACTAGTATTAGAAGGTAGTTGCTCCAGAAAAGAACAAAACAAAAGATGCTGCTAACAATACAGAAGACAAATAGCAGTAACTATACATACTAACTAGAAATCCACGTAGTCATGGGAAATATGTTTTCACTTTCAAGAAAACCTGTGTCTAGATTCTAGTCTTACTGCTATTCAAGAAACAATTATTTAGGAAACTCATTTGGACATGGTCTCAAAAGACTTCTTCATTAACAGAGATAAATAATCTTTATTCCAGGGTTCTTGCCATAAACGTGACGAGACAAATGTCAAATGGTTTGGTTATTTAAAATTATACTGAATCAACAAACACAATCACCTAAACAACTGCAAAATGACTCAACACACACATTTTTCGCATTTGAATATCTAGAGCGGCGAAAATATTTCTGTACTTTTCCTAACATTTTATGCAAAAGTTACAAAGCCTCTCTCAAATAATATTTGGTAGCTAGCTTCATAATATCACTTCTCAATACTTCCCAGGATGGTTTCGTGCAGAAGCCAGCATAACTTTTCTTTCTGTTAGTCACTTTCCAAGAAAGAGGTAGGGCACTCCCTTCAAGATGCAGGACAAACTTCAAGATTCTTAAAAATCCTTTCTCATTGATTTCTCGGTGTACAATGTAAAACTGACTTACACAAAAGTCTTTTTCAGCCCCTCTTCATTTTTAGGTAGGGTATTGTTTTCTAAAATTATGTAATTCTTGCCTCATAAGAGGTCTTACATTTCCTAAAGATAACCAGTTATTAAGCAATACGTTAAATGGTTTTTCACCTGTATGGCAGCAACTATGCCCTCGTTTCTAACTGGTTGTCTAAGTGGTCAGTGACTTCAAACTACTTAGGAATTTTTCAGTGTTCCCATAGAGTACCTAAAAGTGGTAGTAATGGGCACCTCATATCAACGTTCAAAAGCACTAAGTACAAAATATATTAGTCACCCGTATGGATGATTCAGCTAAATGACTGCTACTGATTAGCCCAGAAGAAGCAGATCTGTTGCCTGTACAACAGGTAAGCCTCGCGTACAAACCACAATATAACATTTATTTAGAAATGTTCACTTCCTTAAAAATAACCACATATAATGAAAGGAAAATAAACACACGATGGTAAATGGCCTACAATCGCTACACCACACAGCAGTTCAACACCTCAAATAATTTTATAACCTGATGAAAGTCATTGAATCTAAACTTCCTTACTTTTAATTTGTTTTTATTGCCTGCCTTACCAACCTGGGCAGGAGTTGGGGGTTGGGGGAGGGACTCTAGTGTTTTTTGGCTCTATCAGAAAATCTAAGTACATCTGACCTTTGTATTTCAGTTATATGTTACACGGTCTAAACAATGGAGCAATTTATCATTAGCTAATATTTGATCATGCTTGTCACCAATTGGTTTGTTTCAGTTATTTGCATGTAATAAATCAGATGTACACACAATGCTGGGCTTGAGTGACTTTCTCTAGCTGAGTGGTCTACTGGGAGTAGTACACAGGAACTATGCTCCCTGAGTTCACCAGGACACTCCCTGGGAGCAGTTGAATTGACCATACTGTTGCAATACTGATCACAGTAAATGAGCTTTTTGAGGAGCCCTCTAGAGTAGCGACCACACTCTGGAGTAAGCCTGTGAATCATAATGTCTCTATAGACCTAAACAACTCTTAATAGTTATCAAACACTCTCCTTGGTGATTGACAATGAAACTGAAGCCCAGAAGGTCACTTGCACAAGGTCATGCAGCTAGAAGCAGTTTTCCTGACTACTATTCTACGTTTTCCCCTTTAAATCGTAGAGCCACTGTGCCTCTCATAGGCAAAAATTCAATCATGGCTAGCAGGAGTTTACTGAACATCAACTACGTTAAACTTGCTTATCAGCTTAGGATGGGAAGGAAAAGGGGAGAGTAATGAGTTCAGAGTGAGAGAGAACAGACCTCAAATACCACGGGCTCCAGAGTACCCCCTTCATCATGGTTACAATCAACTTGTCTCTTCACAAACCCAGTGGAGAAGTGGCCAATTAAAATAGGGAAATCAAGAATACCTTGACACAGTTATACGCCCAAGACATCTTAACTATTTTGCAGGGTTTCAAAGTGACACTTGAAAAGCCCTCCCCTTGTGGCTAATTAGTATAGCTATCCTTATTTATTTATATTAATATTATTTTTCCTTGTAAACACTTAACAACATTGAAGACATTTTTAACCAGAAAAACACCATTTATCCCATCACCCAAACACAATTCTTTTCATTTTTAAAAATTTTAATCTATTATTTGTCCCCATGTAAGCATATTTTCACAGAGATGTCCTCATAATGCACACATAATTGTGTATTCTGATTTTTTAATTTAACATTTCATAAGTATATTACTTCCATGAAATTCAGTTTTCATTTTTACTAGCCATATGATATTCCTTAAAGCTAACATAAAGTTATTTCCTTCATAATTCTTATATGTGGCAACATTTCAAATGTTCTCACTCATTTTCAGTACCACCAATACTGTTTTTTCTTAGAATATTATCAAAAATAGGATTATCAAATTGAAAGGCAAAAATATGTTTATAATGGACTTCATATTTATGGCCATATTGATTTCAAGAGATTGAAATTATCTACAAAGCCACCAGCAGTAGATGTGCATTCTACTTTCACCAAACTTCCTCACCATTGCATGTAATCAAAATTTCTTTTCAGAGGCTTATTTAATGTAATATGATATTTAAGGGTGTCATTTTTATTTTAATGGTGACCATAATTATTCTCTTATTTAAAAATTATTTTATTGTCTTTCACCTCTAATATAAAAATGTATCTACTCATATAATTTGACTACCTTTAGGTCATAGTTCTTCTTATGAACTTAAATGATGTTTTATGTAATACATATTAATTTTTTATACTTTTTTCTGTAAATTTGTTTTAACCACTTAATATATCTGGCATATATTTAGATCCATAGCATAAGGTATGTATTCAAATAGTTCTGACCAATTCCAAATTATCCATAATACTATTTACTAAGTTTTCCTTCCTCACACATCTTTCTATAAGCTTGCTTTACTATGTTGTATTATAATATGTCTATTTCTGGGCTCACCATTTAGTTACATCAATCTACATATTTAAAATGGAACTTTTGTTCAGACTGCCAGTATGATGTGACTGTCATTGTGTTAGGTCATTTTCATGTGCATAATCACATGAACTTAGTGTGTGTGTGTTAGTTTTAATTACTGTTGTTTCATAGTATGTTCAAATCCATGGTAGAGCTAGATTCTACTCTTCATTTTCTTTTTTCAAATGTTCATCGATATTTTCTTTTCTGCATGAGTATATGTGGGAAATTTTCACCCATTTTTCCAGATCATATTATTTAATTAAGTGTACTGTTTGACCTCCATATTCAGTCGTACTCAGAATATTCCCATGAGCAGTCTGATTAAAATTGAGTTGAATTATATATATATGCATCTTTTCAACATTTTGTTGTCCCATGTTTAAAAAAATAGCATATTATTATGAATCTCTACATAAACGACATTTTAACGTTTATATTCAATAGACATTTATATTCTGCAAGTCTCCTGATTCTCTGTCTTTCCTCATTTCCATTTCACTTGCTTGGAAATACTTCATTCTTCATGTCCAGCAATTAAATTGTGTTAATTCCTCACAAGGTTCCCTAAATCACTTCCTTTACGTGCCGGAAAATGCTGATTAAATAGAAGATAAGTACTTAAAATCCTATCTTAAATAAAATATCTTCATTTCCTTGATCAAAATGAAATTAAAACTGCATGTAAACAATATCACCACCACAAAATAATATCCCATGTAACCATTCTATTCCTTAGAAGATTTACACGACAAAGCCCCGAGTTCCTTTAAAACACAGCTGAATGGCTTCGGTTAGCTAGAGCCCTCCTCCTTCCCTTCCGCCCACCATTGTCTCTTATTTCTGCTATCTGTGAAACAGTTTTGAGTTCAAAGATAGAGAAAAAGTGCAGAAATATAAATCACTTAAAATTATAAATAAAATATGTTAAACCTAAGATTGACTGAAAACAGTCTAAATTTTGTTGTGCATGTTAACTAAATCCACGTGCTATCTTCCTTGATTTCACAAAGCCAGGTACTCTCAAGGAATCTTATGGTTTACATAACCGATATGGCACATGAAGAATTCTAGACACTGTACTGAAAGGGAAGAGAAGGACAAAAAGAAAAAATGGGAAGGAAAAAAAAAGACCTGAACGTCTGTGTGCAGATAGGCAAATAAGAACTGAAACTGTTTGCCATCCACACTTTGAAAGTCACACTATGTGTCAAGTTTGTCAAGTTGAGTGAAAGAAGGAGTGATGTGCTTCTCCACTTTCCTGAAGAACCACGTAGAAAATGTGGCAAATATTTAATTTAAGCCTTGTTTCCTGAAAGACTGCAAGATGCCCACAAATTTTCTTTCCCAGAGTTCAAAATAGCAAGCTGAGTGGGTGTAAGCACTTTAAGTGAAAAAAAAAAAGTAACTAAGGAAAAGGAAATCGTACTTTCTGCTTCTTAGTATAAGATTTTTTTTTAAAGGCCATTTAAAGAGATATTAGTGATTAGGATCTGGTGGTTGTCTTGAATCAGAATACAAATACATTCCTGGTGACCTCAGACAGAGCCCCCTGGCCATATTTAAACATGATTCATTCTGTGTAAAGATGAAACTGACAACATCGTAGCTACAGTAAGAGCGAGCTGTTGTCTGCTACGACCAGATACCTAAATCACAACAGGAAAACACTTGCACGAAGGGAAAGCTGAATGTCTATAGGGGCTCTACCCTTTCCCAAGAGAGGGACCTTCCTCAGCAGTGCTTTATAATATTTTCACATGTAGATGAGTCACCAGGGAGCTTGTTAAAAATATGGGTTCTGATTCCGAAAGTCTACGTGGAACCCCAAAAGTTCCCAGGTGATAAGTTCGCTGGTCTACACTTTGAGAAGCAAGACTGTAGTCTGTAACAATAGTTTCCTAATAGCCAGACACCAGAAATCACAATCAACCAATTAAGAACACTTGCTAGGTACCTGTGCCAGTTGTTATAATAAAGTACATTACATGTGACCTGAGCCAATACAGAAAAAAGTATGTTTTAAAATAATAAAAGCTAAATGTGTGAAAAAGACTCTAAGGATAATAGGAGTTGAGAACAGGAAGAGTTCTGTAGGGACTAGAGTGGTCGCAAACGGAGTCATAGAGCAAGCTGGACGTGTGCAGCCCCAAGTTGAGGTAAGGGGTGGATGTGGAGAAAGAAAGAGCAGGCCACCACTAAGGGCAATTCTAGAAGGGAGAGCCTAGAGTTCCCACAAGAGAAAGCTATGGTGAGCCTGCTTTGTGGTTATAGATATTATCATTGGAAGCTTTTAATCAGAATTCACTTTGAACCAGGTGAAAGGAAACTCTGGCCTTGTTTAAAATTTGTCGGTTTGGAAATTATAATTCTATTCCAGGACAGGAAAGAATGGGTAGTTTTGCCTTAGTCTTATGCAAATTTTCTCCATTGGCAGCAGCAATAGTGTTATGAATGACATTTTAGGTTTGAGCATGGGAGCACAAAATTACCATTTTTGTACATATATTTATGCATATGTATGCCTTTGGTTAACATATGTCTTTAATGATTAAGACTTTTAGAGCATTAGAACCATAACTTTTCACTACAATGGATTTAATAATCTGTTACTTCGAGTACTTGAATTTTACTTTTATTATAAAAATAATTGTTTTCTCCTGTAACATACTTTCGGATGGCACATACCCACACAACACCCTCAACTCCAGCAATATTCTTCCATTCTTCTCTTTTCTCCCACACTGGCTGACAATGGGAAGAAAACATATCCAGAAAAAGAATGAAATTATTAATGAATTGTACCTTACGTGTTTTTTTTAATCTTAAAGAGTTTTTCCTACCAACCCACAATATGTTGGGTACTGCACAATGGATTCAGCAGAAAAGCAACCGAGGATTCCACAGGTCAATACAAACATAAACATTCAATCTCTAAACTTTTTTTTTTTTTTAATGACGATAATTGCAGAGGGATGAGCATACTTGCAAGCTGCAAGAGGGAAGTATTTGAAAGAGAAACCTAATATTTTAGCTCTCCTAAGTCAGATCAGCAATCTCACTAAGTTCTCTTCCCATCTTTTCGTCTTGGGAACTATGAAATTCGTCATCTTATTGTAAGCGTTAAGAAATGGTATTTGGAAGACTTACAAATCTTATGTTTCATATTAATGTTAAATGCCATGACTATGGTTTAGCCACAGTTACTGTCCGAGCTATGTTTCTGTCTTACCAAACTTCACTATGCTTCCTGTTCTTAGTAAGGAAGTCAGAATTTAGGCAATGAATTATGGCAAAACTGCTATTTCAAAGCATCAAGGCTTGAATGTTACAAGATACCTGTATCACTGCGATTGGGCTGAACAAGATCCTAGTATTCAGGATGTACCAACAGAGTTACCTTCCCTCCCGTCAATCCAATGCACACACACATGCAAACACTCACTAGTGACAAGAAAAAAAATATTAATATGAGCATGCTAAATTACTGCTACCTATGAATGGTTGCAAAAACAATAAACAGATATGAATGGTTGCAAAAAAAACAATAAACAAAATGCAAACAGGCACACCCTAGTGAGACCATGAAGTGTGTCTTCTACAAATCTCTTCCCCTTTCTAGCCTGGTCCTGTTCAGGTGTCCTGGCCTAACCTGGACATGGGGTCTTTGCAGGCTGCATGCTGCATCTACTGCAGAAAAGAGCTGATAAGATTTTTCATGCTGGTTTGTCAAAAATGTAACGTGTTCTCATTATGAAAAAATTTACATTAAGAAAACAACAAAAACAAACAAAAATCTTGGGACATCATGAAACTTAATACAAACAAATAACTGTTGGTGAAGAGACAGATTTGGGGGAGGGGTTTTGCAAGAAAAGAAGCAAGACTTCCTCCTCTGTGGTAAATATTAGTAATCCTATTAAGGCACAGTGCAAGGTGTGTCATAGACACTAGAAGCAGATATGGTTTGCTTTCAGTTCTCTGAGGTGATTCTTATTGGAATTGAAGTGGCTCTTCTGAAAACAATTAATCAACAATAAGTTCTCTCTCCCTCCCTCTCTCTCTTTCTCTCTTCAAAGTGTGTGTGTGTATATATATGTATGTCTTTTGACTAATTATTAGGTGTAGTCCCATTTTTTCCTCCTTGGTACCTATCACTATAATCATCTGTGTTTATGTGTCACCTGCTTTTAGAATTACACATAGATATTACCAGAAGTTACAGTGTTAAATTTGCAACAGCACAGACTTCTAACTACAAGCCTGGGACCACGGTGGAAACAAAGGTTCAGTTAAGGAAGATTTCCCGAGCCAGAATTGATGTCCTCACTAACCAGGCTGCCAGGCTTAGATCAAATGAAGGTCGATGCAATGTCCCCAGAGGAAGCTGTTCAACTCGCCGGGTTGGTTCCCCAGAGCCCTGCCAAGGAGGCTTTTCAGATTGACAGCATCCTGGCAGAGCTGCTGTCTTCCCCAGGCAGAGAGGCCCTCCCCCAGACAACAAGCTGGGTGCAAACTCGTCTTCCGCAGACACCAAAAGAGAGCACAGCAAAGCTAAGCGGCTGGGGACAGCCACTTGTGGCTGAGACAAAGGCAGGCTCCCCCTGCCGCAGTACGATCACTAGGACTGTCAGGCTGTCGAAATGTATATTGCAGACAGGACATCCCTCCTGGCATCCAGCGTGAGCGAAGTCCAGGCCACGGCAACAACAGCCTGGCCTGAGGACAGCCTGCACCACACATCAAAGCCAGAGGCCCTGGGAGGCTGGCCAGCCGCCAAAGACGCCTGAGAGCGGCAGGGGAGTGTGTTGCCTTAGGACAATAGCAAACTGGGACGTGGTAGAGTCTGTAAATTCCAGGCACTGGGGAGGTCTTCTCAGAGATTTTACCCTCTCCTGTCAGGGCTGTGATTTAATTTCCTTTGAAGAAAAAAAAAGAAAAAAGAACAGAATATACATTCTCAAACCTTCTGTCTGCAAAGGCAGACACCACAATGCAAGCTTAATGCACTCTGGTCCTTCCCGGCCAGCGGCCACTGTCTAACACAATACAGCTAAGTGCGATGTGACATTCTCCCGGTCCCCTTAATAGGGCATTAAGTCTAAGGAGTAATTAAGATCATTTAAATGCAAACATCATTGTTCCATTGCTACTATCCTCCCAGATATTTCCCATCAATTCTGTTTAATTAGAGTAGCACCACACGTTAATTATAACCTGACAGTTTCATTGATTTCACAGGGCACATCATACAGTCTCATTTTAGGTACCAAGGACTTAAGGTGAAGCATGAACCTCTCAGTTACAAAGATGACTCAGCCTCTTGGACTGATGAGGTTCTGGTTCTTCTACCACGAAAGGTTTACCCACTTGCTCAACAGAAATAGTTCAGGAATCATCTTATGTCCTCACTTATTTCACAGCGTTTTGCAAAACAACACACCAAAAACAAACTAAGGAAAAAAAAAAAAACCTGTAAGAGTGTAAAAGAAATATCCATCTCCCTCTGTTCTGTGGTCTTAATCTGCAATTCTTAAGGACCAGGATAAGGTGCTGTGAAGGCTATGCAGGTAAAGCTGGCACCAAACAGAAATATGGTGCACTTCTGCCCCTGAAGCGACTGGCCCTGCTTTGAGAAGCCATGCTGCAAACATGCTCATTAAAACAGAGAGGACTGGTCAGTTTTCCTTTCAGAGGAAATGAATATGAGTTGAGGTCACTCAACTCTAATCCACCCGGTACCTCAGGGTTATTCTCCCAGCAGCACATGCTCCATTAAGCCAGCAGTTTGTCATAGCCCAGCGTGTCATCCATAACGGCATGTTGGGGGTGGAATCACTTCCAACTCCTCGCTAATCTGGTGCGGGGAATGCCAAGGTACAGAGTTTTACTTGATTGCATAAAACATAGAGCTATTTTCAGCTTCCAAATCATCTTTCTGGCTCCTTCACCAGTCCTAAAGCCATATTACAACCCTTTAAAAACATCTTTTCTATTCGGTTTTCCCTTATTTTAACATAAGCAAACACTTAAAGTAATCCCACTAAGTCTCCGAAATATGAAGCCATGAAATGCTAGAAAAAAAAAAGACGAAAAAGAGTTTAAGAGTTTCACACATATTTGCGATTTAAAATGGTCACTGCTGCTATGGTAGTGGGCCTTGAGTTATCTCCAAACTCCTTATAAAAACCCTGGGCAATTAACACTTAGCAGGACTTCGGTGCCTGATGACAAAATCAATTTTGTTACAGTCACACTTCCAAAAATGACTTTGAAGAGTAACAATAAATAATGAAAATTAAACAACTGCTAACTGATATAGGAAGAACTTCAGCTATTTCTGTAATAATTCCACTGGGATTTGTGCTGAACATTATAAAAACAGGATGTTTTGTTTGTTGTTCTTCATAAAAGACTACCGAACCAGTATAAGACTCCAAAATATATCAAGACTACAAATCTATGTGAAGTCTACTAATATTAAAAAAAAGCTTAGTGGAATTTTTATTCATGTATTTAACATTTTTGCTCAATGTAAGATGACCTCAGGAAACATGTTTCTTATTTTTATGAAAGCCAAAAGGAAACACAGTTATATAACATAATTCTGCAATGGTTCAGCATCACAGTGCAGAGAACTTAATCCTAAATACAGGACTGTCACAAATCAGTCTTCACTGCTAAGACTTCTTATATTTAATATTAACAAAGGATTATCCCATGGTAACCAGATACCTGTTCCATTTAGTTAGAGGCTAATCCTAACAACATAAGGATTCCAATAACAAACTTTTTCTAATGTTAACGTCAATGAACTGTGATGAAGCTACTGCACCAAGAATGAACTTAATATTAGTGGATTTAGAGATAACTTTAAGTGGGTATGATTAGCACACAAATACAGTCTTATCTATGGATGTGGGGTGGGGGAAGGTATCACTTCTGCAAATGAAATCATTATTTTTTACTGCTTAAGTAAACGAAAGCATTCATATCCTCTTTTCCTGACACACATAGCTGTATTTGGAAGTGTAGAAGAAATAGGGAGGAAGTATGTTTAGGAAAGAATTGCACCTGAATATTTTCCTAAAGGCTGGGCATGGCAGCTCACATCTGTAATCTCAGCACTTTGGGAAGCCAAGGTGGGAAGATTGTCTGAGCCCAGGAGTTCAAGACCAGCCTGAGCAACATAGTGAGACTCTGTCTCTAAAAAATAAAAATTAAAAAAAATTCAACTGGGGCATGGTGCACCTGCAGTCCTAGCTACTCAGGTGGCTGAGGTGGGAGGATTGCTTGCATCTGGGAAGTTAAGATTGCAGTGAGCTGTGATTGTGCCACTGCACTCCAGCCTGGGCAACAGATCCAGATGCTGTCTCAAAAAAAAAAAAAAATCTGAAACAAATAGTTGGGCTCTGCTCTGTCCATTCTGATGCTTTTGAAATAGCTAGAAAAGTCACCCAAATAACTGCTGCTGCCATTCCATGAACTGATCTTTATTTAAATCAAGTGAAAGCACCAGTTCAACCCCAAGTCTATGAAAGGAACTAGAGGCTTCTCTTCACTTCTGAGGTCCCAGAGGCTACATCTAATCACTAAGACTGATCATTTTATTTTCTATAACACTCTAAAAAGTATCTTTTTAATATCTAACCACTTATACACTTTTCTACCTGGTGAAATATATTTTTTCCTATTTCAATATCTATAATTTGCTATTTATGTCATCTGTTAACCTATTCAACAATCATTTACCATGCACCTATCACACACCAGGCACTGGGCTGTATGCAAAGGTACACAAATGTGTTTTATGATCTTAAAGAATACTGGGCTTGGAGGAAGTATGAAAAGTGCTGTAGTACAAATTACCATAGAGTCCACAGGAAAGAGAAGAGTAGTTATTAAGGAAGCTCTGACAGTGGAGACACTTGCAGTGGATCTTCAGTAATCAGTACACATTTGTGAGGTGGAAAAGAGGAAAACCAAGTTGAGAGGAAATATATTCGGTTTTAGAGCGAACTAAGTTTGAAGTGCCTTAGAAACAACTGGATAGAAATGTCCAAGTAGACATTTGCATACATAGATGTAGAATCCATGGGAATATGTGAACTGAAAAACTAGTATGGAAGACTATTAGCATCATTAGCAGCTAGAGTGACTCTTTATTTATTCATTTATTTTTTTGAGACAGGGTCTTGCTCTATCACCCAGGCTGCAGTGCCGTGGCACGATCAAGGCTCATTGCAGCCTTGACCTCCCAGACTTAAGCCATCCTCCCACCTCAGCCTCCTGAGCAGCTGGGACCACAGGTGTGTGCTGCCACACCTGGCTAATGTTTTTGTATTTTTTTGTAGAGATAGGGTTTCACTATGTTGCCCAGGCTGGTCTCAAACTCCTGGGCTCAAGTCATCTGCTTGCCTTGGCCTCCCAAAATGCTGGGATTACAGGTATGAGCCACCGCACCTGGCCTAGAGTGGGCCAGGGCTTCTGTAAAACAGTCTGAAAAGCTACAGAGAGTGGCTTAAGGGTTGAACCTTGGGAAAAGCCTCAAAGACTAGGAAGTGTGCGAAGGGGCTGAGAACAGAAACAGGCCTACTAGGCCATAGTATCACAGAACCAAGTGGTGAAAAAATTAAATGATAAACAGAGTCAGACACAAATCAGGTCAAATAAGTCAAAGACCCAAAAGATGTTACTGAATTTCAAAATTAAGAGGTTATAAATGTTCCTTGTGAAAGCAGGTGGTCGAAACTGTGAAGCAGTCGAGACAGGTAAAGTAGTAGCTAGAAAAGCCATCAGGATTATTGGTTTTATTGTTTGCTTGTTTTCAAGATGGAAGGGACTGGAGCATATTTAAATTTTTCTAGTTGAGAGACCTTTAACAGCTATGGCCCTGAAAAAAAATACAATGTCCTAACAATATTTTACTGGATTAATTTTGGCCACAGTGGAGAGATAATTATGACTTGATTGTGTTCATATAAAAGTTCAAATTCTTAGCAATTGACTACTCATGATGATATAATTATTTGGGGAGTCTTTAATTGAAGGAATATGCTGTTCTTCTGTCGAATAAATCAATAAGGAATCGCATAACACTGTGGGGAAATCTTGAAAATGAAACTACTAAAAGGTAAACTTTGACCATATAATTTTCAAGCTGAACAAAGCTTTAGGGATCATCCACTTAAATCCCTTATTGTGAAACAGATTTAAAATCAACGCAATAATAACAACTTCCGCTGAAAAATATCAAAACTAAGTTTAAATTGTGCAAGAAAGAAAATGATTATGACAAAGAGGCTGCCCAAACTACTCTTGTTTGAGAAACTTCTAAACATTTTATTCAGACATCTAGATGGGAGGGAATTCCTAAGCTTGACAATTACAAGTTACCAGTAAGTCCACCGAGACAATTTCTGAAGAAGCACCCTGAAAGAATTCACTGACTGCTCGTGCTCCTAGCACATAATGACTAATTCATCCTGCTCCATCTGGGGTCATACCTCACCGTGGTTCTCACCCTGAACACTGTCGCAGGACAAGAAAACAGTCACTTTGAAAATAGTAAGCAAGAAACCCAACTGAAAAATGTTAGTTTTACAGTCTGGTGGTTTGTGTTGTATGATCATAATGGAAAACCCAGTTTTATTCATGTGATGAAAAATTCAGGAAAAAAAAAGTATTTCTTTATAACTTAGGAAATGACTTCTATAAGGTTAGTTTCTGGGAAATATACAAATAATAGAAGCACTTTCATATTCTTTCATAAGTTGAATTTAGAGTTTTCCAACTCCCTTAAGAGGTGAGAAGGAAAAGCAACAACAAGAGGAAGCAACTGTAGCCAGCATGGAATCAATAAGGCCTAGTAATAGGATTTGGCTTGTAGCCAAGAGTGGGGTCCACCTGCTTTCACTGTGGTAAGACTCAGGGTTGAGGCTCTTTTATATATAGACACACACATACACCCCAAGCATGATTTAATTTATCTATAAGATGTAGCAAATAGTTTTGGCAAACTAGACTCTTTAGGCTACTGTGATCCACAACGAGGAATGTTAAAAGTTTGGGCTGACTACTGAAAACCTTAAGGAAATGAAAGATCTAGAAATGGTAATGGAGTTTGAAACAATCATCACAGAGAAAAATAAAAATAAGCAACATTTACTGAGTATTTTCCCATTTAATCTTTTATGAGGCAGGTACAATTATTACCCTAGCTTACAGAGGACTTGAGGCCCTGAAAGGCTCAGGAACTTGTCTACAGACTCACTGTAAGTGCTGGAGAGAGTTTTTTAATCCTTTAAGCCTGAGTCTGAACCATCCCTCTTGAAAATAGACACAGTGGCAATGTAAAAAGATTCATGGGTTGAAGAAATCTAAATATCCTGCCATGACTGGCACTCAATTTTCAGTTCTAGTCATAATGATTCTGATCTGACAAAAGGATCACCATGCCAAAAGAATGTTCAATGTGTTGAACCATTCCTGATTACTCACTATTTGAGCTGGTATGACAGAACCTCACGGTGGAAGTTTCAGTGGGGTTCACTCATGTCTTTATACAACAATGATACGCTGCTTTCACACTTAGAACGAAGGTCATTGCTTTAAATTTGGCAACAAAATCAAAGTCTTTCTTATCCAGCTCAAGAGTATTATTTTACCCAGATCGTTGTCCTAATTTACTTTGGCAATAAAAAGTGTATATTACTATAAAGTAAGGCTAAAATTGATGGGTTTGGGAGACTTTACATACCATGTTCCACTAGGTTAATTTTGGAGGGCATGCCGTGCTTTCTATCTTTAAAAAGTATAGTCTATTTCTTCCTTCTTAAAGCCACAGATTTCCCACCGAACTTAAAACTTCAGTACATTATATTATTTCAAATTTTGTTTTAACTTTATTATTGGGAAATGACTTTATTTAATCTTTCTATCAAGAAGTAGCATTTTTCTTTTTTTAATAAAATGCTCACAATAAACTCTTTTTTCTCTCATTTATTCAATTATTTATTCAACAAACAATTGTGCATTCCCATAAGCCATTATTCTTGTCTTCATGGAGCTCAGGGGCTAGTGAAGGTCAGACATTGAAAATAGATTGTTACTGTGTAGACCCCATAACAAAAGGTATGCTGTATAATCAATTATATAACAATATTTGAGAAAGGCAGCACTATTCTAAATTCTTTAAAACTTGGGAGCTAAGTATCCCACCTATCATGATCTGAAATATAGAGTAATTCTTAAATCCACCACAGATATACTTTATTTCAACAACCCCCAGATGTCTCAGGACACCCTGAACCCAGTTTCAAAACTCATCAGCATGATTGTTTTAGAGACTTCTCCAAAGAAGTCACTGGCCCACCACTATCACATTCTAGCTTAGGTAGACTTAACACTCAATCTAATGAATCAATTTGTGCAGTTTGACAAATTTAGAGTAACAGGGGAAAAATACATAAGATACTCAGAACTGGAAAACCCTCTAAGTCTGTGTTGTATCTTTCCTAGTCTGAAATGATAAACATTCCTATCTTTGAAAAATTTGATATAAATATTTGTCATTTGATGCAGAAAGTGAAGTATTTTTGTGCTTATCTTTTAATTACTCTAAACTCCTCTTAGTTTAATTGCATACTTGTACAACATATACCTCTTTTCTTACTTTTTCTAGAACCTGCTAAGATTCCAGTTATTTTCTTATTGACTTCCTTCAATTGGTAGCTAGATCCATAGATTACAGTATTTTTCTTTTCCTCTCTTGGCAGACTAAGTTCATTTGGCACAGATTTGTACACAAGATCATGTCCAAAAGGAATCCAAGGAAATTACCAGATATCTATTTTTTTTTCCACATCAGAGAAGCAAACCCTAGCTAATCCAGCTTGTCTGCCCTCCGAGCCTGGGGCTTAGTGTGAGCAGTTACACTCCCAGTAGAGGGGGGACTCTAAGCTGGCTACCCAGAGGGTCTCCCTGTGGTTTCGATAAGAACTCACTTGTAACAGGTGCTAGCACCTGTTCTTCCGGCTCCCAGAATAGTTCCTACTTAAAATGAATCATATTCTAACAGTTCACTTTTAAGCTTACTATTTGAAATTTGGAATGTGTTTCCCTCTAGAACCAGTGTCATAAATACTGGTTGGCATGCAAGGCCACCCTTCAAAAGCCTGTATAACTTGATTTAGAATTTGCCTAAGGCAATGTAATAAGAGCAACATAGAACTTACCCGCCTTAGATGACATAGCTTCTTGTCAAATAGTCACACTGAGAAACTGAGCCAATAGGATATGAAACTGCCTTTTCATAGTCTAGGTGAACCTCTGAGAGGTAAATAACAAAGTAAGAATAGCAAGACACAGATGGGCCAGGGGCATCAGTAGGAAGAATCTCAGTGGCTCTTGTCTTTTGTCAAGGCAGCAGTGGTGGTCCAGGCATTGGTAGCAACAGAGATGGCAGAAGAATGGAAAAGAAAAGAGGGCAGGGAAAATAAGTGAATCAGAAGCTAGAGCAGCCTTTGAAAAGGGAGTGTCCTAGAATTGAGGGCAAGAGAATTGAGAAAGAGAAGGGAATTCCTACCACAAGGCAACCGGGGAATTCCCTGGTTGGGGTTGCCATTCACTCTGTCACTGACTGGGAATATTCACTGTTTAGTCACATAATGTTCTCAGTCTTTGTTTCTTACTCTGGTTTCTTAAATTCAAGCTCCGTGTTGTTCATAAAAACCCGGTTCAGGCTGGTGGCTGTGCAATCCCCCTCAGATTTATTGTTAGCCTGTGGTGGTTCTCAATTAGGGTGATTCTGCCCCCTTAAGAGACACTAGGCAATGTCTGGGAGTTCTTTCTGGTTGCCAAGACTGGGAGTGGGAAGGGGTATGCTATTGTACCCTGGTGGGTAGAGGCCAGGGATGCTGGTAAGTATTCTACAATGCACAGGATAGTTGCCCACAACAAAGACTTATCTGGCCCCAAATGCCTAACCATGCTGGAGTTAAGAAAACTAGTAACATTGTAACTCTGCTGCAATAACTTTTTGGTACATGTTACTGTGCTCTTGATGTTTAAGCAAGTGATTATAACAAAAATCCTTTAGACTGACTGTATTACTCAAACTTCATCGTGAAGATCATGCTCAACTAAGAGAAATTCTACAAAAAAACCCACAGTATTCTTCAGAATTACCAAGTGTGACATTTCTCTTTTAATTGAAGATGTCCAATCAAGACAGCCGAACTTTAGGAGGCTGGCAGAAAGGGCACGGGATGAACTTGGTATCATCTGAATGTAACTGAAGTTTTCCAGGGAAGGGACTGCACAAACTCCTCTGTGAATGTGAACCCTGCCACCAATGCCACATCCTGCTTCTTAAGCTTTTCCATAAACAGCAGCTGTATTCTTCCCCAAGCATCAAATGACAACCCAGGACATGCACACGTTCCTGAAATGCTCACAGCCACCCAGTATTAAAGCAATAATCTCCCCCAGGGAAAAGTCCTACTGGGCCGGATGTAGGAAAAAGAATGAAAGCAGGCACAGCTTTCAGGTCCACTCCACCACAAATGACTCCATGACCCGGGCAAAGAACGTTAAGTAACTTCTTTCTGGTCCTTTTTTTCCTCAACTAAAAGCAGAAAAAGTTTGGCTTAGTCATCTCTAACTTTACTTTCAGTTTTCACCGCCATGCTGGTTTTCTTCCCAAAAGGTAAAGAGAAGGGAATCGGCTCCAAAGAAAGTAGGTAAGAGGGAGCTTATGAAACCCACTTCATTAAGGGTCCCAAGCACATGGAGTGTCTGTGGGCTACAACGGATGAACCACCCACGTGGTAAGTTCACCCACAAGAGCAACTTTTTTGAACACAGGCGAAAGCTGGCCCCAAGCTTGATAGGCGAAGTCTCCATTGAGCTCCAGGCCACATGAGAAATGCTGACTGTAAGGATGAAGGACCAATCTCTGTGTATGCACAGCAGGGAAAGGACTAATCATTCCACACTGGCCTCTTCTGCCACAACCTTCTGTACAAATAATCATCATCCCCAGAGCACCATCTTCTCATTAGGAAGGACAGAAAAAGAAGAGTACAGTGTGTTTTAAACTGTCTTTGTGTTATAATAAAAATCACAAACAAAAACAAAATGGGCACAAACAGTATGAATTTCAGGAGCCTTTAATTTTAATGGGCAAATACTTAATGTATTTATAACCACGTAGTAGAAACCTAGATTAGTCCTGGGGGGAACCTCTCAACTAAACTGAATTATCTACTGAGATAGGTTTTGTTCATGGATCTACAATAAGAAAGGAATCTGTTTTCCTGAGTCTCCCCACTGAGTTTTTTATGCTGTGCTTCTGTTCATATGCTTAAGTGAGCCATTTAAAAGGAAGAGTGTCAAAGTTAGACTCAGGCTTTACCGGTATGAAAGTGTAAAATTATATTTGTATCCACAGATTTCCAAAATCTCAGTATGCAAACTTATTAAAAATACACTATGGTGGAGGCATATATAAGAAGTGAAAGTAATAAATCCATTTCTTATTACTGCCATTTCAACATTATCACAACCTCACAGGGCTATGTTTTCCCAACCGAAACACCAGGATGTTAATGTGTCTGAAATCTGAGACCTTCTGATAAATTATGCTTGTTTGCTGCTTTTGTTGTTTTTTGGTTTGTTTTTAGTAAAAGCTGGCACTTTATAAAATATCTGTCTTCAGTTATTTGACAACACTTGACAACCATTATCTCATTACTTTTTACCACATCCTGGTAAGGGGGAAATGGCAAGTAACTGCATTGCTTTTCACTAAAAAACAGACAGCAAGGGGTTAAAAAAAAAAGGAGAATTTATGTCTCCCAGTTCCACCTACTGCACCACTTTAATATCCAGGATTCTCCCCAAGCCATTCCCAGAGAAAAAAGTGAAAAGAATCTCCTTTGACTTGCTTGGGTCACTGCCCCCAAGATACTGAAGACTCAAAGATACTGAAGACTTCAATGTACAGTACATTGGTGGTGAAACTAAAAGGCATATGCAAGGAGTTGACTCCCCTCTCACTGCAAATAATTCTAACATGACCGATGTGCTACAGAAATCAATAGCAGTTAATGACTACCTTTTTTGGAACTGCCTCAGCAGTCAGCTGGAGGGGGGGCCTTGCTAAGCCCAGGCACACTGCCTGGATCAAGCACTGAAAACAAGCTTCACAAAAGAGAAGCGTGAGTAATTTACTTATTAAAGAGATAACTGTAAAGTCTGATACAAACAGACAAGCGTAAAGCCTTCAATGCACAAACCAAATGCTTGGCTTGGAGACCATAAAATGCAATCAGCAATGAAATCTAGGTTATATTATTCAACTTTCAAAAGTCTAATGCCCCTTTTTATCCTTAGAAAGATGACACAAAGAAATGACCTGTGAGGGAGACTTCTGGTTAGCAGGGGCTCCCCAAAGACACTGAGACCACAGCAGGAAGTGGAGGGGAAACCTCAGTGACTGGTCTGAGACCAACCTGGTCTTCCGTGTAAGGTACAATGCAGATAAAGGGGATTACTGTACTTCAAGTGAGTTCTGAAGCATTCTACATTACTCAAAAGGACAAAAAACTAGTCAGGTGTTGCCCAAATGGTCTCCTCTGTGATCATTTTTCTCATGTTGTTTAGAAATGTAGTGGTGATAGTGCATTTGTGAGACTCTGTGGCCAGGAAACAACATCTCTGTAACCCCAATTTTAAAATCATGACTTCACTGTCACCAACCAGCAAATGCCAAAAATAAAAAGGTAAAAACATCTAAAACACTGTTAGAAAGTGAAGCTTGAGTTCATGAGCAAATTAGAAAAAAAAATGTCATTTGCCATCAGATGTTGTCTGTCAACTTAAAAAAAAATCCAAATAAAAAGAGAATTCAAACAGTTCTTCTACAATAAGCTATTGTATAGCCCCTAGATCTAAGTCATTCACAACTCCCGGAAATAACTGCATATTCGCCAAATGCTCTTATTTTGTATGTTCTCACGGGGTTTCAGGACTTGTGCAAATTGTTTTCCAAGCACCATCCGGCCATAATGACCAGGTTAGAACGATAATTATGCCTGCCTGTCTATAGGTTTGTCAGCTAAAGAAATCCACAGACGGCTGCATCATGAGCAGAATTCTACTTCGGGTGCAGCTGCGCTGACCACACTGCATTAGAAAAACAACCCTCTTTGCAATAACCAGTTCTGGGCATCACTGGTTAAAAAAGACTAGTTTCCTGTTTTTCTCAAAAACTTCAGAGTGTGGGTATTGCTATTTTTTACCCCACCCACACATTTTTCTTTTTAATTGTTGAAGATTAGGTGCTGTAAACACCTAATCATGAGCATTTTTTTATATTAAAACTCCAGGTTTAATTTTAGGTTGGATTTGTTCTTTCCACACGGGGACTCCCCTTTGTTAAGACTTGTGTAGCTTCTCTCGCGGGAGGGGGGAAGCCATGGGGCTGTGGGCTGCTGTCTAGGAGGGGCTGGGGTAGGGTCTTGGGTCTGGGAACTTATCTATGGCCCAGGGTTGCCCCAGGCAGCTGTCCGCCACCATTGGCTTCCTGTGGCCCAGCTATGCATGGTCCCCGGCAGGGATGCTGCAGCTGACCTAGGGCGACAGGTGGTTGGGGGAAGAGAGGCTGTTCCCCCTAAAAGAGTATCTCAGCCCAGGCTTGGGAAACAGCCCTTACTGATGAAGGCTGGGGGACTAACAGTGACATAAAGCATCAAGATCCCAGGCATATCATCTTATTTCTGTTTATACTATGCCATTTCTCTTCCTCACTTTGACATGTTATTTCCTTTCTTTCAAGTGGAGTTTGAAGTATATGAAGGCAGTGCACACTGTAGCAGGGCTGCTCCTGGTGCCTGACCCCCGCACTTCACTCTGGTCCCTCTGCAAATGTCACCTCCTTGCAGATCCCCCCTCTCCCCTACCTAATTAACACACAGGCATGAGTGCTGGGCAGGATGATAAATATCTGTCTCCCACACTGAATAGAAGCTCTCAAAGGAGGCAGCACTGCTCTGTTCACTCCTATAGCCCCAGTACCCTAAATAGTGCCTGGAAAATAACAAGTGTTTGATTAATATTTCTTGAGAATAAATGCCCCCCTCCCTTATCTGCTTCATCTTTTATCACACCTGCTCTCACCAGCCCTCTTATTTTTTTATTTTTTAATTAGTTAATTTTTTTTTTTGAGATGGAGTTTCACTCTCGTTTTCCAGGCTGGAGTGCAATGACACGATCTCGGCTCACTGCAACCTCTGCCTCCCAGGTTCAAGCGATTCTCCTGCCTCAGCCTCCCAAGTAGCTGGGATTACAGGTGCCCACCACTACGCCCGGCTGATTTTTTTGTACTTTTAGTAGAGAAGGGGTTTCACCATGTTGGCCAGGCTGGTCTCAAACTCCTGACCTCCAGTGATCCACCCACTTTGGCCTCCCAAAGTGCTGGGATTACAGGCGTGAGCCACCCTGCCCAGCCCTCTCACCTGCTCTCTTGGGCCCACCTCTCTGGAAACCCTCATTTACTGTACTGCAGTTTGTTTACATATGCCTTTTTTATAAACCATAAACTCATGCAGCTTGAGGACTGGGCTCAGCACACCTGGCACATAACAAGTGCTCAATAAACATTTGCTGGGTGTTATTAAATGAATCATTTGAGATTAGCCACTTTGAAGCCAAGAACTATGTAGATACTGTAGAAACACATTCTGTCTCTAATTTTTTTAACCAATACTATAACTTTTGATCCCTACAAGAAAAGTCTGAGGCATTTCCTCAGCCAACAGTATATGCTTAAAGGCAAAGCAATAAGACTTAATCTGGGAGGATCACTTGAGCCCAGGAGTTCAAGACCAGCCTGGGCAACAAAGGGAGACTCTGTCTCTACAAAAAATTTAAAAATGTGTGACGGCACATGCCTAGTCTATTCGGGAGGCTGAGATGGGAGGATCACTTCAGCCCAGGAGGCCGGGGCTGTGGTGAGCTATGATCCTGCCACTGCACTCCAGCCTGGGCAACAGAGCAAGACCCAGTCTCAGAAAAAAAAAAGAAAAAAAAAGAAAGAAAAGAATCCATGTAAGCTTGTCAAAACAAAGACTAGAGAAATAAAAACTTAAAAGAAAATGATAAATGAGGCAGGACGCGGTGGCTCATGTCAGTAATCCCAGCACTTTGGGAGGCCAAGGCGGGCGGATCACCTGAGGTCAGGAGTTCGAGACCAGTCTGGCCAACATGGCGAAACACTGTCTCTACTAAAAATAAATAAATTAGCCAGGCATGGTGGTGCACACCTGTAATCCTAGCTACTTGGCTGAGGCAAGAGAATCATTTGAACCTGGGAGGCAGATGTTGCAGTGAGCCAAGATCACACCATTGCACTCCAGTCTGAGCAATAAGAGTGAAACTCCATCTCAAAAAAAAAAAGAAAAAGAAAGAAAAGAAAAGAAAATGATAAATGAAGTGTTTATCGCTGTACTGCTATGCAAGAAGTTGAGGTAATATCCTTTGAAAGTTCCTGAAAAGAAAGAATTCTAAGCAAAATCAAAACCTTCATTTTTGTTAAAGTTCACAGTAGGGAAAGTGTTAAATCTTTTTTTCTCCTGTAAGTTCTCCTTTTAAAGGAAAGGCAGAAATTCAGCAAAGATCTCTATCCCCTCAGACCTCCAACATTTTTCTGAACTGTAAAAAAAGATAAGAAAAAAACCCAGCCACAATCACCCTTGTATGTTATGTACATGTATTGACTTCATATCGCTCCCACTCATGTTAAGAAGAACCCAGGTGATAAAAACTTAAATGAACTCCTGATGAGAGGAAAATATATGTATATTTTATCATTTGTTTCAAGAATTTAAAAACATTATTAATATGTACATTCATACTATAAAGCTCTACGACAGTGGTCCCCAACCTTTTGGGCACCAGGGACTGGTTTCGTGGAAGACAATTTTTCCACGGACCGGCGGCAGGCAGGGGGTTGGAACGACTGAAGTGCACTGCATGTATTGTACACTTTATTTCTATTATTAGTACACTGTAATAATGAAATAATTATACAACTCACCATAATATAGAATCCATGGGAGCCCTGAGCTTGTTTTCCTGCAGGAAAACTAAATGGTCCCATCTGGGGGTGATGGGAGACAGTGACAGATCATCATGCATTACATTCTCTTTGGGCAAGAGACCTAGATCCCTGGCGTGTGCAGTTCACAATAGGGTTCATGCTCCTGTGAGAATCTCATGCCACTGCTGATATGACAGGAGGCGGAGCTCAAGTGGTAATGCTCCCTCACCTCCGCTTACCTCCTGCTGTGCAGCCCAGTTCCTAACAGGCAACAGACCACTAGTGATCCGTAGCCTGGGTGCTGGGACCCCTGCTTTACAGGCTATCCATTGCTGCACAAATTTTGTAGTAGCTTTATTCCGCAAAAATTCTGCAACTCGTCTAAGCAATAGACTTTTTAAAATGAGAGAAAGCTTCTTTAATTCCCATGTGCCTTATTTAATGTTGGAAAAACTAAAAGAGAAAGAAGCTAAGACAACTATCATTTCACAGAAGACACAGATCTATTTTCAAGGAAGTTAAAATCTACTCAGACAGTATATGAACATGCATACATCAGGTAGCAGAAACATCACAACAGAACGACATGCCAGCAAGTAACACCGAAGACAATGCTGTCAGCATATTCAAATGCTGAGGCTCATTCACAAAGGAAAATGCAGGCTAGAATAATAGACCTCTTTGGTTCTGTATGTTTGTAAATAACATAATCATTGTCTTATATATTATTACCAAGTAGCAAAGTCTTTTCCCATTCATTGACAAATCAATTGGAAAAGGCTTCCCCCGTATGATTCATATATAAAATGAAATTTACTAATAATGAGAAGTTTTGACATAGGTACTAATGGCTTGAGATGAATAAACCAGATTTTATATATGAAAAACATATTGTCTCCTCCCATGGAAACCAGAGCTGTGAGGCAATAACATTGGAGGAACTATAAGCAAAATGCCAGAGCAAAGAAGTAATTCTGTTACTTGAGGGTATCCTTGGATAAAGTAGAATAGCACCATATACTAACAGAATTTATTTTAAACCCACATACACATTTTTCCCATCAGACTGTTGGTAAAAGGTAATGAGTATGAAACGGTAATATCCCAAATTTAACACTCCAAAAGAATCTGTTTGGGCTTTCTTTCCAAATCATCAAGTAAATGCCCTTAAAATTTGCCTTCTCCCTCCAAACAATTTAATGTCACCTAAGTTCAAAGTTGTCAGTCCCACACTTTCAAATTATAAATAGATAAAACTCAGTGTATGGAACTTCTGTTTAGAAAAGGATTCCATTTCAAAGCAGGCTCCTAAGAAAGAAATGGTAGGTAAGCACACCAGACCGGGTGGAAGCCTTACTAGAGATTAGAATTTGGTCCACCTGCAAGAACAGATGGCTATTCTGGACAGCTGCAGGAAGATGGGGGACATAGCTTGAGAGCTACTGATTGCTGTAATAATTAAAACCAACAACAATGACAAAGTGGCACTTGAAGTTTTGTAGCGTTACTTAAAATTTTTTTTCAGGGAAATTTAGGTTTATAAAGTTCGAGTGGCACATCAGCCCAGCAGTTTTTTAAGACTCTATTATCAATCTTTTATACTGGAATCTGTTAGCAGCCCTGCATTCTCTTTTAACACTGTAGAGAATAAACACTAATACCCAAAACGTGTGTTTGACTAACATATTTACAAGAATAAAGCAACGTATTGTACTAGATTCCAGATGTGAAAGATAAGTGTCACTCCTTCAAACAATTTCTCCCAATTTCTCCTAATTTGACAGTTTCACATTGCATTTGCTACATTAGCAAATCTATTATATATTATGTAATATATCTATTGTGTATATGTAATATATAATACATATTAATGATTATATGTATTATAAAATATTATAAAATATATAATACGTATAATCGATTAATATGTATTATATATTTTATGAAATGTAATATATTATATATTGCAGATAATATATATTGTGTAGTATATCTATTAGATGTAATTATATGTGTAATTATACATTATATATTACAGATAATATTATGTATACATATTATTATATGTAATATAATACATATACATAATATTATCTATAATATACATTATATGTAATTATATTACATGTAATATAATATATTTAGATATGATATATATTTATATATAATATATAAATTATATATATTTATATATAATATATAAATTATATATATTATATATAATATATAAATTAATATATTATATATAATATATAAATATATATGTAATATATATTGCATATAATAGATTATATGTATTATATTATATAAAATGTAATATATTATACTTTACATATAATATTATGTATTTTGTACTATATCTATTATATGTAATTATATATTATATATAATTTATATTATATATAATTTATATAATATAATTTATATATAATAAAATTATATGCTACATATAATATTATATATTACATACAATTATATGTAATATATTACATAATATAACATTATATATTATGTAATATATTATGTATATTATGTACTCATAATATATTATGTACTCATAATATATTATGTACTCATAATATATAATGTTATGTAAATATAACATTATATATTATGTAATAGATCTATTATATGTAATATTTATGCAATTATATGTAATATATAATTACATATAATAGATCTATTACATAATATATAATAGATTAGCTAATGTAGCAATACAATATATAAAAAAGGCAAGAACAGGTTCTGTTGCATTTTTTAATAAATTCTCTGTTCACAGCTCCAGAATACACTACAAAATTTAATATAAAACCTCTTATAACAAAACTATATGCTAAAATAAACTACCAATTGTAGTAGTTTGTGTTACTTTAATGTAAATCCTAGATACAAACCAAATCTTTTGTATCTGCCTTGTCCAATGTTCCTGACATTAACACATTAAGACTGTTTTTATTTCAAAATCTCAGATCCTTTTGGAAATTACAAATTAACTTCTTTAAATTACTAATGACTATTAACAATTACTATACAAAAAATAGCTTTTCTAAGATATTGCTTTCTGAAGAATCAAGGCATGTCTGATAAAATATTACAAAATATTTCTAAAGACAGGACATGCAAATATCAAGTTATGAATTTTTTAAGAGATTTAATTAAGTTCTCAGAAAGAGGAAATAAAATAAGTTTAGAGAAGAGGTCAAAATCAATAGTAAATGTCATGCCAGGTTTAAAGTAAATGAAAAATACCAAAGTCTTCACAATACCTCACATCTACATTCATCTAACTACGCTTTTGCATATTGCACATTTTGAGGTCCCTGCTCCGTATGAATCTCTTGAACAGAGACTAGGATCCCCCAAGGAGTAAGACACACTTCTTTCTGTGGGAGGCTCACATTCCAGTGAGCACTGATTCAAGGAATATTTGTAGTCCACAGGTCCAAAAAACACACTTATGAGCAAAATTTTTATTTAAATCTCATGCTTATTATTTTATGTAGCTTTTGTTCCATGTGGAGAAATGTTTATACTGCTGTAAACAAAGATCGTATTAAGAGGATATGTGTGTGTTAGCAATTTTCAAATTAAATGTGCATGATTTACCTTTGCCCCTACCATTGGAAAGACCACCCAGTAAGCAGTCAAGCCAGCAAAAGGGCTGTAGGGGGTGTCCTTTCTTTCCTCTCTGCTACCCTTGTTGAGTATTTTACTCTTTTGTCTGTCTCTCCCCCTCAGCCCAGCAGCCTTGAACTAAAATCTGCCTGGGCTCACTCTGTATTTCACCTCCTGCTCAACTCCCAGTCCCATCACCAGCAGCCTACAGGAGTGTCAGCTGGAGCCTGGAGGTCCCTTTAACCAAGAATTCTAGGAACAGCCTAGAAACGGAGGGTAAAGTGCTGCTCTCACAATAGCAGAAAGAGCTGTGTTCCTCAACATCACAGCTTATCACTCAGAATGAAGTTTTCCAAAGAAACTGACAACCACATTTTAACTTCTTAACTATTACTAATATTTCAAGTACACTACAGGTCATTTCAGCTTTTGTGACTTAGCAAAAAATAATAAATATTAATAAGAAAACTGTTTATACGTTGAGGATATTGTATATGCACATAGAGGAGCAAAGAAAACTGGAGTCTACACAAGACACTTGTTCACCCAATAATTTTTTGAGCACCTAATGACTTCGAGCTATATACATTTGCTATTACATAACTCAGTTAAATGCCTTTATTGCCTTTCTTTTTTTAAGGATTGCTTCTGAGAATTAGAGCCTTTCATTCTAGTCATCCTCCAAAATAATCAACACAGGGTAGGGAAAATTCACTGCACAAATCTTTCACTCACATGGATGACACTATATCATATCCCTCAGAATTCTCCTTTCCTTGAAGGTCCTAACCCTGTAAGAATTCATATAGCCAACCAATTCCATTACAAACTGCAAAGACCCCCCAAGGGACTGAAACATCTATCCAAGTCATCAATTCTCACATAACAAAAGTTAACTATATCTATGTCTATTTACCTATATGTGCTAGCACTTAGAATTCAAAAACAGATTTTTCAAAAAGTTTCCTCCAGCAAGAGATTTATTACAGCCTATTTTACTTGGCCATGTGAATTTTGTTTTTGTTTTTGTTGTGGTTGCTTTTTTATGCTTTAATAAGAAAATAAGTCTCTTGACAGCTACTATTGCTCTAGGAAAACCAAATCTCTTCTGAATGATTCCAGATATCCAATATGCTGCCATTTTTATACTCCAAAAGAGAATTTGGATGGCTATGTATAACCCATGAATTCAAATTTTGTTTTGTATTGTGCTTCTAATTGCTTATTCAGTTAGGATGTGGGATGATGCACATTAATGCTGTCAGGAGCATTTTAAGAAAATGCTGAGTGAAAGACATAAAAATCCTAATTTCATTAAAAATTAGCCAAAAGAGACATTAGGTTTATGCTACCAACTAGTAAAGGTCTGAAACGGAGAAGAACAAAAAAGGAAACACTTTAAGGAATGATGTTACCAGTACTTTTTTCTTTTACTTAGCTCAAAATCCCTGCATAATTAATACAGTAATACTTACTAAATGCCTATGAACGTACCACCTCTTCTCTCTTGCAGTTTAATTAGGTGATTGACTTCAGGCATACTATAAATTATAATGACATTTTAATTACTTTTTTAATGTGCACACTTAAAAGATTTATAAACAGGAATAGAACAGCCCAGTACATTGAAAAGAGGCACACCAAATGAAATGAAGCACACGACCTAGGATGATGACAGGCAGACAATTTCTAGAAGATAGAGGTGAACCAGAAAGGGTTTCGCATGCTTCAGTAAACATCAGCTCTACTGCCTTGGGACGAGTTATGAACAACCTATACAGCCTTTTTAATAATCTTAACTTACAAGGAAGGAGCTGGATCCCTCTGTCAGTTACACTTCTAGGCCATCCCAAGACAGCCTTTTCTTACAATGAAAAAGCACAGACTTTTGAGGATCGGACCTTGGTTTGAATCCTTTCTTTACCACTAGCCAGCTGGATGACCTTGACAAAATTAACCTCTCTAGGCTTTGAGTTCCTCATTTGTAAATTTTGTAAATGGAAGAAAATACCTGTTTTAGAGGGCTGTGGTGGAAATTAAATTAGGTAAGCAGTATGCTGCACTGGTGAAGAGGCATGCTCTAAATCAGACTTTCTGAATTCTAATCCTGGCTCTGCCTCTAATGCTCTCTAGAACCTTGGGCAAGTTATTTAGTTTCCCGCCTCATTTCCCTCACCTGTAAAATGAGGATAATATCAGCAACAGCCTTGAAAACTTGTTGAGAACCTAAATAAGTTAATAAACAGAAAGCACTCCTACCTGGCACACAGTAAGAGCTCAACAGATGTTAGCTACTAATAAATCACTGAGCATAATCATTGATGCACAATAATACTTGGCCATACTTAATTTTTCTTCCTTTTCTACAACCCTTATTTCCCATTAGTAGACAGTTCCTGAAATTCCATCTCTGCTGTGAAATTTTCTTGTAGAGTTAGGTCAGTGCTAACTCCTAACTCCCTTATTATCTCTTTCTCCCATGTATGCAGACCCATGTCAAAGTGCCTACCTTTAATTTTAAGTTTCTACACCATGAGCATTTAGTCTGGGAGATTCTCTTTATAAGACAGAATAGTAATTCCAAAAGAAATAGGTACTTTGATGCTAAGGACAATGAGGAGAATTACTGGGAAAAGGATAAATATATAAAGCTGTGGAAAGGGCTTTCTCTTTATCTTTGAGGTTGGTCTCTCCCTTAGTTGATCTGACCACATCAGGATTTCATTTTACCCTAATGGAGTGAAAGTACAATGAGCCTCAGGCCAATGTGGCTACTTACCCCTTTCTAACTGCTAAAATACAATTTCCCTTTGCCATGAACTATCTTTATAAAAAGTGAAAAAGAAAATAAAAATTAAGCTATAATCTTCCAGTGGGGATTTTTAATCCTCCCTGTGGTAAACTGGTGAACAGGAGAAGCTGACAAAGGGTAAGGATCCAGAGGGTTATAAGAAATCTTAGGTAGGGAGGTACTGACTCCAGTATTTCTAACCTGCTCTGGGCAAGTGTGGTGGTAGAATTCTTGTAATAAAGAATTGGATGTGTGTGTTAGTGTGAATATTTCTTTTAATCCAAATACACTTATTTAGAAAGCATCACTGTCTGTCTATATCAGAAAACAAGGATTTTACTCTTCTGCTATTAGGTACTTTCATTGTCTTTTTTTTCTTTGCATGCGATTAAGTATCAAGTTTTGTGTTAATAACTGTACAGGAAGGCTGTGGCCAAACCTGGTAAAGACTACACATCAGTGATCTTTCTTATTATACAAGCCAGGCAATCATATAGATACTCAACCAGATTGTATTAACTATCAGTGGTATTTATCACCATGGCCTCTAATCTACTATACATTTGGTCAAAGATAAAAAAGTATCTGGCTTGAAGTGCCTTCTACAAGCCAGTTGTTATCGTTACAGATTGATTGCAACAGATATGCTTTTGGTACACAGAATCTGAACACATTATCTCTGACTCTTCCTCCACCCACTTCAGTGACAGCTTTGGTCAGCAACAGCTGCAGCTGATATATTACTCTACTTGTTTAAGAAAGTGGCATAAATACAGAGACGAGATGACATAAAGCTGTGAATGTTGGACATGGCTCTTATAAAGTTTTCCTGAGCCAATCAAAAAAACAGGATATGTGCTAAAAGAATTTGTGTATGCTGCCAGTTACTTAGAAAACATGTGGACAAATATATGCTTTCAGTAACTAACGCATTAATAAAGGTGGATTCGCATGCAAGACTTGGTTGTTATCCTAGCAGTTTTAAGGCAATAAAAATTCCAATAGGATCCCATATGAATTTCTTGAAACGTTGTGCTAGAATAGGTCATTTATTTTTGCATAGGTTCCTATTCTTGCAAATAAAAATAAATTTCCAACAGTCTCACAGTCACCCATTGAATAACATGACTTCAAGTCCTATATACTGTCATTTTATACCTCTAATCTGGCATAGATTAGCAACAGAAAGGAAAAATATGCATATAATCTTAAAACTAGAAAGATCACATTGCAAGACTGCTGTGTCAGTAATTTCCGTTTTCAAGAGTTACACAATGCTTAAACAATAGTTATCCTACCGGGCTACAGTTCACTTAACCTCACAGTCCAGCTGATGATTGATGAAGGGTCAAGAGGGTAGCAGACTTTGGGTGCACAACACTTCAATCCTTTATCAAAAATGGCAAGAGGCCACATACTACAATAACGGAACAAATACTTCCTTTTACCGTACAGTAAATTCCTTCCTCTGATTGGCTAAAGCTTCAGTGCATGGTTCACAAGAACAAAAATACATTCTATCATGAGCAAAACACATTTTAAAGAGCAATCACTTAAATCTCAGGCCAAGTGAAATGCCTATATCCCTATAATAATTAATAACCAAGTGTGTCTATTTGTCTCCTTATGCCAAAATGTCCATGAAAAAGTTCATAAGTGGACTTCTGAAATCTAACTCTTCAGCTCATGTTGCACAAATCCTTATTCATCAAGACACACACCCACCCACAAAGGCAATTAAACTTTTCAGTATGTGCATGAGGAATATCCAGAATGATCTAATTCAATATAGGGCAAACTACAATACTATTTCCATCTTTGAAAGTTTTTAAAAAGCCCTATCCAGATCATTATCATAAATTAATTCAGAATTGGGGGATATATCTATTTTGAAAGAAAATATGGAGATAAAACATTATTCCAAATGTGTGAAATTCTGGTTAATTGGATTATATTATGGTAAATGAGGGTTAATCAGGAAACACTTATCCTAACCCATATTGTTGAAAAATCTTATTTTTCATAAATGATAAGTATTGCCTCTATAAGTATAGCATTTTCTCCTTTTTAGTGTAAGTCTGAACATCGATTCAAATTTGTAGAATAATGTAGCTTTAGGTTAGGTAGAAGATTTAAATATAATGTTGAAAATCCTAGATCAGTGGTTCTCGGCCAAGGGTGATTTTGCCCCCTAGGGGATATTTGGCAATGTCTGGAGACATTTTTGATTGTCACAACTGGGGAGAGGGAAAACTACTGGTATCTGTTGGGTAGCTGGCCAGGAATGCTGCTAAACATTCTACATTGCACATGACAGCCCCTCCACAACAAAGAATTATCTGGAACCAAATGTCAACAATGTCAAGGTTGAGAAATCCTGGCCTAGATGTTGCTTTAAAAAATAAATTACTGACAGTATGGCATGCTTTCTTCTAGCTACCTACCTCTTCCCTGAAAAATGAAGTGCATGTAGCGAAAAAAAAGTATATTACAGCTAATCAAAATTTTACTCCATAAAAACAAATTTGTTTGATAAATATATATAGTATCAACTATGTACAAATTTCTGACTCAGAGTAAAAAAAATTTCATAAAAATAATGCATTCGAATGTAATACCCAAATCAATTCAATCTTTACACATTAACATGTATGAAATAATTATCTAATTTTAAAATTTGTTTTCAGTATTTTAAAAATTCTGAAGTACTATACTGAATTTTCTCTGATCACTTTCCCACATCTTAACTCACTTGACTTTTAACATGACAAATAGGGCACTCCAACTTTTAAAGCTATTCATAATCTCAGAACCCAAAGAAATAAATGTAAAAGTGTATCACCGCTTTTAAAATTTAAAATGTATTAAAAATGTATACTGAATCATAGATTAACCAGTTAAATCAAACTAAGAGTTACATTATATATACACTAATTATTTTGCTCTACTCTCCAACTTCATTTTATTGACACAGTGACCCAAAAAGGCCTGGGTTGAAAGGGTATTAATACTATTAATCTTGTAAAACACACACACGTTCAATCATTAGATAGATGCTCATTACCTTCCGTCTTAGCAAAAAGAGAAGACTGACCCTTAATTTCTCCCACAGAACACTGATCCAAAGTGATCCTTCACAGAGACTGAAATGCAAGCCTCACTCAGAGGCCACAAAGAGACAGGGGACTCTTAAAACCATCTGGCAGCAGTGACCACTGAAGGGCTGCGCATTCATGTTCTACATATCACAGACAGAAGGTCCCTGGATCCCCACCAAGACCCACCTGGGTCTGCAGCAGCCCACACCCTGCCACTCCGTTGGGGTTCAGCACCAAAGGTTATTATTGACTTGAACATTTTTATATAGCAGAGAAGGACCCGTGGGTTGGAATGAAGAAATATGTCCAGAATCCAGGAGGTCTGCTTCCTCACCGTACACTCACTGACCACATGCCTGTGAGCCAGTCCTTGAGTGTCTCTGAGGCTCAGTATACATATCTGTAAAACAGGTGTTGTTGGGAGGATTAAATGAAATCAATGTACATGAAAGAACTTTGTAAACTGCCAGGCCCCATAAAGCGCATGAATTTGTTTTTTGCAGAACGTACAAAAGGGCTTCTCCTTCTTCTTTCTCTGATGTCCCATGAGAATCCACCTGCCCCCTTTTATTTACTCTCAAGAGACAAGTCATCAAACTCAATCAAATCCCGTCAGATAGAATCCACAGCAGTCTGAGAGATGTGAATGATACATTCCATCACTTTAACATGGAACTCTATTTCTTCCTGTAATCTGTATTGAGTGGCAAGTGCTATGGGTGCATTACTTCACTTAGGCTTCACAACAACCCTACCATATAATAATCATCCCTGTTCCACCAGCAGAAAAGTGAAGCACAAAAAGAGTTAAAACTCATCTGATTTTCACAAAGCTAGAATTGAGGGAACCAGAACAGGAGGCAAGACCATTTAATTCCAGAGCCCCCATTCTTAACCCCTACCACCAACAACCTCCCATTTTAAAAATAGAGTTGTTTCTAAAACCAAATACCAATTTTTGTAAAGTGAGCCTCACAGTGTGCTGAGAGCAAAGCAATGTACAATTACCATACCATGTAGATATACTGAATCTTTTCGCTTTGTACACCTATTCTTCCTGACTTTCTCTTGGTCAGGACACTGATAGCGGGACCAGTGAAACCAACATTTTGCCTAAAACATGGTTCTACCAGTGATTTTCTTAAGTTCAAGAAGAAAGTCGCTTCTCCATTGAGATATTTACAATCATCTCTGACATTGCAGAAGTGAATTATTGGTATGTTTGGTGAGATGAGGCAATCAATGAATACGTGAAAATAATGGTGATAATAATGCATGCTTATTCATAACACTTCCAGGTTACAGAATGCTTCCATTATACATTATCTCACTAGACTGGATCATCCAGCCATGAGAGGAAGAAAAGATGTGGAAATATTGGAAGGAAAAAGGTAAGCCAAGTGTCAGAGTAACCAAAGAGAGAACTAGTGCCGAGGGTTCTTGCTTATTCATTCTGCAACCAAAACTGCAATTTTGGAACTTCTGAAGGACTGGAAAAGAACACATGTCTTGTGATTCCAAAATAATTTTGAAATATTTTCCTTTTAAGGAAGACCATAAAACAAAACAAAACAAAAACTTTATTAAAATAATTCTATCTGCATTTTTATATTATAAATATAATCCTAGAAATACAAAATTTACCTTACGGAGCACACTGTGTGAATAGATCAGAAGTAAAAAAAAAAAATCACAAAAATACATAAGTAGAAAAGTACAATGGCATATGTTTGCATTAATACCCTATTTGGCCCCCATCCATTTTTACCTCTCCTCTCCCCAATTACTACTAGCCATTGCAGGCAGTTATAATGACTTAGTTTTCCTATTCCCCCCAGGCTTAATACAGGACTTTATAAGGGACTCAACTAAGGCATGAAATGGTTAATTGACGGAAATTAGGTACTATAAAATAAATGGCACACAGACAAGCAACCCAAAATTCAGCTGAAATGTAACTTTGAGCAAAAGCAAACCACAAATTTAATAGCACTACAACAAAAAATGCTCCTTTTGAACTTGACAGTTCCCAGTCATTCAGCCCAGAGTAACACACAGGGAACAGTCCTCAGAAAGTCCTGTGGTGTCTTCTGAATCACTGCCATTACCCGAGAAAACCCCAGGAAGTGGTTTGACTGAGTAGCTGGACCAGTGCGTAGGTATCAGCTGATGTCTCTCACACATACAAGTAGTAACAATGGGGACATTGTGAAACCAGGAATAACCTTCCTTATCTTTAGTAGTTGGGGAAATCATTTCTAACTCAGTGAGTATATAACTTGGGAACAGGTCAAATGGTTAATTATTCACTGAGAGCTTAGTAATTAATCTGTGTTAGATCAAATATCATCAGACCTGAACAACATAAGGATGTCCGATGTCTGGAACAATGAATCTTTGGAATCGTTTCCATAAAGTAGCAATCTTTCCTAAACAGTTATGTCCAACAAAGAACAAAGCCTAAATGCAGGCAGCTGCTGGCAAAAACTAATCAAAATGGACCGTGATTTCATAAAACCTTTCAAAGTCAGTTTATTTTAAAATATAAGTTGATGCCATCTTTTTCTGCTCCAGCAAATGGTTGGAGCAAACCACAGTATTATTAGGTGAAACTCCAGCTGCTGATAAATCTGGGAAGTGGCAAGCCAGTGAGCTCACCCAGAAGAAAACCATGCGTGTCACAGAGTCCATCCTCACATGTCTTTATCTAACAACCAAAGGAAAAGGTCAAAGACATCCTGCCAAACCAAAACTAAGAGATACTGTGATTTACCTAAACCCAGAGATCTGAACTAACTAGCTACCTCTTTTCTGCAACAGAAGTTAGCCTTTTAATGGCCACGATTGAGGGTCATAAAAGGAAGTTATGATTTCATGCAGTATTGGGTTTCTTACAGTTCATAAATTTCCCACTGGATGCTTTTCAATGTATTATCCCAATGGTTAGCACCTTTTTGACTGATTTGACTATTGTTTTTCTATATCCCCAGCATCTACAATCCCAACTTCTAGAAGCATTAATTATCCAAGGGATCTAACAAGGTCACAAGGGCAACCATAGGACACAACTTTTACCCATAACAGCAATATTTTCCTCACAAGAAGAATCTGCAATTCCAATTCTAAAGCATTACACAGCAACCCTTTTTTACAGACACCACACAGCTTTGACCCCAGCAAGAGCCTGCTACACAGAAACACAGAACAGATTCACCTGCCTTCAACACTCAGCAGTATATGTACCAAGAGCTCTCCAGCAATCCTGTGCAAAGCCACAGCCACCTTTTGGGAAATCCTTAATATCTATTCACTAGAAAACAAATGGCTGTGTGCCCCCAATCCAAACAAGGTATTTAAAGAAGCAGACTTTTTTTCTTATCTCTACTTTCCCAAAAGAAGTGGATACCTTAAAAACAAGCTGTTTATTCAAAACAGCAAATTCCGGGATGGACTGAGAATTAATCCAATCACCAACATTATTTTGAACACCAATGCTATTGACTAGTACACCACGATTTACCATAGGCTATATATACTAAGTGTCTTTTATGTTATTAAAACTTAAAAAATCATTATAAGTATAATTGACTAAATTATTTGAAAACAATTAATCCATGAATAGAATACATGATTATTCTCAATTTTGAGCACATATTTTCCAGCCACTCTGGATTGAGAGAAATACGCCATTTGCGTATACTGAATTTGGCATGATCATATAGCACTAGGTTCATATATTACATGAAAAAACAAGCCTTCTCCCGATTACCTCTTCCTATCCTGGCCCATGGGAATTTTAAGAACAGCCTCCAACAGAATAATAAATTAACATATTCATAAAAAGAATAGATGGGGTGTTCCCTAGATCCTGAATTTTTTTAAGTTGACCAATAATTCTTCAAATTATCTAAGGAATGAGCAACATCCTTCTAAAATACTGAGTTTTCTGGCATCTGACCAACATCAAAAGAAACACACAGTTGCACCAATCCCTGAGCAGTTAGCATGACTTCAGTCTGAAATGGGAGGACACACCGTACTTAAATTGACCCACTACAAATGGTTCCCCTCCACTCAGCCATTTGCTATTAAAAGAACCAAGCTGTTCTGAAGATAAGCAGGAAGAGGATATTCAAAACGTGTAGGTGGGATATTTTCACAGAGCTTCTCTGAATTCCAAATACCTGAACAAACTGAATCAAATTAAAAACTCAAGTTTTTAACCTTAGTTAATAAAAAACAATGTTCACTTCCTTTTTCAATGACTCATGAATTTATAAAAACTTAAATGAAATAAAAATCTATAACAAAACTTTTGGTAAGGTTGCTTACAAATGTTTTCAAAACACCATGATACCATAAGTTTAAATTCCCATTTTTAGATTTTTTTTTCTCCAGCTCAGGCTTAACAAAATATACCTGTTTAGTTGCTTTTTTAAAAAATCTATTTTTATCCCATATAAATTAGTAAGCAGACCAAGCATGATTATTGTTTTGAAATCAGTATTTTCGGAAGACAGCACGCCCTTATTGAATTATAAGGCATGTACTGAGTATATCCTATATGCTATCACTACAGAGGTTCAAAAGAGTTATAACTATAAACCATAGCCCTATGCCTAAGGACTAACAACTAGGACAGGAAAGACGTATATATAAAACAATTACACTCTTCTATGAGGGGTAGAGTCAAAAGAGAAGAAGGAAAACTATTGACAAATGCAGCCAGCAAGGACCAAAAAGAAGGACACTCAGGAGGGAAGAGAATGAGCAAAGGCCTGAAGATCTGAATAAACATGGTCCATTTATAGGACCTTAAGGAGGTCAACTGGACTGGATCAGAGGGCTTAGAGACACGATAAGAATTAAAACTGGCGGTAGGGCAGGGTCAGAGGTCCTCTGTCCTGACACCTTTGGTTTACAGATAAGGAAGCTAGGCTGAAAGTGGTAAATGAGTCAACAAATTCTTTAAGTGCTTCCTATACACCATCTTCTCTACTAGGCACTGAGATGCAGAGGTGAATAATAAAATGTCAGTGACCTCAGGGAGTCCACACTGGGGACAGACAGACGGAAAATACATCAACTATTAAGTTGATCATTTCAAATTCTGATCATTTCTATGAAGTAAAAAATGTAATAAAAACTGAACTAGGGATGGATGAAGGAAACTGCTCAAACTTAGGTCACAGGTGGCCTGTCCAAAGAAGGGACATTTGAGTTGAGACATGAACAATGACAAGGAGCCATGCAGGGGATATGCAGGTAAAAAGCACTGCAAGCAGGAAAAACAGTAAGTGCAAAGACAGGGACAAAAACAAGATCAGCAAGTTTAAGGAACAGAATGAAGGCCATTATGACTGGAACCTACCTGGGAATGGGGTGTGTAGAGGAAAGTGAGCCCAGAGAAGCAGAGTCCTATGGGCCATGGTGAATAGCTTGGATTTTATTTTAAAGGTAAGGAGAATTAATCTATTAGATAATTTTTAGCAAGGGAGGGTATTATATAATTTATATTTAATAGGCTACTCTGGGGAGTGTGGAGGCAGGGAAGCCTAGTAAGAGCTTTTGCAGCCTACAAGGACAGATGCTGGTGGCTTGGACTGAGACTATAGCAGAGCAGAGAGTAAGAAGACATGACATTCAGCATTTCTTTTGGAGAGAGAGCCAGAAGTACTTACTGGATTAAATGTGAGTCTCGGGGGAAGGAGAGGAATCCAGGATGAATTCTGGAATTATGGCCTGAGCAACAAACATGGTTGATTTAGTGAAACACGGTTCTGTTTGGTGAAATGGAAAGGTTTGGTGGAGCAGCACAGCTGTAGGCAGGGGGACACTGATAGTTCTCTTTTGCCTATTTCAACTTTGATATGTCCATTGGACAGCCAAGTGCATGGATTTAGGAGGAATACAAGTTGAAAATTCATGATAAGATCCATTAATGAAAATAAAACTTTGAAAATTATTAGCATATTGATGATATTCTAAACCATGCTGGGATATCTGCTAGAAAGAGAATTTAGATAAAGAAGATAGGAAGATTTAGATAGAACCCTAAGGGAGTCCAACACTTAGGGGCAGCCTAGAAAATAAGACTGACAGGGCTAGGCCGGGCGCGGTGGCTCACGCCTGTAATCCCAGCAATTTGGGAGGCTGAGGGGGGCGGATCACAAGGTCAGGAGATCGAGACCATCCTGGCTAACACGGTGAAACCCCGTCTCTACTAAAAATACAAAAAAAATTAGCCGGGCGCAGTGGCGGGTGCCTGTGGTCCCAGCTGCTCGGAAGGCTGAGGCAGGAAAATGGCGTGAACCTGGGAGGCGGAGCTTGCAGTGAGCCCAGATAGCACCATTGCACTCCAGCCTGGGCGACAGAGCAAGACTCCGCCTCAAAAAAAAAAAAAAAAACAAGACTGACCAGGCTAGATGGGAGAAAGTGTAGTATCATGGAAGCTGGGAGGATCAAGCATTTCATTAAACAAGACAGAGTGGTCAACTGTTCAAAATGTTGTAAAGAGTTGAGAAGATGAAGACAAAGAGTGACCACTGGCTTTGGTAAGATACACGAGAGGTGAGGAACTTAAGACAGTTAGTAAAGATAAATTTGAGGAGTTTTGGTGAACAGTAATGTTTCCAGGGTCACAAAGCAAGTTAAAGCCAAGTAATTTAAAACAGGTCTCTGGATTCCACTTCCTGTGCTATTTTTGTGGCTCTAAGCTACCTGTCATCCTATGGACAATAAAGACCCTCTGAAGAACTATGAGCAGGAAAAGGGGGTGCTGAAAGAGAGTTATTGTAAAATTAATCTGATAGCAGTGTACGAGATCAATTCAAGACAGAAGCTTCCATAGCAGACAGGTGCAGTGATGAGAGCCTGCATTAGTAGACAGCAATAATGGAGAGGAATAGGCCATAGGGACAGCTCCAAAGAATGCACAAGGCCAGGGAAAGTTAGAATGATTCCCACTGAGTGCCACTAGTCCCAAGAATCATTCAACAAGATAGGAGAAAATAAAGTGGTGAAATGCAAAAGGGCTAAGCACTTTTGAAAAATTCTGTTATAGGATATATCACACAATGCCTGTATTTAAAAAGAAGACATAGGTCAGGAGTGGTGGCTCACATCTGTAATCCCAGCACTTTGGGGGGCCGAGGGAGGTGGGTCGCTTGAGCCCAAGAGTTTAAGGTCAGCCTGGACAACGTGGCCAAATCCCATCTTCACACACACACACACAAACACAAAATGCAAACATTAGTTGAGCGTGGTGGCATGGGCCTATAGTCTCAGCTACTCAGGAGGCTGAAGTGAGAGGATCACTTGAGCCCAGGGGGTTGAGATTGCAGTAAGCTGAGATCGCACCACTGCACTCCAGGGGTGCAACAGAGCGACACCCTGTCTCAAATAAAAACATTAAAGTAAATAAAAGTAAAAATAAGGCATAATAGTTTCTACAAAAGTATCAACTTTGTATATTTTTGTCCTTTTCTTTATTGTCATATATTATCACTTTTAAAATTGCTAATGCTTTGAACAAAATATAAACTAGTCTTCTTAGCCATCTTTACCATGTAGTCCAACCTGTGCACTAACAAGCTCATGAAGTACACATATATCTAGTTAGTTTTAATCAAGAATGCCCTCTGTAATTATTCAAGTTTTATTAGGTGACTGCTAAGTAACTAAGGCCAAGTGAAGAAAATATGGCCACAATATAAGAAAATATGGCCACAATATAAATCGGTATTTCCAATGAATACTGCAATACAAATTTTTATTTAATTCCCCAGAAAGTAAATAATGTAATATCACAGTTCAGAATTGAAATTCCTTCTCCAGAACATTTCCTTTCAACACTATTTAGGATTTACACATCTTGTTCCCCCCCCTAAAATGGTTTACTACCAAAGTCCAAATTGTATCTCATTCCAATGTATTGTGCATTATTCTATCCCTTTGGTTAAATTAGAGAAAGTAAAGAGAAAAATAAATCCAAAGTTTGGCAGTTGAGCCCTTCATACTCCTAAACTATGTCTTTACTGACCTTTTAATTCCAACATGTGAAAGGCACTAGAAAAATTAGGAGACTTCCTGAGATCACAGCCTCCTGAGAAACTATGCTATTGTCCCCAAAAGAAAAACACTGGTACAAGGGAGTGGAAAACAATGAGGATTATCACATGGGCTTGTAAAAGGTATTTCAACTATTCTTTAGCTTTTGTGATTAGAAAGATGCATTGCTTAATAGTGGAAATGCAACTGGAAGAATGCAAAGGCAAAATTTCCAAACAAGTGCTGGGATTGTGTGTTTGTGTGTGTGTGTGTGTATGTGTGTGTATCTTAACATGGAGCGCAAAAGGTGATGCAGCACTCTTCCAATATATTATTTAACTAATCCTCATGAACATATTTCCATCATTGATTTTTATAGGAGCGGAGGCAATCTTGATATTCTCGGCAATTGTCAGGCGTATTTCTGATATCATTTAAACTTCTGATGCAGTAAATTGTCTCCAAAAAACTCTGTCAAAATCCACATGACATTGGCTTCAGTATAATGAGAAAATGATGGAAACAGAGTGTACTCTAAAATCACGTTAACACAGACTCATTAATCACTGCATTGCTAACAAATGTTCCCAATTTCAACATGTATTTCAAAGCACAGCTCTACACCCTTCTGTATACATAATTTTCCAAACGATTCACAGCTAAATGGCAACGAATTTATACATCCATTAAGATAACAACTGAGAATACATTTTGAAACAAGTATTCAGACCTAGAGTTTCTCTGGGTGTGAATTCATGAATTCAAAGCCTGTTTCTCGCCTTACTGGTGAGAGCAGCTGAAGCAGGAAGGGATGGTGCCGGCAGTGGTCAAAAGCCGTCCATAACCCCATGTGAAGTCAGTGGCAACCCTCTCCAAGTTCCATATGAGACAAGCAGGCACTGAGGATGACATCAGGGAAGTACAGAGTGTTTTCTGTGCCTCCCCAGATGTCCTGGCAGGAGACAGGCTTTTCCCAATCTAAGGGAAAACCAGCCAGGAAATGTGTCTCAGTTGACAGCCCCAGATCACAACTTCTGAGTGGTGATAAAAAGTGACTGTAGGGACACTGAAAGGCCTCTCTGCAATCCTGCTGGGACTGAAGGCACCTCGCCTCATCATCCTAATTACAGAAATCCCAGGGTTAGAATGGAGGTGGGGCTCCAAGGTGAGGACATGGTGTGGGGCAAAGGACCTTGGACTTGAACTCAGAAGACCTGACATCTATCTCTGGCTCTGCCACTCACGAACTGTGTGGCCTTGGATATGTCATCTAACATGTCTGATCCTCTATTATGTTACTTATAAACTTAGAAAAAGAGAAACATATATCCTCACTATCATATGGCTTTTGTAAGAATTCAATGAGTTTATGTGTGTAAGAGTCATTGGTAAATTACGAAAGCCTGCAAAAATGGCGATTTCTCATTTTATGGAGGGGCACATCCTGCATACTGTAGGCAATGGGTACTCAGTGAAGCTTTTAGATCTTCACAGTAACCTATTACACGTGATGTTTTAAGAAGATGAGCCTTGTAGTGGAATAAGGAACTGACCACAAACAGAGTAATTTGAGTCAGGAGCACCAGCTAAGAGGCTGTAGTAGACCAGGCGTGATAAAGTAGAATCTTTCTATGGTAGTGGCACTTACACCATCCAGTAGGGGGCTTTTGAGGGAGAACATGGATGTTGAATGTTGAGCACAGGGTCAATAATAAATTAGAGATGATTATCCTCTGAGCTCCCGTTAGAATAAACTCCATCCTCCAACCTCTTGAGCCCTCCACTAGCACTGCAAATTCAACCCCATTATCCTCTTGACCTGCTCCTTCTCCTCTATCTCAAACTCAGATCCCCACTTGCTAATGCAAGACCCCCTTCTCTCCTTGGTTTTCACTTCTTCACAGCTGCTGGAGTGGCTCTTTGCTCTCATGTTGACTTTGGGTCCCTGATTCTCAACCATCCCAGGCCATCTGACTTTAGCTGTCTGAGCAGCTGCAGATCACACAGTCAGATACTTCATTAACACCCTCTCCAGGCTTCCACAGTCTCTTCTCCAGGCAGCCTTCCAGCCTCCTTCTGACCCTCCCATGCCCATCTCCAAACATGGCTCACCCACAGGCTGCGTTCTGTTTCCCTGGTTTAAACTGCAATCCCAGCAAAAGTCACTCAATAGTGCCACCTGGGCCATGATCTCTGACTTCCAGTGAATTCTTTGAGGACCAAGACTATGTCTTGTTCATATTGTATCTACAAGGACTAGCACAGAACCTGGCATATAGAATACCCTCAATTGAACACCAATTTCAGTGAATGAAATTGATAATTTGGAAACTCTATAATTCATCTCTCCTATAATGGTGCTTTTCTTGGCTTCCACCTACCCCGCCACTACCCCTCTTAGTCATCTTTATTAGATTCTATTTTTCATTCGTCCCTGTCCCCAAAGCAGGAATATTTCCCAGGATTCTAAACTCAGCTCTCATATTCTCTCTTTGCTATCTCTCCAGCAGAGAACAGTTCCAACCAGCAAACACAGTAGAATGTCAAGACATTTCAGATATTCATCCTCACTAGGACCCAAATTCAATGCTCCTGCCAACCACCCCACAACTTGCACCCTCCCCCAGACGGTGAAGCCACACCAAAAAAATTGACTCCAATGAGAAGGAACAAAGGTCAGAGAGGAATTGGGCCCTCCCAGTGGAGACAGCTGAGCCTCAAGTGGGACTGACAGGCAAGCCTTTGCCACCAGACACAGTCACCAGCGTGTCCTACATTGATGACAAAGAAGCCTCTCTTCTCAGGGATCATTACTTGCCTTTAAAAGTCCAGGTTCTCTGAGGCCTGGGAGCTTTATACCTTTAAAGGCATTCGGTGTCCTCTCTTTGAGACAGTCTTCCATATCCAAGAGAAAGGTTTGCTTCAGCACTTCATTACAAACGGGGAAAGCTGCCCTACACCTCTGAGACCCTAGTCCAAACCTGCCCATTTGGCCTGTGTGGCTCAGACTCTCTTCGATCAAGTCGCCAGGCAAAGTTCGGCCTACAACCGGGCTCTTCCTAGATTCCTTCCATCCATCAATGCCTTGGCACAATTTGAGGCCACAATCACAACTGCAGGTTCCTCACACCCTTATCTCGACAGAACAGTTATATAAAATAAAATGTGTCTTCTGCCCAGCAGTTCTGGTCTCTATTACTGGGATTTCCATTCCTTGAACCCCTGGGGTTCAAACGTAAGGCATCTTTGACATCTCTAGTAGTCAGTTTGGATCAAGCAGGAAATGTTATTTTTTTCCCCATATTAAGACTCAAGTTTCTTGAGGAAATAAGTTTTTATCTTACGCTTTATGGTTAAAATGCATAGATCCTCTCTCATGGTTTTACTGTATGTTTCTGGACCTTCTTAAGCTTGTTCCCTCAGGAGGGAAATAAATTCTTTATTGGACTATGCCATGAGGCCTTATGAATACCTCTCCACTCATATAAAACTAACCTAAATAACAGAAGGAAACAATTTTGGATATGGCCTTATCTAGTTCACACAGGAGTCAGGCTGTGATTTTATGGAAAATCAGGCACTTGTGGGCAATTAGTTATTTAAATATCTATAAATCATCATGTCAATAATTTTTAAATGTCCAGTTAAAAATTTAAAAGTTTGGAAAGAGAATTTTTAAAGACAAATTCTGTAGCAAGTGTATTAATTCCAAGAAAATGAACGTAGACAACTAGAGCAACCAGTTTTGAGACACAGTAAGAATGGCCCTACACATGTTATTAGAGTATACTCCTGTGCATCCTTTAGTTCTGAGGCAATCAGATAGTGTCATCTAACTTTAGTGAAGTTAGAAGAATGCCTTTAATAAAAATTCTTGGACCTGAGTTCTGTCAGCTGTATTCGAAAATATGGTCTCTGAGGTCCTGCTTTCAGCTATCAGGATAGTTATACCTCACAGATCTCCTTCTCTCATAGAAAATGTATCTTCTTCCAAGTAAGAAGAGTAGAATAAAATATTTCCACTAAAATGCACTTATCTCTACGTACTATGCCTCCCCAGAGATCTGTGTCTCTCGCTGAGTTCCCAGTCTCATGCTCTATGAAAGTCCTTCCTAAAACCCACCATTCAACATGAGCTTCTAGTCCTGCTGACTCAAATGATGACATCTTGTTATAGAAATCTGAGTGCCTCACAGTGGATCTACACATCAGTTACTGATGGCCACTGCCAACCTCTGTCACAGGAAGATTAAGATAACACAGTTAAAGCTGTAAACACTGCCCTAACTAATTATCAGTTTGCTACCATTATCAGGGCTGCAGGAGGACTCTACCCAGAGTCATCACGCTGTCTCCTGACATCATATATATGAGGTCAGAGCCTTTCAGCTCCTAAGCCCCAGCAGACAAGCTCCAGTGAGCAGAGCTGATCCTTAAGCCACTGTCAATACAATGTGTAATTTTGAGTATAAAGCCTATCCGTTTATTAGGCCTTATATTCTTCATCTATAAGATGACTACAGTGAAGTATGAAACATTTTAAAACTTGGATAATCACTAAGAAGAATTCCTAAAGCTAAAGAGTCCTTCAATACCGATAACTCACTGATTACATAGAAAAGAAGTAGAAGAGGCAGAGGGCAGTAGCTCATGCCTGTAATCCCAGCACGCTGGGAGGCCAAGGTGAGAGGATCACTTGAAGCCGGGAGTTTGAGATCAGCCTGGCCAACACAGCGAGATCCTGTTTCCACAAAAAATAAATAAATAGCTGGGAGTGGTAGTGAGCACCTGCAGTCCTAGCTACTCAGGAGGCTGAGGCAGGAGGATCACTTGAGCTCAGGAAGTCAAGGCTACAATGAGCTATGATCATGCCACTGCACTCCAGCCTGGGTGACAAAGCAAGACCCTGTCTCTATAAAAAAGAGAAAGGGCGGGAGGGGAGAGGAGGGAAAAGAAAAAAAGAATCATATATTCCCTCTCAGAATGAGCTTTAGCAATGGGTCATTCCGTTGTTCTGACACTGTCAATTAGGAATCTTCCTAATTTTGAGGGTTTCTCTTTATCGTTTATATAATGCTGGCGTAATGTACCATTAAGAAGGTAAAATTAAGTGTCACATTACCTCAATGTTTTAGGTTGGTTTTTGGTGTTAGCTTCACTTTCCTAAACCCTGTAACACAATAGGAAGCTTAGTGAAAGGACCACATATTAACCAGGAAACTCCATCAGATGCACTGACCAAAGCTGATAAACTAACCATCCATACTACATTCAAATAGTCTGATCATCTAAAAGTAATAAAAGTGTCTCCATAGAAACCAAGTATACAGGGAAATCTGCTCACAGTACGGGATCTGCTCGAACAAAAAGACTTCACTTCAAGCCAAGATTTTGCTCTAACTTAGGTTTACACATCACCATACACGGATAGCATTCGATATCACACCTTTGGAATTTCACAGTCCTGAAGATTACAAAAAGCTCTGCACATGGAGAGAGAAAGGGGGGAAAAGCTTTGGGAGAAAAGATTTGCATATGTAGTTATAAAAATACCAAAGCAGATTCCATGCTAAGCTCTGCCAAAAAGAGAACAATTACTGTTGCCCATCAGCACGCTGCCTTGAAATTATATTCTCATCTCCAAGCAGAAGCAGTCATCAGATTATCAAAATGAGGTTATCCTGACTCAATTCAAATAGTTCTTATACGGAATAAGCACAAGGCAATCAACAGACAAGCAGCTATTTCCTTCCCACACAAACTATAATCTTTTGTGAAATATACTTTTAATGAAGAATACATAACCCTCCTACATGTTTACTTCTGCCCTCACACTCCTCCACATAAAAGCGCACATACATTTTAAAGAAAGGGAGAATTTTATAGTTTCTAATAACATCCCTTACGATGTAAGGCAAAGAACAGTAGCATCTGAACTAACCCTCAAATGTAACTTTTTCATATAGTGTGATGCTTATGAAAGTAAAGCTAGTCTCCAGTGGCTCCTCAGGAAAAGTACAATGAAATCGACATAAACAATGGATCTCACCAATATTTTAATAATTTCTTTCTAATTAGATGCATTATGAAGGCTTAATTCACTCAACTACTAATAACTCAAAACACACAGAGCTCTGAGTTTTATCTTTCGCAAATTTCAAATTATAAATTTCTTGTCATGAGTCATTCTGCTATTCAAGAAGCAAGTTTTCAAAAGGGAGGTTTTTCTTTTTTGTAGGTAACGTTTATACTGACAGTCATTTTTCTTTCTCCTTCAATTTGTTGAATTTTAAATGTCTAAAATTGAAACAGTATGTCTTGATGGGTGAAACATTTTTACCATTAGGTTAGCTGATTTGAAATGAGGCTATAAAAATAATTATGAATGTTCATGCCCACTTAACAGAATTGTAAAACAGATAAAAGTTTAAAAATCTCTTTTTCCACTAGGGCTTTTTTATCCTACACATAATATCTGTTTGAGGGTACTGGATCCTGGAATGTATCTCATAATTTGGTTCCTAGGAGGGAAACCATTAAGAAATTAATTACAGTGACAAGCAGCCTTGGTAATCTCTTACATTAAGGGAATATGTCTTTGTTCTGGAAAAAAAAAAAAAAGGAATAAAACTTGGTAAGCCAAATCAGTAAGTGTCTTTTAAAAAAATAGCCTTAAAAGATCAGAAAATCAATTTTGCCTAAATGTGTGAATGATGTAATCCTATTACACTAAAAGGAGTGTTTTAATTTTGCCTAATTGTCATTTAAAAAAAAAAGAACAAAATAATCGCTGAAAAGGTAGACTAAACAAACTTGGACAAACCACTGTCGTTTCATTCACACCTAAACTACATCCCATCAGAAGAGAACTTTGTCTCCTTAACTCAGCAAAAGCTCAATAATTACTTTTGCAAACAAAGTAGCATAGGGGAAGGATAGAGACAGGAAGAGAAAGAAGAGGAAGAGAAAGAAAAGGAGGAGTTAGGAAGACAGACTAGTAAAAAAGTTTGGGAGATGGACACCGTTATCCAAAAGCAAATGTAGCTGCTGAGGCTAGTGACTAAATCTCACTACATCCAGTTCAGGAACCTTATTCACATGTGTGTAAGAAAGAGGTAGGGAAAAGCAAGACAATGAGAAAACATTTTTGTGCATTCAGTTATAATGCATTTTCACACACATATACAAATGCACTGCTCTGCTCCCCAAAGCATGCTGATAAGAGGTGCAGGCTAACTTTCAAAATCACCTCCAGATAGATACCCAAGCATATAGAGATTAAAAACAACACTAAATTCCTACATAGCACTAGGAATGCTGGCACACCTTTAAATTCAAAATCTCTGTTTTTAGACAGGATTGTAATAGTCCAGTTGCTCATAGACCAATCTAACTGATTTGGAAAACAAAATCTTAACTAATTGAAGAAAACTCAGTGCCTTCTCCAGTCAACCCCATGGAGTTACTCTGCGCAGCCCATGGCAAGGTTCTGACCGCCCGCTTCCTTAGGTCCAGGAAATGCACCTTTCCCCACACACAGCCACGGAGGAGGACGAAGAAACAAACTGAGCCAGAATTGCTGCTGTTCACAAAAGGATTTCCCCCTCCCTTCCCCTCCTTCTCCCTCCCCTTTCTTCTCTCGTCCCTCCCCCATCATCGCTGGAGAATAATATCACTCTGCTACCTGCCTTGAGCAACACCGTGAGCCCCTGTCTTCAAGCATTCAGGGAATTTAACAGCCTGGAAATTCCTGTTGTCCATTCGCTGAGGTCACAGATAAAGCTAAACAACAAGCCGTGGTTCCCATCAATCATAAGTCACTCACTGATAGAATGTATGGTAGGAGACCTGATGGAAGCGAGTCACCAGAGAAAATACCCACTGATGACGCATATCCAGGCATAAAAATAGTTACAGGGCCCTCAAAGGGATTATTCAACAGCCTACATTTAGACTTTCTTACAAGAGACCTGAAGTCAACGTGCTGCAGTTAAGTGGCTGGAGAGTTGAAGTTTAAGCTTCCTCAACAGACATAACCACAAAAAGCTGTTTTAAATAAGCTCCCACAATAACAAGCTGTTTAGTAAATTTTAACACAATTTTATAAGCGCTAAACAGTACCACCAACTATCTCACAAAATGCCACATAATCTTCTATTTTATTCACTTTCTCCTTCAAATAACGATTTCTCTTCTTTAACTCATAGTCCCCAAGCAGTAATATTTAATCAGTCCAAAGAAATACAGCCTTACTTGCTTTCCAAACAAACTTTAGGAAAACAACACAAATTGCTTTCTGCATCTATATATTTATAAAACATGCTTTTAAGTAAAGCTTAATTACAAATTTCACCAAAAAAACCTGACATTTTACCCACTGTATTTGCAGTTATCTTTTTCATGAATTGGTTTGATCATTTACAGAAATAATTACCACATGTATTACATACACCTACTAAATATGGTATCGTATACAAAGTAGGCATTATTATTGTTTGACGAATGAATGAGTGAATGGATGAATCAATGAAATGTTATGTGCAAGTATTTTAATTGAGCAAATGACAAGTAAGATGTTAACTAAGACTAAAATTCTGGTTTTTTTAAATTTTATGAGGAGGGAAATAACTTTTTATATGTATAACCATTTTAATAGTTTTCAAATCATCTGTTCTCTTTTCCTCCCACTCAAACATATGCATAGCTACCCTGCAAGCAGGTCGTTCACAGAACTTTCATATCAGAAAATGCTGGATTTTTGCACATTTTTATATTTGAATATCTAAAAACGTTCCCTTCCCAGTTTGCCTTAAGCAAATGTGCTGACACAATGAACAATGAAGGCAACTGGCTATGACAGAACCCAAAATTCTGCCTCAGAACTTGAACACTTCCGACTTGCAGCACCCTATTTGTTAGTCTTATTACAAATCCTTTCCTAATTGTGGACAGGTTTCCATCGTTACCCAGTTAATTATTAGCCATAGAAATTTATCTATGATAGAATTTATCTCAGTGCTTAATGTTATTAACTATCTTGCCCACACAAATGGCAAAAACCTGTTAACAACACTGCTCTAACTTTTGACAAAACATGTTTAGGGCTTTACTCTGGAGGGTAGCTCTCCAGTGAGCAAGTAGTTAACAAGATGACATTTCCCTTCCTGTCCTGGTAGGTTCTACATCACTTTCCTCAAGAATGATAACACTGCTATAAATACAGGTGCAACATATTTTTAGTACTAAGATTTCACAAAGCATTCACGTTTCTCTCCTGCGCATATGTGTCAACAGTATGTGGCCTAGTTTAAAGAACCTAAATGGAAATGTTCACTGGTGCCCTCTAGTTGATCATTGCTAAAGCAATTTTGAGGAAGTACACGTGTACCTCCATCACCCCACTCATAAATATTGTAAAGTTCCCAATCAACATTCAGCCATTAATTCCTGACACAAAATGTGAAATAAAAAATGAAATTTAGAAACTGTTTTATTTCATAAGGTTTCATTATGCATTTTTTTGGAAAATGAACAATAAAGAAAAACTTTGAGAAACAGAAAAAAAAACCTAAAAGATAAGATGAGACATATTCCTATTTGCCAAAGAAGAAAGAATGTATTAATACTTAATATTAACTCAGAAACCAAAAATGTTTCACTAACTTTACAAAACAATAGTTCAAAATCAGCCAAGGCACCCTGAAATGATCATGTTTCACCCTGCTACATACATTTGACAGCTTTCAGTCATGGTGGTCTATGCTGGTCAAGTCTGAACTGAGGATCCTCAGATAATTTTAAAACAATACCAATATCCAAAGGAGACACTATTCCAAATTGCACTGACATATTCTATCAATTCAGAGATCACTGATCGAATTCCAAAAGAGGTTATTTCCATCAGCACTCTTAGTTTTAGTAATTCCACGCCTGTTAAATTTACTATCAACAGAACAATAGTTTTTTGTTAAGAGAAAATGAAACTTCCTTACCCTAGATTAGAAACTATGCTATCATTATAGTTATTTAAATCTGCGAGATCATTTCCTGCATTGTCTCCTCCAATGAAGAAGTTAAACAAATCACTGCTTAAAATTTAAAAATGCAAAAATGCATTTCAGAGAGTATGTGCTTTTATCTTTCTGAAATATCAAACAATGTAATCACCTAGTCACTAAATTTGGGACCAAATTATTTAATTATCTGGAAAGAACTGGGGGGAAGGGGAGGATATATCAAAGGGCGATGCAGCAAAAAAAAAAAAAAAATTGCTTTTTCAAATTAATCTCTCTAGAAACAATATTTAAATTCATTCCTCTATGTCACTAGTAAAATACCATGACAATAAATCATTTTACATGTTTTAACTATATTCAATAAATGGGAAAATACATCCCTAGTTCACTATCCTATGCCCAGTCAAGGACAGATAACTCACATTTAGACTATAAAGTTAGTTTTCTCCTTTAGTCTCAGTATTATGATGGGATTCTGTTTTGTTTTGTTTTGTTTTGTTTTGTTTTTATTGTTCTTTTTGAGACACTCATTGTGTTGCCCAGGCTGCAGTGCAATGGTGTGACCACAACTCACTGAGACCACAGGTGCATGCCATGTGAAGATGGGGTCTCGCCACATTGCCAGGGCTGATTTCAAACTCCTGGACTCAAGCAATCCTCCCACCTTGGCCTCTGAAAATGCTGGGTTTATCAATATGAGCCACAGTGCCCAGCCACAGATTCTGCTTTATTTTTAATTTAAAAAAATTACATCCTTAAATCTTCTCATTGTTTAATAGTGACATTTTTTCGTTTAGTAAATAAGATTGCTTCCGAAATATTTCGTGGGCTTATGCTCAATGAAGTCATTATCTTCATTGTTTTCCCACCGTGCAATGCACCTACAAGAGTGCATGCACACACACACATATTCAACCTTTCCTTCATGCCTGATCTCCTTTGATGAGGTCAAACATTCAAAGAACCCAAGGTGTATTCAGGAGAGTCATCCTTAACTCCTCCTTGAACCTCAGCTCCCATGTCTAATCACCAAGCCATGACAATTTTACCAAGTTACCTCTCTTCCTTGTCTGTCTTCTCTCTAATTCCATTGTCATGACCTTAGTTTTACCCTTTAACCCAGTGCTTCTTTCAGGGAAATAAAATAACTATCCTCGGTTCTCCCTCTTCTCCCAAACTATGCTCTACATGACCAAAAATGAGTTGTAGAAAACATAACTCTGACTATACTGCTCATTCCATCAAAACCCTTCAATGGCTCCTAGTTGTATCATACAAAGTCTTGTATCAGAGATTACTCTACACTATCATAATTTTTCATTTATGTGTTTGAACTTACTATTTGATTTTGAGCTCCTTAAGGTCAGAGACTATGTTATACTTATTACTGCATCTACAGCTTTCAGCAGAGTACCTGATACTTTTGTTGAACTAAAGTGGACTGAATGGCAGGACACTGCATTGACATTTTAAACTCCTGACGTGGCCATGCATGGTGGCTCACATCTGTAATTCCAGCATTTTGAGAGACCGTGGCAGGAGGATCTCTTGAGTCCAGGAGATGGAGACCAGCCTGGGAAACAAAGCAAGACCCTGTCTCTACAAAATATTAGCTGGGTGTGGTGGCATGCACCTGTAGCCCTAGCTACTTGGGAGGCTGAGGCAGTAAGATTACTTAAGGAATTTGAGATCCATAGTGAGCTGTGATGATGCCACTGCACTCCAGCCTGAGCAACAGAGCGAGGCCCTGTCTCAAAATAAACAAACAAACAAAGAAACAAACAAACAAAACTCCTGATGTGGTCTAACTAGACTAGATAAAAAGAAGCCATGGCAGAGCAATTCTCTTTGAAATCAAAGAAGGCTGAATTCAACAACAGCCTTATCATATCTTAGGCAATTACATAACCTCTCTGAACCTTAGGTTCCCAAGCTACAAAATGGTGTTATGACAAATGGAATGACATACACTGTGTGCCTCCTTCAATAGCTGGCACCAATTGAGAAGGTGCTCAATAAATGGCAGCTATTATTATGTTTAGTGATTTCTGCTGTGCAATTATACATACACTTATCAGACATCAAAATGACCTATTTTGGTGCTGTCCACTAGACAGGTATCTATATATCTATACTAACACTGTAGCTGCTGGCCATAAATGGCTCTTGACACTTGAAATGTGGCTAGTATAACTGAGAAACTGATTTTTCAATTTTAATTAATTTAAATTTAGATAACCTCATGAGACTAGGTGGCTATGGCACTGGACAGCACAGACCAAATTAGCCCTGACATCAGTGGAGCACCCTTTAAGTGTCTATCATTTTCCCTTTCCCCAAAATCAGTCTTGTTTACAAGGATTCAAGTGCCAGTGTTAATTAGGGTCTATGTCTTCATTTTTGTTAATTCAACATTGCCTGCTCTGTTAAAGAAATCAGACCTAAATGCCTATATTTTTCACTCCCTTTGCAAATTAGCTCTAACACTAGTAGAAGGGTCTCTATATCAGTAAAACAACCCATTCTATTTAAGAAATTTATCCATGAAAGTGTGAGAAGATCAGATAACAGAGTTCCATAGAGAATCTTTTTTTTTTCTTTGTATCTTTACAAAGTTAATGCAGTTCAGCTTTTATTGCGTGTACTTCTTCACATATTCGTGCACTTGCTCTGCATTCCTTCTAACACTCTAAATTCACTGACGGTAGAAACAATCTTGCTTTGTTTCCCTGTACACATTTTGACAGAATTACTACCAAAGAAATGAACGAAGAATACAGTCCACAGAATGGAATCCCCAGCACAACACAGAGAGATGGATCAGAGTGGCAAGTGCACAGGATCTGGACCAAAAGAGCTTGCTTCAAATCTCAGCTCTGCCATTAACATTCTACGAGGTTTGGAAAAATCACCTGACCTCCTATCTGTCAAATAATGATAATACTAACTGCAACTCCTAAATATCCTATTAATATAATAATCTAATGAGATAAATCAGACATATAAATACTAGTGCAAATAGTGTAACTGAGAAAGTAATACAAAAAACACTTAAATCTCTATCTTGTATATTACTACAGAAAATAATGTCCCACAAATATGAAAAACACCAGGTATCTGTCTTGACAATCTGTATAAATGTCTAGAGGGAAAGATCAATTTTAAAATAATTATAAGGATGATTACACTTCCATTTGTAAACTGTAATATTAGTCATTACCTGTGGTGTACAGTTTTTATCTGACATCAAGGTCATAGAATGTTGAAATATGCTTTCACATATATGGCCTGTCTCCTTAATTATATCTGTGCTGTAAGGATAGGGTCTGTGGTCTTCAAAAGTATTTGGTAAAAATAGTTCACTTTTGTTGTTTGCTTTTCAGTTCACAAAGCACTTTCACTTATACGCTTAAAGTTCTCTTCAGGACAACTCCAAGATAGGCTGAGGATTTTAGTATTTCCACTTTGCAGAAAAGTAAAATAATAACAACGTCAGTAAGTAAAACAATCAGGTTAATAACTTGAAGTCTAGAACTCCTGTTCTTGTACTCAAGGAATTTCCTACTGTTTCTCATCTCCAAAGGAGAACCCAGATTGTGTTCATGTGTTCCCACATTAAGAATTTTAGCAAAATACTAGGTATTACACTGTACATCTATCTCGTCATACATATGTATGTTTACATATAATTTAATATTGATTAGTATTAATATATAATTTAATAATTTTAAAAAGTGTTCTCACCCACACTCACTTAGCAGATCCTTACAGAGAGGGTAAGCCAGGTAGTACAATCACCATTTATAGGTAAGGAAATTGGGTTTTGGAAAGATCTCAACTCTTGACTGTGTCTTTGTAGGGTTATGGAGATGAATGATCTGTGCATCTGGGCCATGGATCTAGATCTACTATCACCCAGTTGAGTAACTTCAAATAAGTCACCCAACCTCCCTGGGCCTCGCCCTCCTTCTGCATAAAATGAGAGACTTTGAGTCACTCACAGATACCACCTAGCTTTTAAAACTCTTATTCTGCAATTCAGCTAATTCGGCAACATCGCTGAGACACGGCCCCCAGTGGTCTAAGTCCTTGCTGGTTCTTCGTCCTCTCTCAAACACTGTAATCCCTCTTAACGATATCTGTTTCTCCACAATCGAAAAACTGGACTTCATTAAAGAGTTCATTCTGTTTGTTTGTTTATCTTTATAGAGCCTTAGGCCCTGTTTATGTCCGTTTATTCTTTGATCTTTTAGCTATGTCCAGCCAGTAAAAACATTCCCTAGAAGAAAGGCTAGCCGAGACAGACACATGCAGGCACAGGGGTCCCAGGGAAAAGGGTGTGCCCTCACCTGGCCCGGCCTCACTGCGCTGCCTACCACGCTTTTACTTTGGGGATAGGAGATGCTTGTCTGTGTTGATGGGTTTGGATATCTTTTACATTTTTATTTTTTAAAGAAATAGTACAAAACCCAACGGTGATAGGAAAGACAGGCTCTTGCACCCAGGTCCAGGAACAGGGTCACAACAGATTTTAAACAATTTAAGTGGCCCAACTAAGAACATTTCCACCATAAAGAAGGGGCAAGTCCAAAAGAAGTCATGTCAAAGGGCACCTGGCTAAAAGTAGGGACTCATGTGCACAAATCCACACATACTCTCTGCTGACATGGATAAAGCTCTTCCTACATCCCGGCCAAGGTGCCAGAGAAATAAGCAACCTGACCCCCCAGGAGTCTTTGGAGCCTGGCAGTAACCTGAGCTGCTCTAGGTTATTTTTGCTGATGGCTAGTGGTTCTTAAAGGGACTGTGTTCTAAGTACCCGTGTCTAGACACGGGATGCAAATTAATGATAAGACAGAAGTGACTGACCTATCTTCATTAAACAAAGTCCATAAATGCATATAATAAACGAGAAGGTATGTGAGCAAATATTTTAATGAATTTTCAAAGGGATCAATCATATATCCTGTGATATAACATCAATGGCTTAATACAAGGCAATACTGAATAACACACAATTCTATTGGTGTAAAATGTAAAGACAGCAGGCATTCCCCTAAGGCTCTGTCCTCAGTGCAAGCCTCCTACTTAAGGGAATGGGGAGTCAAGATTACAGATGGAAATGACTTCCAGGACTGAGCTCTACAGTTATCATCCCACTTAAATGCTCGCTACAACTCTTAGAAGTGTAATCATTCCATCGTACCAAAAAGGAAAGTGGAGCTCGGCAAGGCTTCGTAACATACTCAAAAGTTACATGACGGATGGGTGCAAGCCCCTTCCAATAATGTCTATGGGAAAGGTGAAGATTCCGAAAGCAAATATCCCACTCAAGAAATCATTCTCATGAAACAATTAGTCCTTTCATTCTCTATCCCACATCCCTATATTGGCCAGGCAGGAACTGGAAAGTGGGACCCAGAGTCACAAACACTCAGGTTTGTAAACCTTTTCCACCACAAACTTGCTGGGTGACGTTGGGCAAGGTGGATACATTCCTTGAGCCTTAGTGGGAATAACAGTAGCACCTACATGATCAGGTTGTTTAGAGAGTAAATGAGGTCATCGTGTGTGTAATATGTTTGGAATGGTGCCTAGCACAAAGAAACCCCACAGTAAAACAATTGCTCTTATCAGTTGCATTAGTATTCCTAATTCCGCAAGTGTGCGATTCAATTTCCCTTGAAAAATTTGATAATCTATAATCATAAGAAAAATCACATAACAGCTAATTATCAAGCAGGTACTGTACAGATACCACCTCTGGTGATCACAATTTTGCCAGGCAAGTGATCTGACTCCCCTTTGCAGATGAGGGAACTGAAATTTACAAAGGTTTAGTATCTTGCCCAAATTACAACTAGCAAGTGACAGGACAGGGACTTTAATTTAGGTCTGACTTCAAAGCCTGTACTCCTTTCTCTCAATCAAGAAATAGCCAGAGAAATGGCATGAAGACCAGTGGGAACAACCCTCTATTCTATCCAGTTCTATTCTACAACTTGTTAACTCTGCCCTAAAGTCAGTGTGTAACCTCTTAACCTGTTTCACCTGCATTTTTCGGGGGGCGGGAAGCCTAATCTCTGCAGCATGTTATCCATCCATTATTGGTTTACAAGTAATTCTACAGAGAATGATAAAGTTCTCTGTAACTCTATTTAAAATATATTATTCTAAGGGTTCATTTCTGAGCCATGGCTCTTCAGAAATCCACAAGCCCTGTATTACATAATCATGATAAAGCCACACAAATGCATAAAATCTTATAGTTCATAAAGCATCTTCACAAACATTCGCTCACTTAATCATCCTAACTGAGCAAGATAACTATGTGCCTGTTTCTCAGATGCTGAAACTGAGGCACAAGTTAAGTCTATTGCTTATAGTTATATAATCAATAAATAGTAGAGTTGCCATTTTAATAGCTGGGCTTTACGATGTCATATCTGTGTTCCATCCATTGTATTAAGTCCAGCTCAGGAAAAATATCAGCATCTTTCTAGTGTGATCTGCTACAATCTATAATATATCAAGGGATGACATATTATTAGCCTCTACTTCTGTCTTTCAGGTACTATCTTTTACTTGTGTTGTAAAATATAGTTTTAATTAATTTTAACTTTATTTCATAACATAGCATAATACCTACTCAAGAAAACCAAGTCAACAGATTAACTTCCCAAAGCTTGACTGTTCAAGAGCACAGGGGCCATCTCTTACTTATCATTTTATAGCCTGGAGTACCTTATGGCACTTAAAAGTAGATGATCCATAAATTAAACTGAATAAAGCTCAAGACAACTGTAACTTTATAAAATTATGTCTCTATTTTACATAATAATTTTTAAAAACTTTAAGGTACTTTTAACAGTGAACTTGACAACAGAAGTTATGTTTCAAGGTCACATTTATTGAGTGTCCAGCATGTCTTGCAGTGCTCCAAGTGCTTTACATTTACTACTTTATTTCTGGAAAACAATTCTATGGGTAGGCACTAATTTTTTTTTTTATTTTACAGATAAGGAAACTAAATCAAGTTACCTTGGCCAAGGGTATAGAGCTAGTTAGTGGTAGAGCAGTCATTTGAACGCAGAGTCTCCAGCATCCACAGCATGTGTTCAGAACCACTCCACTACACTGACCCCACTGATAATATAATATGCCAGACACTGTCCTCAGACCTTAATTCATCTTCACAACAACCCTGGGATCAGTAGAAAATCATCTTGGAGATTGAAAGTCGCCTTGATAATTCACTGGCACGAATTGGTATTCAGGAGAAAAATTAAGTAATCCAATTTAATTGTTTATAACAGTCCTGCTCTATGACCAAAAATATCACAAGTAGCACATCCATCACATTACAATTTTAAAAGTTGTTGGGAAAATAAAACTTAGAGCTACATTTTAATTTTAACACTTGAAGTTTAAATTTATAGCCAGTTTACCTCTTCTTGAACGGTATCTTGACATGTTTTCTGTGCAGTCTTGTACACTTCACATTGTTTTCTGTTTGTAATCTTACAGTTGTGATTCTATCTAGCATCCACTGAAATTTTGGGTTTTTTTAAACAATAAAAATCTGGTAGAAATGTTTTTTTCAGGACTTAAATTTTTGTCTCTTTTCTTGCTTTCATCTTATTTTCTCATCTTTTTTTCTTTTGTAGTTTCCCCTTCTTGTTATTTGTTTCCTGGTCAAATGATGTAGGATGGTATGCATAGCAATCTTCCAAAACTAGATGCTTAAGAGTAGGTTCCTCAAAGTTGTGTCTATGGACAATCCACATCATTATCTCCAGGGCTGGGGCTCCAAATCTACATTTTTTCAGCAAGTTGCCAAGGTGAATTCTCTACATACTGGGATAAATCATAAGATTTTCAGTCTGCTGATTCCTGTAAGTGGTTCTTCCATTGAAGCCTTTTTCATTTAGCAGTGTGTATGTGCTAGTTTTATAAAAACATAAACTTCACTCTCTAGACTTCAGCTGACAGTGTCACACAATATGGGGCATTTTGTGTGCTAAATTTAAACCAAAGAGTTTAACACACTTTATTATTTATTTCAATGTGTAGCTGCCAGGAAACACAACTAGAGAATAGAGAGTGGATCAAACCAGGCCTCCAAAGATAATGAATGGCTTAAGAAATGCACCCAACCTGTTTCATTTGAGTTTACCAAAGCAATAGATTTTTATTTTTGGTGTTTCATTTTCATATAAAACCTGACCATTTGGATCCCTCAATTAACCTTCATTATTAAAAACTACCTTATTGAACCAACTAATGGCCGATGTAGAGAAAAACGTTCAAATAAAACTTCATCGGAAGTTTTCATTTAATAAAAATTATTTAATTACTAACAATGCAAGACATAAGCTAAAACTTAGAATGTGACCTTTTTTGAGATGTCACTTGCTGAAATGTTTGATTATTGTCCATAAAACCTGACACGAAGTTCAAATTACTATATGTGGGTCTCTAAGAGAGGCTAATATAGTCAATCGTGTCACATCACCTACCTTCCTAACCTTCACACTTAGTGTTTGTTCTTCAAACTTATGGAGACACCCAGTTCCTCAATTCCAGCAGTTCACCATCTTCCTCCTCCTCCTGCTCTGGGTTTCTTTCACTATTGTCTCTGAATCCCACTGTGAACCACTTTGCCCTTTGTCTTGCCAGCATCCCAATTCATCTGATACCTTGTCCTTCACACCCATCCTAAAAAACACTCAATTTGGTTCACTGGTTTTTCTGTCCCTATGTAATCTAGAGGGGCTGAGAAAAAGCACCAATTTCACAGGCTGGGCTACTTTTGTGGAGCCCTCTGAACGTTGGCCTCTCATTCCAGGATGCTCTGCTCAGTACGCTCTGCCATTTCCTCCAGAGACAATTCCAAGTGTTCCCATTTTTGTCAATATGATCCAGTTTTACCAGATAAATAAATTTGCCTTTCACTTCACAAAAAAGAAAAAACAATAAAATAATGAATTTTTCAAAGAAAATTATAGTTAATGCACAGTTTCTATCCATAAACTTAGTAGCATACCTCCTTCTGCCCCAATCAGTCCTTTCTGGCACTCAAAGCACTCTAGCTGCTCCAGGATTCTGCTCAATTATCATCTTTCCTCTATATCATCTACATTTCCCTCTCCAATGGCTCTACTTGGTCAGCACATATAAACAGGTTCACACTGATGCAGAAATGCTTTCTGGGTCTTACCTCTTATTCTATCATCTCACTCCTCCTACACACAGCCAAGCTTTCTTGAGGTACAGAGTATGACTATATTGTTCTCTTCTCTACCTCCACAAACATAGTTCCAGATAGGCCCTCAATAATAATTCTCATTGTTTCAATATTGATGCTGAAAATAGAGAAAGCTCAATAGAAAGGTGGAAAACATAGTTCAGCAGCCACTTTATAAAAAGAGAATATCCAACAGCCAAAAAAACACAGGAAAAGGGGCTCAACTTTGTTAACCACCAGAGAAATAAAAATTAAAACTACAAGGGTACACCACTACATAGCCATCAGAATGGCCAAAATGCGAAAGATGAAAATACTACAGCAGGTTGAGGACAGTTAGGACCCTCATGCATGTTAGAAGGGGCACAGATTGGCATACCTGCTTTAAAAAGGCACGCAGTAATAACTACTAAAGTGGAATTCATGCAAGCCTCATGATGTAGCGACTCCACCCCTAGGGCTGCATCTGCAGAGATGTACCATAATATTCACAGAAGCACTATTTGTAAGAGCCAAAGCCAAAACTAATCCAGATTCATCAATGGTAGGATGAAGAGAATATAGCACATTCATGGGATGGAATTCAATACAGTAATGAGAATGGATGATTGTTACACATGAACAAATCTCACTGACATACCATGGATTGAAATAAGTCAGACACACACACACGAAGCAGAGCATATGATTCCATATACATAAAGGACAAAAGCAGGCAAAAGTAATAGATACAGTGTTAAAAGTTATGACAGCAGTTACCCTTGGGTTCTAATGTAACTGGAAAAGGGCAAGAGATGTGCTCTTAGAATGCTGATAATGTTCAAATGGTGAAAATCCATCAAACTGTCTACATCCTTTTCTGTATATATATTATATTACACAATTTTAAAATCTGGATATATTGATTCATCCTTGAGCCACTTCTTATTCAAAACACTCTTGACCTCCTTCTCTGTCTCACTGTATAGACGCTAAGATCCTGAGGCCAGGGACTAATCCTTGTCTATCTCAGCTTCCCTACTTCCTATACAGAGCTTAGTATACGCCTGCTCTCAACAAATGATTCTGGATGAGTGAACGAGCATAGCACCTCAGCCCCACTGATTTTGTTCTCTTTTATGCTCTTGATGCTGAAGTCTGCATTTTCAGCCTCTTCCCTGGGCTCCAGGTCTTGATATCTGCCTATAGACACTGCAATGATAACAACCTGCCCTTTATTTGGAACTGGCTTTGAGTCAGGAGCTTTACCTATCACAAACAGCCTGCATGTTAGTAATTACTACCCCCACTTTACAGACCAGGAAATCAAGGATCCCAGAGGTTTACCTAAGAATGCACGGGTGATAAACTGGAGAAGTAAAATTGAAACTCAGGTCTTTCTTATCCCAAAGCCAAGGATCTTTCCACAGACCACATATGACCACAGATACAATAAATCTAAAATGTAGGTCACACAGGCCGCGCGCAGTGGCTCACACCTGTAATCCCAACATTTTGGGAGGGCGAGGCGGGTGAATTACCTGAGGTCAGGAGTTCAAGACCAGCCTGGCCAACATGGCAAACCCTGTCTCTACTAAAAATACAAAAATTAGCCTGGTGTGGTGGTGCGTGCCTGTCGTCCCAGCTATTCAGGAGGCTGAGGCAGGAGAATAGCTTGAACTCCGGAGGTGGAGGTTGCAGTGAGGTCACACTACTGCACTCCAGCCTGGGCGACAGAGTGAAACTCCATCTCAATAAATAAATTAATGAAAATTAAAATTAAAAAATGAAATGTAGGTCACTACTTTTCTCAAAGGCCTGCTCATCTTCCTTATCCTGAGCAATATCATCACTACCCACCTTGTCACCCAAGCTGCAGTTCTGGGAATTGCCTTCAGTTTCCCTCACCCTTCACACTGACTCAGCCACTAAGTACTGTGTGCTAAGCTTGACAGTCCATCCTGCGCTCACTATTCTAAATATCGCAGCATTAATTCAGGCTTTCGTTATTTTTTCGCTTGAATATTACCGTAATTGTCTGCACACCATGTCTCCCAAATCCAGGCTTGGCTTCCTCTGTATCATTCTTGTGATGCTGCCTGAGAGATCTTTGTAAAATGCTGATCGAATATGTCCCCCGTCTTGCCTACAGGACAGAGTTCAAACATAGCAGCATGGCATACCCTCCTTGACCTGGTCGTGGCCAAGCTCTCCAGATCCTTCCTTTGTGACTCTACTCCTCCTCCCACTTTGTAATCCTGCCATGTGAAGATTTACTGCTCACAAATGCATCTCTCTGTTTCCATGTCTCTGGATCCTTTTTTGCTAAGGCTTTATCTTCCTGGAATGCCCTTTCCCATGCTGTCTACCAGGCAAATTCCCACCCATCCTGCAAGAGGCAGCTCAAGCACTTAGTCCTCTGTCAAGCCTCTCAAGTAAAGCTGCTGCATTGCTTTCATGTCACAGCTAAGCTTTGTGCATCCTTCTCTTACAGCCCTTTCATAATGTATTGCAGATTTTACAGACTGCAGCCTTCACTTCTAGACCATTAGCTCCTTGCGGACACATGTCTGCTCTTTATTGCATGCTCAGGCCCACACGCAATAGTCAACAGTACTTGAACAAGTGAATTAGTAAATGAAACCAATTGTATGCGTACATATAATCTTAGTTGCAAATAATTTATTTTTAAAAGCAAATCCCAAGAGAATGATCCAGGCAGAAACAATGAGGCAAGAATGGATCATTTATCTTTGTAAACTCTACGAGAGTGCAGCTCAAAGTGTAAGGCTGAAAACAACATTTAGCTGTTGTGTAAGTGTCTGCAGGAACATAGCATCCTCCTCTCCCAGGCCTCTCATCAATATTCTTCTCCTACCACCACCGCAGCCATCTCTGATCCTGGGCAGGGGTTAAGTACAGGGGTGAAAGGAAAAGGGTGAAGATCTGTATTGAATAGCCTATTTCCTGGATCCCTAATCTCTGAACCTAGTGGAGAGAATCACTGACACTCAACCTCAAGTTTTTGGTGAAATAAAAATGGCCTAAACCTTAACAGAGATGATTCTCAGTGCTAACCAGGATAGAGCAGAATATTCCATGTATCTCCTGGATTGGCTAAAGTGGAACAGAGCAAAAATAAACATTTTTCAGATTGTGCCCTCATTTCTAAGATGCAGGACAGGAACGTGGGCATATCAATAGTCAAGTGGTGATGCTGTCACTATTGAATGAAGAAACTAAACAACGGACTGGTGAAATTGACAAAGATGAGTATGGCTGCAAAGCACAGTGAGAGAAGAAACTTGACGTCTGAGAGTTGAGTGAGGGACTGAGAAACTGTAGGCAGGAATACCCACTTCACCAATCACTTCACGCCACCTCACCACCCTGGGCCACACGGTATTTAAGTACAAGGCAGGACATCAGATGATCTATCGAAAGTACTCCTTGCACAGAGAAGAAAGCTGACTATGGCTCTTGCCAGCCCCTACTCTACATGAAGGCTACAATTAAACAGCTCTCTCTGGAATAAGACTGTGGAGAGAAGCAGCCAAGTGCCCCCCTGAGACACACAGAAAAGCAATAACTATGTTGACATTCCAAGAAGAGAGAAGGAGAAGAGCATTTTTCTTACAGTCTCATTCTTTAATTGCCTCTTCTGGCTTCCTTTCTGGAGAGAGAAGGGAGGTGGGTGATGGCGGCTGGATCATGTAAAAGACCAGAGTGCAGCTGATGTGAACTTCTATCAGGCCTCCTTGCACAAAGACCTTATTATAATACACACATAAAAATGCGTGGGCAAGTCTTGAAGGGTTGGGGTTTTTCCCCCCAAACTCACTCCCAGCCCTGTGCTTTGAATGTAGTTGTGTATACACACCCTCTGACAGAATAGGTTCTTCGTGTTGCCATGGAGCTGAAACCTCTGTAGTTTAGATGGAAGGATCACAGTGCTTTTATACTTCCAGCGGCAGAGGTAAGAATCACTGCATAATATTAACTCCACTTTTATTTCAGATTTTCGGTTGCTCATCTTCGTATTCTGCGTGAACTCTACTTATATTTTTTTACTTACTGCTTATAAAATTACCTCATAGAAGCTGCTAGCAAACTGATTCTTGTCTTTGTAAATCAGTATGTCAAAACTTGAGTGCATACATGATGTGTGAGTTTTCCCCACTCCTGCCCTTTCTAACAGAGAAAATCTGTGACCTTATCAAATCTAGGGGAGTTTATGAGAAATGCAAAGTACAAATCAATTCATAGCTAATAAATATGCTGTGAAACACATAAAACGTCACATAACCCGTAAGTATTTTCTCTGATATGATAAACCTAAAGATTATTTATATTCTGATTATTATTTTTCAAGTAGGTTTCAAGAATCAAAATCATATCTAGAACACTTTTGCAAACATAGATATGCGTCTGCAAGTTCCTCTCAGGTCTCGTTTCAAAGCTTACCTATTACCCTGTTGTTTGGAAATCAAATAAAATAATCTAATGAAAGAAAAACAAAGTAATTTCCTAGCACAACCTCAATGTCTATGCTGCCCCTCCTTTTCAGATTTTGTATCTCCTAAGAAATCAGTGATTTGACTTCTGCAAAATCAAATGCAAAGGAGTTAAGTAAAACAATTTTGATTTCCTACCTGGAAATATGCTTTTGGTCCTAGTCACACATTCTCATAATCTTGAGCCTCAATGTTTCAGGTAAATTCACCAATCTGCTGACAAGAAGTTTTGTATTATGACTTCTCCTCCCACAGTGCATGCATTATAACTTGACTACGAAAATGACCTTCGTCTTAACCAGAACAGCAAAACTGAATCTATCAGTTTGAAAAATGAGAGTGCAAACATGCGGAGGAGGGAGAGGCAAAACAGGTGGATAAGATGTTGCACTAAGCTACACACAATATTAGTGCTAGAGTGCTCTGCAAAATGAAATCTTAAGAATTAGAAAATAGTTTATGAGGAATAAAATAGTTATGGCACTAGATGATAACCCAAACAATAAAATAAATATCCATGAGTCCACACCAAAGTCAATCAATCAATCAATCAATAAAATATGTAGATATTTCCTCCCTTCAAAGATAAAGCTTAATTCTTCTCCCCTTAGGTGTAGGCTGACTTCCAAAGAATAGAATACAGAGAGAGAAAAAGCAGTAACTTCACAATGGAAAAACCTGGCAGAGTCTACTGTAACCAAGTGATCAAGGTTAATATCACCAGTGATAAGTCATGCTGATGTGACACAATTCCTAACATAACGTGATGAGACGGGAACCTTGCCTGGTGGTATTCTGCCCCCAAACCCACAAGCCCAGACTACAAAATTCCTGGCCCATACTCTTCCAAAATGTCAATTCCATCTGAAACAAGCAGACTGTGCCATGGTACTATCATATTGTATCTTGTGTCATATTAAATATTTTTAAAGTGAGTAGCTAATTAATACCAAATAAACTTCTCAGGCAAACCAAACCATTCTTTAAAACAGTTAATCAACCACTCAAATAGAACAGCCTTTTTAAGATAGTAATATTGTTTAGATAGGAATTTTTCTTCTTCTCTTTTGATGCTTTCAGAACACCTCAGTATGACATCTTCAAATGGTGTACACTTCAGTTTTTTCTTGCTAAAGACAGTGCGTATATTTCCACTATGACTAGCAACAACGGTGCTTGTATTGATCGTTCTGGCAGCTATTTAAATAGGCTTGTTCTCTCCCTGTCTCAATGGCCTCACAATGCTAATACTACAATGCTCAAGACCTTCTGAGCACCCTAGCCAGATGCCCCTTACTGCTTGTGGACAGGCATTCCCCAGCCTCTTGGCTGGGTGACAGCAACCACAGCAGCCCACAAGACGGGTGGAGAACCAATGAGTAAAATGATAAACATTTGTGATGAAACAGGATGTTGGAGACAGGGGGGTGAGGAGACAAAATATCTCAACACTGAACTACTAACGCTACTTTGGAACTCCTAACAGTGTTCCCTTGTTGTAAAACTAGGAGCAGTAAACAGATATTTTTCTCTGGTGTTTTCTCCTTTATTATAATTAATTTCAGAATTACTGCTAAACAACACACCAGTACCCAGGCACAGAACTTACGACTGAGCTAACTGAACCACAAGCACTATACCCCCATAAATATTGTGAATGTTCATTGGAGACACTTAAACAATTATGTGAAAATAAAATGTTTTCTGGACACAGAACACAATATTTTCAATAGTTCAGCCCTTGCTGTTGATTGAATGTACACTTTAAACCACCATTTCCCCTTAGTAAGTTAGTAAGCCAGTTAGTAAGCATAAATTTAAGAAACTCCGAAATAAACATAGTACTTCACTTATACAGTGTCCTGGACTCAGACTTCACTTTGATGGACTCTCAATATGTAAGTAAATATCTCTTAAGTTGAAATTCTACTGAAACTATTCCCTGATTTCTGTACTTGGAGTACAATCATTTTGTTTTAATTGCTGTGTATTGAAGAATCCACAAAATATTAATGTGGTAACTATGTTATCACATTAATGCATTATGCATCCCTGCTCGACCCCATAAATTAATGTACCAGTACCATATATGCATATATACCAGTACAAAAACTGAAGAAAAAAAATGACTCAGGTGGTTCCCATTAATTCACACACTGATTCTGATATCAAGGTTAACAAAACAAAACAAAAAAGTGAAATCACCACTATGGTGGTGCTCTCTTGGACTCCTTTTTAAAGTGTTATCAACAAGGATGTCTTCTTAGAGTCTACGATACTCATTTCTCTCATCCATTTCATTCTTGCTTTATTGCTAATGATTGCACCAAAACAAAGTAAATGATTGCACAAAACAAAGTAAAAAAAAAATTCCATCTTAGTAAATATTTGATACTTTAAATAAATCTCTGAAAACCTTTTCCACCGGAAGTGTCCTAACAGTGACAGATCATTTTGCAATATATACACGGAGATGGAACACAGCTATGCACTGAGGAATATAGACGGGGCAGGAAGTGACTGAGATGCAGCAAGCTCACTTACTTCAGACTAAACACAAAACTTTATAGCAACATTAAACCCAAATTTCTAGTCATTTTTAGACTTAAAAACCCAACTCAGCCTGTCTGAATTTCAACTCGTATTTGACAAGTACCTCCAAATGAAAAAGTGGGAAATTACAAAGATGAATTTGAGGACACGCATTCTACTTTTGTTCCCCACTTGTTACACTTATCATCCCAAAATATTATTTACCCATCTCTTTTATGCATTTATCTTTAAAAATCATTTCTGGAAAACTTAGTAATTAACATTTTGAAAACAATGCTAGAGTAAAAAGGTTACAGTGTCACATATACTTTCCTTTAAGAATGTAAATTACATATTTCCTTGTAAAGCTGTTGTTCATGTTGAACAACAGGACATCAAACTTGAAAAGGCAAAATTAAGCCTATGAGAAAATGCAGTAGGTGCAGTATCAGAGGTGAATGTGACATTTCATTCCAAACACTATTGCACATACACAACTGATAAATTTTCTACTAGTACACTCAAGTCTAAATCATAATTCAATATGGATATTAGTCCATACTCTTTCTGAATGAAAATAAGGCAACCCAATGAAACTGATGACATGACCAAAAAAAGATAAACAGCCCTTTTTACCTTCCAAAAGAACAAAAGAACACATGAGGATATTTCTATTAATACTGATATTTTAAAGCATAACACCATAACCTATATTACTCGGCAAGATCAGTTTATTATCCCTTTTTTTCATTTATCCTGAAGATCATTCTTAGTCTTTCTACTTGTATCAGTTCAATTTGTTATCCTCACACTATTATTATCAGTTAAGTAACCCTGGGTAAACTGTGGTTTTCATATCTATTGACCTGGGATAACACAGGCTGATATGTCATTAGCATAAGCTTGTCCTAACAAGTATGACTTCTCTCCTTTTAAGATTTGTTAAAACAGACTTAATTATATTTTCTTAACTATCTTGATAATTTTGGTTGCCAACTTACTTTATAATATTTTGGATATTACAATTTATCTTTTTAAACTAAGGGAAAACAACCTTTCATTCACTTTTTAAATTCTTCCTCCATTGTACGAAATATTGGAAGACATACTGAATTCCCATCTCTAAATTAGAGTTAAGAAAGATACTGCTCAACCATCTACCAATAAACTATTTACCAGATAACTTAGGTTATTTTAAAATAATTATAAGATCAATTAAACCAATATAAAATCTTGAAATGCACTATAAATTCCAAAAGTGCATCCTGTTTACACAGTAAGATCTGAGCCTCAGAAAAAGAAAACCAACAAGGCATGATTTAGGTAATCAATACAGGGGCCCGCTAAAACGATTTCTGCAAACGACCAGTGAGTTGAGCTCACATTTTAAAATGTACTATTACGTACATTTTAAAAGCAAGACACTGGAAAGTAGTGTTATAAATGCTCAAAAGCTCATGGAAAAAAATAATTTCCAAACATGAAGTGTTTTTCAAGTGTTTAATAAATATAAGTATTTTTGTTTTTAAAACCTGAGGTTAAATACAATTCTTAATTTACTAGCCAGATTCACTGTACTCAGAAATTCCTGAATATAGTTTTCATTTACTGACTAACCTATCAATCTATAAATCTACATTTAATCTGAAAAAATTATATGACATAATAGATCCTTTAACTATTAATGGTTCAAACTGTTAATTCCCCCGACCATGGTCATGGTTTTAGAATACACAAGTCCATAAGAATCCAAGCCACTTGACAGTAGACCAAGAAGCAACATAAAAACTGATAATCAGTCCGGGCGCGGTGGCTCACGCCTATAATCCTAGCCCTTTGGGAGGCCGAGGGGGGCAGATCACTGGAAGTCAGGAGTTCGAGACCAACCTGGCCAACATGGCAAAACCCCATCTCAACTAAAAACACAAAAATTAGCTGGGCGTGGTGGCACATGCCTGTAATCCCAGCTACTTGGGAGGCTGAGGCAGGAGAATTGCTTTAACCCGGGAGGCGGAGGTTGCAGTAAGCTGAGATGGCACCACTGCACTCCAGCCTAGGTGACAGAGTGAGAGTCTGTCTCAAAAAAAAATTAACAATAACAATAATCAGAGAACTACACTATCTTTATCACTGTAATTTTTAAATAACTTTGAAGGCATTCATGAAAAACTAACCAGAAACAGATAATCTAGATTAGATAAAGCTAATATCATTTAAATGTATAAAATAACAAAACGAGAATTAAATCACATTGAGAAATAGTAGAACCAAGTAGCTATAAGGTAAAAAGAATCAATATTTAAAATATATAAAAAGCTCAAAGAAACTTACTTTTCAAAAAATAACTAAGAAATAAATTAGAAAAGATATGCCAAGTAAATCCAGACAAAGAAATGCAATGAATAAAGATACCTCTTTAATTATTATTAAAATGCAAACCAAAACAACAACGCAGTCAAAATTTTTACTTTGGCACAATCATGATAAAAATGGAAAGCAATTTGAAAATGAGGACCATGTATGATAAAAAAAAATTCATTCCCTTTGAAAAACAACCCCAAAAGAAAAAAATAATGAATATTCAGCAATAAGGGGATTTTTAGAAAATTGTGACCATTAAATTAGATCAAAAATATGCAGCCACTAAAATTAGAATATGGTAATATGCAAAATGAAAGTGTTTATAAAAATGATTTTGAAAGTAAGGATTGTATCAATATCATGATTATAACTATTTCAAGTGTATGAATGTGGGCAAAGATCAAAGAATATACAAGGAAAAATTCTAAAAATCAAGTTGATACATTATAAAACCCTATGAGATAGTTATGCATCTTTTCTTTATTGGTGATATAATATTGCTTGTGTGATAAATTAAAAACTTGACAAGAACAAATAAATTACAATAATCTAGTCAGCTCCAAAATTAAATCTCCCAAATGCATCAACCAGTACCTACCATAAAACAATGACTATTCCACAGGAGAGTTCACCAATGGCCAGACCTCTGTAACCAAAGCAAGACCTACATCTTACAGGAAATGAAACTGTGAATGGTCCGTAGCATATCCATACTCTTTAAGCTATTAATCCATGCCCAAGTGCTTAAAAAGTTTACTATCTAGCATATGATGTTAGAGATTGTTCATTCTTATCCTTGTGATTGTACTACATCCATTAGTTCTATGGGAGTTCAGTATACACTACCAAATCATGTTGTTTGAATACAGGCAGTTCTCAACTTACAAACACCTGACGAAAACCAAAAATAAAACCAGCTGCTGCTTTCCCCGGGCTGTCGCCTTCTAGCACTACCAGTAGTCTTACTGTTACCCCTAGAGAGTCTCAGCTGTTATGAAGAAATCTAAAACTTTTTAGAGAATCTGGGGGGAGAAAGGGTCAAAGCAATAAAACAGTACCAGATAGTGAATATACACAAAGCACACAAAGCCATTGCTTACCCTGAGTCATACTCAGTAAAGGTTTGATGAATGAATGAATAAATTTCCTTTTCATCTCTGTAATTTGAGCCCCACTACTTTGCCTCTACCCTACTCCAGCAGCCTGTTAACAAGCCTCCTTTTGGGGCTCTTGATTCATGGAGCTGGAGCTCAAGAAGGGAGTGAAACCCCATAAACAAACAGCTGTGATCAACAGGCTATCCACTGGGCAATTCAACAGAGAGGACCTACGCTCAGGACCAATCCAAAAAGGTCTGTTCTTGTGACCTCCCCTAGAGCACCGGTTTGTTGTATACTCCAACTGTACTTTGATGGCTTTAAAGAAGCTAAACCACTTTAAACACATCTAAAGTCTAATAACTTTTCGATTTATTTCACCCAACTAATCATTCATCTTCTGAAATTTCAAGCCACTCCATCACTCAAAAATCTTCCTCAGCTCTCTCTTACCAACTGAATTACAGAAAATCAAAGAAACTCAAAGTTTGAGAGGTCTGAAAGGACTTTTAGCACAACAACCTAAAGAACAGAGCAAAACAACTTCACTCTTTCATTCAAGTTCCATCACAACATGGTCCAGGCTATCCTACTTACGATTCTCAGTTCTTAACCCTGTACATTTCCTGTCTCCTGACTTTCACTCATGCCACCATTTATATCATACTCTATTTGAATGGTGCCCTCACGATTTTACAAAATCCAACTCTTGGGCAGCCATATGTGGTGTTCCTACTTTCACTTGTAACATATGTCCATCTTCCAACCCATCTCTGCTTCTAAAGATGCTAACCAATCCTCAAGGTCCACATCTTCCAGAAAAACCTTTCCTGGTTCCTGCAATTGGTCTTTTTCTCTGAACTTTCATTTCATCTGGTTTATGCCTCTTTTTTGCATATTCTGTCTTTTCCAGTAAAATGAGTTAGTCATGCATGCCATTAACAATATTAGATTGCATTCTCTCTGAGAACATGACGTAGGGTTCACATTTATTTCTATACAGTTTCTAGCCCATTGCCAAAATCAGAACAGGTACTCAAATAATTATTGGCTGGGACTTTTGACTGGTAAGAAAATACAGATGACTTTGGAACTAGAAAAGTTTAAAGGAGTGGTTTAGACTGGAATGGACTACAGCAATCAAAGACCAAGAACTAAATTTTGATAACTTGGTGCCTTCAGGTTGACTGGATTGAGAAGGGTGCTAAGTGGTAGGATGTCACTGTCGAAAACATACTTTTCCCTATTTCAAAATTTTGCCTAAGACCAAATATGTACCTATGGAAAAAGACTTCCTCTCATCTTTTCCTCCACTCTGTAAGATACCACCTCACAAAAAAAAAAAAAAAAAAAAAAAAAAAATTCTGATTTCTACACAACAAATTAAAAACACAGTTTTGAAACAAAGTACAAAGGAACCAAGCATAATTTAACCTGTTTTATAGAATATGAAAAATAACTTTCCTTTTTTAGTTAACAATAGTCTACTAAAGGGCAGATTTCAAGGATACAAATCTGAAACACTTGAAGAGCAGGTGTATCATTTTAGAGGTATCTCAACGTTATTTTCTCTACTATATGGAGTCTGTGTGTCTGCCTAACACATAACATGCATTTTCTTAATTAGAATGCATGCTGAAATATCTATTTTAATAAATATATTGTGACCTAGGGAAATCATTATGATCTATTAAAGAACAATTAACTATAAAAGCATTAGCTATACAGAAAGAGATAGCTTCAAGTTGGTATACACAGATTTCTACTATCTATAGACAAAAATCAATCTGAATATTTTTCAAGACCTTAAAAGATGCTGTGTTTACGTAGCAATGGTATAGTATATATTGGCAGATGATTCAAAATATGTTAGTATATATCTACATATATGAGTATTTATAATCGGAAAATTAAATCCCATGATTTTAAGACAATTTAAATATAAACTAGGCAGGGGAGAGTGCAACAATGTTAGAGAGGAGGTCACTGAGGAATGAATGATTATATATTAAGCATGTTTAATAAGCCTTTATACACCAACATTTTTTGAGATTACATATATCTAAAATGCAAAAAAAAAAAAAAACTGCCTCTGTTTTCAATCAGAAATGTCTCAGGGTCATTATCATAAACATAGGTCACCATAGCAAACCTACTCATTTATTTATTTCCATTTACTAGGAAAATACTTATGGAGCCTCTTCTATGAGTCAAGTACAACATTAAGTCCTGGAGATAACAGTATCATATGGGGCAGGCATGGTCTCAGCCCTAGTAGAACTTAGATTCTGAGTAGAAAGATCAACAAATAGCTACTGTAAATTGGGGGAAACACAGTAACAGCTTCTGAAGCTACTGAGATGCTTACATTTGCTTACCCCTGCACTCTTGTTTCCTCCAGTGGCGTATATTTTGACCTTTAAGATCTTGCTTCTGATTTTTATAGTTTATCTATTTCCTTCTTCACTTTCAGGCTGTCAGTGATTACATTTGCAGTCAATATGCCATCCTTTACCAGTGACAATATTTGACTTCCATATGCTGCTCCTAATCTCTAGCCAATCAGATCATCAAGCCTATTAAAACTAAGCCTAAAATAAGGACAAACAAGCTCTGAGTGAAGGCTGAATAGGTATTTTCTACCATGGCAGTTTGATAAAATCATTTTATGCATTATCTGATTGTTTCTGATGAGATATTTCTATTACCCAACTGACCATGCCACCCATTTAAGAAGATAATTTAAAGAAATGTTTTACCAACAAAATTTCCCACTCTTCTCTCATTCTCGATCTAAAATAAACAAAACAGGCCAGGTGCGGTGGCTCACGCCTGTAATCCCAGCACTTTGGGAGGCTGAGGCGGGCAGATCACGAGGTCAAGAGATTGAGACCATCCTGGCCAACATGGTGAAACCTCGTCTCTACTAAAAAACACAAAAATTAGCTGGGTGTGGTGGTGCACGCCTGTAGTCCCAGCTATACGAGAGGCTGAGGCAGGAGAATTGCTTGAACCCAGCAGGCAGAGGTTGCAGTGAGCCAAGATCGTGCCACTGCACTCCAGCCTGGTGACACAGCGAGACTCCGTCTCAAAAAATAAAAATAAAGATAAACAAAACAAAACAACAACAACAACAAACCTACACTTCTGCTTAGAAGCAAGATCCCTACTGCCAGAAAAGTCTTCTTTAAGTACAGTCCGTAGAAATGGTATCTTAATATATAAACCACTGTTTCTCAAAGAGTAGTTCTCAGATCACCAGCAGCAGAATTACCTAATTGACTTCTTAACATTAAGGTTCCCTATGCCTCACCTCAGACCTAGTGAATCACATGCGTAGAGCATGGGGGCCTGAATTTTTTAACGCTCCCTGAAAGACCATTGTGCATGATACAGCTTGAATCCACTGATCTAAATAACCAAACAGTACACATTCAAAATGTCAGTCTGAGCCCTAAAGACTCAAGTCCTCTATTTTACTACCAGTCTGCAAAATTTAATGAATGCCACCCTCTGCAATGCACTGGATAAAATTAAGTTTAAAAAGTTCAAGACAGTAAAGTTTAAAGGCCACCTCTACCCAGAGTTTCCACTTTAATATGGAAGACAAAGCAGAAACACATAAAAAAAAAAAAAAAAAAAAAAAAACTTAAAAATAAGCACAAGCAACATTTCAGGGGAGTCCAGTGGATAGAGGACAAACGTGCTGAGGGGGCAGAGCCTAGGACTGAGCAGAATACAGTTGGGATTCAGAAAGGAAGAATTCTAAAACAAGTTTGGGGCAGAATTTAAATGTAGCAATTTTCGAGTGGGTCTCTAAAAAGGTGTGATGATTGCCATAGGGCATTTAAGATCAAGGAGAAAATATGTATAATCATATCTCTTGGTACCACAGTCAACACAGAAAGAGAAATGCCCTGCAGGCTTATTAAAAAGATGAGATATTGGTTTGGGAAAACCTCCCTGAAAAGAAGCTTTTACAAACATATATTATCTTTTGAGGCAGACAGAGGAGGTATTGTTATCCCCAGATTTACAGACGAGGAAACTAAGAATCATCTGAGACCCTTTTTTGCAGAGTTCTTATTATAGGGCAAAGCTGGTCCTTTCCTTCCATCAGGGACTCTTTGCCCAGCCTGACACTGCTCCCAGGAGAAGGATCGTTAATTCACTGTCTCAGAAATGAGACAACAAGCCATTCAAAAACATATTTCTCCCTCTGTCCAGTTCAAGAAACAATCAGGGGAAATGTGTGTGAGTGTTTGTGTGTCTGTGATGTGTATGTGTGCATGCATATGTGTGCATGCATGTAGATCTATGCATGAGTGTGTGTGTCGAGGGTATCACTGACTAATTTAACTGACCGCTCATTGTTTCATAATTAATGAGTTACTGTATCTTAGTGTCTAATGGATGTTTCAGTGCTAGTACTCACGGCTAATGATACTGAAGAGCAAAAGCCAGTCAAAGTCTCTGACTTTGTGATTTGATTTGTGATCAAGATAATTATCTGAAATCTCCATACTGGGTTAGTGGCAGCAGGTTTCCTCTGGCTGTGCTATCCAGTATGGTAGGCACTAGCCATATGTGGCTGCTTAGGTTTAAATATAAAATTAACATTAAATAAAATTTAAAAATTAGTTCCTCAGCTGCACTGCCACATTTCAAGTACCCCAAAGCCACTTGTGGTTAGTAGCTACCATATTGGCCAATGCAGTTCAATTGGAGAGCACTGCTCCAGAGTGTCACTCTTTCTGAAAAGACAACTTCAGGCCTCAGTGTATACAACCATTGTTATTTACATCTAGTTCCAAACACATGCTAACAACAGTGATCAAACTTTTGTCCCTCCCACTAAGGCTTCTCAAGCCCCTCTAGTAGAATTCATATATTTCTCCTCAGAAATCCCTTCCCCCTTCTCCTCATCACATCTCTCTTCTCATGGCTCTTTCCATCCTGGCTTGATAGCTACGTGCACATCCATTTCCTCTACAGTCAGCTTCTCAAGGCCAGTGGGTCATGTTCAGTTACCAGTAATGGTTCATGGCCTTTTAGGAACTGTGTCGCACAACACGAGGTGAGTGGTGGGCAAGCGAGCATTACTGCCTGAGCTCCGCCTCCTGTCAGATCAGCAGCAGCATTAGATTCTCATAGGAGCGTGAACCCGACTGTAAAGCGCGCATGTGAGGGATCTAGGTTGCATGCTCCTTATGACAATCTAATGTCTGATGATCTGAGGTGTGACAGTTTCATCCCGAAACCATCCACCATCCCCACACCATGGAAAAATTCTCCTCCATGAAACTGGTTCCTGGTGCCAAAAAGGTTGAGGACTGCGAGTTTAAAGAATGGTAAAGTTTTGTGATCATTCCTACGAGGTAGATGCTTAGATGGAATTACTGCTTGTGCTGCACATTTATAAGGAGAAAAAAAATCAAATGATTTTAGAAGTGGGTATGAAAATGTACTTAGCAGATGTAAATCAGAAAAGCACTAGGCTGTACTGGAGGTATTGTTATCCCCAATTTACAGACAAGGATACTAAGACTGTCATCAGCCAGCACACAGAGGATGGCCCCTTACCACAGCAGGGAGACAAAACCAGGACTCATGGTGACCTATGGGAACCAAACTGCTTAGCTTAGGATGAGCTTGTCAAAAAGTTGTATCAATTCAATTCTTACTCATGCTGTTACAACATCTTCAAAAACTCAAGCCGTGGGATGCTAATGAGAACTTCTACTTTCACTCTGACAATGACTTCTGAAACACGAAAAACATACATTTCCTTCATGCTATCATTTGGATAGTTTCAAAGTATCTGAAGTATGAACAATATCTGATTTTTTAAATAAACCAGTTTGAGGGGGAAAACCCATGGATCAGGACACATTGGCTGTCCCCATGAAGACAGAAAATATTAAAAAGGATTGAAGAGTTATCACACTGGTACTTCACCGCTCACTGCTTTCCTTTGCCAGCTTCAATGCCATACTTAACTAAGTTTCTAATTGCCATGCTTAACTAACTTTCTAGGCACTTTCCCACAAGCCTTGGAAGAAAGAGGTGTCTACAGGGCCACCATAGACCAGAGGAAAGGTAAAACATGGGAAATGAAACCAAGTAACGTGGTGAGAGCACAACTGATGACAATCACAGAGAGTGCAGTCGACTGCAGGGAGTGCTGAATGTGGCCTTCAGAGGAAATGAAACTTAGAACGGGACCAAAGATGCATCACTTTCCACAAGAAAAGTCACCCATTCTTGCCCCATCCTCACCTCCACCCCATCTCGTGGCTCACCATTGTGGCATTTCTTCATTGTCGACATTCCAGATTGATAAAAAGTAGCAAACTAAAAGACTGGCCCAGCAAAGTCCCTGATCAACCAGATCACCAGCAGCAAGTTGTACGTTTGCACGTGTCTCTCCCACCACAGTGTACCCCAAAACTCAGTCAGGTTAGAGCCCTGAGACATTATCAGGCTCTCAGTATATGAAAAAAAAAGTGCCTGAGATGTGCTCGGAGATTGCAGTCATAGTACTGGGGATGGGCTCTGGCACCAGCCCCTTGAAGCAGAACCTGAGCTACACTGCGTATCTGTAGGTAACCTTGGGCAAGCAACTGACCCTTCTGGGTGCCCCCATTTTCTCACATGTCAGCCACAGTTATCATGTGCCATCAAATTTAAGTGGTCTACCAATTCTAAGACACACTTTTTTTCATATTTTAACATTTTTGAAATCAGAATGTGTCTTACTACGGATGGCATCTTTCAAAAAAAAATTGGAATCTTTGTTTTCCTTTCTTAGAGGTACATCAGATGCCATCTTACAACCGATGATACCTTAGAGTCTATGAAATTTGGAGCCTACTTTATAAAGTATCAATAAAGATTAAATTAGTTAATTTAGGTCAAGTATTTAGAATAGTGGTTGGTCTTAAGTAAGCTGCTCAGTAATTATTAGTCACTATTAAATGTATGACTCTGAAAATGGGCAGAGTCATAAGAGACAATCAACACATTTGTACTCATAAACTGTGTGTTAAAATGATGGCTGATGCAGAAGTATTGCAGGGAGAAGTTAAATGACTATTCAAAATCTGATGTATCCCCAGCCCTTGGTGCACAGTAGTTGGTACATAATAAATAATTGTTAACTAAATCAATTGAATGCACAACCCAGCCTTACTCATGCCAAAAGTCTCTTCATCAAACATAAGTATCTAATATTCTTTCCATACAAAGGGAAACCAGGAAGAAGATGGTTCTTTTATGCTAAGTGACAAAGAGCAGATTCCTACTTTTTGAAGGCTTCGAATATTTTTCCAGATCAAGACTTCATGCAGGTTTTATTCTCTGGTAATGCCCTTTCTACCTCAACTTTCCACAAATTGAAATCCTGAGCCCCTTCTTTTAAGGCCCAATTCAAATTTCATCTCCTCTAAGAACTGTTTTTCCCCACTATTTCTCCCCCATTTAATCTTCTTCCTATTCCTACTCCTTACATTTACCTCAGCTACCATAAACACTTGATTTGAACCTCATTGGACACAATAATATTAAAATATTGTGTAAGAATGGGAACTGGGTCATGATTGTCACTGCTTCCCCTGGAGAGCCTTATGCAAGAGGGAAATCTGCTTAAATCCTCTTGTTATGTGTGGAATTGTGGCCCCCCAAAAAGACACATTGAAGTTCTAACTTCAGTACCTCAGAATGCAGCCTTGTTTGGAAATAAAGTCCTTGCAGATGTGATTAGTTAGGATGACATCACACTGTAGTAGAAGGGTGGGCCCCTTATCCAATATGACACAAACGGCGAATACTACACGAAGACTGAGGCAGAGACTACAGTAAGGAGGACCCCAGGAACAACTAGGATTGCAAACCACGGCCAGAGGCTGGGAGAGAGGCACAGAACAGATTTCCCCTCACAACCCTCGGAAGAGCTAACCCTGCTGACACCTTGGCTTCACACTTGCAGCCTCCAGAACTGTGAGACAATAGATGCCTTTTGTTTTCAGCCACCCAGCATGTGGGACTTTATCACAGCAGCCCTGGCAAAATCTCTATTGCACCTCTCCTCACATAGATGCTATGACACTGGACTCTCTTTTATTATGGACCTCTAGCCAGCCTTTCTTAATCTTGGTGGCATCACTCCCTTGAATCAGGCCTGTAAAAGTTAGGGTTTCTCCAGAGTCAGCCCCACAACCTCTTTTCGTCTCTGTTCTCTTTACGCCTTCTCATCCACTCCAACTCAGACACCATCTATACATTAAGGACACCCACTTCCATCTCCAGACCACTCCCTCCTCCAGACTCCTATGATCAACTGACTACTTGGCATCTCCATTTAGATAATTCAAGGCCACTTTAAACTCAACAAATCCAAAAACAAAAGTCACCACTCTCTTAAACCTGGCTTTCCCCTTAGTGAGCCCCATCCCAATAAACTGCGCCTCTGCCCATTCAGGCGTGCAGGCCACACACTTAGGACTCATTCTAGGCTATGTCCTCTCCTTCACTCTCTACAGTTACTATCAAGCCCTATCTATTTCTCCTCCTGGAAATCTCTCAAATCTCACCAATCCTTCTCCAGTCTCCACCTCTACCTCTTTAATTCACTGTAGTGGATTAGTCCAGTGTAGTCATCTACTCCCTGGTTTACTGCAGTAATCTCTTGACTAGTTCTAGATCCAATCTTGCCACCCTCCAATTTGTTCACCATGCAAAGCTCGGCTACATAGTCCAAGTAAATTTCAAAATGCAAATCTAATCCTTTCATCCCCATGTCTGAACAACTTCTATGGGTTTCCATTCAAGTTGGGATGAAGACCAAAACCCTAAACTGAGTTTATAAGACCCAGTGTGGGCTGAACCCTGTGCAGCTCCCTTCTTCCTGGTGCTCCAGCCCCAGCAGTGTTCCTTTACGCCTTTGATTAGAACCATGATCCCGCTGACCACAGGTCCTGTGCCCTACCTGTTCCCTCCACCTGGAGAATCCACCAACCCCTTCACTTATTTAATGCTCCCCATTAGTCAATCTGGGCTCAAGACAACTGTTTCTCAGAAAAATCTTTCCATGACTTCATCAAAGAGATGAAGCTCTCCTGTTCTCCTCTCTCCTGGCACCTTAAAAGCATAATTTATAATTATAAGAGTAGGAAAGAAGTTATCAACTAATTTATAATTTTACATCTGTATGATTGTCAGATTAATATGGATTAGGGTCCTCCAATGAGGACTGAAACTCTTCGTTCCTGCTGTATCCCCAGCTCTCAGATCAGCGTCCAGCACCTAACAGCTACTCAATAAGTATTTGTTAAATACATTAACCAACAGTAAGCAAATATCCTTTACATATTGAAAGAAACTACTGTGTTTTAATTGTCTACCATATTATGATGGAAATTGTTTCTCTAGAAAGATATATGTAGTATTTCCTAAGGCTTCTATTGTAGTGTAATGGACATACTATAAATGTGACAGGCTGGTTTACTGTATGTTAACTATATTTTAAATGCACTTCTTCTAATATTGTATTGTTAATAATTATGCTGCCATAGGCAATTATTAACTTATGTCACTCATCCAAAACTTCAAAGGTGATTAGTTGATAACTTCTTCGCTACTCTTATTCCAATAGTCCAAAAACAAGTAAATAAAATTTTAGTAACAGTTTCGTATGTGATGTACTGTTGGTTTTATCACTAATTCTCTCTTCTCCAGGATTATCAACCTACTTGATATGAAAAACAGAATACAAGAATAATGAAAAAAAAAAAAGGTTATATCACTCCAACCCTATTAAACAATTTTCCTCAAAATTTTCTGAGTGCAGATCTTGGTACAGCTCTGGATAGGGACAGTGACAGCCACTGCAGCAAAAGCAACAGGTATGAATGACATCCGTGTGACACTACATGCACTGCAAGTGGCAACAATTCTGAGTGCGTGTGGATTCCAAATAACAAACTTTATTCTCATTAACAGTGATGATAAAAAATATAACACATATTTCTAAATGATGGGAAAACGTTAGTATTTCCTAACTTATTTCATTAAATAAGAATCTTATAAACAACTTCCAACCACACGTGTACTCAACTACCACCAACCTTGATACAGAGGAGTCCAAAGTAAAGACAGCAAAGCTAATCCATATCCCAAATAATCATATCTGAGTATTAGACACAGAAATTCTGTTCTTATCAGATAAAGAAAGTAGCTTCACACACCTTCTCAAAATCATAATATGCTTCTGTAATTTTTTTTTTTTTTGAGATAGAGTCTTGCTCTGTTGCCCAGGCTACAGTGCAGTGGTGCAAGCTTGGCTCACTGCAACCTCGGCTCACTGCAACCTCCACCTCCTGGGTTCAAGCAGTTCTCTTGCTTCAGCCTCTCGAGTAGCTGGGATTACAGGCATGCACCACCACGCCTGGCTGATTTTTGCATTTTTAGTAGACAGGTTTTGCCATGTTGGCCAGGCTGGTTTCGAACTTCTGACCTCAAGCAATCCACCCACCTTGGCCTCCCAAAGTGCTGGGATTATAGACGTGAGCCATCATGCCCGGAGCTTCTGTAATTTTAACAAGAACAATGTGAGCCATGAAATGAAACTACAACAGTCTCTCTACTTCAGTCTCAGTACCTTTTTCCTTCAGCCCTTTCCTCTTTGCCTCCCTATTTATTTTTCCCTATTTATTTTACTTTTATTTATTTATTAGTAGAGACAGGGTTTCGCTATTTTGGCCAGGCTGGTCTCAAACTCCTGACCTCAGGTGATCCGCCTGCCTCAGCCTCCCAAAGTGCTGAGATTAAAGGCCTAAGCCATCGCGCACAGCCCTATTTATTTTTTCTATTAAACAAACTCAAGAGTTAAAATTACAACAGCACCCAGAGAGTTGCCACAAATGTGGATGTGGCATTCTTCTAGCTGCATCCTCCTGGGTCTTCCACCCTAAAGCTTTAACAGACCGCATGCCTCCTAACGACAGCATCTGGATGTTCTGCCCTGGCTTTGCGACGCTGCAAGCCTGTGGCTGTTTCAGAATTGTCTCCCCAAGATTCATGCCCATGAGATCATGCCAAGCTGACCTCTTCAGAAAGTGATACCCTGAAGCACAGCTGTAAAAACAGAGCACTCCATAACAACTTCTTATTCACCAATAAAAAACATAATGTTCTTTCACTTTTAGGGAACTAACATGTTCCCGTAATTTTTTGAAGACAAGGTGAAATAAATGAAGAAAAGAGCCTTAAGTTATATAAATGTATTTTCCCATGACAAAACAATGTAAAAACAAATGCAGGTTCCAGTAATTTAGAAAAAGTGATGTCATAAAAGCCATGTAACCGAAAGAGTCTGAAGTCTCAAATCATTCCCACTATAATTTTTTAAATATTAACACCTATAGTTAACACATTCATGTTTCTTTATAATACATAATTCCCTACCTATTATTTTACTTTTAAGTCATGCAATTTAGATTGTTTTATTCTTAAAATATATTCCTCTGCTTTGATTTTTATGTCTTTATTAACTTCAAGTTACCTATCTGTCCATTACTCTACCAAATTTAATAACATTTTCATTTACTCACACTGGCTTTCTTAATTCCAGTATATTTTCAGTGTGTTCTTATTTTACAGTTACAAAAACACAAGCAGAAAGAAGTCTCAAAAATTATAAAGACCTTTGAGGCAAGTCACCTCAACTTTCTTTTTTAATGAAACAGATTGAAATGAAAGTAAAATTAGAAAACAATACTGTTAAATGCCCTTTATGTGAAATATACAAAATACTCTCTGCTCTCTTCCTGATAGTTGTTTTCTTCGCCAGTTTCAGAGCTTTATAGTTTAATATTGACTCATAATTGTGCTTTAAAAATTAAAAAGCAAATCCTATTATATTCTTATTGGATAGGTAAGGAATGTATTTTACCAGCTGCAGCTCACATCAGGAACCGTCTATAAATGTCTTCTATGCAAATCTAGATCCACAGTAACACGCTCAAACGCAAGCCATTTTTTTCAGGATCACATTTATTTTAAGGAAACACATGTCACAATGCAGTTTATAATATGGGTAAGTTTATCATTATTCTACTCAAAGACCCACTTTTATAATTATTCTCTTACTTGCCTTCTACAAATAAAGTCCATGTTCAAACCTATTAAGCTTTGGGAAATAAGATGTAATATACATTATCTATGCAAAAATAATAAAATGGCATTTTAAAATACTGATAAGTTTATTGAGTTAAAAATTGAAACCCTGACATGGATCTTACTCTGTTCCTTTCACATTTAGTGTGCTATTCTCTAGTAATGTTAATAAGTTGTAAATAAGTGTAGGCAAACTCTACATTGGTCACTGATGTGAAAGAGCAAAGAATTAGTCCTCAAAGGAGGCAGAAATGTTAACCTATTCAAAGGATGTATTTCTACAGCAGGAAAGTTGGTTCCATCAAATTTAATTATTCTGTTCATTGCAAAGACACAATAGTTGGATCTTTCTATAAGCCTAACAAACATTTCCTCTACCATTCATTTTATCTCCAAAGGTAAGAATTACAGTCCCATTTTGTGTAACTGCTACATGAGGTCACAGATTTATAGCTAAAAAGAAAGGCACAAATGTAAGGATAATATCCCTTCTATCACATTCTGCTACTTATTTGTCACTCAATTATCTTTGTATCTCTGAAGTCCTGGCTTCCAAAGATTCGGCATGCAGAGCTGACCTTGGTCTAGTCCTCTGTCACATGTGAGTGGCTCACAGCTTCACTTTGAGCCCTACAAGTGGTGTCCACTCTTGTACTATCCAGATCACAGGTATGTATTAAGAACCTCCTCTCTGACAACCAAGACCCCATGATTCTTATTGGATAGCAGGAGGGAGAACTCATTTGGAAATTCCCTAATTTCCAGGAAATCAATTCCTGAATACATCCTGTGCTTCAAGAATTCAGAAACTGGGTTATCACATAGGTAACAGAAGAATAAACTTCTCTTAGGAAAATAAAAGGGATGAGGTACCTACCACCAACAAGGAGATAAAAAATTTTATACTCAGATTTACTAGTCTGGATTTAAAAGTTATTAATGCAGCTGAGCATGGTAGCCCACGCCTGTAATCCTAGCACTCTGGGAGGCTGAGGCAGGAGGATCACTTGAGCCCAGGAGTTCCAGATCAGCCTAAGCAACATAGGGAGAACCCATTTCTACAAAAAATTTAAAAAATTAGCTGGGAATGGGAGCACATGCCTGTAGTCCCAGCTACTTGGGAGACTGAGGTAGGAGGATCCTGTGAGCCTGGGAGGTAGAGGCTGTAGTGAGCTATTATCATGCCACTGCAATCCATAGTGAGTGACAGAGGGAGATCCTGTCTCAATACACATATATAAATCCATCTCTTTTCCCCAGTTTATTCATTCATTCACCCATTCATTCAGCAAAAGTATACAGAGCTACAGTAAGGAAGCAGGTCATGAAAAAGCTAAGTCCGGGATTTGAATTAGGGCTGCCAGAGCTTAAATGCAAGCTCCAAACCATACTAGCAGTGTGACAACATACTTAACTACTCTGCCCTTCCAATGTTTTCATCTATAAAAGAAGAAGACAAACAGCCCTGCCTCAAAAAATAAAAAGTTTAAAATATGAGGATAGGCTGGGCAAGGTGGCTCATGCCTGCAATCCCAGCACTTTGGGAGGCAGGCAGATCGCTTGAGGCCAGGAGTTCGAGACCAGCCTGGCCAACATGGCAAAACCTGTCTCTATTAAATATACAAAAATTAGCCAGGCGTGGTGGCACACGCCAGTAATCCCAGCTACTGGGGAGGCTGAGGCATGAGAATCGCTTGAACCCAGGAGGCAGAGGTTGCAATGAGCGGAGATTGTGCCACTTCACTCCAGCCTGGGTCATACAATGAGACTCTCCCTCGAAAAAAAAGAGGATAACACACGTAAAAGGCCTAGAAAAGTGTCTGATGTTAGTTTTTTTAAATTATCGTTATGAACTAAAAATCCCACCAGATTCTGAAGTTACAGTGATAAAATAAGGCTCTATTGCCCTATCCCTACTGAGGATTACAATCTAAATTGGGCCATGTATTAATCTCAAACCAGTAGTTAATCCTAATCTGAAAGAACTAGGGAGAAAAAGGATTGTCAAACTTCTTTTGGAAATCTAGGACTTAATCCTCCTTTAGTCAGAAACTTTGGGATCTAATTTAAATGCCTTCTCCACACTTCCAAAAAATCAAATCTTAAATAGTCATTCACACTAAATAGCAAATGACAGATCAAACTACATGCTGGCAATGTCCTAATTATTAATCACTTTTCAGTTCTTATCTTACTTTAACTCTCCATAGCATATGGTATTGATGCTTAAAGTCTCTTTGGGGAAACTCAACTTCGTTGGCGTCTAAGATGTGACCCTTTCTTCATTTCCCTCCTGTCCGTCTAGTCCACATCCTCAGGATCTGGCCTCATCTTACATCTCTACCCCATTTTTCACAATCTCCCACTTGTCCTTTAAACTTCAGCCATACTAAGCTCTTTAAAATTCCCCAAACTCACTATGCATTCTCAAACCCTCACCAAGCTGCTCTCGGTGTCTACTGATCCTTCCAAGGGCAGCTGAGGGAATGTTCCATTTCATCTCTTCTGCAAGGAGGGTTTAGGGCTCCCTCCAGGCCCTTCTTTTCACCCTCTGCTTCCCCCTAATTTTGCCCTTATTCCAATATCCTGATTCTTGAATTGCAAGTCAGTTCCTTCACTTGACTATGATGTCTTTGGGGATAGCAACACAAGCTCTCAATTTGCATTTAATAAATACAAATAACCACATAATTATACTTTTAAAATTTTAAAATAGTAAGATACAGAGTGGCCCGAACTTCATTTATTGAGTGCTTACTACAGGCCAGGTTCTTCACATATATTAGTACACTTAAGCCTCACAAGGTCTGTTTTAAGAGGTATCCTGGTTTTACAGGTGAGCAAACTGGAGGCTAACGGGAAAAACGTAACTTGCCGAAAGTCATACAACTAGAAAGTAGCTGAGACAGTACTCAAACCCAGTCAGGCCAGCTCTGAAACCCACAGTTCTGGTCCCACTCTATACTGACTGCCTCTTTTCCAGTCAGAAGTCTGATTAAGCAACAGAACTGGCTCTCAATAAGAATTATGACATGTACATCCCTAGAGAGCCTCAAACACAGATTTTTTTTAAAAGACTGTCTTGTCCCCTCCTATTATTTTGCAGGTATGAGCATGTAAATACATATTAGTTACATGAACATGTATTCATGTAAACACGTAGTACTCTCCAGAAAACAAACATGTTTTAATATAAATCCTGCCCAATATCTAACAAACTGAGTATTATCAATAAATCAGTAATTAGTAAATAATTATACCACTGATAAGAGATAAATATTTCATAGTTGAATATTTAGGCCAGGCGCAGTGGCTTATGCCTGGTAATCCCAGCACTTTGGGAGGCCGAGGCTGGTGGATCACGAGGTCAGGAGTTCAAAACCAGCCTGGCCAAGATGGTGAAACTCTGTCTCTACTAAAAATACAAAAATTAGCCAGGCATGGTGGTGGGAGCCTGTAATCCCAGCTACTCAGGAGGCTGAGGTAGGGAATTGCTTGAATCTGGGAGGCGGAGGTTGCAGTGAGCTGAGATCGCGCCACTGTACTCTAGCCTGGGTGACAGAGCAAGACTCCATCTCAAAAAAAAAAAAAAATCATAGTTAAATATTTAATAGTGAACAATAAGATAAATATGAACCAAAATATAACAGATGACATTTAAAAATAAGATAGTTAATGCTACCTATTACATTTCCCATGATGTTAGCTACAGTCTCCTATGTTCCAACCAAGAGGATATATTGAAAACTTTGGAGAAGATTTTCTTTTTCAAAAGCATTCATATTTGATTCCAAATAATATTCCAATTAAGCTGATATGTTGGATGGATCCCAAACACACCATCTGCTTTTTATTCAGTTGTACCTTAGCAAGGCAGAGAAATGAAGACCCCTTGCTCAAAAATTAGTTTCAAGACAGTGACAGCAGATCATTAAACCAAACTCAGGGCCCTTCTGAGCTTGGAGCCCTGTACAAATGCACAGGTCACATGCCCACAATGCCAGCCCTGTGGAGCCCCTAGATTCTATGTCAGGCACAGTACCAGGCAGGAGGTACAGCAATGGCTTTTAATCCATAATTCCGATGTCCAGAAAGGCTCAAATGTAGCATCAAAGATCCTGTTAGGCAATAAATAATCAAATATGAAATAGGTTTAAGAACTCAAAGAATCTTTGGATCTCAAACCGCTATGCAGAGCCCGAGGGTTAAGTGCTAGTTAAAATGATTCAAATTCAAGTGGGCCTCTCTTTAGCTTTCCTAAATGTCTTCTTTTATAAATCAATAGGTCAATGAGCTTTTTTAAAAATGACTCTCATTACATGCAAAAGGAGGATTGCAAATGATTAGAATAGTAAATAAAGCACCAGGATTGGAGTATCATGCTTCTTTCAGTGGTTTTTTAATTTAATAAATGTTTATTGTGCATCTGCTGCATGTTTACATTTCATTAAAAATCAAATAATATCTCACTTTTGCTGAATTTAAACCTCTTACCAAAAAGAGAATTCTAAAATTATGACCGAAGACTACAAAATAGCATCTGAAATATGAGAGATGGCAGTATCATCTTTATTTCTTCATTCGGCCCCTGTGCTCTGAGCAACTAATCCGAGTCAGGCACTGTTGTAGACATTAGGCATTCAGAGAGGAAAAGACAAACTCTGCCTTTACTTATGTAGTTTATTGGAAAAGGCACACAGTAGACAACCAATTCTTTCAAAAAATACTGTTGAACGTATTTCAAATTGTAATTCCAAGATACAATGGAGGATTGCATTTATTCTAGGATTTTCCTCCAAGAAACATAAACTTCTCAGTTAAGAGGAAAACGATCTTCTCCTACTGACCCTAAACAGAACTATAGTTTTGGTCACTGCAAAGGCACAAAATTCTTCTGCAGTACAACAAGTGGAATATATGCCCAAAAGTAGATATATTTGTAATTCATGTGTTAATCAAATCACATATGCTTAGACTATAATTACAGACAAGGTACTGGGTTTGGATTAATGTTGTAAAAATTCAGAATCTATGCAGTCCATAAGAACTCCTCACACTCCATTTTTCATAAAATAGTATGTTAATCTCCTGGTGGTTATGAGATTCAACTAATATGTCTAAGGATCCTACTCAGCACCTCCAACATGATGCTGCATCAAAACTGGGGATTATTGTTCACACAAATCTGGAGTAATTGGTCCCTATAATACTACTACTAAATAAATACTTTCATAGTACCTTTGCGGCCACATCCTTTGAGGCCACAGAGTCGGGTCCCCTGCCTTCTGTCTATTTGCTCTCTATGTTTTAAATCTTACAGAGAGTAAATAGACAGAAGGCAGGAGACCCAATATGTGGCCTCAAAGGATGAAACTAACATACACTTTAGAAGTTCTCCTTGTTCTACCACACAACGTTCCATACAATTTTATTGTGAAGGAAAAAAGGGAATGAGAATCAATATTTTTAGGAAGTAATCTTGCATTAACATAGTGCTTTCTAGTTTTACGAAACTTTGTCACTCACATAACCTTGTTTGCCCCCAAATTGTTTAACTTAAGAGTGTACTATAATGGATTCTGCTCTCCTAACATAATACCAGGAAGCCACAACCTCCCCTCTATTCTTAATTTCCAATTTTATTTTCTTAAGCGGGCCACTAGGTATATCTGTACCAACATTTTTGTGCATTTCATAACCCATAACTTTGCTACCGTAACAACTTGAACTAAGCTCAGATGGGAAAAAGGATCTTTGTGTTATATTTTGTCAAGGAAAAAGGGAAAAACTACCCCAAAAAGACAATTTCAAAAATCTAAAGCTATTATTCCAGATGTACTCAAATAACCTTAAATTTCCTTATTGCATAAGTAAGCTGAAAGTTTCCCAAGAAAAATGACATTGTACTATTTGCACATCTCATAATCCTGTGGAGACTTCTTTTAAAGGAGAATATTTAGGCAACACTACTAAAAGCATACATAAGTCAGCGGTTAGCTTCATGACTCAGTGTAACTTAAACATGTAAACACAGTGTATTTTCCAATTTGGAATGATTTTTGAAGTTTACTAGGAACTACTAAATAATATTTTCATTTAGTAAGTCCTTTCTCTGTCAACCCTTTGATATAAGAAACCTTAGCAGACCTTCCAGTGAACTTTAGCATTTTGGCTGTGTGTCCAAAAGAACAATCTACCATTACAAAGCCTATTCATGAGTCAACCAGGGATGTAATCACAATGACGACTGCTCAGCTGATACAACTCTTCTTTATCACACCTGCAAGTATGGAAGACACCTAAGGTTCAAGTTACTAAATTATAGATTACTAGCACTAAACATCGATTCTCAAATATAATTCAAAAGATGATTCACGCAAATTTAAACTTTTTAAAAATTTAACAGCTTGGGTTAACTTGCTCGTGTTCAACTTTTTATGTCTACCTCTAGCAAATTATTATTATTATTATTATTATTATTATTACAAAAACAGTAAAAGCCCATCTAATAATTTCAGTATAATAAATCTAGGGCTATGATACTGTCTTCAAATTCACAAGAGCATTAGTATTCTTTTAAATCAAATTAATCATATTCCCTAAATAACAACAGCTAAAATCGTGAAAACTGAGATCATTTTCTTGTAATGATTCTGTCTGGAAGTGTATAAACGGCATGATGTTTGTGCTTTGCACTAAACATTCATATCTCTGTTTCCACAACAAAGTAAAAAGGTGGCAGTTAGAGGCAGAGTTAAACGAGGTTTCCTGTGAGGGCTTTGTGAAAAGAAAGCGTATATTCTATCCTGGCAATGACAAACGGACTCAGGCCTCCTGAGGTCAGCGCTCCTGGGCACCATCAGGCCCCACTTCGGGAGCCCCCGGTTCTCCGGGCCCACCTGACTGGGTGTCCTCTCAGTCAGGGAGGTGCCAGTGCTGTCGTCCCCGCGAGGCCAACTGTCCCCCGACCCCCGGGCTTTTCCGCACCGTGGAGGCCCCCGACACGCCGGGGCCAGTGAACCCGGGCCCGGGCGTGCCTTCTCCCTCCCGGACCCGCTCCCGGCGCTGGGCCCGCGGCCCAGAAACTAGGTCTGGGCCGGCCCTGCCGCGGCCGCCGGGCGCGGCGAGCCCCACTTTCTCCCGGCAGGAAGGGGGGGGAGGCCGAGAGCATTTCCTGTTGTGCAGCTGAGCCCAGAGGAGACGTCATTGCATTCATGCTCCCTCGGGTGTCAGCGGACGGGGGGCCAAAGTTCAAGCCGCGTCCAGGGCAGGCAGCGCGCGGCGGCGCGGGGCGGGCGGCCAGGGCTCCCCTCTCCCGCGGGCGCTCCCGGCGCCTCCGTCCCCGGCCGGCCCAGCGCTGCTACCGGAGGCCAGCCCTGGGGCTCCGCGGGGAGGAGCTGCTCTTCCTCCCGGAGGAAACCGAGCTCGCAAGCCCAGCGCTCCCGGCCGCAGACTGCACGCTGCCCTCCTCCACCGCCTGGATTTCCCACGGGGAGGAAAAGGCGTGCGTTTCCAGGTGTTTGGAGGACGCACTGGCCGGGCGCACTTTTCTCAGCGTAATTTTGAACGCAGTTTCCCTAAAGATGACTCTTTTTTCCACCAGGATTATTTCCAAGTCATCAAAAGTGAAAAATCACGTAAGTGTTGTTGCAGTTGTTTGCCCCTCGTTTTCTATCTCCTTTCCAATTGTGAATTCCGTAAATAACTGTCAGACATAAAACACGAAAAGGAACATTTCTGCACTGCAGAGCTTCAGTGAGGTGAAAGTAGGCAAGAAGGCCCCCTGAGAGGTTTCTAAAAGCATATTCTATATGTTTTCATTATGAAAACACCCACTCCACAACATATAAACTCCTTTTATTTATTAGGACCTTAAGTTATCCTATCTCAACTTATACTTTTAACAATCAGAATCTCTTAAGAATATTTCAGTCTTGTACTTATCCACTTTAATAGCAAACAAAACCTTTAGCCAGAGTGTTTTAAAATGGAAATTACCTATTCATGTTTCTTAAAGATTTTTAAAGTCTCCTTTCTTCTAAATTTCCAGCCTTCCATTTAGTTTCAAGCCATAAACCAGATTATAACCATGTGTAATTGTAGAGAAGCTGTGGCTTATGGTTAATAACGATTAAAAATAAGGCCATAAGGTATTTTATGATCATTTTGAAATAAAAAATTGAAATAGTTTAATTTCAGCTTGTGCAGTTTGAGACAGATCGTCAACTACAAAACAAATTGTAGATTCTGTTCTCATGGTGAACAAACACTACAGATGTTTTACTGTATCAACATCTCTAACATTTGAACTAAGCAATGTTTCACATCAGGACATGAATTAAAACAATGTAAACTATGGACCTGGGGTGACCATGATGTGTCAATGTAGGTTCTTGGATTATAACAAATTTACCACTCTAGCGCAAGACTTCGATAGTGGAGGAGGCTGTGTGTATGTGGGGACAGGAAGTACATGGGAAATCTCTGTACCTTCCGCTGAATTTTGCTGTGAAGCTAAAACTACCCTAAAAATATAAACTCTATTTTTAAACATATGTTTAGGATTTTATGAGTATCCTGATACTTAAAATGTGCATTGCATTGTAACCCATGAATTCACAAGAAATTAATCTTAAGAATTGGCACAGAAATCATCTCGATGTTTTCATGAAGTTCATCCTCGGTTCTACTGTTTCTTGATAAACAAGTCTCATGTTTAGAAGGTTACTGAAATTTTTTTATATGGTAAAGGTACATCAAAGACTTTACAATTTAATATATGTTAGTTGTCCTATCCAGTCATGTACTATTTCAGGCAATATTAAAGGTAACTTAGATTTCCCCACTTACAGTGATGCAAAGCCCTTCAATAATATTCTGTTGTCTCATTTCCTAAACATCTGAATAATACAACTTTATCACATGATATCTTAAATTTGCATAGTACATTAGAGTTTGCCATTTGCTTCACATATATATATTTCTATCCCTCTTTTTTCAAGAAATAGGCTCAGAGAACTGAAATCTCCACTCAGTTCAGGACTAGCATAGCTAGTCTTTCAATCTTGCTGAAAAGCAATCATAAACTCTTCTCATTTTCAAACTCCTTATTCCTAACTGCAACCACTTCTTTACTTCCCAGTGGCCAGTGCCCCTGAGTGTGAGTGCTGAGAGGGGCCTGCAAAAAATCTAATCACATCCAACTGCTTTATTTACTTGGCTTCCCAAACTGTAATATCAAAGGATTCTTGACTGTAAATGTGATTCCAGTGTATCCAATCCTAGGAAATACTGTAGTGGATATCTGTTTCCTGGGTGATCCTACACCAACTTTTTTTGGGGTGTCTTTCTCCTTCGTATCAATTGTTCTTTTATCCATTAAATCTCTGCAGCAATTCTTGTGTTTTTGATTTGAACATACTTATACTTGTTCCTTCAAATCATCTGCCAGTGGTATACAATTAGCACTCCCCAAGCTGCATGTGACTCCCCAAATACTGCCTAAGCTCAATGAAGATTTTATTCAAAATTCATGCTCTCTAGTCTATACTTAGCTGCTGATGATGGCACTTGGAAAGGACAAAGAGGGAAGACTTAAAAATGTTTTATTTTATAATCCTAATTACAGGCTAAATAAAATCAGTATTACCATAAATTTATTATAGACTGCGGATATAAAGATCAGTATGAGAACGGTAAGATAAATTAACTTACGAATAAATACACAATTGAAAATATAAACCGGAACAAAAAAAAAGGAGTTCTTCAGGTTCTTGGTGCTCTTTTCAAATGCACCTCTTTTATACCATGAAAGAGAAGAAATAACTGTGAGGATAAAAGGAAGTTTTGCAGGATAACGTATTTTACACTTTCTCTTTAGAAAAAAATTAAAGTGCTCCACTTTTGTTACTTAAAGTACATCATGAAGTGCACAATTCCAACCTAAGAAGATATATTATTTCATACAATGAAAAGGATTAAGACTTTAAGTTTCCCAAACTAACCATTTTAAAACTCATTGTTTCATTCAGGATTGGTTTCATTTAAATATGTAGTTAGAATATGAAAGAAACAGTAAGTTGTTACCATAATGTTTGGCTCTCCATACTTCTGAGATCCAAGTTCTCTATCTCAAGAGTCTCCACATTTTCATAGACTTTGAAAGTCTTTTATATGGCCAGACTGTATCTGACAGGCTGACTTGTTTCACAAACTGGCCTCCTCTCTAAAAATATTCAGAAGGGCATACTAAATTTTCACTCTTCTCTAACAATAGCCAAATTGAGTAATATCCTTCTCAAATGAGCTTTCACCAATCATTTGTTGTTTTTCCAGAAAACTGACTCCCAAGATATGTGATGACAAAATCAAGACTCTTCTTTCTGAGGTCCACATCCTATTTCCATGACACACTGAACGACTGCGTTGTTCCTCTAGAGCCAGTACTTTCCCAAATCAGAGCCCAGCTCAAATTAAATAGCTGAAATGAAAGGAAGGGAGCTCACTGAGTGAACAGATATATATAGGAATGAAGAGAGAAGTGAATCATACACACATACTAATGAACATATAAGAATGAATGAACCATTCATGAAAAACCTACCTACCTACTTGCTTGCTTCACAATCTTTGGTTCCTATAGAACCCTTTTCTACTTTGATATCTCCAAGCTCAGTGGCTTTATTTTTCTTACAAACTACCCATAAAACTATAACCTGGGCGGGTGCGGTGGCTCACGCTTGTAATCCCAGCACTTTGGGAGGCCGAGGCGGGCGAATCACGAGGTCAGGAGATCGAGACCACGGTGAAACCTCGTCTCTACTAAAAATACAAAAAAATTAGCCAGGCGTGGTGGCGGGCGCCTGTAGTCCCAGCTACTCGGAGAGGCTGAGGCAGGAGAATGGCGTGAACCCGGGAGGCGGAGCTTGCAGTGAGCTGAGATTGCGCCACTGCACTCCAGCCTGGGCGACAGAGCGAGACTCCCTCTCAAAACAAAACAAAACAAAAAAAAAACTATAACCTTCTCTTTATTAAGTGGCCTTCAGCACAAATTACTAATGCCTCAATCCCTTCAAGGCTAGCTAACTAAACAAAGTACAGCCCCTGTAACTGAGACAGTCCCAAGACCTGCAGGTGGTTCCAGGACTATTCATTCACTCCTCTGGACAATAACAAGATGTATCATCACCTCGTACCTTTCAGGCTGTAGGTAAAAGTCAATATATTCTTCAGATGGAAATATATTTACATAGTACTCAAGTGTTTAACAGCACATCTCCTTGTTCAGCCTCCATCTATATTAAATACTTCAGAATAGGCCCTCAATGAAATCTAAGTAATAGTTAAGTACTCAGATGGCCTACAATCAAGCATGTTATGGAAACAGCAGTGTCCCCACATGAATTCAAGTAAAACAAAATTATTTTTTATTACAATATAGTATTTTCCTATTCTCTCCTAGTCACTCACAAAGTCCTCTGTACTTCTCCAGAACTAAAAGTGTGACTAGAGCTAAATGGTTCTAAAATGTATTTATTTCCATAATGATTAAAAGTTCCAAAATCAAAGTACCCACTCAGGAAACAATAACTTTTATTTTGGCAACATATAATTATTAATTCTCAACTATCTTCTAATATATCACTTCTGCATATAGGTCTACTTGTTCTGTCAAATATGTGACCATTTATATATTCCTTCTTTACTATTCATTATGTGGAATAAGTTATCTGTGCAGGAAAATTAAGAGAGTTTTCTCATAGGCACTAAAGGCAGTCTAGATCTCAAGTAGGAATTTTTTTAATTGTTATTAAGATGCAATAAAACTCCTTGCATACGGTAAGGCACTATATAGATAGCAGTCTTACAAGTAGTGTAAATGCATACAAATACTTCCCAATATTCTATATCCCCATTTTTAATCAATAGAAAAATATAAATTGATGAAAAGGTTAATTTGTACTAAAATGACAATCATTTGAGCTCAGCCTAGTATCAGTATGGCATGTCATTTATATTGCCAAAAAGTAGGAGGTAGAAAAGGTATGTGTAACTGGCACAGGTGTGAATATAACAATACATCCATCAGCAATACACTTACTTTACCTTCATGATAAAAGTCACCATCCTTGAGATTGCTGGCTTTCTAGGACACAGACAGTATATAAAAATAATATGCCAATTCAAAGCAAACATGTCTTATATGCAAAATACATATACTCCTTGCTACTTATAAATGCAATTGAATTTTCTGCATAGAAATTTTCACATACTTATCTTTTATCTGTTTGTTTCATTTCATTAAATTGTGTATGTAGTTACAGAACTGTTCAATTCAGGAACCAAATTCTCAATGGGGCAAATTACATCTACCATTATCTATCGTTTTAAGTCCAAACCCCTTAAGCTGGAATATGAGTCCTTAGACCATATATCCCTATCTTCCTAACTTTCTCACCAACATTTACTTAATGCATATTTTATGCTTCCCTCAAATGAAATGTTTCTCTGAAAATACTCTTGACACTTTCCCATATTGGTGTGTGTGCCCAGGTAAAGCATTTCCTTTTGCTATGAAACCTCTTCTGAGTCCTCGGCCAGGGTTGATGTTGCGCCTTCTCAGTACTTCACATGTACCTCTCTCATGGTACTTAACCTGCTTGTTTTTTTTTTTTTTTTTTTTTTTTTTTGAGACGGAGTCTCGCTCTGTCGCCCAGGCTGGAGTGCAGTGGCACAATCTCGGCTCACTGCAAGCTCCGCCTCCTGGGTTCACGCCATTCTCCTGCCTCAGCCTCTCCGAGTAGCTGGGACTACAGGCGCCCGCCACCAGGCGCCCGCCACCGCGCCCGGCTAATTTTTTTGTATTTTTAGTAAAGACAGGGTTTCACCCCGGTCTCGATCTCCTGACCTCGTGAGCCGCCCGCCTCAGCCTCCCAAAGTGCTGGGATTACAAGCGTGAGCCACCGCGCCCGGCCCAACCTGCTTCTTTTAATTACTGCTTCCCTTACATTATTCTTTTCCTCAATATGGTAGATTATAAAGTCCTGATGATGAGAATAGTGACTCTTCTTTATATTTTATATTCTACTTACATTTATATTCTATCTATATTTATACTCTACTTCATATTCCCATATATCTTGCACATACCAGAATCTCAAGAATTATATTTGTTAAAATCAATTTGCATTACATTATTAAACATTCCAACTCTGTTCTAGTTATACTACATAAAAAGTCTCAGCAAGCATGGCTAGTCCTTTTCAGTAAAACGTTTCTAAGCCAGTTGGTAAGAGGCTGTCTTCTGGAAAGTAAATGGTAATAAGCAATTTATTTTTGAGGAGTTATAAAAAAAAAAACTCAGCCTGGAGTAAATTTCAGACATGAACAATCTGATCCCTGGGAAATTAATAAAATAAAAATGAAAACAACATCCTATGAGGTCTAGTTGAAGGAACTGGGAGTATTTAGCCTGGAGAAAAGAATACTTAAGGTGAACAAGATTGCTATCTTTAAATAATTGTAGGATTGTCATGCAAGACAATGAGTAAACTTGTTCTAGATAGCTGGAGAGGGCTCAACCGCTGGTAACTAGAAATGTCCAAGAACGGAATAGGCCTCCCCAAGAAATAAAAAGGGTTTTTAAGTACAATCTGAATACAAGCAGTCCTTGGTAATTTGTCCTAAGTGATTTCTCGCTCAGTTAGAGATTAAATGATGCCTCCAATAGTCTTATCTAATTCTGAAATTCTGTAAGAAACTTTACATTGCAGAGTGTCCTGTCACCAGTTGACAAACCAAAACTGATACATCAGATCCTACACCTAAGAAAATTAATCAGCATATTTAAATTAGACACTTTAAGAGATGCCCTAAATAAGGCATCATTGCAGTACCACAAATTGTATCACAATGAAAGGAAGAAGTAAAATTTCTCACAAAAAGCTCAACTGGGTCTGATGATGCAGCCTGCTCAAAACCAAAAGCTGACCCATCGGAAAGAAAGCACTGGGAACAGGTTGCACTAAATAAGGAAGCAGTCATTTGCATGTTCCAAAAGAACATCAGAATTTCATTTCTTCATGCCTGCCCCACTCACTGCCTCGTTTATTTAGAAATACTTACATGTCAAATACAAATAAGAATAGTAGACTGATGTATACAACTGTGTGGCATACTGTAAAAATTTGAAATGAAATTTAAACCAAATCGGTCTGGCTCAAAAGAAATTTAAAATGTTAGCTATACTGTTTGGCATTGTTTGATTTTTAAAGCTATAAGAAGGGTTAGTATAACAATAGCAAGCTTCAAAGCAATGGGAATTTTGTGATTAATTTCAAAATGTCTTCTGTTTGCTTCATACTGCTCTCATCCTACAGCCGACAAGAATATAGGAAAAGAAGAACTATCAGGATAATGTCTTCACAATATAAATTATTGGGATTATTTGTGAAGATGTAAAATTTTTCCAGATGGCTATTAATACCCATCAGGACCATTTTCAGACATCATTAGGTTTCACATTAGCAAACTCCCACCAAACAGCCAAAAACCAACTGATGACTGAACAGACTTGGACTTTGTCCATTAGAAAATTTAATTTCCACACTCAGTGTCTAATTATTTGTTATATTCTATACTGTCAGATTATTATTTTAAAAGGTCATTTAGAATATTCTCAGCCACTTGACCCATTTTAAAATTTACACTTGATTGAAGTTGGGCACCAAGTTTATCACAAATAGTACTAAGGTCATTTGAAAAAGTAAACAGATTACAAATCCAAAAACAAGTGTCTTTAGAGTCCTTTCCTTTTGTTTGAATGTAGGTATAACTATCTGAATACTTTGTGACACAAGTGCATTAGTGACCTACACAAAATTTAATACATCAGGAGATATTATAACAAGCTGTGGAACTGCTGACCATTATCTTTCTGAAAACAATTAGATAGGCCTGTAATAAATTGCATCAATATCAGTCAATTATCTCAACAACACTCTACTAACCCTTGTCACCAATGTATTGCTGTGGATCAGATTTTTTTCAACAATTGAATTATTCTCAAAATTTAGTGTTGCTTCACACACTAAAAATAGCCACTCCAATTCTCTTGTGTTACCCTGCTGTATTCCCAGGAGGTAGGGGAGTGCTATAAACAATACTTCATTTTTACAGATGAAGAAATAATGAAATATAACAGAGATACAGCCTCTTGGCCTGAATCCTTTTGAAAATCAATAATAAGGCAAGCAATCAACTAGTGGGGTCAGAGTTTCAAGTCATCCATTCTGGTGTTCTCTAGAGCTCCAGTGTAGGCTCTAATGAGCACAGCCTCACAAGAGCAGAAAACATATCTGAAATCCTCATTTTACCCCAAAAGGCTGTATCTCTATATCTCTCCCAACATAAACTTTGACACATGACTACTGACAAGAAAATAAATTGAATGTTTATAACCCTGGATTTTTCCCTTGCTTAGAGAAAGCGAATGTATTAAAATGTAAGCATCAGCAGAAGAAAGAAAAATAAAGTTTGATAACTATTCCATGGATAATTAGAAGCTGAACTTCCCATCTTCCCATGATCTATCCATAAAGTACTGGATCAGCCATCAAGACCATCCCAAGGGACATTGCTGAGTTGCAAAGACAGAGGCTTTCACCACTTGCTTTGCATGAAAGGAAACCGTTTCACCCCAGCCTTTCCTCCTCCATTTGTCTTGGCCTACATGGGGCAAGGGTGTGTAGTGGGGGAAAGGAATACACTCCCTCTTTCACACCTAATTGACCCAAACAGGCACACCAAGAAACAATGCTTCCTCAAACTCCACAATCATAAGCAACAGCCACCTTCACACAGCGTCCTTCTTAGAGCACCCTGAACAAAACGTGGTCGAAGAAAGCTGTCCTAGATGGAAGAATCCCAGTTCAGCTATAAGCTCCCCTATCCAACTGTTGGGAGAAACATAATTCAAAAAGGCCCTATCTGTTCACTTGCTGCAAAAACAAATGGGAAGTTTAGAGCCTGGGGAGCCCGCAACTATGGGTTTAAGAGATGTTTGGGATTGCTGGATGGGCACATGGAGGCACTTGTTTCCTGGGGAACATTAAAATCGAATGTGCCAAGAAGCACTTAAAAGTGCACAGACAGGCTGGGTGCAGTGGCTCATGCCTGTAATCCCAGCACTTTGGGAGGCCAAGGCTGGTGGATGACTTGAGCCTAAGAGTTGGAGATCAGCCTGGGCAACATGGCAAAACCCTGTCTCCACAAAAAGTACAAAAATTAGCTCAGTATGGTGGCAGGTGCCTGTACTCCCAGCTACTTGGGAGGCTGAGATGGGAGGATCGTTTGAGCCCGGGAGTCGGAGGTTGCAGTGGCGGCCCAGATTGCACCACTGCACTCCAGTGGGGGTGACAGAGTGAGACCCTGTCTCAAAATAATAATAAAATAAAGGTGCACAGACTGATGAACTCTGGCTATTGGCACAAAGACTAAACAGGACTTGAGCTCCTGGAGGATCTCCTTCATCTGGTTCTCATGGCCCCCATCTTATAGCGTGGCAGGTGTTTTTCCTTACCATTTGGACCGTAAGCTTCTTGAGAATTATGACTTTCAACATCCACCAAATATCAACTGTATGCCCAGCAGATGTCATACACTGTATTGAGCACACTTTTGTGAAAGTGAAACCATCCTAATCCACTAGAAATTTTATAGCAAAAATTATCAGTTAAAAGATGAATAATTCACTTAAACAAGATTAAAAATATAAACTCCAAATATAATTTGTTTAACTACTTCACTTTGGCAAGCTTATAAATGCATTTAACAATAGGATGTGTCACAAAAATTAGCCGTGCATGGTGGTGCCAGCCTGCAGTCCCAGCTCCTCAGGGGACTGAGGCGGGAGATCATCTGAGCCCAGGAGGTCGAGGTTGCAGTGAACCGTGATCGCGCCACTGCACTCCAGCCTGGGTGATAGACTGAGAACTTGTCTCAAGAAGAAAAAAAAAAGGATGTGTCATTTGTAAACCATTTTTTTCTTGCCCATAAAAAAACAGCCAGCACTTAATTCTCTCTCTCTCTCTCTCTCTCTTTTTTTTTTTTTGATATGGAGTCTCACTCTGTCATCCAGGCTGGAGTGCAGTGGGGCAATCTGGGCTCACTGCAACCTCTACCTCCTGGGTTCAAGTGATTCTCCTGTCTCTGCCTCCCAAGTAGCTGGGACGACAGGCACGTGCCACCACACCCGGCTAATTTTTGAATTTTAGTAGAGATTGGGGTTTCATCATATTGGCCAGGCTGGTCTCGAACTCCTGACCTTGTGATCCACCCACCTTGGCCTCCCAAAGTGCTGGGATTACAGCTGTAAGCCACCGCCTGGCCACCAGCACCTAATTCTACTAATTCTACAGGTATGAAGGGCCATAATGCTGAACCATAAAAATAAATTTTTAAAAAATCTAGTGCTATATTTCGGTGTCAAAAACTACCTTACTATGAAATATATGTACATACATACATACACATATATATAAAATAAATGGGGTATTTCATTAGTGATTTAATAAGTCTTACAATGTTTCTTTGTTATTTGGGTTAAGAGAGGCCACTATAAAAGCAGAGATTCTGTAAACACTGAAAAGTAATACAGTGACTGAATTAGCCATAAAAAGTTTCTAAATTAGTCTACTAGAATGTAAACTCCATGAAGGCAAGGAATTTTTTTTTTTTACTATTTTTGTCTATTGATGGATCTCCAGTGTCTAGAACAGCACCTTTCCCAGAGCAGGTGCTTAATAAATCTCTGTTGAATTAATAAATTTTTTTTAATTAAAGTCAACAGTCCTGTAAACACCCAAGTTGTGTCTCTTAAGTAGGCCCAAGGCCCCATGAGTAATCACTGGTCCTCTGGCTCTTGCACAGAAGTTCAAGTGGGGTAATTCAGGCCCCAAAAGCTATTTTTAGAGCAAAAACTTCAGAATGATTTTCCACAAAGAACCAGAGAATTTAGTTCACTTCATTGGCGTAGCACTGGCTGAGCTCAGTGAGAAACACCCCAGATCTTAATTGATATTTCCATTTGTTAACTGTTGAATGTGAAACCATGTCATTCTAACATTGTTTCTTAAACCATTTCAGTCAAGAGTTTAATGGACCATTTGAAAATATTTAATATTTTACTGTCACAACAATTTGCATTGTCCTGTGTTTTTCTTATAGTCTAATACCTTGTTAATAATAATCCATAGCTACCAGGTATTAAACGTTTACTATGTACTCATTGAGATGGGTGCAAACATTCTCATAAAAATTTCACAATGACCCTTAAACGGGTATTATCCTCATTTTGTAACCTCAGGGAGGTTAAGTAACATACACAAATTCCCCCAGGTGGTGGTGGAGCTGGAATTTGCCCTATTCTGTCTGACTTCAAATCCAGGTTCTTAATTCCGTGGGCTACCTGTTTATCCATATACTACTAAGGGGAAACATTGTGCTAAGTGATAAATATGGTTGGCCTTTTTTAAATATTTGAAATAATTTTGATGTGTAAACAACTGCTTATACTGCATGAAATGGTAAAAAGACAAAGCATTTTCGGAGCCAAAGAACCCTGAGTTCGAATCCTGCTTCACCAATGACTATCAAAGCATCCCTGCCAAAACCATTCTGAATGGAAGTTTCTTTAAGTGTACACATCAAGATAAAAAACCAAATCTTCTCAGGGTGGTTGTGAGGGCTAAGTGACGTAATGTGGAGAGAGAGCCTGGGATGGAGCCTGGCACAAGTGAGTGCTCTTTAAGCCTAAATTGCCTTCCTTCTAACGGATTTGCTAAATTGGCACTGTGCTGATTTTTTTAAGTGTTTAGTTCATCCTTGTAATACCATAATTACAGAATATAATGACACTGCATTCTCTACAACTACAAAGTAGAATTTATAAACTGATAGAATATGAGCTGGAAGAAGCTTTAGGAGCCATCTGTTCCAATCTCTTCCATTTCCAATTGAGGTCCAAAGAGCTTCGATGACTTGTTTCCAAGTTTTCACAGAAAGTTAATTGCAAAGACAGGACTAGATCTTGCGTCCCTCCCACCCCCACTCCTGCTATACCCTCCGCTTTTGCTTCACATTACACAGGCATGGCAACGCATGTAATTTTCTAACAATTAAGCAGTATAAAATAACCTCAATTTAATTGCATCCAATTAACAAGCCAAATTAGCGTTTCATATGTACACTATTAAACTAGTTGTCTGCCTTCCAAAAGAAATAAAACACTGTTTCAAATAAATCTAGCGTTTTAGTGAACAAAGCTACTTACAGTTTAAATCACCTTTCCTATAATCTTCTTTATATGGAATTAGACATTAATCTCCATTTTAAAAGGAATATTTTCTGCAACTATCAGGATGAGAATTCACGCTGTATTTAAGTAACAAAATTTTCTCTCTCACAGAACACCTATGGTTTTCTATGATTTGTATATGCGTGTATGCACACGTGCAAACGTGTACACATATGCACGCTGTCAGATCCCTAATCAAATACAAACGAAGGTGTGTCTACATTTACCTACTGCCCTAGTTTCAAAAGTCCCACCTTTTTCCTAGGCTTCTGAACTCAAGTGAATCTGCCACAGTGCAAATAATAAGAGCTTCGATGATCTCCTGCTTTTTTTCTTTTTGCAGAGAAAATGAAACCATTAAATAAATCTTTGCCAAACAAAGCACTGCATTTCAAATACACTGCACTACACTATCTGTCCAGTATTGTAATGATTTAGATACAGCTGGGTATCAATTAAAAAGCAGTATTCCAATTAACCACGAAATGAAATCAGTGGCCCATTCCTTATACATGTATCCCTAAAACTATAATTACCTTGTAATTTTAACTATAAACATGTCTGCAAGTTGGTGTTTGATGGTCAACTTTCACTACTAATATTTATAAATATATTCCATAGTAAAAAAAATTTATATTAGGTTAAAATAATAATGCAATACTTATAATGTTCAAATTGACAACCTGTCATACACATTTGGCCATGTTTAACAAAATATTTTAATCACTTTTGTTACTTACTTTTAGGGTACTTTTAAACACATCGATTAACACAATAAAAGAATTCATATTATCATTCAGTAGGGGCAACTTTCATTACTTCTCTTTAGGATATTTTGGCAATCTAACTGTCTCCTTGCCACCAAGATATTCATCCCATACACCCTCATAAGCTTTCTGAAACACACACTTTATAGCAGCACTTCTCTGCTCAAAAACCTTCAGTGATGTCCAGCTTTCTCTGCCGGTCTTCAAGGCACCACAAGATCTGGAGCTATGTACCTTTCCAGGCTCCCAACTCCTCCTCTGCCCTGGTACTATCCCTGTCCCCTCCCATCCCAGGTCAGAGTATGGGGAGCTCCTGCCTCCCTTCTTTACTCAATGAAATTCTACTTAACATTCAAGGTCCTCAGTAAAAAAAAGAATCACCTCCTCTCATAAGAACCCTCTAATCTTTCCAGTTGGAAAAAATCCTGCTTCCAGTTATACTCTACTCCCAATTGTAAGTTTTAATAAAGTTTACTGTAAGCTATGTCTCTTCTAGATTGTAAAATGTTTGAAGTTAGAAATCATCATCCTTTTATCTCTGTTGCTCATTCTGACTCTTGATCTGACTGCAGAGCCCAAGCTTGGAACTACTACATAAAATAGACTCTTTTTGTCATCTAAATTGAATTTCCTACATTATATAAATTATAAAACAGAAAAAAAAGTAATCAAATGATGCAGTGGACAAAATAAAGGAAAGTGACTTTCACTAACCTCTGTTTCTACTCTTTTGCTTCATATTTTCATGTCACACAGACCCCTAATCACACGGAAAGTAAGAAATCAGATCTAAATTTCTCCAAAGATCCTGATACTTGCAATCATGAGGAGAAATTATTGGGATATTTGAATGTCTCAGCCCTTTGCTAGTTGTTTGAAAATATATAGATCTAGCTCATGCAGGGCTCCAAAGATTAACTGGTTACTTCACACAGCGACCTTGTAAAGACTTCTGAATTGGTAGTTATTTATTAATTGAATCAATGATGCTGGCTGTTTTTGTTAACTGGAGCACCAAATAAGTATTTTTAGAACTTAAATTATTTGTTATTAAAAAATATGCAAATAATAATAGTTAATTTACAGGTAAGTCCTTCAAACTGAAGTCATTACATATAGAGTCATTAAAAATTCCAGGTGCTCCAAGACAATTGATGTGGAAGCACTGAGAAGAGACAGGCGTTTTACACAAGGTTCTTCCAATTTCAAGGTCCTGCCCCTCAAAATTGCCTCTCCAAGGATCAACCTGTAACATGATCATTTGTAGGGTCATGATGTGTCCTGATTTGCCAAAGGCAGTCCTCACATATGTCAGGTTGGATAATCATTTCTGTGGTCCACCTTCCTTCAAGGCCCTGCATTACCTTTCTCTTGTTATCAGAACCTCTGGCTTGTTTTTAACTCCTGGAAGGAGCTCCTTTAGTGGTTCGGGTCATTATTTATACCCTGCGTGTCTAACATAAGGCCTAATCTACAGGAAATACTTGTTGAATGACTGAGAGTGAATTGCATTGACCAACAATAATAGGACACCAGTCGTAGTACTCTGAATAGAGGATTAAGATTATATGTGAGTGACAAGTCAAAAAGGTTGGCCCTGGGTACTTCCTGAACTTACTTCCATCACTCTGTGACCCAGAAGTAGCAGGTGAGACCCCCTCTGCTTTCTGCCGAGAATCACCCTCAGGCACATAAACATCATGTTCATCTCTTCCTCTCTCCAAAGCACTTTCTTAAATAGATCTAAACAATTAGACCCCAAATTTTAAGGGGGTTGGAAATCTAAAGTTACAGACACTTGTAGAATAGATCACATGTCATAGAAAATACCTCAAAAGATGAGTAATGGGAGTGTATGTTAAGATAGCACAAATTCGGCCTAGAACAATAGTGACCCAAATATCAAGCAGTTCTGATTCTATTCTAAATGCAGTCACAAAGCCAGTTTAGGCCTGTGTCTATCTAATGTCGATATTCACGGTCCATCTCAGAGAAGCCAAAGATTGCACAGACCAAGAAAGCTATGTTATCCTTTTTCCCACGACGATTTGGGAGTTGTGACACAATAATAAAGTGCTAAAATGTTTTCCCAAATTAGTTAGTGGCATCTCATAGCTACAAATGCTGGCTTACTCAACCTCTTTTTCATAAGCATTGCCATAAATATCATACAGAAAGCAATGCTTTTGATTGTGACCAAATACCAGGAACAAAGAGAAAATACTACTTCTCATACAATTACTTTAAAATAAACATGTTCTTATTTTCATAAAGTTTTCCTATTTCCCTTTAATCCTCTGTGTTCATCCACAACTTCAAACACTGTAAATCCTACAGGTTTCACAGTACAGCCCTCACCTGAATATTCACTAAAGTTTAGCTCCATACTAATAAAGGATCTGCCTGTATGGTTAAAGTGAATCCATACACTCTGGATGGTTTGAAGTTCCTTATGAAACCTTAATTTCATTAAGCTGAGTTAGCAAACTTCCTCTGTTCCTTTTTATAATATCACTTTAAAAGTTGTAACAGTTAAATACCAAGTTTTAGCCAAAATATGAATTCATGATGAATTCACATATAAATCCATGAAGTGGAAGCATATCATTGAAATTTTCAGGTAGATATTTAAACTGTGAACTGGTTCTCCACCTACAGAACTAATGTATAGACCAACAGAGAGTTCTGCTGATGCTGATCACGTACCAAAATGTGAAAACGGTGTTTATTTTTAACAAATAGGAGATGAGCAGCCTGTCTGATCTACAGCCATATATCCAGATGACCTTAGCCACTTTTCCCTTCTGATAATAATTATATGTGTTATTAAATTACTTTACATCCTCATGGATTATACTTTCACTCATGCCAACTAACATTTTCTATCATTCTTTAAAATTACTTTTCCTATGTGAAGCTTTCAAATTGACTTTAGCTAATTACTGATAATAATTTAAAAACTGAAACCCAACCCAAAGAGTGTACTTGTTATAATTCAAAAACTGAAACCCAATACAGTGTACAACACAGAGTTATTTGTTACTGCTTCTGCTAAAATGAGCCCTGATTTGAAAAAAAAAAAAAAAAAAGGCAAATTCTGGAATAAGATTTTTCATTTTAAATTAAATCAGCATAAAAGAGTCAACCTGATCTTCTGAATAGTGTCAAAGTGCCAAAAGTTCAAGCAGACACATGCACCATTACTCCACAAGGAACGTCTCCATATATACTGTCCTCTGTTTTGTTTTCATGGTAACAAGAACATTCACAAACACATCTCATGCAACGGAGCCTGATCAATCAAAATATTCTGCTGGTTAATCTTTCCATGTAATCAAAGAGCATTATTTTCCTATGTGATAATATACACATAGTAAATTTTTCACATTCCATGTTAAATAGGACTATAGAAATGCTTTATGTACTTCAGTGGTATTTTACCAAACACCTCTACAAGGATCTAACCAGTTAAAAATCAGTTAGCTGTTACACTTGTAACATCATTAATATACCACCATTCCCAAAATTGTCCCCGAATCAGTCACACATCAATTTACTCTTGAATACCTTTGTATAAATATAAGCCATCTCTAATAAAGTTAGCCACATAAAATACAATCACTGTAACAAAAATACAGATGCCAATAAGCAAATTTTGTTTTATACCCGACCTATGCTCAACGCAAGAAATTGTCTCAGACAATGTTCAAAAGATTGATCATTGTAATGTAATACGTTTCTGTATATAAGAAATATACTGCATATTTCAAACCTAGTGGTCAAAAGGAATTATTACACTTGAAACAAACACACTATCATTAAGTAAATACTGGTAAATCCCTTTCAGCTCACAATGCAAATGTACAGTTGTCATTTGGTACTATGACTCCTTAGGGTTCCACAGGGAATTTTCTCTTAATAATGAAAATGATACCCACTTTACTTACAGAAAGGGCATTTCTGTTCTGATAAACCATTTGGCCTATATCCTAAAAATCAAACCCCATCTACTCATTCCACAATCTACTTTGTTAAAATTCTGCTTTTGGCACTCTTATAAGGTGAAAAAGCAATCAGGCATTTGCTACATATGTAGCAAACATATGTGATCTATACGTGCAAATATTTAAAATAACTTGGTTTGCTCAAGGACAAATATCACCAAATATTACTATATCACTGGAGGAAACGTTTCTAATAAAGTTAAATGGCCTTTTTCTAGGAGGACAGATCATTGCAAATTTAATTAAAATGGATCTTATTAATATTTCAAGTAATTTCTGGGCTTGATTATGCACTACAAAAGAAACAACTGTACTGAGGAGAAAAATCAATAGCCCTTGACTAGGGCTCTGGGTATGCTAGAAAAACACAGATCTCTTGCGAATTATTGAGGTCTAGCTTTAGGGTTGGGGGTGAGTACCAATATTCATTTGGAGGTAAATTGAGTTATTTTTAAAATGGCAGAAAAGGAAGGAGAAAAATCAGTTCAAATTTTCCATTATAATGAAAGTACAGGAAACAAGCCTTTCTATATTCATTTTAGGCCTAAATAACTCTTCAGAGAATAAGGGTTTTGCAATGTCAGTTGCACACACAACTTCCTGTGTGAATGCTAAGCCATTACAGGTGTCCTAAGGCCTCCAGTGAAACCTATTATCAAGAGATTCCTCTGGTCTCCTCCAAGTCATCCCCAGCGCCCCCCATCCGCCGCCCACACATTATTGCTCCTCTCCTCCAAGTGTCTTGATTAAGGACCCTCTCTATTCTCCGCACTCCCGAGGTTAAAGTGCCCCCGTTCCCTTGGTGTAGCTGGTTACAAGCTTTCCCGTTAGGGAGGACTAGTGCCTGCAGTCCTTTTTAGTTAGATGCTTTTAAGTCAGAGACGAGAGGAGCCACTTGAAGAAACCCTCCTTCCCTTCTTCCTTTCTCCCCCTGGGAACCAAGTCCCTGAAGGACAACACCCAGGGACGCTTCCTGACCTTCTATCCCCTCACCCAATTTGGGCTTGGAGGGTCGGGGTCGCATTTTCTCATGTCCTCTGCTGCACTGGATGTGTTATGTAAGAGGGACAGAACGCGGGAGGCACATGCGTATAAAGCGCACCGATCTGTGATAACAGCTGGGGTAGCAGAGCGGATCTGGAGTCCACCCCCCCACCAAATACGACAGACCCCACACATGCACATCAGCACCCCCTCCCCCACCCTCACACACACACACACACACACACACAAACATACACGCGCGCGCACACCCAGAGCAATGTTTTCCTGTCTCACCCCTACCAGTACCAGAGGCACATAATGAAAAGGCGGGGGGTGGGGGTGAAAGGAGGTGAAAGAGGAGGAGGAGCAGCAGCAGCACATCTGCTTTGATAGCAGCCGGCAGTGCCGCCGCGGCAGAGAGCCCCTCGTTAACCCCCTTCCTGTGGCTGCACCACGTCATGGAACATTCCCGGAACGGGCCAACGTTCCACCCACTTCAGGGAACAGACATAAAGGCGCAGACCCAGTTCCCCACAGTGCACAGCCCAAACACACATGTCCCTTCCCGATCCCCGGCCAGACGGACAGACAAACACGCATGCAAACCGCCCCCACCCGTCTCCACGCGCCGGGGTCCAGCCGGCAGCGGCCAGAGCCGCTCTGCGGCCGCTGCACCCGCAAGGCGAGGGCGCCTCCGCCTGAACCTTCCATCGAGACAGTCCCTCCTTCCTCGCTTCCTTCCTTCGCTCCTTCCTTCCTTCCTTCCTTCCTTGCCCGGGAGGTAAAGGGAGTCACTGAAATGCCCAGAGCCAGCGCCTTCGCTGCGCTCGCTCGGCCGCAGGCCGGCGGCCCGGGCCTCGCGCCGCCAGCCCGCCCGGCCGCCTGCGCCGCGCGCCGCGGCCCCCTCCCCCGCTACCTGACAACGGGCCGCCGCCGGCCGCCGCAGCCGCAGCGGTGGCCGGGCCGTGCGCGCCGGTGCACGTCGCTCATTAGTAAGCAGGCACATTCCTGCCTCCGGCGCTCCCGCGCGGCCCCCTCCCCCCAGGACATTACGCAAAGCAGCCTCCCCTCATCTGCATAGATCCGCGGCCAGGGTATTCCCCGCATTTCCCCACGCGCCCGACACCCCTCCCGCGGTCTCCCCCATCCCCGCCCCCTCCGACCCTCACCCTCGGGCCACCGGGAAGGGGCTGGGGGCACGCGCCGGGGAGCGGGGGACGGAGTTCGGCGGCGGCGATTCCAATATAAAGTGAAACAAGCTCCCAGCGCCGAAGGAGGCAGGAAAAACCCAGCGTCCAGGCCACTTACCGAGCCGAGGAGGGACCTAGATTCCCGCCGCTCCGCTCTCGCGGTGGCCGGTCCGCCCTCCGCGCACCCCGAGGCTGCACCCAGCACCCCAGAGGCGAGACGTGGAGGAACGCTGTGAACGAGCCGGGAGACCCTCCAAGTTGCTCTGGGCTCCAGGGAGCGTCAAGGTCCAAGACACAACTTGGCAAAGACTTGTGCCACAGTCACCGAAGATGTTTGTGCGGAGACCCTCCTGCGGGGAGCGACGGCGCTCGGCGGCGCCCCGCTCTCCTCCTCTCCACCCCCTCACCTCCAGCCCGCCTCCCGCCGGCCGCCCGCCTCCGGGCCGCGAGCCCCTCGGGCGGCTGTCAGCTCCCGGCCGCCGCCGGGTGACAGGGGCGGGAGGAGGGCGCGACGCGGCGGCCCGAGCCCCAGCGGGCGAGGGGGATCCTCGCAGCCGCGGCGGCCGCTCACCTGGAAAGTCACCGCTGAGGAGGAGGAGAAGGAGGACGGGGAGGAGGAGGAGGGAGAGGAGGAGGGGGAGGAAACCCCCCTGGTGCCCTTGTTCTCGCTGCCGCGGCGGCCGCTCCTCGCCAAGGCTGAGCGTGTCTGGTGGGGGGTGTCTGGTAGCATTTCCTTAAGGACAGAGGGAGGGCGGGCGCGGAGGGAGGGAAGAGATCCCGATCGCCAGCCCAGGCTCCTCTTGCCTTTATTTATTTTTCTGACACTGTACGGAGATGGGCCCGGGGCAGGGGCCGCCGGGCTCAGGCGGGAGCCGCGAGGCCCGGGCCGCAGCTGTCGGCGTGCGGGAGCCGCAGCGGCCGCCTCCCCTCCCGGGCTGTGGACGCACCGGGTTATTCCTGGCAGCGCCTCCCCGAACAGAAGTTACTAGGAGGAGTGCGCGGCGAGGGCGGACGGGGGGAGAGGCGGAGGGAGGGAGGGAGGAAGAGGGAGAGACTCAGCCAGCGACGTCATCGGATCCCCCAGCGCGTCCCAGGGAGGGAGGCTGAACCAGAAAAACCAGTCTGGAGCCAGTGAGCGAGGGAGGGATGTGCGGCGCGCGGGGCGACGGGGGAGGGAGGCGGTCGGGAGGGCAGGGCCGGGCCCCACGGCTGCCGCTCCGGGCGGGGAGATCGCGGCCGCACACTCGCCCCGTCGGAGCGGGGAACTCCCCGGAGAGCCGGTCTCTACTTACGCAAAAAAACTTGGGCATCTCTAAGAGCCTGAGAATTTCCTTTAAGGATGTGGAAACCTCCTCCGTCCCCACCCCTTCCCCATTTCCCAGAGAATCGTTGTCTGCCTTCCTGACAAACGGAATTGTGTAATTAGTAGTGCCCTTAGATTTGGAACCAGTACTCCGGATCCCTGGCCTCTCCTCGCCCCTGCCTCTACTCACGATTATGCTATCGGTCAAGAAAAGCAAAATCAGACTGTGGCTCCTGGCTGCGTTTCTGGAGCTTTGCAGTGTTTTACTAGCACTTTCCGTGCCCCTGCGGGCGCGCGAACTATTCACGTGCTCGAAACGCCCGGATTGCCTTCCCTGAGGTCACTCACCAGGGTGCCCCCGGCGACCCCAGTTCGGGAACCGCGGCCCGCCCTTGCCAGGGGATTCAAATAGGTGTGGGCAGCGGCGCGAGGAGCAGCTGCCGGTTTCCTGGTGGGCCGCGCTGGAACCTCGGGGCGAGCTGCCGCTTTCAGCCTATGCGCTTCCCTCTCCACGGAAGGGACCGGAGTTGAAATCACACCCAACCCTGGGAGAGCGGGGCTGGGGGGCGGGGGAATCCCAGGCGAGTGGGAGACGAAGTTCTGGGCTTCCTCCCCGGCCGGGCGACACCCGGGGGACACCGGGGTTCCCTCGGGCCGTTACCCTGCCTGTGTGGACTGGTGTGCACCCTCGGGGGAGGTTCCCAGGGTGCCACGGTGCCCGAGAGCGACGAGTGACTGCTGGGCCGGGCCAGGCCGGGGCCCGGAACGCCTCCTCCGGGTGGTCTCCCCGCCGAGCGGGGACCGCGCGCAGCACCTCGCGTGCGCCCCAGCCCCGGCACCCTGCGGAGCCGAGCCCAGAGCCCAGGACGCCGCGGGCCCCAGCGGTCCTCCCCACCCCCTGGCCGCGCCGCCGCCCTGCCCGGGGCGGAGTAAACAAGAGACGCGCAGGATTTGACCTGGCGCGACCCGGCTTTCTGGCCGGGGTTCCCCCTGAGCAGGTGACTCCGTGGGAGGGGTGGAAATGAGTCTCTGGAATTCCGGGCCAAAGACAATAACTGTGGTTCTGCTTTTAAAGCAGGTATTTCACCAACAACTGCGGAATGTTTTGTGTCTCCAGTTTCAAATTTCGCGGAAAGGGACCAAATGTCAGGACATATAAAATATCCCCCTTCTCTTTTCATTAAAAATGAATGTATTACAAAGGAAGGGCAGCCCCTTAATGCCTGCGAGAATAGCACTGCTGGTTTCGTTTTTGTTTTGTTTTGTTTTGTTTTTCATTCTGACCTACAATCAGTGTATTTTTGAGGTCCCTATGCAGTGGCAACAGTGCCGTGAAGGGCAACTCTGCAAATAAAGCGATGATACATTTTTTAACCGATTTTTTTCTCAGAGGAGAAAAAGCTGAACAATTTGGCATAAGTTTCACTTTGTCCTTCTCTTAGGTTGATCTCATTTAAATTCAGGGCCTACTTCCACTTAAGCAACTTCTTCTTTCATTGTATAGGTTCTTTAATATCCAGCCTTTTTAAACTTAACTTGAAGCCTTTAATTTAAAAAACTGTCCCAATCGTCATTTTCTTTTAAATGTATGCCATTGCATTTTAAACATCCATTTAAAACACAAAATGTGATTTTTGAAATTTTTTTTCACTTTCAAACCCACCTGCTACATACTCCCAGAGAGCGTTTTATTTAATTGCTTAATAGAGAAGATTAAGCAGTTTCTTTAAGAATTCAGTTTCCCTTCAACAAACACAACAGCAGCTGCCCAAGCTCCCAGAAACTAAGCAAAGGCAAGTAGCAGGCAGCGTTTTGCTTCACTAGAATGAATGTTAGTTGAAACCTTAAATACCTCTTTAAAAGACTAGATTAAAGAGAATAATGGGAATATTAAGATACTCCGGTAGTTAGTTAAAATGTTTTTTTAAGGAAAACCAGGCAGATATACATCTATTTTGATAATTTGATCCCACCTTCAAAGAGGATCCCTGAAAAGAGTTTTAGTCAAAATTTGACAAATTTTAAATAATTACTTTGTTTCAGAGTCATGACGATGGAAAGAAGATAGCCTGCGTTGACTTGAAGTAAAGTAAAAATATTATGAATATATGTAACTAGGTGACATCCTCTCTGCTGGAAAGAATATTTTTTTTTTTTTTTCTGGTGACAGGGTCTTGCTCCATCACCCAGGCTGGAGTGCAGTGGCATGATCTTGGCTCACTGCAGCTTCTCCCTTTCAGGCTCAAGCAATCCTCCCGCCTCAGCCTCCCGAGTGGAGGGGGAGCCACTGCAGATCTGGAGCAAATCAGTACCAGCCACTCCAGAGCCTGACCTACATAGGACTCAGAAAGCATTGTCTATTGCGATTGATTATTCCTGTGGTCAGTCCCAATGGCCTATTGATTGGGGGTTTCTCTCCAAAAGGCTGCATGGCTTTTCTTCTCTAAGTGAATCTCTTTTATAACCCATATTTTATGTCTATATCCCAAATATGCTATCCATATTTAGCCAATGTCCAGTTGCTTGCATGTAAGGGCAATAGAGTAATCAGAAAACTCTTCCCAGAAAGCCCCCAAAGACAAAACTAGTATTGGTAGAAAACTGGGCATGCAGCTCTAAGAAGCTCTATGGGAAGTGAGGCTGGGTGGGGCACAGCTGCCCCAGCCTGGCACCCATATGGAGCATCAGCAAGGAAGTAGGAACTTTCTTTTCATCATGCATCCTTCTTATCACTTCTCAGTTTCAAAGGGAAAGAAAATTTGGTAATCTGCATTTTGAGACATTAAGAAAGTAAAATAATTAATGGCTACATGGTTGTATGGCATTTTTCAGAGTATTGTCAGAAAATCACTTTGAACTGAAATTACTTTCATTCAAAAATATTTATTGAATGCCGGCTATGTGCTGAAGATTCTTAAGATACATCAGTGAACAAATCAAAGTTCCCTGCTTTCTTGGAGCTTGCATTCCAGTGGGAGGAGAGGATTTGGAGGAAAAATGGGATAGACAATAAATGTAAGTAATAAATTATATAGGACTTTGAAAGGTAAAATGTTTGGGGGAAAAACATAAAATAGGGTAAAGGATATAGGTGGGATGAGGGTTGTCCTGATACTGTATTAAATAGGAACATCGGAGTAAGACTTGTTGAAAAGGGAGATTTCTGCCATGGTTTGAAGGAAATACCTGGAGATATCTGGAGGACAGAGCTTTTCAGATAGAGGGAACAGCCAAGATACAGCTCCAATACCTGGAATTTTTATAGACATCAATGGTAATGGTGTGGCTAGAGTAAAATGAGACAGCCAGTGAACAGAAGGCCTCTCAGGTCACCGTAAGAATTCCAGAAAAGCTTCATAAAAGGCAAATTTTGGGCCTTTATCACTCAGCCCCATGGAATCTGAATCTTTGTGGGCCCAGGACTCTGCATTTTTGACATGTAAAGCAGTTGTTACTTACGTATTCTAAAGCACAAGACCTCCTGCCACAGAGCATGGAACCTGATATATCCAGGCAGGAGAACTGGGTACCAGGAGACATTGTACATGAAGCTTCCAGAACTAGCCATGTCCATCTTACTAATCAAGACTCTTTCCATTAAATCTGCAACTCAAATGACTTTAAGGAAAAATGGATTTCATTGATTCACATAACTATCACTCAAGGACTAACTTTCAACATAGTGAGATCCTGAGGCTCAAATAATATTACCCCGTAAGGCCTCCTCCATCTCTGTTCTTATCTCTCTGCTTCACTTTGCCCTTCAGGCAAACATTCTGCAGGTTGGTGACAGCATTCCCAGATTATCTTCTTCCTAGATAAGCAACACAGCAGGAAAGGACCTTCTTTCCAGATAGCTCAGGCAGCCTTAGTCATGTCATTGCACCTGAACCACTTGCAGGGCTTGGATGGAGTGATCTGATTTGGTCATGACTAGACCTGAAGAGGAGAAGGTCCTCATGGGGGGAAAAAAAAAAAAAAGGCTATTCCCAAAAGAAAGGAGTCTTGCAGACCAGGGGACTGAAAGTATCCACTATATCCCTTAAGTCTTTTGGCTTAGATTTCCCTATTTTTTATAACTAGGGATTTAGTCAAGATGATGTGCCTAATTCCCTATAAATCCTATATAAATCATTGTAATAAATTCCCCCCATAAAATTGTGCAAAATGAACTAACTGGCATGCCATTCTCTCAGATAAATTTATGGTACTATAAATAAGACATTAAAGGGGTTACCTGCTGTGGGATTCTGATGAATAAATAGAATATAGCCTTAGGTCTTAATAAAGAGTAATGACTTAGAACTGCCTTTCTGATGGATCTCTTGCTTCCTGCTTATCTGCTTTAATTAGTATATGGAGGAAAATTAAGCAGTGTCATGATTCACGTGATGTTAAGAATACATAGGTCCCCAAAAATTAGTTAAAGAAAAGAATTTGGAGGGAAAACCTGCATGTCTGTTGAATCGTCAATAGGATACAAATCCAATCATTGTAATGTAGACAAGTCTTTTTATCCCACTGTACATCCTTTGGCTCAGGAGTGGAGGGATATAGTGGTAATGAAGGACTGACCAGCCAGAGCCATACTGTGGTTCAAGATGACATCTGTTAGGATTGAAGGATAAAGTGCTTATCCCCATGGGTTTTACAAGGCACACAGAGCATGCAGACATCCAACTAACCAAATGTCACCCTATACTCCAGAGTTCCTCAGAATATATTCCAAAGACCACTTGTAGCAATAGCTCTTGAAATGCTGAATTAAAAGCCTGGGCTATCCCCTAGATTTATAAAATCAGAATCCTCAAAATTAGGGCCTGGGAAACTCCATGTGAATAAGATCCCTGATGACTTCTATTCTCATTAAAGTTTGAGAAGCATCGCTTTGCATACAATTTCTAGCTCACTTTGTCCCTCAGATTGAATGGGGGCTGACTGGCTGAGAACTCCCTTCTTCCCTGTTTGTCACATTCTTCAGGTTTCACGTGATCCTTTATGACAAGTTCGTCTCTTTTTCTCCTTTAAAGATATTCATGTGGCTCTTATTTTAACCAGATTTCTTCTGTGCAAAAAACATGTCAGGAAAGAAATGATCCCATGAATGATCCAGCCCTGGGGATGAGAAGGGTGGAGGGGGAGGGGGAATGGTGGGCACAGAACATAGGAAGGCACAGAGGGTGCAAGGGGAGGAAGGGTTCAGCTGTGGGGATGAGCAAGATGCAAGCAAACTTTGATGGTTTTCTAGCTTAGCTTAGGACCAGCCCTGCCCATAGTTTATGGAAGGATACTGCGTATTTCTTCAGTCCAATCTGCGGTGAAATGCTTGTTATATTCTAGAGAATGCTCAAGGAATGCCCAGTCAGGCCTTTATTCTGAGGAAGCTCACTGACATCTCACAGATAACCTTCTTAAAGATGAACAAATATCAGATAAAGGAACAGCCATTAAGACTGTCCAGGATTACTAATGCCTGAACTGCCACCTTAGATAGAGGGAAATGTAAGCTTATGATAGAATGTTAGCAATTTAAGAGCACCACATTAACATCATCCCACATCCTACTTTCTTCCAGCACCCTCCCCCAACTCCAAAATTGGTTAGAACTGAAATTCCTCCACTTAACAGTCACTGCTTGGGGTTAAGGCTCTGCCTCTGTAGAAATCTTCCCATACAAGCTAACTACAAGTGGTAGGCTCTTCTTATCCTAAGCTTTTAATCAGTCATTAACTTCTTATGAAAGATTAATTTATTAGATTGCCTTACAGAGTGACAGCTAGCTTAGTGATCAAATTGATTTATCTTGACAAAGCATAGAATGGAGATAATATAGGAAGGTCTGGAGGGGGAGTGAGACAGCGAGATCCAAAGCTTGGACCAGACTGACATGGGCACACTACGGCAACTAGGAATAGGATACAAATTGAAGGGGAAAGGTGTGAAAAGATGAAGGGAAAGGCAAATGCAAAAGCCACCATCTTTGGCCACAGAGGATGCCTGTGCTCAGGGCCTGTGGAGGGGGGCATGATGATCCAGGCTTTTTAGGCAGAAGCTGGGTGGCTCTGTCAGCCCAGAGTACAGGTGCTAGTCCTGACCCTGAGCTAGCGGGAGACCTGGGTCCCCTCTCTTAGCCTCCACTTCCTCATTCAAGCAACTAGGGGATTCCCTTTCAATCATGAGATTCTGAAATAGAAACTCCTAACAATCTAGCAGGGACAGAGAAGGGGAGCAGGAAAAGAGGGAGGCATGAAAGAGAAAAATAGCAGAGAGAGCTTATCAAAGCCCAAATTCCTCCCAAGCTCTTGCAGTGGTTTCTTAGGGTAAAACATCCATTTGCAATGTTAAAGAAATGGGAGTATATGGGCAAGGGATAGTAGGGGGTTTCATAGACTAGTGATTTTGGTTTAAACATAGGCCATACAAATTTGATATACTATATGGTCAGAAAGGAGAAGAGTTGTTTCTCATCGTTCGCCATAAAACACTTTGGGAAAAATGTATTTTTCTTGAGTTTCACCAATGAGGTCTTTCATTAGTACCTAAGTCCTTAAACTTTTAGAATTCCTGAGAACAGTGACTTGACCCACTCCCAATTTATCTATTGATGTGATAGCTGGTAGATCTGACCCTCTTTTATATAGGTTTGAACCTTGAGTTTAGGGTAGTAAAACAAAAAAAAAGTCAAATAGTTGCCACTAAGTTTGTGCAGTGATTCAGGCCCTGACCTAGAAATTATGTGTAAAATAAGGTAGCAAGTTGGAAGCATCGAAGAGAAAACGTGCAAGTAGAGGATATTATTTCTGATCCAGAGAAGGCTGCTCTCAGCAAAGAAGAAGATAACAAAATTATGCAGGTGCGACGCAGGGTGGGTTTACTTAGCTGTTACTGGGGTAACAACAGAGTCATTGCTGAAATAATCCCACTCAGTCATCCATGTGCTTCATAAACCCAAACAACAGAGAGACTAGTGTGTCATAGCAATACGCCTTGTGTAAGAGGAAGAAGAAGTCCATGATCTGTTTAGAAAGATTTGCACAGGAGAAAATTAAACTCATTTTAAAATACTTTGTACTCAAAATATTCAGCTACTTGAAAAGTCCACTTATATAGATGAGGCTGCTCCCAGTGATTCTGGTGACTATAACAGTATTAGAAAGTTAATTATTTGTTTTGTGTCTTTTTTTAAAAGATTTTTTATAAAGGAACTACTTACTCAGTATGTCATTTCCCATTGACATTCTTGTATATGTAGATGAATATGTCAATACCTTCTGTTCTGGCAAACTGATATGCTCCAGGTCCCTCTAGTGCCCTATAATTATATCTATCATTGTTTTATAATCATTTCTCCTGCACTCTACTGTGGGATCCTCAACTAGCAGAGACCGTGCCAGTGATGTATGGTGTTGAATAAATATTCTGAGTTTTAAAGTTAGTATTTTACTCCTGCCTTCTTATCTTTTCCTGGGCTCTGTGTATAGGCCATGACACTGTCACTGAATGTGTGAGACTCCCTTTGCTAAATGACATCTTAAATAATGACACAGGTGGGGGCATATTTCAAGACAGACCTGTGTTTTAAAAAAAAAAATGTAGCTTTGGGGAGGCAACATGTTCTGTTGCTATCACATCTGTCCTTCAAGGCAATGATTATTTTCCAACAATCAAATTTTTGCCAGGCGTTTAAGGATGCCTGACCCAAGCACCACTGGTACAAAGCTCACCAAATGTCATGTGTGTGAATCAGCCCTTGATGAATTGACAAAAAAGCATTTTTAAAAATGTAGGTACCCAATGGAAACAAATCATAAGTGTACAATTATATTAATTTTGGCATATACTTGTGTGAGTGTAACCATTACTCCGAAAAAGATGGAGAATATTTTTAAGATTACAGAAGGCTCCCTTGTACCTCTTCCCACAGGGTAACCCTGAGATAATCTGTGATCTAACTTCTAGCTTAGTTAGAAGGTTGGTTTTTGAGCAAAGACATGAATATATATATGCATGCATGCACGTATGTATGTATTGACTTTTAAAATAATGTTTCAAGTAACCATGTGCTAGACCAAGGTTGATGACTAGAGATACAGGAGTGATCGAGGCAGATGAGGCCTCTAGGTTCTATGGGCCTCACATTCTGGTTGAGAAACTGATAGAAAACAAATTTACCAAGAAGACAGTTTCAAATCATGAAAAATGGCAAGAATAAAACAAGGTAATTGATAGGCAATAAATAGGTAGGTAGGGTAATATTGGATGAGGGTAGAGGTATCTGCAGGGTTGACATTTGGGCTGAGAACTGACTGAGGAAAAGCAGGGAAAAAGAGTCCCAGAAAGAGAGAACTGAAAGTACAAAAGCCCTAAGCCAAGGAGAAGCTCTGTGCCATGAGGAACTGAAAGGCCAGTGTGGCTGGACATGGAAGGTGGGGACTGCGGAGGAGAAAGTCCTAAGAGACAGTGTGAGAAAGGCAATCAGAATGAACCAGAGAAGATGCCTTTGCGGGCTAGATGAGTTTTGGGGAAGAGGGTAGACTTTGGGGATTAAAATATATATATATCTTATGTGTTCTATTAATTAATTAAAAAAACTTTTCCCAGAAACAACCTTCAGTACATAAGTAATGGCTGCTGGATATAACTTGCAATTGGGTGGCAGGTCAGCAAGGAAAGAATTCCAAATAGAGGACTTTCTGAAAGCCTAATTATACATATTGAATGTAACAAAAGGAAAATAGTTTTTAAGGTAGCAAATCCTAAAGAGAACTTAGATAATGTGGGTGCTATTCTTCACATTTTTCTATGGTTAATTAGAGAGAGCTGGGAAACACACAATGCTGCCCACAGCTCTGCCAACCCATTATGGGCACTTCTAATTTCAGATAAATGAAGCCCTTGGTTACCACCCCCAGCTTGTCTTAGAACATCCATTGTATTATCAGAGTAGATGAGTAAAAATAATAGCCTTCTGAATATCTATAAAGGGTACCTTTCTCTTATTAGTAGATAGTTACAAGTTCAAATCACGTCTCCATGTTAATGAAGCAACTCCCAAATTTACTTTGCTCTTGAAAATCTAGTTTTTCAAATTTTCTGTTTTACACAGAAAATGTGATATTTAGCTGACTGGCTTAGTTAGAGCATTAAGTGCTACATGTATGTAACTTTAAAAATTAGTAATTATGTGAAATCTTAAGGTGTATATATAGATACATATATGTATCTTCTCTCTAGTAAATATGGTGTGTGCACTTGTCATTTTAAAAAACATTTCTAGCAGTATATATTGATCCAAGTATATATAAACTTAAAGATATGCTAAAAACAAATAAGCAATTGGCATCTTTAAAATTCACCCTTCATTAAATGAAACCATGATGTTATTTTAAAAAAACGATAATATACATATAACGGGAAATATTAAATGTCATGGCCTGGGCAAAATTTGAAGAAGAAAAAATATCAAGAGAATTGCATTTAAGTTTCCAACAAGAGATTACATCACTAGGTTTATTGTATTTATACAAATATAATAGCAATGTTTGCAAAATGCCCCTAAAATTCCTGAGTGAAAGCAGAAATGAAGAACATTTGCATGATTATAAATATCAGGATATCTGAAAGCATAAAGACATTTGGTTGAGTCCTTCTGTTGTCATCCAGATTTGATTACGTAGAACAAATTGAAAGCCTCTTACTGTTTTGGTGTTTCAGAACTTAGCAAAGGGGCTGCCACTCATTTCGGCTTTTTTCTTAATTATTCCAGGGTTCCATGAACTGCTTCCTCTGACATGAGATCTAACAAGGCTAAAGACTAAAATGCAGTTGTTTACAGCATAAGTAGGAGGCCGTCCCGTGCAGGGCAAAATCAACAGAGAGGAGACAGTCCTATGCCTTCCAGAGGCAGTCTGCTGATACTGTCATGATGGCTAGTGACAGGCCAGAGATCAAAACCCAACACCCTCATTTACCTGACAGTGATTTGGCCAATCACTTAACAACTCTAAGAGCTTCATTTTCCTACAAAATTGAGACAATAGTATTTGTTTCATAGTGTTACTGTCAGGGTTAAATGTTATACATTAAGCATTTAATATGTGCTGCTTGTTTATCTAAATATTCATGGTCAGGCACTAACTTCTTATGTGACTCTGAGCAATGCATTCATTTCTGTACCTGTTTCCTCATCCATAAATTGGGAGTTGAACAAGGTGAGCCCTAAGTTTCGTTCCAATTTCAATATTCTATAATTCTTGCAACTTATATGGCCTCAGTTTTCTTATCTTTATAATGGGCATAAGAGTACCTAACTCACAGAATTTTTGAGAGAATAAAATGAATTAAGACAGGTAGAAATTCTTAGAACAGTGCCTGCCACATTGAAAGTGCTTAATATGTATTAGCTATGATGATGATGCTAATGATGAAGATGATGATGACCCCATTTGCAGATATGGCAGCCATAAAACATTCAGTATCAGATTGATTACATTCTCTTATTTTCCGAGTCAATGCCAGAGCTACCAAGATTTTATTCTTTAAAGATTCTTCAAGACTAAACTCTTTTTACATGACATGATTATTACACATCGTATGTCCATATCAGACCAGCCTGGCCAACAAGGTGAAACTCCATCTCTACCAAAAATACAAAAATTAGCCGAGCATGGTGGCACGCACCTGTAGTCCCAGCTACTCGGGAGGCTGAGGCAGGAGAATCACTTGAACCCGGGAGGCAGAGATTGCAGTGAGCTGAGATCGTGCCACTGCACTCCAGCCTGGCAGAGCGAGATTCCATCTTAAAAAAAAAAAAAATCTCATGTACTCCATAGATATGGGGTACCTACTATGTACCCACAAAAATTAAATTTTTTTAGGAAAGCCTAAGCTCATTTACTTCTTAGTAAGAATTACGTTGATTTCCCAGTGTAGATACCCTAGGCTGCTAATCTTTTTTTTCTTTTGTTATCAGTATCTTAAGAAATTAATTGGCCCGGGAGTGGTGGCTCATGCCTCTAATCCCTGCAGTTTGGAAGGCCAAGATGGGAGGATTGTTTGAGGCCAAGAGTTCAAAACCAGCCTGGGCAACATAGTGAGATACCATCAGTACATAAAATAAAAAAATTAGTGAGGCATAGTGTCATAAGCCTGTGGTCCCAGCTACTTGGGAGGCTGAGATGAGAGGATTGCTTGAGCCCAGGAGGTCGAGGCTGCAGTGAGCTGTGATGGTGACACTGCACTCCAGCCTGGGCTATAGAGCAAGACCTTGTCACTCTCCTCAAAAAAACAAAAAAAGCAATTAATTGATTTATTTATGGCCATTCTCTCTTTTTGTGAGCTGGATATGTGTTCACTTTCATTCTAAAAATGTACAGCCCCCAAAGCCCATACATGTTGTCAAAGCTCACTACATTTACCTAGAGAGTTTCCTGTAGTCTCCTCTTTCAAGTATTTTAAACAATGTGTAATTCCTTCATGTAACCGAAACATGTTAATGTTGAGTTGGCACAGGAAGAAAAGTTTTGATTTACTCAGAACTGGGATTTGTGTGGGTCATTTCCTGGTCCTCCTAAGTATTTAACAAATGTAAAATGTAACACACAATTAAATAAGCTAACCAAGCCAAATGAACCGGTGAGTGCATTATAAATAGCAACCAAAATTATACTACAGATGTTAACTGGTATGTCCTGATTTAATAATGAATTACATCATTTGACAAATGAGATAAGACTTCCACTTTTAGCTTTCTGATCCAAATTTCTAATAGTTGAAATGTATTATTACCATCTGGTGTCTGGCATCTAAAATGCCCTGGTGATATCTGCCTCATTTCAAGTAGTCAGGGCTTGCATATGCCAGCAAAGCACTCTCCTAAGTGTCTTGATTGGCAGGCCCAGAGAGAAGGCTAAGAACCAAATGAACCATGGAGATATAGCTCCAGCTCTGTAGAAGTTTCCTCTCGTTCAAGGCAGACTCATTTTCTTAGTCTGTGCAGCAAAAAAATTGTCATTATCGAAGTTGTTTTTATTTTGGATCTCAATCCTGAAGGATGCAATTCCTACACTTACCAAGAATGTTTCCATCTGTTTTAAATTATTTCACTCCTTTTACAAACTGGCAATAACTTTAACACCTTTTATTTTCAGTGAAAATAATTCGAGAATGAAGCTGAGAATGATACATAAGCCTAGAGTTTTAACTCAGTGAAGTAATATGATTCTGACAGTTCTTTCTTTTTTTCCACATTGTGTTAGGTTCCTAGTAAAAAGGGAAGATGAATCTTATTGCTTTCAAAAACCTGACAATATGGTATGTAGGACAGAGTGAACATACATAGAACAATATCCAATAACACAGATGAAGGTGACAAAGCCATTGCCAGACAGAGTGGTGCAGATTGTGAGATCAGTTTTCTTGGTAAGTGTTATGGACTGAATGTTGGTATTCTCTAACATTCACAGATTATAATCTAATCCCCAATGTGATGGTAGCACTATCCGGGGGTGAGACCTTTGGGAAGTAAAGGTCTTTTTCTCTCCACACCTGACCAAAAGTAGGAGCTCAACAAACATATGTGTAGTGAAATGGAATGAGGGAAAACAGTCTGGTAGTATAGTAGAAAGCAAAGTTTGGTTATGGTAGGAGCAGTACAGATACATCAGGATCACAGTCTAAATTCTCTCCAGGGACCAAATATGTATATTTACCCCTTGGGTTATTGGTCTAGCAGACTCCAATTTTTAATAGGGTTTATATAATCTAGCCTTCTTATAACCTCTGCCCCACTGGATACAGGTATTACTCAGTTGAAGTTAAAAATTGAATATAGGATTATGTGCAATGCTTTATCTATAACTTTCTTGTAAGGATAAACTCAGTACATCTCTGGTTTTCTAATATTTTGGAGGAAATGTTACAAATAGGTAAGGAAAGTTTGAGCCTTATTTATCATGAGGGTGGACCCCTCCTGAATGAGATTAATGTCCTTATAAGAAAAGGCCAGAGAGCTAGCTCACTCTCTTTCAGCATGTGAGGACACAAGAAGCCCAGAGTCTGCAACCTGAAAGAGGGCTCTCACTAGAACCCAATCATGTGGACACTGTGATCTTGGACTTTCAGGCTCCAGAACTGTGAGAAATAAATTTCTGTTGTTTATAAGCCATCCATTTCATGACAATTTGTTATAGTGGACTGAACAAAGACAATAGCTATAAAAGAGAATTGATAAAGATGAAATTTAGGAGTACAATTAGAAGTGAAATGCAAAGAACAAGAGGGTGACCCCGGAGTAGAAAAGTGTCTGTGTCTGGTAGGTTTGAGTAGTTTACAAATGCCAAGCCTGTGCAAAATAGGAGTTACCAATATTAACGGCTGCATCATTACAAGGTGTATCCAACAGACACTTCAGATTAAGTCTGTGTTTAAAAAAAAAAAAAAAAATTCTGTGGATCTAAGATAAGTGATCTAAGAGGAAATTATACTTTCTCTCAGTAATTTATGGATTCATTTAAAAAAATTTATATTTAAATATTTAACCTACTAAACTTTTGATTATAGCTCTGAGATGGGACTCTAATTTTATTTTTTCCCATTATTTGGCAATTCCAACATTTACAAAATAATTCATTCCTTTATCTCCTCAAGTGAAATGGTGTCTTTAATATATAAAAATTCTTCAATATATTAAAACCAGTTCTGGACTTTTTATTCTAATGCTTGTTTTGTCTGTGAGTTCTATATCTGTATAATACTTTTAATTAAAGTAATTATAATGCAAAAAAAAAAGATTAAGGCTGTGTTTGTCAGTGGGGAGGTGAAAGTAGGAAATGTTAAATAATCTGCCCTTGGTCACTCAGCCAACAAGTAAGAAAGCAGGGAATCAAGTTCAGATCTAAGTCCTCTAAAGTTATTCCCCAAACTCCTCACAATTTCATTTAATAACCATTTCCTCCTTTGGTTGACTTTACAAAGATGACCATACATTTGAGAGCAAAAGGGGAAGCTATGAATCATTACATCTGGACAAATGGCATGAATCAAGATCATCCACTGCCAACTAGAATGTATGTTCATCTTCTGTCTATATATCTTCATTCCCAGACATCTACCAGACATCCAGTGCCTTATCTGAGAAGTACACTTGGAGATCAGTTTCTTGGAATAAATTGATCAAAGTCTTACAATTCTAGAAAGTTATTGTATTTTAAAAGAGTTCACAAAAAAAATAGTACAATGAAATCAATCACTATTCGTGGAATTTCAGGTACTCAGATACCTGATAATAAGAACTATTTCAAAACAACATAACTTTCCTGGTACCTGTCAAATCACAATTTTCATATGAGATATGGCCGGCTGGGTATTTAAGGATAATTGGTCAGCTACTGTGATGGTTAATATTGAGTGTCAACTTGTTTGCATTGAAGGATGCAAAGTATTGTTACTGGGTGTGTCTGTGAGAGTTGTATTAGTCTGTTTTCATGATGCTGATAAAGACATATCTGAGACTGGGCAATTTACAAAAGAAAGAGGTTTATTGGACTTTCAGTTCCACATGGCTGGGGAGGCCTCACAATCATGGTGGAAGGTGAAAGGCACGTCTCACATGGCGGCAGACAAGAGCAGAGAGCTTGTGCAGGGAAACTCTCATTTTGAAAACCATCGGATCTCATGAGACTTATTCACTATCATGAAAACATCATGGGAAAGACCTGCTCCAATGATTCAATTACCTCCCACTGGGTCACTCCTACAACACGTGGGAATTCAAGATAACATTTGGGTGAGGACATAGCCAAATCATATCAAGGGTGTTGCCAAAGGAGATTAACATTTGAGTCAGTGGACTGGAAGAGGCAGACCCACCCTCAATCTGAGTGGTCACCATCTAATCATCTGCCAGTGCAGCTAGAATACAGCAGGCAGAAGAAAGTGGAATGAGAAGACTTGCTGAGTCTTCTGGTCATCATCTTTTCCCCATGCTGGCTGCTGCTTGCCCTTGAACATCAGACTCCAAGTTCTTCAGCTTTTGGACTCTTGGACTTAGAGCAGTGGTTTGCCAGGGGCCCTCAGGCCTTCAGCCACAGACTGAAGCCTGCACTGTCAACTTCCCTACTTTTGAGGTTTTGGGACTTGGATTGGCTTCCTTGCTCCTCAGCTTACAGGCGGCCTATTATGGGACTTCACCCTGTGATAGTGAGTCAATTATCCTAATAAACTCCCCTTCATATATACATATATATTATTAGTTCTTACCTCTAGTGAACCCTGACTAATACAGATTTCTAGATGTACAGATGGATTGAGAGGCAAACACTCTAAATTAACAAGGCAGAAATGAAAGAGGTGTTCTGCCCAAGATCTTCAGCACTGCTCAGACCTCTATAAGAATTTCTTATCCAGTTCAAAACTTATCAACTTAAGAAAAATATAGAAAATTTGTAAAGCATTCAGAAGAAACTAAAGACTAAAGCAAAATGATATGTTCAAATACTTAACACTGCCAAAATGTAATGTATTTCAATAAAATGATATATGTCCTTAACTCACACAAATTCATAAATGTCTAATAGACACACATATAGGAAGTGAATATCAAATGCCTGTGTACTATTTGTATAAAATCTAAGTTAAAACTCATTTCCATCCCAAATATGTGTGATATGTAAAATAATATTCTACATGTTTTGTTTAATTTCGGGGGGTCATTTAAGATTTTTTTATTTGCAAAAAAAAAAAGATGTCTACAAACAAAATTAATGGAAAAAGCCAAAAATTAGTACCAAAAGAGGAAACGAGGACAAGGAAAAACACGAGCACATAGAAAAATGTAAAAATACTCAAGCCAGGCTCAGAGAACCAGCATCCCTGACAGCAAGTGTTGTTAAACATCCAAGTGGGTTGCTAAGGAAGGTTAGGGAATCTCCCTTTCCCAGAAGTCTTTAAAAATAGGATAACATCTGTTTGGATGGGATAATGGTGGTACTGCTTGACTTGGCAGCTTCTTAAGCAAACCTATGGTTTGGTAATTCTACCATTTCTATTTCTGATTTGAAAAGTAACAAAAAACTTCAGTTCGCCTAGAAAATTGGGGCTTATAATGACTTGTAATATTAATTGTCTTATAAAACTATTTTCATTGTCATTTATAGTGCAAAGGTAGATAATTGAGGTTTTCAGAGTTTACTTGAATTTGCAGCCAAGGCTCGAACTTTCCTTACCTATTTGTAACATTTCCTCCAAAATATTAGAAAACCAGAGATGTACTGAGTTTATCCTTACAAGAAAGTTATAGATAAACATTGCACATAATCCTATATTCAATTTTTAACTTCAACTGAGTAATACCTGTATCCAGTGGGGCAGAGGTTATAAGAAGGCTAGATTATATAAACCCTATTAAAAATTGGAGTCTGCCAGACCAGTAACCCAAGGGGTAAATATACATATTTGGTCCCTGGAGAGAATTTAGACTGTGATCCAGATGTATCTGTACTGCTCCTACCATAACCAAATTTTGCTTTCTACTATACTACCAGACTGTTTTCCCCCTTTCCTTTTCACTGCACATATATTTGTTGAGCTCCTACTTTTGGTCAGGTGTGGAGAGAAAAAGCCCCCAGTCCCTGCCCTTGAGGAACACATAATCCAAAAAAAATGCATGCGTGGCTCCAGGTGTTGTAGGGTCTTAGGTAAGTATAATTTTGGACATGCATTTTAAAGGAATACAAAATTACAAACGCAGAATTACTAATAAAAGTGAATATTTATTGCATAGAGAAAATTAATCACAACAAATTACAACTTTTAGCATTTTCACAAATGCCAGAAATATCACAAAATCTCAGAAAAAACCCTACATTTTGTATTAATTAACTGATCACATCTATAATTCTACGTGTTTTACTTTTGGTTGCATATTGTTGACCACATAACAAAAATTTATTTATTTATTTATTTATTGAGATGGAGTTTCGCTCTGTCACCCAGGCTGGAGTGCAGTGACGCTATCTCAGCTCACTGCAACCACTGCCTCCCAGGTTCAAGCGATTCTCCTGCCTCAGTCTCCCAAGTAGCTGGGACTACAGGGGCATGCCACTATGCCCAGCTAATTTTTGTATTTTTAGTAGAGACGGGGTTTCACCATGTTGGCCAGGATGGTCTCAATCTCTTGACCACATGATCCACCCACCTCGGCCTACCAAAGTGCTGGGATTACAAGCGAGAGCCACCGCACCCGGCCAAGAATTGTTTATATTATTTTCTATAGAGAGAAAACAATGATAATTTATTCAGTCATTCCTTTGGTATGATTGATTGAAATTTGTTTTCTTTCTGGCTTACAACTCGTTCATAATTATAAGTAAGTTTTCAGGATTGTTGTCAAGTACAGGAAAACTTCAATCAAATTTCTTTCATATATGAACTGCAAGAGCTGTAAGATTTCAGGGCATTGATAATTTTCTTGCATGTAAGTAATTTTAAATACTCTTTCAATTGATGTTACTCATTAACCAGCTTGTCACTGGTGTCCTTGTTGTAATGGTGTAGTGTGAGTTTGATTTTATCTCTGTCAATGTCAGGATTGTGTATCAAATTTGAAAGAAATTTAAGTATTTTCTCAATGAGTTCATGTGATTCAGTCCTCTGCATTAAATGTGTTATCAAAGACTAAAAAGCCCATTCAGTACTTCCCTCTTTCTGTTAATGAATTATTGCTCTTTGTATTATCTAAAAATATTTCTGTTACAATTTACTTCTTGATGTCAAAGCGATTTCTATTTGACCTCATCTCTCAATTTTTTTTCATATTCTATCAAATTTCATCTGGATTTTCTCTCAGTTTCTTATTACATTAATTCATAGATGACAAAAGAGTTACTCTTCATATATGCCCATATTAGGAGTCATTGATTTCTGTGGGTTTTTTGATTGAAAAGAACCAAAGCATCTATGCAAATTCCAGTTAAAATGAAGTATTTATGTCTTATTAATTTTTTGAATAATCTGTTCACATCTTGTTTTTGTTTCTCTTCCATGCCTTTAAAAATGTATTTCAGGGTCATTAAATTGCACTGTACAATGTTTTAAGACTTGAGCAACTTTAATATGGGCAAACCAAACCATGTTGTTACCTTTAGACTCTTAAAAGAAATACTCTTGTTGGCATTTTAAAAATTGAGGTAAAATTACCATTCAATAAAATGTACATATCATAGTGTTCAGCTCAATGAGTTTTGAATAGGCCAGGCGCATTGACTCACGCCTGTAATCCCAGTACTTTGGGAAGCCAAGGCAGGTGGATCACAGGGTCAGGAGTTCAAGACCAGCATGACCAACATGGTGAAACCCCGTCTCTACTAAAGAATACAAAAATTAGCCAGGCGTGGTGGCACGTGCCTGTAATCCCAGCTACTCGGGAGGCTGAGGCAGGAGAATCACTTGAACCTGGGAGGCAGAGGTTGCAGTGAGCCGAGATAGCACCACTGCACTCCAGCCTGGGCGACAGAGCGAGACTCTGTCTCAAAAAGACAAAACAAATAGAGGGCATTTCCAGCATCCAGAAAGTTCCCTTTCTCATCCATACCCCCTTCCTCATCCATCCTCACCCCCAGAGCAACCCTTTTCTAATTCTGTCACCATAATACATTTCACCTACTCTCAGACTTCACGTCAGTGAAATCACTCAGTATGTAATCTTTTGTGTCTTATTTTGCTCAGCATGATTTTCAGAATCAACCATATTGTTGCATGTATGGACAGTTTGTTCTGTCTTATTACGAAGTGTTATTTCACTATATATACCATTTTTTGTTTATTCATTCTCCTGTTGATGGACATTTAGGTTCTTTCCAGCTGGGGCTGTTATTAATAAGGATGCTTTGAATGTTCTTATATCTTTGTGGGGACATGTGTTTTCATTTCTCTTGGCTACCTATCTGAGAATACAATTGTTCAGTAATAGAGTAGATGCATGTTTAACTTTATTGGAAACATGGCATATGTATTTTACATACTCCCTCTACAAGAAAAACACAAAAACAAAACATGTAATTGTTGCACAATACTGAAATGGCCCAAGAATTAGGGTTCCTTAAAGGAAGCCTTCTTCCACCTGTATTGATCATCCATGGCTCCTCACCAGGAATCATTCTTTGGGTCAGCTAGGCAGAACGACTTGCTGTTCCCTGAGTATGTGATGCAGTCTCTTCCCTGTGAGTCTCCCTACAAGGTACTTCCTCTGACTGGCTGCTGTGCTCTCATCCTTTACCTGCCCTGTCTAATCTTAAAGACTGGATTTAATCATTTTCATCTCTGGGAGGCCTTTCATACCACCCTCCCCAAATGCCCATCATCACTCTCAAGGTGGAACTAAGTGTCTCTTCTCTGTGCTCCCATAGAAACTCATGTTTTTCTCTGTAACTGCTAGTCTATTTGTCTATCTCCACTGCTAGACTATAAGCTCCCTATGGGTGGAATCCTGATCACTGTTATGATCTATTGCCTAGCAAAGTTCTTGACCCAGAATAGGTGCTTGACAAGTATCAATTGAATCCATGAATAAATAGTTGAGCAGGTTTGATGTTGTTGGCATTGGGTGAAGTTTATTTATACTTTATGATATTCAGGTAGAAATAGGTTGTTAGTTGTATAGGTCTGGAGTTCAAGTATTGGGCTTATGGGCAGGAGGAGGACAAGAGGTAGGGATATGGGAGCTCCCCTTACTTTCAGTCACATTGTGTACAGGTAAGAACTGAAAGTTTGGGATTCAATACAAATACTTGGGGAAAGTTTCCAGTTCTGAAGATAATTGAGAGAGAATGAGAGAAGGGGCCAAATTGCAGTAGATTGTGGTGTAAATGAAAAGAGAAGGGGAGAAATGCAAACAGTACAGACAGATAATTCAACAATGTTGGTGCTGAGATTCCAAGTAGAGCAATTACAATATGTCCCAACAGACAGAAGAGATTGGATAATGTTGTTTCTTTCACTTTTATTTTTGTTAGTTTAAGAAGGAAAAGACAACTGAGACTATCGAAGGACCAGTGTCATTGGACAGAGGAAATTATGTGACAGGTATGAGAAGATACAAATGAGACAAATTTAGTTCATATAAAATTTTTACTGAGGTCTCACACCATTAAGTCATGATATGGGTTGGTTGGTTGGTTGGTTTCATGAATAGGGACTGCCTGACACCATATTTTCACTTCAAGGCATTGATTAAGTTGGGGGTCAAAAGTATTTAGGTGACTCAAAGCAGAAGCCTTTATCCATAATGAGTAGAACTCAGTGAAGTCTGTATGAGAAGTTTGAATTTCCAACAGGAACTTCATGTGTTTGTTCTACTTCTTGAATTACAGATCTCATAGTGCTAAGAGAGGCCATTTTATAATGGGTTTGAGGAAAATAATAACATTTGGAGCTGGAAATAAGCTTAAAGATGATCTTGTCCAGTATCTAGGAGACTTTATTTCATGGTTGGGACACTGCTTAGACATCATCTCTTCTGGGAATCCTTCCCCAGGATGTGAATAAAGACACTTTAAAAAAAGTCACAGGCAACTCTTCTATCCTCTTGGAGTTTTCATAATGCTGATGATAATTAAACATACATGTTAAAGCCTCTGAGAAGTTCTACAGTAAATAAACCAATTTAATTCTGATTCACAAAATAGTTTTCCATCTTATTTGAACCTGGAAACCATCATACTCTTATTTTGTGGACACTTATAAGCATCCTACAAAGTCTTTTGAGAATCACTAATCTAATCTACTAATCCTTTCATTCAGACAGAGTCCCAGTCAGTATTTTTATCTCCTTATTTCATGTATTTAAACTTAATAGCTGAAAACAATTTTATGATCTTGGGTGACTGGGATGATCTGGGCAATTCTCTTGTTCCACATAATGTTAGCTGGGCCTGACTGATGCCTCTGCACAGATGCTTGGAGGCTGAGTTCAGCCCTGGATGCAGGCATGGCTGGCTTCTCCCTCCCCATCTAGTTTCAGGCCTCTAGCTCTTCACCTGTGCTCACCACATGTTATCCCTCCTTATGGTGTCTTCGTAAGGTAAGCAGACCATTTAGATAGTGGCTCAGGGTACCTGAAAGTACAAATCAGAAACTTCTGACACTTTCTTAAGGTTTAGACTCAGAACTGGAATAACATCCCTTCTATCACATCATATTGGTTAAAGCAGTCACAGGGCCAGCCCAGATTCAAAAGGAGCAAAAACAAACTCTACCTTTCCATCAAGTGGTGTGCACGGAAGGAGAGATGACAAATAATTTACAGTCATATTTAATCCATCACACTTCTCATGGGCTTTTAGCACATTGTGAGATAAAGAACCTGCTCCCTGACACTGTAAAATTCCCCAGATAACTCTAAATACCTAAGCTTCTTGGCATCACAGAGATAGCTGGGTCCATTGATATCTTCCCTAATATCCAGGATCAGTATGTTAGGCAAATAGCCAATAGGACCCAGATCCAAACACATCAAATCAAGGAAATGGGCTCGGCATGGTGCCTCACACTTGTAATCCTAGCACTTTGAGAGGCTGAAGTGGGCAGATTGTTTGAGCCCAGGAGTCTGAGACCAGCCTGGGCAACATGGCAGAAACTTGTCTCTACAGAAAAATACCAAAAAAAAATTAGCCAGACATGATGATATATGCCTGTAGTCCTAGCTACTCAGGAAGTTGAGGTGAGAGGATCACTTGAGCCCACGAGGCCAAGGTTGTAGTGAGCCATAACTGCACTACTGCACTGCACTCTGAGTAACAGGGAAAGACCCTGTCTGGAAAAAAAAAACAAAACAAAAATGGGAAACATTGAAAGACTGACACTAGTTCTGATGGTCTGAACTAGAGGTGAGCAAACTACATTCTGTAGGCCAAATCCACCTACTGCTGGTTTTTGTAAATAACGTTTTGCCGGAACACTGCCACACCAACGCATTTGTCTAATGTCTATGGCTGCATTTATGCTAAAAGTCAGAGTTGAATAGTTGTGACTAAGACCCTCTGGCTTGCAAACCTAACACACTGACCATCTGGCCCTTTACATTAAAAGTTTGCCAGCCCCAGTCTAGACTATACAAGCATTACAAAATGATGCCCACTTCACTGTGATTTGACTCTATCTACACGTTAGGAAATGTGGAATATTAGCAAGCTATAAAACAGTTTCAATGGAGATAAAAATTATTGTATTGTTGCATGTATCAACAGAGCACTCTTTTTTATTGCTGCTTGTATTCTATTTGATTATTGTAAATAAAGCTATCATGAACAGTTATGTGCAGGTCTTTGAATGAATATATGCTTTTATTTCTCTTGGGTAAATATGTAAGGGTTAAATGACTGGATCATGTGGTTAGGATATCTTTAACTTTTTAAAAAATTGCCAATATGTTTTCCAAATATTCTTATCAGCAGTTCAAGAGAGTTCCTGTTCCACCACATCCTTGTCTGCACTTGCTATAGTCAGTCCTTTAATTTTAGCCACTGTAATAGGTATGTGGTAGAATCACATTGTATTTTTAACTTGCATTTTTCTAATGACTGATGATGTTTATCATCTTTTCATATGCTTATTTGACATCCACACACTTCTTTGATGAAGGGTCTGTTGAGATTTTTTTGTCCATTTTCAAAAATTGAGAGTTTCTTATTGTTGAGTTTTGAGAGTTCTTTATATATTTTGGGTAGAAATTCTTTATCAGATATGTAAATTATAAATATTTTTTCTAGTCTATGATTTGTCTTTCATTCTCTTTTGAAGGGAAGTTTTAAGGCCAGGCATGATGGCTGACACCTGTAATCCCAGCACTTTGGGAGGCTGAGGCAGGTGGATCATGATGTCTGGAGTCTGAGACCAGCCTGGGCAACATAGTGAAACCCTGTCTCCACTAAAAATACAAAAAAATTAACCAAGTATGGTGGTGGGTGCCCATAATCCCAGCTACTTGGGAGGCTGAGGCAAGGAGAATCACTTGAACCTGGGAAGCGGAGGTTGCAGTAAGCCAAGATCATGCCACTGTACTCCAGCCTGGGCAAAAGTACGAGACTCTGTCTCAAAAACAAAGAAAAAACAAAAAAAGATAAATAAATAAACAGAAGTTTTACATTTTTATGAAGTTCAGTATATCCATTTTTTTTCTTTTTTTTTTTTTGAGATGGAGTTTCACTCTTGCTGCCCAGACTGAGTGCAGTGGCATGATCTTGGCCCACTACAACCTCCACCTCCCAGGATCAAGCAATTCTCCTGCATCAGCCTCCTGAGTAGCTGGGATTATAGGTGCCCACCACCACACCCAGCTAATTTTTCTATTTTTGGTAGAGACAGAGTTTCACCATGTTGGCCAGGCTAGTATCGAACTCCTGACCTCAGGTGATCTGCCCACCTCAGCCTCCTAAAGTGCTGGGATTACAGGAGTGGCCACCATGCCCGGCCCATTTTTTTCTCTTATGGATAATACTTTTGGTGTCATATAAGAAATCTCTGCCAGGCTGGCGGATCATGAAGTCAGAGGTTCGAGACCAGCCTGGCCAATATGGTGAAACCCAATCTCTACTAAAAATACAAAAATTAGCCAGGCATGGAGGTGCATGCCTGTAATCCCAGCTACTGGGGAGGCTGAGGCAGGAGAATCACTTGAACCCAGGAGGCGGCGGTTGCAGTGAGCTGAGATTGCACCACTGCACTCCAGCCAGGGTGACAGAGCAAGACTCCATCACACACATACACACACACACACACACAGAAATCTCTGCCTAATCAAAGGTCACAAACATTTCTGCTTATATTTTCTTCTAGAGGTGTGATTGTTTTAGGTTTTACATTTAGGTCAATAATCTATTTTGAGTTAATTTCTTTAATAAGGCACAAGATATGGATTCAAGTTTATTTTCTTTTTTGGCATATGGGCATCCAATGATTCTAATATCGCTTATTGAAAACACTATCCTTCCTCCATCAAACTGCATTTGCACCTTTGTCAAAGATCAGTTGTCGTTATTTTTGTATCTGGACTCTCTGTTCTGTTCCATAGATTTGTGTGTCTTGATGCCAGTACTGCAGTATTCTGATTACTGTAAATCTTGACATCAGAAAATATTAGTTCTCTATTTTTTTCTTTTTCAAAGCTGTTGCAGGCATTTTATGTCCTTTGTATTTCCATACTAATTTTAGAGTCAGTTTGTCAATTTCTGCCTGTAGCTTTGTTGAAAAAATCCCATACACTCCAATGACTTGCTACCTTATGTAGCTGCCCCTCTCTGACTGAGGTTGTTCTCGGCCTGTAGACACATGCTCAATCCACATGCTGGCAGGCCAGAAGTGCCTAGGAATGAATACCCCCAGGAACAACTCTCAACCACTAAGAGGCATGAGTTGGAAAATAAATATCTAAACTTTCTTGTCCCTTTGGAGCTATTCTGAGGTGTGACTCAGGGTCTCCGAGGGTTCCTAGCAGAACCAAGCTTCAATTGCCCACTCATTAACATATTAACATATCTTTTATTTACATATCTACCTTGATTTTCTCACTTCTCCACTACCTATTTATCTATTATTTTTTTTTCACATGGCTGATAAAGACATACCCGAAACTGGGAACAAAAAGAGGTTTGATTGGACTTACAGTTCCACATGGCTGGGGAGGCCTCAGAATCATGGCTGGAGGCAAAAGGCTCTTCTTACATGGTGACAATAAGAGAAAAATAAGGAAGAAGCAAAAGTGGAAACCCCTGATTAACCCATTAGATTTCATGAGACTCATTCACTATCCTGAGAGTAGAATGGGAAAGACCAGCCCCCATGATTCAGTTACCTCCTCCTGGGTCCCTCCCACAACACATGGGAATTCTAGGAGATACAATTCAAGTTGAGATTTAGGTGGGGACACAGCCAAACTATATCACTCACTGGGCTTCCTAGAACCATTTGAACTCAAATTCATATCTCAGGGTCTGCTTTTGGTACCTGATCCAAGATTGTTGGTACCAGGAATGGTTCTAGAAGGGAGAACCTAGGAATGAAACTCTACAATGAAATAATGAACCTGAACTCCTTCTAATACCAGAAGACTCAAGGTACTCTCATAGCTCCCCAGTTATATTGTGGACAAAACAGAAGACAGGCAATAAATGGAATCCTGGACCAAATCCATCTCACAGTGGGTTCACAGACTCAACCTGTTCATGTTATCCCAGTCTCTGAATGTCTAACCAAGACGGACAGACTTAAGTGCTTGCAGAACCCCCCTTTTGGTTTTTGACTTGTGAGATAAGTGATATACTAGTAAGAAAAGCCAAGTGGAAGCCCATGAAACTACTGCTTTCTCTCCAACCAGCCAAGACAGCAAATTGGAAGGAATATCACAAATTAGGCAGCAGGCAGTTATTAACAATACTCTCAGAGACTTACAGGATACACAGGTAATGTTTTCCATTATGTCCCTATTTAACTCATCATTATGGCTTCTATTAAAAAAAGAGAATGGAGGTGGAACATGGTGGATTATAGTGGACTACTGTGAATGTAACCAAGGGAGGCCTCAGCCACAACTGCCATGCTATATATACGTGGCATCTTCCTAAAACAGATTAATACAGCCTCTGAAACTTGATATGCAGATATTCATCTGACCAATGCCTTTTGTATTCCCATTAGAAAGGATGATCCACAGCAAGTTGCATTCACCTGGAGTGGTGACCCGAATACTTATTTTATTTTATTATTTGATTTTTTAGGTTTCCTTTTTTTTTCTAGTTTCATTTTCTCAGTTCCTCTACTCCTGTGATCACCTCCAAATGCATAACTTGCAACCAAATCCTTATTTCAGAGTTTGCTTAAGGGGGAATCCAAACTAAAATAGTAATTAATTACCTTAGTGAAATCTTTTGGTGAATATAAATATATAAAAATATCAACAATTTCAATAAATCTAAATGAATTAAACTCATCAAACTTTCTGATTAAATTTTAAAGGAGATATACAAACAGCCAAAAAACAAGAAAAAATGCTCAGCATCACTAATCATCAGGGAAATGCAAATCAAAACCACAGTGAGATGCCACTTTACTCCTGCAAGAATGGCCATAATTAAAAAGTCAAGAAACAATAGATGTTGGCATGAGTGTGGTAAAAAGGGAACACTTTCACACTGCTGGTGGAATGTAAATTAGTACAACTACTATGGAAAACAGTATGGGGATTCCTTGAAGAACTAAAAGTCGATCTACCATTCAATCCAGCAATCCCACTAGTGGGTATCTACCCAAAGGAAAAAAGTTATTATATGTAAACGATATATGCATACACATGTTTATGGCAGCACAATTTGCAATTGCAAAGATATGGAACTAACCCACCTAAGTGCTCGTCGACCAATGAGTGGATAAAGAAAATGTGGTATATTTACACCTTGGAATACTACTCAGTCATAAAAAGAAATGAAATAATGTCTTTTGCAACAACTCAGATGGAGCTGGGGGCCATTATTCTAAGTGAAGTAACTCAGAAATAGAAAACCAAATACCCTATGTTCTCACTTATAAGTGGGAGCTAAGCTATGAGAATGCAAAAACGTATAGAGTGATATAAAGGACTATGGGAACTTGTGGTGGGGAGGTTGGGAGGAAGGTGAGAGATAAGAGACTGCATATCGGATACAGTGTACACCATTAGGGTGATAGGTGCACTAAAATCTCAGAATATACCACTACAGAACTCATTTGAGTAACCGAAACCACCTGTACCCCAAAAACTATTGAAATAAAAAAAATTCCAGATATGTGGCTTTTATAAGAGACATACTAAAGCATAGGATATGTTATGTCAGCCAGCTTTGGCTGTGTAGCAGCCACATAATCTCAGTCTCATGCAGTAATAGTTTCTTACTCATGCATCTGTGGATCAGCTTGGGTACAGCTGATTTTGCCCACCTGGGGTTTGCTCTAAAACACAGGTTCAGCCTTAGTCTGTTCCAAATATTTCTTACCTTCCTTGGACCAGTGGCTACCCAAGGTAGGGTCTTATCATGGCAAAAGTCAGGAATACAAGAGAATTTGTCCAACCTTTCAAGCATGTTTAAAGCCACTAACTGTATCATCCCACCAATATTCTGTTGGCTAAGGCAAGTCACATAACAAGGGTTCATAAGGTACCGAGAAGAGACAACGAACTGGGAATAACAATGAAATCTGTGTTAAAAATAATAGAATGGCACAAAATAAGACAAATGGTAGCCAAAAGAAAGCTTGTGTGGCTGTATTAATGTCGGATCAAATGTATTTTAAGACAAAAACACGATTAAAGTCAGAGAAGATCTCTATTTATCTATCTATACACATCAATAAAGCATAAATATTCTACCATGCACCTAATAGCCTCAAAATATATAAAGGGAGTAAACAAAACTCCACCAAGTAGTGAGAAATTTCATTAAATTTCCCTCATTGTTTGAAGTGTTAATCCATTGATTCTAAGCAAGAACATAGAAGATCTCAACAACACAATTTAAAAACTTGACCTAACGGACATAGATGGAATTCTGCAACCAACAATTAGATAATGTAAACTGCATTATTCTCAAGCACACATAGAACACTTACAAGTATTGATCATGTATTTAGACAAAATATAAGCCTCAAAAAATCTTAAAATACGTATAATACAGACCACATTTTCTGACATCAACTCAATTAATAGATAAGAAAAACATGAATTCCCCACTTATTTAAAACTTAAAAACATGCTCTTTTTTATTATTATACTTTAAGTTTAGGGTACATGTGCACAATGTGCAGGTTTGTTACATATGTATCCATGTGCCATGTCGGTGTGCTGCACTCATTAACTCGTCATTTACATTAGGTCTATCTCCTAATGCTGTCCCTCCCCCCTTCCCCCACCCCACAACAGGCCCCAGTGTGTGATGTTCCCCTTCCTATGTTCATGTGTTCTCATTGTTCAATTCCCACCTATGAGTGAGAACCTGCGGTGTTTGGTTTTTTGTCCTTGTGTAGTTCGCTGAGAATGATGGTTTCCAGCTTCAACCACGTCCCTACAAAGGATGTGAACTCATCTCAATATCATGAAAATGGCCATACTGCCCAAGGTAATTTATAGATTCAATGCCATCCCCATCAAGCTACCAATGACTTTCTTCACAGAATTGGAAAAACCTACTTTAAAGTTCATATGGAACATGCTCTTTAAATGACTCATGAGGTAAAGAAATCATAACGGAAATTTTAAAGTGAATGATAATGACAACATTACATATCAGAACTTGTGAGATCCAACCAGTGCTAAGACCCAGCAATTCACTCCTACGTAAGCACCAAAGAGGAACTCTTGCACATGTGCACCAGGGATCAGATGAAGATCTTTATAGCAATACTATTTTAAAAATAGCAAAGACCTAGGAACAACCTACATGCCCGTTGTCAGCAGAATGTATAAAATAACCGGTGACCATCAAATGATGAAATATTATATAGCATTCAGAATGAATGACCTTCAGCTTCACATTACAATATGAATGAATATTAACAATATTGAGTGTAAAAAATAAATAAATTGATGATAGCTAGATAGACAGATGTATAAAATAAATTCCCAAAGATACATACAGATAACATTTTTATAAACTTTGAAACACTAAAACTAAATGCAATACTTCTAGACTACATAGATATGAAATAGAACTATGTAAATAAAAAAGGAAGGAAATGATCAGCATGATTCAGGATAGTGGTTACCTCAGGTGGAGACAAACAGGAAGAAACACTGCCCTTAGATCCAGGCAAGAGGACCTCTGGACTCTTCTCTACAGGCCCAAATCTGGTTATCTTCTAACTATGCCTCTCCCCCTAAGGCAAGGAGTCTGTAGCACGAAAGGGATGTTCACACTCAAAGCCTACAGCGCCCTCTTATAGATCATGCTCTGAATACCCGGAAGCCAGGACTTCCCTGTCCCTACAGTGAGGGCCTCTCTCAGTGACTGTGTGGACCTCTGGCCTGAGTCTATTCTTCCAAGTGCAGATCATGATGTCTATGTGCTCTGAGGCCTATGGAGTGGCCAAGGGGTGCTATTTACCAGTATGTGGACTGACCTTTGGGCTGAGTATCCATGTGTGTGCTCAAAGGACAGGCTGCCTAAGACCATCTCTCCTCACACTACTGCCACGCTCCAATGTAGCTAGAAACCTAAGAATTCAAAATTCCAGCCTGGCCTTACAGGTTGGTACGAATATATTTAGTGAGATGGAAGGATAGAATACATTTTATTTAACAGTCTTAGCTAGATTGATAACTTTTAAATATTTAAATATATAGTACATGGGCCTTTTTCTCCAGGCTCCATAAATGTTTATAAGCCTAGCAGAGGGATAGAACTGGGGAGCACCAAATGGGCTGATATAACTTACTTTCAAAGCTTTAGTACCTATGAATTTAGCAAAATGGCATCTTGACTGGATCAGACACATATGGATTTTTCATGGTAATGACTGGTTTGAGTGTATGTGCTGGGAGCAACAGCAAAAGATAAGCTAGAGAGGGAAGCAAGGGCCAGATCATACAGGGTCTTGTAAGTTATACTGTAGAGCTTGGACTATCCTAAGAGTAACGTAATGAGTCTATTTCAGTAATCATTGGGTAGGAGATGCAGATGGTTTGGAGTAGAATGAAGGTAGTAAGAGTGAGGTCTACAGCATCAACTTACAGAGAAATAGAAATTAAGGCTGATTCCTAGGTTTTCGGCTGGTGAAGTTCGGTGAGTGTTGTCTTTCAATGGGATATAGAATTGAAGTGGAAGTTTGTGAAATGTATAAGGAAAGATATTGGATTTAATTTGGATATACTGTGCTTAAGGGCCTGTAGGCAGCTAGTAAGCTTTTGGCACAAACTAGGCACATAGTAATTGTGCAATGTAAGTAAAAATGAAAAAATGAACTAAAACTTGTTATTTTTTTATTATTTTTTCCCTGAGGTTGGAAAAGATGAGGAGAGCTTCCTCTAAGGTCTAAGGGAGATTGAATCAATTGCTGCTCGTCAATTAGCGTACTCTATGTAGATTTGTCAAGATATGAAGAAATGCTATTATTAGTGAAATTTTATTTTGTTCTAGACTTGCTCATTGTATTCAACAGGTTATAACTCCAAAATTAGCGACCTATTCTAAAATTGATCACATAATTGGAACTAAAACACTCCTCAACAAATGCAAAAGAATGGAAATAATAACAGTCTCTCAGACCTCGGCGAAATCCAATTAGAACTCGGGATGAAGAAACTCACTCAAAATTGCACAACTACATGGAAACTGAACAACCTGCTCCTGAATGACTAGTGGGTAAATAAAGAAATCAAGGCAGAAATAAATAAGTTCCTTAAAATCAATGAGAACAAAGACACGCATACCAGAATCTCTGGCACACAGTTAAAGTAGTGTTTAGAGGGAAATTTATGCACTAAATGCCCACAGGAGAAAGCGGGAAAGATCCAAAATGAACACCCTAACATCACAATTGAAAGAACTAAAGAAGCAAGGGCAAATAAATTCAAAAGCTAGCAGAAGACAAGAAATAACTAAGATCAGAGCAGAACTGAAGGAGATAGTGGCATGAAAAACCCTTCAGAAATGAATCCAGGAGCTGGTTTTATGAAAGGATTAACAAAACTGATAGACCCCTAGCAAGACTAATAAAGAAGAAAAGAGAAAAATCAAATAGACACAATAAAAAGTGATAAAGGGGATATCACCACTGATCCTACAGAATACAAACTACCATCAGAGAATACTATAAACACCTCTATGCAAATAAACTAGAAAATCTAGAAGAAATGGATAAATTCCTGGACACATACACCCTCCCAAGACCAAACCAGGAAGACGTCTAATCCCTGAATAGACCAATAACAAGTTCTGAAATTGAGGCAGTGATTAACAGCTTACCAACCTAAAAAAGCCCAGGACCAGATGGATACACAGCCAAAATCTACCAGAGGTACAAAGAGGAGCTGGTACCATTCCTTCTGAAACTCTTTCAAACAGTAGAAAAAGAGGCACTCCTTCCTAACTCATTTTATGAGGCCAGCATAATCCTGATACCAAAACCTGGCAGAGACGCAACAAAAAAAGAAAATTTCAGGCCAATATCCCTGAAGAACATCAATGGGAAAATCCTCAATAAAATACTGGCAAACCGAAACCAGCAGCACATCAAAAAGCTTATCCACCAAGATCAAGTCGGCCACATCCCTGGGATGCAAGGCTGGTTCAACATACACAAATCAATAAACGTAATCCATCACATAAAGAGAAGCAATGACAAAAACGACATGATTATCTCAATAGATGCAGAAAAGGCATCCATTAAAATTCAACACCCCTTGATACTAAAAACTCTCAATAAACTAGATATTGATGGAATGTATCTCAAAGTAATAAGAGCTAGTTATGACAAACCCATAGCCAATATCATAATGAATGGGCAAAAGCTGTAAGCATTCCCTTTGAAAATCGCCAGAAGACAAGGATACCCTCTCTCACCACTCTCATTTAACATAGTATTGGAAGTTCTGGCCAGGGCAACCAGGCAAAAGAAAGAAAGAAAGCGTATTCAAATAGAAAGAGAGGAAGTCAAATTGTCTCTGTTTGCTGATGACATGCTCGTTTATTTAGAAAACCCCATCGTCTCAGCCCAGAATCTCCTTAAGCTGATAAGCAACTTCAGCAAAGTCTCAGGAAACAAAATCAATGTGCAAAAATCACAAGCATTCCTACATACCAGTAGCAGACAAACAGAGAGCCAAATCATGAGTGAACTCCCATTCACAATTGCTACAAAGAGACAAACCTGACAAAAACAAGCAATGGGGAAAAGACTCTCTATTTAATAAATAGTGTTGGGAAAACTGGCTAGCCATATGCAGAAAACTGAAACTGGAACCCTTCCTTACACCTTATACAAAAATTGACACTAGATAGATTAAAGACTTAAATGTAAAACCTGAAACCATAAAAACCCTATGAAAAAACCTAGGCAATACCATTCAGGACATAGACAAGGGCAAAGACTTCATAACTAAAACACCAAAAGCAATGGCAACAAAAGCCAAAATTGACAAGTGGGATCTAATTAAACTAAAGAGCTTCTGCATAGCAAAAGAAACTATCATCAGAGTGAAAAGGCAACCTACAGAATGGGAGAAATTTTTTGCAATCTATCCATCTGACAAAGTGCTAATATCCAGAATCTACAAGGAACTTCACCATTTTACAACAAAAAAACAAACAACCCCATCAAAAACTGGGTGAAGTTTATGAACAGACACTTGTCAAAAGAAGACATTTATGTGGCCAACAAACATATGAAAAAAAGCTCATCATCAATGGTCATTAAAGAAATGCAAATCAAAACCACAATGAGATACCATCTCAAGCCAGTTAGAATAGTGATCAAGTGTTCCTATTTCTCCACATCCTCACCAGCACTTCTTGTTTCCTGACTTTTTAATGATCGCCATTCTAACTGGTGAGAGATGGTATCTCATTGTGGTTTTGATTGGCATTTCTATGTTGAATAGGAGTGGTGGGAGAGGGCATCCTTGTCTTGTGCTGGTTTTCAAAGGGAATGCTTCCACTTTTTGCCCATTCAGTATGAAATTGGCTGTGGGTTTGTCTTACATAGCTCTTATTATTTTGAGATACATTCTATCAATACCTAGTGTATTGAGAGTTTTTAGCATGAAGTGCTGTTTAATTTTGTCAAAGGCCTTTTCTGCATCAATTGAGATAATCATGTGGGTTTTCGTTGTTGGTTCTGTTTATGTGATGGATTACATTTATTGATTTGTGTATGTTGAACCAGCCTTGCATCCCAGGGATGAAGCCAACTTGATCCTGGTGAATAAGGTTTATGATGTGCTGCTGGATTTGGTTTGCCAGTATTTTACTGAGGATTTTCGCATCGATGTTCATCAAGGACATTGGCCTAAAATTCTCTTTTTTTGTTGTGTCTTTACAAGGCTTTGGTATCAGGATGATGCTAGCCTCCTAAAATGAGTTAGGGAGGATTCCCTCTTTTTCTATTGATTGGGATAGTTTCAGAAGGAATGGTACCAGCTTCTGTTTTTACCTCTAGTAGAATTTGGCTGTAAATCTGTCTGGTCCTGGACTTTTTTTGGTTGGTAGGCTCTTAATTATTGCCTCAATTTCAGAGCCTGTTATTGGTCTATTCAGGGATTCAACTTCTTCCTGGTTTAGTCTTGGGAGGGTGTATGTGTCCAGGAATTTATCCATTTCTTCTAGATTTTCTAGTTTATTTGCATAGAGGTGTTTATAGTATTCTCTGATGGTAGTTTGTATCTCTGTGGGATCGGTGGTGATATCCCCTTTATCATTTTTTATTGTGTCTATTTGATTCTTCTCTCTTTTCTTCTTTATAAGTCTTGCTAGCGGCCTATGAATTTTGTTGATCTTTTCAAAAAACCAGCTCCTAGATTCATGTTTTTTTGAAGGGTTTTTTTGTGGTTCTATCTCCTTCAGTTCTGCTCTGATCTTAGTTATTTCTTGCCTTCTGCTAGCTTTTGAATGTGTTTGCTCTTGCATCTCTAGTTCTTTTAATTGTGATGTTAGCGTGTCAATTTTAGATCTTTCCTGCTTTCTCTTGTGGGCATTTAGTGCTATAAATTTCCCTGTACACACTGCTTTAAATGTGTGCCAGAGATTCTGGTATATTGTATATTTGTTCTCATTGGTTTGAAAGAACATCTTTCTTTCTGCCTTCATTTCGTTATGTACCCAGTAGTCATTCAGGAGCAGCTTGTTCAGTTTCCATGTAGTTGAGTGGTTTTGAGTGAGTTTCTTATCCTGAGTTCTAGTTTGATTGCACTGTGGTCTGTTATAGTTTATTATAATTATAAATTTATATATATAAATTTATAAAATTACAGTTTGTTATAATTTCTGTTCTTTTACATTTGCTGAGGAGTGCTTTACTTCCAACTATGTGGTCAATTTTCAAATAAGTGCTATGTGGTGCTGAGAAGAATGTATATTCTAATGATTTGGGGTGGAGAGTTCTGTAGATGTCTATTAGGATTGCTTGGTGCAGAGCTGAGTTCAATTCCTGGATATCCTTGTTAACTTTCTGTCTCATAGATCTGTCTAAAGTGGGGTGTTAAAGTGGGGTGTTAAAGTCTCCCATTATTATTGTGTGGGAGTCTAAGTCTCTTTGTAGGTCTCTAAGGACTTGCTTTATGAATCTCGGTGCTCCTGTTTTGGGTGCATATATAGTTAGGATAGTTAGCTCTTCTTGTTGAATTGATCCCTTTACCATTATTTCATGGCCTTCTTTGTCTCTTTTGATCTTTGTTGGTTTAAAGTCTGTTTTATCAGAGAGTAGGATTGCAACCCCTGCTTTTTTTTGTTTTCCATTTGCTTGGTAGATCTTCCTCCATCCCTTTATTTTGAGCTTATGTGTGTCTCTGCATGTGAGATGGGTCTCCTGAATACAGCACACCAATGGGTCTTGACTCTTTATCCAATTTGCCAGTCTGTGTCTTTTAATTGGAGCATTTAGCCCATTTACATTTAAGGTTAATATTGTTATGTGTGAATTTGATCCTGTCATTATGATGCTAGCTGGTTATTTTGCTCATTAGTTGATGCAGTTTCTTCCTAGCATCGATGGTCTTTACAATTTGGCATGTTTTTGCAGTGGCTGGTACCCTTTCCATGTTTAGTCATTCCTTCAGGAGCTCTTGTAAGGCAGGCCTGGTGGTGACAAAATCTCTCAGCATTTGCTTGTCTCTAAAGGATTTTATTTCTGCTTCACTTATGAAGCTTAGTTTGGCTGGGTATGAAATTCTGGGTTGAAAATTCTTTTCTTTAAGAATGTTGACTATGCCCCCCACTCTCTACTGGCTTGTAGAGTTTCTGCTGAGAGATCTGCTGTTAGTCTGATGGGTTTCCCTTTGTGGGTAATCTGACCTTTCTCTCTGGCTGCCCTTAACATTTTTTCCTTCATCTCAACTTTGGCAAATTTGACAATTATGTGTCTTGGAGTTGCTCTTCTCGAGGAGTATCTTTGTGGCATTCTCTGTATTTCCTGAATTTGAATGTTGGCCTCTCTTGCTAGGTTGGGGAAGTTGTCCTGGATAATATCCTGAAGAGTGTTTTCCAACTTGGTTCCATTATCCCCGTCACTTTCAGGTACACCAGTGAGATGTAGATTTGATCTTTTCACATAGTCCCATATTTCTTGGAGGCTTTGTTCATTTCTTTTTACTCTTTTTTCTCTAAACTTCTCACTTCATTTCATTTATTTGATCTTCCATCACTGATACCCTTTCTTCCAGTTGATCGAATCAGCTACTGAAGCTTGTGCATGCATAACGCAGTTCTCATGCCATGGTTTTCAGCTCCATCAGGTCATTTAAGGTCTTCTCTATGCTGGTTATTCTAGTTAGCCATTCGTCTAATCTTTTTCCAAGGATTTTAGCTTCTTTGCGATGGGTTCGAACATCCTCCTTTAGCTCAGAGAAGTTTGTTATTACTGATCGTCTGAAGCCACCTTTTCTCAACTCATCAAAGTCATTCTCTGTCCAGCTTTGTTCCGTTGCTGGTGCGGAGCTGCTTTCCTTTAAAGGAGAAGAGGAGCTCTGAGTTTTAGAATTTTCAGCTTTTCTGCTCTGGTTTCTTCCCATCTTTGTGGTTTTATCTACTTTTGGTCTTTGATGATGGTGACATACAGATGGAGTTTTGGTGTGGATGCCATTTCTGTTTGTTAGTTTTCCTTCTAACAGTCAGGACCCTCAGCTGCAGGTTTGTTGGAGTTTGCTGGAGGTCCACTCCAGACCCTGTTTGCCTGGGTATCACCAGCAGAGGCTGCAGTACTGCAAATATTGCAGAACGACAAATGTTGCTGCCTGATCATTCCTCTGGAAGCTTCATCTCAGAGGGGTACCGGGCTGTATGAGGTGTCAGTTGGCACCTACTGGGAGGTGTCTCCCAGTTAGACTACTTCGGGGTCAGGGACCCACTTGAGGAGGCAGTCTGTCCGTTTTCAGATCTCAAACTCTGTGCTGGGACACCCACTACTCTCTTCAAAGCTGTCAGACAGGGAGATTTAAGTCTGCAGAAGTTTCTGCTGCCTTTTGTTCAGCTATGCCCTGCCCCCAGAGATGGAGTCTACAGAGGCAGGCAGGCCTCCTTGTGCTGAGGTGGTGGGCTCCACCCAGTTCAAGCTTCCTGGCTGCTTTACCTATTCAAGCCTCAGCAATGGCAGGTGCCCCTTCCCCAGCCTCGCTGCCACCTTGTAAATGGATCTCAGACTGCTGTGCTAGCAGTGAGCAAGGCTCCGTGGGCGTGGGACCCTCCGAGCCAGGCATGGGATATAATGTCCTGGCATGCCGTTTGCTAAGACCGTTGGAAAAGTGCAGTATTAGGGTTGGAGTGAACCAATTTTCCAGGTGCCTTCTCTCACGGCTTCCCTTGGCTAGCAAAGGGAATTCCCCAACCCCTTGTGCTTCCCAGATGAAGATGAAATGATGCCTCGCCCTGCTTCGGCTCACAGTCCGTGGGCTGCACCCACTGTCCTGCACCCATGTCCAACAAGCCCCAGTGAGATAAACCCAGTACCTCAGTTGGAAATGCAGAAATCGCGCATCTTCTGCATTGCTCACGCTGGGAGCTGTAGACTGTAGCTGTTCCTATTCAGCCATCTTGGAGCCTCTGGTTCCTACAATCTTATGAATCTTTGAGGTGTGGTTTGCAAGGGTGTCACATTGGACAACAGGCATGAAGAGTTGCCAGATCTAGAAGTGGCTTACATCACCTCTGCCATAGTCCATCTACCCAACAGAGTCACCTGGTCTCAATCCAATGCAAAGGGGCTGATTCATCCAGATCTTATGTGTGCCCAGGAATAGAAACTAGGGCTGGTAACCATTTAACCAGTATCTAGAACACTTGAAAATCAAGAAAGCCAGTTTTCAGGTAAGTGTTCAAATAACAAATGTGCAATTCAAATGTCAAAATGCCTGCTTCCATGCAGATTTGTTCTAAGAATGACATATTGCGTAATTGCAAAATAATATCACACCACTATCTTCAACTCATTTAAAGTACTTTGTTATTTGCTTGTCACAAGTTTGCTTAATTCTTTTAGAGGAATTCAGACTCTTTTGCTGAAGATAATACTTTGTGGTCTTTTCTTCTGCAGTCAGCACCATGAGAGTTTGCCACCGTGACTACAGAGGAGAACTTGACAAAATGAAATGGAGATCCCTAAGAGATGTTTAACTCAGATGTTTCAAGTTATAAAATGCCTAATGGCATTATTGAAAACATAAACTCTTTTTAGATATATTTTAATTAAATAACATCTGGCATAACACAAAATAATCCCTTACAGTCATGATATCTTACATATTTTATCTTGATTATCATGACTACATATTATATGTATAATATTTTATACCTAATATATTCTCTTTGTCATAATGGCACCTAGATTTTCTATGGGGAGCTACTATTCCTCACCTACTCTCAAATTCCCACTATTTGGCTGGGGCTGGCTGTCCACCCAAATTATGGGATACGCATATGACCTAGACCTGACCAATCAAATCTCACGTCTGCCTGATTACAAAGAGTGATTCAGAGATAAACACAACATCCAAGTCATGCTAATTGGGGTCATTGCCAATCAATTATTGGACTACCATTGTAACAGTTGAGAAACAGACCTCCTTCTGAAGCCAGTTGGATATAAGCCTGGAGTTATTGGAGGCCGTCTTGCCCCATGAGGAGAGCCTGCCAGAGACTTGGGTCTAACAGAGAAAAGCAGGGCCAAGGCATAGAGAGTGACTCGGTTCTAATGACATTGTCTGAACCAGGATCCAACCACAGTGATGCCAAGCTACTCCTGGACTTTCATCTACAGGAGTCAACACATTCTTTTTCTTTCCTTTTGCCATTTTGATTTGGGTATCTTTCATTAGCAGCTGAAAGAATCCTATGGTTTTGGTTGGGCTGTTTCTATTTTCCGTATTTTATAGGAAAATAAACTGAGGTTTAGATAGTTTAAGTAACTTACTATATATGTAGTTTACTTCAAATGTAGTTGGGCAAAACAGAAAGGAAAATTGACTTAAACTACAGTGCTTTAATTATATTTTATTTAGTTAAGATTATTTTTCAGTTTCAAAGCGATGCTCCTTTTTTCCCAAGACTTATAAAAAGTTTTGTCAGGATAGAATAATTACCACATTGTGTCTGGATTGTTCAGCTTTTCCAATATTTATCGGCAGTAGTTGTGTAGCATTTTAGTATAATAAATATGAATGGCTGAGTCATTCTCAAGAAATAAATAGCAAAATTTAAGTACTTTATGAGCCATATGATAGATAATTCAGCTTCTGTTCTGTACTTGAAATGAAATTTTTTCTATAGTCAAGCCCCAGATCTGATTTAAAAGCAGTAGAGAGATTTTGAAATACTCAAATGTGTGCTACTTATGAAATCCAGTGGTTTTATAAAAAAGCATGTATGTACTGTATACTTCAAAATAACTAAATAACAGTATTCTTAATGGGAAAAAAATTCCATTTTTTCCTGGAACTGTGAATGGAAAACTCAACTGCATACCATTCCAATTCCAAGATCTGTAATCTTAGACGATTGAAGAGTTCCCCTTTCCAAGCAATGTTTCTCTGTGTGGTTTCTAAACCTCCTGACTTTCTGCAAAAATGTAGCATACCCTGGGAAGCATAAGAGGAATAACAGTGTAAGAATATCATAGCTCTTCTTAAAAATTCACATCAGACACACAGTTTTTCCATTTTTATCTATCCTCTTTAGTCATAATCTCTACTTCATTTGACTTTTGTCTTTAGAATAAAACAGAGAGCCATAAGGGAGTGAGAAGGATTTCCTGTTTTAAATCAAATATGGAGACAAAGTTGCTTAGACTCAGACTTAGGTACCACAAAGACATGTAAACAGCCAAGTCGTTAGGAATCTGATGTTCTACTTTATTCTTTTAAAAGTAAGTGGTTATCATTTTAATGAAACTCTATATCATTCTTAATAAGATTATCTACTACTAATAGTTGGTGCAAAAGTAATTGCCTGCCTCCTCTTGATGCACCATTGACAACAGCTCAGATGAATAAATAGCCCAACCAGAGTAACAGACTGGGTGTAGAAGGAAGCCGTTCTCACCTTTATGCAGTGATAAGAGTGATCCTGAAGCACAGCAGAGGGGCTTCCTGCTGTTGCTGCCCAGATGTTAACACTGCAGTGAGGATTAGGAAACATAATCATTTATCTCTGAGCCTCAGTTTCTTCAGCTGTAAATGGAAATACTAATGCTTCCCTCATGAGGATGTGTGAAGATTGAAAGGTTAAATGTTCTTTTATTGTTTACTTATTCTTTTTTTAAAAAGCACTGTAAATTCTTGTGGATGTAAGATATTATAGACAATTGAGCATCAATTTTAGCCCTCCCTTTCCATGCAAATTATGAAAAGTATAGTCAAAATCCAAGAATTATACAACTACAGTTACAAAAAAACCTGTAACAAATTAAAATCTAGTTGCCATGAAGTAAAAGTAATTGTACAATTAAATTGTATTACTGACTACAGTTATATATATGTCTACAGACACATACACACACACACAGAGTATTAAGTTTAGACCTGACCAATCAAATCTCATGTCTGCCTAATTACAAACAGTGATTCAGAGATAAACACAACATCCAAGTCATGCTAATTGGAGTCAATTAGACTACAATTATATATATGTTATATATATATATATATATATGTCTACAGACACATACACACACACTCACACACACAGAGTTTTAATTTAAGTTTAGCCAAATGGAGAAATTCAGTCTGAAAAAAAGTCCTCTTTAGTAGCTGAAGACATTGGATGTGATTTCCATGGCAGTAGCATGATAATTCATCTCTCTACTACCATGGTTTCTCAATTAAGTTGAGACATTATAATTAGACCCTTTCTCATTTTTTTCATTTCCACTTTATCCCAGCGTCTTTGGGTGGGATTAATCCCTCCCCTCCCCCACCCTCAGTGTGCTCCAGCCAAGCCCTGGCAGCTGACAGCCAAATTGCCACTAGGAAAAGCCTTTCATCAGCTAACTACAAGGAGAATCAAGTGGCAATAGGATGGAGATAAAATTTGTCTTTGCTATCCACCATTTCACCTCAGTTTCTTGGTTCTCACTATCTTCTTTCTCCTAACCCTTTCCTTATGCTGATGGAGATCCCACTTCCACCACACAGCTCCACTCCCTCGGAATCTGATGTCTTCCAGCTCAGCTGACTACTTTTGTCTGCCTCCTCTAAAGGGTCTTCAGTTTCCGAATGATTACCATTTTTCTCCCCCAGCTTCTCTTTCAGTCAAACTCACATTTGATTAATCTTGCTGGTCTCAGCACAGTATAAACAGACAAACCAACTAAGCAATCCTAACGTGTGAATAACCGCTTTTTTTTTCTTTCTGGGATTTTGCATTTTCAGCATGTAAGTCAATATTCACCTACAATTAGTGAAATCCCATGGAATGTAAAAGGAGTGCTAGGCTACTGGGTGGGAATACCTATGGGCAACAGACTTTTCTTTGTTTCAACTCACAAGTTTTCTCCCCTTTGGTTAAGGTCACTCTCTAGAGGTTCTACAATTATTTCTTGAGAAGAATCATTGCTTAGGAATTAGCAATCACTTCTGGCTGCCATCTTGGATTTGACACCACGGATGCAGCTTTGTTTATGGAGCATGCAAATGGCTTGCAGAGTCCTGCTGATTGGCATGAACTCATGAGGAAATAAAGTTTGACATTCATGTGTTCATGCACACATCTTCTATGAGGCACTACTTCTTCCTCATTCACAGACAAACACACTCTAAACTGCATTAGGCACTTGTCATCTTTCTAGTTTTGGAACACAGAAAGAATATAGGTGTTACTGGGGCCTGATTAAATCCTGAAGTGTCAATTAACAAATGCAGATGCTAAAAATATCTACAGATCAATTTCCTTGGTCTTTGATTAACTGTTGCTCTTTAGAGGACTCAGAGTCTTGAGAAGAATGATTATTGTGTGTAAATTTTATTATTTTTGCTGAATATGTGAAGCTGCAGTGATTCTTTCCAGGACAATATTCACAAATTATTGTGATGTCTTCTTTTTAATTGTTTTATATAAGCTTACATACGATTTGTTGGTATAAATAAATTGCATTTATGGCTTATTTGCTATTTTTCATTTGTATCCTTTAAGCCCCAAGAACCAGGAAGATCAGAATGTTCTAGGAGCACAGAATCACATATTCCCTTAATCTGAGCACATACCCATGAATGGAATGAAAAATGTACATTGTATTCTAAGAAGCAAAAATAAAGATAGGGCTACCAACCTGCTTAGGTGGAAAAAAATTACCTATGTGACAGATCTTGAAAAAATTGTCTCAACTTTCTTCACATGTAGAATCTATTTTCTACCTCCACCATACTTACTAAAATAATTCACAGACTGATTACCAATTAATTCCCAATTGTCATATTTTAAGGCATCATTTTGGTCCTTATATTATGCTGTTGATGCGTTCTTTAATTGGCCCTTAGAGATTGTGTTTCCCAGAATTCTATGCCTCTTTTTTATTCTCACTCTTTTTCAAAGTTTTGTTTGTTTGTTTGTTTGTTTATTTTTTGAGGCAGAGTCCCCCTCTGTTGCCCAGGCTGGAGTGCAGTGGCAAAATCTCGGCTCACCACAACCTCCACTTCTCTGGTATAAGCAATTCTCCTGCCTCAGCCTCCTGAGTAGCACCCACCACTATGCCCAGCTGGTTTAGTTTTGGCACTCGCCACTATGCCCAGCTAATTTTTGTATTTTTAGTAGAGACGAGGTTTCACTATGTTGGCCAGGTTGGTCTCAAACTCCTGGCCTCAAATAATCCCCCTACCTTGGCCTCCCAAAGTGCTGGTATTACAGGAGTGAGCTACCACACCAGGCTACAAAGTTCTTAACATTGGAGGCCCATAAAAACTGGATAGAGCCCATAAACGAATTCAATTTTGGTTAAACAATATTTCAGACAAATTTAAAACCAGAGATGTTCATTTATTCATTTAGATTTCCCATGTTCTTTTAAACATGGGAAAAGACGTTCAAAAATGGAAAGATCTGACAACACTACACCAATACTTATGCATAGGAATCATTAGTTGGAACTAAATAGAGATTGTTCTATAGAAATCGGACATCCCTCTCCATTTGCTCTAGTCCTCACCACCGCCTGTCACATTAAATCCCTGGCCCATTCACTTTATCATTTACACAGTGAGCATTTGTAATACTCCTTGCATATTCACCCCATGTAATTTCATCCTTGCTTGTGATTTGATCTACCTCCCTGTTAAATTCTAATCCAGAGCACATTCTTAAACACTAAACATAATATTTTCGTTTTTCTTTTCTTTTTATTTTATTTTATTTTTTTTTTGAGACAGGGTCTCTTTCTGTCATCCAGGCTGGAGTGTAGTGGCGTGATCTCGGCTCACTGCAGCCTCTGCCTCTCAGGAGCAAATGATTCTCATACCTCAGCCTCCAGAGTAGCTGGGATTACAGATGTACGCCACCACGTCCAGCTAATATTTTGCATGTTTGCAGTAGAAATGGGGTTTCCCCATGTTGACCAGACTGGTTTCGAACTCCTGGCCTCAAGTAGTCCGCCTGCCTCGGCCTCCCAAAGTGCTGGGATTATAGGCAGTGGGCCACCATGCCCGGCCAAGCACATTATTTTCTCTCATTAGCTGCTAAGTTTGTGTTTCCAGTATTCTCTACAGAGTTAGTAGTGTCACCATCTGTGATGATCAGTTTCATGTGTCAGTTTGGATAGTCTGTAATACCCAGTTATTCACATAAACACTAATCAAAGTTTTGCTGTGAAAGTATTTTATAGATGTGGTTAACATCTACAATCAGTTGACTTTAAGTAATTATCTTTGATAATCTGAATGGGTTTCATCCGATCAGTTGGGAAGCCATAAGAGCAAAACAGTCTTCCTTGAAGAAGAAGAAATTCAGTTTTAAGACAGCAGCATCAGCTCCTCCTGAGAGTTCCAGCCTGCGGGCCTATCCTGCATGCTTCCAACTTGCAAGGACCCACAGCCCTACAAGTTTTGTTTCTGTGGAAAACCTTGACTGATATCTCATTAATGTAGACCTCCATGCTAAAAATCTAAGAGACTACCTGAACACTTCCTCCTGCCACTGGCTTTTATCCAGTTGTGGACCTTTCAAATTATTCTTCAAAATAAATATCAGATCTAATCTTGTAATTCTAGCATTCAAGTCTGATGTCTATTACCTAGAGATCAAAGTCCAGACTCTTAAGTAGGGCACACATGGCTGCTCATTTCTGGTCTCTGCTTACTGGTCCATTTACTGCTGTAATACTCACTTCCCTTTCACTTACCACCCAGACGGAGATGCTTCCATATTTTTGAAGGCACGATCATATTTTATTCCTCTATGCCTATGCTGCTCCTACAACCTCAAATATTTTTCCTTACAGAGCACCTGGCAAAAATATACTCAATGTTCAAGACTTAGTTGAAATGTCTTTTCTAGTATGAAACTTCCAGATCTTTTTCTTTCCCAGTAGAACTGATCAATTCTTCCTTTGTACTCCAGCCCCCTATTGTATACTTCGCTCAAGCACAGCCATAAAATAGAAATTTATTTCATTTGTTCATCCACATACCTGTCTTTCTCTGTTAAACTGTGAAGCCTAATTCATTTCCTAATTTAGTAGACCCTTGTGGCAATAATTGTTAATTACCTCTCAATATCTATTATCCCCTTCTTGCAAATTAATAGAATTTCTAGCTAAGCACACAGCCACCCGGAACAAAACCTACACTTTCAACTTCCCTTACAACTTGGTATGGCCATGTCACTACGTTCCAACCAATGGAATTTAAATGAAAGTGTCCTGTACCAGCATCCAATGACCTTCCATCAGAGGCAATTGTCACAGGCTCTTTGCCTCTTCTTTTTCCCTTCTTCTAGCCTGCTGTTCAAAACATGAAGGTACGACTGAAATTCCATCTTTGTTCTTGAGGACAAGTTTGCTCTTAGCATGGTCAAATGGAAAGCCACAGGGAACCTCAGTCTCAGGGGACTTGGGAGAGCAAAAAAACTATACCAGCTCTAGACTTGTTATGGGTCCAAGTCAGAGAGGAGCTGACAGTCTCAGGAGTGAGCTGGCTATGTTTGGGTTTTTAAGCTTGGATCCTATGTTTGCCTGTGGTCTTCTATTGTTTGTACAGGTTATCTTCTGTGGTTCAACCTAGAGACTTTGACTTAGTTCCACTTCTGGTCCCTCAATAACCCAATCCTTGACATGGTCTTCTCCACTTGGCCAGAATCTGACTGACTAGGCCAATTCCATCTCCTACAAGAGAGGGTGAGTTAGTGAAGCAAACAAAGAAGAGGAATGGCTAGGTTAGAGCCAAGATGGAGGCTAGATAGGAGGCTGTGAGCTGAGTGGAGAAAATGGCAACACATAGCAAAGAATTTGAGCCCATGGTTGGGGCACAAGGATAGTAAAACTAAGCAATGGGAGATAAATAAGTCAAATTATTGCTGGGGTGATTTGATTTACTCTTTCAAAAATCATTTTCATGACAGATAAATGGACACATTACGACCTTTCCCAACATGAGTGTAAGTAAGTGCAAACTCTTGTAGGAGTATAAATTGCTGAAAATTGGAGGAGGCCAACTTGACACTTCTTGTAAATATTTTAACTGTGTATTCACTAGGAAGCAAAGATGTTTTAAAAGGTGAAGAAGAAGCTCAGCAGAAACACTGAAAACATGTGTCTTCATTATTTAATACTGTTAACGAGGTTCTAGTTATGCATTATGACAGACAGACTCACACTCACTCACGTGTCTACTCTATTCCCAACATAACAAGAATTAAGAAGCATTTATTATATATTTAACAAGAAATATGTAAAACCAAGATAGAAAACAGTAAATTTTCACTGATATTTACTTGAGGGCTAAAACTGTCTTTCTTAGATGATGCTATCTATTATTCTCACATACAGAAAACCAAGAGAAATAGTTGATTTATTAACATCAGAGTTCAGTAAGATGGCTAGAAATAAAGAAAATACATAGGATTAATATGTACGTAGAATTAATACACCAGTAACAGTAATTTGAAAACCTAATGGAGGAAAAATGCAAAAATTCAAATTGGCAGAAAACTGATGAATTGATCAATAAATAGTTTTGGGAAATTTGATAACCAAAACAGAAAAAAAAATTAACAGTCTTTCCTTACACAGCACACATATGCACACACATAAACAATCCAGATGGTTTGAATATGCAAATAAGAATACAAAGAATAAAGTAGGATAGCACTGAAACAAAACTTGGGAGATGATTTCTGGGGGTAAAAAAGGGATACTGTGACCCTCCGTAAAAAGTCCAAAACCAGAAAGGAAAATATTGACAATTGATTACATAAAAGTAGAAACTTAGAGACCATAGAAAACTTGGCCAGCAAATAACAAACTAGGAGGAAATATTTGTGATGCCTTTGAGGAGTTGAATATCTTTGTTATAAAGGGCACCTACATAATAAGAAAAAGGGAAATACTCATTAGAAAATGGGCAAAGAATAGGAAAAGGCCACTAACAATAGGTTCATAAATGAATAATAAATATGGCAAAAGTTGACCAGTATCACTAAATAGAATACATAGAAACTGAAACAAAACATAGTACAATGCAATATTTATAAGATTCACAAAGATTAAAAATATTTATAATCAATACAAAGAAAATAAACAACTCGATGGGAAATGAGTAAAGAAAAAGTAACATGTTGTGTGTGTATGTCAGATTAGCAAAGTTGACAAAGATTGACAAACATAATGAGGCAAAATAATTAGAACAATTAATGTGTGTTTGCTCTCCCTGTAAGTATGTTCTACCCCAATTCCAGCCTTCCTGTTTTGTTATCTCATAGATTTTACCAGGTTTGCTAAGCAAAATCTGCCTAACTTTTCCTGTCATTTGTATGCAACTAAGATTGAGGAGATTATGTCTGGCTTCATAAAGAGGTAGAGAGATGATGGAAAGAGAAATAGAGGCAGATGGAAACAGAGGAAGAGAGAGAGACAGAACTGATTTATTGAGAAAACGAAGAAAGCTGAGGTTCAAAATGTCATGAGGGCAGCAGGGATTTAAGCCCCTCTGGGGCAGCACCCTAGGAATTAAAGACCCCAGCCCTAGGTTCTGTTTTTTAAAGATCCTCAAGTGTAGCATGGAAACAGCAGCAGAATTGTCAGAATCCAAAGGACCATGAGCCCTTGGAGAATAAACATCTCTGTGGTAGCCTTGTGGACAGAAGGCAAGAGGGAGCTCTCTGCTTCATTGGCACAGTTTTAAGAACCCCGGGGACTTGGAGAGACATTGTAGCATGAGGTGGGGGGACAGGCTTTAAGGAGATCCCCATTTAGGGCTACAATGTAATCCCCTTCCCCACATCAACAGAATAGACCACTAAGTCTAATTTAAGTTGGTTTTAAGTAAATACAGAAATATGACATTTCTTGAACACCCAGGTTCAAAGTTGCTTAGTTGCGACATTGTTAACCAGCATTGAGAGAAACAGGCACCACCAGAAAATAAACCTTACTATTCAAGAGGATTGTTTGGCAATATGTGTCAAAAGGTAAAGTGAGCATGTTTTTGCACTAGCAATCTTAATCTCAGGAGTTTACCCGAAGGAAATTTCTTCATTGAGAAAACTAAATAGATGCACTGCAAAACTACTTATATGACAAAAGACTTTAGAACATCCTACAGGCGTATCAGTGGGGAACTGCTTAAATAAATTATGGAATAAATCATGGTACATACAAACAATGGAATATTCGGAAGCATCAAAAGTGACTTACGTGCTCAAAATCATTAATTATTAGTGAAATGCAAATCAAAGCCACAATGAAATGCCCATTCATATCCACTAGGATGCCTAAAATTTCTTTAAAACCAGGAAAATAACAAGTGTTAGCAAGGATGTGGAGAAATTGGAATCCTTATTCACTGCTGGTGGGATGGTAAAATGGTGCAGCTGCTGTGGAGAGCAGAATAAATATAAACCTAGAATAGCTGTATGATCCAGCAATTCCATTTTTAGATATATACCCCCAAAGAATTAAAAATGTAAGTCCACTCAAAAACTTGCCCATGTGTGTTCATAGCAGCATTATTCATTATAGCCACAAAGTGGGAAACAATCAAACTATTCATCAATTGATGAATGTATGAACAAACCTGGTATATCTACACAATGTAACATTATTCAATAATGGAAAGGAATGAAGCACTTATATAAGTGAAAACTGGTTTGGACCATGGAAACATTATGCTAAGTGAAAGAAGCCAGACACAAAAGATCACATGTTATATGATGAAATTTATATGAAATGTCCAGAATAGGCAAATCCATAGAGACAGACACTAAGACTGGTGGAAGCCAGAGGCTGCTGGAAAACAGAAATGGAGAGTGACTTAATAGGTACAGAGTTTCCTTTGGGGCTGATGAAAATATTCTGGAATTAGATAGATGATAGTTGCACAACCTTGGGAATATACTAAAATCCACTGAATTATATACTTAAAGTGGTGAATTTTATGGCATGCAAATTCTATCTCATTAAAAACATTTTCATCTACATCTGTGAATAAAAGGATTATATGCTGTCCTAATTAACATGGATATACTGTTAAATTTAAAAAGCAATATGCAAAGTAGCATGTGCACAATTATCCTATTGGTGTTAAAGTATATACACACCAATCAGGTACACAGGAACAGAAAAATGCTTAGAGAGATGTTTCCTAGGATGCCATAACAAATTACCAAAAACTGGATGGCTTAAAAAGACAGCACAACAGACAGCCAAATCTTGAGTGAACTCCCATTCACAATTGCTATAAAGAAAATAAAATACCTGGGAATATAACTTACAAGGGATATGAAGGACTCTCACTTCAAGGAGAACCACAAACCACTGCTCAAGGAAATAAGAGAGGACACAAACAAATGGAAAAACATTGTACACTCATGGATAGGAAGAATCAATATCATGAAAATGGCCATACTGCCCAGAGTAATTTACAGATTTAATGCTATCCCCATCAAGCTACCATTGACTTTCTTCACAGAACTAGAAAAAAACTACTTTAAATTTCATATGGAATCAAAAAAGAACCTGTATAGCCCAGACAATCCTAAGCAAAAAGAACAAAGCTGGAGGCATCATGCTACCTGACTTCAAAATATACTACAAGGCTACAGTAACCAAAACAGCATGGTGCTGGTACCAAAACAGATATCTAAACCAATGGAACAGAACAGAGGCCTCAGAAATAACACCACACATCTACAACCATCTGATCTTTGACAAACCTGACAAAAACAAGCAATGGGGAAAGCATTCCCTATTTAATAAATGGTGCTGGAAAAACAGGCTAGCCATATGCAGAAAACTGAAACTGAAACAATTCCTTGCACCTTATACAAAAATTAACATAAGATGGATTAAAGACTTAAATGTAAAACCCGAAACCATAAAAACCCTATGAGAAAACCTAGGCAATACCATTCAGGACATAGACATGGGCAAAGACTTCATGACTAAAACAGCAAAAGCAATTGCAACAAAAGCCAAAACTGACAAATTGGATCTAATTATACTAAAGAGCTTCTGCACAGCAAAAGAAACTATCATCAGAGTGAACAGGCAACCTACAGAAAGGGAGAAAATGTTTACAATCTATCCATCTGATAAAGGGCTAATATCCAGAATCTACAAAGAACTTAAACAAATTTACAAAAAAATACAAAAAACCTCATCAAAATGTGAGTGCAGAATATGAACAGACATTCCCCAAAAGAAGATATTTATGTGGCCAACAAACATATGAAAAAAAGCTCACCATCACTGGTCATTAGAGAAATGCAAATCAAGAGTCTCTTCCAAGATGGCCTAATAGGAACAGCTCCGGTCTGCAGATCTCAGCGAGATCGACGCAGAAGATGGGTGATTTCTGCATTTCCAACTGAGGTACCTGGTTCATCTCACTGGGACTGGTTGGACAGTGGGTGCAGCCCCACAGAGGGTGAGCTGAAGCAGGGTGGGGTGTCATCTCCCCTGCGAAGGGCAAGGGGTCAGGGGATTTCCCTTTCCTAGCCAAGGGAAGCCATGAGAGACTGTACCTGGAGAAATGCTACACTCCTGACCAAATACTGTGCTTTTTCCACAGTCTTAGCAACCAGTAGACCAGGAGATACCCTCCCATGCCTGGTGCAGTGGGTCCCACACCTGACTCAGCGGGTCCCACGCCCACAGAGCTTTGCTCACTGCTAGTGCAGCAGTTTGAGATCGACCTGCAATGCTAAGTAGCTTGCCGGGGGTGGGGCGTCTGCCATTGCTGAGGCTTGAGTAGCTCACAGTGTAAAAAAAGAGGCTGGGAAGCATGAACTGGGCACAGCCCACCACAGCTCAGCAAGGCCTACTGCCTCTATAGATTCCACCTCTGGGGGCAGGGCATAGCAGAACAAAAGGCAGCAGACAGCTTCTGCGGACTTAAATGTCCCTGTCTGACATCTCTGAAGAGAGCAGTGGTTCTCTCAGCACAGTGTTTGAGCTCCAAGAACAGACAGACTGCCTCCTCAGGCAGGTCCCTGACCCTTGTGCACCCTGACTGGGAAACACCTCCCAGTAGGGGCTGACAGACACCACAGATGCCCCTCTGGGAAGAAGCTTCCAGAGGAAGGATTAGGCAGCGATATTTGCTGTTCTGCAGCCTCTACTGGTGATACCCAGGCAAAGAGGGTCTGGAGTGAACTTCCAGCAAACTCCAGCACACCTGCAGCTGAGAAGCCTGTTAGAAGGAAAACTAACAAACAGAAAAGAGTAGCATCAACATCAACAAAAACAACATCCACACTAAAACCCCATCTGTAGGTCACCAACGTTAAAGACCAAAGGTAGAAAAAACCACAAAGATAGGGAGAAACCAGACCAGAAAAGCTGAAAATTCCAAAAACCAGAATGCCTCTTCTCCTCCAAAGGATTGCAGCTCCTTGCCAGCAAGGGAACAAAACTGGACAGAGAATGAGTTTGATGAGTTGACAGAAGTAGGCTTCAGAGGGTTGGTAACAACAAACTTCTCCGAACTAAAGAAGCATGTTCTAACCCACCACAAGGAAGCTAAAAACCTTGAAAAACTGTTAGACGAATGGGTAACTAGAATAAACAGCGTAGAGAAGATCTTAAATGGCCTGATGGAGCTGAAAACCATGGCACAAGAACTTCAAGACACATGCACAAAATTCAATAGCCAATTCAATCAAGTGGAAGAAAGGATATCAGTGATTCAGATCAAGTTAATGAAATAAATCGAGAAGACAAAATTAGAGAAAAAAGAGTGACAAGAAATGAACAAAGCCTCCAAGAAATATGGGACTATGTGAAAAGACCAAATCTACATTTGAATGGTGTACTGGAAAGTGACGGGAAGAATGAAACCAAGTTAGAAAACATCTCTTCAGGATATTATCCAGGAGAGCTTCCCTAACCCAGCAAGGCAGGCCAACATTCAAATTCAGGAAATACAGAGAACACTGCAATGATACTCCTCGAGAAGAGCAACTCCAAGACACATAATTGTCAGATTCAACGAGGTTGAAAGGAAGGAAAAAATGTTAAGGGCAGCCAAAGAGAAAGGTCGGGTTGCCCACAAAGGGAAGCCCATCAGACTAACAGCAGATCTCTCAGCAGAAACCCTACAAGCCAGAAGAGAGTGGGGGCCAATATTCAACATTCTTAAAGAAAAGAATTTTCAAAGCAGAATTTCATATCCAGCCAAACTAAGCTTCAGAAGTGAAGAAGAAATAAAATCCTTTACAGACAAGCAAATGCTGAGAGATTCTGTCACCACCAGGCCTGCCTTACAAGAGCTCCTGAAGGAAGCACTAAACATGGAAAGGAACAACGGGTACCAGCCACTGCAAAAACATGCCAAATTGTAAAGACCATCAATGCTAGGAAGAAACTGCATGAACGAACAGGAAAAATAACCAGCTAGCATCATAACGACAGGATCAAATTCACACATAACAATATTAACCTTAAATGTAAATGGGCTAAATGTCCCAATTAAAAGATACAGAATGGCAAATTGGATAGAGTCAAGACCCATCGGTGTGCTGTATTCAGGAGACACATCTCACCTGCAAAGACGCATATGGGTTCAAAATAAAGGGATGCAGAAATATTTACCAAGCAAATGGAAAGCAAAAAATGCAGGAGTTGCAGTCCTAGTCTCTGATAAAACAGACTTTAAACCAACAAAGATCAGAAGAAACAAAGAAGGCTACTACATAATGGTAAAGGGATCAATTCAACAAGAAGAGCTAACTGTCCTAAATATATATGCACCCAATACAGGAGCATCCAGATTCATAAAGCAAGTCCTTAGAGACCTACAAAGAGACTTATTCTCCCACATAATAATAATGGGAGACTTTAACACCCCACTGTCAATATTAGACAGATCAACGAGACAGAAGGATAACAAGGATATCCAGGACTTGAACTCAGCTCTGGCCCAAGTGGAACTAATAGACATCTACAGAACTCTACACCCCAAATCAATAGAATATACATACTTCTCAGCAGCACATTGCACTTATTCTAAAATTGACCACATAATTGCTAGGAAAACACTCCTCAGCAAATGTAAAAGAACAGAAATCACAACAAACTGTCCCTCACAACACAGTGCAATCAAGACAGAACCCAGGATTAGGAAACTCACTCAAAACTGCACAACTACTTGGAAACTGAACTACCTGCTCCTGAATGACTACTGGGTAAATCACGAAATGAAGGCAGAAATAAAGATGTTCTTTGAAACCAATGAGAACAAAGACACAATGTACCAGAATATCTGGGACACATTTAAAGCAGTGTGTAGAGGAAAATTTATAGCACTCAATGCCCATAAGAGAAAGCAGGAAAGATCTAAAATCGACACCCTAACATCACAATTAAAAGAACTAGAGAAGCAAGAGCAAACAAATTCAAAAGCTAGCAGAAGGCAAGAAATAACTAAGATCAGAGCAGAACTGAAGGAGATAGAACCACAAAAAAACTCTTCAAAAAATAGATGAATCCAGGAGCTGGTTTTTTGAAAAGATAAACAAAATAGACTGCTAGCAAGACTAATAAAGAAGAAAAGAGAGAAGAATCAAATAGACCAATAAAAAATGATAAAGGAGATATCATCACTGATCTCACAGAAATACAAACTACCATCAGAGAATGCTATAAACACCTCTATGCAAATAAACTAGAAAATCTAGAAGAAATGGACAAATTCCTGGACACACACACCCTCCCAAGACTAAACCAGGAAGAGGTTGAATCTCTGAATAGACAAATAATAGGTTCTGAAATTGAGGCAATAATTAATAGCCTATCAACCAAAAAAAGTCCAGGACCAGATGGATTCACAGCCGAAATCTACCAGAGGTAGAAAGAGGAGCTGGTACCATTTCTTCTGAAACTATCCCAATCAATAGAAAAGGAGGGAATCCTCCCTAACTCATTTTAGGAGGCTAGCATCATCTTGATATCAAAGCCTGGTAGAGACACAACAAAAAAAGAGAATTTTAGGCCAATATCCTTGGTGAACATCGATGTGAAAATCCTCAATAAAATACTGGCAAACCAAATCCAGTAGCACATCAAAAACCTTATCCATCAGGATCAAGTTGGCTTCATCCCTGGGATGCAAGGCTCATTCAACATACACAAATCAATAAACGTAATCCATCACATAAACAGAACCAACAACAAAACCCACATGCTTATCTCAATAGATGCAGAAAAGGCCTTTGACAAAATTAAACAGCACTTCATGCTAAAAACTCTCAATACACTAGGTATTGATAGAATGTATTTCAAAATAATAGGAGCTATTTATGACAAACCCACAGCCAATATCATACTGAATGGGCAAAAATTGGAAGCATTCCCTTTGAAAACCAGCACAAGACAAGAATGTCCTCTCTCACCACTCCTATTCAACATAGAAATACAAATCAAAACCACAATGAGATACCATCTCTCACCAGTTAGAATGGTGATCATTAAAAAGTCAGGAAACAACAGGTGCTGGAGAGGATGTGGAGAAATAGGAACGCTTTTACACTGTTAGTGGGAGTGTAAATTAGTTCAACTGTTGTGGAAGACAGTGTGGCGATTCCTCAAAGATCTAGAACCGGAAATACCATTTGGCCCAGCAATTCTATTACTGGGTATATACCCATAGGATTTTAAATCATTCTGCTATAAAGACACATGTACATGTATGGTTATTGCAACACTATTCACAACAGAAAGACTTGGAACCAACCCAAATGCCCATCAATGATAGACTGGATAAAGAAAATGTGGCACATATACACCATAGAATACTGTGCAGCTATAAAAAAGAATGAGTTCATGTCCTTTGCAGGGACATGGATGAAGCTGAAAACCATCATTCTCAGCAAACACACACAGGAACAGAAAACCAAACACCGCATGTTCTCACTCATAAGTGGCAGCTGAACAATGAGAACACATGGACACAGGGAAGGGAACATCACACACCAGGGCCTGTTGGGGTGTGTAGGGAGAGTATTAGGACAAATACCTAATGCATGCAGGGCTTAAAACGTAGATGATCAGTTGATGGGTACAGCAAACCACCATGGCATATGTATACCTATGTTACAAACCTGCATGTTCTGCATATATTTCCCAGAACTTAACGTATAATACATAAAATTTATTTTATTTAATTTTATTTATTTATTATACGTTAAGTTCCAGGGTACATGTGCACAAAGTGCAGGTTTGTTACATATGTATACATGTGCCATGTTGGTGTGCTGCACCCATTAACTCGTCATTTACATTAGGTATATCTCCTAATGTTATCCCTCCCCCCTCCCCCCACACCACTACAGGCCCCGGTGTGTGATGTTCCCCACCCTATGTCCAAGTGTTCTCATTGTTCAACTCTCACCTAAGAGTGAGAACATGCAGTGTTTGGTTTTCTGTCCTTGTGATAGTTTGCTCAGAATGATGGTTTCCAGCTTCATCCATGTCTCCACAAAGGACATGAACTCATCCTTTCTTATGGCTGCATAGTATTCCATGGTGTACATGTGCCACATTTTCTTAATCCAGTCTATCATTGATGGACATTTGGGTTGGTTCCAAGCCTTTGCTATTGTGAATAGTGCCACAATAAACATACATGTGCTTGTGTCTTTATAGCAGCATGATTTACAATCCTTTAGGTATATACCCAGTAATGGGATGGCTGGGTCAAATGGTATTTCTAGTTCTAGATCCTTGAGGAATCACCACACTGTCTTCCACAATGGTTGAACTAATTTACACTCCCACCAACAGTATAAAAGTGTTCCTATTTCTCCACATCCTCTCCAGCATCTGTTGTTTCCTGACTTTTTAATGATCACTATTCTAACTGGAGAGAAATGGTATCTCATTGTGGTTTTGATTTGCATGTCTCTAATGACCAGGGATGATGAACTTTTTTTCATATGTTTGTTGGCTGCATAAATGTTTTCTTTTGAAAAGTGTCTGTTCATATCCTTTGCCCACTTTTTGATGTGGTTTTTTTTTCTCATAAATTTGTTTAAGTTCTTCCTAGCTTCTGGATATTAGCCCTTTGTCAAATGGATAGATTGCAAAAATTTTCTCCCATTCTGTAGGTTGCCTGAGTGATCAGGCACCTCTCCTAGCTTCTGACAGCTGCTGGTCAATCTCAGCATTCCTTGGCTTGTCGATGCATCTCTCCAATCTCTGCCTTTGTCATCATGTCACCTCTTTGTGTCCTCTCTCCTTTTCTCTTATAATGACATTTGTCATTGGATTTAGGGCCCATTATAATCCAGTATGATCTCATCTAGAGATCTTTAACTTTACATGTGCAAAGACACTTTTTGCAAGTAAGTCACATTCACAGGTTCCCAGTGGGCATATCTTTTGTAGGGCACCACTCATCACAGGACAGATATGTAGTAAAATGTTCCAACGGAAAAATGTTTGAAGGATGTTATTTTGGAAGATAATTTTTTTGATGTACTTTAAAAATAAATTAGCGGCCGGGTGCTGTGGCTCATGCCTATAATCTCAGCACTCTGGGAGGCCGAGGCGGGCTGTTCACAAGGTCAGGAGATTGAGACCATCCTGAATAACACGGTGAAACCCTGTCTCTACTAAAAATACAAAAAAATTAGCTGGGCGTGGTGGCAGGCACCTGTAGTCCCAGCCACTCAGGAGGCTGAGGCAGGAGAATGGCATGAACTCAGGAGGTGGAGCTTGCAGTGAGCCGAGATCGTGCCACTGCACTCCAGCCTGGGTGACAGAGTGAGACTCCGTCTCAAAAAAATGAAATAAAATAAAATAAATAAATTAGCATGCATTATTTCCCCAAAACCAATTGGAAAAATAGACTTGTTAGTTTGCTGAGGTGTAAGGAATTGACATTTTTAAGTGCCATTGATAGAACTGTAGATTGGTAGAGCCTTTCAGATAGCAATTTGGCAGTTCTGTTTCTAGGAATTTATACTACAGAAGTATGTGTGTCTTTACCCAAAGATATATGCCCAATCATGCCAATTATAGCATTGTTTGTGATAGCAAAAATGTAAAAGAAAAAAGTTTTTTTGTGTCTTTTTCTTCTAGGAGAAGTTTCCTTATGGACCTACTGCAAAAGTAGACATACAATTCTAAATTATGTGGTCATTAAAAATTAGGAGAGAGAAAGTTTTTTGTATATTGACAAGGATAAAAAGCCGTAATATATTGGTAAATAAAAATAGCAAGTTAAAAAACGTTATTTATAGTGTGATCTCATTTTACAATCAGTATTTTTATACACTGAGGAAAGAAACCCAAAAGGATGTATGCAGCAATTATCTTTGAGTGATGGGACTACAGAACTTTCATTCTTGCTTTATACATTTCTAGATTGAGTAGGAACATTTCACAATGAGCATCTATCATTTCTATTATAAGGGAGAAAACAATGAAGATTTTTTTTAAAAAAAGAAAGACAAATTCTACAGAGAGTGGCATTGTTCCAGGGCTGGGTCTCGGGCCAAGCTTTAGACTCCGCTGCAAAGCAGTGGACAGGACCTCCCTCAGCGGGGCTTGTGAATAGCATGATTGACACTTTCTGCCTGGCCTGGGCTTTCATGCATCTGGCCTGGGTCAGCTGGGAACTCCCTTGAAATTTCCACCAAGGGGCCTCTCCACCTTTTGTACAGTATTGACAATTTCTTCATTTTCTGTAAAGCCAGAGAGCGAAGAATGCTATTAGCTATGGAGGACTTCAAGCTCCAATCAGCTCATACTTCTCAGCTGTATGACTTTGAGTAAGTTATTTAACTGCCCTAGCCTGCCTACCTCAAGGGTTGATTTTGGAGATGAAGTTTAAAAAATACATAAAATTGTTTCATGGACATCGCAACATAGTAGGTACACATAAATGTCAATTCACACCCACCACCTCTTCTACCACTTCTTTCTTCTTGTCCACATTCCTGGGCAGGTAGTGGGTAATTTTCAACAGTGGTTCTCAATGAGAGCTCTATCATCCCCTTGGTGGCAGTTTTAAAATGGGGAAGAGCACATGTTTTGGTTGTCGCCATGACAAAGAAGCCACTGGCTTTGTCTAGACCTTTGGCAGGTTCCAGGAATGCCAGATGTCCTGCAATACATGAGACAGTTCCAGACAATAAAGAATTGCTTTGTATCCCACATAACTTTTCACTGCCCCACAAGATAGCTGTATAAGTTAAAAACCTGTTTATGTGGGGCCACGCACAGTGGCTCACGCCTGTAATCCCAGCACTTTGTTAGGCCGAGGTGGGTGGATCACGAGGTCAAGAGATCGAGACCATCCTGGCCAACATGGTGAAACCCCATCTCTACTAAAAATACAAAAATTAGCCGGGGGTGGTGGTGGGCACCTGTAATCCCAGCTACTGGGGAGGCTGAGGCAGAAGAATCACTTCAGCCAGGGAGGTGGAAGTTGCAGTGAGCTGAGATGGTGCCACTGCACTCCAGCCTGGCGACAGAGTGAGACTCTATATCAAAAAAAAAAAAAAAAAACCCAAACCTGTTTATGTGATTTGAACCTGGAAGCTAATTTCATTTTATATAACAACATTGCATTTCCCAAGGAGAATATTGTATTTGTTTTGTTTTGATTTTACCACTTTTTTTTGAAAATCATATTCTTTTTTTTATTATTATACTTTAAGTTTTAGGGTACATGTGCACAACGTGCAGGTTTGTTACATATGTATACATGTGCCATGTTGGTGTGCTGCACCCATTAACTCGTCATTTAACATTAGGTATATCTCCTAATGCTATCCCTCCCCCCTCCCCGCACCCCGAAAATCATATTCTGATAGCAACACTACTTATGCAATTTTTGCCTCGAAATAAAACACACTTCTTGTATTAAAACATCCCATTGTATCCCATAAATATGTACAATTATTATGTGTCAATTAAAAATAAAAATTAAAAAATTTCCACCTCTAACCATCTGCCTCTGTAGCTGTCACAAGTTGGTTTGGTACATAGGTGCAATCACCTGACAATATTCTTATTCCTCTGGAATACTCATTCTTAAACATTTATATAATGAAATCCTACTAATCTATTATAAATTATTTTTCTCTTATTTCTCTTTATACTAGTTTGTGCATTATATTGATCTTTTTGAAGTGATGTGTAGGTAGATCATATTATCCATCATTTTTATTTCAGAATCATAAAAGAAGCATTACAAACTATTTATTACCAAAAGAGAACATGATCAGATCAAGGACTGGTCTAGAAGATCATAAAGGTTTTCAATTGCAGCAAAAACCCTAGAGGGGAATGTATTAGTTCGTTTTCATGCTGCTGATAAAGACATACCGAAAATTGGGAACAAAAAGAGGTTTCATGGGACTTACAGTTCCACATGGCTGGCGAGGCCTCAGAGTCACGGCAGGAGGCCAAAGGCACTTCTTCTATGATGGTGGCAAGTGAATAATGAGAGAAGCAAAAGCGGAAATCCTTCAGATCCCGTGAGACTTATTCACTATCACGATAATAGCACAGGAAAGACCAGTTCCCATGAATCAATTACCTCCCACGGGTCCTTCCCACAACACTTGAGAATTCTGGGAGATACAATTCGAGTCAAGATTTGGTGGTGACACAGCCAAACCATATCAAGAATCATCTCTCCTGTGAAGTAGGGTGGGTTCAACAATTGCATGTTTTCAATTGTAGAATAGTGACATTGGCAAAAATTCCAGCATTTCCGGATCCTAGGTTCAAGATAAAAGCCAACATCTGTCCATCTGGAGCCAGAACCAGGGAGGCAACAGGGCCCAGAATGAATCTTATGAGAAAAGGTCCTTAGCTCAGAAGGAGAGATCAAGTAATTAGTTTGTCCTTTCTAGTTTGCCAAACCAGAAGGCAGGAGATACATCATGAGCCTGTAGAAGAAGTGAAGGGCAAGAAGCCAGAGAGGCAAGTCCACTGAGGAGGGGCAGGGGTGGGGACAATTGTTGCTGGTGGTTAACAAAGTAGTTAGTTGGACAAGGAGTAAGATAAAGAATGTGGAACAGGTTTAGCCTCAGCATCATTTTAATATGTGGGTTGGGACTCCTAGATCTGTGTCCTTCTACCAAACACTGAATATTTGTTGCATGATTTCTTAAAGGTGCCATCCAGCATCTGAAAAATAAGGAATGAAGACATCTGATTTCCTCAAGTTTCTTTGCTAGTGGGCCAGAAGATGGATAAAAAATATTGAAAATTGCCAACGAATAAATCATTATTTGTATTTTGGGATACTTCGTGTTACTTTTATTTTAGTTTATATCTACTAGTGATGGAAAATCTTTTTTCACGATTCACAGAGAACACCAACGCAGGATGAGCTATGGTAATGGTGGTCTAGTTTCCACAGTTTTCCAAATTATGAGGAAGTGAATGATTGCCAAGACCTCCTAATAGGCTCCAGACTACAGAGAGTTTGCAGAAGTAAAATAACAACAACAACAGAAAAAATAAAAGAGAGTGGATAATTTGAAAACATTACTTCCATAGTCTAGTTTATTTTAAATCCAAACAAAATTGAAAGCAATATTTGCTTAGGATAATGTGCAAAATGGATGCACTGTATCCAAAGAATAAAGCACTATTCTATTAGAGTGAGGAACTATATTTGGAAAAGAGTAGTGTTAAAAATAACCCTAAAGGAGGAAGTCAGAAAGGAATCAGAAAGACATTTTACACAGATCAGAAGTGAAGGGTTATCAAAGATAGAAGTCCTAAGACAGCGTATAAGTGTTCTAAAATATTTAGTCTAAGACACATTTAGACGACCTCCTACGTCAGGAGTACCCACCCTGTCACTCACCAGACCTATCATCTTAAGAAATATATGCGGTGCATGCAAAAGTAATTGTTGTTTTGCCATTACTTTTAATATATGTAACATATATTTATATTTGTCTATATTTAATATGTATTCATATATACATATTTATAATGATAGATATAAAGGTAGAAAAGAGATATATTCACTTATTTGTATAAAATTAAATCTTGCTACACGTTATTTTTTAAAAATAAATACATAAAATTAAATCTTTCCAACCTACGCTATGTTGGAGTGTAACTGGTGTACAGGACAGGCACAGCCCTGCCCTCACAAAGATAGCCGAGTGAGGGAGTCAGGCTGCTAAATGGGCAATAATAACACAGACCTGTGCTGGAGCAGTGCATGAGCTGTCACAGAATCTTGGAAGGGCACTTATTTGAGTCCTGGATAGTCAGAGGGAGATTCCCAGAGGAAATGATGTCTAAGCTGAGATCCAAAGGATGAGCTGGAATTTGCTGGGGAATGAGGGTGGCAGAGGGGCAGGAAGATTATGTCCCACAGAGGTAACAGCATTTAGAAAGGCCCGGAGAGGATAAGGACTCATCAGAGAGACAGAAGTTCAATGTGACAAGATCAGTGGCATGGAGTGGAGTGGAGTGGAAGCTACCGAGGTAAATAGGAACCAGATCATAACGAGGTATCTTAAGGGTTTGTGCATCCTAAAAGCAATGGCGAGATTTTAAAGGGCTTGAGCAGGGAAGCGACGTAAGCAGGTGGAACATCATTCTGGCTACAGTGTGGAGAACAAATTAAAAGAAAGAAAACATATATATTGTTTGTATAGTAATGTCTCTATTCAATCATTATATGTTGCTCACCTGCCATTTCCTATTTTCTAAATCCTACGTCCTAACTGGCCAAGGTGAACCCAACATATCACTCTCTCATAAGCATTTTTAAAAGATATGCCAGTATTTCCTGATTAACATATTAGAAAAGAATGAAACAAGAACTATAGATAATAAGGCAAGATTTTAATTGATGGAGACTCTTGAAGTAATCAGAAAATAATTATAAATGTAAGATAAAGTGTCAGCTCACCTGATAGAGCTAGAGCCGTAAAGAATCTTGTATCTATAATATGGGTAACAAAAATTGTAATTCAAAGTCTTAAGAGCCCATTTTTAAAGGAATCCTGGGAAAGCCTCATGGAGGAGGTAGAATTTTTGTCTGGGTTGTTTTTAAAGGATAAGTAAGTTTAAGAAACTGAGAATGGGAAGTAGGGTGGAAGGATCCTCTTGAAAAAGGGTCAGGAGAAGACACTATACATACAAAGTATAAGTTTTGTTTGCAGCTGGGGTCACGAAGCTGGACAAGTGCAGGACCCTGACTGCCACAACTCATGGCCTCCAGAATGGAGAACAATCAAGTTTTGAAGCAGGAAGGACTTCCAGCTCTGCTCTAGGAAATCTAAGCTCGCTGTGACAGGTGGCATAGATTAAAGTCTTGAGGACTAGTGGCAGGGAGACCAGCCTGGCTTCAACAGTGCAAACACAACGTGAAAAAGGCATCAACTTGGTGGCTCGATGAATATTGGAAGGAAAGGATTTAGAGAGAATGTGAAATGAGGGAAACTACAAGGAGGGTGAGAGAGAAGAAGCCCTTCTGAATACTTGGGAATGCTAGTTGAAAATGGGCCAGTCAGCGTCGTTCTCATGCAGAAACTATGGGGATCATGCCAAACCAATGCAAATGTCAGCGTAAGTATTTGCGTCTACTAGGAATGTGAGTACTAAGTTACCAGCCCTTGTAATAAACACAATTAACAGCATGGAAGCCATTAGACTGGTTCTTGGAAAAGGGCTCGTGAGAAACATTTGCTTTGAATACTTGGCTTTAGTGCTGTTAAAAAGCAGAGTGAGAGCCGGGCGTGGTGGCTCATGCCTGTAATCCTAGCACTTTGGGAGGCCAAGGCAGGCAGATCACTTGAGGTCAGGAGTTCAAGACCAGTCTGGCCAACATGGTGAGACCCCATCTCTACTAAAAATACAAAAATTAGCCAGGTGTGGTGGCATGTGCCCGTAATCCTAGCTACTTGGTAGGCTGAGGCAGGAGAATCACTTGAACCCAGGAGGCGGAGGTTGCAGTAAGCCGAGATTGTACCACTGCACTCCAGCCTAGGAGATAGGAGACAGAGTGAGACTCCATCTCAAAAAAAAAAAAAGCAGAGCTAGAAAGCTAAGTTATTGTTATTTGGCCAGGGGCTTGTTTGTATGAAGTAATAGCAAACAATCTTAATAGTTTTAAATAGCCCTGAACAATTCTCTGATTTTGAGAAAAACTAGTGAGTACATTGTTATCTTGATGGAAATTAGCACACAGAGCCACAAAGTTTTCTCCACTTTCTCCTCTATGGTTTCTAATAATCCTGCACCTGCTTCCCTACCCGTTACCACTGGCCAAGGAAAAGCCAAAGTAATGTGTCCATTCAGGATTCTCTTCTACATACCTAGAAGCCTTTCTGGAAAAGAGTATTCAGAGAAAAATAAAGACAAAGCAAATCATAGGGCATTACTGGCTGGGAAGCCTTGAAACTTGGTTTCCGTACTAACCTTAAGAAACTGGCAATTGAGAGACAAGTTTCTGAACAAGGTAGTAATAATAAAAATTGCATTTTAATATTTAAGTATAGTTGCTAATATAAGGTAAATGAGGAGAGGGAAAGACTAGAAGGATTTACAGGAGGTTCTAAGAGGAAGATGTCATTGTGAATAAAATAGAAAATGAGTGGAGTTTGAGGTTTTTTTAGTGCCTAGAAAAAGAGAAAAGAAATGGTTACAAAAGGTGTTTTAGGTAAAGAGACACCATTATTTGAATCTGGGCCATGTATGGGAATGCAGGGCTGGGGTGAGAGGTATGAAGACACAGGAGCTACCACAGAACAGAGTAGTGTTAATCCTGGTAATTCTCATCCACACCAGTACAGGTAGATAAAATTTAGAGGTGAAAGTCCACTGTATTTAACCAGAAGAAATCACTGTTAATTTCAAATGGATAGCCAATTTGAGGAGAGTCTAAAGTGGGGGGGGGAATGTTAATAGAAAGCAAAAGAATAACGAGATTACAAATAAAGGTATGATGAAGGTGTGGGATTTGAAGGAAGAAAGCAACAAAATATGGCTGGACTTCAGAAGATAGTGAGGTATGTAGATGAAGGATCAATCTGATTTCAAAACCATGAGCAAAGGCCAGAATAGCTCTGGTGGTTTAACACCCAGTGTTTTTATTGCTTTATGAAATACAAATTGTGAAGTCTTAAAATTGTTTTACGCATAGCATAATGTACGGGGAGTCACCTCGGCCCACAGCCCCTCTGTCTTGTTAGATGTTATTGTCCCATTCATGAGAAGGACAAAGCGGTGCCGTGAACACAGGGGAAGAGGAGAGACCCAGGGATGAAAGCCAGGACAGGAAAGATGAACTCAGTAATAGGAACAACGAGGAAACAGTGTGGGGAGGGAATAAACATTTATTTCCTAATACAAACCAGATGCTATAAATATATTATCTCATTCAACCTTCACCACAGCCATGAGGAGCAGATAGACAATTGAAGAAAGAAGAGGTTGAGGAACTTACCCAAGAACACAGAACTGCATTGAAGCTGAGACTCCATTCAGAACCTAGTATCACAACATTCCTCTCCTCGAGATGGGAAAAATAGCGCTTGTAGGATAGAAGAAACAAGAAGTTGAAAACTGAAGATGAAAGTTATTACACAGAAAAAAAAATCATAGAAACAGGATGTTGAAAACATACTAAGCCACTAGTGTTCAACGTCAAGGGTGTTATTGGACTGTTATGGGAAACGCCCTGGACTATTGAGATAACTATTTAAGAAAAGCTAATTTTCACACACGGAGTGATCGGAAGAAACTTGTACAATCAACTGAGACATCCGATGAAAACCGTAAATAATGAGAATGTCCTCTTTCCTCTGGCATAAAAATATTGCCAGATTGTGGCGACAGTTCAAAAACTTTATGAAGGAGACTCCCCCCACCCTGCCCCGGAGAAGAGTCATCCTTCCTTTTCCTTCCCCCAGCTCCTTCTCTCAGCCAGCCCTTTCTCAGCCACTCTGATTTCGGGAAATAAAAACGGCAGCGAATTCAGTATTTGCTCTTGGCATCACTTCCTCTCTTTCCAAGCCACCCCCCACATTTCCCATTCAATCTATGTATTATAATGTGTATCCCCATCTCATGTCCTCGAGAAAGGCTTTCAAATAAAACAAGTACTACCTGTTTTGATAAAAGTATCTCCTTCGAAAGTTATTTTCTTAAATGTCATTACCTTAAGTCTACATAGGATAAATAAATCAATAAAACACAAAATGTCTCTTCCCTGGACAAAAAAATTCTGAAAATTGTTTATTTCATGAGAAATGCATGACAGATGGTATGAGTAGTGGTGAGGCGTTCAAAACAGAACAAAGTTTCCTACTGTTCTGTCAGATGTTTCCACTCTCTGTTCCATCCATTAAACGCTGACTTATTTTTCTTCCACAAATTCAGTTTGGCTTCTAAAAAAAAATAAATAATGCTTTGGGTATTCATTTAAGATTTTCTTATACTTTTACTGGAAACCTCAATCTGAAATGTAACCTTCACAGCACAGGGATTAAGCGGCTGGAAGCATCTATAATAACTATTGCAACACATAAAAAATGATGCTTATTGTTCAAGGGAGCATTCAATTACCTATGATCACTCAGATTATTAAATTGGATGTGTAGAGTGGTACATAAGTAATATTTAAATGTTTCATGCGCCAGGCATGGTGGCTCACACCTGTAATCCTAATACTTTGGGAGGCCTAGGTGGGCGGATCACTTGAGGTCAGGAGTTCGAGACCAGCCTGGCCAACATGGTAAAATCCTGTCTCTACAAAAAATACAAAAATTAGCCAGCCATGGTGGCGGGCGCCTGTAATCCCAGCTATTCGGGAGGCTGAGGCTCGAGAATTGGTTGAACACTGGAGGTGGAGGTTTCAGTGAGCAGAGATGGAGCCCCTGCACTCCAGCCTGGGTGACAGAGCAAGATGCTGACTCAAATAAATAAATAAATAAATAAGTTTCAGGAAAGAAGGTTACTATTAAAATCCCAAATGTTCAATTGGTCAGTAATGGGTTTGCTAAAACAATACCCATATTGCCTCAAGGATGGTTCTACGAAGCTTGTCTAACCCACAGTCCACGGGCCTCATGTGGCCCAAGACAGCTTTAAATTCAGCCCAACACAAACATTTCATAAACTTTCTTAAAACATTTTGAGGTTTTTTTGCAATTATTATTTTTTTTTAGCTCATAAGCTATTGTTAGTCTTAGTGTATTTTATGTGTGGCCCAAGACATTTCTTCTTCTTCCAATGTGGCTCAGAGAAGCTAAAAGATTGGATACCCCTGTTTAGGCTATATTTTGGTAAACAATGAAAGGTATTCTCATAGAGGTCCACTATACCTTATGACTGAGATAAATGATGACAAATCATTTATAATAAATCAGTGATAAATGCATGAAATGGAAGCATTTGCATGACTTAATGCACAACGTGCACACACACACACACACACACAACTTTCAACAAGACATGATTCAATATGGTCATGTATGAACTTTGCCAACTCCTACATGACCCAGATGATCCATGCCTACTACATACTTCTCTCTCATGCAGTTTGTTTTGTTTACTTCCCCTTTTTTATTCTTTTGAATAAAATTTTTGGATCTAAAGGAACAATGAACTTCTAGAAGAAAACTTGTAGAGATGTGGATGATAAAGTTTTCAACGGGCATTCCAGATGACAAGTGGATCATATTTTTATTCTTCCTGCTGAGTCAGATCCTTTATAGAATTGAGTGACTCCACTCGGAATATGCTGATTTATGATAGGAACTGAGATTTATATCACTCTATTAAAAAGACTGTAATCTCTAAAAAGAAAATAATTAGACAAGACGTTAAAAGATCCTAATTAAAAGCAAAAAATTTTTCAGCAAAACCATATCTGCTAAAAATTAAAGAAACATTTTCAAGGTTATTCTGGAAATAAATTGACTCTACTTGGCAATCTTCACAAAATGGAAAGTACTGCTGTCTCTCCTGCCAGTTTTCTTGTGTGTAACTGACCACTGCTAAATAAGAAACGAACCCAAAACTCTATTGCTTTAATTATTTGTCTGATTGACCAGCAAACCAACATTAAAAATTATTTTATTTTTACAGAGGAGATTTGCAAAGTGGGTTGCCATCTGTAATTGTTTTTTTTAAAAACACAGCATTCAGTAGTATAATTGGCTAAAATATTGTTGTTGATAGAATCCTAATGGTAATTACAAACTGAAAAGAAACTAGAATATTGAAATCTGAATAATTTAAAGCAGAATTTTTAAAGTGACAGCAAAATTATTGTGCTACTTTCAAGGCACGGACTTGCCTTTTAGGTTTCTTTTCTTCAGAATTCAAATCTGTGACATGCACAGGTTAGTACTTAAGCATTAATAGATTTAACTGTTAACTTTTACAGGGGATTACCAGGGAGTGGGTTTGAGAAAAGTGGACATACAGGGATTATCTGTAAATGTCCTTGCAACTTCTCTGAAAATCTAAAATAATTGTTTTTAATGTAAGGATTATGGTTATTTAGAGAAGGAAATCTGGGAGAGGAAAAGAGCTTAGGGAGAGCTCCACGGAGCAAGCCCTGTTTGTATTGGACAGGCAGAATTAATATACAAATTAATGTGTAATAGTTACTCATTAATTGCCCTGAAGAGGAAGGGCATTCTAAGGAGAGGTAAAAACATTGAAAAGTACAAAGAGGTACAGTCCTGGCTAACCAGAAAATGTCAAACAGCTTTCACTCCTTCATTAACTGAGGTTTAGAACCATTCCTCTGTGAGATCTAAGATTTAGGGGCCGATCACCACAGCTAGGATTTTGTATCAAGTCCCCAAACTTCCTGTCAATTATACACTCAACCCTGTTCTCCCAGGGACTATCTCTCCCTGTCTAGTGGATCAAATTTTCTTCTTGACCCATGATGGCAGACACATCACACATTGGTACAGCTACTTTGACCTTGCCATTTTGACATGGGAGTATTTTGGCATACTGTTGTCCATGTTACAATTCTAATTCACGTGACGTTTAAAAGGGAAAGTCTCCCTTCCTTTCTCATGGATTCCTGAGCGTTTTGCTGGAGGAGTCTTAGTACTCATCACTTTTTACCTTGAACTGTTACCAACGCCTGAAAAAAAGACACAGGGCTGCAATGGAGAAGCACTCAGGGTCTGGAGTTACTGCTTATACCTGCCAGTGGTATAAGGCATGACAATAGCCATCTCAATCGGCCTTTCTGAATTGTTTCTTCATCCTTGTGATGATAGCACTTTAAGCGCCAGGTTGCAGTAAGGAAGTAATGAAGTCCAGTGCCTGGAATAAAATAAGTACTTAATAAATGCTCGCTATTCTCAAGCAGTTTCTTCTTAGGAAGAAAGAGTCTGTCTTATTCATCTTGGAATCCCCCATAACCCAGTGCCTTATTCCTATTATGCTGCATTCTCTTATGAAAAGATAAACAACCCTTAGAGATACCTTTCAATCACACTTTAGAATTGTACTGGATTTCTTCTTTCATGTACATAAATTATAATGCTTTGTATTGTAGCTATATTATCATCAAAGGGCTCTCATTGTATATGTTTTGCACAAAGAAACTGAAAATCCAAGGGAGTCATTTGCTCAAGGGTATGCAAGCTAGTTATTGGGCATATTACTCTTATGAGCTACTTCCTATTTCATAACAGCTCAGCCTCCCGTCCTTGGCATAGCTTTTTCCTTCACTCATATCTGTTTTCTCTGTTGCCTTATGGCCAAGAAACTCACCATAAGAAAACTCCAGTCACATTTGCTGAATAGAAGTAACACTGTCTAATGCTTTCATTAAGGACAAAACACATCTGCTTCTTCACTCTATGTGAAAATTGTACCTAGTTCTAAGAAGATATGATGTCACAATATGTGAAAAGCATAACAGTTCATGGTAAAGGAACATCAACATTCCCTAGTGCTTTTAACGCAAAATTGTGTGCCGCTGTGTTCCATTTCTGTGATTATATATATGCAAGCTTAATGTAACTGATATTCTTATTTGTAAACACTAGAAAATGTAAACAAAACTTGACATGTTAGTCAGAATATTGAGGTGGTTGGAATGAATGCCTTAATTTTTCTGTTATATTTTTAAATTAATAGCATTTTATAGCAACCTATATTGCTCTTTAGACTTTATATGAAATAGTCCTTAGAGTTGAAACAGAGTAAAAACCTGAATATGGTGGAAAGCTATATTAAGATATTTTAAAAATTATTTCTAATAAAGTTTTATAGACTTTAGGGCATGCAGCATTTGTCTAATTAACTATTAATACATAGTAATTTCATTATTGTGGATTCCCTTTTTATATTTTAAGAAATATATGAATGGCGTGGTGTAAAAGATGTAGAATGCAAATCTCATTCCTATGTAAGCAAAGCACTGATATACGCCTAAGTTCTTCCATTTGTTTTTTGGTTTTTGTTTTTGTTTTTGAGACAGAGTCTCATTCTGTTGCCGAGGCTGGAGTGCAGTGGCACTGTGTTGGCTCACTTCTCCTGGGTTCAAGCAATTCTCCTGCCTCAGCCTCCCAAGTAGCTGGGATTACAGGCGTCCACCTCCATGCCCGGCTAGTTTTTATATTTTTAGTAGAGACGGGGTTTCGCCATGTTGGCCAGGCTGGTCTTGAACTCCTGACCTCAGGTGATCCACCTGCCTCGGCCTCCCAAAGTGCTGGGATTACAGGCATGAGCCAATGTGCTCAGCCAAGTTCTTCCATTTGACCAAGGTAAATCTGTTCACATCCTCCTCTTTCCTCCTGAAAAATTACTTTCTGCCAATGTATTTATTACAGATGTTTGTTTTATGCTTGTTAATTTTCCATTTGTCTGGTACCATGCCTTTTTGTTTGACCTGCTGAGTCCTCATGTAGACATTAGGGTGGATGGGTACATAAAGATTTTTCTTGAATTTTGAGTCTTTCTTTGTTTCCTGAGGATAATATCTTTTATTAGTCTTCTGCATAAAAATTTTATCCTTTGAGCTGTGGGCAGCTTATGGAAAAAATGCCTAGGAATATGACTAAAATATTTAAAAACCATTATATTTTAAAAGCCAATATTTTTACTTTTTATTTATATATTTATTTAATTGTAAGTTGATGGATTATAGCTATATATATATTTATGGAGAATAAAGTGATATCATGATTTATGAGTACAATGTGTAATAATTAAATAAAGCTAATATTTTAAAATGTATGAATGTCTTCTACTGAATCATGGCATGCATAATTGGTGTCCTGAAATATTATAATTTCAAAAGAATTGCTTTACTATAACTTCTTTCATAATTTGCCTACACATGCACTCCTCTGCTTGATCTTTTGTTTCTGTTATGACAAGGGAGAAGTTTTTTAAATTACGTGTCATTCACAAAGAGTCCCTTCACACAATTGACTCTTGAAAAGCAGATACCTTCAATAAGTCAGCCAAGTAAATTCCTATGAAGTCAAAAGACAGAAGTAAATGCTCCCTACCCTAGTCCTTTCTTCACATGCTTTTTTTTTTTTTTTTTTTTTGGTTCCACAAACCTCTTTCTAAAAATATGCAGGGTTTCCAAGACAATAATTGATTCTGTTATTTCTAGTACAAATTTACAGGTCTAAAATTCCTTCTAGTTTTATTCCAAAAATGAAATTCCAGGTCTCTTTAATAGTTGTTTTATATGAATTCCCTCATTCATTGATTTTCCTAACAAATTTTTATTATCTGACCAAAATGCATCAACTACAATATTGTAATCTGAAGATAAAAATATGAATAAGAAAATTTTCCCGCCTTCATAAACTAATGGTGATACAGGTTTAGAATCATCAGAATGCAATATGATAAAGTGCCAACTGATGAAGAAGCACTAAGGAGAAAGAAAGAAACGATATTTGAACGAACCAAGAAAAGCCTCCCAGAAGTGTTGGGTCATAACAATTGTGTAGGTGCTCATCAGATGAAGAGGAAGAGGATGGGCCTTCTAAGTGGCAGGAGATAAATGATAGGGCAGGCAGGTCAAAAGAAGAGTCAAGGAAAAATAGGATGTTGATAGACACTAAAGGGTCTATATACCAATGACCCTGAGGACATGGAGGATTCATAACAGATTTTCAAATACCGATTGAAATAAACACATTTAAGGTCATAAGTATCTGTATGCAATGTATATTATAATCCTTTTTTTCTGGCACATAATATTAATAGGTTGTTTAATGTGACTGTTATCTTTAGATATGACTTTATTGATGTTCCAACTTTTACACAGCCAAAAATGGTCCAGAACCATTTCTTATTTAATTAATTATTCTTTCCAAGTGCCTAGTGAGTACTCATAAAATACTACACGACTATAGGAAAGCACTCTCTTCTGTAAAGAGTTTGGTTATTGGACAATCAAGATATAGCATATCTTTATGTTTATTTAATACCTCTTTGACCGTAAGCATGCCTCAATGTTTTATTTATTATTCATTTCACTAGCCTGATGTGGTCTCAGTTCTTGTTTAGGTTTCTGCTCTAAGGAATTGAATCATAAAAGTAAAGGAGAAAGCCCTGTGCAGCACAGGCTATGAAACATAGGTCAATCTTTGTGAAAATAGGTGTAGGGAACAGTGGCTTTCTGAGACATAACTCAGCAAATCAAAGGAAAAACAGACTTTTGCATTCAGCCCTGATGGGGTAACAGGACACAGATTTACCTTCTCACCACAAACAACTGGAGCGTTGGGCAAAATACATGAACAACTGTCTTTAGATGTTTGGCAATGAACTCTGCATGTTTGTGATCCCTAATAAAACAGTATAAAATAAAAAGAATGGTGCGTTAGTGACCTGTAGCAAGCTAATCTAACATATGCGTTGTATTAGTCTTTTTTCATGCTGCTGATAAAACCATACTGAGACTAGGTGATTTATAAAGAAAAAGTGGTTTAACGGACTCACAGTTCCACGTGGCTGGGGAAGCCTCACAATCATGGTGGAAGGCGAAAGGCACTTCTTACATAGCATCAAGCAAGACAGAATGAGAACCAAATGAAGGGGGTTTCCCATTATAAAATCATCAGATCTTGTGAGACTTATTCACTGCCATGAGAACAGTATGGGGGAAGTCACTTCCATGATTCAATTCTCTCTCACCGGCTCCCTCCAGCAACACATGAGGATTGTGAAAACTACAATTCAAGATGAGATTTGGGTGGGGACACAGCCAAACCATATCATGTGTAATTTTAGTTATGGGGAAATACTTGAATAATGGAAAATTTTTTTGTAAATTTGATGAAAACTGTAAATGCAAAGGTTCAAGAAACGCAACAAATCCCAAGACAGATAAACATATACACATGAAGACACAAACATGCCAAAGCCCATCATAATTAAAATGCTGATAATAAGTGATGATGAGAAAAAAAACTTTTCTTGTTGTTGTTTTTGTTTTGTTTTTTTATTTTTTGTTTTGAGACAGGGTCTCACTCTGTCTCCCAGACCGGAGTGCAGTGGCGTGATCTCAACTCAGAAATCCTGTGAGTCAAAAGACATCTATAAAGTACCAAATGAAAAACACTCACGACCTAGACATATCCAGCAGAAATATCCTTTAATAGATCCTTTAAAAATAAAGAAAAAATATAAAGTTTTTTTAGACAAGCAAAAGTTGAAAAATATTTGTCACTAGCAAATCTGTACTACCGAAGTGTTAAAGGTTGTTCTTTAGGAAAATTATGTAATAAACTTAAATCTTTGCAAAGTATTGCAATTGAAAAGTACAGAAATAGTAAATGTAAATAAACATATTTTTCTAATTTTTTGATTCCTTAAAAGATAATTGTCAGTAAAAAAAATAATCAATATATTATATGTTTTGTAATACATGTAGAAGTAAAGTCTATGCAAAAATACAGGTTGAATACCCGTTGGCCAAAATGCTGGGGACCAGAAGGGTTTTGAATTTTGGATTTTTTTGAATATTGGAATATTTGAATACACATAATGAGGTATCTTGGGAATGGGACCCAAGTCTAAACACAAAATTAATCCATGTTTTATATACACCTTATGCACATATCCTGAAGGTAATTTTATGCAAAATATTTAATATTTTCGTGCATGAAACAAAGTTTGTATGCATTGAGTTGTAGAAGGCAAAGATGTCAGGTATGGAATTTTCCACTTGAAGCATCAATTTGGTGCTCAAAATGTTCTGAATTTTGGAGCGTTTCAAATTTCAGACCGAAAAGATGAAAAAGATGTATCTTGTTGTACAGTTCTTACTTTTTATAGAGGCATAATATTAACTGAATGTAGACTGTGAAAAGTTAATGATGCATACTGCAAACCTTAAAGCAAACACTTTTAAAAAGGGAGAGAGTAAGTCATAGCGCCAATGAAACAGACTAATAAAAAATACTTGATTTATATAATAGAAGGCAGGAAAAGAGAAAAAAGAACTCAGAACAAGTGGGTCAAAGAGAACACAAATAGTAAGACAATGAATTTCAACATAACTGTATTAATAATTACATTAAATCCAAACGGTATAAACAGTCTAATTAAAAGGCAGAGATTGTAAGACTGAATAAACAAATATGACCTACTACTTATATACTGTCTACAAGAAATTCACTTTAAATATCAAAAAATGATAAAACTAAAAGGATGATAAAAGACGTAACATGCAAACACTGATCATAATAAAGCTGAACTGTGTCTTTTAAGATTATATGGGAATTCAAAACAAGAAATATCACCAGGGATAAAGAGGGAATTTCATGAGACTAAAGTGTTCAATTTATCAAAATACCATATCTGTTATCAGCCATAACAGACCTGAAGTCAACATTCACTAATTCTGTGATCTTAAAGCATATGACTTCAGCTTTCTCAGACTAAGTTCCTTAATTTTATAAAATGGGGCTACTGCTTGACAGGACCCTTGCTACTAAAAGTACTCTGAGTTCTATGTGAAATGTGAAATTATTTCTTTGCCCATTTTCAAATGTTTATTTTTAATTTTTTAACTCTTCATTTTTCAATCATTTCAGGTTTATAAAGCAGCTACAAAAAATCTTTGTATATTTTCACCAAAATTTCCCAGAAGTTAACATCTTATGTAACTAAATTATCAAAATCAGGAGATTAAACATTGATTCAGTACAATTATTAAACCTTCTTTAAAGTTTTACCAATTGTCTCTCTAATGTCATTTTTATTGTCCAGGATCCAATCCATGATCACATGCTGGTTTTGGCTGCCATGTATATCCACTCTCCTTTATTCTAGAACTGATTCTCAGTGCTTCTTTGTCTTCCATGTTCTTGCCACTTTTGAAGAGCACTGGTCAGTTATGTTCAGAAATATTTCTAAATTTAGAGTTATTATTTTTTTTTTATTTGAGACAGTCTCACTCTGCCACCCAGGCTGGAGTGCAGTGGCACAGTCTCGGCTCACTGAAACCTCCTCCTCCCAGGTTCAAGCGATTTCCCTGCCTCAGCCTCCTGAGTAGCTGGGATTAGAGGCGTGTGCCACCTTGTCAGACTATTTTGTATTTTTGGTGGAGAGGGTGTTTCACCATGTTGACCAGGCTGGTCTTGAACTCCTGACCTCAAGTGATACACCCACCTTGGCCTTCCAAAGTGCTGGGATTACAGGCATGAGCCATTGCGCCTGGCCAAATTTAGGGCTGATGGATTCCACAATTAAATATACACTAGTTATTTTGAGTAAAAAAATCACAGGAATTACGCCATGTCCTTTTGAGTGCAGCATATCGGGAGACACAGGCCATTGATTTGTCTCTGACTGATGATGTTAACTTTGATTAGTAGGTTAAGGTGGTGTCTTCCAGGCTTCTTCACCTTAAAGTTACTATTTTTCTTTTTTAAACCCTCAGAAAGTGTACCCTGTCACGTTTTCTCATTCAGCTTGGCATAAACAGAAAGAGGAAAGGAGGAAGGGGAGTGGAGAGAGAGAGAGAGAGAGAGAGGAGAGAGAGAGAGAGAGGAGAGAGAGAGAGAGGAAGGGGGGGGGGAGAGAGAGAGAGAGAGAGAGACCCTGCCTCTGAAAAAAAGGAACTCCTCGGGCACCTGAATTGTGCTGATGTTAACTCCTGTTTCAGTGGGAAAGTGTAAGACCTATAAGGGGAACAAAGGGAATATTGGTCTCTCCTTGGGTTTTTCTCCAGGTGGCATGTCATTTTCCCCTCCATCAGCTGAAGTCTCTCATTCCACCCTAGGAAGTTGTTCTTGAACTCGGGCACAGGAGGAGTTTCCTTTCTGGGATGTTGAGCAAGTCCATTTTTACCTAATAACTTCATCCAGTATTCATTCTTGGCTCTGAAAGCTGCTCCTCCCACGTGGTCTGCAAAACAACACACCCTCATCCTACTCTGCCTGTTTATGTCACTGCTTCATCTGATGATTGTCTGTAATGGTCACATCTGTTGCTTATCTGCCTTGTAGGAGGCCGTGGAGATGAGCAAGGTAATATGTGTTCAAAGGAAAGGAAAACATGTCCCACTCTGAACCACACTCTTTTTCGGGGGCACAACATCACTGAAGTCATCATCTGCCCAGGATACCTCATGATTTAATCATAGGAGATATCCCTTTACATGTAGGAAACTATAATTCCAGAAGAGTGAAGGGACTTAGTGAAAACACAACTGAAGATGTAAATAATCCAAACTTAGAACTCAAATTTCCAGATTGTAAGGACTCTTGTTTAAAACACTACTGGCTCTCAGACGCCATGGAGCACCTAAGAAAGTTGTATGAAGATGAGCAAGACCCAATTTCATATTTACACAAAATTGCAGTATTCTAGACACTAAAGTACAGACGGAAGTAATTCTTCTCATGGGGAAATGCATTTACTTAGGAGTAAGCCCATGTGTAACAATGTAAAAAATAATTTTATAGCCAATGACTTTACACTCATATCAGCTGAGTTCTAACCATGGTTTTAATTAAAAAAATATATATTTATTCTTTTTTGGTTCAAAAAGCAATACAAGAACAATGTAAAATTTGAAACTGTAGAAAAATGTATTATACAAAAATGTAAGATGTAATGTGAAAAAATAAAAAGCACTGTTAAAGATAATCACTACTATAGTTCTGGTTAGTAAAATTCTCCAACTTTTCTGCCTATGTAATATAAAAATATTTATATATTTTATATTATTTTCTATATTGTATTCATATTAAAATACGAGATTATTCCTACTTCTTTGAGAAAGCTCCTTTTTACACTTATTATGAAGCTTTTCCTGTGAAGTTATACTACCTGAGTTTTAATGAGTGTAAAGTATTCTATTGGATGGTTGAACCATAATTTATGTAAATATTATATAATATTTATGTAAATAACATATTGTTGGGACATAAAGTAGTTTTTTTTAATGCTATTAACAATGACCATGACCAGCCTGGGCAATATGGCAAAACCCCATCTCCACAAAAAAATTTTAAAAAATTAGCCAGGCGTAGTAGCATGTACCTGCAGTCCCAGCTACCCACTAGGCTGAGGTGGAAGGATCAGTTGAGCCTGGGAGATGAAGGCTACAGTGAGCCATGATCATATCACTGCACTCCAGCCTGAATGACAGAGTGAGACTCAAATAAAACCCCAAACCCACAATGATTAAATTAATATTCAAATATTTGAATCTTTATGTACATTCACAATAGGTAAAGTATGTATAAATTAAAGTTTAAACTTATTTACTAATAAGTTACCAAAATCAGGAGATTTTTGTTACATATTTCTGTATTTCCTCTAGAAAGATTTACCCCAATTTACAATCTTCAAGCACTGTCTGTTTACTTCTTTGTTGTGACTATGAGGAGTGCATCTGGCCACAGAGAACAGAAAACCTGACCACAGCAGTAAAAGTAAGAAGTCTGTTTGTCTCAGACCACAAGAAGGCCAGAGGTTATCAATCTTTTCGTCTTTTTCATTCAGTAGTGTTTCACATGCATTTGCCTATATACAACCTGTATTAGCCCATTCTCACACTGCTATAAAGAACTGCCAGAGACTGGGTAATTTATAAAGGAAGAGGCTTAATTGACTCACAGTTCCGCATGGCTGGGGAGGCCTCAGGAAACTTACAATCACGATGGAAGGGGAAGCAAACACACCCTTCTTCACATGATGGCAGGAACGAGAAGTGCCTAGCAAACGGGGGAAAGCCCCTTATAAAACCATCAGATATCGTGAGAACTCACTATCATGAGAAGAGCAGCATGGGGGTAACCACCCCCATGATTCAATTACCTCCCACTGGGTCCCTCCCATGACACATGGGGATTATGGAAACTACAATTCAATATGAGATTTGGGTAACGACATAGCCAAACCGTACATATCACACCATGCTTTTTAAAAGTTGACATCATCAAATGGCTATAATTATACAATAATTTTATTCTAATCATTCCCTAATTTTCCTTTTTATGTTATTTTAATTAATCCTGTTTTGAACAGCTTTATGTATAATTTTTAGTTTACATCTTGGATTATAAGAGTCCTACGACTGAGGATTTCTACCTATTTTGATATCGTGGTCTAGTATTCTAAATGTTTTAAAAATTTATTTTAAAATGAACTTTGTATTCTAGAATAGTCTTAGATTTACAGGGAAGTTGCAAAGATAGTACACAGGGTTCCCATAACCCTGCATCCAGTTTCTCTAATTGTTAACATCTTCCGTTACTATGGTACATTTGTCAAAACTAATGAATCAATATTGATACATCATTAATTAAAGTTCATACTTTATTCGTATGTTCTTAGATTTTACCTGTTGTCCTTTTTCTGTTCCAGAAACCCACCCAGAATACCACTGAGTCATCATGTTTCCCTGAACTGTCTTTAGGCTGTGGCAGTTTCTCAGACTTTCCTTGCTTTTGATGACCTTGACAGTTTTGATGAATATTAATCAGGCATTTTGTAGAATCTTCCTCAATTTGGACATGTATGATGTTTTCCTCATGATTAGATGGTGGTTACAAATTTTGGGGAGGAAGAACACAGAGGTAGAATGCCATTTTCCTCACATCACATCGAAAGTTCATACTGTCAACATGACCTGTCATGGATGATGTCAAATGCAATTATGTGGCTGAAGCAGAGTTCTTTTCCACTGAGAGTTACTCTTTCCCCTTCCCTCCATGCTGTGTTCTTTAGAAGGAAGTCACTATGTGCAGCCCATACTTATGGGGGTTGCTGCGGGGGCAGTTATTCTCCACATCTTTGAGGGGATAGCTATACAAATTATTTGGAATTCTTTTGTACATGTTATTTATTCAATAACTCATGAATATTTGTTTTATACATTGGGATATAATGTAATACTGCACTATTTATTTTCTTGCTCCAGTTACCCCAGCCGTGGCCATTGGAATCTCTTTCTGTTGGCTTCTATATTCCTTTAACATACTCCATTTTTGTTTTGTTTTCAGCATTTCCTTATTTTATGACACTACACAATGCTCCAGACTTGTCTTGTATATTTTCTGCCCCATTCCTAGAATCGGCGTTTCTCCACAGAGCCTGATGCTTTTTATTGGAGAACAGTATTACAAACCAAGATCTAGAAACTGAGTATGCTTAATACTTTATAACCTGTAATCAGCGATATATTTTTTCTAATTTTAATCCCATTCTCATTGCAATTAAAAATTCATATACAGATATGTAAAATATCTGCAATTAAGCCTATTCTTTGTGTCTTGTTCTTGACAGAAATAAAGCAAGGCTGTTCTCAGGCATATGCTGGATTTCCTTTAATATTAATATGACTAAGGGTGATGCATGGATAGTTGCCTGCTGGGCAGAATGCCTTTTCACCCTTTCAGAGTTTCACCTGAAATCTCAGCCTCAGCCTTAGGGTCACCTCCTATAAGCTCTGTGAATTGCACAGGAGGAGGAACAAGGTCCACTCTGTCATTCTGCCTCACCTCAGTAAACACAGCCATGAAAAGCTACTTCTATTCTCATTTCTCTAACTTCACATCTTCCATTAAACAAACCCAAGATTCCACCTCTGAAAAATAAATTGTATATAGCAAGGCAGTACAACAGCAAGACACATCCTGATTTGAAGCTCCATTTTGTACCATTCCACTTGTAACATCATTTTTACGAAACGACAAGATCAAAAGAACAAATTTAAGAAATATGAAGAACCACATTCATTTTTATGCAGTCATTATAGGCATTGTCCAATGATCAAGACCATTGGCATTGGAGCTAAAATAAGAACAGAGAAGTATTACAGTGGAGAATCGAATCCATCAATCACATTGACAGTAAATTGCACACTAATCCTTTATCTATTATTTACAGTATCAATAAGTGTATCCTGTCTAGACTACAGAGTACTTAAACTCAAAGGTGCAATAATAACAAAGAATAACATTATTAAATAATAAGCATCAATTAAAAATTAAAATGAATGGAATATAAGAAAAAGCACCCTATATATTGTGTTGATAAACCTAGTTTCTTTTGTGAAACTGTTATAGGAATTATGATTTATGCTAGCTGATAAATCTGATTTTGACAGTTGGGTCAACAAAAAACTCAGATTTTTTAAATTAAAATTTTTTTGCTGGAAAAAGGATCCCTATATGAATAAAATTTTAAATTTACATAATCAATGTTTTAGTATTTCCAAATTTTTTATGTGGTTTTCAAATTTGTATCTTATCAGTGTCATGTCAAATAAAAAAAGCTAAAGTAAATGGTTTATCTTGACCAAATTTAACAATCATGACTTCTGTAGCTGCAAACAAAGCTTATCCGTTACCAAATGCAGCGTAGAATTTAACTTATATTTAGATAAAGTCAGGAAATGGCCTCTAAATGGTCCTCAATTTTCTTTCATTTAGACAAAAACTGAGTTTCCCCCTTTTGCTGAGTTGTTCAGTTAAAAGACTATTTGATTTGGAGAGTGTGACTGATGGCTCCCCGTGAGAAGGGGCAGGGCAGAGCCAGGCCTGACCAGAGACGGAGCCACTCTGTCCCCTAGGAAGCTGACTCAGGTTCCAAGGCTTATGCCCTGGGCTTTGGCCCACAGGCATTTACTCAGAGAAAATTTGTAGAGTACAATCACGGTTGTTGAGTATAATCATGATGGCCCTTGATCAGTCATTCATTTCATATAGGAGCTACTTGGCATGTGTTTCAGAGGACTGGGATGAGAGTGGAGATCCATGACATGATACCAGTGATCATGTGGGTCCTAAGGACAGGTGGTGCAGGTGTCCATGGCGAAACAAGGCCTTAGCTGGTAGACTGGATTTCAGAGACAGGATCCTAATACCCACCAGGAAATTTGTCTGGAAGAAAAAGAAGCTCCTAGGTTTCTGAGAGGAAAACCCTATAGGTTATTTAACAAAGATCTTAAATTAGATTAATGCAGAAGCTCAACTTTAGAATCAGTGGCACATAGCAAGGTTGAGCTTATGGACAAGACCATCTTCTTTTAAGAGCCTGACACTGAAGGATGTGTGGCTAGGGTGTGAGCATAGGAGTCAAAATTCAGCAGGAGACATTGATCCTAGATCAGATTAAAAGCAAAGGAGTCTTAGCCTCAGAAAAGTAGCTGCTGGAACAGAGCACATGGAAGGCCTGTAATTTGGTACTGACTGGCTAACTTGGCAGCTTTTAGTATGGGGTCAAACCTAATGGGACTTGATATTAAGAATGGGACTTGATACTGAGGCTTCTGCCTGGGGGATTAGCACAGTTTAAATATGGCCTGACACAGGGGTGAAGTTGCTCTTGTATATGGGATGTCAGGAGTCCCAGCTGTGAGGAACTGGGAATTATAGAGACTGAAATCAGAAGACATGATGACTAAATGTAATGTCACACCCTGAATTGGATCCTGGGGCAGAAAGAGGTTATTAGGTAAAAAGTAAAAATATTTGAATAAAGTTTGGTCTTTAGTTAATTAAAATATGTCAATAACCATTCACTAGTTGTTAAAAATGAATCATAGAGATGTGATATGTTAACAATAACAGAAACTGGGTACAGGTTATATAGCCACCTTCTGTACTATCATCATGACTTTTTTGTAAATCTGAAACTATTCAAAAGTAAAAGTTTATTTTTTTAAAATCAGGCACCTCATTATCTTCCTCTTCTTTTTTGTTCTCTCATGGAGAAAATAGCATTTCCATTTCATTTTATCTGAGTGCTTTAGTATCTTTCCAGTAACATGTTTTATGTTTTTTTGTCTATGTCATATATAAAAATAAGCCCATTTTGCTTGCATACTACAATGTCTTAGTCTAGTCAGGCTGCTATAACAAAAATGCCATAAACTGAGAGATTTCTATGCAATAGGAATTTATTTCTCATAGTTCAGAAGGCCAGGAAGCTCAAGAACAAGGTGCCAGCAGATTTGCTACCAGGTGAGGGCCCACCCTGGTTCACAGAAGGCATCTTTTCCACCCTCACTTGGTGGAAGGGGTAAGGGATCTTTCTTGGGCCTCTTGTAAAAGGCACATCCTATTCATGAGGGTTCCATCTTCATGATCTAATCATTTCCCAAAGCTCTCACCTCCTAATACTGTCACATAAGAGAATTTTTCAACTACTGAATTTCGAGGCACACTCAGATCATAGCATAACAAAAATTGTTCAATAACAAAAAATAACATGTCCTATGACTTCAGATATAATATTAATTGAAGAAATGATTTTATAACTGTGAATAAAGCATATTTTTAAAATAGTGTTTAAAAACAGAATAAATTTACTTTGAAGTCAATAAAGGTTACTTTTTGAATTAATGCTTGACATCATTTTAAATTTAATTTATCCCCTTACTTCCTTCTTTCATCTCTCTCTCTTTCTACCTGTTGCATTTTGTTAAAAATCTACAGTTATATTTGATAGTTATAAAAAGCTTAGAATTGTCATATCTTTGACACCATCTACTTCAATTCTATCTTTGGATAAAGACATGGAGGTTCAGGGTTTTGATAAACTACCCAAAATGAGCTATGCAATTCCATGTATTAATAAATAACAAAACTGGGCCTAGATCCAGTAGTCTACCAGTATTAGTTGGTTTTCATGCTGCTGATAAAGACCTACCCAAGACTGGGCAATCTACAAAAGAAAGAGGTTTATTAGACTTAACAGTTCCACGTGGCTGGGGAGGCCTCACATCATGGTGGAAAGCAAGGAGGAGTAAGTCACATTTTATGTGGATGGCAGCAGGCAAAGAGAACTTGTGCAGGGAAACTCCCAGTTTTAAAACCGTCAGATCTTGTGAGACCCATACACTATCACAAGAAAAGCATGGGAGAGACCAGCCCCCATGATTCAATCATCTTCCACTGGGTCCCTCACACAACACATGGGAATCATGGGAGCTACAAGATGAGATTTGGGTGGGGACACAGAGCCAATCCGTATGACTACCTCCTAACAAAAAGCACATTTTAATGTACAGTCTTGCCTTCACTCTATAAAAATTACTTTGTTTCTAGAGTTATTCTTGAAATTTCCCTTCCTATAAAGACAAAGACAAGTTTGTGTCAATGGCTATTTGCTTGGACTTTATCATCCATTGTTTCAGCAGGACTGATGTGAATCCTTTTACAGCTTAACTTTATAACCTCTTTAAAAGGAAATGCTGAGAAAAATTCATGATTCTCATACTTAGATAAAAATGCCAGCCAGTTAATAATTTATAAAATAATTTTACTACTATATGGATTTTCCCCCATCTAGTCCAATTTTCTGAGTGCATATATGTGCTAAAATTTTAAGAGTGTAAACAGCAAAGTTGTTTTTAAAATTATCTCTCCAAAGAATTATAAAGCAGTAAAGGAAATGAAATATGTTAGCCTTGAAGGTGATGCTATAAAGATATACAGTTATGTGTAGGAAGAAACATGTTGATTTGTATATTCTGGGCTGTTCTTTATTTTGTGGCTGCAGTCTGCTTGCTATGATTTTCCCTGAGGGAATTTCTGTTTCCATTCCAAGTGGTCTGTGTTCCAAAACAGCTACCAAAGTTTAGTGCTAATGTTCTTTCCATTGCCTACAAGTCAATGTCTTGCCACATTAAAGAGGTGTTTTCATGTCTTCACAGCATCTCTTCTGTACCCATCCCATCCCCAAACTACAGCTACCAGGGGCGGTTTCCCTGACAGCAGCTGCTGTCATCTTACGTGGCCTCCAGGGATGGTTCAAGGAACAATGGAAGGGTATTTAGAAGTGAAAGAAAATAGGGCTTGACAGGTTAGATTACAGTTATTATAGGCCTGGGTTCCTGGATTTGTTGGTTGGGGCCCCTACCTTGCCATAGCTCCTAAGTTTAATTTGGGGCTTGGTGACTCTCTGGCGCCACACTCTGGCATCCTCATCATCAGCAAAGCCCTTTGGACTCCATCAAGCAGTGCAGCGCAGATCATCACAGAGAAACGCGTGGAGAAAACAACGTAAAAATCTCTGTGAAACTTATCATATTCCAGAGATATAGGACTAACCTGAGGAATTTTCTTTCAAAATTTGTTTTCTTCAGGTATTTAAAGTCAGAGTTAGGCACAAGTTTGGCTTTGAATTCCCCATTTGTACAATATACTTCTTCATTTTCATTTTTTTCTATATACAAATAACATAGCCATCACTGAACAAATTTATTCAAAAGGAATAATGAAAATCTCCACCCCATCCTTACACCATGCCTGAGAGAAAACCACTGATCGCAATTGGTCTATATCCATCCAGTTTTTGGACTGTGTTTATGCAAATATGTACATAAATATACTACAAAAAATATACTGTGTGTGTATGTATAACTTGCACTTGCCTTTTTACTAAACAATATAATACATTGGGTATCTTTCTATATCAATACACACAGAGTCATTTCATTCTTTTTAATAGCCACATAGTATTCCACTCTATTATACAGAGTTATTATAATCTATTTAACCAGTCCCCCAATGATAGGCATTTGGATTAGTTTCACACTTGTAATAAAAGTGGCGTCATTATACATATATCTGTGATTACTTGGAGAAATATTTTTGCATAATAAATTTCTAGAAGAGAAAGACAAAATATATCAATGTATGCTTCCATCAAGAATGATTAAAGTCCATATTTTTTCCTATTGTCATACCTAACAATGTAAATTTTTAATACATTTTGGTCTTTGTTAGTCTAATTTTTTTTACTTAATTATAAGTGAGTTTGTAAATTTTTAAGAGCTATGTTTAATGAACATCTGTGTTACTTCTTTGTGAATTCTGTGTTCATATTTGTTGTTTATTTTCTGTAGTGGTGTTTTCCTTTATCTTACAGATTTGTGAAAGATAATTTTAACACATTGGGTGTCATTGCAATTTCCCTCATTTTGTCATCTGTCTTTTATCTTGTTTATATAGTCATTTCATTCATCTTTTTCTTTATGGTTTCTACTTATCTGATGTGTTTAGCAAGGTGTTCCTTATATAAAAATTATTTTCCACTGGTACACTTACTATTTTTGTTATTTTTAAAACATTAACCAATCTAGAGACCTTTTAGGATATGGTTCTGAAGTAAGAATACTTCATTTCTTTGGGAAAGATTCATTTCTTCCCAATTGGGTAGGAAAATTTTGTAGCCCATTTATTGAACAATATGTCTTTTCTCCACTAATACGAAATATCACTTTTATTATATAGTAAATCCCATATATATCAAGGTCTATTTTTTATTATGAATAACTCATTGACCTATTGATTTTTATCTCTATTAGTGTCAGAGTGTTTTAATTGCTGTATTTTATAATGTTTTAATAAATTACAGATCAAGGCTTCATTAATCATTTTCACATTGCTCATAGCATTATAACTTATTTATTATATTCCAAATGAAATTTTAAACTTATTTCTCAAGGTTCTGAAAATGCTTAATTTAGTTTTTAATTGTAATCGCAATAATTTTATTATAACTTACTACTTTAGACTCTTCCCTCAATATAGTTATGGTTCCTCATTTATTTTAGCCTTTCTTTTGTGTTTAACTGAAAATCTTGGATCTTTCTTATTGGATTTATTTCTAGGTATGTTTATTAGCATTATTAATGAGTCTTGTTTCCCACTTCATTTTCTAACTTTTATTGATTTTTGGTATATTAATCTTGTATTAACTGCTTTCTCATACTTTCTGTTGCTGTAGCAGACAGTTTTCTTGATTTTACTCCAAGGTAGTTATATAATTTTTGGTAAATAATCATACATTTTACAACCAATATATACTTTTTTTCCTTTCCTTATATTCTTTCATTGGCCTTAAGTTCCAGAATCTTGTTGAATAATAGAAGTATTAATAGACAGCATTCTCTATTTTTTTTATATTATACTTTAAGTTCTGGGGTACACGTGCACAACGTACAGGTTTGTTACATAGGTATACATGTGCCATGTTGGTGTGCTGCACCCATCAACTCATCATTTATATTAGGTATTTCTCCTAATGCTATCCCTCTCCCAGTGCCCCACCCACCTATAGGCCCCAGTGTGTGATGATCCCCTCCCTGTGTCCATGTGTTCTCATTGTTCAATTCCCACTTATGAGTGAGAACATGCGGTGTTTGTTTTTCTGTCCTTGTGATAGTTTGCTGAGAATGATGGTTTCCACTTTTATCCATATCCCTGTAAAGAACATGAACTCATCTTTTTTATGGCTGCATAGTATTCCATGGTGTATATGTGCCACATTTTCCTTATCCAGTCTATTACTGATGGGCATTTGGGTTGGTTCCAAGTCTTTGCTATTGTGAATAGTGTCACAATAAACATACATGTGCATGTGTCTTTATAGCAGCATAATTTATAATCCCTTGGGTATATACCCAGTAATGGGATGGCTGGGTCAAATGGTATTTCTAGTTCTAGATCCTTGAGGAATCACCACACTGTCTTCCACAATGGTTGAACTAATTTACATTCCCACCAACAGTGTAAAAGCATTCCTATTTCTCCACATCCTCTCCAGCACCTGTTGTTTCCTGACTTTTTAATGATCACTATTCTAACTGGTGAGAGATGGTATCTCATTGTGGTTTTGATTTGCATTTCTCTAATGACCAGTGATGATGAGCATTTTTTCCTATGTCTGTTGGCTGCATAAATGTCTTCTTTTGAAATGTGTCTGTTCATATCCTTCTCCCACTTTTCGATGGGGTTGTTTTTTTCTTATAAATTTATTGAAGTTCTTTGTAGATTCTGGATATTAGCCCTTTGTCAGATGGATAGATTACAAAAATTTTCTCCAATTCTGTAGGTTGCCTGTTCACTCTGCTGAGCATTTCTTTTGCTGTGCAGAAGCTCTTTAGTATAATTAGATCCCGTTTGTCAATTTTGGCTTTTGTTGCCATTGCTTTTGGTGTTTCAGTCATGAAGTCTTTGCCCATGCCTAGGTCCTAAATGGTATTGCCTAGGTTTTCTTCTAAGGTTTTTATGATTTTAGGTCTTACATTTAAGTCTTTAATCCATCTTGAGTTAATCTTTGTATACGGTGTAAAGAAGGAATCCAGTTTCAGCTTTCTACATATGGCTAGCCAGTTTTCCCAGCACCATTTATTAAATAGGGAATCCTTTCCCCATTGCTTGTTTTTGTCAGGTTTGTCAAAGATCAGATGGTTGTAGATGTGTGGTGTTATTTCTGAGGCCTCTGTTCTGTTCCATTGGTCTATATAACTGTTTTGGTACCAGTACCACACTGTTTTGGTTACTGTAGACTTGTAGTACAGTTTGAAGTCAGGTAGCATGATGCCTCCAGCTTTGTTCTTTTTGCTTAGAATTGTCTTGGCTATGCGGGCTCTTTTTCGGTTCCATATGAACTTTAAAGTAGTTTTTTCCAATTTTGTGAAGGAAGTCAGTGGTAGCTTGATGGGGATAGTAGTGAAGGTATAAATTACCTTGGGCAGTATGGCCATTTTCACGATATTGATTCTTCCTATCCATAAGCATGAAATGTTCTTCTATTTGTTTGTGTCCTCTTTTATTTCACTGAGCAGTGGTTTGTAGTTCTCCTTGAAGAGGTCTTTCACATCCCTCCTAGGTATTTTATTCTCTTTGTAGCAATTGTGAATGGGAGTTCACTCATTATTTCACTCTCTATTTGCTTGTAATTGGTATATAGATACGCTTGTGATTTTTGCACACTGATTTTGTATCCTGAGACTTTGATGAAGTTGCTTATCAGCTTAAGGAGATTTGGGCTGAGATGATGGGGTTTTCTAAATATATAATCATGTTATCTGCAAACAGACAATTTGACTTCCTCTTTTCGTAACTGAATACCCTTTATTTCTTTCTCTTTTCTGATTGCCCTGGCCAGAACTTCCAATACTATGCTGAATAGGCGTGGTGATAGAGGGTATCCTTGTCTTGCGCCAGCTTTCAAAGGGAATGCTTCCAGTTTTTGCCCATTCAGTATGATATTAGCTGTGGGTTTGTCATAAATAGCTCTTATTATTTTGAGATACGTCCCATCAATACCTAGTTTATTGAGAGTTTTTAGCATGAAGAGCTGTTGAATTTTGTTGAAGGTCTTTCCTGCATCTATTGAGATAAGCATGTGGGTTTTGTCGTTGGTTCTGTTTATGTGATGGATTACGTTTATTGATTTGCATATGTTGAACCAGCCTTGTATCCCAGGGATGAAGCCGACTTGATCATGGTGGATAAGCTTTTTGATGTGCTGCTGGATTCGGCTTGCTACTATTTTATTGAGGATTTTTGCATCGATGTTTATCAGAGATACTGACCTAAAATTCTTTTTTTGTTGTGTCTCTGCCAGGCTTTGGTATCAGGATGATGCTGGCCTCCTAAAATGAGTTAGGGAGGATTCCTTCCTTTTCTATTGATTGGGATAGTTTCTGAAGGAATGGTACCAGCTCCTCTTTGTACCTCTGGTAGAATTCAGCTGTGAATCCGTCTGGTCCTGGACTTTTTTTGATTGGTAAGCTCTTAATTATTGCCTCATTTCAGAACTTGTTATTGGTCTATTCAGAGATATGACTTCTTCCTGGTTTAGTCTTGGGAGGGTGTATGTGTCCAGGAATGTATCCATTTCTTCTAGATTTTCTAGTTTATTTGCATAGAGGTGTTTATAGTATTTTCTGACGGTAGTTTGTATTTCTGTGGGATTGGTGGTCATATCCCCTTTAACGTTTTTTATTACTTCCATTTGATTCTTCTCTTTCTTCCTTATTAGTCTTGCTAGCAGTCCATGAATTTTGTTGATCTTTTCAAAAAACCAGATCCTGGATTCATTGATTTTTTTGAAGGTTTTTTTGTGTCTCTAGCTTCTTCAGTTCTGCTCTGATCTCAGTTATTTCTTGTCTTCTGCTAGCTTTTCAATTTGTTTGCTCTTGCTTCTCTAGTTCTTTTAATTGTGATGTTAAAGTGTCGATTTTAGATCTTTCCTACTTTCTCTTGTTGGCATTTACTGCTATAAATTTCCCTCTAAACACTGCTTTAAATGTGTCCCAGAGAATCTGGTACACTGTGTCTTCATTCTCAATGGTTTCAAAGAACATCTTTATTTCTGCCATCATTTCATTAGTTACCCAGTAGTCATTCAGGAGCAAGTTGTTCAGTTTCCATGTAGTTGTGTGGTTTTGAGTGAGTTTCTTAATCCTGAATTCAAATTTGATTGCACTGTGATCTGAGAGACAATTTGTTTTGATTTCTGTTATTCACATTTGCTGAGGAGTGTTTTACTTCCAAACAGTCCTCCTGGTCCATTTTAGAATAAGTGCGATGTGGTGCTGAGAAGAAGGCATATTTTGTTGATTTGGGGTGGAGTGTTCCGTAAAAGTCTATTAGGTCTGCTTGGTCCAGAGCTGAGTTCAAGTCCTGGATATCCATGTTAATTTTCTGTCTTGTTGATCTGTCTAATATTGACAATGGGGTGTTAAAGTCTCCCACTATTATTGTGTGGGAGTCTCAGTCTCTTTGTAGGTCTCTAAGTACTTGCTTTATGAATCTGGGTGCTCCTGTATTGGGTGCATATATATTTAGGATAGTTAGCTCTTCTTGTTGAATTGATCCCTTTACCATTATGTCATGGCCTTCTTTGTCTCTTTTGATCTTTGTTGGTTTAAAGTCTTGTTTTATCTTTGCTATTGTGAATAGTGCCGCAAGTTGATGTGTGCAGCAAACCAACATGGCGCATGCATACTTATGTATCAAACCTGCATTTTGTCCACATGTACCCTAGAACTTAAAGTATAATAATAATAAAAAGTCTGTTTTATCACAGACTAGGATTTCAACCCCTGCTTTTTTTTTTGCTTTCCATTTGCTTGGTAGATCTTCCCCCATCCCTTTATTTTGAGCCTATATGTGTCTTTGCACATGAGATGGGTCTCCTGAATACAGCACACCAATGGGTCTTGACTCTTTATCCAATTTGCCAGTCTGTGTCTTTTACTTGGGGCATTTAGCACATTTACATTTAAGGTCAATATTATTATGTGTGAATTTGATCCTGTCATTATGATGCTAGCTGGTTATTTTGCCCGTTAGTTGATGCAGTTTCTTCATAGCACCAATGGACTTTACTATTTGGCATGTTTTCGCAGTGGCTGGTACCCGCTGTTCCTTTCCATATTTAGTGCTTCCTTCAGGAGCTCTTGTAAGGCAGGCCTGGTGGTGACAAAATCTCTCAGCATTTGCTTGTCTATAAAGGATTTTATTTCTCCTTCTCTTGTGAAGCTTAGTTTGGCTGGATATGAAATTCTGCATTGAAAATTCTTTTCTTTAAGAATGTTGAACATTGGCCCCCACTCTCTTCTGGCTTGTAGGGTGTCTGCCAAGAGATCTGCTGTTAGTCTGATGGGCTTCCCTTTGTGGGTAACCTAACCTTTCTCTTTGGCTGCCCTTAACATTTTTTCCTTCATTTCAACCTTGGTGAATCTGATGATTATATGACTTGGGGTTGCTTTTCTTGAGGAGTATCTCTGTATTTCCTGAATTTGAATCTTGGCCTGCCTTGCTAGGTGGGGAAAGTTTTCCTAGATAATATCCTGAAGAGTGTTTTCTAACTTGGTTCCATTCTCCCCGTCACTTTCCGGTACACCAATCAAATGTAGATTTGGTCTTTTCACATAGTCCCATATTTCTTGGGGGCTTTATTCATTTCTTTTCACTCTTTTTTGTCTAATCTTGTCTTCTCACTTTTTTTCATTAATTTGATCTTCAATCACTGATATCCTTTCTGCCACTTGATCTAATCAGCTATTGAAGCTTGTGTATGCTTCATGAAGTTCTTGTGCTGTGTTTTTCAGCTCCCTCAGGTAATTAATGTTTTTCTCTACACTAGTTATTCTAGTTAGCCATTCCTCTAACCTTTTTTCAAGGTTCTTAGCTTCCTTGCAATGGGTTAGAACATGTTCCTTTAGCTCAGAGAAGTTTGCTATTACCCACCTTCTGAACCCTACTTCTGTCAACGCATCAAACTCATTCTCCATCCAGTTTTGTTCCCTTGCTGGTGAGGAGTTGTGATCCTTTGGAGGAGAAGAGGCATTCTGGTTCTTGGAATTTTTAGCCTTTCTGCTCTGGTGTCTCCCCATCTTTGTGGTTTTATCTACCTTCGGTCTTTTATCTACCATTGGTCTTGATGTTGGTTTTGGTGTGGATGTCCTTTTTGTTAATGTTGATGCTATTCCTTTCTGTTTGTTGGTTTTCCTTCTAACAGTCAGGTCCCTCAGTTTCAGGTCTGTTGGAGTTTGCTGGAGGTCCACTCCAGACTCTGTTTGCCTGGGTATCACCAGCGGAGGCTGCAGAACAGCAAATATTGCTGCCTGATCCTTCCTCTGGAAGCTTTGTCCCAGAGGGGCACCCACCAGATGCCAGCAAGAGCTCTCCTTAATGAGGTGTCTCTCAGCCCCTACTGGGAGTTGTCTCCCAGGCAGGCTACATGGGTGTCAGGGACCCACTTAAGGAGGCAGTCCATCCATTATCAGAGCTCGATCACCATGCTGGGTGAGCCACTGCTCTTTTCAGAGCTGTCAGGCAGGGACATTTAAGTCTGGAGAAGCTGTGCCCACAGCTGCCCCTTCCCCCACGTGCTCTGTCCTAGGGGGATGAGGGTTTTATCTATAAGTCCCTGACTGGGGCTGCTGCCTTTTGTTCAGATACGCCGTGCCCACACAGGTGAAATCTAGAGAGGCAGTCAGCCTTGCTGAGCTTCAGTGCGCTCTGCCCAGTTTGAGCTTCCCGACAGCTTTGTTTACTCTGTGAGCATAAAACTGCCTACTCAAGCCTCAGCAATGGTGGATGCCCCTCCCCCTGCCAAGCCGGCATCCCAGGTCAATTTCAGACTGCTGCCCTTGCAGTGAGAATTTCAAGCCAATGGATCTTAGCTTGCTGGACTCTGTGGGCATGGGACCCACCTAGCCAGCCACTGGAGGGTATCTCCTGGTCTGCCAGTTGTGAAGACCATGGGAAAAGCGCAGTATTTGGGCAGAAGTGTACTGTTCCTCCCGACACAGTCTCTCATGGCTTCCCTTGGCTAGGGAAGGGAAATCCCCTGACCCCTTGTGCTTCCCAGGTGAGGCAATGCCCCACCCTCCTTCGGCTAGCCCTCTGTGGGATGCATCCACTGTCCAACCAGTCTCAATGAGATGAACCAGATACCTCAGTTGGAAATGCAGAAATCACCCATCTTCTGTGTTGATCTTGCTGGGAGCTGCAGACTAGAGTTTTTCCTATTAGGCCATCTGGGAAGAGTCCCTGGTTTTTCTTCTTGTGCTCCCATGTCCTCTTATTTATCACTTTAATGTGATTATTTTTGGTATTTCATTACTAAGTATTATATTGGCTTTGGATTTCTAAAAAATACTCGTTACCAAGTTAAGAAAGTCTGCTTTTCCCTTGGCATGCTAGGAATTTTAATCAAAAGTAATGTTAACATTTATAAAATGTCCTTTAGCATCTACCAAGATTACATTAGCATATTTCCTAACTTTGAACAATTTTTGTACTCTTGAATAAATTTGATCAGGTAAAGTGTATTGCTCTTTTAGTATACTGTGGGATTTGATATTTCATAACAGACTTTTTATTTGTGCTTATTAGATAGATTGGCCCATGGTTTTGTGACATATTTATCAGGTTTATTGTATCAAAGTTATAATTTCTATACCTATGTAACAATTAAGTACTACAGAACTTAACTATTCATCAGTATTTGGTAAAAATTTCTGAGAAAACCAACATGGCCCAGAGCCATTTTACAGTATTTTTTTAACAAAATTTTCAACTTTTCTATGGATATTGATCTATTTTGGCTTCCTATATTTTATTCAGGCAAATTGGTTGTTTGTAGTTTCCTTAAAAATATCTATTTTCAAATTTTATACTCAGAAAAGTACAAAAATTATATTTAAAAATTATAATTTCCTTTGATTATACCCCTTTTCTGTTTTCTAATATTGTATTTGTGTTCTCCTAGGTTTCCTTTGGCTAGACTTGCCTGGGATTGATTGGTTTGTTTTGTTTTCATAACTTTTCAAATACAAGATCACTGTTTTTATCAATAAATTGTAATGTTTGGCTTTCTCATGTTTAAGTCATTGCTTTTACATTCTTTTCTTTTACTTTCTTTTGATTTATTTTCTTCTTTTTAATTTCTTGAGTTATACATTTTTGTTATTTTAAACAAAATTTTTCATAAGGTAAGATCTGGTTACAATTCACAAGATTATATTATGTTATCGGGATTCTTTTTTCCTCTTTGATACAGGAGTTATCTAGAAGACTGTATTTTTATTTCCAGGTGATTTTTAGAAATGCATTATTTTGATGCTGATGTCAGTATTTATTGCATGGAGTCTAACATATATTTCCTATACAAAATTATTCATTTTCAAATACATTTCTAATGATACAAGTAGCACACGAATACATTTTTATTGTGAAAGATTCATACAATGTAGACAAAACTATTTCCTCTAACCCCATCTCTAGGGGCAACTTTAGTTACTGGCTTATTGCATATCATTTCAGTCTCTTTTCTATTCATCTGTGTCCTCTCACCAGGAACTGGTACCATCCTGTACATACCGTATGTAGCACACTGACCCATGCATGCACGGGCATTGCTCCCACCTGCAGGCTGCTGCCTAGCTTGTGGCTAATACGGGGATATGGAGAAGTCAATTCATCTGGTTGCTCCTGCTGAAGTACACCAACTAATCACCTTCTTGATTACTTTTGATGCACCCATGCTCATTGCATCTGCCAACCCAGAGCATGAAGTAACTCTTTTATAGAAGTTTTTCCTGCATGCAATTTGACCATACATTTCTCCTTCAAGTTATTGTGTTTTCATCTTTCAGTTATTCAACATAATTTTGTGTAGTCAATATTCATTTATAGTTACCAACATATTTACCCATCCAATATTCTTCATTCCCTACTTGAATTTCCATCTTTTTCAAATGAGATCATTTTTACTTTTGCTAGTAGAAATCCCTTCAGCATTTCAGTGTAAAACTCCTAGCAATAAATTATGTGAATTTTGGTTTTTTGTTTACTTTTTGCTTCTTTTTGTTGTTTGTTTGTTTGAAAATGTCATCATTTAATGTTCATTTTTGAAGATTGTTTTTCACAGGTTGGCCTTTAGTTTCTTTCAGTACTCTAGAGATAGCATTCCATTATCTTCTGGCTTCTATTGTTGCTATTAGAGACAGCTGCCAGTCTAATTGTTGCTCTTTTGTAGATAATGTGTCTTTTTTCTTCTGGCTTGTTTTTCCATCTTCTTTATCTTTGGTTCAGCAGTTTTATTTTGAGTTGCATAATTGTGGTTTTCTCTGTAGTTATCCTGCTTGAGGGTTTGCTGAGCTTCTTAATCAGTGGATTAAATGTATTTTATCTGCTTTACAAAATTCCCAACCATTATCCCTTTGAATATTGCTTCTGCTCTATTTCTTTCTCCTTGCCCTCTGAAACTTCCGTTTTACATGGTAGACCTTTCATACTTGTCCTGTATGTCTCTTACATTTGTTTCTTATTTTTTCTCTCTTTTTTTCTTCCATGCTTCACTTTGTATATTTTTCATTGATATGTTTCCAGTTCACAAGTCTTGTATTCAATCGTGTCCAACCTATTGTTAAACTCATACATTGAGTTTTTAAATTTAATTTTGAAATAATTTACTTTGAAATATTTTTATCAGAAAAGTTGCAAGAACAGTAGAATGAACTCCCACATTCTCTTCATCCTGATTCCTCAGTTAATAGTTTCATATTTGCTCCATCTCTCTTTGTAAAGATGATAGATGATAGATAGATAGATAGATAGATAGATAGATAGATAGATAGATGTGTATTTTCAAGGATATGATACCTTTTTTGAATATTTTGAGAGCAAGTTAAGCAAGTTGAAATCCTTATGTCCTATCATCTCTAAATATTCCTATTACTACTTCTCCCAAAGACACTCTCCTACAGAGTAATTACCAAGCCTTTCAAATCAGAAAATGGACAGTGATAAACACCACCATTCAAACTACAGTTCATTACTATCCAATCTTCCAGGCTTATCTTGAAATTTCCCTACGTCCATCCTTGAATCATCCACTTTTACAAGGAGTCCTTGTTGTTTGTTATGGAAATTGGGACCTACATACTTGGTATGTCAATTGCTACTGGGGTGTCATTGCACCTAGGCTCTCTCCATGGTCAGAATTTTGAAATATATGTATGTATTCATGTATATGTACACAGACATACTCACTTGCATTGATAATTTTTTTGTTTCTTTCCTCCCTTCCCTTTCACTCTTTCCTTCTTTCCTTCCTTTTGCTCTTTCCTTCCTTCCTTCTTCCTTCTTACCATAACAATAGCAATGAGTCATTTTTTTCTCTTCCCCTTTTCAAATTTGTAAATTTCTTTTCCCACAGAGAGAAATCCAGCTTCCATTAGCTTCAATATAGATACTTTCTTGATCAATCCTCCTTTACATAATTAATTTCCTGAAAATGCTAGGTACTACCATGGCCAACTCATCACTCCTGCTGTCACTTTTGAACTCTTCTCCCCACCAAACCCTGGGCTGTTTGATATGCCACTGCCTCCATGCCCCTGCCTCCACCTTTCTGGCTGTTAGACACATTGCTAACTGTGCACCCCAACTTACTCTCACCTTCACCTCCCTGGTGCTTCTTCTGCTGGGCATACAACTGCCACCATATGTACCCCCTATACATGCCTCCTTGGACACCAGGCACTCTGCTGCCTCCACATAGCTTTCCCATTATGACTTCTTTTGCCACTATGCACATCACCATCTGTATGCCCGCCACCCTACTTTCTTGGCTGTTGGACACACTGCTATCTCTATTGATCCCTTCCACTGCAGTTTTCTCCATATATTGATTTCTTAACTGAAGATACTATATTTTTTCAAATTTAGAATGCCTAAAGAAATCTTTTTTATAGGTTACTTTTACTGAAAATTGTCCATTTCCTCATTGACTTTGCACTTTATTTCTTAAACATATTCATAAAAATTATTTGTAAATTCTTGTTTGCTGATTACAATATCTTGATGATCTATAACTGTGTTTCTATTGTGTGTTTTTTTTCTCTTGATTATTGGGCAAATGAACTTGATCTTCCATGTCTAGTAATTTAAAAAATGTTAGACATTTTGTATAATAAAACCACAAAGGGTCCAGATGATACTGCCTTCCACCCAAAAGTGTTCCCTTTTTCTTCTGTTGGGCAGGTAGAATAGCCTTTGATCACCTCAATCGAGTCAGAGATTATTCTGAATCAGAAGTTGGTTTCAGTTTTGCTAAGTGTACCTCTGATTCACTTCTGTTCTTAGGGTGTAGCCCTCCAGGGCTTTCAATTGAGAGCCTGGTGGATCTCTGTCTTCCAGCCCTAAAATATAACAACAATTTTTCAGTTTAGCTCTTTAACCTCCTGCTCCATAAAGCTTCAAAATTCAGCAACTCTCTTGAAAGGAAGACTGGCAATGTGTTTGGGACACTCTATATTCTCCTGTGAAAACTAGAGATCTCTTTTGTTGTTTTCTTTGAGGGACAGCCTGTAGCTTTGCTCAGAATCTGTAAATATTCCCATCAAAAAACCACCCGTAGATTATCAATGTCAATTCCCTACTCCCTTTTATGTTTTCATATTTTACTTCTTTTGTTTTGGGGCTCTTCTTTTCCATAGCAGTTCGTTGATTCTCTAGCACCATGACACTGTGGGGAATTTCACTTTGCATTTCAGAAGTTTGGGGGCTACTGTTTTAGCCTCCATACAGTCTCAGAATTCAGTTAATGTCTTAGTCGTGTATTTAGGGTTTCTCGCATCTTCAGTGAGTCACCAAAGCCCCATATAACTGCTAAAAGTTTTGTTAGTTTAACTTTTTTCCCCAGCTGCATCTTTCTGCCTGTACTCAGCCTCATCCTTAGCCCGCACTCCAAACTGGCAATTTTGCCAAGGGGAAAAAATTGTGGACATCATCAAGTCATTACTGGAAAGTTCTCACTTCTCTGGAATTTTAATCCATTTAGTTCTTGTTTTTAAAACCCTCTGATTCCTTTATAAATATATAATTTACCTAGGCTTTTCTCATTGTTGTTAGTCCAAGTGTTGGCCTGCCACACTGACTATATCCTTTCTGGAAACAGAAATTCTCTCTGTTGCCCTTAATGAATTAAAAAAATATTTTATACCACTGTATCATTTATTCTTAGTCCAAAACATGTTTTCTACCGTTGTTGGAAGCAGAAGTTCTGGAATTGGTTTCTATGTATTTTCAGATCCTGTAAAACTGAATTAAGCTGAATTTGACTAATGTAAATTAGATTTATGTGAATAAAGGATAAATAGTTATGTTGATCATTGTTGCAATGATCAACATAACTATTAGAGAAGTGGTACAGGTTCCCCATTCTAGCACTGAGTATTTGAAATCATACCTCGGCTAAGATCCTGCAATATTTCAGTTCACTGCCTGTGTGCATTGACACATATTATCAGCCCACTCTTTTCTTATATTAAACAGGGCCACAAGACGCAACACATGCTTTCTCATTGCTTCACAATTTTTTCTTCTTTCACTTTCATTCAGTCACTTCATATCAGCTATGTGTTAAGCATAGGAGATTTGTCAGTGAAAAAAGTAGTCAAACTCCTCATCTTTATGGAGATTACTTTGTAGTAGGAAGAGACAAACAATAAACAAAAGCAATAACACACTTCATAGTAGACATATATAATTCCAAGCATGTGTATCTTAAATACGGGAGAGACACTCAAGACAGAAATAAAATGTCATAAAATCCAAGCCCTACAGTCTGTAAGGGACTTGGACAAGATCCCAAGATTCTTCAAGGGTAGGATAGGTGGGGACTACCTGTAACAATTAATGAAGGTGTAGTATTCAGCTCTTCTATTTCTACTGATAAAGTTCTTTCTCCATATATTATAAAACTTAGATCGTTATAGTTTTAAGTTGGGAAGGTTGAAAATGTTGTAATGTACAGGAATAAGGAAAATGATTTCTTATAGTCTGTATATCTTGGTTTAAGAAATGTATTCCCTGGAGTTAAGTTTCAGGTGCCATTTTCCCCTCTCCTATGAGTATATCCCATACAAATGTTGTAACATCTCCCCAGTTTCTGCTGGTTAGATCAGTCTTTGCTTTTGTTTCCAGAATTTTCAGATTTCTTGCTGGTCCATGAAATAGGAACTTCTTCTTACCTTCTGAAAATATTAAAAGGAGACTTACACCCTTCTTCCTATGCTCACTACTCTTGGTGAAGAGTGATTAAGCGGTGAAAATGGGAAAAAAAAAAAAAGCCTATTTTTAAATTCTCTTTTGGATGAACATTCTCACAAAATACATTTTTCTCTTCTGCCCAGGGTAAACTTACTGGGTCAAGCTCTGCCCTTATAAGAGGGGTCAATAGCTTTACATACATATATTCATTTTTGCCAGAGGTCCAAGTCACACTCTCTAAATCATCTTAACCAACAACAGAACTGATATTGGGTTCCAAGCTGGCTCCCTTCTCCACCGATTAAGAACCCATAGACAAAAGGCGCAATTGGTCTCTCCAAGACACTCAATGAAATTTTAGAGTTACTCCAGAACTCCTAAGGGCCACCTCTCCCCCTGTTACTGCTATTTGTATTATTTAGGCATCATCCTTTCTCTTGAAGACCCATAGTGTGTATGTTTTAGGAGGCAAAAGCTCATAAAAGATAAATAGAATAAGAAGGTTATACTTATACAGAGGAGGCAGATTGGTTGGGGTGGCAGCAGTGATGAAGTGATGAGGATAATACTGGGGTAAATGTCAATGACAGTGTGAGAGAAGCAAAGATGATTGACTTGGACCTGGAGTTCATTACCTTTTCTATTATTTCCTTTCTCCTGTATGATAAAGGGAGAATGAAAAATGACTACAAAGAAATAGTATTTTCTGACTTCGAAGAGGTTATATATTACTATAATAAGACCCTTTTGAAAGGAAATGAAATTAAAAAAATACTAAATCATTGCACTGAAAGTTGTTCATGAAAATTGGGACGAAGTGGAATCAAAATTATCCTGAAGTCACAATCCATACAAGCAAGATGAACATGGAGTGAAATATTTAAGGTGTTGAAAGAAAAAACCACCAACCTAGGATTCTGTCCTGGGTCACCCTTCAGAAGTTAGAAGTAATACTTTTAGACAAGTAAAAATCATGGAAATTTGTTGTCAGTAGACTTGCTTTGCAAGAAATGTTAAAAGAAGTCCTTCAAATAGAAGAAAAACATATAGGCTAGGATATAATTGAGGAAAGGGAGAATGTTATAGAAAGAATAAATAAGGGTAAAATAAAACTTTATTTTCTTTTTTCTTTCTATTTTTTTTTTTAAAAAGAGTCTCACTCTGTTGCCCAGGCTGCAGTGGTGGAGTGGTGGAGTAGAGCAGCACAATCGTGGCTCACTGCAACCTCTGCCTCCCAGGTTCAAGCAATTCTCCTGCCGCAGCCTCCCAAATAGCTTGGATTACAGGCATGTGCCACCATGCCTGGCTGATTTTTGTATTTTTTGTAGAGATGGGGTTTCACCATGTTGGCCAGGCTGGTTTCGAACTCTTGACCTCAAGTGATCCACCTGCCTTGGCCTCCCAAGTGCTGAGATTACAGGCATGAGCCACTGCAGTTAATTGATCTAACAGATAACAGTTTGCTCAAAATAATGATAGCAACATTGCATTTGGTGATTATAGTTTAGGGACAAGTGAAATGAATGACAGAAATGTTTTTTGTCTGTTTGTTTGTTGTTTGTTTGTTTGTTTTTGAGACAGTCTCGCTCTATTGCCAGGCTGGAGTGCAGTGGCCCAATCTTAGCTCACTGCAACCTCCGCCTCCCGGGTTCAAGCGATTCTCCTACCCCAGCCTCCCAAATAGCTGGATTACAGGCACGTGCTACCACGCCCAGCTAATTTTTGTATATTTAGTAGAGATGGGGTTTCACCATGTTGGCCAGGCTGGTCTCGATCTCTTGGCCTCTTGATCCACCTGCCTTGGCATCCCAAAGTGCTGGGATTACAGGCATGAGCCACCGTGCCTGGCTGACAGAAATTATACAAGGGATGAAAGTAAAAAATTGAAACACTCAAGGATAAGGTACTTGTACTACCTTTGAAGTGATATAGTGTTACTTAAAAGTAGAATTGGATTATTTGTGAGTATTTCAAACTCTAGGACAACCTCTGACAAAAATTTTAAAAATAAGTATAGTTGATATGGTAAGAGATGAGAAAAAATGGCATAACATAAAATGCTCAATCAAAGTTAGAAAGTCAGAAAAACAGCGGAAAACAAAAATAAAAGGAACAAAGCACAATGGCAATGAATAGATACTATTCACAAATAAGACAGATATCAATCCAACTATATAAATAATAACTTTAAACATAAATAGTCTAAATATATTAATTAAAAGACAGAGACTGTCAGAGTAGATAAAAAAACAAGAACCAACAATATATTGTATACGAGAAACCCACTTTAGACATAATGATACAGATAAATTAATATGAAGGAATAGAGAAAGATATACCATGCTAACACTAATCAAGAGGAAGCTGAAGTAGCTATATTAATCTTGACAAAGCAGACTTCAGAACCATACAAATGATCAGGAATAAGGAGGTGTACTACATAATGGTAAAGGGGTCAATTCTCCAAGAAGACATAACAGCCCTTAATGTACAGGCACCTAACAAAAAAGCATTAAAACACATGAGGTAAAAATTTACAGAATTTCTAGGAGTAATAAATAAATCCACTATTTTAGTTGGGGAAGTCAACAACCTTCTATCACTAATTGACAGATCCAGTAGGCAGGAAAAAAGTAATGACATAATTGAACCAAACAGCACCATCAATCACCCAGATCTTATTGACATTTATAGAATACTTCTTCCAACAACAGCAGAATATATATTCTTCTTAAGCTCATACAGAACAGTCACCAAGATAGAACAAATTCTGGATTATAAAACACCCCTTAACAAATTTAAAAGAATAGAACTCATATGAAGTATGTTCTGAGACCACAATGAAATTAAACTAGAAATTGATAACAGAAAAATAGCTAGGAAAATCGCAAAATATTTGGAGATTAAACAACACACTTCTTTCTTTTTATTTTTGTAATTTTTTTCATCAACGTTTAAGTTCCAGGGTACATGTGCAGGATGTGCAGGTTTGTTACACAGGTAAACATGTGCCATTATGATTTGCTGCGCAGATCAACCCCTCACCTAGGTATTAAGCCCAGTATCCATTAGCTGGTCTTCCTGATGCTTTCCCTCTCCCTGCCCCCTTAACAAGCTCCTGTGTGTGTTGTTTCTCCCCATGTGTTCAGGTATTCTCATCGTTCCGCTCCCACTTATAAGTGAGAACATACGGTGTTTGGTTTTCTGTTCCTGTGTTAGTTTGTTGAGGATAATGGCTCCCAACTTCATCTGTGTCCCTGCAAAGGATGTGATCTCATTCCTTTTTATGGCTGCACAGTATTCCATAATGTATATGTACCACATTTTCTTTATCTAGTCTATCATTGATGGACATTTAGGTTGATTTTGTGTCTTTGCCATTGTGAATAGTGCTGCAATGAACATATGCATGCACGTGTCTTTATAATAGAATGATTTATAATCCTTTGGGTATATACCCAATAATGGGATTGCTGGGTCAAATGATATTTCTGCCTCTAGATCTTTGAGGAATTGTCACACTTCCACAATGATTGAACATTCACATTCCCACCAACAGTGTAAAAGCATTCTTTTTCTTCCACAACCTTGCTAGCATCTGTTGTTTCTCGACTTTTTAATAATCGCCATTCTGACTGGCATGAGATGGTATCTCATTGTAGTTTTGATTTGCATCTCTCTCTCTCTCTCTTTCTCTCTCTCTTTTTAAGACCAAGTCTCATTCTGTCACTGGAGACAGGAGTGCATTGGCATGATCTCAGTTCACTGTAACCTCTGCCTCCTGGGTTCAAGTGATCCTCCTGCTTCCGCCTCCCAAGTAGCTAGGATTATAAGCATGTACCACCATGCCCAGGTAATTTTCAGTAGACACAGGGTTTTGCCATGTTTGCCAGGCTAGTCTTAAACTCCTGATCTCAAGTGATCTGCCTGCCTTGGCCTTCCAAAGTGCTGGGATTACAGGCGAGAGACACTGCACCCAGTGTGCATTTCTCTAATGATCAGTGATGTTGAGCTTTTCTTCATATGTTTGCTGGCTGCATGAATGTCTTCTTTTGAGAAGTGTCTGCTTATGTCCTTTGCCCACTTTTTAATGTTTTTTCTTTTTGTAAATTTGTGTAAGTTCCTTGTAGACTCTGGAAATTAGACCTTTGTCAGATGGATAGATTGCAAAATTTTTCTCCCATGCTGTAGGTTGTCTGTTCACTCTGATGATAATTTCTTTTGCTGTGCAGAAGTTCTTTAGTTTAATTAGATCCCATTTGACAATTTTTGCTTTCGTTGCAAAGGCTTTTGGTGTTTTTGTCATGAAATCTTTGTCTGTGCCTATGTCCTGAATAGTATTGCGCAGATTTTCTTCTAGAGTTTTTATAGTTTTTGTAAACAACACATTCTAAACAACAAATGGGTCAAAGAAGAAGTCACAAGAGAAACTGAAAAATATTTTGAACTAAATAAAAAGTGAAAGTACAACTTATCCAAATTTATGGAATGTAGGGAAAGCAGTGCTTAGGGGGACATTTATGGTATTAAATACATATTTAGGGAAGAAGAGACACTTAAAATCAGTCAGTAATCTAAGCTCTCAAATTAGATAATTAGAAAAAGAAGACCCAATTAAATACTAAGTAAGCAGAAGAAATAATAAAAATTAGAGTAGAAATCAATGAAATGGAAAACGATAAAGAAAATCAGCAAACCAAAAGCTAGTTCTTTCACAAGACAATAGATTTGGTAAGTCTGTAGTCCCACTAGTCAAGAAAAAAGAGAGAAGACACAAGTTACTAATATCACAAATGAGAGAGAAGTCATCGCTACTGATCCCATAGACATTAAAATAATAAAGGAATATTATTAACAACTCTATGCCCACAAATTTGATAACCCAGATGAAATAAACAAACTCCTTGAAAGACACAGTATCAAAATTCACACAGCCAGAAATAGACAATTTAAAGAGGCCTATATCTATTAAAGAAATTGAATAAATAATTAATATCTTCTAAAACAGGGGGAACCAGGCCAGGAGGAATCACTAGTACATCCTATGAAACATTTAAGGAATTAATGACACAAATTCTATACAATCTCTTCCATAAAATAGATGCAGAGAGACTACTTCTTAACTCATTCTATCAGGGCAATATTACTGTGATACCAAAACAGAAAAAGACATTACAAGGGAAAAAAAAAAACTACAGAGCAATATCTCTCATGAATACAAGCAACATTCCTCAACAAATTATTAGCAAATTGAACCCAACAATGTAGACAAAGAATTATACAACATGATCAAGTGTGATTTATTTGAGGTGTGCCATGCTTCTTCAACATTAAAAAATCAATTAATGTAATCTATCACATCAATAGGTACAAGAAGGGAAATCATATAATTATATAAATAGATGCAAAAAAAGCATTTCACAAAATCCAACACTCATTCATAATAAAGACTTAGCAGACTGGGAATAGAGGGGAATGTCTTCAATTTGACAAAGAATAGTTTTGAAAAACATACAGCTAACATCATACTTAATGGTGAGAAACTAAATACTCTCTCCCTAAGATCAAGAATATGACAATAATGTCCCCTCCCACCACTCCTATTCTACATTGTACTGGAAGTCCTAGCTAATTCAATAAGGTAAGAAAGGAAATAAAAGGTATACAGATCAGGAAGGAAGAAATAAAGCTGTTTTTGTTCACAGGTATCATGATTGTGTACATAGAAAATCCCAAAGAATAAACCAAAAATCTTCTGGAACTTATGAATGATTAAAAAAACTACAGGATAAAAGATTAATAGACAAAAGTCAATTTTTCCATAAAACATCAATAAACAATTGGAATTGGAAAGGAAAAACAAAACACCATTTACATTAGCACCAAAGAAATGAGATATTTAGGTACAAGTCTAATAAAATATGCATAAAATCTACATGAGGAAAACTACAAAATTCTGATAAAAGGAATCAGAGATCTAAATAAATTGTGAGATATTCATGCTTATGGGTAAGAAGACTCGGTATTGTTAAAATGTCAGTTCTTTCTATTGTGCATATAGATTCAATGCAATCCCAGTTAAATATCAGCAAGTTATTTTGGAAAGCTATTTCAAAAGTTGATATGAAAAGGCAAAAGAACCAGAAAGCTAACACAAACAAAAGTTGGAGGACCGATACTACTTGATTTCAAAATGTACTATATAGTCCTTAAAACAGCTGTAGTATCAGAGAAAAAAATAAATACATTAATATCACAGAACAGAGAGCCAATAAATCAACATAAATATAGTCAACTGACCTTTGACAAAGAAGCAGAGGCAATATAATGGAGCAAAAATAGTCTTTTGAACAAATGATGCTGGAACAGCTGGACACCCATGTGGTAACAAAAATTAATCTGGACACAGACCTTACACCTTCACAAAAATTAACTCAAAATGAATCATAGACATAAATTTAAAATGAAAAACTATAAAGCTTCTAGAAGATAACAACGTCAAAGTGAGAAAATCAAGGTGACCTTCGGTTTGAAAATGAGTTTTTAGATAAGACACCAAGTGCATGATCCATGAAAAAAAATTTTAAGTGAGACTTCCTTAAAACTTAACACTTCTGCTCTGCAAAAGACACTGTCAAGAAAATTATAAGCAAGCCATAGACTGGGAGAAAATATTTGCAAAACATAGCTGTTGAAGAATTCATATAGAAAATATACAACAAACTCTTAAAATAACAGTAAGAAAGTGAACCCAAGTTTAAAATAGGCAAAAGATCTGAACAGACACCTCACCAAAAAAGGCATTCAGATGGCAAATAAGCATACAAGGTACTCTACATTATATCTCAGCAGGGAATTTCAAATTAAAATAACAATGAGATACTACTATATACTAATTACAGCAGCTAAAATGCAACACTGACAACACCAAATGCTGATAAGGATGTGGAGCAATAGGAACTCTCATTTTTTTCTCATGGGAATCCAAAATAGTACAGCCACTTTGGAAGATAGTTTGACAGTTTCTTACAACACTGAAAATAATCTTACCATATGATCTGGCAGTTGTGTTCCCTGGTGTTTATCCAAATGAATTGAAAGTTTATGTTCACACAAAAACCTGCAAATAAATATTTATTAATAAGCACCAAGACTTGGAAACAACCAAGATATTCTTAAGTGAAGGTATAAAGACACTGTGATACATCCATAGAATGGAGTTTAACTCAACTATGAAAACTAATTAGTTAATTATCAAGCCATAAAGAGACATGCAGGAACCTTAAATGCAGGAACCTATTAAATGTTGCTAAGTGAAAGAAGCTAGTAGGAAAAGGCTATATACAATATGATTCCAACTATATGACACCTGGAAAAGACAACACAATAGGACAGTAATAAGATCAGTGGTTTCCAGGGTCCCAGGGAAAGGGAGGGAGGGATGCAGAACATAGGGGACTTTTAGGGCATTCTGTATCATACTCTAATAGTAAATATATGACATTACATATTTGTCCAAACCCTTAGAACTATACAACACAGTGAACTCTAATGTAAACTATGGACTTTAGTTAGTGATGATAATTCAATATGGTTCATTGGTTATAATAAATGTACCATACTAATGCAACAAATTGATATTAGGGTAAACTATGCAAGGTGGGGCAGTTGGTGGGGATGGAGTATATGGGAATATGGGAACTGTACTTTTTGCTCAATTTTTCTGTAAACCTAAAACTGCTCTACAAATAGCTTATTATTTCAAACAAAAAGAAAAGCTACCCTAATAAAAGTTTTAGACCCAGCTCTGCTACTGCTGCAGGATCTTTTGGGTGTTGTTTTTCTGGCCAGAAATCTCTGTGGCTAGTGGAGCCTTTGCCTGAGTTCTTGTCCTGCATCTGGGAAGAATGAGGTACCAGATAAGTGGAAAGTGAACAAGATGACGAGAAGCTTTATTGAGTGTTACAACAGCTCGGAGGAAACCCACAGTGGGCAGTTCCTCTCTGTAGACAGGTCATCTTGTGGAATGTTCAGCTCTTAGCAGAGAGGAGGCCCTGAGAGGGTAGCTCCTCTATGCTGCTGATTCTCCCACCCTGTCTCCATCCTCTGCCCTCTGCCCTGCTCTTGCTGAGCTAGAGCTTTTATGGACCTCAGAGGGGAGTAAGTGCATGCTGATTGGTCCATGGGTGGCCATCGGTGGGCCTGGAGGAGGCACCACAAGTCCCTACTCCAGTCTGCAGGACTGGAAGCCTGGCTCTCAGCCTTCAGGCCCTCCTTGGCTTGAAGGTGGGGCCTTACTGGGGACCCATCCACTTCCACTCAGGAATCTGTCTGTCTCCCCTGCCGTTCATGGTCCTGGGGCTCGGTCCCAACCCCGCTCTGAGATTACAGTGAGCACAAGGAGAGGAGAGAGGCCAGGCAGTGGGAGTGGACACCCCAGAGCCAGCAGAAATGGAATGGGTGGGGCTTTTCCAGGCTCCTGGGGATGCAGGCTGCAGAGACGCCTAGGTCCTGCACCTGGGAGGGCAGCCACAGCTGCACCCAGAGAGCTCCTGCCCCACCAACTCGGAAGGGGCAGGTCTCCAACTTGTCCCCGGCTCCTGCCTGCTCCGTGGATGGAGTGGGACACCCAGGTCTGCAGCTGCAGGTCGGGCAGCTGCAGCGGCACCCAGGAGGGCAGACCCTGCCTGCTTCTGGCCCCCCTCCTGCTGTCATCACTACCAACTGACTGTGACATTAGGAAAGTAATTTAACTCTTCTGAGCCTCAGTTTCATCATTTATAAAATGAAAGACCTGAGCTAGATGATCTCTAAGTTTTTCTCCATAGAAGATTTTATCATTCTGCATCTATCAATATAAAGATGTCTGGCCTCTGACATATATTAAGGTAGAAAGAAAGAGGATTTTGAAAAAATATAATTCGTCAATTTAAGTAAAACTTAAAGGGACATCCGGCAAATTAAAATTTGCTTAAAATTCCAGCAAATAAATGAAAATGAATATAATTGTTGGATGAATCTAATGATGGAATGTAATTTATGTGAAAGAAATAATGGGGAAATGGAGCATACACAGGAATTTGATGAAGCATTCATTTCAAGAAGAAAGGTAACACCAGATGGCTCAGATATCATAAAATAAAATGGCATTGCCAAATGATAACAAAAAGCTTGTCAATACATGGAAAGTCTACAAAAATGATGAAATGATGTGTGACTCTTGGAATTATTATCTAGAATTTTCTCATCCTTATGAATCAGACAATTATGTCTACAGAGATGCTGAAATACAGGCATTGTTTCTACCCGATATGAATGTGAATCAGAACCTAGAATAGGATATGCACTGACTACCTATCAAGCAGCTCGGTGTAATGTTTAAGAACCAAAATGCATGGGTTTCCTATCTTAGCTCTGCCATTGACAGGTTGTGTGACTTTGGGCAGTTTATCTAATTTACTCTGTTCTTCCATTTCCTCTTTTGTAAAATGGAGATAATAGTAACCATCCTCAAGGAGGATAAAATGAGTTAAAATTTGTAAAGTGTAAAGCTCAGAGCCTGACCCATAGTATTAGATGCGTGTTTGTTATTTTTTTAAAAATGCATAAAATTTGAATCCTGGTCTCCTTAGGACTAGCCCACTATCTTATAATTCAGCATTTTTTATTTTATTTTATTTATTTTTTGAGACAGAGATTGGCTCTGTCACCCAGACTGGAGTGCAGTGGTGTGATCTCAGCTCACTGCAACATCTGCCTCTTGGTTTCAAGCGATTCTCCTCAGCCTCCCAAGTAGCTGGGATCTGGGATTATAGGTATGTGTCAGTATGTCTGGCTAATTTTTTGTATTTTTAGTAGGAATGAGGTTTCACCATGTTGGCCAGGCTGGTCTCAAACTCCTGACCTCAAGTGATCCACCCACGTTGGCCTCCCAAAGTGCTGGGATTACAGGCGTGAGTCACCACACCCAGTCAGTTCAGTACTTTTTAAAAGGATAATCATAAAGGCCGGGCATGGTGTCTTGCACCTGTAATCCCAGCACTTTGGGAGGCCGAAGCAAGTGGATCACTTGAGGTCAGGAGTTCAAGACCAGCCTGGGCAACATGGGGAAACCCCATCTTTACTAAAAATACAAAAATTAGCTTGGCACGGTGGTGCATGCCTGTAATCCCAGCTACTCAAGAGGGTGAGGCAGGAGAATTGCTTGAGCCCAGGAGGCAGAGGTTGCAGTGAGCTGAGATTGCACCATTGTACTCCAGCCTGGGCAACAGAGCCAGACTCCATCTCACAAAAAAAAAAAAAAAAAAAAAAAAAAAAAAGGCCAGGGTTCAGTGAATCATGCCTGTAATCCCAGCACTTTGGGAGGCCGAGGTGGGCAGATCACAAGGTCAAGAGATTGAGACCATCCTGGCCAACATGGTGAAACTCTGTCACTACTGAAAGTACAAAAATTAGCCGGGTGTGGTGGTGGGCACCTGTAGTCCCAGCTACTCAGGAAGCTGATGCAGAAGAATTGCTTGAACCCGTAAGGTGGCGGTTGCAGTGAGCCAAGATCACGCCACTGCACTCCAGCCTGGCAACAGAGCGAGACTCCGTCTCATTAAAAAAAAAAAAAAGGATACCAGGAAATAACCCCACATATCTCTTTGTACCACCATTTTGCTGCACATAAAAGAATACTGTACTCCATTGGCTTAAACAAATAGGGGGTTGTTTTTCTTAAATCGCAAGAAGTCTGGAAGGAGGTAACTGCCCACTTGGTTCAGCAGGTTATTGATATCAGGGCAAATATCTATGAAATTCTCTGTTCTTTCTCTCACGCTTACAAGATGGCAACTGCACCTCCAGCCATGCTATGCACAGTGAATTCAAAAAACGGAAAGAAAAGGACTACACTAGTAAAATATTTCTCAGCAGCCCTTCCAGCAGATTCCGACCTGACTCAGAATCATGGCTTGGCCCAGCCACCTCATTGTATTCCAGGTAATCTTCCAAAACGTCCTCGTGGGTCTGATCATCTTCTACAGCCAGAGCCTAGACATCAGTGATGTAAGCCATTCATCTGCTTTTTTTGACAGGTGAAGTTTTGAGGGGAATGGAAACTGGATGCTCAGCTCCTGGGGGAACAAGGTGTCAGAACAAGCTTTGGTTCTGACAGGCCTGCTAAGGTCTTACCTCGGGCGAGGGAAGCTGGAGTTCTCTGGGCTCTCAGTTGGCTAGCGTCACAGATAATTTAAACTGGCTTTTGGCACTTGGCAGGGCAGCTTGGTGCTGACATCTCTCATGGCAAATCCCATGTCTCTTGAAAACAAAATAATGGTGCTTAGTTTAATTTTGTTGCACTCTTCTTTTGTGCTGGATGTTTATTATGCTAGTTTCTAAAACTGACTTTCAACCAGCTCTGTGGATGACTAACACAGGGGCCCAATAAATGGACTGCAGGCATTTTAGCTGCCTTTAATTCAAGGGAAAAAGTTACTTAATATGGTAAGAAGTATCAACCCATCCTATCATCCTTGCATTCCACGTTTCTGTAATACTGCTTTGTGCAGAGGCTATCAATTTCCCCAAAGCCTTGCCTTCTATGGGCAGAGTCTGGGTACAAAGAGGATAGTTTAATTAGCTGCTTCACGCATCTCAAACTATTGGGAAATAAGCTTTCCATCTTACACAAGAGAGGGAATGCCTGCTGATAACTGCCTCAACTGTGGACTGGCTACTTGGATGTGAAGAGCATCCCAGGGCAATTCCTATTATATGGGGCATGGCCATTGTGCAGGATGCCCGAGGGTTGAGATGCCATAGATATCTTGAGAAGATGCCATGACTGCATTTAGTATAATGTGAAAGTGCTTTCTAGATGGCAGAGTACTGTGCAAATATAGGCATTATTATAGAATTTCAACCAGAGCTGGCCCTTGGAAGATGAGAAGAATTTCAGCAGATGGAGAAGGTAATATGAATCATTACTGCTTGAGGGGTGTGGAAAAGTAAAAGTAAATGCTGAGTTTTGGGAGAAAATATGTATTCCTATAATAAAGGAATACATAATTATTTAGAAAGATGCAGTTACAGAAGTTCAAAAACGGGGTTAAGGTCAGCCAAACCACAGAAGATGTTGAATGCCATGCTAATTGAGTGAGATTTCCTGCAGGTCGTGAGAAATCACTGACAAGTTTTTACGAGAGAAGTAATCTAATCTGATCTATATTTTCAGGAAGATAATCCTAGTGGTAGTGATAAGGGTGACATGGAGATGCAAACATGGAGGCAGTAAGACCACTTACAGAGCTTACTCAATAGGGCAACAGCAGGAAAAATAGACATGAAGGTTCAAATTGGAGAAACGTTTCAGAGAACAAATTACTGGAATTATACTATTGATGGGAAATTGTGGTAACAACTGTTAGTGGTCTCCCAATATCTACTTTCTCTCTTGCATTAGTCTGCTTGGGCTGCCACAACAAAGTACCACAAACTGGGTGGCTGAAGTGACAGAAACATATTATCTCTCAGTTCTGGAGGATATACCTCTGAAATCAAAGTTTCAGTGGGGTTAGTTACCTGTGGGGGCTGTGCGGGAGAATCTGTTCCATGCCCCTCTCCTTGTTCCTGCTGACAGCTGGCAGTCCTTGACGTTTCTCCCGTGTGTTTCTGTCTTCTTTTCTTTTTTCTCTTTTTTTTCTTTTCTGTTCCTCCTCTCTTCTTTCTTTCTTTCCCTTTCTTTCTTCTTCTTCTTCTTCTTCTTCTTCTTCTTCTTCTTCTTCTTCTTCTTCTTCTTCTTCTTCTTCCTCTTCTTCTCTTCTTCTTCCTCCTCCTCCTCCTTCTTCTTCTTCCTCTTTCTCTTCCTCTTCTCCTTCTCCTTCTTCCTTTTCTCTCTCTCTCTTTCTCTCTCTGTCTGTCTCTTTCTTCTTCTTTCAACAGAGTCTCACTTTGTCACCCAGTCTGGAGTGCAGTGGTACAAAACCAATTCACTGCAGCTTCCACCTTCTGGGCTCAAGCAATCCTCTGACTTCAGGACTCCTGCTTCAGTCCCAAGTAGCTCCGGGACTGCAGGCAGGTGCCACCACACTCGCTTAATTTTGGTATTTTTTGCAGAGATGGGGTTTTGTCACGTTGTCCAGGCTGGTCTCCAACTCCTGAGATCAGGCAATCCCCACCCATCTCAGCCCCCCAAAGTACTGGGATTACAGGTGTGAACTATCGCACCTGGCCTTTTCTGTTTCTTTATAAAGACACCAGTCATATTAGATAAGGGACTCACCTTACTCCAGTATGATATCATCTTGACTAATTATATCTGCAATATCCCTGTTTCCAAATAATGCCACATTCTGAGGTACTGGGGGTTAGAACTTCAACATATCTTGTTGGGGGACACAATTCATCCATGACATCTCATTTCCATGCTAATGGAGTTCTGATTTCCAGCTGGCACATTTCCACCCTGAAAGGAGGCTGCTTTTCCCAGCTGTGGCCACATGGATAAATGTGGGCCCAAGAAGTGAAGGTAGAAGTGTTGTGTGACAGTATCTTCTGCAAACCTTTCTTAAGGGTCAGTGTACATGCCCTTTTTGACTCATCTTCATGTTTTCCTCCACCCTGCTTTAAGAAACAGAGTTGTCAATTTCAGCCAAAGTAGCCTTAACTCTTACAGATGAGGAGAAGGGCTTGAGTAGGATTCCAAACTGGGCCTGCCAGGGTCCTGCAGACACCGTGGGTAAGACATTCACAAGGCACTCTTTCAAAAAATAATCCAGAAATCCCAACTGCAGTCCACCATGAGCTGACTAGCACAAAGGTGGGCATTTTTCAATTTTAATTTTTGGCTGACACAATTTTAAAATATTTGAATGGAAATGTATTTACTAAAGAGTAAACGGCATTTGCTCCACTTTTTCAGAGACTCAATCATGCCCTATTACCTTACATCTAGATTTACTTATGATACATGCCTGATCTTTAAAGAATTTGACTATTATATCCTTTAAATATTCAACACTTATTTAGAATAGAGGCTGAAGGCCTCTAGAAGGATCTAGAAGGATTGGAGAAGGAAGATCCTCTGGTAGTGATGCACCTCTTCTCTACTACTCAGAGCAATTTAGCTCTGCTCCAACTCCTAAATACTTCACTGAGCAAAACAAAACCTGTGCAATTACTCGAATGACAGCAGCAGTCCTTGGGATTCCTGGGCTCCTCATCATTCCAATCTCTGTCTCTGCCTTCACATCGCATTTTCCCTGTGTATCTCTGTCTTCTAATAAGGACACCAGTCAAATTGCATAAGGGGCTCATCCTACTCTAGCATTATGTCATCTTGACTAATTACATCTGCAATGTACACCCATTGGGGGTGGAGATTTTATAACCATTTACTGTCACTCTAGAATGCTATACAAAGTCTCTCTCACCAGTCACCACCATCCATCCAACCAAGTAGCTTGTGATAACATTTCTTTTAACATCATACAGTAGTCTCCCTGAGAAGAATTCGGGTAAGTATATTACTTTCAACTTGCTAGCTTCCAGGGACATTTTAGCACCATTAAGAGACTGGCACCTCCAGGCCATCTGGCTCTGTCCTGACTTTTCTAACTGCAGTGGGTCAGTTTTTGAGGAGGAAATAATGAGTATAATGAATGCATGTAGGATTTGCATCACCAGTAAGCCATCCAGGTGGACTATTCAGAGCAGGGTGGCTACAACATATGTCTCAAAGAGGGACTGTCAGATGAAGTGGACTTAATTGAGTCTTGCTGGACGTGTTGGGTTTGGATACATGCAAACGAAGAGAGAGCATTCCAAGCTTGATGAGGAGCACTGGTAAATGCACTTCTAGTACTAGAGAGTGACAGAGATGTTTCACACCTGTATGAGATCATGCAATGACTCACGACTCATCTAGACACTAATTTTTCTAACACTTTTCAATGACCCTCCATAGAATCCTTGGTGTTTAGAAATCTTACAGAGCTCTCTGTAGCAAATACAGTCCATTTTAAAATCAGTGAAAACTTGCAGCATCAACACAACCACTAGTGGCTGCTGCTCATTTGGCCTGTAAAGAACAACTTTTACTGGTTAATAGCAAAAACAAGACAAACAAACAAACCAAATCCAAAACAAAAAAAACAACAACCCCCAAAACAAACACAAAAAACACCTGACTAATTAAATTAAATGCATTGGTACTGCATTTTGTGTCTATGGCAATTTGAAAAAGCTGTAATGAGCATCAGTTATAAGGAAAAAAAAGAGTAATTTTTACGTACTTCTTTCTCTTAATCTTTCCCAACTGTCCTCCAGGGTAAAAGAACTCTCCTTGTCACCTCAGTTCATATAAACACACATGAACAACACACAGTAGGTTCTAGAAGTGTAGTTTCTTAATTGGTTTTGAGTTCCATATAATCCTAAAAAGTAGCTTTCTCAATTCAAAATATAGACATTACTGTGTATTTAGTGGTAAAAACTTTAAAAGAACATAAATATCCAAAAAGAAAAAAAGTTTAAGCAAAATATATGTCCATATGATGTTGTGCTACGCAATCATTAAACATGATTTTTACAATGTTTTAAATAGGAGAAAATTGCTGTTAAACTTGAGGCAGAAGAAATCTCTGTGATGCAAGTTGTTATATAGTACGTCACAAATCAGCTAAATCTATATTGTAAAAGACTTGCAGGAATATGCTAAAATGTTCATCGTTTTCTCTGGGTGGAGAGAGTGGGGAAAATGTTTTTTTAAAAAAAGCGTTTCCATTTTAGTATCATAAATATGCTACATTTATAATGAATAAAAATAATTCAGAGGTATCTTTTCTGTAATACTGAAGATTTTTTCCATGCCCAGGCCTCTGAGGGGCACATGTCCTAACTTTCACCCTTGAAGTACAGATAAATGGGAAGAAAAAATTTGTTCCAAATATATTGATATTGTTAGAAAATGTTTATCTGGTGTAAATGCAGAACCAAAGGAAATGTGTAAATATCGAATACTGTAAGGATATGTATAAACACAATTCTTCCTCCTGAACTTTTAAGCAACGACCAATAGTTATATAAAGTTGGCTTCTTGGAATACAATTTAAGGATGACATAGGAGTCCCAGTCATTTCCCAAATTAACAGGTATTATCATCAGTATGTCAGACAGACATCCTCCCTGATATGGTTTGGCTGTGTCCCCACCCAAATTTCATCTTGAATTGTAGCTCCCATAATCTCCACGCATTGTCGAGGGGGACCTGGTGGGAGGTAATTGAATCATGGGGGCAGGTTTTCCTGTACTGTTCTTGTGATAGTGAATAAGTCTCACGAGATCTGATGGTTTTATAAAGGGCAGTTTCCTGCACACTCCTTTGCCTGCCACCATGTAAGATGTGACTTTGCTCTTCCTTTACCTTCCACCATGAGGGTGAAGCCTCCCCAGCCATGTGGAACTGTGAGTCCATTAAGACTCTTTTTCTCAATTATCCAATCACAGGTATTTCTTCATAGCAGTATGAAAACGGACTAATACACCCCCCCGCCAAAAGAAAAAAAAGGAATGAACAGTCTGTCTCAATTATTAGAAGTACTTAAGAAAGGATATCTTCAGCCCCATATATAGTCTAAGAAATATTACAACAATCAAAGAATATAGCTTGAAGCTAAAACGGGTTCTTGAAATCTTCCCTTGGTGTTTCTTATGTTTACTGCTATTCATGAAATTCAGCTGGATAAGGCTTTTCTCCTCCAGTCTCACTAACTGTGTAGTAGAATGAAAAAGATAAAAAAAAAAAAAGACATGCAAATATTTCTTCTATACATAGAAAACAGTATTATCTAAATCAAATATGGAATCATCATAAGAATACTTAGAAGTGAATAATGTATTATAGTTCATAAAAAGTAATAACTTACCTAATGAAGTTTTAAAAGCAATAATAGCCATTGTATTGTTTATGCTGTAAAAACACAATCTGTGTGTAGATTAATATTTTCCACAAAAGTATCTGTAAAACATGACTAAGATTGTTAGATATGGTCTGAAAAGCAGAGAAAGCAAGTCTGGACATGTTAATAGTTATCAAGAAGTTCCAAAAATTGTGAACTGACATTCTCATAAAATAGTATTTGAGTCAAGTTTATACAAACGCTTCATTTTTTAAAGCACAAAACTATCTCATCATAGTTGGCAAATCATGACAAAAACAAAAGCAAACCCAGCAGAATAGGTTCTAAATACTTAGAGTTATAGTTATTTATTTAAAAGAAACTGGTCGGGCGCGGTGACTCACACCTGTAATCCCAGCACTTTGGGAGGCCGAGGCAGGTGGATCATTTGAAGTCAGGAGTTCAAGACCAGCCTGGCCAACATGGTGAAACCCCATCTCTACTAAAAATACAAAAAAATTAGCCAGGTGTGGTGGCATGCACCTGTAGTCCCAGCTACTTGGGAGGCTGAGGCAGGAGAATAGTTGAACCCAGGAGGCAGAGGTTGCAGTGAGCTGAGATCATGCCACTGCACTCCCGCCTGGGTGACAGAGCTAGACTCTGTCTCACAAAAAAACAAAAACAAAAACAAAACAAAACCCTGACCATTAAAAATGGCTTTATTAAAATATTATTTCATTTTGTAACAATGGGGTTGGGGAGTCTTAATAATTGTCTAACATGTAAAGTAGGAAGGGTATATTAAACTTTGCAAATATCACATTAACTCATAAAACTTTATTAAGGCTCTATTGAGAGGTGAGGCCAGCTGGACTTCCTGAGTCAAGTGGGGACTTGGGGAACTTGCCTGTCTTGCAAGAGGAGTGTAAAACGCACCAATCAGCGCTCTGTAAAAAGCACCAATCAGCACTCTGTAAAACACACTAATCAGCACTCTGTAAAACGCACCAATCTGCAGGATTTTAAAAGTAGCCAATCGCGGGGAGGACTGAAAAAAGGGCACTCTCATAGGACAGAAACAGAAAACGGGAGGGGACAGTAAGGGAATAAAAGCTGGCCACCCCAGCCAGCAGCGGCAACCCGCTCGGGTCCCCTTCCATGCTGTGGAAGCTTTGTCCTTTTGCTCTTCACAATAAACCTTGCTACTGCTCACTCTGAGTCTGTGCCATCTTTAAGAGCTGTAACACTTACCACCAAGGTCTGCCGCTTCATTCTTGAAGTCAGTGAGACCACTAACCTACCGGCAGGAACCAACTCCAGACACATTATTAAGGTAGGTAGATCTTCAATAGATCTACTCTTTTTTATTTTTATTTTTTGGCAGTTTTATAACCATGTACCAAGGATGCACAATTAAAAAAAGTAAACCCAACTTTTACATTAAGATTTGACCAAAAATCATCAATAATACATCGTTTTAATGCTAGTAGAATCTTATTCTGACATCAGTTCTATTAGCATAATTGTAATGCCAATTTAAAAAATCTAGTGGGTCTCTTCATTTTAGTTTAGAGCTTGATTGGAAACATTCAGGAAAACATCCATGGCTTGCTACTTTCACTTTACCTCTAGCACTATGCTTCTCCCCACCAGCCCTCCCTCCACATCCTCTGACTCAGAGACTATTTGAAGAGGACACCTGTTTTAAATGGATCCACAGGAAATACCTATGTTGCCTTTTCATAATCCGACCCTGCATCTGGTTGGCTGAAATGAAAATGTTGCCCACAGACTGATGCAACTTCAGTGTGACAACATTTACTGGAAGGCAGGAGGGACTCCAGTTTATATTTATTTTCCTTCCATTAACCCTGGTAGTGTAGTGTAAGAAAAAAAATCAGGGCAAAACCAGTTTAACAACCAGAAGATTAGTATTAAATTACACGCAGGGGTTTTACATCCAAAATTGGAATTTTTTTAAAAGCTGAATGCAATCCTATGGCAGAAAGTTATTTGATAATCCTTTCTTTATAGCTTTTTATCTATAAACCACTTGTCCAAAGTTCATATTCTAGCTGATGTTATATATTGATATGACATTAATCAATCTCTCATGGAAAAGTGCTGCGTAGCCTACCCATTAAAAGCAGAATTTAGAGAGTTTCCTAGTGATTGACAGTCGTTTATCAACACTGAAAACCTTATTGCCCCAACATACTGAAAGTCACTCGCGGCTGCCTGTGCTGGAGTTTACACCCCACGTTCACACCCCCACCGGATCCCTCAGCACGGGGCACCAGCTCTCGGCCAACTGCAACTACCCCAGGAAGCGTCACCGCGATTCCGGGGCGGGAACATTTGTGGACACTGGGGTCCACTCCTTCAGTCCAGGTTCCTCGCCCCCTCGCCTGGCCCGGCGCCCACTAACCACAGGCCCCGCTTCCCCCTGGAGAAAAGCGCGCACTTCCCTAGCCCTCGTAGCACTCAGAGGTCGCACCCACTCCTAGGATACCTAGGGGGCGCCTCCTGGCCGGGTGTCCCGGGACCCTGCGAACGCAGGAGCAGAATGACGAAGGTGACGAAAGAGATGACGACACGCCGCCTGCCAGGCCGCGGCCGGCAGTGGAGAGCGTCCGCAAACCGCGCCCACCCAGTACAGGTCACCCGGGCGCCCGCGGCTGCGCCAGTCCCCGGGGGCGCGCGCCCAGCCCCCGCCCCTGCCTCGCCCCGCCCCCACCCCCGCCCCCGCCCCCGCCCCGCGCCCGCGCCCGGGTTCCCACGGCGCCCGCCCCCGCGCGCCCGGCGCCTCCCTCCCGCCCGCCATCCTCGCCGCCCAGCCCGTCCAGGCCTCTGGCGAACATGGCGCTTGTCCCCTGCCAGGTGCTGCGGATGGCAATCCTGCTGTCCTACTGCTCTATCCTGTGTAACTACAAGGCCATAGAAATGCCCTCGCACCAGACCTACGGAGGGAGCTGGAAATTCCTGACGTTCATTGATCTGGTAAGGCCGTCCCCTCCCCCTGCTCGCCCCGCACCCCGTGCCTGTGTGTGTGTGTGTGCGCGTGTGTGTGTGTGTGTGTGTGTGTGTGTATGCGTGAGCACCTGCGCACGTGCGCGCCTCCAGCATCCACCCGTGTCCTCGCCTCTTCCCCAGTGATTGCGTGTGAAGGCCTGGCTGCCCCCGCAGTAGCACCTTCTGAACCACTCACCGTTACCTGGTAGCTGGGTACCCTTACCTGGCAGCTGGGGGACAAATGGAGGTGGGGCGCAGCCAGGTGGTGGGCTCTTTGGAGGGGGACACCGAACTGCTTCTAAGAGGTGACACGGGAAGAATCTTCAACTAAGAAAGCATCGGACCTGAGCATGAATGGCCTGAGACCCATTCGCCCTCAAGGTGCTTTTCAGAGCACCCACCGTGGGATGAACTTGTTGCAGCCGAAGGAAACTGGGTATTGTCTAGTGGTCTGGAACTTCACCTGAAAGAACCAAATCCTTCTCATAAGGGAGAGAAAGCACCTAATAAAGTTGTCTTCTTTGCATCTGTTTTTTTTTTTTTTCCCATTGTCAATAATTTACTTTCAACCTTTACCCCATACATATTAGGAGACAGAGATTTTCAAAGTGCATTCCCAAGGTGACTGTACACATTTCTTTGTCTTCCCATGTACAAATTTACAGTAGTTTGCATAAGCAGCTCCTCTGTTGGTACAATATGATAATCTTGACAGGTGCAGGTTATTATTAGTATATCATTTTGAAAGTTCTTCTATTTCTGGCACTAAAAGGCCCTCTTCAACCCCCCTGGAGAACAGAACATGGGCATAAGGCCCAATAATGAACTCATGGATGGACCTAGGAATTTCAGGGTAAAGGTGACTAAGACACACACTAAAAGATTATTAGGAAGAGGCTTAAAACAAAAGCAATGAAGTTCTAAAGCACTCAGAGAAGTTGTAGAACGAATTCCTGAGACTCCCTGAACTGTTTATCCAAGACTATACACTAGGTTGGCTACACCAGCAAGATTATAATCTCTTGTTGACCCTCCATTCTGATGAAGAGAACACGATACCTGTTTTAAAATTTTCCAAAGGCTTAGGATGCCTCAAATGCAGAGAGGCTTTTGGTTTAAAAATAACACCTTATATTTGCATTATATTAGATACTTTCGGAATGGAATTTCAATTCTTTTGCCCAGCAGTCACCAAACTGTGCACATACCCTTAGGCCCACAAGACTTCACAGGGCATAGAATGTTGCAAGGGTTTTAATTTTCAGATCCTCATCTTCTAACTCTGCTTGAAACTAATTTCCCTCTGAACATGCGTGATGCCTGCCAGTTCTCCTTTCATTCTCCCCATTCATCCAAGTGAGGAGCTCGTGACAAGACTCTGAGGTGTGCTTTTCTGTCTGCTCCTTTTAGCTTCCAGAAGATAGATGGCTGTCACCAGGGCTATCTTTATATTTGATTGAACAACAATGTAGGAGTTGTCTTGACAGAAAGTCTTATTGGGTTGATTGGCTTGTCAATGAGGATTGGCTTTGCCAATTATGTTGTGTAGCAGACATTTTCCGTATATTGAATGAGCTAAATCTGCAACCCTGAGGTTCTGATGCATATGTATATGAAGCAAGCATACCACCCATAGAGCGCCAGAAAGATGTCCCTTTTTCAAGTGTTTAACTTAACTATGTTAAGGATGTTGAGATGTTATTTAAAATATGTGCATAGATTTTCGGAATTCTTTGAGGGGCTATGTGAGCAAAACTCCTTTTGGGACACTGCCTTATCCCATTCCTAAGTCAGATCTTACTTAGAGCTGGCCTATTTGAATGTTGCTAAAGAGCAGTGCTGGGCAAGAACATAGAGATGCTCTGGGAGCCATAGGTACTAGAAACAACCCTCCGTATCACTCTTGCGGTAGATGCTGTGTTGTGGGAGCAAGGGGAGGGGTCAGCAGGTGAACAGAGGTAGAAATTGGGGGTGTTGGTTAACCCAAGAGATGCCTGCTTTTCATAATTGGCATTGCTTACTGTGCATTAAAAAACAAGGCTCAGAAGAAACGATATACCTCTCATAACCTTTGTGTGACATGAAACCATAGTAGAGTCAGCTTGATATGCTGTCATATAATTTATCTTTTAGCATTCAATAATTGGACTTGCCTGTTTTAAATACTAATCACCATACAGGACTTTTTCTATCCCAGAAGTCAGACAGTAGATTCAAATGTGAAACATTTACTTTGCTTCATATTTAGCTTCAGATTGTATAGGACCTTTAGCCAGCGTTGTAATATCTTACTCTGTGGCTCCTGATTGAAATATAATAATTATCTTTAACCAAGAGTGCCTGTGAGAAAGTATGTCTGAGATATATTCATAAAAACATTCATGCAAAGTGTTATTCTTTTTATTATTTGAGATTTAGAATCCTTAGAGCTTAAGCATTGTACAGCTGTTAAAACAACCAACATGTCAATCCTCAGTAATGGCATGAAAAGATTAGGCTACTATAATTTAGCCATTTTACTTTTCACTTTTAATGTTAAAAAGACCGTAAACTTTATTGCCTAGTGCCTTGTACAGTATTAACGAGTCTAAGTTTATTGGAGTAATTTTGCAAGAGTTTAACTTTTTAAAATTGTAATGAGAAGGCCCTTTTTTCTAGCTAGCTTGGATTGCAGGAATCACTTATCCTGATAGCCACAGTTGGATTCCATATTCCATGGCTTCAGTTTACCAGGATCTGAGTCAGGAATCTCAGGCTGCATGCATCCAGGAGCAGACGGTTATGTGGCAGTGGCCATTCTGTTGTATTCATATCTCTCTTTGGGTATGAGGGTCATTCCAATAGATTCAGAGCTTATGGTCGAAAACTGAAATACACATTGTTGCTACCAGTAATCTTATACTGTTATTCTCCAATGGTTTCTTTTCCTAGTATTGAGAAACTGTAAGAGAACTAAGGCGTTTTTGGAAAACTGAAGTTAGTAAATGGAAAAAGAATATTGTCTTAGTGTGGCAGGCCGAATAATGGGCCTCCAAAGATGTTTACATTCTCATGCCAGGAACCTGTGAATACATTAGGTTACATGGCAAAGGGAAATTAAAGTTGCAGATGGAATTAAGATTGCAAATCAATTGACCTTAAAATAGGGTAATTATCCTGAGTTATCCCATTGGGCCCAGTGTAATTACAAGGGTCCTTAAAAGGAATAGGGAAACAGAAGACAAGAGCTTGTTGGAGGAAGATGTGACTGGAAGAAAGAGAGAGATACGACAATGCTGGGTTTGAAGATGGAGGATGGAGCCAGGAGACAAGGGGTGTGAGAGGTGTCTAGAAGCTGGAGAGGACAAAAAATGGTTTTCCTCCTAGAGTTTCCAGGAACACATACCTGCTGACAGCTTAATTATAGCATATTTTGGACTTCTGACCTCCAGAATTGTAAAATAATAAATTTGTGTCGTTTAGGCAATTTGATTGATAGTAATTGATTACCACAGTAATAGAAAACTAGTATACTTGGCTTTAAAGCCTCTGACTTAGAAAAAAAACTTAACTCTTTTTGTACTTATAGAAATAAATGCAGTGACTCAGCTAGCCCTTTATGTATAGTAGATAACTGGTTAATTTTAACTTTAACAAAAATGCAAGTTTTTTCCTACTTCATCCATGAAATTATGTGGAGGAGACATACATACGTGTAACAGTGGGCAATATGAGAATCTGTAAAGACTGAACTGTCAAGCACGTCTGTGTGAAGAGACCACGAAGCAGGCTTTGTGTGAGCAATAAAGCTTTTAATTCACCTGGGTGCAGGCTGACTGAGTCTGAGAAAGGGGTCAGGGAAGGGGTTGCTTTATAGGAGTTGGGTAGGTAATGGAAAATTACAGTAAAAGGTGGTTATTTATTGTTAGCAGAGAAGGGGGTCACAAGGTACATGGTGGGGAGATCATAAGACTTATTGTCCAGAAGAAGAATGTCACAAGGTCGACTGATGAGTTAAGGTAGGACAGGGACAAGTCACCATGGTGGAATGTTGTAATGTTGGTTAATCAGTTAAGGCAGGAATTGGCTGTTTTACTTCTTTTGTGGTTTTTTGGTTGCCCCAGACTTCTTGGCTCCTGCAGGCCATCTGGATGTGTATGTGCAGGTCACGGGTTACAATGGCTCAGCTTCGGCTTAGAGGCCTGACATGGACAGCTTTGGAAAAACTAGGTCTTTACTGTGAAGTATTTCAGAGACTATCATTATGTAACATGTCAGGCCAGGAGAAGGAATACACTTCATTGGAAATAAGCTGGAAAGAAAGAAAATTTAAACTAGCTGTTGCTCAAATATTAACATTTTCTTAGTCAATATCACAGCTGATGAATTTTCTTCAAGTGACGTGGATTCATTCACTCATTCACTAGCAAAATGATTATGCTGCACGTTGAATAATAATTGCCCCAAAAGATAATAAAGAAGAATTAGGATAAAACCAACATAAATAAATGAAAAGAAAAAGGCAAATGTATTTTGAGGTCTTAAAGTAGTATTTGGGGTATAATAGGTGTTTAGTAAACGTTTAAGTAAATGGAAGCTTTCTCTTCCCAAATTTTCATTGAGTATTCTTTTCTTGTCCTGTCTCCTCCCAAAAACATTCAAAATGATAGGAATTTAAAAATATATCAACCAGAACATTATTCATATGTATATGATAGAGTCTAACAGATGAGTCAGAGTCAACTTCTTTGAAAACCATGAACTGGATTTTTTAGAAAACTTAAAATATTGATGATGAATGTAAGACATCTTGATTTTTAAAAATTGAAACATATCTGGGAATCCCATTGGCTCTAGTTTGTAGTACTGGCCATTTTGAGAGTCATCCTCTTTTAGGGCCGTATCATACCCATTATTCCTCCTGGACTGGCTTTTCATTCGTGTCATGGCAGAATACTGTTCAGGCCCTGCTTACTCAAAGTGCGGGCTGAGGACCAGCAGGATCAACTTTGTCTGGGAGCCTGTAAGAAATGTGGCATCTCCAGCTCCACCCCAGAGCTTCTGAATCAGAGTCTGCATTTTAATAAGATCATCAGGTGATTTCTATGCACATTCAAGGTTGATAAATGCTGCTGTAAGCCACATTGTTTTTGTTTTTTGATTTACATGGATTAATTGTAGGACCCTGTAGAGCAGTCTTAATATACGAATTCTGCCTATTTTCTTTGTTTTTTTTCTGAGACAGTTTCACTCTGTCACCCAGGTGAGTGCGGTGGTGATCTTGGCTCACTTCAACCTCCGCCTCCCAGGTTCAAGAAATTCTCCTGTCTCAGCCTCCCAAGTAGCTGGGATTACAGGCACCTGCCACCACACCTGGCTAATTTTTGTATTTTTAGTAGAGACAGGGTTTTACTATGTTGGCCACACTGGTCTTAAACTCTTGACCTCAAGTGATCTGCCTGCCTCGGCCTCCCAAAGTGCTGGGATTACAGGTGTGAGCCACTGCGCCTGGCTTGAATTCTGCCTATTTTCAAAACATATTACAGATTGACTTTCACTATGATATAACAAAAAACATGTAAGAAATTACAGTTTGAAAATAAAGGAAAGAAAGATATGTTTCAGATACGAGAGATGGGTTAGTTATTGCTAATGAGAAGCAAATTTAAATAATCTTCAGGGCAACTAAGGTGAAAAACAATACACATTTGATTGTATTGTCCTTATGTTGAAAGAAAGGAGGTATAACAATTTATTGGGAAAAATACAGTTCTTTCCAGGCACTGACTTTTCAAGGTAATTTATCACTCAGATATTTATTTAAAGAACATTAAGGGTGGGTATGGTGGCTCACACCTGTAATCCCAGCACTGTGGTAGGCCATGGTAGGAGGCTTGCTTAAGCCCAGGAGTTCGAGACCAGCCTGGGCATCATAGCAAGGCTCCCACTACAAAAAATTAAACATTAGTTGGGGTGCTTGCATGTGCCTATAGTCCCAGCTATGTGGGGGCTGGGGCAGGAGGATGACTTGAGCCCAGGAGTTCGAGTTTGCAATGAGCTATGATAGTGCCACTGCACTCCAGCCTGAGTGACAGAGCCAAATCCTGTCTGTAAATAAAAATAAAAAAAAAGAACATTGGTTAGCATAGTAGATAATATCTTTGATTGGTTTTTAGTGTAATATATAGAAAAATCTTTATGGTTAATGTTTCTTATTTGATGGTTTTATGAAAGCCAAAGTCATGGTCTTATATTTTGGCTAGGTGAAGGCATTTTTGTAGAAGTTTAAGGTAATATAATCTAGGTACTTTTTTTGTTATCTAAATCTGTATTGCAAAAGAATTTCAGAAAACCAGAGAGAGATGAGAATAAATAAAGTCTCAGATGTGGAAAAGCTTGGGGTGCTCAAAGAATAGGAAATGGTCAAGTGTATCTGGACGATACCATTTTTGCTTTTAGACATGCTGAGAATTTTTGACATTTAAAAAATGTTAAAGAGGGAAAACAAGCTGCTTAAGTATACTACATTTTGCATTTGAGTTAGTCTTATGGTTATTTACATACTTATCATAAAACATATTCTTGGCTCTAGTTCATGACTTAATTTTAAATAGGAAATAAAATATCTTGAGAAGAGATTCTGCATGTCATTATGTAACTACGGTGCTTAGTTTTGCCAGTCAAAACCACACAGTGCCACGTGAAGGCCAGTAGTTTATTGAGTACTCAGGGAACAAAATTAGGTGGATTTTTTTCTGCTTTTGTTTTTTGGGGTTTTGGATATTATACAGAGAGCGTAAAATTGCAAATTTTTTCTTCAGGAGACTCAGACTTGACCCTAAAATATGCATATAAACTTGAAGGCTCAAATAATGTTTTTTCCTAACCTGGAGGAGGAATTGTGAGAATAATGCTTTGCATAGAATCCTCTTCACCTTCTTTGCATGTTTCTTTTGGATCAGGCATAAAATAGGGGCCTGGTTTTGTTAGAGTGGGGGAAATAGTTGATGATATAATCACCCATTCCCTCTTAGTTGCAAATGGTATTGAAATTACAGAAAGTCATCTGACCACTAGTTGAGGTCACTTCTTTTCCCATTCCTGCCATCCCCCCATGTCTGGTATAACATTTAGCAAAATTGGTAACTGCTCTTGAGGGTTTTCATTTGTTTCTCTGTGTTCCTCTGAAATGTCATATGTTTCTGGGGGAAGCATGAACAATAGTACAATTTTCCACATTGAATCAGATGTTCATGTGATCCAAGCATGCTTGGAAAAATCTTACTGCTTAGGATTCCATACAACATAGCTCTCTTGTGCAGTCTGTAGTTAGACAGTTAAAGGGCCCATGCCTCACCTGCAGGGTAGCCCTTCTGAGTGCGGTAGAAGCAGAGCTTGCTTGGAAAGTGAGACACCACTTGATCAGATCCATTGTGGAATTGAACCAGATATAAGACAGAAGCATGGAATTCTGAAAAGTCAGACAATGCACTAGCACACTCACATTGTTTTATATTTAGGTCTGTCAGGCTGTGTTATAATTTAAAAAATTCATTTCAAAAGCGATACATATTATAGAAAATTTGTGCAAATACAGGAAACAATAGAAATACAGGGAAGAAATTAATTCTCCCTAATTTTCCTTGCATCTTAGCATTTTAGGGCTTCAAGATGGTATTTATTTTGGAACTTTATGTACATACAGGAACATACTTAGAGAGACTACAGTGTATATGTATATGTGTGTTCATACGTATGTAGTCAGATATCAGAAAAATCATATTCTTTAAAACTTATTTTAAAATTACGGATATCACTCAGAGATACCAATGTTAGTATTTTGATATTTGACTTTTCAGTCATATATTTACTTCTGTTAAAAAAAATTCAATATGAACATATGGTTTTTATAAATTCTTCATCCACATAAACTAAAATTTATTCTTTTTTTTTTTTTTTTTGAGATGGAGTCTCACTCTGTCACCCAGGTTGGCATGCACTGGTGTGATCTGGGCTCACTGCAACCTCCACCTCCTAGGTTTAAGCAACTCTCCCTCCTCAGCCTCCCGAGTAGCTGGGATTACAGGTGCATCCCGCCACTCCTGGCTAATTTTTTTGTATTTTTAGTAGTGACGGGGTTTCACCATGTTGCCCAAGTTGGATTCGAACTCCTGGGCTCAAGCGATCCACCTGCCTTGGCCTCCCGAAGTGTTGGGATTACAGGCATGAGCCACTGCACCCGGCCAATTTATTCTTTTTAAGTATACAATACTATACGTTTTGACAGATGCATAGAACGGTACAAATACCACCACAGTCACCTAAAAGCATTCCTTTGTGTTGCCTATTTATACTAGAACCCTCCCCTGAATCTTATCAACCATAGATTTGTTCTCCATTTGTATACTTTTGCATTTCCTAGGAAAATATATAAAGCATACAGTATGTCTTTCAGTTGGGCTTTTCATTTAGCAGAAAGCAATTCAGATTTACCTATGTTATTGTACATATCAGTAATTTATTCCATTTTACCACTGAGTAGTGTTCCATGGTATTGATGTACCAGTTTTATTTACAAGTTGAAGTACATTAGAGGCATTTTTCAGTTTGGGGTGATTATGAGAAAAGCTGCTGTAAAGATTTGCATGCAAGTTTTTGTATGAACATGTTTTCATTTTTTACTGGTCATGTGCCTAGGAGTGGGATTGCTTGGTCATATGGTAAGTATATGTTTAACTATATAAGAGACCCCCCACAGTTTTCCAGAGTGGATGTGCCATGTTGCATTACCACCAGCAATGTGTGAGAGCTCCACCAATGTGAGATGGGAACTCACATTGTATCTTTGGAGTGTGGCATTGTCAATTTTTCTTTTATTTCAGCCATTGTAATAGGTGTGTAGCACTATCTCATTGTGGTTTTGAGTTCCCCTCATGACTGAAGTTGTTAATTATCTTTTCCTGTGCCTTTTAATAATATATTTATGTTCTTTGTGAAGTTTGCCCATTTAAAAAATACTGGGTTGTTTTATTATTATTAAGCTTTGAGAGGTTTTATGTTTGCCAAATAAAAGCTCTTTGGCAAATACGTGATTTGCAAATGTTTTCTCCCTGTCTGTAGTTTATTTTATTGATAGTGTCTTTTACAGAGCAAAAGTTCATTTTGATGATACAAAATTTACCATTTTTCTTCTTTTTATGGAACCTCCTAGAAGTTTTAAAGTTTTAGGTTTTACATTTTTATCTGTAATCCTTTTTTTCTGGTATATGTTGTGCAATTTTCCCTGCACCGTGTCTTGAAAAGATCATCATTTTGCCATTGAATTACCTTTGCACCTTTGTCAAAAATCAATTGACTACATTTGTGTGTCTGTTTCTGGATTCTATTCTGCTCCACTGATGTGTGTGTCCCTTCACAGGTACCATACATTGTTGATTGCAGCTTTATAGTAAATCTTTAAAGCAGGTAGTGAGAATCATCTAACTTTGTTCTTTTTCAAAATTTGTTTATGCTATTCTAATTACTTTTCCTTTTTGTTTAAATTTAGAATAATCTTGTTAATATCTGCAGATAATTGTACTTGGATTTTTTAGTAGAGTTTAATTGAATCTATAAAACGATTTGGGGAAAGTTGGACATCTTAACAATATTTACTTTTCCAACCCATGAGCATGACATATCTCTTCATTTATTTAGATTTTTTAATTTCTTTCATTGGTGTTTTGTAGTTTTCAGCATATAGTTTGTGCATGTAGTTTGTTAGGTTTATACCTATTTTATTTTTGATTAGTGCTATTGTGAATGGTATTTTTAATATTTTTTTAGAAATTTTTGTTTTCTTAGTCCATTTTGTGTTGCTATCACAGAATACCACAGACTGGGTAATTTATAAAGAAAAGAAACTTATGTCTTACAGTTCTGGAGGCTTAAAAGTACAAAAGCATGGTGCTGGCATCTGGTGAGAGCCTTCTTGATGCACCATACCATGGTGGAAGGCATCACAGGACAAGAGGGGCATAAGAGAAAGAGCCAAACTAGCTTTAATGACAGACCCACTCTTGTGATAACTAACTCTCCTGTGATAATCTATTAACACATTAATCCATTAATGGCAGAACCCTCGTGACTCAATCACCTCTTAAAAGGCCTTACTTCTTAATACTGTTAGATTGGGGATTAAGCTTCCACATGAATTTTAGAGACATAAACATTCAACGGCAGCGAACCTTTTATATTTAATTGACATTTTAATTGAGGTAATTGTAGATTTACTTCAGTTGTAAGAAATACAGAGAGATACTGTGTAGGCTTTACCCACTTTCTCCCAGTGGTTACACCTTGCAAAACTGTATTATAATATCACAACCAAGATACTGATATTGAAACAGTAAAGTTATAGAACCTTTCCATTATCACAAAGATACCTCATGTAGCCCTTTTTGGCCACAACTACCTTCTGCCTTTGACCCATCCTAACCTTTGGCAGCCATTAATTTGTTCTTTCTATGGTTTTTGTCATTTCAAGAATATTATGTATCCATAACCATACATATGTGACTTCTGGGGATTGCTTTTTTTTAAAATCAGAATAATTACCTAGAAAGTTGCCCAAGGTGTTACATGTATCAGTAGTTTGTTCCTTTTTAATTGCTAGTAGTATTACATAGTATGCATACACCACAGTTTAGCCATTTATCCGTTAAGAGATATCTGGCTTGTTTCCAGTTTTGGCTATTATAAATAAAGGGGCTGTGGACATACATGCAGAGGTTTTTGTGTGACCATAAGTTTTTATTTCTCTGATATAAACATCCAAGAAGAAAAATACTGTATTCTATGATAGTTGCAATTTTTAGTTTTACCGGAAGCTACCAAATGGTTGTCCAGAGTGGCTGTACCATTTTATGTCTCCACCAAAATATGTGACAGATAAAATTTAGCCCCATTCTTGCCAGTTATTTGATGTTGTCAATATTTTTAATTTTAGCCATTTTAATTGGTGTATAGTGATATCTCATCGTGGTGGTGGTGGTGGTGGTTCTTCTTCTTCTTTTTGTTGTTGTTCTTCCTCTTCCTCCTTCTCTCTCTTTCTCCTCCCGCTCTTCCTCCTTCTTCTCTTGTTCTTCTTTTTTTCTTTTCTTTTTGTGTGTGTGTGTGTGTGTGTGTGTGTGTTTGCGTGACTGAGTCTCGCTCTGTCACCCAGGCTGGAGTGCAGTGGCATGATCATAGCTCATTGTAATCTCAAACTTCTGGGCTCAGTTGATCCTCCTACCTCAGCCTCCCGAGTAGCTGGGAGTATAGGCATGTGCCACCGTGCCCAGATCGTTTTTTTTTTTAATTTTTTTTTTTGTACAGACAGGGCTTTGCTGCATTACCTAGGCTGGTCTCAAACTCTTGGCCTCAAGTGATCCTCCCATTTCAGTCACCCAAAGTGCTAGGATTACAGGTATGAGCCACTATGCCTGGCTTATTGTGGTTTTAATTTTCATTTTTCACCAAAATTGACAAATGGGATCTAATTAAACTAAAGAGCTTCTGCACAGCAAAAGAAACTACCATCAGAGTGAACAGGCAACCTACAGAATGGGAGAAAATTTTTGCAACCTACTCATCTGACAAAGGGCTAATATCCAGAATCTACAATGAACTCAAACAAATTTACAAGAAAAAAACAAACAACCCCATCAAAAAGTGGGCGAAGGACATGAACAGACACTTCTCAAAAGAAGACATTTATGCAGCCAAAAAACACATGAAAAAATGCTCATCATCACTGGCCATCAGAGAAATGCAAATCAAAACCACAGTGAGATACCATCTCACACCAGTTAGAATGGCCATCATTAAAAAGTCAGGAAACAACAGGTGCTGGAGAGGATGTGGAGAAATAGGAACACTTTTACACTGTTGGTGGGACTGTAAACTAGTTCAACCATTGTGGAAGTCAGTGTGGCGATTCCTCAGGGATCTTGAACTAGAAATACCATTTGACCCAGCCATCCCATTACTGGGTATATACCCAAAGGACTATAAATCATGCTGCTATAAAGACACATGCACACGTATGTTTATTGCGGCACTATTCACAATAGCAAAGACTTGGAACCAACCCAAATGTCCAACAATGATAGACTGGATTAAGAAAATGTGGCACATATACACCATGGAATACTATGCAGCCATAAAAAATGATGAGTTCATGTCCTTTGTAGGGACATGGATGAAACTGGAAAACATCATTCTCAGTAAACTATCGCAAGGACAAAAAACCAAACACCGCATGTTCTCACTCATAGGTGGGAATTGAACAATGAGAACTCATGGACACAGGAAGGGGAACATCACACTCCGGGGACTGTTGTGGGGTGGGGGGAGGGGGCAGGGACAGCATTAGGAGATATACCTAATGCTAAATGACGAGTTAATGGGTGCAGCAAACCAACATGGCACATGGATACATATGTAACAAACCTGCACATTGTGCACATGTACCCTAAAACCTGAAGTATAATAAAAAAAAAAATTTTTCATTTTTCAAATGGCTGACGTTGAATATTATTTTCATGTGCTTACTTGCCATCTGTATATCCTCTTTAGTGAAACAAATAGTACTGTTTTGTTAAATTTTACTTTCTGGTTGTTTATTGTTAGTGTATAGACACATATTTAATGTGTATATTTTGACCTTATGTCCTGGTGATTTAACTAAACTTATTTATTAGTTCAAGGAGCTTTGCTTTAGATTCTATGGGAGTCTTTTTTTAATTTAGACTATCATGTCATCTGTTAATAGAGACATTTTATTTCTTTCTTTTCAATATGGATAGCTTTTATTTCCTTTTTATGGTTTATTGCCTTGGTTAAGACTTCTAGTAGGTTTTCGGTAGACGAGGAGAGAGCAGATATCCTTAGGAGGATCCTTTCTTGTTTCTTGTTCCTTTCTTAGGAGGAAAACATGCAGTCTTTTGCAATTAAGTATGATGTTAGATATAGATTTTTTTTATATGCCCCTTATCAGTTGAGTAACTTTCTTTCTATTCCAAGTTTGCCGAGAGGTTTAAAAAAACTACAGATGGATGTTGAATTTTGTCCTATGCTTTGATTTGTTCATATGGTTTTTCTTGACTTTTTTCCAAATTTTAAAAAAATAAATTTCATTGTGTATATTTAAGGTATGCAACATGATGTTATGGGATATATTTAGATGGTAAAAAGATTACTGCGTTGAGGCAAATTAACATATCCATTATTTCACAGAGTTGCCCATTTTTTGATTTTGCGGCAAGATCCACTAAAAGCCACTTGTTTAGCATGAATCCCAAATACAGTACAATTTTATTACATAGAGTCCTCATTTTGTACATTAGATGTCTAGACTTGGTCATCCTACATATCTGCTACTTTATGTCCTCTGACCTACTTCTCCCCATTTCGTCCCCACTTCCCACTCCTGTGCCTGGTAACCACTGTTTTGTTTTCTATCTCTGTATATTTGATTTTTTTTGGGATTTCACATATAAATGAGACCATGCAATATTTTTCTTTCTCTGTCTGGCTTATTTTACTTAGCATCATGTCCTCTAGGCTCATTCATGTTGTGACAAATGGATCTCATTCTTCTTTAGGGCTGAACTGTATGTATATATACACTGCAGTTTCATTGTCCATTTGTCTGTCAACAGAGAGTTAGGTTGTTTCCATATCTTGGCTATTGTGAATGATGCTGCAATGATGAACATGGGAGTGCAGATATCTTTGTGAGATGGTGATTTCATTTCCTTTGGTTATATGCCCAGAAGAGGGGTTGCATATGGTGGTTCTATTTTTTTTTTTTATTTTTTATTATTTAGAAACCTCCATACTGTTTTTCGTATGGCTCTACCAACCTACATTCCTACCAACGGTGTACAAGAGTTCCGTTTTATCCACACCTTTGACAACATTTCTTCTTTTTTGACTTTTTGATAATAGCCATTCTAATGGGTGTGAGGTAGTATCTCATAGTGGTTTTGGTTTTCATTTCCATACCTGAGACTGGGTAATTTATAAGAAAAGAGGTTTAATTGGCTCATGGTTCTGCAGGCTGTGTAGGAAACATAACACTAGCATCTACTTCTGGGGAGGCCTCTGGAAGTTTACAGTTGTGGCAGAAAGTGAAGTGGAAGCTTGCATGTTATATGGCAAAAGCAGGAGTGAGAGAGTTAAGTGCTAAACACTTGTAAACAGCCAGATCTCGCGAGAGGTCACTCACTATCGCAAGGACAGCAATGGGGATGGTGCTAAACCATTCATGAGAAATCCCCATGATCCAATAACTTTGCACCAGGCCTCACCTCCAACATTGGGGATTACATTTCAATATGAGATTTAGGCAGGAACACACATTCGGACTGTATCAGTGATATTGAGCACCTTTTCATAGACCTGTTGGTGATTTTTATGTCTTATTTGGACAAATGTCTATTCAAGTCTTTTGCCTGTTTTTAATCGGGTCATTTGTTTTTCTATGATTGAGTTGCGTCAGTTCTTTATGAATTTTAGATGTTAAACCCTTATCAAATATTGGTTTGCAAGTATTTTTCCCAATTTATAAGTTGCCATTTGATTTCATTGTTTCCTTTGCTGTGCAAAAGACTTTTAGTTTGATGTAGTCTCATTTATTTACTTTTGATTTGTGGCCTGAGCTTTTGGTATGATATCCAAATAAATAAATAAATCATTGCCAAGACCATTTTCTGGGAACTATTCCTATGTATTTTCTTCTAGGAGTTTTATAGTTTCTGGCCTTACGTTGATGTTGATTATGCATTCGTGTTGAATTTTGTATATGGTGCAAGAGAAGGGTCTAATTTTATTCTTCTGCCTGTGAAAATCTAGTTTTTCCAGCACCATTTATTGAAGAGATTATCCTTTCCCCATTGTGTTCTTTTGGTGGCTTTGTCAAAAATTAGTTGACTATATATCTTTGAATTCATTTCTGAGCTCTTGATTCTGTTGCACTGGTCCATGTTTGTATCAGCAACATACTGTTTTGATTACCATAGCTTTGTAGTGTAATTTAAAATAATCATGTGCGATGATTTTTGACTTGAACCAAGCTTGCATTTGTGGGGTGAATGCTACTTGGTTATGAGGTATTGCTCATTTTAGATATAGCTGGATTTAATTTGCTAATATTTTATTGAGTTTTTTTGCCTCTCAGTTCATGAGGAACATTTGTCAATAGTGTGTTTTTCTTTTCTTGTTTTTGGCTTTGATATTAGCATATGTTGGCCTCATTCCTCTTAAGTGTTCTGGAAAAGATTAAGCAAAATTAGTGTTACTTCTGTCCAGAATGTTTGGTAGAATTTACCAGTGAAAACCACTGGGCTTGGGCTTTTCTTTATTGGAAAATTTTATTCACAAATTCTATTTGATTTCAAAATGTAGGACTATTAATGTCAATTTTTAAAACTGAGATTTGGTATCTTTCAAATAATTGGTCAATTTCATCTTTCAGCATTTCCTTTTTATCTTTCTCTTATTGTCTGTAGGGTCTGTAGTGATAATCATACTTCATTGCTGATATGGGTAATTTGTGCCTTATCTCCTTTTTCTTCATCAGTCTGGGTAGGAGTTACACAAATTTTTATTGATTTGTTTCAAAGATCAGCTTTTGATTTTTTTCGTCTATTTTTATTGTTCTCAATTTCATTGATTTCTCTCTCTTTTTTTTTTTGAGGAAAGGTCTCGCTCTGTCACCCAGGCTGGAGTGCAGCTCACTGTAGCCTCAACCTCCCAGGTTTAGGTGATCTTCCCACCTCAGCCCCCCAAGTAGCAGGGACTACTGGCACACACCACCATGCCCAGACAATTTTTTGTACTTTTTGGTAGGGATGGGGTTTTACCATGTTGCCCAGGTTGGTCTTGAACTCCTGGGCTCAAGCAATCCACCCCACTCAGCCTCCTAAAGTGCTAAGACCACAGGCATAAGCCACTGTGCCAGGCTGATTTCTGTTTTTAACCTTTATTATTTTCTTCCTTTTGTTTGTTTTGGGTTTGTTTTGTTCTTCTTTAATTTCTTAATGGGGAGGCTTACATGATTAATATGAACCCTTTATTCTTTCCTATATAAGCATTTGATGCTAAAACTTTACCCTAGGCACCACTTTAACTGTATCTCATGCTTTAATACATCTTATTTTCATTTTCATTCAATTAAAAATATTTTTAAAATTTTCTTTTGATTCTATTTTACAGTGAGTTGTACACTATTTTTTTTACAGATATCTTTTCATGATTTACTTCTAATTTAATTACATTACAATCAGAGATCATTCTTTGCATGATTTCAGTTCTTATAAATTTGTTAAGTTTGGTTTTATGGCTCAGAATATGGGCCATCATGTTACATATTCAGTGTGCACTTGAAATATGTATTTTGCTTTTAGTAAGTGGAGTGTTTCTTAAATGTCAACTAGGAGAAGTTTGTTAATGGTGTTATTCAGGTCTTCTATATTCTTGCTTGTTTTCTGGGTCTCTCATTAACTGAGAAAGGAGAATCGAAGTCTCTAAGTATAATTGTGGGTTTGTCTATTTCCTAATTCAGTTTTATTAGTTCTTGCATCATATATTTTGGAGCATACACCTTGGTAAAAGTACATACACATTTGGAAATGCTATGTATCTTGGTGGATTGACCCTTTATCACTATAAAATGTTCTTTTTCCTAGGTAATTAACTTTCCTTGTTCCAAAGTCTGCTTTGTCTGATATTAGTATAGTTTCTCCAGCTTTCTTTATATTAGTGTTTGCATGGTATGTCTTTTTCCGTATTTTTACTTTTAACTTATCTTTATAAACACATTTAAAGTGAATTTTTTGTAGATAACATATAGTTGCGTCTTATTTTTAAAGTTTAACTTGATAATCTCTATTCTTTAATAAGTAGTTTACATTTAATGTAATTATTAAAATAGTTGGACTTAGGGCTACCATTTTATTATTAGTTTTTTATTTGTTATCCTTTTTTTGTTCCTCTACCTCCATTTCCTGCCTTCTTCTGGGTTATTTGAATTTTTTTTTTATTTTTATTTTTTTTGAGATGGAGTCTTGCTTTGTAGCCCAGGGTGGAGTACAGTGGTGCGATCTCAGCTCACTGCAAGCTCCGCCTCCCGGTTCAAGCAATTCTCCTGCCTCAGCCTCCCGAGTAGCTGGGACTACAGGCGCCCACCACCACGTCCGGCTAATTTCTTGTATTTTTAGTAGAGACAGTGTTTCACCATGTTAGCCAGGATGCTCTTGATCTCCTGACCTCGTGATACCCCGCCTCAGCCACCCAAAGTGCTGGGATTACAGGTGTGAGCCACTGTGCCTGGCCTTGAGTGTTTTTTAGTATTTAATTTTATCTGTCGGCTGTTTGTATATGTCTCTTTGAATTATTTTAGTTGTTTCTCTAGTGATTACCATATACAAACTTAGCTTTACACAATCTACTTAGAGGGAATAGTTTATCACTTCAAGTGAAATATATAAACCTTGTCACTTTACCCTCCTCAATTTGTGTCATAGTTGTCATTTTCATTATATCTACATAACTTGAGAACTCTATAGATAAGGTTATAATTTTTGCTATTAACAATAAATATGTTAAAGAACTTAGTATAGTAAAATATTATGTTACCAGATATTTACCATTTCTGTTGCTCTCTTTAGTTCTTATGTTGATATTTCCCTCTGATATCATTTCCCTTCAGCTTTAGAATTTATTTTAGCATTTCATTAAGAAATCTGCTGGCAACAAGTCTCTTGGTTTTTCTTCATCTGAGTATGCTTTGTTTTGCCTTCATTCCTGAAGGATATTTTTGCTGGATATAAAGTTCTGGTTAGCAGTTCTTTTCTTTCATCACTTAAAAGATGTGTCACTGTCATCTAGCCTGTGTGATTTCTGAAGAGAAATTTGCAATTATTTAAGCCATTGTGCTCTTAAAGGCATATGTTGTTTTCCTCTGGTTGCCTTTATATTTTGTTTCCTCATCTTCGGTTTTCAGGAGTCTGAGTATGATGTTTCTGGGTATGGTTTTATAAGTTTACTTTGGTAGGAGTGTGCTGAGCTTCTTGAATCTCCAGTTATGTCTTTCACTCAGTTTGAGAAGTTTTCAGCCATTATTTCTTCAAATATTTTTTCTATGATTACCTCTTTCTTTCATCTCGTCTTCTGCCAATTAAAATTCCACTTTACATCCACCCATCACTTTGGCTTTGAAGCTGCCACTTGATATTGACACTTGGTAGATGTAGTATGACTATTCTTATATGTCTCTATCTACTGGTGAGGATCCTACTCCTTTAGTACTACTGAAGAGTACTCTTTTTAGATCCTGCTCTTCCAGGACTCCATTGATATGCATGTCAGATCTTTTTATTATTGTTCCACAGGTTGCTGAGGACTTGTTCATTTTTTTCTGTCTCTCTTTTTCTCTGTTCTTTAGATTATTTAATTTCTATTGATCCATCTTCAAACTCACTGACTCTTTCCACTGTTACCTACATATTGCTATTGCATCCATCTAGTGGATTTTTAAATTTCCAATATTGTGTATTTCAGTTCTAAAATGTCCACCTGGTTCCATTTTATGGTTACTGTTTCTCAGCAATTAATTTCTATCTTTCATTCATTTTAACAGTGTTCATCTTTACCTTATGGAGGATTATTGAAGAGCTGCCCTAAAGTCCTTGCCTGCTAATTCCACCATTGGTGTCCTTTTAGGGTTGACATCTGTTGATTGTGGGTTTCCCTTAATATTGATCCATTTTTCCTGGCTCTTTGTATGTCAAATTATTTTGGATTATACCATGAACATTTTGAATATTGTATTAGTCTGTTTTCACACTGCTGATAAAGACATATTCAAGACTAGGTAATTTATAAAGAAAAAGAGGTTTAATGGACTCACAGTTCTACATGGCTGGGGAGGCCTCACAATCGTGGCAGAAGGCAAAAGGCATGTTTTACATGGTGGCAGGAAAGACAGAATGAGAGCCAAGCAAAAGGGAAAACCCCTTATAAAACCATCAGACTTCATGACGCTTATTCACTACCTTGAGAACAGTATGGAGGAAACCACCCCAATGATTCAATTATCTCCCACTGGGTCCCTCCCACAACATGTGGGAATTATGAGAGCTACAATTCAAGATGAGATTTGGGTGGGGACACAGCCAAACCATATCAAACATTATGTGGTGAGGCTCAAGGTCCTGTTAAAATTCTGTGGAGAAAGGTTGATTTTGTTTATCTGTTTAAGTAGGCAACCAACCACGTTTCCTTTTTTCAGCTCCTCTTCTTGTGATTTCTTTCATACTCTCCAGCTCTCAAGATGTCCCTTTTTATGGTTTCTGCAGCCAGAGTCTTCTCAAACTTTTAGCCTCCCATGATGTCATTGTTAGGTAACATGGGGTACCTTAAAATGGCCCCGTACCTTAAGATGGGGCCGGTTCCGGGTTCTTCTCCCCTCCTTGACCGGGCACTGTCTGAACCCACCAAAGAAGGGCCAATCAGAAAGAAGCATCTCCCGCCTTCCCTTGGGCCCGCCCCTAGCCCAATCCACCTAGGCCCAAGGGATATAAAACCCAGCACACCAGCAGCCCTCCCTCTCTTCTCTTCCTTCTCCTTGCGTGGTGCCGCTTGATACCTCCAATAAAGATCTCTTGACCGCGACCGGTGTAGTTTGGTCTCCACCCGGCCCCTTTCAGTCATGCATTTCCCACAATTGGCAATGCCTTCACAGTGAGGCAGCAGGAGAAAAGAGAGAGAGAGAGAGAGAAAACAAACAAAACAAAACATATTTTCTCTCCACCATTTACACAGCAGGACTTCCTCTTGCTTGGTTCCTCTGGTCATTGAGATGGATTTTTCTTGGGGTTTTAGGTACTCATGCTAAAGGAAAAAAAAAGAGGGAATCATAATCTCTAGCAGAGATTATGATAGAGGACTTTTCCTCTATCTTCAGACTGGAAGGAAGGGGCTTCTCCTGGAGTTTTTGCTATTAGTGTTTGCTTCCCAGTTCTAGAATGCAGTCTGCACTCAGATCAAATAATGGGAAAAAAGGAGAGTAAAAATCCACAAACTGTACCCTTATGGGTCCTTATTTATTTTTGCTTTAGTTCCCAATGCACCTGTCATTGTGTACTTTTCAAAGTCCTCAGGCAGTTGATTTTTGTACTCTGTTCAGAGTTCTTTGTAATCAGTGGGATTGATAGGCTGTAGTCAGCTTACCTCCATTTGGGCTGGCACCAGAAGCCTACATATGTTTTCAGTATCTAATTTTTTACACTTAAAATATTTTATAAACATTTTTCCATGCCATTATACATTCTCCCATAACATAATTTCTAAGACTGCATATTCATTCGAGTGTTTATATTGATTGTCTTAGTGAATATATGAATAAATAAATCTTTACACACATCTGTGATTATTTTCTTAGGATAAAATCTTTTTTTTTTTTTTTTTTTTTTTTTGCAGTTACAAGATTTAATAGAGTGAAAACAGAGCTCCTATACAATGGGAGGGGACCCAAAGGGGGTTGCCACTCCCTGCTCAAATGCCTGTGTTTATATCCTGATCATTGTCCCTGCCCCATGCTCTCAGGCGATATATGATTTGACTATTTCTTTACCTCCTCTTTTTAGCCTAATTTGTATTTTAGTGAGCCCTCTTTATACCTGATTGGCTGGGTGTGAGCTGAGTTACAAGCCCAGTGTTTAAGGGTAGGTGTGGTCACCTTTCCCAGCTAGGCTTAGGAATTCTTAGTCGGCCTAGGAAATCCAGCTAGTCCTGTCTCTCAGTCCCACCTCTCAACAGGAAAACCCAAGTGCTGTTGGGGAGGTTGGCTGACAACCGCTGTTAACTGCTTCATGCTGAACTGGGGCGTAGTAGGGGTCATGCAGTTGAGATTTCCTTGGTGGGGGGGGGGGGTGCCTTCAATGTCATCAACATTGGAGCATGGACTAGCAGGCCAGTCCAGGGGTCCGCGGTAGATCTTAGTCATGGATTGCATCTGGGGCTCCATTTGAAGAACGATTTATAGTTTTACAGCTTCGATTCTGGAAGAGACAAACTTAACAAGGAGGTTAACGATACAGGGATTGAAATGTGTGGCCTGAAGTGCAGGGGCATATGAGTGTGGGCGGTGAAAGTGGGGTTTCCTTTAGAAAAACTCTGATACAATGGGGCATCAATATTTCCAGGAAGCCACATTCTCCATAGAAGCTCTCGGTAAGGGGAGCTACTGGTAGTACAGCAGCATACAGGGGGTGCAGTGAGACTGAAAGGGGGTAAGAGAACAGTAAAAAGAAAAATATGACAAGGGAGGGCCAAGGGGATCTACGATTCTAGTTACTTTCCTCATGGTTGTCGCTTGAAGAGCAGGTGCAGATCCTCTAGAGGTTCACAGGAATAGCTAGCGTTGTCTCCTGGATTTTCAGGTTCCTTTGGCAGTATCCAGGGTTTGGCTCGAGTGTGACGTATCCAAGACTCCACTCCAGCCACTTAACTGCGGTTGGGGTAGATACAATGACTGGGTAGGGTCCTTCCCAGGATATGTCTAGGGATGGGAAATTAAGAGGGAAAGGACTTGACTAATACCGTGTCACCAGGGTGGAATAATTCCTTTCCCTCCTCTCGGGGACAGGTTCCCTGTAATGTTTTAAGAACTTGTTGATATTTAGCTAAGGAGGTGATGTCTGCAACTAAGTTGGCCATCTCTCGGTCAAGCACAAGGTCATTGGTTAGGAAGGGCTGTCCATTACAGCATCTCATATGGACTAAGTCCTGCTTTTTGGGGAGAGTTTCGGATTCTTAGTAAGGCTATAGGCAACAGAGCAGGCCATGCAAGGTGGGTTTCTTGGGTTAGCTTTTTTAGATGTCGTTTGAGTGTTTCATTCATTGTCTCAACTTTTCCTGAGAATTGTGGCCTCCAGGTGCAGTGTAAGTGATATTGTATACCTAACGTCTGGGATACTCCCTGGGTTACTGCAGCCTTGAAAGCAGGGCCATTGTCACTCTGTAAACCTCGGGGAAGTCCGAATCTGGGAATTATTTCATGAATTAGTACTTTTATTACCTCTTGGGCCTTTTCTGTCCTACAAGGGAAGGCCTCCGCCCAACCAGTGAAAGTACCTAGATTAGTAGATACTGAAATCCCTGAGATTTGGGCATGTGGGTAAAATCTAGTTGCTAGTCTTCTCCTGGGTAATGGCCTGTTCTTTGTTCTCCTGAAGGAGCTTGGCGATAAGGCAGGGGATTATTTCTTTGGCACACTTCACAGGCCCTGACTATCTGCTTGACAGTTTTGAAAAGGCCTGGTCCAGTAAATAATGATTTGGCCATCTGATGGGTGCTGTCACTTCCTAAGTGAAAGGTGTGGTGAAGGGTTTTAAGTAATTTCCGTTGGTTAGCTGCAGGCAAAAGTATTTTTTCTTTGGTGGCTAGCCATCCTGAGGAGAGGAAACGATGTCCTCATGAGTTTCCCCATTCCATTTCTTCTGCTGAGTACTGGAGCTTGGTTTCCCAGAGGGGATTACCCCATACTAGGGGTCCTTCTCTAAGCATTTCTAATGGAGAGTCCTGCCTTGTGGCTCTTTTGCCTTCAATACCCGCTTGGCGATTCCTTTATATTTCTCTTTCCTTTCCTTTCTGATGACCCCAGCAGTATAAGACTGCCATCTCTTTAGGTTTCTGTAGAGCCAATAATAATCTCCTAATGGTTTCCTGATGTTTGATAGGTGTTCCCTCGGAAGTTAGGAATTCCTTTTCTCTCCATATTGCTGCATGGGCATGGAGGACTAGGTAAGCCTACTTAGTCTGTATATATTTACCATTTTTCCTTCTAATTCTAGTGCCCGAGTGAGGGCTATTAGTTCTGCCAGCTGAGTGCTAGTTCCTGGAGTGAGGGGATTACTTTCAAGTATTCCATTATCACTGAACACTGCGTATGCCGCCTTTCGAAGTCCTTTTTCTACAAAGGAGCTTCCATCAGTATACAAGTTGAGGTCGAGATCAGTCAAGGGAACCTCTAAAAGGTCCCCTAGAGCAGCATAGGTTTGGGCAATTACTTGTTGACAGTTACGTTCTATTTTTTCTTCATTGTCTGGAAGAAATGTGGCTGGATTAGGAGTTGCACAAGTGTGCAGTCACAGTACTGGCCCTTCGATTAATAGAGCCTGATATTTAAGCAAACGGTTGTCTGACAGCCACAAGTCCCCTTTAGCAGTGAGTATGCCGTTCACATCATGAGATGTCCACACAGTAAGATCTCTTCCTTGTATGATATTAACTGCTTTAGATACCAAGACTGCTATTGCTGCCACTACCCATAAACAATGAGGCCAACCCTTTGCCACTACATCACTTTCCTTACTCAGGTATGCCACGGGTTGCAAGCTGGTCCCTCAGACCTGTGTAAGGACTCTTAGAGCTATTCATGTTTTTTCTATGACATATAAAGAAAAGTCTTGCCTCGTTGGTAAGCTTAACACTTGGCCTTGGGTTAGGCCCTTCTTTAGGACCTGAAAAGCCACTTCTGCTTCAGGTGTCCATCTTACTAAATGGGTATTGGCTTTCTGAGTTTCCTTAATTAGTGTGTATAATGGTCTGGCTATTATACAGGCAGAATATATAACAGCAGAATATAACAGCAAAAGCCTGTTATGCCAAGGAACCTTCTTAATTCCTTCAGGGTTTAGGGATGAGGATAAGCCAGTATAGGCTGGATACGTTCCTCACTGAGGGCCCTGGTGCCTTTGGATAATTTTAGCCATAAGTATTTAACCTGCTGTAAGCAGAGCTGAGCCTTTGGTTTGGAAACCTTGTAGCCACAAGTGACGAGGAAGTTTAAAAGTGCTTGGGTGGCTTGATGGCACAAGGTTTCTGAATGGGCAGCTAGAAGTAAATCATCCATGTACCGAAGGACACAAGTGTGCAAGTATGAGAACTGGCTGGCCAAATAGATGGGGACTATCCCTGAACCCTTGGGGTAAAACAGTCCAGGTGAGTTGAGACGTTGGGTTTGAAGGATCTTCAAAGGCAAACAAGAATTGAGAATCAGGATGTACAGGGATGCAGAAAAAAGCATCCTTAAGGTCCAGGACTGTAAACCACTCTGCTTCCTCTAGTATTTGGGAAAGTGGAGTATAAGGGTTAGGTACAGCTGGGTATAGAGGGACAACGGCCTCATTGATAATCCTGAGATCTTGCACTAACCTCCACTGTCCGTTGGGTTTCTGTACTCCTAAAATTGGAGTATTGCAGGTGCTATTGCATGGTTTTACTAGGCTTTGGGCTTTTAGGTCCTTAACAATCTTTTGGAGTCCTTGCTGGGCCTCGAGTCTAAGGGGGTACTGCCTTTGGTAGGGAAAGGAGGCAGAATCCTTTAGTTTAACTTGAATGGGATGAGCATGCTTTACTCATCCATATTTTCCTTCTGTTGCCCAGACTTCAGGATACAACAAACGTGTGTTCCTTCTGCTATGTTCAGGTGTATATTGGCCCCTGCTTTTGCTAGAATGTCCTCTCTAACAAAGGAGTGGGGCTTTCAGGCATAATTAGAAAGGCATGTGAAAAGAGTAAAGTTCCCCAGTTACAACTTAGTGGCTGGGAGAAGTATCTAGTGACTGGCTGTCGTAGGACCCCTCGGATAGTGACAGAGGAGGACAGTTGTCCGGTTGTCCAGTGACAGGTCGGGACAGTTGTCTGGGACCAGAGAGTAAGACTGAGAAGGCCGCACCAGTGTCCAGGAGACAGTTAACCTTCTGGCCCTCAATGGTCAAGCATACCCGAGGCTCTGTGAGGGTGATGGCATGGGCTGGTGCTTGCCCCAAGCACCCTCAGTCCTGCTGCCGGATCATGTGGTTAGTGGCTTCTGACTCAGAGGACCTTCATCCCCTGGGGCAGTGGGCCTTCCAGTGATTCCCTTCACATAAGGGGCGTGGACGAGGGAGTGGCTTATTTCTATTCAGGCAATCTTTTTTAAAGTGTCCTTGTAGACTGCACTGGAAGCAAGCCCTATTAGGCATTTGATTTGCCCAGCCTTTCCCTGTTCCAGAGCCTCCAAAGTCTGCCTGCCTGAGGGCCATGACTAAAGCAGTGGCCTTTTTCTTATCCCATTTGTCCCATTCCACCTGCTCCTCCTGATCTCTATTATAAAAAAACCAAGGTTGCCAAGTTCAATAGCGTTTCTAAGCTTTGCTCCAGGCCTAAGGTGGACTTTTGAAGTTTTTTTCTAATGTCTGCATCTGACTGAGTGATAAACTTATCCTTTAAGATTAGTTGGCCTTCAATAGAGTCAGGTGACAGGGAGGTTTGCTTCCTCAATGCCTCCCTTAGTCTCTCCAGAAAGGCAGTGGGATTTTCTTCCTTTCCCTGTGTTATAGTGGACATCATTGAATAATTTATAGGCTTCTTCCTAGTTTCCCTTAGTCCTTCTTGCACATAAGTTAGTAAATGTCTGTGGCACCAATCTCCGTGTTCTGATTCTGCATCCTAATGAGGGTCTACACTGGGAACTGCCTGCTGGCCTGTGGGGAATTGTTCTTTTCTCTGTTGTCATCTTATCATTGACTTAACTGTAACTGAGATATCAGAGATCGCCAAACTCTTGGGCTGCAGTTATGGCGGCGCTTCTCTCATTTGGGGTTAGTGTCTGATCTAGCAGTAACATTACATCTCTCCATGTCAGATCAAAGTATTGTCCTAACCCTTGTAAAACATCAATATAGCCATCAGGGTCATCTGAGAATTTACTTAGGTCTATTTTAATTTGCTTCAAGTCTGAGAGGGAAAAAGGTACATGCACTCTGACTGGGCTGAATTCTCCAGAATACATCTTAGGGGTGTTTTTGCCTTGCGGGTAACGTTTCCCATCTGAAAATAGAACATAGGGATGCCAGCACCCCTAGTCATTTTCTAATGAGCATTAGTCATAGGTGTCCTCTATGGTCCTAATGCTTATTCCTTTCCAGGATGTGTAACAACCCATGGACCTCTGCTTATTGGATTCATTACGCTCACTGATGTAGCAGTCCTGCACCCCTTTTCCCATCTTTCTTGACCGCAAAGAAAGGGGTCCAGGCTGCCGGATTCTAGTGGTCCTTTTCCAGCGTGCCCAACATTGCCTTTGTGCTCAGGGGTGAGTCCTAGAGCTGGGGTGAGTTCCTGAGTATTTCGTAGCAACCCAGCTGCTCCATCAAGATGCATTCCCATAAACAATAGTCCTTCTGCAAATTCATTTCAGAGAGGGTGTAGGTAACCTTTTGACTCAGGATTGAGATAGAGTTTTTTTGATTCCGTAAGTACTTTGAGGCTTGGCTGAGTGCAAACAGCTCACATGTTTGAGCAGACCAATTATTAGGCAATTCTCCTAACTCTGCTTCCACAAGAGTCTCCCTATCAATTACTGAATACCCATTGTCGTTTTTCTCTCAATCACCCGGGAGGCGCCATCTATCGTCCTGTCCTGAAGGGAGTTCCTCCTAGGTCTGGTCGGACCTTTGTATGGTAATTAAGATTTAAATCCCCTGTTAGGAAATCTGCTGGGTTAAGGGAATTTTCAGTGGTTAATGTTAAATCACCTTTTTCTAACTGAATAGCCCCATACTTTAAGGTTTTTGAGTTAGTAAGCTACCTTTTTGCCTTTTTGACTTAGAATAGTTCTGAACTGGTGAGGTGTGCTCACAATGAGGTTTCCTCTAAAGGTTATTTTTCTATTTTCTTCTGTTAGCAAAGCAGTTGCTGCTACAGATTGAATGCATTTGGGCCATCCACGGCTGGGTTAAGAATTTTTGATAGGAAGGCTATGGGTTGTCAGTGGTCTCAGTGTTTTCAGGCTACACCCTTGTTTACACTGACAACAAGGTAGTATTGGAGTGTTATCGGGTCATGGAGAAGACCTTCAATGATCAATTATAGGTTTTAAATTTGCCCTGGCTTTTAAAGGAATAGGGCACACTTTTTTTCTTTACTACTTCTATCTCTCTTTTTCTCTCTCTCTGCCTCTCTTTCCCCACCCGCTGCCTCTCTTTCCCCTCTCTCTCTCTCTGCCTTGACTTACTCAATTCGCTTTCATCCTAATCTGTTATGTTGTTGTAGACCCAGTTCCAGTTGTTAAAGTACTGGGTAATCAGTTCTAAGGCCCTGGCAAGGATGGTGGGGAACAGGTCCCACATAACTGCCCATGTTGAGAGCTGTATGCCTAAATTGGGAGGGACACCAGGGATGAGACTCCCTGGGTTCATAGCCTAGGGGCCTAAGGACACAGCGTAGAGCTTCCTTAGATCCCCTTGGAGATACAACTTGCTCTAATACTTGGGAGAGGAAGTGAAAGTCTGAAGCATTAGTACCTAGGAGGTAGGGATCAGAGGAAGTAGATTCAAAGGTAAGGAGAATTTTGGGGCTACACTTTCAAGAAAGTTGTGGTCGGGACCTAGGAGGTATGGGTCAGAAGGAAAGATAGGGGCACACGCATGGGCAACCGTTGAGTAGAGACTTCTGGCTGCGCCATGATCTGAACTGGCTTATGCCGGAAGTTCAGGACGACAGCTTTCTGCCTCTAGTCGGCCCTCGGCTTCCCCCAGAAAAATTGTGAAAGCAGAAGCTGGTTCCAGGCAGACCAATGCTCCCAACCCAGAAGGTTGGGGGTTGTTAGAAAGCCTTTTCCCAGGAAGCCTCATATCTGAGTCTTAAGTCAGGCGGCCATGCTCATTGTTTTTAACCGGCCAACAGGTGCCTGGTATTTTCCTTCAATTCTAAGGAAGGATAGGACAAAATAGCAAGTGAAAGTGGTCCGATATTACTCACCACTTTGGAGAATCCCAGTATGGGCTACCAAATGTTACCAGCGGGTCTTTGTTCTTAGAGCTCCCAAGATGGTGGCGAGCTGCTCCCAAGATGGTGGCAAGCCTTTTTGTTCTCTCACCTGGGGTTCTTGGCCTCACAGATTCCAAGGAATGGAACCTTGGGCCATGTGGTGAGTGTTATAGCTCTATTAGAAGCCGTGGGTCACGGAAGAGAACCGTGGAACCCAGCAACTAGTGTTCAGCTCAATTAGGATGAACCCAGGTGCTTAGCCATGCCCAAACATTGGTGAGCCTTTGGTCTGATCGGAGTGGCCATAGATGCCTCACTGGATCAGGAGTGCAGCGGACACCTTGCCAGATCCAGAGGGATGGAATTCAGCAGTGGGTCTGCGATGGCAGTGAACAACAGTGGTGGACAGCGAGCTAAAGCTCAGCTCGATCTGTGAAAAGCACAGACCAGAAGAGTGTGCAGTTGCAAGATTTAGGAGAGTGAAAACAGAGCTCCCATACAATGGGAGGGGACCCAAAGGGGGTTGCCCTTAGGATAAATTCTTAAAGGCAGAATTGCTATACTGACATCTTTAAGAGAATATCTTAACTTTAAATCAATTTAGACACCCTCCAATACTTGGAGTACTGATTTCTCTATATTCTTGCTATAGAATGGGATAGAATAGATAGAAAAGTAATGGCAATGATCACTCGGGGTGTGTAAACCTACAATTTCCTGTTCAGTAGATTAACTGCAGATCTTTCACCACATATCTCATAAATATAAGTGACTAGCTGTCTTTGGCTTGATGTTTATAAAATTCAGTGATATCAGGCACATTTAGTTTGGGCTCATAAAACCTTGAGCCAGACCTAAATCTTCAGTTTCATAGAGCATCCTAATTAGGATAGAATCAGCATGGCTGAAGAAAGCAAGAATGGCTTTCTGTGTGCAGTAATCATGGGGTCTGCCTTATGCATTCCATTCATCTTGCATTAAAATTGTGCTTTAGTCATGAGTGATTTATTAGGTCCAATTTGAAGAGTTGGCTTCTCAACTTTAGGAGTCTGAGGAAAGAGTATTTTCTATAACACTATACATCTTTTTTTTTTGTAATTACATATGTATACCTTTGCTGTTTTAAAATAGACATATGAACATTAAAAATCCCTATAGAATGGGAAAATATCCTCTTCTAAACTATTATGGCATATTCTATGCCAGAGAAGATTACTTCTGTATCAGCCCAAGCCCTGGCAGAGAAGAGAACTGGTGCACTCAAAGTGAATAATTTGAATGAGTTTAGTGAAAGAACCATTTACAATTGTGGGCAGGATGTAGAGATCACAAAATATAGCACAAAACGTGTAGGTTAGTAACTGGGGACTGGAGAGTATCACTTCCAGGCCTGGAGCTTTGACCTTTGGTGCTCATCCAGTGTGCAGGGTGCCTTCAGAGGGTGTGTGAACAGAACAAAGACCTCGTGTTTCCTGTTCTCTGTCCAATTTCCTGCCAGTACTCATTGATTAAACCTATCAGAAGTCAGAGGGTCAGCATGCCTCTCGATGCAGTGAACACGGATCTACCAAAGTGAATACAGGAAACATTGGATTGAAATGTCCTTCCACAAATGTGTTCCACAAATGTTGCTGGCTAATTTGCAACTAATTGTGTATGATGGAAGAACATTTCTATTTCACCAGGTATTTATAGTAGAATATAAAATGGTAATTCTTAACATAAGACTTCTTAGCAGTGCCAGGCATGGTGCCTCACGCCTGTAATCGCAGCACTTTGGGAGGCTGAGGCAGGTGGATCACTGGAGGTCAGGAGTTTGAAACTAGCCTTGCCAACATGGTGAAACCCCGTCTCTACTAAAAATACAAAATTAGCCACAGGTGGTGGTGGGTGCCTGTAATCCCAGCTACTCCAGAGGCTGAGGCAGGAGAATCGCTTGAACCTGGGAGGCAGAGGGTGCAGTGAGCCGAGATCATGCCATTGCACTCCAGCCTGGGCAACAGAGTGAGACTATGTCTCGAAAAAAAAAAAAAAAGACTGCTTAGCAAAATATACTACCAATTTATTGGAGAATTATATATAGTGTATTATACATCTATTAATACCTATGATATGATGAATATATTAGGCTTCATAATATAAGGGATAAGCACTTGGGCTTGGGAGTTACACTTAGTTTGAATCCCAGCTTTTCCATCTACGAGCTCTCTGACTTAGGGTGAGTTTATTACCTTCTGTAAGTCATAAAGCTTCTATTTTGTTTGTTTCGTATGTTACACAGGAATATAATAGTACCTACCATATAGGATTGTTGTGAGGATTAAATTAGATGATGTATTTTTCTTAGTCCGTTTGTGTTGCTATAAAGGAGTACCTGAGACGGGGTAATTTGTAGAGGAAAAAGATTTATTTGGCTCATGATTCTGCTGGCTGTAAGACCGGGCATCTGGTGAAAGTCTCAGGCTACATAAACTCATGGTGCAATGCAACGGGGAGCCAGAGTATGAAAAGATCACATGGCAAGGGAGGAAGCAAGAGAGAGAGGAGAGGTGCCACACTCTTTTTAGCAACCAGCTCTTGTGGGAACTAATAGAGATATAACCCATTTATTGCCACCCAGAGAGGGGATTTACCTATTCCTGAGTGATCCACCCCTATAACTCAATCACTTCCCATTAGGCCCCACCTCCAGCACTGGGAATTAAATTTCAACATGAGTTTTGGAAGGATCAAACATTCAAACTATAATAGTATGGAAATTGCATAAGCCAATGTCTGGCACATATTAAGTATTGTACTTTATAAATGTTGTCTGTTATTCTAATTGTTACACGTTTGTGACCAGGGACAAGAACCAAGAGTTGAGAGGACTCTCCTCATTTTAGGATGAAACTAATTGCTTAACTTAGTGTTTAGAAAGGATAGAGAGTTCAGTGATTAAGGGCACAGGTTCTGGAGTAAAATCTTTTGAGTTTGCAGCCTAGTTCTGCCTCTAGCTGTTTCTTTGACAAATACTTATCTGCTCATCTTCTCAGTGCTTTAATTTCTTCATCTGAAAATTGGGTTTGATATCTCTATCATCTATCTATCTATCTATCTATCTATCTATCTATCTATCTATCCATCCATAGATATAGGTATATTTTTCAAAGTTTATATACTGTATATATAAAAAGATAAGTATGGAAATTCATTATAATATCAAAAACTTAGAATTTATAGTTGATCAGTTTTCAGGATGTGAGAACATAGTCCCACAGAAGCCAAATCTGGTGAAATTGTTTTCCAATATAGTCATACCTTGGTGAGATTGTGGGTTTGGGTTCAGACCACAGCAGTAAAGTGAATGTTGCAATAAAGTGAAACACATGAATTTTTTGGTTTCCCAGTACATATAAAAGTTATGTTTACACTTTATTGTAATCTACCAAGTGTGCAATGCCATTATGTCTAAAAAATGTACATGCCTTAATTTAAAAATACTTCATTGCTAAAATATGTTAATGATCATCTGAGCCCTCATTGGGTAATTGTCTTTTACTAGTGGAGACTCTTGCCTTGATGCTGATGGCTGCTGACTGATCTGGGTGGTGGTTGCTGAAGGTTGGGGTGACTGGCAATTTCCTAAAATAGGAGACCTGTGAAGTTTGCTGCATTGATTGACTTGTCCTTTCATGAAAGATTGTTCTGTACCATGCAATGCTTGGTAGCATTTTACCCACAATAGAACTTCTTTCACAATTGTTGTCAATCCTCTCAAATCCTGCTGCTGCTTTATCAACTAAGTGTATGTAATGTTCTAAATCCTTTGTTGTCATTTCAACAGTGTTCACAGTATCTTCAACAGGGGTAGATTCCATTTCAAGAAAGCATTTTCTTTGCTCATCTATAAGAAGCAATACCCGATCTGTTCAAGTGTGTCATGACATTGCAGCAATTCAATCATATCTTCAGACTCCACTTTTAATTCCAGTTCTCTTGTAATTTCTACCACATCTGCAGTTAACTTTCTCCTCTGATGTCTTGAAGTCCTCAAAATCATCTATGGGGTTTGGAATTGACTTCTTCCAAACTCCTGTTAATGTTGATATTTTGACTTCTCCCATAAATTACAAATATTCTTAATAGTTTATAGAATGGTGAATCCTTTCCAGAAAGTTTTCCATTTATTTTGCCCAGATCCATCAGAGGATTCACTACCTGTGGCAGCTACAGCCTTATGAAATACATTTATTAGTTTATTTTTTGAGATAGGATATATCTCTCTCACCCATGCTGGAATGCAGTGGCATGAACATGGCTCACTGCAGCATTGACCTCCTGGGCTCAAGAGATCCTCCTGCCTCAGCCTCTCATGCAGCTGGGACTACAAGTGTGCATCACCATGTCAGGGTAATTTTTTGATTTTTTTTCTTTTTTTTTTTTGTAGAGACAGGGTCTCACTTTGTTGCCCAGACTGATCTGAAACTCCTGGGCTCAGGCAGTCCTCCTGCCTCAGCCTCTCAGAATGTTGGTGTTACAGGGATCAGCTGCCATCCCCAACCTATATTTCTTAAATAATAAGACTTGAAAGTCAAAATTCCTTCTTGATCCATGGGCTGCAGAATGGGTGTTGTGTTAGAAGGCATGAAAACATTAATTTTCCTTTACATTTCCATCAAAGCTCTTGGGTGACTAGGTGCATTGTCAATGAGCAGTTATATTTTGAAAGAAGTCTTTTTGTTTTCTGAGCAGTAGGTCTCAGTAGTGGGCTTAAAATATTCAGTAAACCATGCTGTAAACAGAACCTTTAGATTTTTGAAATGGTAAGTGAGCATTGGCCTCAACTTCAAGACACCAGTCTCATTAGCCCCTAACAAGAGAGTAAGCCTGTCCATCAAAGCTTTGAGATCAGGCCAGGCTCAGTGGCTTGTGGCTGTAATCCCAGCACTTTGAGAGTCTGAGGCAGGAGGATTGCTTGAGGCCAGGAGATTGAGACTAGCCTGGGCAACATAGCATGAGTCTATCTCTACTTAAAATTTAAGAATTAGCTATGTGTGGTGGCATGTGGCTGTAGTCCCAGGTACTCAGGAGGCTGAGGTGGGAGCATTGCTTGAGCCCAGGAATTCAAGGCTGTGGTGAGCTGTGATTGCGCCACTGCACTCTAGCCTGGGTGACACACTGAGACTCTGACTCTGAAAAAACAAAACAACCATCCCTCCCTGTATAAAAAAAATCACTCTGAAGCCAGGCATTGACTTCTCATTTCTAGCTGTTGAGTCCTAGATGGCATCTTTTTCTAATAGAAGGTTGTTTTGTCTACACTGAAAATCTGTTGTTTGGTGCAGTCACCTTCAGCAATGATCTTAGTAGGATCTTCGGTATAACTTGCTGCAACTTCTACTTTGTTGCTTCGCCTTGCAGTTTATGTTATGAAGACAGCTTTTTTCCTTAAACCTCATGAATCAGCCTCTGCTAGCTTCCAACTTTTCTTCTTCAGCTTCCTCATCCCTCTCAGCCTTCATAGAATTGAAGAGAGGTAGGACCTTGCTCTGGATTAGGTTTCGGCTTAAGGGAATATTGTGGCTGGTTTGATCTTCTCTCCAGATCACTCAAACTTTCTCCATATCAGCAATAAGCCTGTTTTCTTTCTTATCATTTCAGTGTTCACTGGAGTAGTACTTTTAATTTCTTTCAATAACTTTTCCTTTGCATTCACAACTTGGGTAACTGTTTAGCACAAGAGGCCTAGTTTTTGGCCTGTCTAGGTTTTCGACATGTCTGGTTTCCTCACCAGGCTTAATCATTTCTAGCTTTTGCTTTAAAGTGAGAGATGTGCAACTCTTCTTTTCCCTTGATCACTTAGAGGCCATTGTAGGGATATTAATAGGCCTAATTTCAATATTATTGGATCTTGGGAAATAGGGAGGCCTGAAGAGAAGGAGACAAATGGAATAGCCAGTCAGTGGAGCAGTCAGAATACACACAACATGTATGGATTGCACTTGCCATCTTCTATGGGGGTGAGGTTTGAGGTGCCCCAAAACAATTATAATAGTAAGATCAAGGATAACTGATCATAGATTACCATAACAGATATAATAATAATGAAAAAGCTTGAAATATTGCAAGGATTACCAAAATGGGACACAGAGACAGGAAGTAAACATATGCTGTTGGAAAAATGGCACTGATACCCTTGCTTGATGCAGGGTTGCCACAAAACCTTTAATTTGTTAAAAACAAAAGAAAATCACACTATCTGCTAATTGAGTGCAGTAAAATGTGGTGTGCCTCTATGTAATTGATGTCCCCCCCATATCTGCTGGTCTAAAATCTGAGATGGTGGCCATGAGATTCTTTTCTGTTTGACTCAGAGATAATAAGCATCTAGAAAGACTTCTTTTCATTTCAGGGTGGCAGATCTGGGAGGCAGCCAATGTGTTGCCAAATTGGTGGCAGAAACCTAGAAAATGGGTAGGAAGAAGTAGTAAAAGCACTAACAGAAGTACATTACATCCTGGGAGATGTAATATACACAAATAAAGTGTTGTAGGTTGTTGCTAATGGGAAGAGTTAGCAGCAGTGTACACTGAGGCTTGTAGTTTCTATTTTATGTACTTCATTGCTTCAGAGTGAGACAACCAGCCAGTGAGTAGGGGAAAATGCCTTCTCAATAGAGCTGAGGTTTGTTGCATGGAGGCCTGCAAAGCACTATTGTACTAAATTGAGCTAGAATTGTACATACAAACATTTTCAACCATAGATCTGGGACTAGAATAGCACCCAAGTAAAAAAGTGACCGCTAGATAAGTCTCCATATCCTATCTATTGAAAAATATTAATACTAGCATTAGACAAATATTTCCTTGCTCCAGGTTAATCAAATAGAAAAAAATAACAACTTTATGCAACCATTGAAAATTATTGTAGAACAAAGGAAATATATATCATCCTGAAAACGCTAAAGAAGAGAACACCAGTGAAAATTATTTACAATAGGAAACAAAAGAGTTTAGAAAACTGTTCAGAATCCTCACTATATTGAAAAAGGTGTAGTCTCAGTGAAACAGAGCACAATGCCATGAGTTGAGAATTGAGAAATGAAAAGGCAACAGGATGAGTTGAAAAGGGGAGTGGCTGAGATGATGTTAGTTGTAAGACTCTAAAAATGCAATGGCAAAAACAAAAAAGGAAATGCAATAGCAAAATTAACATCCACAATGGGGGCAGTAAAAGGCAAAATTGATACTGTGGGAAACCAGATCAGTGTGATGGAGAACAAGCTAAAGAAATTTTTTCAGAATTTAGAAGAAAAGGAAAAGGAAAATAATGAAAGAGAAACCATGAGGTAAAGAGAGTGGGACTTCAGTAACAATTGTTGATTATTCCTGAATAATAAACTATAGTAATTAGAAAAAAATAATAAAACAAAATTGAAGAAAATTCCTAGCACAGAAAGCAAAAAAAAATTGAAAGACTAGTTTATGAATCGAAAGGTTAATTGTCTTTCAGGCAAAATGTGTAAGAAATGACATTTAGCTGGACTCATCCTGGCAAAGTTTGAGGTTTAAAATAATGATTAGCTATCATATAAGTAGCCATGCATGAAAAACCAAATAAAACAAACACAAAGAGCACTCCAGAAAATTACCTAGTAAGGAGCAAAAATTACAATTTTTTGGATCATCTAAATTTATTGTGTATTATTTAGACTCTGAGTCAAAGAAAGTAACAGAGCAACACCTAAAGAATTTTGAGGAAAAAATTATGTCTTCTAAAAATTTTATACCTAACCAAGTTATCTTCCTAAGATAATTAAAATATATTATCAGTTATGTAAGTTTTCAGAACATACTGTCCATATACCTCATCTTGTTTTTTCATCCTATTTATTACTGCATTTTTATTGAACAAGCCAAGAGAGGAATTAAAATAAAAAATTCAACAATGAAGTAGAAATGATATAAAGCTAAAATATCACTAATGCAGACTATTGGTCAAAAATTGAGCTGAGTTAGTGTGTGGTTTTAACTACAGATACTTTTTTTTTTTTTTTTTTTGGAGACGGAGTCTCACTCTGTCACCAGGCTGGAGTGCAGTGGCTTGATCTCGGCTCACTGCAACCTCTGCCTCCTGTGTTCAAGCAATTCTCCTGCCTCAGCCTCCCGAGTAGCTGGGACTACAGGCATGTGCCACCACGCCCAGGTAATTTTTTGTATTTTTAGTAGAGACGGGGTTTCACCATATTAGCCAGGATGGTCTCCATCTCCTGACCTCATGATTTGCCTGCCTCGGTCTGCCAAAGTGCTGGGATTACAGGCGTGAGCCACTGTGCCCGGCCCTAGATACTTTTTAATGCTGTTTTCCTGGTTAAAGTTATAGAGAAATAATCTGGCCAGATATTTCCTACAGAGATACTACTTTAATGAGTACTTAAGAATTATTTGTTAATTAGCACCTGAAAGTACTGATCTGAATATGGGCTTTTCCTGCCTTCAATGCTGTTTACATGAATGAATATAAATTGATTAAGCTGGCTAAGGTATCTCTTCTGAAATTTTAATATGCTTTTATCATTGGTCAGTTTCAAAGGTAAATTGCAGTCTAATTTAGGCCTATCTAGCATGAGAGTGACTAAGTTATTTTAAAGATCTCATCCAATCAGATGGCTTCTCTTCTTGCTCTTAAATTGGTGGTTTTAAATAGCAGAATCAAGAAGAGAAGATGAAGAGTGTTGTATTATTGTCACTGTGAATAGACTTAGCCTTAATAGCGCACAGTGGGAATTCCCTTGAGATTTCATTTATGGGTACAGTATCAGAGTGCCATGCTGATATGGATGGCCAATAGATAAGTATACATTAATAATTGATCATTTCTTAGTGACTCTTCTGTCTTTAAAAAAATGATTTTAAAAGAAGGAATATCTTTCAATCCAGATACGGATCTCTATCAAATATAAGTCAGAGGTTAATAGGACTGTGTCATTGATACTGTAATACAATTGCAATTGCCTTATTCCTACTTTACATTTTTATTGAAAGTCAACCTAGCATTGTAATTTTAAAATGATTTTTTCCATCTTATACATTTAATTTTTCTATAAGCACAAATTAAACTCATAACTTGACTGTAATCAACATATATGAACCAATATCTGATTACCACAGAAAACCATTATTATATGACCTAATTTGATATTTAAAAAATTGCCATTAGTGACCTTAGGCACAAATAGAAAGAGAATAGCCCTGTACCAGCAGACTTAAATTGTAAAGGAAAAGTGAAGTTTTTTTGTTTTTGTTTTCCTAAGAGAATGCCTATCAGATAGAATCTCCCTTGCTTTTTGATGAAGTGGGGCTTGCTCTGTTACTTTGTAGTGGGAGAATTTCTCAGACATTCTGCTGTAGCAAAAAATTTAGACCTTATCACCTTTCCCAATCCTACACCCCCTAGTTTCCTCATTTATTTTTCTTAGTGGCTTAGAGTGCATGGCCCAACCTTATAAGCACACCCCAGCATACCCTCATCATATCCTGTTTACCTTCAGTCTTACTCATTTGAAAAATCTATAATCCGGGTTAAACTCAACTACTTGTCTACTCATGCCTGTACCCTAGCAGCTAAGAATGATTGAAGAAAATCACAGAAGCCTCCTGTGTGATCTTGCTTGATGTTTATAACCACGCATATCCAATGAGCGCCCCGTACTGTGCTGACCAACCAGCTACTACACTTACCTAGGCAGTTTCATCTTTGATTCTCACAGTGCCTCTTTGTCACCTGTTTTCCTCTATCCTCAAATCTTGGGCATCCCTCTCTAATCCTCTCACTCAGCTGTCTCTTTCACTCAGAGAACAATCTTCATATTAGCCAAAGGGCATGGTGATCTTGCTGCTTGTTTCAGTATAAGATGACAAAAGCAATCGGAAGAAGCTTCTACATTCTCCCATCATCAAATTTCTCAAACTACCTCCACTTGAAACTCTACTATACTTTCTCTCCTATTGCAGTAGAGGAAGTGTCTGTGCTTCTAAGGACAACTCTTCCATGTATACCTTGAAATCTATAACCTCATACCTACTCGAGCATTTTATTACTCAGAGTATCTCCCCTCCCTCCTGTGTTACAGTTTTCCATTTCAACTCCTTCATTTCCATCAGTCCACAAACATAGTGTGCTGTCATCTCTCATCTTACACAAAACAAGACAAAATAAAATTTGTCTTTGTCTTAAATCTCCTAGTGTCACTCTATTTTTCTGGTTCTATTTTCAGCAAAACTCCTTGGAAGAAGTCTATGCTTCTGGTTTCCACTTCCTCTTCCTCCATTCTCTCTGAAACACACTCTGCCCCAGTGAAGGATATCTAATCAAGGTCATCAGTAACCACTGCGTCAACACATACAGTGGCTAATTCTGATTTTTTACTTAAATAACTCACAGGAATGACTAGCCTAGTAACTAACCTTCTTTTTCTTGGAACATTTTCTTAAAACTTGGATTCTGGGAAGCGACACTCTTAGCTTTCTTCTGACCATTCTGGCTATTTTCTGTTTCTTCTTAGCCTCCCTTACTGGTTCCTCTTCCTCTTCTTAACCTCTCAATGTTTAATTCCTGAGAAATCAGTTCTAGATGGTCTTCCCCTTGTAGTCTACATTCACTACCTTGGGGAACTCAACTAGCATTATGGTGGCTTTAAATACGTTCTATGTGATGATGGTCCCCCAAATTTATATTTTGAGCCCCAGTCTCTCTTGAACTCTATATTCTTGTATCTAACCACCTGCTTTTCAAACTTATGTTAAAAAACTTTTCTTGATTTTACCTCCCAAACCTGCTTCTACTCCCTTATTCTCTATCTAAATAAATAGCACCCCGTCATCCAAGACTTTTGTGTTGTACAACTCCAGGGTGTGTTGTTCTTATGGATTAATTGCACCTTTGTTAGCATCTTCTGTGCATTTTTTTCCCATGGGTATCTCATTTATTTGAATTGGACTAAAAAATGCAAACCATTTGGCAGCTGTATTTAGCTCTTGAAAGTTTCAGTCTATCTAGGTAGCTACTATACTAATTACATGATGAAAATTATCAGCTAATATTCCTTTGTTTGAGAAATTGCCAAAGATCAGAGAACCATCTTCATATTGACTAAAGTGCATAACTCAAAAAATAATAATTTTAACTTTAACTTCATATCTTGGAAACATTTCAGTGAAGAGTTTTTGATTTAAAAAGAACATCAGTTTTCACTTACATTTAGGATAATAACCACATAATATTTTTTGATTCCACCAAAAATGGCCACATTTGTTTTTTACTAAAAAGTAGTAAATATCAGCAGCTCTTTTTATTTGCTGCCACTACTGCAGAAAGCTTCATAAACTTTTCAGCCAGAAATATTGTAAAGATCAAAGAGCTTTCAAATGAGTTTCTAACTAACAACGTAGATACTCTCTCTGCATTAGCCAAACTTGCTATGCTCTGTTCCGTAGAGCACACCATATTCTAAGCAAGACAGGGATTATTAAAAAGTTAACCATGGAATAAATAATCAACATAAAATACTATGCACGATATGTGCATAAGTTTTTAAAGCTAATTATAAAGATAATTTTACCTCTACTGCTGTTTTCCATATCATGTTACTTTCCCAGACAATTTTGCCTCCTGCCCTGAAGTAGCTGCCATCCTGAATTTTGTGTTTATCTCCTCCTCCTTTTTTAGTAGTATATACCCCTAAACAAAGTATTGTGTTGGTTAGTTTTGCTTGATTAGGGGCTTCATAAAAGTGGTATCATTATGAAAGCTTTGTTTATCCAAATAGAAATAGTGTGTTTAAGTGGGGTAAGCTTGGCAGAACAATGTACCATTGTGATATCATTTACATGCTTATGTTTTTTATTGCTTTCAGTACTATGTAATTTGGTCTTGTCACTGATTAGCCAATTAGGAATTGGAAGGATGATATGTAAATGTTACTGTCTAACTGACAGAATGATTTATTAGAAGTATATATTTGTAGAGTTTCACCTGCTTTGTTGTTTGGGAGGCCCAGTGCCAAACCCAAACACAAGGGTCAATGGCAGACCTGTGGCCAGCAGTTTATAAGAAAATTCAGCCACAGTTGAATTTCATTCAAGTATGGTTTTGTTTGCTTGCCAGTGGTGTCATGCTGACTTTAGAATATATTTACCTTTTCTGTAGTTTCCATCAGCATTGTTGATTTCAGCACGTATGGATATAACCCGTGGGTCCTGATGCCACCCACTGACAGCCTTGGCTTGGTTTTTGGCCCTGCTTGTGCTGGTACTTTCTATTCTTCCAGTGTCAGTGTTTCTACTCCATTCTTACTGCCAAATGGATCCTCTGAACCGTAAGATTTACATGAAGAGGGCTTCCGTTTGCTCTTGGAAAACTCTGTGTAGCTTATTGACCTAGGTTGTTTCCTTTGATTTCAGGGATGGGAGAGGTTTTGTTCTCATTAAAAATATTCTTTTGATTTCACTATTTTGTCTTAATGTGATTTGGATTGAAAAATGCTAAAAATATTGCTCTTACAAAGAAAGCAGAAAAAAAGAAGGAACTGATATTTGTCCATAGCTTTAATCAACAAAATTAAAAAGCATTCACTTACTTTAAGAAATAATAGGAGTCATTTTTAGAAAATGTGTTAGTTAAAGCTTACTAAGTTTAATCTTCTGATGTCTTTATTCTCTTTATTTTAAAGAGACATTGCAACCCTCTGTAAAGATTGTGTAAGATGCTAATGGAGAGAAGATAATAATATGGTCATACTTAAAGTTTTAAAGCTTATTCTTTTTTTTTTTTTTTTTTTTTGAGATTAAGTCTTGCTCTGTTGCCCAGGCTAGAGTGCAGTGGCGCTATCTCCACTCACTGCAACGTCTGCCTCCAGGTTGAAGTGATTCTCCTGCCTCAGCCTCCTGAGGAGCTGGGATTACAGCCACTCACCACTACACCTGGCTAATTTTTGTATATTTAGGAGAAATGGGGTTTCACCATGTTGGCCAGGCTGGTCTCGAACTCCTGACCTCAAGTGACCCACCTACCTTGGCCTCCCAAAGTGCTGGGATTACAGGCGTGAGCCACCGCACCCATCCTATTCTCTTATATAATTAATTTAAGCTCACTCTTATAAAATTTTCAAGCTTTATTTCATGTCATCTTTTTATGCATGCCTGAGAGGTTATTTTTCATATAATTCTTTTTGCTTACTGATGCTTTAAATAACTAGTGTAGGTAATGTTTATTAAAGTGAGATGTCAGGTTGCTGGCTTTCATTGTTGAAGAGTCTGTTTTAGGTGAATAAGGAGAGAAAATGAGATAATGAGGTGGTGCATATAGTAGCATCTCGGAGACCACTGAGACCAATGCACGAAAATATCCTGGAGTGCACAGTCCATCAGTTCCAGTATGAGTAGCCTGCAAGGATGATCCACATCAACATCACAACATTGTGTAAATTACACTAATTAAGTAATCACTTTGTTTTTCTTCCACCATTTTAGAAGAATTTCCAAGGAATTATTGGTTGGGGGAAAGAGGGATAAGTTGGAATAGACAAGGAGAGGAAGATAGGATTAAGGGTCTAGATTCCTTCAGTGAATGGTGGCTCTGAGCAGGTAGGGATGAAGGGGAGGAGAGTGGAGACTCTTAGAGGACGGCATGAGGGATAGAGCCCTGAAAACTGGGGAGACGGCATCCAGAGTGGTTTGTCAGGTGTGACACCATAGAAACTGCCTATTGTGTTGGACTTTGGAGACTTAGGGGAGAGGGTAGGAAGCAGGTGCGGGATGAAAGACTAGAAATTGGGTTCACTATATACTGCTCAGGTGATGGGTGCACCAAAATCTCACAAATCACCATTAAAGCACTTACTCATGTAACGAAATGCCACCTGTTCCCCAAAAACCAATGGAAATAAAAAATTAAATCATAATAAAGACTTCTCTAAAAAACAAGAAAACAAACAAAAAAAATCACTTGGGGAGTTTTTATAATTTCTAATGCCCGAGTTTCCCTTTATATCAATTAAATAAGAATTTCTAGTGGTAGACATTGGCATCAGTATTTTTCAAAGATTTCTCAGGTTATTCCAATGTGTTAGCAAAGTTTGGGAAACAGACCTAGCTTACGCTATTCAGTCTCCTACAGTATTAATATATTCCTGAAAATGTGTAAGAGTAAAGTGATGTTTTTTTCTGTTGTAGAATATGTTCATCCCTAGAGAACTTAAAATACAAATATTTTATAGCTTGCTTTATGGACGTATTATTCACTATATTGATAATATTTTATATGACTTTATTGTTCTTTGTTTACTTTTGAACACAATCTTGTGGATATGTGGTGCTAATATTTTTCTCTTTTGGCACACCTATTTAGTTCCATGTTTTCTCAGAATTAAGTTTATAAGACTGAAGGTTTTTATTCTTAAAAAAAAAAAAAACCTATGTGACTCCTCAATTAATGTCCGAGAAAATATTTTCAGCTGGAACAGAAGGACTTAAAACATTTCATGAGATATTAAATGGAAATGCATTGTTCAGGGCCTCTTAGGATATATATATATATATAAAATATAATATGTATATAAAATATGTAACATATATAAAATATATATATCATATAATATATAAAATAGATATAATATATCATATAATATATAAAATAGATATAATATATCATATAATATATAAAATAGATATAATATATCATATAATATATAAAATGCATATAATATATCATATATAAATATATATCATATATAAAATATACATCATATGTAAATATATCATATATAAAATATACATCATATATAAAATATATATCATATATAAATATATATCATATATAAAATATATATCATATATAAATATATATCATATATAAAATATATATCATATATAAATATATATCATATATAAAATATATATCATATATAAATATATATCATATAAAATATATATCATATATAAATATATATCATATATAAAATATATATCATATATAAATATATATCATATATAAAATATATATCATATATAAATATATATCATATATAAAATATATATCATATATAAATATATATCATATATAAAATATATATCATATATAAAATATATATCATATATAAATATATATCATATATAAATATATATCATATATAAAATATATATCATATATAAATATATATCATATATAAATATATATCATATATAAAATATATATCATATATAAATATATATCATATATAAAATATATATCATATATAAAATATATATTATATATATAAATATATAATATAATATATATAGGGTCATAGAACATATCCCGGGGAGATTATATTAATTGTCTATCTTTGCATTTAACATGTAACAGTATTCTAGATAAAATAATAGTGGTTGATATTGTTTTTTCATCCCCTCTCTACTCCTTTACATTTCGTTTTGGTTAACAGATAACTGACTTAATAAAATTAAAAAGTTAGTTATGAGCAGAGACACATGTAGACATGTCAAAATAGTCCTGTATTTCCATGTCAAGCCAAAGGCAAACTAAAAGAAGCAAATAAAACTCCATACAATAGATTTTTACTTTATTTTATTTTTTTGTTTTATCCCAGAATCCTGAAGATTTACATTAGGTGAAAATCTAGTGTACATATATATCTTAGGAAATGGATATTAGAGTACAATCATTACTAGAGAATCTGTTCTTCCAGAAAGTATCACTAAATTACACATTTAAAACCAGAACAAAGGCAATGAAGGAACAGTCATTTTTATTAGTTGACTTATTTATTTGATAAACACTTTCTGAATACCAGTGTGCCACTCTGCTAATTTTAGTAATACAATGACAAGTAACACACAGCCCCTGCCTTCAAAAATATTGTGATGTAATGGGGATGTCAGGCCCAAACAGTAGCATAGAAGTATAGTGAAAGAGGCATGTACAGTATATTACAAATGATTAAAAACTCTACCCCTTCCAATTATTGTTGGATTCTAAGGTAACATTGATTAGCTAAATTAAGTCCACCCACATTAGGAGCCACACTGCTTTGTGGAATGTATATATCCATTCTGCCTTTGCCCTGGGGAAGTCAATGGCTGTATTTAGAAGTACACAGTTTTAGCACTTTGAGGTCATTTATAGCATTGACAAAGTAGATGTGATAAATACAGAAGTTTTCTAAAATGAGCTACTCAACATCCTTCTTCCTGATAAGTTCTAACACAAAATTGTTCACTTAAAGGAGCATTACCTGGGCCTTTGAAGAGGTTTAGTCACTGGCCAGGATTCATATTAGTAAGTGAATGAAAAGTACTCTACTCAAAATGATTTGCCTTCATTTTCTGCCCTAAATGGAAGGAATTGACAATGTTTCTGATTGCTGTTGCTGCTGGTGGTGATGATGGGAAGAGATTTCTGTTTTGATTTTAATCAACCACAGACTTGTTCCCCAGAAACCATGTGATCAGCAAATTTAGAGGTGAGGGTTGGTTTATACTGGTTTCTGAGAAAGGCCCCTTTGTTGCCTTACTAGTCCCTCTTTGGGACCTTTTTAATTTAAGAATGAATCTTGTAGCCAACCATTCTGTGGAAATAGAAATGATGCTACAATTAAAAACAGAAACATTAAAAATTTACTGTGCTTAGAGCCTATTACATAAAGGTCTTTACCTAATACTCCTCTCATCCCTTCACAGAAGTATATGAAAGACTCTGCCTCTCTTTTAATTATGAGGGTGAAGCTTCTTTCTGACCTTGCTATAGTGAAGGGATTCCTTTCTCCATGAGAGTCCCTCTTTCCAGGCTAAAGATGCCATCTGTGCAGAAATTTAGTGGTTGTTTGTCCCAAGTGGGCATTTTGTAGTTCCAAAGACCTTGAGTATGTGACATTTGTTCACCATAGACGTCTTAGCCTCTCCCAGGTGTGAGCTCTTCTGTTTGTGTTTTTATGTTTTAATGCTGGATCAGAGAAAACATAGAAACTATAGAATACCCTGAGTGTAGGGCTCATGGCTATAATCCCAGTACTTTGGGAGGCCGAGGCAGGGAGGACTGCTTGAGGCCAGGGATTCAAGACCTGCCTGAGCAACATAGCAAGCTTCATCTCTACAAAAATAAAAAATAAAAAATTAGCTGGGCATGGCGGTGTGCGCCTGATGTCCTAGCTACTTGGGAGGCTGAGGCAGGAGGATCGCTTGAGCCTAGGAGTTCAAGACTTTAATGTGATGTGATGCTGCCACTGCACTCCAGCCTGGGTGACAGAGCAAGACCCTGTCTCAAAAAAAGAAAAAAAAAAAAGAATATTCTGAATGTGTGCAAGAGATATAGCTAGTAGGCCTCGAATTGAACCCCACAGGTTAGGCTTGTGTATGCTGGGCATAAAATGGCATATTAACAGTTAAGCTCCACTAAGGTAAGATCTCATTATTCCTCCCAGCTCATTGCTGCATTTCTACATTTTGATAAAATTTTGAATAAAAATAAGGGCAACATGGCACAGACCAGTGAGATCATAGCATAGTAGTGAGGGTGTGGTCAAGCCAGGGTAAGACAGATGGTTGATGGAGCATTCCATGCCACGAAAGCCAGATAAATCAAAGACTGAGAGAATATGCATGACACCACCACGGCCGGATACACTGAAACAGCCTTGTGAGCGCAAAAGAAGACCCTGCATGTCACTCAGAAGCGGGTGTGAGTAGTGTTCAAGATGAGGTTGCTGAGGAACCCATGAGAGTGAGCCAGTAGGGCATAGGCCTTCACACACCAGGAAGCACAGAAATCTGTTGTGCATTGTAATGATAATATCGGTCACATCCTTAAGTCCAAAATATTTGTCTAGGAGTATCATAGCTGGAATGCTTTTCTCAAGCTGACTATAAACACTATGGAGAGTGGGTTTTACTGAGAAAAAAACTGCCGAACGATATCAATATTTCTCCCACAGCTCCAGAAAAAATGCGTCCACAAGCACAGTCCTATCCTTGAATTGGCAATATAAGCGAAGTGGATCGTTTTAGGTTAGGGGATGTATTGCTGAGTTCTCTAACTTGTCTTTTGGACACTTTGAGTAGTCTGGGTTCTGCCATGGGGCTTTGCTTTGAAAGTTAAGGACAAGGTCAGGCCCCTCACACAGCTATCATATGCATTCAGTGGTGGTAGTACATGTTCCTTGAGGTTTTAGCTCTGCAGGCAGCCGACTTCCACAATGGGCAGATGGCAGGAACAGGGGACTGACTTTTGGAAATGGATGGTAGGAATGGAGGCCATTACGGAAATGGTGGCTTTTCCACAAGGATGCCCAAAGGTCTGGTGAATGGTTCTAGTGAGCTTGTGTGCTTTCCCGCTCTGTTCTCATTTTCTTTATGAATTGTTAAAGATTGAATTGTGTCCCTCTAAAATTCATGTTGAGGTCCTAACCTCAGTACTTTGGAATGCAACCTTATTTGGAAATCAGCTCATTTCAGATGTAATTAGTGAAGTTTAGATGAGGTCATCCTGGAGTGGGGCAGGCCCTGAATCCGATGTGACTGGTATTCTTATAAAAAGGAGAAATATGGAAACAGACACGCACACAGGGAGAACACCATGTGAGCATGAAGGCAGAGATGGGAGTGATGCTTCTACAAGCCAAGGAACACGGAAGGTTGCCAGCGAACCACCAGAGAAAAGGTATGGGACAGATTCTCCCTCACAGCCCATCCTGCCGACATCTTGATTTCAGACTACTAGCTCCCAAAACTGTGAGACAATAATTTCTGTTGTTTAAATCATCCAGTGTATGATGCTTTGTTATGGCAGCCCTAGCAGACAAATGCATGGTTATCTGTTACTTGCCTGTCTCTTCTAGGGCACTCTACATTCATTGAGGTCAGGGACTATGTCCTGATCATTTCCAAATCCTCATCACGTATAGCAGTCCTGGTACACTTAGGAGGCCTCTGCAAAATATTTACCGAATACAAAAAGTAGGTATGTTGATTTATGCCAATAAACATTTAGCTATCTCTCAAGTAGGAAAGCATATATACTGTTCTCCCAATTCGCAAACTCATTTCAGTTTAGCAACCTTGACTTTGGGTTAGGTTTGGGGTGACTTCCCTGTGTCTTAGTCTATTTGGGCTGCTATAAGGAAATATCATAGACTAGATGGCTTATCAGCAACAGATTTATTTCTCATAGTTCCCTCAGGTGGGAAGTCCAAGATCAAGGAACGTACAGATTCCTTGTCTGATGAGGACAAGGAATGATGGCTTCCTAGTTCATGGACAGTAGAAGGGAAGGATCTCTCTTGGGCCTCTTTTATAAGGACACTAATACCATTTATGAGAGCTCTACCCTCATGACTAATCACTTCCCAAAGCTCCATCTTCAAATACCCTCACATTGGGTGTTGAGTTGCAACATATGAAATTTAGAGGGACACACATATTCAAACCGTAGCACCTTGATTAGTTTTTCGTCTCCCTAAGTCCCATCAATGACCCTCATTATACTATATTTAAAAAGTTAAGCCTAACAACTTTCATAGTATCCATAGGTAAGTGAAGTTTTTGTACTGTAGCACTGTTTTAGGAAAGCCTTTGTTAAAAAAATGTGTATAGGTAGTATCACGAATTTGATTAAGATTTTCTTGAGAAGAAAAGAAATTATTTAATTTTCACACAAATGAAGGATATTTTAATATAAAGATACCTACTCATTGTGAAGACATGTCTTGAATAAATAAGGAATATAAGTGGACAATTTATTTAGACAGATAAAAGTCTCCAAAACATATTACCATGGATGCAGACATCTGTCTTCTAGATTGTAGAAGCTAGCTATATAAAATTATGGTGATACATGAGTGAACTGAGATATTTTTAAACTATAAGTGAAAATGTAGGTCCTTAAAAGTAAACTAGAATAAAGCTTCCTTCATAACTGCAAGCAAAATATATATATATATATGCCAGCTGGCTATATCTGGAAACCTCAGTATCTATTTACTTGAGTTTTAACCTTTGTGCCAAAGGGCTGGGAAGCAGAGGGAAAGGAGGCTGAGTGGAATGAGATGACACAGGACAGGAAAGAGGGGAAGAATTCTAGGTCAGAGGTGGAAGGGACATATTCTGTAATAGTTTTCTGAGCCCTTGAGTTAGAAGTCATTTCTGAAAGCTTAGAGATCAACTAAAATATCCTTCCACCGTGATAAGGTGGAAACATTTTTAACTTCGTTTATATTTTGTGTGTTCCATTTTCCATGGTTTCTTGTGTTTCTTCTAACAGAGGGAAAAAGAGAATTATTTATTAAATTCCTGATCCAGTTAAATATATGACAGACAGCATGATTTTACATAAGACTTTCTCTGGAAACTGATTTGCTTGATTTACTGTTGTTTTAAGTTGGCTCATATGTTTTGCTTAAACGTTTAGACCTGTCAAAATGGCCGCCCAAAGCTTTGATGCCAGATTGCATCTCTCAACTGACAGTTAAGTAAAAAATAGTTTTAGAATATAGGCAAGGTCTTACCCTATGTAACAGAAGTGACTCTGCAGACACTTTACTGTTTGTTTACTGCATAAGCACATTGTAACGGGTGTGATTTAGAAGCACTAGACTCAAATCTGTTTAAAAAACATTCCAGATTTACTCTACTAAAAATACTAAGAGAAAATTTTCTTTAAGATTTCTTACTTGCTACATAGCATTTAAGAAAAATTACTCAATGTAAGAGAGTATCTTGCGAAACCTAAAACCAAGTGAAAAGACTTGGAAAACATCTCCTGACCACGATGGTCAAATGTTTGTGGTGTCTATTTGATAGCACAACAAGCGAAATAGAATGCCTTAACTTTTCCTTTTCCCTGATCTAACCTCTGTTTCTAGGAATAAAAAAACAGAAGGGCAGTTTGCAGCTCAGAGATTTCTCACTTAACTTCAGCTGGGTTGGGGCCCAGAATCTGGCTCTGGTGTATAAAATTACACTTTTAACTGTATGTGAGGATATTAACACTTGCCTTCGCCAGTTTTCAACAGACACATATATGTGGGATGCATGTAGGTATTTAACTTTCTAAGATATTTATAGTTAGAAATGCCTTTGAAACCCCTGGACTATGGGTGTTTTCCTGTGGAATGCTATTGTCCTGTTTATTTGTTTATATTCAAAGCAGTGCACACATCTTATATGAATTGACTACAGATTACATTGTTCTGTTTATTTATTTATTTTTATTTTCAAAGCAAACCAGGTATACGGAGAAGTCTTATATGAACAGCTCGATGAGTTTTTAGGAAACACATCTATGTAACCACCACCCACATCAACATATCAAACATCACCAATACCCCAGAAGCTACTCTATCCCTTCTGTGTCATTAGCCCCTCAAAGGTAACCACCATTCTGACCTCTGTCACTGTAGATTATTGCTGCTCATTCTTCAGTTCTAGAGAATTTCCATAGAAATTCCTGTGATAGGCTGTAGGAATCATGCAGCTTACATTGTTGTTTTTTTTTCCTAGATTCTTTTGTTCAGTGTGTGTCTGTGAGGTTCATTCTTGTGGTTACGTGTTCTTTTTCATTACTATACAGGACTGTATTTGTTCTTTTTCATTACTATACAGGATTCCATTTTGTATGTTTTAAAATTTATACTCCATTCTATTGCTGATGCATTTTTGTGTTGTTTCCAACTTTCAGCTATCAAGAATAATGCTTCTTATTGAACGTGCTTATACATGTAACATTGGTACACAGGGATATGCATTTCTGCCGAGGAAGAGAATTACTGGGTTATAGAGTCCACATATGTTCGGCTTCGTGGAGACTGCCAGTTTTCCAAAGTGGTTTTAACAATTTACATTCCCTGCAGCAGTGTTTAAAAGTTTCAGTTATCCTGTGTCCTCACCAATGCTTTGTAGTGTCAACGTTTTTTTCTGATTTTTTTTTTAAATTTTAGCTATTCTATTGGCTATGCAGTAATCTTTTGTTGTGATTTTAATTTGGATTTCTCTGATCACTAATATTGTTAATCATTTTTATTTCCTTACCTGCCATTTGAATATTGGTCTTTTTAATGACGTGTGTGTTAAAGTCCTTTGCCGTTTAAAAATATTGGGTAGTCTTTCTTTTACTCTGGCTTGTAGAAGGCAAGTTTAAAAAAAAATAGCTAATTTTCAGTTATCTACATGACAAATACATTTTCTTTGTTTATGGCTTATCTTCCCCGTTTATGACATCTTTTGATCAATTGAAGTTCTTACTTTGAATGAAATTTACCTTATTAATCCATTCTATTATTGCATTGTTGTTTTTTGTCCTTTTCAGAAATATCTACCCAATCCAAGGTCATGAAGATATTTTCCTGTGCTGTCTTCTAGAAGCTTTGTCATTTTGCCTCTCACATTTCTGGTCTGTCTGGGAGTGATTTTTTTTTGTATAATGTGAGGTAGGAGGCAAGGATCATTTTTTCTCACATGGGTATCCATTCTTTTTCCCAGTGGCAGCTTTGCCGTATAGCAGTTGACCGTTTATGTGTGGGTCTGTGTCTGGACTCTGTGCTGCCCCACTGGTCTGGTCTATTTACCTGTCCTTGTGCTGATACCATACCATTTCAATGACTATAACTGTAAATTAAATCTTGATATCTGGTAATATAGGTTCTCCAACTTTGTTCTTCAATATAATTTTTTCTATTCTTGAGCTTTTGCATTTCCTTGTAATTTTAGAATCAGCTTGCCAAATTTCACACATAAAGATTTAGATTATTAATTGGGATAACAATGAATCAATTTAAGTAGAATTGACATTTTTCAATATTGTACCTTCCAGGAACCTAGTAGATGCCTCCATTTCTTAAGTCTTCTTTCACCTTGTCAGTAAAGTTTTGGGTTTTCTTTGTGGAGGACTGCACATCTTTCACTGGCTTTATTCCTAGTTATGTGTCCTCTTTTTAGTAGAGAGCTACTTCTAGTTTGTATAGAAGCAAAATCTTCCTTTACAGTCACACCCTTAAACAAAACATTATAGAGGAACTATTTTGAAGCTGAAGAGAGGAAGTGCCCTTGAACCTTGAGGAGGAGGTGCGGAGTTTTTTTTGGTTGTTGGGTTTGAGGTAGGTGAGATGCAGTATGTCTTGTCCAGATGGAATCTTTGGAATATCCTTAAAGGCAGCAGATGTGTGTGGGAAGAATGACAGAGTATATCGAGAAGCAGACTTAATGCCTTGAGTAATTGCATAGTTGAATGAATAAACCAATGCATATTTTAAGTATCTGAAGTACATTCATTGATGCAAAGCAAATGACCATTCTAAACATAGGTTATATCCTGGATTTACCTTCTTAAATCTTTGATTTACCATCCCCAGTTGCCAGAGATAAAGTTATAAATTAAATGATTAAAATATTATCAAGATAATTGAGTAAGGGATACATGGTTTAGATTTACCACCAATTATATTTCCCATTAAATAAGAAACACTTTGGAATTTAATAACTCATGCGTGAGTCAGTGACAGCATACTGTTTTAGAGTTAAAGTCTCTTGGAGCTCCTGCTGGTTACTACTCTGTTTTTCTTCTCTTTCCCAATCATGCTTTGGGAAAGAATATTCCTTCTTGCTGACACCAGTGTCTCAGCTCCAACTCACTTCTCATACCAGCCCCTGACTCCTGACATCCATCAAAACTGTTCTCATCCTTAAGACCCAAAGACCTCATAATTGCCAGATTCAGTAAAGAAGTTTTCTTCCAGTTCTTTTGACATTTGAGATTATCGAACTATTCCTTCTCCTTGAAACTCTTCTTTTGTGGCTTTCTTGATATTTATTCTCCTTTCCTGATCTCCTTCCTACCTCTCTGACTCTTTCTCAGGCTGTCTTCATTCCACAAATGTTGGTATTGCACATGGCCTGCTTCAGACTCATTGCTTCTTCATTGTGAATTCTCAATCTGATGGAACTCGTTCACTCTAGATGTTTTTGAAGGCTTATCCTGAAATATCCTACACTACAAACACGTATGTCCAACTACCTGTTGGACCTCTCCATTTGAGTGCCCCAGAGACACTTAAAACTTAACATGTCAGAACAGGAAACATCTTAACATGTTCTGCACCTTGGTGAATGCCACCCTTTCTCCTGGGCCAGCAGCCTGGAAGTGGCTATTGACTCTTCTCTCTTTTTTATTTCCCCATGTCTAGTGACAACATCCAACTCGTCTTCCTCCTTAATAGCCTTAATATCTCTGCAGTCTTGACCCTCTTCTCTATATCTGTCTCTTTTTTCTCTTCCCAAATAGCCTTACACCTGGCTTTTTAAAACAGCCTTCTACCTGGCCTCTCTGCCCATTCAATATGGTCATCCTCCAATCTCATATCTGCTTTCAAAATGATCTTTCCAAAATGTACTACTTCTTTATTTAAAACTCCACAGTGGTTCTATTTTTCCTTCAGCACAAAAGCCAAGACCTTCAAAATGGCTTTGCAAACCTAGCCATAAGGGAGCTCCTTCTGCTTCTCTAGTCCCTTCTTGACACTACCCCTTTTCACCTGCCTGACCTGTTATCCAGAGCCCCTGCAGTTCCTTCCATCGCTCTGTGCCTTCCCTTCATAAATACTCTGCTTCTGCCCAGAACAGTCACCTCTGTCCACGACCTTCTTCTGTGGATGGCTTCTTACTCATTCTCCAAAACTCACCTTGGTTATGTCATGCTCTAGAAGGAACCTCTTCTCATTTCCCTGCACACACCAGTCTGGAATATATTATATTGCATCATATGTGTTTCTTTATCCCACTCTGAACTTTTCGAAGGCGAAAAACACATCTTTCACATTTGTATCCTCCCTCTGCAGGTGCTTTTAGAAATAGGCACTATGTTAGGCTCTAGGGATGCAGAGATGAATAAGACATCATCCCTGCCTATGAGGCTCTCATAGCATAGAAAGTAAAACAGAAACATCAAAAGATAGTTACCATGCAGTTTGACAAGTACCAGATGACAGGTATTTTTAAAACATGGAAGATAGAGCACCTGATTCTGGGTCTGAGTGAGTTCTATTTAAGTGTATACAAGGATTGTTTGAGGAATATGGATGGACAAATAATCCTCAGAGTAAATATCCTCTCCAGGAAAACTCCTGGCAACCCCATCACCCATTTCACCAGTTGATCTCCAGAGACTGTGCATTTTTTATCTTCACATGTAGAGAATTGCATGGGAGATAAAATATTAACAAATAGGACCCAAACATGTAAATAAACATGATAAGGTTTGGTGGGAGAGGTAACTGTATTAAGCCATATTTTAGGACTTAGTTGAGACTTGAAAAAATAGGCATCTTATTTTGTGTGCTCAGGAGCTGTCTGACAAAATCCTAAGCCTGACTGAGATCATAGTCCACCCTGACTTTGTCTAAAAATGTTGCTGACTGGCCATGGTGGCTCACATCTGAAATCCTAGCACTTTGGGAGACTGAGGTGGGAAGATGGCTTGAGCCTAGGAGGTTGAGGCTGCAGTGAGCTGGGATCATGCCACTACTGCATTCCAGCCTGGGTGAAAGAGCAAGACCCTGCAAGATCCTGTCGCAAAAAAAAAAAAAAAAAAAAAAAAAAAAAAGAAAAGGAAAAAAAAGAGAAAAAAGGCATTTGCCTTTGTGGTGATAAGAACAACTTAAAGCCTTGAAAGATCCATTCTACTTTTTCAGATACAATGTTAAAAAATTATTAAAGATTTCTGGCTGGGAGTGGGGGCTCACGCCTAAAATCCCGGCACTTTGGGAGGCTGAGGTGGGTGGATCACGAGGTCAGGAGTTCGAGACCAGTCTGGCCAACATAGTGAAACCCCGTCTCTACTAAAAATACAAAAATTAGCCAGGCACGGTGGCACGCGCTTGTAGTCCCAGCTGCTTGGTAGGCTGAGGCAGGTGAATCGCTTGAACTCAGAAGCGGAGGTTGTGGTGAGCCGAGATCACGCCACTGCACTCCAGCCTAGGCAACAGAGAGAGACTCCATCACAAAAAAAAAAAAAGTTACAGATTTCTTTTCTCCAAAGCAGATTCATAAGCTGTCCCTTATGCTATGAAACTTACTGGAACGACTTTTTGGTTTGGTGAGTTTTCTTAGGACAAACTAAATTTTTTTCTTAACCTAATCTATGTTTATCTTAGGTAATTTTTTTTTTTTTTTTTTTTTTTGAGACGGAGTCTTGCCCTGTCACCCAGGCTGGAGTGCAGTGGCATGATCTCGGCTCACTGCAAGCTCCGCCTCCCGGGTTCACGCCATTCTCCTGCCTCAGTCTCCTGAGTAGCTGGGACTACAGGCACCCGCCACCAAGCCTGGCTAATTTTTTGTATTTTCAGTAGAGACGGGGTTTCACCGTGTTAGGCAGGATGATCTTGATCTCCTGACCTCATGATCCGCCCGCCTCGGCCTCCCAAAGTGCTGGGATTACAGGCGTGAGCCACTGCACCCGGCTGTAAATGTTTTCTTAACCTGTTAAACAAACAGAATTTAAAACCTAACAAATAACCCAAATACATAGGTAACTGCTTTCATTTCATGGCCCTGAATGGCTGGAAAGTTAGTAGAAAAGTGTATCTTCAGGCTGAGCTTTCAAAACACATTATCTGTTTTCAAAAATCTTGTATGGGTAAAATATTTAATGTTTGGTTTTGTTTTGGTTTTGGTTTTCTCCTAAAAAACCAGTGTGACTAGTTTAAAACAATGCTAAATAATTCCTAAGGGAAAATGCTGCAAGAACCTTTCACATAATGAGTTTACTGCCTTAGCTTGCTATTTTAGTTACATGTTTTCAAGAAGTTCTCAGACATATGAATGGAAGAACATCTCTGATTCCACTTTAAAATAGATGGGAAAAAAATGCACCAACGTGGAAGTGGTGGCAGGCAAAGAAGAAGAAATGAACAATATGAGGGCAGCACTATTTTTATTTTATTAAGGATTAGACATAGAGCATTATAATTGGAATAAAACGTTCAGGTTGTAAGTATGTATTTTTCCACTTGAAAAAGTCAGTTAAACTAAGAAAGTGTTCAATGGGTGTCAGCTTGCAGGTTCTGGATCAATAGAACATAGTATCATGGCATACTATCTACCATTATAGTATCATGATCATCAGTTATTTGGAGTATTCTGGCTAAATACTTTATTTCTAAATCATTATTACTTCTTATGTGTTTTAATAAATTTGAGGTTATGTTATATGTAATATGCTTTTCTGTGCCTCTACTTCTTCGTCTGTGAGACAGAGATAGCTGGAGTCCTGGCTTGTGGAATTGTTACAAAGAGTAGATGAGAGGGGTGACTAAAGTGCCCAGCACAGAGCCTGGTGCCCAGTCAGCATTCAAGTAGGGTTTGTTGTTGCCTTACTTGTTTTTTATACTTTATTATATATCATAAGCATTTTCTCAAGTTGCTAACCATTATTCAAAACCATGATGTCTCATGGATATGTAACATCCCACTTTTCTCTCAAGATTTAAATAATGTCATTTTGGTCAGTTTTGCAATTTCCAGATTGGCAATAACATAAATTCCACTGAACTAAACATTCTTATGCAGAAGTCTTTGTGACCAAGTAAGATACATCTCTAAAATAGAATGATTGGTCAAAATGTATACATATTTTAAAGACTTTCATTTTTATTCATATGTCCAAATTCCATCCCTGAAAGATTGTAGCCATTTGAAAGTATCCCTTTCTCTTGCCATGTTTAAAGAGTAACTAAGGAAATGTAAAAGAATGTGGTGAAAATAATAGAAGGCTGGAAGTTTTAGAGCCAGAATATTTGCATTTATGTATTACTTATACCATGGTATTTATTTATACCAGGGAGGGAAGATAAATAAATTTCTATAATTTCTCATATTTAAAAGGAGCTTTTGTGTGATGAAGTAAAAGCACTGCATTAACTTTAAGCAGCTTGTTTCTTATATTGACTGATACAGGATTAAATACCAGCTTGAGGAAGTCACTCTACCTCTCATAGTTACAGACTCACAATTTGCAAAATGGTGATATCATACCTATACTATAGGACTTTTGTGGCAGTTAAATAATATTCTGCATGGGAAGCACCAAGCAAAGGTCTTAGCACATAGTAAGCACCTGTAGTTGATCACAGGCTTATTGACCATGAGTATCATTTGCTGCAGAGCCAGCCTTCAGCTTTCCTCACTTTATTGCATCTGTAGATTCATAAAGTAGTAGAGTTCCGGACAGGTGTACTGGCTGTGTCTTGAATGAGGAGAGGGCAGAAATCCATGACATTTTTCAGCTGTACTGTCTACACACTTGATGGTCCTGGTTAGCATTAACATGACATGGTTTTATGACTTGACTTAGTGCACATCTAGCCCCTGCTTTGTGTCAGACACTGAATCAAGAATTGGTGATACAGGAATGAATAAAAGGTAATCTTTGTCCTCGAAGGGCTCATAATCTAGACAGGAAGTGGTTACCATCTTTTCTGGGTGAAATTCTTCTTTTTTTTTATACTTATTGAACATTCATTTGTGCTGTTCTCATAAGACATGCACTGGTAGGTATTTGGAGGTGAAAGTAAGTAATGATAAAGCCGGGCTGTGCCCCTAAGATGTTTAGAATGTGGTGTGTAGTTCAGTTAATTGGCATGCTGTGGTAGGAAAATAATGGGCTTTCAGTCAGAAGACCTTAGTTCATATTCAGGCCTCAAAACATACTTGTGGAATGATGGGTTGGGCAAGGAAGGCCCTTGTGTTCTAAGCAAGAAAATGAAAAGAGTTAAAATCCAGTTATTCATTCATCCATTTGGCAAATATTTATCAAGTACCTGGGATTCAGCAGGGAACAAAATATACAAAAATCCCTGCCCTCATGGAGCATAGATTCAGTGGGGGTGACGAAGGATGTAAAAACTGCTGCCATGAAATTTTTAAAAGGCAGTGAAGGAGCTATGGAGAGTTGGGGAGGAGGGGTGGCACATTTACAGAGAGTGGCAGGAGAGGCCTATTTTGCCAAATCCCTTTTTAATCCAATGGGGATGGCACCAGGTTAAGAGGCAGAAGAGACCCAGAGCCAGCACACGAGATGGGGTTTTATTGGGGTACTTTCATACCAGGGAGAGAGTCTAGTAGTGGTGGGATGGACAGGAGAACCACCTTACATACAGTCTAGGGGCGGCAAGTGGGCTGGACAGGAAAACCACAATGGCTTGTGAAAGGCATCCAGTTTATATAGCATTTTCACTTAGCACCCTCCCCATAACCACCTCCATCTGGCAACCTTCATGCAACCCCAAATCGGGGCCTTGATTCCATGTGCAGCCTGTGTTCCATGGGACAGTATGGGGGCTCAGATGTTCCTCATTGACAAGGAACGAATCTCTGTTTCACCGTTCCCAGATTCCCTAGCTCAGAACACACATTCAGTGTGTCTGCCATACAGGGTCTTTCTCAGGGTATGCTTAAGTTATTGCTGTCAGGTGCCTTTAACATACAGGGCCTCACTACAAACTAACATTTGAATGAAGAGCTAGAGCAAGTGAGGGTGCAGTTCAAGGAGACAACACCAACCCCAGGAGACCAGTGAGACTGGAGCAGAGTGTGTATGGGGTGCAGTTAGGGGGAAGTGGCAGTGTCAACAGGCAGGGAAGGGCCTGTGGGACATGTTGCTAAGGACTTTGGCTTTTACTGGCCATAAGATAGGAAGCCTTTGAAGGAGTATGAACAGAGCGATGGGAGGATCTTCCCACAACCCAGGGAGACATGGTAATGATGTGGACCAATGAGATAGCAGTAGATGTGGTGCACAGGGTCAGATTCTGGAGGTGATTTTTAAAGATAGAGCCAACAGGATTTGCTAAAGAATGGCATTAGCAGGTTTAGAGCTGAGTTACTATGAAGCCTGAGTGGCCATCCATTGAGTTGAGGATGACAGTGGGAGGAGCAGATTGTGGGGGAGAGCTCAAGGAGTTCAGATTTGCACCAGTGAAGTTTGAGATGCCTGTCTGACTTTCAAATGCAGAAGTCTGGTTAACTGGAGTTCAAGGGAGAGGTCCTGGCTAAGGATGAAAATACCATGATCATTAACATAGAGGCAGTATCTAAAGTCAAGAGTAGATCAGATCTCTAAGGTTGTGATTGCAGCTACAAAAGAGAAGCGCTCCAACGACTGAGCATTGTGGTAAACTCTCACGTAGATAGTAGTTATAACTATTATGCACCTCTGGGAAAATGTGGTACCTCATGAGGTACCTTCACCCTGTTCACTGTGGCTGCCTCCAAAAACATTGTGGTGTTTACTAAATGCTGTCTTCATGACATGAAAAATTGAAGGTTTTTTCCTATCAGGGATTGGATTGATTCAGGCACAAAGATAATTTGGGCACCACTGGAGTTGGGCATAGGCAGTTCTGTGCAGGGAAATGTGTATTTTTATTAATACCTGTTGGAACTTCTCTGGAAGGTTTTGGATTTGTTTTCTTTCTTCCATCCACAACAAAAGTGATGGGACCAACCTTATCCTTTCATTGTGTGCATTCATCAAAAAAATTTTTGTTGTTCTGTCCATGTATAACTTTGACTATTGATGGTTCTATTTATTAGAATTTAGACACATACTTTGTATGTTTATGAGAATAGAAATGTAGAAAAAATCAAAAGGATATGCGTCACTTTAATGTAACTCAACAGAAAAGATGCCATTGTTTATATTTCTATTGATGCAAGATACTCCATTACTATTCATTGTTTTATAAACATACAGTTTATATTAATAATGGTGTACTTAGTTGATAGATTTATAAAATCTCTAATTTGTAGAACATATGTTTCTTTATATTTGATTCTAATTTCTCTTAACTATTTTCTTGCCCTACAATTTACAGTAACAAAATGGGCACATGAGATTAGTTCTTTATAGTGTTTTTTTAATCTCCTCAAATCCACTGAGGTTTATCTCATCCACCTGGGAGCTTACTACCATGGTCACCCCGGATCTCACTGTCATTGAGAACAGCTTGACCTTTAAAACCCCCTACGGGCACCACAGACTCCCATCTTTTAGTTTGTTCCCTCCCACCATACCTGTGATCTACCCAAGCACTCTTGTTTTCTGTCTCTCCTGACTCCATGTTTTTCTTTAATCATTCTAAGCCCTATGATCTGTCTCTAATTATTCATCTCCTGATGCCCTCAGTGCTCCAGTGTCTTGTTGAGTTTCCTTACAAACCCTCAGACCCATTAATTCCCATTGGCATGCCCTATAACTATGGCACTGGGCACTGTTGAAAAAGCAATCCTGTAACAGGTGGAAATATACTATCATGGCATCCTTCCTTATGGGGCCCTTCACATTTCCTGGCTGTCCTTCTACCAGTCCCAAGTCAGGTCCCCCCCCACTCCACTCAGCTGTCTTCACTGCTTTATTAATTCTGTAATTGGTAAATATGCATTAATACTACAGCCCAGATGTGTGCTAAGCTCTAGGGATATGATGTTGAACTAAAAACTCTACCCACATAGTCTGCAAGAGAGTCAGACACTTATAAAGTAGCAACACTAATGATGATTTCATTACACTTGAATCGAGCAGTGAAAAACAAAATGCTGCCTGAAAATAGATTGAGATAGAGTCGGGCCGACTCTAACTTGGCTGTGTGTAGGCTTTTCGTACTATTATTGCCTTACTTTTCCTTATTTTTTACTATATGTGGATTCCTGGGTTAATATTGTGTTTCTTTCATTTCTTTTCAAATTTTATTTAAATGATATTATGCTTTTTCAGTCATTTACAGTTTGCTTTTATTTTTCAACATTATGCCCGTGCAGTTCATCCATGTTGATACATGTTACTTTAGGCAGTTTGTTTTCACTGCTGTATATATATTTTTTAATATTTCTATTTATTTATCTATGGTTGAGTCTGTACATGTCTGGGCTACTTTCTATTTTTTGTTATTCTTTATAGAATTCGGATATGAGCAGGAAAGTTGTGATAAAAATTGGTTAATTTTCAATATACAGGTTAAAGTTACCTTCAGTCATTCACTGTAGCCTTCTTTATCTAACATGAGCATCACATATTATTAATAAATTAGCCCACTTTGAATGTTCTACCATATTTAAAACAATAAGATAATGTCTTCATAGGTTTTCCTGATCTACTTTCTTTGGAAGAGGATTGAAAATAATTAAATGTCCAAAGTCAGAAAGATAGAACTCAGACTGCCAGTCTGAATAATTTAAAAGCAAATGTTTTTAAATGATTCTTCTGCAGTTCATAAGAACTGAAATAGTGTCAGCAATGCTACTAAAAATCAACGAAGTCATGGTGAATTACATGCTATCATATATAACATCTTTCAGCTCCAAATCACCCTTCAACACCTTCTATTCCTTAGCAGACTGGATTTTATGAGCATTTCTCCTTCACAGAGAGGCTGATGTTGAGCTTTCTCAGTAAAGAGTGCTGAAGGGCCATTGCAGGAGGAAGGGCCTCTCTTACTGTTTTCAGCTGCTGCCCCACTCATTAGTGGTGTAGGTGTAAGGACATCCAGTGTTGCTCTGCCCAGCCACAGGCAAGGGAATGTGCAGTCCCTCAGTGACTTCACAGCCCCAGTCTGTTCCGGTGACCACTTTCCTGCAGCCCTCCCAACAAGGACACTACATGCTTTAGGTCTCCTGCCCACGGTGGACCCTGAACTCCTTCTGTGCACCTGCTCATCAGTGGTGGCTCAGTTGCCCCTGGGAAGGCCGCTTCCTGCTTGCCCAGCTGCTGTGGCTCTTCCAGCAGACTGCAAACACACCTTTTCCAGTGAGGTCTTGTATTAGTCTGTTCTCACACAGCTATGAAGAAATAACCGAGGGTAATTTCCAAAGGATAGAGGTTTAATTGACTCACAGTTCCACGTTGCTGGGGAGGTCTCAGGAAACTTACAAACATGGTGGAAGGCAAAGGAGAAGCAGGCACCTTCTTTACAGGGTGGCAGGACAGGAGTGAGTGCAAGTGGGGGAATGCCAGATGCTTATAAAACCATCGGATCTCATGAGACTCACTCACTATCACAAGAACAGCATGTGGAAACCACCCCCATGATCAAATTACCTCCACCTGGTCCTGCCCTTGACATACGGGGATTATGGGGATTACAATTCAAGGTGAGATTTTGGGTTGGGACACAGCCAAACCATATCAGGTCTGAAGCCCATCTTTGGGGAGGAGGTCCTCTTCCAAGTTTTGTTTTTTGGGGGTACTCTTCCTGAGCTCCAGGGTACCTTTTATAGTTTTCTTTATATTTTATTTAGGTTTCAGAGTTATCTAGCTCTTTAATGATATTTTTAGCAGTTAAATTATCTTCTGTTGAAGAAAATTGTCACCATGAATAAAAATTTAGTGGGACGAAATATTTTACAAAGTTAGAAAATTTACTGCACTTCAGAACATTATCAAAGATGCAGCATCTTTTTTCCCCCAATAATTGCTTATCACTATTATTGTGCTTAAATCTAAATGTCATATACTTAGCAAAAGGAGGTACTGCTAAGTTAGAGGTTAGGCACTTTAAAGCATATTCACCTTTGTAGCAGAGTGCACACTGGTTTCATAGTGTGCCTTTCTGCATCAGTAGTTTACTAAGTGCTTTGTACATAGCAATCAATAATTATTTGTTAAAAAAATCAATGGTATATTTAATTCAGTGTTCAAAAAGTTCATGCTAATATTAATCGTATAAAAATCTTTAAGCCTGTAAGATTTTTGAGTAGCTCATAGTGTCAGCATCTGCTCCACCCGGGTAGCTGAGGAAGCTCAGTCAGAACACCCTGGGGGGGAATTTTCTATCATTGTTTGCAGATTAGAATGGAGTCTCTGGGGAGGTCCCTGCTGTGTGTTTATCCAGCAATTGAGGGAACATGGCGTGATTGTACCCATTACTGTGTGAAGAATATCCAAATGCCTTCCTTAGACGGTTGTTCTTCTTGCTACTTATATACTAAAAGCAATTATGTGATACTGTAATGAATTATGTTGACAAGCTTTCATTCCCAAAGCTGCTTATCTATGTACATTATTTCTGACTGGAAAACTTATTTTTTTTCCTGCCCGTCTGAATGAATTGCTTGCCACTGGTGACTTATGGCCTGTTTCATCGATTTTCAGTAATGAGATGGAGCAGTATGAGGTAAATATCTATGCACAAAAGCAGGGATTCTAAATCACATTCTGCAAACCACACATTTGATGGTGCAGTTAGCCCATCTCCTCAAAAATGTTTGTGGTGAAGTTTCCTTGAAAAAGCTTGGGCTTAAAGCATGTCACTTAGATGACAGATTTAGAAAGAATTTCGGTCATTACAGTGAGAAGTCCACTTTGGCTCAGTCAGGCTAACCCACTCCAAGGGTAGGAGAGGATAATTCACCAGGCGGTGCATCTAATGGTCATCGTCTCAGTGGATGAGGCAGACAGAGCCTGTGGTCCTTTTAAATGCATTGATTTCTCTACGGAGTAGCCTTCAAATATGTAACTGATCATGGACTCCAGGTAAGTGATGATGGACTCCCCTGGTTATAGAATTGCTACCGGGTGCTCAGATGTCTCAGGCAAGGAAAGCAGTGAAAACAGAGGCAAAGGAAATCCTCGTGGGATTCACTCATCTGGTTTCATACTGTGTCACTGTCTCACCGGGATGAAGTACCGTTGGAGTTCACTCTTGATCTTGATAACAGGGAGAAAGAATTATGCGCTATTAAAAAGAAAGATATCTGTGGAAAGGGGCGGATCCCTTGAAGATGGTGTTTTATAGAACTGCTATTTTATGGCTCTTATATCCTTTCCGTGCATTATTTAACTTCTTTTAGCCTTTGCTGAACATAGATACTGCCTAGGTTCGTTTCCAGCAAGAACTGCACTGAAAGTTCTATGAGCTGAAAACAAAATAACTTTTTATGCTATAAAGTACCTCATGATATGTGACTGTAGGTGAAATACAGGAAGGTCTCAAGCTCACACCATTTCTCCGAATGTGCTACTTACATTCTGCGTATGACAAACTACTCTTTCTTTCACATGTATATAACTATGTGTGTTTTATATGTACATATCATATATATATCTAGATATATATAGTCCCTACTTGTGCTCCCCTACTCGGGACTATAGTACCTATATATTTGGTACTATATATTCAGTACTATATAGGTACTATAGTCCCAAGTAGGGGAGAAGTAGGGAGGTCTACAGAGTAATATCTATCTATCTAGACATATGTGACTTTTACAGAGAGATTTTATATGTAGATAGACTATTCCTCTCTGGATTACATGTAAATTTATTAAATGTCACATAATACTTTATGTTCTCTAGTTAGAAAAGAGACCAGGTAGATTTTTCATTTCTTCCTTATCATTTCCCCTTTAATTAATGGTTTTATCCCCATATGGGGACTCTTCCAGGCCTTTCTTTATGACACCAATAAATCTCACTGCCTCTTTCCCATCTGTTCTCTCCACAGTTTTCCTTCATTCCATGATCCATGTCACTCCAGTTTCCATTGCTGCCCTTCTCAGCATTCCATCTTCTTCTTTCTTCTGTCTGCTGTGCCTAAAATTAACTTGAAAACATGAACCACCTTCAAGACAAATCTAATTACATTAATTTTATAAAAGTACAACATAATCAAAATGTGGAACACCTTGGCTACCAGTCACTGGGGATATGGCCAAAGGTCAAGACAAATATACTCTGGCCTTTTAAAATTCATACAAATAATGATTCCATTTTTACTTAAAGTGCTGCTTTTCTTATTTGATGCATTCTTGTGTTTTGCCTGAGTTTAGTCAATTAGGTAGAAATGTACAAATCAGCAACTAATTAAGGACATAACTCGATATTCTTTTTTGGTGCCGACCTTTCTTGTTTTTTTTTTGTTTTTTTTTTGTTTTTTTTAAGACAGAGTCTTGCTCTGTCGTCAAGGCTGGAGTGCAGTGGTACAATCTTGGCTCACTACAGCCTTCACCTCCCATGTTCAAGTGATTCTTATGCCTCAGCCTCCCAAGTAGCTGAGATTACAGGCGCGCACCACCACACCCAGCTAACTTTTGTATTTTTAGTAGAGATGGAGTTTTACCATGTTGGCCAGGCTGGTCTGGAACTCCTGACCTCAGGTGATCCACCTGCCTTGGCCTCCAAAACTGCTGGAATTACAGGCATGAGCCACCATATCCAGCCATAATTAAATTTAGTTGAGGATATTGAAGATGATGTAATGGGATGAAATAAAAGCAATTCTGGATTAATTATATAATATATGTTTTAGGAATAAATGGTAGAAGTCTAATGAATTTGTCCTATATTACAAACAGGATTGTAATAGTTTAGTGCATTCCACAGAAGAAAAATAATAGACTATTAAATTAATTTAATCAAAACCAATTGTGCATTTCAAAAAAGATAAAGACATGAATGGAATTTGAGTACACTTCTATACTTGCGAAAATGAATTTAAAATCTAACATGACTCAGTAAATCAGCTATGATTTCCTGACAGGGAGAGCTGGGAGGTGTAGAAAAAAGATGGAGAAGGAATTAAACAGTAGAGAACATTTTAGAGAAACAAATACTGAGTGACTCCAAAGTAATCCTGGGATTTTTGTTGTTGTTGTTCTGATCTATTCCTATTTATATTTCTTGGAGAGACATGATACATTTGACCACTTCATTTCAGCATGGAATGTAAAATAATAAGAGCAACTAGCCTGCTAAGAACCCAAAGCCAGATGGTGTATATGTGTGTCATGCTGAGTTGATGGTTTGGAAGTGCCAGCTCTGCAGAATGGCTGGAGTCGAATAATACTTCAAGGTAATCCTGCTTAAGATCCACTTGTGCATCTCCATATAACTTTTACATTTTTGACAGTTAATTTAATGAATTTTAAGTTGCAATGGTCAGCAGGATTCATGTAGGCAACAGAAAAACACATAAAATGTCTGTAATGGGATTTGTTAACTGTCAGTTCAAATCAAACTCTTATAAAGTGACAGAAACCTCAAGTGTTTTAATAGTATTGGCAAACTGCTTCTTAAATAAGCAAATAGCCAAAAGTGAGTTTATGCTTCTTTCCTGAGAAGGATAGACTGTTTCATAATTTTTAGAGATTATCTTTCGAGGACTAACCAATGTAAGTCAAAGAAACAGTAACAAAACCCAAACATTCCTCTTTGTCTCCTTGTGTTTAGAAAATAGGAAAAAATGGCTGGGCACGGTGGCTTACGCCTGTAATCCCAGCACTTTGGGAGGCCGAGGCAGGTGGATCACGAGGTCAGGAGATTGAGACCATCCTGGCTAACATGGTGAAACCCTGTCTCTACTAAAAATACAAAAAAATTAGCCGGGTGTGGTGGCAGGCACCTGTAGTCCCAGCTACTCGGGAGGCTGAGGCAGCAGAATGGCATGAACCCAGGAGGCGGAGCTTGCAGTGAGCCAAGATAGCGCCACTGCACTCCAGCCTGGGCAACAGAGTGAGACTCTGTCTCAAAAAAAAAAAAAAAAAAAAAGAAAGAAAATAGGAAAAAATCATTTTGTAGTACCTCCTTTCCCTGACCTCCACGTACACTCTTTGGGGAAGTCTTCTTAGCAGTTCAGGTGAGGTGGGGGCCGTACTATAGTCCCAAGTAGGGGAGAACCAGTAGGGAGGTCTACAGAGAGTGACAGGTAATAGTGAGGGGACTGCTGTGTTAGATGACACCATTGGATAAGAAGATGAATCAACTGTAGAAAAGTATAAGACTTCATTTGTACATACTGTTAATTATATAAATCTGAGAAAGTGTTGCTTAGACTATTACATTTAGATTTGCAGAAATTATTTTGTTTTTTCTCTCTCCTAGAATTCGAGATTCTGTTTTTCCCTTTTTTTTTCATGTTAAGGTTCCCTCCTATTCCTATTTCTTTTAAATCTTTATAAAAGCAACTATTTCCCAATAATTAGTAAATTACTTATGTATACAAAAAACTATTGAGTAATTTAGTTTCTTCTTCCTCTATTTTGAAGGTCTGATATTAGGTACATCTATATTTAAGATCATTATGTCTTCTTGATTAATTGATTTTTTATCATTATGAAATGTTCCTCATTATTTTTGGTAATATTCCTTATGTAGATAGATACTTTTTTTTTTTTTTTTTGACAGTGTCTCCCTTGGTCACCAGGCTGGAGTGCAGTGGCATGATCCCGGCTCACTGCAACCTCTGCCTCCTGGGTTCAAGTGATTCTTCTGCCTCAGCCTCCCGAGTAGCTGGGACCAGAGGTGCACACCACCATGCCCAGCTAATTTTTGCACTTTTAATAGAGACAGGGTTTCACCATGTTGGCCAGGATGGTCTTGATCTCTTGACCTCGTGATCCACCTGTCTCAACCTCCCAAAGTGCTGGGATTATAGGCGTGAGCCACCGCGCCCAGCTGATAGATACTTTAAAAAGTTTTAAAGTTATCTTTTTATTGAGACCCTGGCTATCCTGATGTTTGTGAAGTAGGAAAATCTAAGGTCTCACAAAGAAAAATATATCTCTACAGTGTTGCTGACTATGAAGGCTCAAAAGAGAAAAAAGTATTCCCTACTGTATGCTTAGCTTGCTCTGGAAACCTGCTTAATAAAAAGAACTTTTGGGGCCAGGCGTGGTGGCTCACACCTGTAATCCCAGCACTTTGGGAGGCTGAGGCGGGCAGATCACGAGGTCAGGAGTTCGAAACCTGCCAGTCTGGTCAACATGGTGAGACCCCATCTCTACTAAAAATACAAAAATTAGCTGGGTGTGGTGGTGCATGCCTGTAATCCTAGCTACTGGGGAGGCTGAGACAGGAGAATCGCTTTAACGCAGGGGGCAGAAGTTGCAGTGAACTGAGATCTCGCAACTGCACTCCAGCTTGGGTGACAGAGCGAGATTCTGTCTCAAGAAAAAAAAAAAGAACTTTAAATTCAGGAGTACATGTGCAAATTTGTTACATACATAAATGTGCATCACTGGGGTTTGTTGTACAGATTATTTCATCACCCAGGTATTAGCTTGGTACCTGTTAGTTATTATTCCTGATCCTCTCCCTCTTCCCACCTCCACCCCTCAATAGACCCCACTGTGTGTTGTTCCCCTCTCTGTCCATGTGTTCTCATCATTTAGCTGTCAGTTATAAGTGAGAACATGCTGGAAACCTACTTTAATATTAGTGTAGTTACTTCAGCCTTCTTATGGTTAGTGTTTGCATTCATTTACTTTTAACCAACTTTACATTTATATTTACATGCTTTTTTTTTTTTTTTTTTTTTTGAGACAGAGTCTCACTGTTGCCCAGGCAGGAGTGCAGTGGCGCAATTTCGGCTCACTGCAGGCTCCACCCCCCGGAGTTCATGCCATTCTTCTGCCTCAGCCTCCCAAGTAGCTGGGACTGCAGGCGCCCGCCACCTCGCCTGGCTGATTTTTTGTATTTTTAGTAGAGACGGGTTTTCATCGTGTTAGCCAGGATGGTCTCGATCTCCTGACCTCGTGATCCACCCGCCTCAGCCTCCCAAAGTGCTGGCATTACAGGCGTGAGCCACCGTGGCCGGCACATGCTTTTTTTTGTTTTGGTTTGGTTTTTAAAATCCAATCTGATAATCCCTGCCTTTGCGTTGGAGAGCTTAAACTATTTATATTTAGTGTAATTACAGACATTGTTGGGTTAAGTCTGATATCTTATTTTAGTTTTCTTTTTGTTCCATTTATTCTTTCTTCCTTTCCCCCAATTTTTGACTTTTTCCTGAAATAATTTAATATTGCTAGTATTTCATTTTATTTCCACAATTGGCTTATAAGCTGTGGGAGACAAAAATTTTTAAATGGCCCCCAAAGATGTTTCACACTAATGTCAGGAACCTGTGAATATGATGAGATATAATTCCTTCATTGTGTTATGATATATGGCCTTAAGAAATGAACACTATCCAGGTGGGCTTGATTATATCACATGAGTCTTAAAGGCGGAGAGCTTTTTCAAGCCAGTGAGAGATGTAGATATCATTCTAAAATGACCCCCAAAGACATTCATCTTTGTGTATTCCCCTCCGATTGAGTTTGGGAAGGATGTGAATATGATTATTCTTTTAACTACATTACTTTATGTGGAAAGTCAGAGATCTGAAGCATAAGAAGAATTCAACATTCTCTTGCTGGCTTTGAAGATGGAAGGGACCATGTACAAGGACTGGAGAACAGACACAAGGAGCCGAGAGTGACCCTAGCCAACAGCCAATAAAGAAACATGAATCTTAGTCTCACAATGTCAAGGGACTGGATTCTACCAACCTGAATGAGCTTGGAAGTAGATCTTTTCTTTCAGCCTCCACGTAAGGGCCTAGCTTGGCCAACACATTAATTTTGGTGTTGTGGTACCCTAACCATAAAACCTAGAGTAACCTTCCTGGGCATCTGACCTGCAAACTGAGAAGTAATATATTGGTGGTGTTTTAGCTGCTAAGTTTGTGGTAATTTGTTATGCAACAATGGACAACTAGTACATTAGCTGATCCCCTCTATTCTTTTAATGGTTGCTCTGTGGTTTACAATATGCATATTTAACTTATCACAGTCTGCTGCCAACTAATATTATATAACTTTATGTGTAATGTAAGAACCTTACAACTATATACCTTCCATTCTTTCTTTCTTATCCTTGGTGCTGTTGTTATTATAAATTTTACTTCTAAATATTCTTAAAACTTCACAAAATAGTTATATTTTTGCTTTAGTTAATTATCATCAATAAATGTAGAAATTAGAAAAGTAAAAATATTTTATATTTATTTTCATATCTATATTATCCTCATCTTTTTTCAGCAATTGTCATTGATCTGTATAGATTTCCATATGTGATATCATTTCTTCATTCCTCTAATATATCCTTCAGTGAAAGCCTAATGATAATTAATTCTCTCAGTTTCTGTTTATCTGAAAAAGCCTTTCACCTTTGAGAGTTTTTTCTCCATTATAAGACTTAAAAGATATTGTTTCGTTGTTTCTTGGCTTGGATCATTTTACACAAGAAATATGTGCTAATTATTTTTGTTCTGTATGGTGATATGTTTTTTTCCCTTCAGTGGCTTTAAAATTTTCATCTTTGTCAAAATTTTATGAAATTTGATTACACTGGGCATTGATACGGTTTTCTTTGTGTATACTCCACTGTTGAGCTTCTTGGATCTGTGGGTTTATAGTTTTCAGAAAACTTCGAAAAACTTCAGCCATTATTTCTTCATTTTTTTTTTTTTCTACCTGACCTTTGGGTCGCCAATACACATATGTTAGACTGCTTGATATTTTCTCACAGTTCACTTAGATTGTTAATATTTAAAGTCTTTCTTCTTTCAGTGATTAATTTTGGAAAGTTTCTTTTCATGTCTTCATGTTTTCTATATATTCAGTTTTTAATCTTTTCTTTTTCAGTGTCTAATCTGCTATTATTTCCATACCATGACTTTTTGATTTCAGATTTTTTTTAACTTTTGAATATTAACTTTGATTCTTTTTAATGTCATTTCTCTCATTATTTTTATGTCTTCCTTTAACTTTTTGAACTGATTTAGTTTAGTTGTTTAATGCCCTTGTCCACCAATTCCAATATTTCTGTTATTTCTACATCTGTTTTTATTGAATGGCTTTTCTTTTGGTTAAGGATATTTTTCTACTGCTTGACATGTTCAGTAATTTTTATTGGATGATGGACATTGTGCACTATGTTGTTGAATGTCTGGAATTTGTTGTCTTCCTTTAAATAATGTAAAATTTTGTTTTTAATAGGCATTTAAACTACTTGTAGATTAGCTTTTTTTTATTTGTTTGAGGGCTATTTTTAAGTATTGTTTGGGTGGATCTATGGTAGCCTTTATACCAGGGCTATGTTAGTGCCACTATTTAGGCATGAGACTTCTTGGGTCTCTACTGAATGCCTGTTGTAGCCAATAAGGCCTCTTCTATGTGATTAGTCAGAACTGGAATACATCTCTATCCTGAATGAGCTTTGAGAATTGTTTAGCCTATTGTTTGTAGTAGGTAGACTTCTAAAATGACCCCTAAAGACATTCATCTTTGTGTATTCCCCTCCAATTGAGTTTGGGAAGGATGTGAATATGATTATTCTTTTAACTACATTACTTTATGTGGAAAAAGGAAAATTATCTAAGATGGGCTTGATTTCATCTGGTAAGCCCTTTAAAAAGAGATTTATCTGACTGATTGCTGAGTAAAAAGTCCAGTATCTGAAAAGCCTGGTTCATATATTTAGTCCAAATGTCTAGTTGTTTATGGTGGGAAGGCAAACCTGGTCCAGTTACTGTATCATGGAGTTTTTAGGTGAACAGTTGTAGTGAATTCACTTGTCTTTGGAGGGTATCACAATAGCTTTAACCAGAACTTTCTTTCTTGGACTTATCCTCCATCATGTTTCCTTGCTTTCCAGGCTACATAAAACAATTCAGTGGTCTCCAGGTATTTACGCTTCATCAGTACCAAGGCAATATTCTATTTCCTCTGCCTATAAACAAAAATCCCACAGATATTTTACATATAATGTAGTAACTAGGCTTTTTGAGCTTACCAAACCCTATTTTTTAGTCAATCTTTAAAACTAAGGGATATTGAATTAGAAGGGAAGGATTTGAAAGAGGCTAGCCAACTATGTTTCAAAAGAATAACCACTCTCTTTAAACTTTTAAGTTATTTGAAAATATTTTACACCAGTGAAATATAGAGAGAATAATACAATCAATTTCAGTATGCCAAATAACTAACTTAAGAAATAAAATATTATTTGTACAATTGAGGCCCTGTACAGATAATATTTCCTCCAATCTTATCCTTCTCTCTCTAGAGGTACCTTAATGCAATGTTATTAATTCCCACGCATTTCTTCATGTATTACTTCATACGCCTGCATCCTTAAATTTATCTTTGCATTTTTTTTTTGAAATTGATTTTAATTGTGTCAGAATTCTTTCCTGGTTTCCTTTTTTTTTTTGGTTTAACATTTTGTTGTGAAAATAAAATGTTTATATTTGTTTAGATTTCCATTGTATGAATGTAACACCATTATTTATCCAGTCAACTATTAAGAAACATATAGTTATTTCAACTTTTTTGAAGCAATGAACACTCAAATTAACCTTTGGTAGATATGACTAGTACACATGTATGAGAGTTTCTGTAGGGAATGCCCTTTCTAATTATATCACGAAATAAATAGAGTATATGCATCTTTAAATTACTATAGATGGTCCACAACTCAGAATTTTTGACTTACTATATTTTGACTTTATGCTGTGTGAAAGTGATCACATTCAATAGAAACCATACTTTGAGTACTCATGAAGCCATTCTGTTTTTCATGTTCAGCACAATATTTAATAAGTTACATGAGATTTTCAACATTTTATCATAAAACAGGCTTTGTGTTAGATGATTTCACCCAACTACAGGCTAATGTGTGTGTTCTGAGCACATTTTAGATAGGCTAAGCTAAGCTATGCTATTCTATAGGTCAGGTGTATTGAATGCATTTCCAACTTAAGATATTTTCAGTTTACTATGAGTTTATAAGGATGTAGCTGCATCATAAGTTGAGGAGCATCTGTAGATATTGTCAGTTGTTTTTCAAAGTGGTTGTCCAGATTTGCATTCCTACCATAAGCTTTCTGGTTGTTCTACATCTTTGTAACACTTGGTATTGTCAGAATTAAATTGTAAATAATTACACTGGTGAGAAATGCTACCTCATTGTGGTCTTAGTTTGCATTTCCCTGGTTATTAGTTACCTTTTTATGTTTACTAGCCAGATTAGCATGAAGATTATTATTCTCTGGTAGGGTCACTCCAGTTTAATCAAATTCCATTAGGGCCAACATAGAGATTCAAACATCTAAAGTCCTAAGATACGAAAAATAGAAAAATATGAATAGAAATATATGAAAAATAGAAAATAGAAAATTTTTCTAAGTATGAAATTATTCCCTGAGTCATTTAAGTTATTTCTAGTTATCAAAACGTGACTCTTGCCAACACTTCTATTGTGTCATTCTCAATTGTGGCAGTCTTAGCTTCTTTTACTCTGGCTTTTCTGGCTGTAGAAAGCATGACAATAAACCTTAAGTCACTGAAGCTAAAGACAGGCTATGTTATGAGGAAACATAGAACATTACTCTGCCTAAGACTGACTAATAATAGTGAGATTTGATGAGCTCCAGAAAGCCTAGGTTTCAGTGTTCTAGTGCTATGCTAAGTGATGGAACTAAATACTTTTTAGGACCCTTCTTCCCTTGTGAGGACACTATCCACAGAGCTTTCACAGACTCTTTCTACTGCCAATAAGGAAATTTACCAAAAAAGGTCCTTGCTGTCTTTTCTAAAGAGGCAATCAGTAAAACTGTGTCTTTTACAAAGATATCATCTGTAAACTATTTTCAGTAGAAAAAAAGGCAGAAAAATTTTCCTGAATCTATCCTTGGTGCTAATTGGGTATGACTTTGTGTTCCGGGGATACATTTTCTGCCCTTTCCATAATTTGAATGATCATCTGTCTAGCTGCATTACAGTATGCTGCCTGCAGTGTTCTCCCTCTGCAATAGTCCAAGTAAATAAAACATAGCTGATATAAATGCTTCCATTCATAACTGATTTGGGGAATGTATAACCTGTAGTTTTTTTTCGGTGGGGGGGGGGTTTGGAGAAACTGTATGGGTATCTCTGTTTATATTACTTTGGAAATACTTTATTTCATAAATACTAAAAACCTGAGTAGAAGGTCATTTGGTTCAAGTTTGACAACAGAAACTTTTTTCATATCAGCCTTAATTATTACATTCAGTTGATTTTTTTTATGACTCAAAGACCAACTTCCTACCACTTCCTTTGGTAGACAAAATATCTAAATGTAAGAGATGAAAGAATAGGAAAGTTTTTCACATTTAGACTGAATTGTCTTGTTATTCAGACCGTCCTCACCCTTTTGTTTTCACTTCTTAGATATTTGTTAAAACTCACTAGTTATATTGACTAGTAGAAACCAGAGACGTGATTTAGACATGACATAGTAGAAACCATGACAAACCATAGACATGATGCTTTAACATAATGGCCTGCCAGTTTGATTGTTGATATTGCTTTCTGTTGGGCCCTATTTAGATGTGTGTGTGTATGCGTGTTTTGCGCTTGTCCCGAGGGGAGTGAAAATGGAAGTGGTGTTTTAAAGATGAACTTTCTCTATAAAAGCAAGTTGTAAATGTCTGTTCTCTATTTCTAGGTGTAGCTCTTTAAAATATGCTTCTGATCCTTTCTTATCAGATGTCATGTTGTACACCAGCAGCTCATTTGCTGTTCCACAGCTTGGGTCTCTAGATCTTAATGACTCATACCGGCTGTTGTCCCCCTACAGGTTATCCAGGCTGTCTTTTTTGGCATCTGTGTGCTGACTGATCTTTCCAGTCTTCTGACTCGAGGAAGTGGGAACCAGGAGCAAGAGAGGCAGCTCAAGAAGCTCATCTCTCTCCGGGACTGGATGTTAGCTGTGTTGGCCTTTCCTGTTGGGGTTGTGAGTATGATGGAGGATGCATTTAGCCACAAAAGAAACTTGGCTCTTATTTCAGACTTCTAAGAGAAAAAAAAGGAGTTCATTATAAGAGGTTTCTGTATTATTAGTTTGCTGGAGCTGTCAGTACCACAGATGCAGTGGCTTAAACAACAAACATTTATTTTCTCGTAGTTCTGGAGGCTGAAGTCTGAGATGCAGGTGTCCACAGGGTTCGTTTCTTCTGAGGCCTCTCTCCCCTTGGCTTGCAGATAGCGCTTTCTGACTGTGTCTTCACACGCTCGTCCCTCTGTGCCTGTCTTTGCCTAAACTTCCTATTTTTATAAGGTATAGCAATCAGATTAGGGCCATCTAATGACCTCATTCAACCATATATGATCACCTCTTTAAAAACCCAGTCTCCAAGTACAGTCACATTGCGAGATTCTGGGGGTTAGGGCTTCCACATATGAATTTTGCAGAGGACACAACTCAGTCTATCAGTTTCTTAAGCAGCCCAAACTTGAAAGGTAGGGTCCTTGGGTCAACCAGGCTAGTATTTTTTGAACTTGGGAGAGGAAATCAGTATTAGCTCATACTTCTTCAGTTACCCAGCTGTGCCATTAGCTACTATCGCTGAAGTAAATGTCTCTTAATGTTTGGCTCTGTTTTGACTTCATTGATTTTCATTGTTTTCTGTTAGATTCTCTCCATAACTCAACTTCCTTCACAAGTCTGTTAATTTTCTATTGTCTGCACATAACCCATATTTTTTTAAAGGCCCTCAGAGACACTACAGATTTTAATCTTTGCGTAGCCAGGAGAAGAAGAAGAGAACTCATATATATCACAAACTGTAAAGATGAGTAAGAAGTTGTTATTTAGTTCAAATTCAGACCTTTCATTTGCCAGCTGATTTCCGGGAAAAGCAGAAGTCTCAGTGATGTGGTCTAGCACATGCACGAAGTCCATTGTAGGAAGAGTCAGAAAGTTGTTCATAAGTCCTTCCAGTGGATTACTCATATTTGTCAGGTTTGTAGCTGGTAGAAGGCCCTACATGCTTGCTTTAAACTCAGATGGTCACTGAATTGCTTTTTCTGTGCCAAATTATATTTTCTTGGATGAAATAAATAGCCCTTAACCCTGAGAACAATACAATGGCCAGAGAGCATTATAATTTGTTCACATTCGTCTTTCCCTCATCCTTGTCCTCTGAAAACTTAAATAAATGAGTACTCAGATTGAAGCTAACCAGCAAATCTCTCAAATTCCATAGTTTAGCATAGCAGAGTTTAATGCTTTCCATATTACTTAATATTTCCTTCTTTGGGCTTTCCATATAAAATTCAAATGCTTTCTATCAGAATAGTCATCTAAGAGAAAATTCCCATTAGCATAAAGCACAAAGATATATACTTTCTGCATAAAAGAATTATCTAGAAAAGCCAAGTCTCTCTGTGTGTACGTGTATATGCATCTATATCTAATATATAGTATATGCATATATATTATATATATCGTGTATAATTTTTTCTTTTTTAACGTTTACTCCCTTGGAATTTCTATAGACATGGCATTGCCTGTGGAAGCCTTCATTGGCTAGAAGGACTGCAATAGTAATACAATAAAAAAGTAGGCCACGCTCAGTGGCTCACGCCTGTAATCCCAGCACTTTGGGAGGCTGAGTCGGGCAGATCATGAGGCCAGGAGATCGAGACCATCCTGGCTAACACAGTGAAACCCCGTCTCTACTAAAAATACAAAAAATGAGCCAGGCGTGGTGGTGGGCTCCTTTAGTCCCAGCTACCTGGGAGGCTGATGCAGGAGAATAGCTTGAACCCAGGAGGTGGAGGTTGCAGTGAGCTGAGATCTCACCACTGCACTCCAGCCTGGGCAACAGAGCAAGACTCTGTCTCAAAAAAAAAAAAAAAAAAGTAAACATGAGTACAGTGTTAACATGTTTTCTCTTAGCTCCCTTCTGTATGTGATATCAGATTATGTCTCTACAGGGAAAATTTTGTCTTATGTTGTAAATTTTGGTACTCTCCTCAAAAACTCATGGCATATGCTCTTTAGACATTTTTGACCTTCCTTTGGGGGAAACTTTTGCACCTGCCTGAAGCTTGAAGTATATGTCAACTCTCAGTGTCTTTCCTAAAGTTATCCCATGTATGTTTCATGGTTTATAAAACAAGTGGTGGCCTTTTTGTTTAGTTATTTGTTTTAGTACATCTGATGTTTTCCTCCATCTATCACTGTCTTTGTTGTTTTGCCTATGTTTTAGAAAAAAGAGGAATAAAAGTGCCTTTCATCCCCACCCACCCCATCCCTCTTAAACCAGAAGTCTCAGCATCACACTGTCATGGCGTGTGGGTGCAGCTGTCCTAGTGGCTCTCTGACAGCCCAGCCAGTCCTCATCACTGTTACCAGGGCCTCTCATGTCACCCAGCACATGGAGGGGATCAGTGCTCTTGAGAATCACAAAAGAAATCAAAGAACAGATAAGGAATTAGAGATGTGTAACTCACTGATGTTTTTAACTCATTTTTTTTTGCCCATTGATATTTTGTAGTCACTATTTCCATCTTTCATAATCATCCCTGTTACTGTGAGTCACTGTTCCCTTCACAGCTACTAGTCTATTATTTTCCTAAACTTTTAAATGTTCCTTTCAAAGAAAGTGACATTTCTTTCTCTCTTTTTCCCCCCTGCTTTCTTTCCTCTCCCCTGTTTTAAGAAGAATCTAGGTCAGTATTCTCTAGAAATCATCATATGTTTTCTACTGTTTCTGTCTTGCTCTGTCATTTGATGTTTTGTATCTATTTATGCAATTTCCACCAGACTTCTCACTCTAATACACAGAAATTCATTTTGAGGCCAAAAAAAGCCTGATAAATTGTTCCTTCCCAAATCCCGTTAATTTTATTGCAAAGTCATATTTATTCAATATATGAATGTGCCTCTTTACAAGTATTTGTATTCATCTGTTCTCACACTGCTAATGAAGACATACCCGAGACTTGAGTAACTTATAAAGGAAAGAGGTTTAATTGACTCACAGTTTCACATGGCTGTGGAGGCCTCACAATCATGGGGGAAGGCAAAGGAGGAGCAAAGTCACGTCTTACATGGTGGCAAGAGAGTGTGTTCAGGGGAACTCCCCTTTATAAAGCCATCAGATCTTGTGAGACATTCACTATCACGAGAACAGCATGGGAAAAACTCGCCCCCATGATTCAATTACCTCCCACTGGGTCCCTCCCACGACACAGAGATTATGGGAGCCACAATTCAAGATGAGATTTGCGTGGGGACACAGCCAAACTATATCAGTATTTTAACACAATATTTTTTTTTCACTAAAACGTTTAATTTTGTGATTTTTCATATTTCTTTCTCTAAGGTTATTTCCCACCTTTCCTTTCCAAGGTGCTGTGTCTTCACTGTGACTTCAGAGCTTCCCCTGTCCTTTCTGTACCTTTTTCCCTGTTCCCCCAACTGCTCAAAAGGGTCTAGAATCCTGCTGTAGTTTCATTCTTATGATTTGGACTTTCTTCCTTATTAAAATGCAAACTCTCCCTGGAGCAATGCCACAAGGAATCACATGAAGAAGCATCATTTTTACTTTTTCTGTGCCTCCTGGCCTGAAATGGAATTGCCAACCCAGACGGCTCATTACATCAGAAGGATGGAAGAGCATTAATGGCCAGGAACTGATGGAAGCAGAATTATGCCTGTAGGAATCTGTAGCATAAAAATGCTTATCAGGTGTGCAGATGATTAGTGATAACATTTATAAGTAAACATCTTCATCACTTTGGTGGACACAGTCAAAATCCTAAGGGGCAGAATTCTTAAGCACCCTGTCTGTGCCAGGGGAGCACCAGGCATCCTATAGCTGCAGGCGCAGAGCCTCAGCTTTGAGTCCTCCTGCAGTCCCCAGAGGCCTCCCCTGCTCTACCACCCTGACTGCTGGGGCACTGCCAATCTTGCAGAGTGCTTCCCTGGCTACTATCTACTGTCTTTCTTTGCCTACTGCCTTTCTACTTTTTTGTCAGTCAGGAGTTGAAAGGGAAAGCAAAGTTATTTTTGCTTCATGGTGCAGGCAAAATGGCATCAGGCATAAAAAGAGAGTAAAGAGTGAATGCATTACCTTTGTACAGCTGAATTTATCAACTTTGTACAAATTTTCCTGAAGAGACCTATTGGCCCCTGAGCTTTTCCTGATGCTCCCATTATCTCTCTCTTCCTCTCTCTCTCGCCTCAGCTGAAACCATGGCAGCAAGAAAGACATGGGTGGGTTATCTGGGATTTGTATTTTCTACATTAATGCTTCCTCCAGTAACGAGGTTAATTGAGAGTTGACAGTAATTGCTGTATGTGAGCATGAAGCCCTAAATATGATTTTGTGACCCATGTACCTAATGCATCCACTTCATGGTCTCTGTTCATCTCAAGGATACATAAAAATCATGAAACATTCCAATCAAAGATAATTGGAGGAAAGTTTTATTTCAGCATAACCTTGAAGAAATCAGGCAGGGTTGCTTGAATGAACATGGCATGGATCATCCTGATTTGTGTAGATTCCCATAAATACGAAGCTGGCCTTGATTAGTAATGCTAATGGCCGGAAACCACCACCACTCCCAAAGCCTTGCAACTAATTTTGCAGGGATAACCCATGGGAGCCTCTTCTTACCATGTGCAGTTTAGTTCTGAACCCTGTCACCCTTTTAAAGAAGCATTACAAATAATTCTATGACATTATGTGGTCTGGAAGCACTGAAGTTTATTAGCAGCAGTCAGACCAAGAATGTCTTTTGTCTCCTGTGAGTTTGTTGACTTTTGTGTTGGCAGATACCATTATGGCTAAGAGACTAGGCTTAGGCTTTTAACCAAAAAAGGCGGGGAGGGGGCATGAGAGAAGAGTAGAAACAGCAAATAAATAAATAAATAAATAAAAAATATATATATATATCAGTTTAATGACTATGAAAGTGCCCCTCTCAGGAATCTTAAATGTGTCTCCAACTGCCTACCAAAGCAGCCCTTTAATGAAAAAGAACAATTATTTATATATTTTATACATTTTAAACTTCCTGTCTTTGTTTTATAGAGGCGGGGTATCACCCTCTTGCCCAGGCTGGAATGTAGTGCAATGATATTTCACTGCAGCCTAAACCCCCTGGGTTTAAGGGGTCCTCTCACCTCAGTCTCCCAAGTAGCTAGGACTACAGGCATGCACCACTATGCCCTGCTAAGTTAAAAAAATTATTTTGGAGACAGGGGTCCCACTAAATTTCCCAGGCTGGTCTTGAACTCCTGGCCTCAAGTGATTCTCCTGCCTCAGCCTCCTGAGTAGCCAGATTACAGGAACAAACTACCATACCCAGCTAATTATACATTTTTTATTCATTCTAGATTGTGTATCCTATTCATTTGTAGCTGCTTAACTTGAATAATGCACGTAATCTAACCTCATAACCTCACCAGTACACTTTTGCCCTGGTGTTGGTTTGGTTGCTCTAGCCCCAGTGCTGGTCTGCTGCGTCCCGGTATGAAGATAATAGCCCTTTCTGAGTGGGCCTGAGGAGATCTTGGAGGTTTTGATCAGTTCTAACCTGGGATGGGAGTCCAGGTTATTAGGAGCAAACTGGCATGTGCCTGTATTAACTTTTCAGAAATTTGACCTTCTTATCTGAGTTTAGACTCAAAACTGTTTGTTAAGTAAATATTTTTAGTGTTATAATCATGTCTTGTAAAGACTTGGTGAAGATTTTATAGGTATCAACCTATTCTAGAATCCTTTAAAACTTGATTTTACTTGTAATGGGACTGTATGGTATCTGCTTCCTTAGGAAACATGGAAAATGGATTTAAAATCTCAAATGCAAACTCAAAGAAAAAGTATATTGCTATTGTTTTAAACAAGTAATTCCCAAAAGTCTTCTTTTGTTGACATAGTAGCTAATTCTAAGCTATCTTTAAGAGGTTTTGAGATGCATATAAATTTAGATAATCATAAACCTACAATTTAAAAATTGCAGTTTCATTACTGATTTTTAAATGAAAGAGTTTGGCTTAAATGGGAAACCAGAAAATTAATATTGATGACTAATATTAAGGTCTGTTAATATAACACATTAAAGGAAGAGAATTTGATTCTATCTGAGATTATAAATAAAAGCAAATGCCTTTCCTTCTGTTTTGATATTAAGGGGGAAATTTAAAAAAATAAATTGTTTACCTTATTCCACAAACTCTGGATTCAACTTAAAAATACACATTTTAAAAATGATCACGAGGTCAGGAGATTGAGACCATCCTGGCTAACACAGTGAAACCCAGTCTCTACTAAAAAAAAATACAAAAAATTAGCCGGGCACGGTGGCAGGCGCCTATAGTCCCAGCTACTCGGGAGGCTGAGGCAGGAGAACGGCGTGAACCCAGGAGGTGGAGCTTGCAGTGAGCCAAGATCGTGCCACCACACTCCAGCCTGGGCGACAGAGCGAGACTCCATCTCAAAAAATATATATATTTTATACACACACACACACACACACACACACACACTTAATATCTTCTGATCCTCTCTTTATTAAATTTTCACACAGGTACCTAAAGTCAAGACTTTTCTATTTTCTTTAAGCCTTAACTGATGTTTTAAGTTTCTTTAAATGTCCTTTTCCTTTCTTTTCACCTCTGAAGTTAAAAGTACATCGGCTAGGTCATGTTTTATGGTAGAACCCAGTACACTGCAGGTGGAGTTAATCAAATGCTTGCCCCCTGCACTGAAATAAGGAATGTGAATTGAGTTACCTAACAAGGAAGGTTCATAGTTGAGGATTTATTCAAGATCAGTAAGGAAAATGAGCCATGTTTTCCCAATACCAGGAGAAAGGCTCAGAAAACTGTAATTACCAAAACTAGGTGAGTGGTCTTACAATTATTTTTTAATAGCTTTTCAAAAGACCAAGGACATCATATGTTTAAATGTACGTACCTGATAAGAAACCAGGTTGCTTCTCAATCATCTCATATATTCTTTTCTTCTAAATGAGAACCAAAGATTTTCTGCTTAGGTGACCTATTTAATTTGCACACATTTATGCTAGCTCAGAGTGGTCAGCTTTTTTGTTGCTTCCAAGACAAATTTCTTAAACACAATAGTCACACTTAAACAAAATTTCACATAGATGCCCACTTTAAAATATATGACAGGGAAAACCTCACATTTATACGTAGACTGTTCAAAGGACAGAAGTTCTTGTCAAATCAGTGATTATTTGTGGACCCATGGAGCCTACTGTGTAGCAAGTACTGAGTGCTAAGAGTCAGGATAGTGTTGGCTGAGAATCGATCTGTCCTTCAAAGGTTTCACAGCCTAGGGAGGGTGGCTTTATAAGCTATATCAACAAGTAAATTAAAATAGGGTGTGATGAGTATAATAATTCATGTTTTTAAGGTGCAGAGAAGTATCCCCAAAGAGAGAGGGGTTAATTTAACTGGGTGGGAGGTCCTGAAAGACTTCTCAGAAATAATGACATCTAAGCTGTGTTTGAAGAATGACTAAGAACTTATTGGATGTATAAGTTAATGATGTATTCAGTTGCAAGTAACAGAATACCCTCAGAAATCCACCTGTCTCACTCTTTCACTTCATTCAAGTCGGCTCAAATAAGTTCAGCAAAGCTGCTTTGAATGATCTGTATGAATCAGCCTCTCATTATTCTCTGTTCCCTTACCTTGCTTTATTTTATCCATGATGATTACCGCTACGTGGCATATTATGTTTATTCTTTTATTTTTGTAGTGTCTGTCTTCTCTGACTTGGTTCATACTCTATGAGACCAGGGAAGTTGTGTGTTTCATTTACTGCTTTATCCCAAGCATTAGGATCAGTGTCTAAATAATTCAATATTAGTTGAGTGTAATCCAGCCAACTATGGTTTAAGTAGTAAAGATATTTAATATGTCACCAGACATGGAGCTTGTTGACAGGCAGTTTCAGGGTGGTATTGCTCAGTATTTTCATATTTTGTAGTTTTTATTGAGATAGGGTCTCACTGTGTTGCCTAGACTGGAGTGCAGTGGCATGATTTCGGCTCACTGCAAACTCCACCTCTCAGGCTCAAGCGATCCTCACACCTCAGCCTCCCAAGTAGCTGGGACCACAAGTGTGTGCCACCATGTGTGGCTAATTTTTGTGTTTTTTGTAAACACGGGGTTTTACCATGTTGCCCAGGCTGGTCTCAATCTCCTGAGCTCAAGCAGTCCACCACCTTGGCATCCCAAAGTGCTGGGATTATCAGCATGAACCATCATGCCCAGCCAGTATTTTCATTTGAGACTTGTACATTTTCTATTTTCCACACGTCTGTCTTCAGAGTATTACCTTTTTGTACTTGGACTTGCCACCTAAATCCTCAAGAGGGTTAATAAAGCACCAAGCATCACATCCTTCACAACCGTGCTCATGGACAGAAAAGGAAGAAGCTCTAGGGAGCCCTCCCCAAGTGTATGTCTCTTCATCAGGTGAACAGATTATTCCCAGAAGCTCCACCCGCAGATTTCACCATAGGTCTCATTGGTCAGAACCATCACATAGCTAGAACCAGCAGTGTGGGAGCCTGGGAAAGCAAGAAGCAGCAGAAGGAAATGAAGTTACCATGAGGGCTTAAACTAATTATGGTTTATCCTTAGGGGCTGGGCATATTGCTACCCAAACAAAATCAGGAGTTTTAAAAAATGTAATAAGTAACAAATTTAGAGAATAACAATATGTAAAATAAGTAAAAACTAGTAGGATTCTAGGTAATTTATTTTTTATGTCAGTATGAAAAATACATACAGTAAAGCTGATAAGACTAATCATGGACATTTTCTGTTGTAGCCAAAAAGGTATATTTTTCCCACTCATTCTCTACCAATATCATTTTTAGTGCATTCTTACCAGTAGTATCATGAACAACAACTGAAATCTGATATTTGAAGAAGTCCTTCTCAAAGAAAGATTTCTTACACATTTGATGAAATGGTTTAATTTCTAAAGCTCCATATAAAATTTGTCAGAGGTGTCCCTTGCTTTAGACCACAAACTCAAGAGATTCAGATAATGGGGTTCAATAAGTAATATCTTCCTTGAACACCCTTACCCCTAGAAATTATCATGTCCTGTAGATCATTTCACAGAGTTCCTACTCTCTCTGGGGAAAAAAAAATCACAGAAATATCTCACAAAATGAAGATATTTTCTTCCCATAATTATAGTCATAAGTAAAATATGTATTTGAAATTTGAGATCAAGAAAAGGTAGAATTGATTTTCAGTAACACTAGACATTTGATTCCTGTCCTCAACAATGTAACCTGCAAAACCAGGATCTTATATATGCCCTTGTTTTGGGGACCAGGGACAAGATGCAATATTCTTTATTTTAAAAGAAAAGAAAAAAAGGATTCACACTTCTTCCTTCCCTGCGTATCTCCCTCCCTCCCTCTTTCCCTCTATCTCCCCAACACCCCCATCTTTCTCTCTCTCTCTCTCCCTCACCCTCTTCTCTCTTTCTCTCTCTACCTTTCTCCTTTCACCTCATCCCTCTACCCTAACCATTGCTTTCTATGTAGAAAAGGAAACAATAATTTATTGGCTGTGTGGGTGATCCTGAAATTACTACTGTCCCCGTGGGTTTTTTGAGGTACTCTTAACTCCTTTAGCTGGACCAAAGTGTACTGTTATATCAGCTGATAAAAAAAGTCATTTCCCTTCAAGGAAGGAGCTAGTGGACCTTCCACCTACACAAAATTTACTAACTTAATCGTGCCCATGTGATTACCATTCTAATGATTTGCTTATTTTACCACAAGTAGCCAGTCTGGGTAGAACTTTCATTCATTGTACCTTTTTCTAATCCTCTTAGGGAACAAAAGTTAAGGCATAATTCTGACTATTGGGAAGGTGACGCCGAAAGTCAGATGGGAAGGTGGGAAGATGAGGAGAGGGCAGATGGTGAGGAGAGAGTGTAGCCCTGCCAGCCAGCTCACAGTCTCCTAAGCACCTCTGAAGAGCACATTTTCCAGAAGTTTCCCACCAGAGAATGTCCCTTTAGGTTAGGTCTGTACATAGGTAGGCTACGTTGGTACTTGATTTACCCATAGCAACAAATGTATACTAGGAGTTTGGACTGTGTTGGTGAAGCTGTTGCCACGTGAGGAAATTGAAGAAAGCTATGCCGCAGAGGGAGGGAAAGGAGCCCTTAAGCCTTGGTCTGCTTTTGCGCTTCTCTGGCTTCTCTGCTACTTTGTGCATTTTTGACCAGAAAAGATTGGAGAGGAATGGGAAATAAGAAAAAATCCTAGACACAAAGGAGTGGCATGCCCAAGTTTACAGGTATGACGGGAGAGGAATTTTATCACCTTGCCACTTGATCCTAAGGGCATCTCCCCTCCCCTTTGTTTCACTTAAAAATCAACTATGAAATAAGAAGACTGCATTGATACACGCATACATAAGGCAAAAGAAAGAAGACTCCGCACTCCCTTGGTCAGAGGGTACTGTGAGCATGCCCTGGCCCAGGGGGCGGCTGTTACACTAGACAATAAAATTAGCACTGAGTCAACAAAGGAAAATGGCCCCCAGATTCATTAATAAAGCAACGTTTTGGTCAGAAATGCTACCTGCACCCACCCCATTAGCTCAGAGTTCTGAAGAAGACACCGCATACGGAAGCCTGTGCTGTCACCTCTGTTTTAGTTCCTGCCTGTGAGTGAGCAGTTCCACTTGCACTTTCTGAGGCTTCTCACCGTAGCCCTTCCCAAGGTGGCAAAACCTACAAACAACGCAAGAGCCTGAAAAATGGAATAATGAGAGTTGACTTTCACTACATGCTTGCTGTGGGCCAGGCACTGTGCTAAGGGCTATACTGGAACAATTTATTTAATCTTCACATCCCCAGAAGGTAGGAATTTCCATCATTTTCACTTCACAGAAGACTCTTCTGTTTTGCAGTTTTACAGATGGGGTTCCCATTTTATAGCTTGCCTGCTTGAGGTCACACAGCAAGTAAATGATGCTGGTAAATCAACCAGGCTTTGAACCCTAACACTCCAACTAACGGAGTGCTTGCTCTTAGCAACCACAGTTATGTGCTGTGTAATGACGTTTTCATCAGTGACAGATGACATATACAGCAGTGGTCCCATAAGATTATAAACTTATATTATGGACTGGACATGGTGGCTCACACCTGTAATCCCAGCACTTTGGGAGGCCGAGGCAGGCAGATCAGTAGAGCCCAGGAGTTTGAGACCAGCCTGGGAAACACAGTGAGATCCCATTTCTACAAAAAAAAAAAAAAAAAAAAAAAAAAAAATTAGCTAGGTGTGGTGGCATACGCCTGTAGTCCCAGCTACTCGGGAGGCTGAGCTGGGAGGATCCCTTGAGCCCAGGAGGTGGAGGTTTTAGTGAGCTGAGACAGTGCCACTGCACTCCAGCCTGGGCGATGGAGTGAGACCTTGTCTCAAAAACAAAACAAAAAGCAAAACAACTGTATTAGGGGCCAGATGTGGTGGCTCATGTTTGTAATCCTAGTGCTTTGGGAGGCTGAGATGGGAGGATTGCTTGAAGCCGGGAGTTCAAGACCAGCCTGGGGAACAACCAGACCCTGTTTCTACAAAACATTTAAAAAGTAACCTGCTTGGTAGCATGCTCGTGTAGTCCCTGCTACGTGGGAGACTGCAGTAAGACCGATTGCTTGAGCCTAGAGATTCGAGCTACAGTGAGCTGTGATCATTGCACTCCAGCCTGGGCAACAAGAGCACGACTATGTCTCCAAAAAAAAAGAGAGAGAGAGAAAAGAGAAAACCACCAACAACGTGCCTTTACTATGTTTAGGTGTGTTTAAATACACAAATACTTACTACTGTGTTGCAGTTGCCTGTGGTATTCAGTAGTCTGTAGCTTAAGAGCAATAGGCTATACCATCTATAGAGCCTAGGTATGCAGTAGGCTATACCACCTAGGTTTGTGTAAGTACACTCTATGATGTTTACTGGATGGTAAAATAGCCTAATGACACAGTTCTCAGAACCTGTCTCTGTTGTTGAATGATGCGTGACTGTACTCCAAACTTTTTGACAAACCTAACCTAATTTTGCTTTTCATCATTTGCCTGATAGACATTTTTAGCTATGCACATAAGGCCTGAGCTGACCAAAATTTCTAACTTCGGAGAATATGTCAGAATAAGAATAGGAGGCCGGACACGGTGGCTCACGCCTGTAATCCCAGCACTTTGGGAGGCCGAGGCAGGCGGATCACAAGGTCGGGAGATCGAGACCATCCTGGCTAACACGGTGAAACCCCATCTCTACTAAAAAATAAAAAGACATTAGCCAGGCATGGTGGCAGGCACCTGTAGTCCCAGCTACGCAGGAGGCTGAGGCAGGAGAATGGCGTGAACCCTGGAGGTGGAGCTTGCAGTGAGCCGAGATCACGCCACTGCACTCCAGACTGGGAGACAGAGCGAGACTCTGTCTCAAAAAAAAAATAAAAAATAAAAATAAAAATAAAAAAAGAATAAGAGTAGGAGTTGTGTAGAATCTGGATCAAAAATAACTGCTTTATCTTTTCCCTTGAGGTGGCTTAACAAAGACTGTGCTCATTTGTGCTTTTATTGTTTCCCTTTGATACACTGTTTCACACTGTAGAGCCAATGGTTTTATACAGTTTTACAGGACAGCTTGCAAAGTGCACGTTTTGAGAAGAAAAGAAAATCTTTCCTGCTTTGTCTTCTCATTTCGAATATTCCATGCAGATTTAAGCTACCACATGTTTACCTAACGTGCTTGTTACTAATATGTGAAAATAAGGTTATATCAGTAGAATTAACTACCTTCAAAAAATTGGTTGCAAAATGTATCCAGTGTATCATCTGTGAATCATCCCTGGGCTTCCAAGAAGGCATAGTTTGTAGCTACACAATTGCAAAAAACTATTTTTGGCAAGAAGTGATCCAATGCTTTCCACAGAAGTAGCAGCATCCGAAAAACTGAATGACACCTACACCATGAAATATTTTAAAAGAATTCCCAAAACTCTGCTGTATCAAGAGCGAGTTTTCAGTCAAATCTGCTTTTCTTTTTAAATTTATAATTGATTCATCCACCCATTTTAAACAAGGATTTGAGGTGTTGTAAGTCAAGTCTGTCACTCAGGCAAACACTCTAGCATCCTGAGCCCTATTGTTCATCAAAGGCCTTCTGTAATTAATCTTGGCTGTTTGGGTAAGTGCCTTCTATATTTTGGTGTAAGAAAGGCAGAGCAACTTTCTTATGCCTTTTATCTTAAAAAGGGATTGAAGTAAGGAAAATGGAAAGAAGCCTTCAATAGAACTTCTGGCAAGTTCTGTTATCATATATTGAGTGCTAAGTGCCAGTCACTAAGCTAACCACTGTCATGTGATTTCACTAACTCTAGAAGAGGATCTTACCTAATAAATAAGAGACACTGAGCAACAGGAAGCCACTCGTCCCTACAGATTGTGATGTCAGGAAGAAGACTGGGGCCCATTAGGGTGGGAAAACTACTGCCATTCTGGCTGTAGCAGCTGGTTCTTTCTCTGCCTCTGTCCTATCGCAAGAAAATGCCTGCCCTATTAGATCTGGTCAGTGATGTTTGATGAACGACATTTGTGCTTGAAAAGTCTCAAGCAAAAAGGGTAGTAAGAGAGGAGAAAGAAATAAAAGCTCATGGGGGAAAAAAATCACCCACATGAAGTAGATTTACGTTGGATCCCCAGGTTCCCTTCACAGATCAGCGTCAAAGCAGATGTTTCTCCCCAATCTTGGCACCTTCCTCAACTGCTGATACTCAAAGTTAATTAGTTTAGTATAACTTTGTGTCTCTTAATTGATGAAAAGTGTTCTTCAACAACAAAAATATCTATAATTGGTCCACAATTCTAGATGGGGCCTAGGCAGGTGACAGGGAATTCAGGTAGACCAAATGCCAAGAAAAAAAGCTCTGAAGTACTCTCAAACAGAAAGATTGCAGACTCGTGGACAGTATATATCTATCTTTGAGTCATATTGGTTCCAAAGATGACCCTTTTTTTTGCTAACTCCTCCCACTTTATTTATACAGCATAGATCATCGTAGGAAAATTTTAAAGGCAAAATACAAAAGTCCACACCAATTTTCACAATAAGCACTTATTACCCTTATAATAAGAAAGCCCCACAGAAAGGTATTAGAAAAGCCCTCCTACAACTACTCATGTTCGGGAAATAAATCACAATTGTGTTTGTAAGTGTGCTCCCATTTAGAGACATTCATGTTATAAATGTAAATGACGAATGGTTCATAGAGAAAGACAAAAAACATTGATATGTTATTGATACAATACCAAGAAACAAATACGCCAGCCTCTCCAAAAGTTATTTTCCCATTGCAAATTATGTGTATAACTTGCTATATATTTTCCTAGTTTTTAATGTATATAATCTAAAATAAACAAAAACAGAAAACCATAGGCTTCCTCCTCTCCTAGCCCCATAGCAATTCCAGAGCAGTGAGATAGTCATTTTTGGGTGTCCTAGTGTGCTTGGAAGTCCCGAAATATTCTTGTAGCCCAGGACACTCTGTTTTGTTAGTCTATTTTGAGATAATCCTTCTCTCAGTAAATGAACTTATGCTAACTAAATGATTATAGACTAAAGATTAAATCAGAAAGATAAGTAATTTATGTTGTGAAAAAATTATCAAGTGGAGTAAAAAATTGTCAGATTGCCCAAACTCTCCCTAGAGGCAATAACTGAGGAAGCCAAAAGGGAAGCCGAATTCTGGGTGAACTTGAATTGGATGATACTAGTGGCCGGTAGTCAAATTACTATAATCTGATGAATTCAGTTGCACAGTAGGGATTGGCTGGCTTGGTGGACCAGAATGCTTTCTTGGGTGGCCAGCGAACCCTGTCCTGTCTACAAAGCTGGTGATGCATTGTTGCTCTTTAATGCCCATATACGTACTCACTATTAAGATCATTCTTCTCCTGTTAACATATCTTTCTTGGGTAGGCTGTATTTCAATTGATTAGCCTTCAGTTTCCACTGTTACAGTAGTATTCTGGTCAGTAGTATTCTGTTACTCTGCTACTACACCCAAGGCATCAAATATAGGCATTGACACATAGTCACTTAACATAGGATGCTACTAAAAAAAGCATGGTTGATTTATTAATTAACTTTTACTAGATTGGATTAAATTAGATTTTTCTTACTTTTATCCTCAGGTAACTGAGATGTGTTTAGCTGGGTGTCTCTCCTGTGGACTTATAGCTACCCTTTGGATATTCATATTAATGTAATTTTATCGAATAACTATAGTCCCCTTTTATTTAAAAAATGAGAAAGAAAGACAGCAAGAGTTTGATTATTCAGTGATTTTATGGTGGAGAAAAGGCCCAAATAGTTTTTTTTTCCAAAAGAAACTTAAATCATTCCTAACTGATAGTGGTTCCCTAACATATTAAAAATAGTCTTATGTGAGGTTTATAGATATTGGTTTAATTATTTTATTTATTGTCACTTGACAGATCATGAAAGAAGCCTTGCTTTGTTTATTTGGAGTGGAGTTCAATTCTAAATGGATCTAACTCTCAGCCCATAACAGGAGGGTTAGTTATTAGAATGGTAAAATGTTCACCTTATGGGTTGATCTTAGCTGTGTGAGGCATAAGACACCAGATGTGCAAAAGTTTCCTCCCTCCAGGCCTTATTTTCGCCACACCCTACCCTCTCACAATGCACACCACCTTGCTAACCAAACCCTTCAGACATTACTCTTCACAAAATAAGACTGCCACCACTAGAAGCCGAGCCCAGGCAATTTGGGTTCTGTAGGTGGGAAAGAAAATCAAACCTAATAGCCATCATTCTCATGTTTTGATCAGTGGTAAAACTGGACAAATAGAGATGCCTGAGGCTGTGAGAACAGACAGAACTGGAGGCATATGGCAAGATTGGTGCAGTTTCAGCCTAAAGTCACAGGGATGACATAGGGTACAACCTCAGAGACCCCATCTGCAAATCCAGAGAGACAACTGGTCACAGGGATCTGTCCATGCAAGCTGGCATTCTGGGGAAAGATTTCCACCTCAAAGATGAAGTGAGAATATGATAGGAGCCTATTAACTAAAATTTGAGTAGGGAAGGTAATGTGCAAGGTACAAGGCAAGACCCAGGTATCAGTTAGGACCAGCAAGTATTCTAAGTCACTATTGCTTCTCTTTCTTATGGATATGAATTTCCTAGAGGGAAGATGTACCTGGTCAAATAATCCTGATTGAAATGCTTGAGATTTTATTAATGCTTTTTTTTTTTTTTTTTTTTTTTTTTTGAGATGGAGTCTCACTGTGTCACCCAGGCTGGAGTGCAGTGGTGTGATCTCGGCTCACTGCAAGCTCCGCCTCCTGGGTTCAAGTGATTCTCCTGCCTCAGCCTCCTGAGTAGCTGGGACTACAGGTGCCTGCCAGCACGCCTGGCTAATTTTTTGTATTTTATTACAGACGGGATTTTACCATATTGGCCAAGGTTGCCTTGAGCTCCTTACCTCGTGATCCACCTGCCTCGGCCTCCCAAAGTGCTGGGATTACAGGTGTGAGCCACCGTGCCCAGCCGAGATTTTATTAATGCATTTATTACTATAAAAGACAAGAATGCTGCTACCCTGTGGCCTTGTGAGGCATATTCAATCCTGAGGACCAGCTTGATGATTTTTCACCATTCATGAACATTTTCCTTTGCCTTTAGTTTTTTTCTAGAATGATTAACCACACTTACTCGCCAAAAATTGAGTTCTGACTATATGCAGCTTCTTCTAGGGGACCCAGAACTAGCTATAAAATAATAGACTCTGGCATTTAATTTATTTATTCAACCAATTATTAATAGATTCAAAAGTATCTGGTATGTACAAAAAATGTTTAGAGAGGTTGAAAGTGGCCAGGTGTGGTGGCTCATGCCTATAATCCCAACACTGGGAGGCCAAGGCTGGAGGATCACTTGAAACCAGGAGTTCCTGACCAGATTGGAAACAAAGTGAAAACTCTGTCTCTACTCCCTCCGCAAAAAAGTTAAAAGCATAGGGGTCTCACTGCCTGACCTCACATTCTGGTTTGGACATTATTAACTTTTTGACTCTGGGAAAGTTACTAAAATTAAAATTTTCTAAAGATATGTTTTTTTCATCTATAAGACTGGATAAAATAATAGTAGCTACCTTAAAGTAGTTATGACTCTGAAAGACCATGTTGCTTGTGAAATCTCTGGCCCATACATTGTTAAGACTAAACAAAGGCAAGCCAGCCTTAATAAAGCACTGAGAAAGATTGCATGCATATAGTATTCTCAAAATGACGAAACTGTAGTGATGAAGAACAAATCAACAGTTGCCAGGGGTTAGTTAAGGTTGTGGGGAGGGTGTGACTATCAAGAGTTAGTACCAGGCCTGCCTGGGTCATAGAGTGAGACTCTGTGTAAAAAGAAAGAAAGAAAGAAAGAAAAAAAGTTAGTACCAAGGAGTTTCTTTGTGATAACAGAGATACAGATGCTTCTGTATCTTGAGCAGGCAGTCGTGATCCAAATATATATGTGTGATACCGCTCCCACCTCCACCAAAAATGAGCGCATGTCAAAGCCGGTGAAACCCGAATTTGGTCTGTAGTTTATAGTATCATATGAATGCTAATTTCTGGTTTTGAGGATGTACCATGGCTATGTAAGATGACATCACTGGGGAAAGCTGGGGGAAGGATACACAGGAACACTGTGTTATCTTTCAATTTATGAGTCTTAGATTATTTCAAAATAGAGAGTTGTTTTGTTTTGTTGTTTTTCTGTTTTGTTTTTGAGACAGTGTCTCGCTCTGTAGCCCAGGCTGGAGTGCAGTGGTGTGATCTCGTTGCACTGCAGCCTTCACCTTCCAGGTTCAAGCGATTCTCCTGCCTCAGCCTCCTGAATAGCTGAGATTACAGGCATGCACCACCACATCTGGCTATTTTTTTATTTTTTTATTTTTAGTAGTGATGTGGTTTCGCTATGTTGGCCAAGCTGGTCTTGAACTTCTGGCCTCAAATGATCCACCTGCCTCAGCCTCCCAAAGTGCTGGGATTACAGGCGGGAGCAACTCAAAATAGTTTAAAAATATAAGGCACGAAAAGAGATGTGACAGTGTAACAGAGAAGAGATAGACTTGTCTCTGCCCTTATGGAGTTTACATTCTACTGGGAAGAGAAACCAGTAATTACACAGTCAGTTATTTCATGGTAACTGTGATCAGTGTTACGAAGGAAAAATGTAATGTGCTATGAGAGCATGTGTGAAGACAAGGGGGCCTGAAGCTGGGGCAGCTCAGGAGAGGCTTTTTGTGGGGTTGGATATCTAAGCTCCCATTTCTATGGTAGGGTGAGCTGGGTGGGATGGTGGGAGCTGTTCTAGGGAAAGGGAGCAACATTGATGGGGACCTGGAGGGTGAAAGAGCCCTCGGCAGCTTAGAGGAACTGGCCACTGTGCAGGAGCCAGAGTTGAGTAGGCCAGTGTTACAAGCACAGTGTTGTGGGGGTCAAGGAAAGAAGTAATTATGTCTGACAAGAAACTGGGGGGAGAAAACAAGTGCACCATGATAGTAGCAATGGATAAAGCTTAGATTTTGAAATGGGTTGTTTTTTAATGAATTTAAAGCTGCAGTTATAAAACGCACAAAGGAATGGATACTTTGAGTGTGTGATGAGTTTGGGAAGCCACACATCGTCTGGTGAAGAGGGTCCCTGGAAGGAGCTGGAAAGGGTCCGGGAAGAGCATTTGGGGCTTGACCACAAAGGAAGTTTGATTTTTTGTCCTGCAGGCATGGAGGAGCCATTGGGACTTTTGAGCTGGCAAGTTCTTCAAAGTTTACTCAGAGGCCAAGATGAAGCATAGATGGAGTTAAAGAGAACTGAAGCCAGTGAGCCTGGCCAAGAGGCTACTGCAGGAGTCCAGGATAGGGACATTAGAGCCTGAAGCTGGGGTGAAGGGAGTGGTACTGGGACAGGGAGTGACAGAGGAGCCTCATGTCAGCAGGCCCAGCCAACAATGGGGGCCTCAGATCCTGGAGCATCTCTCCTGGTATTTAGGTTGGTGCAAACGTAATTGTGCTTTTTGCAATTTATCCCTCTGAGGTCTCATGTAGGTATATAAAAACATACATGTAACACATCTACTGTGGCCTTGTTAGAAATTGGGAAATTGGAAAGAATGCATATATCCATTAGTGAGTACTTGAGTAAACTATGGTACATAATCCTACAATGGGGTTCTATGGAGCACTTAAGAACCATGGAGTATCTTCTTAAAATATTAAGTCAGAAGAAGGTATAGTATGACCTAATTTCATAGAATAATGTGTAGAGTGCATTTTACATACATAGAAAAAGATCTTGAAAGATATACCTCTTCCTAGGCCGGGCATGGTGGCTCACACTTGTAATCCCAGCACTTTGGGAGGCCGAGGCGGGCGGATCACGAGATCAGGAGATCGAGACCACGGTGAAACCCCGTCTCTACTAAAAATACAAAAAATTAGCCAGGCGTGGTGGCGGGCGCCTGTAGTCCCGGCTACTCGGAGAGGCTGAGGCAGGAGAATGGCATGAACCCGGGAGGCGGAGCTTGCAGTGAGCCGAGATCGCGCCACTGCACTCCAGCCTGGGTGATAAAGCAAGACTCCGTCTCAAAAAACAAACAAACAAAAAAAGATATACCTCTTCCTTTGGCAATAAAGATCTTTGCAGGTGGAGATTGTAAAGAATGTTTACTTTTTATACATTTCCTTATAGTGATTTATTTATTACAAATATGTTCATGCTTCAATATATCTGTCTGTTGCACTTCTACGTGAACGATATTGTCTTAGATTGGACCCCTGTGACCAGGCTTTGAGATGGAGACCACATGCAGAAGGAGGCAGCCCTTGGGAGGTGCCCCTGTTAGGAAGTAAGGAAGACAGCATTGGACAGAGAAGGGAAGCTCACCCATATTGCACTTATAACTGAGACATACTAGGAGCTCTTGAGCTGGGATGGCCCTTCAGAGTCATCCTAAATTGGGGCAGGGTCTTTGTCTTTGTATCCTTGCGTTAGCCAGTCATTGGGTTTGGACTGCCTTGAGGAGGGAGCATGACCTTTGCTAGTCCATTCCCTGTAGCTGAGGGCAACTCCTGTTGAAGGATGCAGCTGAGAATGGCCAGCAACTGATAGTCCTATGCACTGGCCAACGGATGCCCTGACTCTGAAGAGGGAATCTGGGAAAGCACTACAGTATCCATTACAGTTATTTGGTGTAAGTTTAAAATTTATTTTCAGACCTTGCAGACCTTGCTTAATTATCTTAGCTTCGCTTTCACTAATACAAAGATAAAAGAGGAAAAAATGATTATCTTAATGTGAAAAAAATTAAATGAAATTAAAAAACATTTTTGATTAAAAGAGTCTTGGCAATTAGGAGTAAAAAGCAATTTATTTGACCTGATAAAGAGTACCTTCTCCAGGCTCCCCTTTCTCTGAAGGTGTAGGCCCTCTGTGGGCCAGGCTCCTCTGGCTTAATTTCCTCCACCACATTGTGTGGCCTCAGGCCTTGCCTTCCATCTCCTTGACCACAATCTGCAGAGTGCTCTGATTCTCATATTAGTATTTGCCTCCAGGCAGTCCCAGTTTCTGAGTTTGCTTCTGTTTTCATTTTTCCTCTCTTCTTTTTTTTTTTTTCCTTTTTTCTTTTTGTGGCTCCTAGTGATTTCCCTTCCTTTCTTGTGTGCTCAGCAATACATTTAAAAGTATATTTGTTGTAATTTATTTAGCACCTAGTGTTTCACAGCGGGAAGGTTTTTCAGTGTATCTGGTCCACAGTTCTGCAGAAAGCTAAACCCCGACTGTCTTCACCAAAGGCAATTTTTCCTTTTGCTGCCTCTAATGTGACTTTCAGTTTTATTTTTTATATTTTATTTATTTCATAAGTTCATTCACCTTTATCCTCTTCTGCTCTTGCTCTATCTTCTATTGAATCTCAGTTTTTCTTCTTTGACCTCTTTTCTTTAATGGAGAATTATTTGATCATGAATTATACCTATTGGGGCAACCTTTTCTGGTTTGTATCATTCAGCTGACTGTTTAAAATCATATTCCTCTCTATGTTTTTTGTGGTATCTATGACTACATTCCATACTGTTTCATTTCTTGTGATTATGCATTCTTAAATTGGTTTGTTCTTACCGAGCCAACTATTTGTGAAAGGATAGAACTGGAGACAGACTAGGGAATGGAGCTAGGGCAGCTTGAATTTCCATCTATTTTCCACTACTACCGTGTCCTGGAGAACGGCCTCTGTGTGGGCTCAACTCATTTCTCTCTCCTCAGCTCATTTTTATCACAGCTCTTTTGGATGGTGACATAAAGCTTGGTCTCCATCAGGTGAGCACCAGCCATATATTCAGGCTTGGTACCACCACTCTTTTCTTGTTGACCTTAATACACCCACATCCTGCTCTGGCAGAGATGACACACTAGCCTGTTTCCACATTTAGCATCATCATCTCTGACCCCTAATGCCAAATGGGTCAGAGCATTTCCCCAGTGCTCCCATGCATTGAGACCTCATGTTCCCAGCAAGGGTCATTTAATGTCCTTCAGGGTTTGCCACCTGTAAAGACCTCTGTGTTCTGCTCACTCAACCAGAGAGCTGCAGGATCTTGTTTCTTCCATCAGAGTCTCCCCATGTCCTCATTTAATTTTCCTAACACTTGGCAGCCTTTTAAAGAGTGATGTTTGGATTATGGGTGTTTCCTACTGTTTCGTCAGTTTCACTTCTGTTTCTCGTTCTCCTAATTTTTGGTTGACTTAAGGAAAGAGAGCTTTCAGTCTTGCACTTGATCTTGAAGTCCAGAGGATTATTACAGGATGATAGAAGACTTAAGCAGGTGAGGGACGAGCTATCTCATAGATGATCTGAGAAGGGCTGGGTCATAAGAGTAGCCTGGAAAGAAGGAGATTTCTTCCTTACATACAGAAGGACAGAAATCCACAGGGAACATACAGGAGGAATTTTAGGTCAATAGGAAGAAAAGGAGTAAAAAGGTACTTGCTCCTGTGGGAGACGTGGAATCTGGCATGTACAAGGAACAGCAATATACCTTATTTATTCAGCAAATTTTTATCACATCCATGCCATATGCCAGGCAGTGGGGAACCAGTAATGAACAGGACAAACCAATTCCTGTTCTCTGATACTTCACTTTCTCATAGAGGAGCCACAGAACAAGGAAGAACTGAGCAGCAGCAACAACAGCAAGAGCCTGTTTTCTGTCAGGTTCTATAATAGACAACACAACAGTGGAGAGTCTAGTGGCGGCTTCCATGTGGAGGTGCTATTTAAGCTAGACCTGAAAGAACAGAGAATCCAGCCATGTGAAAGGAGGGGAAGAGCATTCCTGGCACAGAGTAGAAAATGCTATGGCCCTGAATCAGGAAAGAGCGTAATAATTTTCAGGAACAAACAAATTACTGGTTGGACTTGAAGGAGCAAGACAGAACATGGCACAGGCTGAGGTTGGAGAGAAAGGAAGGAACCAAGTCATGTAGGCATTTGTAGGAGCTGGGTTTGTATTCTATCATTACTTCCTCAGTCAGTAGAGATAATGAAGAACAGAAATCTAGGCAAATATGGATAAATTATAAATGTACCAAAATGATGATAGTTAAAACCCATGAAAAAAAGAGCATAACATCAACAAGTGCTTTGGCAATTCTCTATATGGAGATTCGGGTTTTAAGATAATTTGGGCAGAATTCATAGCATAAAAAATTAACATTACTCACAGATTTACATTTTAAGGAGAGGAATTGCATGTCATGCTTTTACTAATGAATCCTGGGAACTGATTGTCCTCTGGAACAAAGGAGATTGCGGCATTTTAGAGAGCCCTAAGCTTCACTATGCATTTCTGAATTTGAGGATATGGTTGAGGAAAATTAGCCAGAAGGAAAGGACTTGGACACTCAGGATTCCATAGATCTGGAAAGTGGGAAGGCTAGGGCCGTGCTGAAGGAGACATTCACTCTTTGCATGGGGGCCATCAGAGACGAAGCCAGATAGCATGCACAACACCCAGCTTATTCTCACGCCCATGCTTTCTCTGTTTGCAAAGAGAAATCACATTGGAAACGTTTCTAAAGATTACCCTTCTGCAACAGAAAGAATTGACTGGAAAGTAAGTTATGAAAAAGAAATCTGGAAGCAAGGTAATAGAGCCCCAAACAGAATTTAAATCTTTTCCTATCAGTATTTGGTAGAGTGTGAGTACTGACATATCAGAATATATATAGGATTTTATCCAGTTGAAGCTGCAGACTTTAAGGATGTATCCATTTCCTCCCCTCTTCCCTCCTTCCTTCCCTCCCTCAACAGTGAATGTTTGAGATGATGCTATCCAGCCTTTATAGATCAATCTATAGATAAGTGACTCTTCTTTTTATCCTTCTTCATGGCAAATTTCTCTCCAACATCCTTTGCATTCTAATTGGTCTTACTCAATTCCAAAGAATTTCCCATTAATCAATAAAGCTTCTTCTTAGAAGTGGACTAAAGCTGAAGTTTCAGCTTCTGTCAGACTACATGTGAGAGACTCCTTTCAAAAAGAAGCAAACCGTGAATCCAGTTTTCTTTTGGCATTAATTTCCGAGTAGTTCTGGGGGTTAAAATAAGACATCAATGACTAGCTGTCACTCAAGTATTTTATCTCAAAGCTTAAAGGACTGGAAAGTGACTGTGCTCCTTCCACTCTCAGTTCAAGTACAGTATTCTGTTCCTGGCAGCCAAGAAGCAGCAGGTGTAGGATGAGGAATAGCTGGCCATTGCTCCTGGCCAGAGAAGGCACTTCTTCACAACAGTGGAAGGTTTCAGTATCGCTTAGCCTGTCCAAGAGAAACTATTTTTGTTCCATATCCATGCCCTGGTAGGAGAGTTCAAATTTATTTTGGGTTTGCTGATGGCTATACTATCAGGAGGATATCAGTACAGGAAGCCAAGAAGCTACCATCTGTGCTGTGTTTATATCTAAAGAATTATTTAGAAGACTGATAACTCAGTTAGCTGGGCCTCCTGACCTTCTAGTATTACACTTAGAAAGGTAACTAACACTTTCTTGAAAGTCACTTCACTTTTAATAACCCATATAGTTCCCTCAATAAAAGATAGGGATCAAAGTATTGACCAAAGCTTCACACTGAGTCTCATGTGTTGTGGATGCTATGAATGATCACTTGTGATGAACAGAAAGTGACTCCTAACAGTGATATGTTAGTGAATATTTAACAATGGGCTCTCTAGGGAAAAAATACCTGATTCATAGCATTTGCCAGTTTCCATGATGGAATAGTAAGAACAATTTTATAAATTCAAAAACATAGATGAAATATAGAAATTCCACAATAGACAATAATGACCAAAATCAACTCAGGCAAAGTAGAAGCCCAAATAGCCCTATATTTATTAAAGAAAATGAATTCACAAATCTGCCCACCAGAAAAATTGCAAGTCCAGATGGCTTTACTAGGGAAATATATCAATTGCATAAGGAATAAATTACACTAATCTTGCACAAAACCCTTCAGAAAATAGAGAGGAAACACTTCCCAACTCACCTTTTGATTCCAGAATGTATACTGTTACCAGAATTAGGTGAAGACATTATGAGAAAAGAAAATTACAGATCAGAAATCAGTATACTTCATGAATAGAGATGAAAAGAAAATTCTTTGCAAAGTATCAGCAGATTGAATCCAGTAAAAACATATATATGTGTGTGTGTACATATATATATATGTGTGTGTGTGTGTGTGTGTGTGTGTATATATATATAAAATCATATATGATGACCAGGAATGTAAGGTTGGTTTGACTTTCAAAATCAATTGATATAATTCACCATATTAACAGACTAAAGAGGGAAAACTGTATGATAGTCTCAAGATATGAAACAAAACCATCTGAAAAAATTCAAAAATTCAACACTTATTCCTTGTGTATGTATATAACTCCCAAATAAAGTAAGAATAGAAGAGATTTTTCTCAACTTGATAAAAGACAGCTAAAAGAAGCCTGCAGCTAATATCAGACTTAAGTGTGGAAAGACTGAACACTTTCCCTAAGATAGAGATGAAGGCAAGGATGCTCACTCTCCATCACTTCTATTCAACATATTGCTGCAGGTCACAGGCAGTGCAATTAAAAAAAAGAAGTAAAATGCATAAAATTGTACGGGAAAAACACTGTGTTTATTTGCAGATCGTGTAAGTATAAAATGCAAAACTATTTCTAAAATAGCTACTAGAACTACTACATGAATTTAGCAAAGGTATAAGATACAATGTCAATATTCAAAAATCAGTTCATTTTTATAAACTAGCAAAAAAGAATGTAAAAAATGTAATACTCTCCACAATAGCATCACAAAACATGAAATATTTATGGATAGGTTCAACAAAATATTTGCAGTATCTGTGCATTGAAAACCACAAACATTGCTGAGACAAATTAAAGAAGACCCAAGTTAGGGGATACAAATGATCTTCATGGATTGGAAGATTCAATATTGTTAAAATGTTAGCTCTCACCAGTCACCATGAGAATTCTAGCAGGATATTTGTATAAATTAACAATTGGAGATTCTAACATTTAAATGGAAATGCAAAGGATTTAAAACAGCCAAAACAATTTGGAAAGGGAGAACACAGTAGGAGCCTATGATAAGGAGAATTCCAACGTGACGCCAAGATTCCATCCCCTGCTGCACCAGCGTGTACAGTCCCCTTCTGTAGAGTATGAGAGAGACCTATGAATATAATGGGATGTCACTCTCTTGATTAGATTATGTTATATGGCAAAGGTGTAGAGATTTGCATCAGTGGCTCCATCCAAGACTAAAGTGGCTTCTTGCCTGTGTTTGGACACCCAGACCAAATGTAAACCTTTGGTCCTCACCCTCCAGAAACAGATGTGCCTTTACCACCCCTCAGATTAAGGCAAACACACATTTATCTCACAGTCTACCTTCGGGGTCAGACTTGGGGAGGAGGTCCACAAATGCCCTGAGGCATACTCATGACTATGTGGGCAGGGAATTCCAGGCTCACAGTTACTCCAGGTGTGATCTCGAAGGGAAGAGGTGCATGCTCCACACAGGCAAGCCACTTGGCCACGGGATGTCTTCACTCCATGGGAAGGGAGGAGGCTCAAGGTGGCTGAAGTAGAGCCTCCCCAAGCAGAACATCTCAAACTTATATGTGCATAAGATCTTATTGAAATGCAGAATCAGAGCAGATCAGAGTGAGACCTGGGATCCTGCACATTTAAAAGCTTTCGGGTGACATGAGTGCTGCCGACCCACTTTGAATAGCAAGGCTGGAATCATGGGGTGGGGTAGTACTGCTGTGATGCCTGGCAGTGCATCCCTGGCATCGGAGCACATGATCAGCCCTAATTGGTTTGGTGTCACTTGTCAAATCTGTCCAGCAAAAGTGAAAACAGGAATGGCTATCTTTAATTAAGTGTTTACTATCTGTCACTAATATCTTTAGGTGTGATAACTCATGTAATTCATTGGTAACCACCCCTTGCCAAGTACCAGCTTAGAAACGCTAGCCAATTGCTTAAAGACATTCTTCTGATCTCATAGCATCCCTTATTTTCAACCTTTTATCTGTCCCAGTTACCCAAGCCGTTGTGCTACAAAATCCCTAGGATCCTCAAGTTTTCCTAAACCCTCTTTTTCCTAAATCCTCATATTCATGGACCTCGAGACAGCCTGGGAAAACATCCTGGTTGGTTCTACTACAAAATCTTGTTATTAGATCTCTGTGGGGTCCTCTTGATTCCTGACAGTCTTCCTTTTAAATATTTTATGGACTTCCTAGCACATTATCCACAGCAGTGCCCCAAATCCACTCTTTGTGCTCAGCTCTATTTCCAACTGTCAGCAAAAGTGCTTGCATTTCACTTTAAAGGGAAGAATGCTTAATCTGTGTTTATAATTCTAATCCCTTTCTTTTCCTGGGCTTCGCTTATCAGTCGTTCCCTGTCTTTCTATCTCCTTTTACTCTGACTTTTAGCCAATCAAAATACTGCCTGGATCTCCTATTTTGTAAGATCATACACACCCTCCTAATCCCTGTTACATGTCTCAGGCAGCCAACCTCCTTTGCCTTCCCTCACTGCCCACTGCCATGAAACAGGAGTCACCTTTTACTGCCCCTACCTGCCACCTGCAACCACTTTAATCTCTTGCATTCTGGCCTTTTCTTCCACCAACCTACGAAACCACCAATTTGAAGTGGCATTAAACTATTTATTATTTTTATTAATAAAATATGGGAGCATGAATGAGATATAAAATGAAGTCAAAATTGTTTCTAATATTTATGCTGTATTTTTCCATTTTGTAGCATTTTTTATTTTGAGACATCACTCTACAGAGACTTGTATCTCTTCCTGTGGGATGGTTCCCTTTCTATGCTACATTTTTTGACATTTCCAAAAACATACACTTTTTCTTTTAAATTCAGTGCTGAAGGTTAAGACCTTGGGCCATTCATTATTTTATCTGAACTTCTTTTCTCACCATTAGTTGGAAGAAGGGTAAAATAATACATTGAGTACTCTACTCTCTTTTGATGATTATGTTGCTGTTGGGCCAAAACAAACCTTTGGAACCTAGATGAACTTCTAAGTTATTCCAAGAGAATTAGGAATCTTCCTTTACCCTCCATGGACCCAGCTTCTCAGTGCAGCTAAAGCCCTTGCTTAGTCTGTATAAATTAATACATTTGCTGGAAATGTGACTTTAGGAGATTTTATAGCAGTGGTTTCAATGCTGCTAGTGGTGAAGTGGAAATTTGAGAATGTGAAGATTAATTTAAACCACATGATGGGTTCAAGGAAAAGGGACATAGCCGGCAGTTTCCTGAATGTGTGCTAACTCTAGATAGTGGGTAATGGGATCTGAAAAAACCACCAGTGAACTTTTAAACCCTCTTGAGAGGAATCAAACCAGCACAATTAGCCCTGAAACGGAGCTGTACATGAAAACAGGCCTCTTATCTCTCCCTCAGAAACCAATCCCTTTGCCTGAAAGAACACAATTGGGAGATCAGAGAGAGAGGAGGCACCTTAACTTTTACTACTAATGGAATGAAGCTAGACCTGTGTTTCCAATCATTAGCTGGTTTACTGATCTGTCTTTCATCATAGATTCCAAATTCTGTTGGATTCTTTTAACTATTGTTAACCAATAAATTGTATGTTGTGGATAGTCGATGAACTTGAAATAAAAGATTTCTTTTTCCTTCCAGTTTGTTGTAGCAGTGTTCTGGATCATTTATGCCTATGACAGAGAGATGATATACCCGAAGCTGCTGGATAATTTTATCCCAGGGTGGCTGAATCACGGAATGGTGAGTGGATTAAAACAAACGGCTTTCTTTTATTTTAAAAAAATCTATTAAATGGCTATTATCTGCTATTTAGGACTTCCATAGAATTTGCCTAAAAAGCCATGAAATCTTGGAAGGTTATAATGGGAGATTAAAATTAGAGAATGCTGTAATATTTACTGAATATAAATAGAAACTTCTTCCCATGGAATTGAGTCATTATTCAAACTATGTAGTAGATGAATCCACAGATTATTAAGGTAGGTGTGTCAGTGGTGTTAAATAATATAGCCAATTCTGGGATGAATTTAATTTCTGTGCCATTAGAAGGCTTGTCCTCAGAGCCCAAGGATGGATTCCCATCTACACAGCCACCAGCCCTCCACTCCACCTGCACCTCACATTGATGGGATTTTGTTTGAAGTAACTATTGCAGCTGGACAGTTTCCCTCAGATGGGCAGCAAGGCTGTTACTTTCTCTCAGAGATCTGTGCAGGCATTTGGAGGTGTCTTTTGCAATGGAATTGTTTGCCTCATAGGGTTCTGCCCAAGTTAGGGTGTTTGCCTGTGGCTTTGAGGCCTTTTCCTTCTTCTCAGTCTAATTATTTCTGATGCTTTAGCCATGATGTTACCCTCACTAGTTTCAAATCCAGTGCTTTGGAAGGTTTTCACATCGTTTTACAACATTTGAGGATCTATTTTCTGCAGTGAAATTTTGTCTCATCTTCCCTTTCAGCTTTTGGGATTGAACACTACTTTGTTATTAACTAAGAAGCATACATTTTGGTTACAGCAGTTGTTAGAATATGTCCCAGGGTGTTCCTGGTGAAAGGGCAGCCCATCACAAGAAATTATAGGGGAAGGAGAAGCTGGAAATCATGAGTCTTGAGTACAAAATAACAGTTTCCCTTCTGCCCCCAATTTTGGTATGTTTGAAGAAAAGTGGTGTGTCTAACAAACAAACATCACTGTACTGAAGGGTTTTGATCAATTCTTTCTTAAGCCAATTCATCAAAAGTGGCACATCTCAGAGAACTGGATTTTTTTTAGTTCAATTAGAGCCACACTTTTGAAGGATTAACATGGCACCTCTGGTCTATTTCCAAACACATCAGCTGGGTCTTCTCAGTTCAATTTAGCCATCCACAGGGCCTGGCATGGCTACTATGGCCTTCTCCAACTTTTTCCTTTTCTTGAATGTGAAAAGCACGTCGTAACTCGTGGCTTTGCAATCTTCTGCCCCAAATGCCCTTCTCAGTCTTTGCTGACAAATTCCTGCTAGCTTAGTTCCTATCTTCTTTAAGAAGCCGTTCCTAACTCCCCAAGCAAAGTTAGCTGTTCCGTTACTTGTGCTTGCACAGCGCTTTCATATCTCTATTATGCATGTCTGTATCCCCACAAAAATGTTAAGCTCCTAGTGCAAAACAGCCTTTGAATTCCAAGCACTTTGCCCAGTTGTCTGGCATACAGTAGGATCAATACGTATTTATTAAATCGATGAATGAATTTAGCCAATTTCCATAATTCTTTGCCGGTTACATAGCTACTATTTTTTTTTTTTGGGAATATACTGTGTGCCAGGCACTCTACAGTGATTGTATCATTAAATTTTCACAATGGCACTACAAATAAGGAATGATCACAATTACAAATGAAGAAACTGAATCTCAGAAACATTATATAATTTGCCCAAATGACGTAGCTCAGGATGGTAGAAGTGGGATCTGAACCCAGGCCTATCTGGCCTCAAATGTGTGGCCACATTTTATCTGAACAAGCAAAACATTAGTTGATTCTTGATAAAGAGTAACATTGTGTGGTTTTTACAACAGTAAGTTAACAAAATAGAAGAGAAACATCTTCAGGGTATTTTGAAGCTTAGTTTCAAACTGTTTTCGTATTTCAGCTGTCTAAGATAAACCAGTCAATAATTAGATACGTATTTTTAAGAAAAAGACATTATGAAATTCCTGATCTCCAAGAGCTGAGTTGTAAGTGGAGATAGGCCTTGTAAATCATCACTTCAAACATTACACCAAAAAACATTGTCATGTGCTCAATCAGGAGCAGGCTCTGGCCAAAAGGCAGGCATATTCTTATACAAATAGTATCCTTTGTGACATCTCCAAATATGAGGAAGAGTAATATCACCTAGATAACTCTAATTAGAGTGTCCAAATTGTGAGTATTAAAGGGAGACTCCTGAAGTTGCTGCCTCCAGTTGAATGTGAAATGATGTCAGTTACCTTGTTCTGACATTATAAGAGACTTTGCTGACAACAAATAATTGCATCATGTGCTATAGAATTAAAGTCTTGGCCACTTTGGCCTATTGTTGACAGGCCTGAACTGCACAATATTACCTTCATGCCAGAGAATGAATAACAGCCTTTGTGGATCCTGGTTCTAAATTTTTAATGTTTTGAACAAATGGCTTTATTAAGCATGTATCCAGCCATTAGAACTTTGACTTGCCTCTCTTAATTTTACCTTGATTCACTTTGATGTCTTAAAATTCTTACTCCTGGAGACAAATACTACTTAGAAACACAAGGAGGAATTGAATGACACAAATATTTAGGAAAGAGAAAAGATAAATTAGTTAATATGTCAAATCCTCTGAGATAGTATGAGTTCAATAGATTCTTTCACAAGGAATTTTATGTCCTAATAGTGATTAATGACCAATTCTTTGGTTTTCCTCATGTTCCAATTGATAGTTCCAGAATTACTGAGAAAAAAGAAGTTGCCCCTGGTGGCTGAGGCGTATTTTGCAATATTAAACAATTTACATTACTTGAATTCTGTATCTGTGTAACTATAGATACAAAATGGGTAAACCATGATGCTGATCCTTTAGACTGGTAATTAAAATATGAACATTAAATGCTGGAATTAGGAATAATTTTCATAAAATGTGTAATAAAATGACATTTCAAATAAATGAGCATTTTCTTCTTTGTTTAAATAATATTTAAAGTTTTAATAACTATTAATTTGTATTTGCTTTTAATTCTAATTGGTTTTTAATATTTAATTTAAAAATAGCATTTTTAAATATATGGAAATAAGTCCATTCCAAATTTCTTTCTTTTGTTTTTTTATTATACTTTAAGTTTTAGGGTACATGTGCACAAAGTGCAGGTTTGTTACATATGTATCCATGTGCCATGTTGGTGTGCTGCACCCATTAACTCTTCATTTAACATTAGGTATATCTCCTAATGCTGTCCCTCTCCCCTCCCCCCACCCCACAACAGGCCCCAGTGTGTGATGTTCCGCTTCCTGTGTCCATGAGTTCTCATTGTTCAATTCCCAACTATGAGTGAGAACATGCGGTGTTTGGTTTTTTTGTCCTTGCGATAGTTTGCTGAGAATGATGGTTTCCAGCTTCATCCATATTCCTACAAATGACATGAACTCAATCCATTCCAAATTTCTTACCAGCCTGGATAACTTGGTGAAACCCTGTCTCTTAAAAAAAAAAAAATTAGCTGGATGTGGTGGTATGAACATGTAGTCCTAGCTACTCAGGTGGCTGAGGTGGGGGGATTGCTTGAGCCCATGAGGTCAAGGCTATAGTGAGCCATGATCATGCTACTGCACTCCAGCCCGAGTGACAGGAGTGAGACCCTGTCTCAAGAACAAAAAAATTCTCACATGTATTTTAATGTATGTATTTTAATTGAAAATTCAAATTGCATACATTTTGATTATAATTTTATTTTCAGTTGATCTTTTAGATTATTACTATCAGTAGAGTGAAAATTTTGTGAAATTTTCCATTATAATAGCATATTTAGTAATTTTGCTGAAATGAAGGCAAGAAAATATAGTTTTAGAATATTCATATTATATTAAATATTTTAATATTTAGATTTATAGCTTATAAATATATGTTTTACTACTTATCCAATCACATATTTTCTATTTTGTTTTGTAAAATGACATGTCACAATGTAGGAGGATAAAACATTTTATTTAGTACTTCATTAGCTTTATTTGTAGCTTTTTTCAAAAATGTATATGCTTATTTCGATTTTCAATGGGTAACACATACATATGCTATAAAATTTAAATGTTTCCCTGCCTCCTTTGTATACCAGCTACTTAATTCTTTTTTCCTTTACTTGTACCTTTTAAAATTAATTTTAACATACGTGTAATTAACATATTTACAGGGTACAGAGTGATATTTCAAAACATGTATATAATGTGTAATGGCCAAATCAGGGTAATTAGCATATGTATTTTCTCAAACATTTATCATTTCTTTATGTTGAGAACATTCAAAATCCTCTCTTCTAGCTTTTTGAAAATATACAGTAAATTATTGTTAACTATATTCATTCTATATTGCTATAGAACACTGGAATTTATTCCTCCTATCTAGCTCTAATTGTGTCTCTGCTAACCAGCCTCTCCATAATCTCCCCTCCTGGCTACCTTTCCCTACCTCTAATAACCACAGTTCTACTCATTACTTCTATGAGCTCATCATTTTTAGCTCCATCTTGTTCCAGATCTTAGAGGAAAAGCTTTCAGCTTTTGTCTCTTTAGTATGTTAGCGGTGGGTTTGTCATATATGGCCTTTATTGTATTAAGGTATATTCCATCTATACCTAATTTGTTGAGAGTTGTTATTGTAAATGATATTTAATTTTATCAAATACTTTTTTCTGTGTCTATTGAGATAATCATGTGGGTTTTGTTCTTCATTTTGTTTATGAGATATATCAAATTTATTCATTTGTGTAGGTTGAATCATCCTTTCATCTCTGGGATAAATATAAACTTTTGGATGCACTGTTGGATTTGGTTTGGTAGTATTTTGCTGAGGATTTTTGCATCTGTGCTCATCAGAGGTATTGGCCTATAGTTTAATTTTTTTGGTTCTGTCCTTGTCTGATTTTGGCATCATGGTAATGCTGGCATCATAGAATGAGTTAGGAATAATTCCCTCCTCTTTAATTTTTTGGAATATTTTCAGAAGTATTTGTGTTAGTTCTTCTTTATAAGTTTGGTACAATTTAGAAGTGAAACTGTTCTGTCCTGGGCTTTACATTGTTCAGAGACTTTTTATTACTTATTCAATCTCATTGCTTGTTATTGGTCTACTCAGGTTTTCTGTTTCCTCCTGGCTCAATGTTGATAGGTTATATGTGTCCAGGAATTTATCCACTTCCTCTAGGTTTTTCAATTTGTTGGTACACAGTTGTTCATAATAATCTGTTATGATCCTTTGTATTTCTTGATCTGCAGTCAAATGCTCTGCCCCTGAGCTGTACCCCCTCCTAATCCTTTGTATTTCTATGGTATCAGTTGTAATGTCTCCTTTTCTGATTTTATTTATTTGAGTCTTCTCTCTTTTTTCTTAGTCTACCTAATGGTATGTCAGTTTTGCTTATCTTTTCCAAAAAAACAAGTATTTCTTTTGTTGGTCTTTTGAAATTTTTTGTCTCTATTTCACTTCTGTTCTGGTATTATTATTTCTTTCCTTCTATTAATTTTAGGTTTTGTTTGTTCTTGCTTTTCTAGTTCCTTGAGGTGCGTCTTTAGGTTGTTTATTTGCCATCTTTTCTTTTTAGTACTTCATCAGCTTTAATTGTAAATTTTCTTTGTTTATTTGAAATCTGATTTCTGAGAAATCACCACTAAAGAATTGATTCATGTAACCAAACACCACCTGTTCCCAAAAACCTATTGAAATAAAAAAAATCCATTCAGATGAAAAAGGAAAAAAAAAGAAATAAAGAACAAAAAAAAGAATGAAGGAAGCCTGCAGGACATATGGGACAACATTAAGGAAACAAATATTCCCATTATAGAAATTTCAGATGAATAAGAGATGGGAAAAGGCATAGGAAACCTATTCAATGAAATAATAGCTAAAAACTTTCCAAGTGTTGGGAGAGAGATGAACATCCAGATACAGAAAGCTGAAAAATCAACAAGTAGATAAACCAAAAAAGGTTCTCTCTGAAGCAAATTATAGTCAAATTGTAGTCTTTTATCCCTCATCCACCTCCCACCCTTTCCCTTGAGTCCCCAAAGTCCATTGTATCATTCTTATGCCTTTGCATCCTCATAGCTTAGCTCCCACTCATGAGTGAGAACATAATGATGTTTGATTTTCCATTCTCAAGTTACTTCACTTAGAATGATGGTTTCCAATTCCATCCAGTTTGCTGCAAATGCCAGTATTTTAATCCTTTTTATGGCTGAATAGTATTCGATAGTGTGTGTGTATATATATATATATATATATATATATATATATATATATATAATCACATTTTCTTTATCCACTCGTTGATTGATGGGCATTTGGACTGGTTCTGTATTTTTGAAATTGCAAATTTTGCTGCTGTAAACATGCATGTGCAAGTGTCTTTTTCATATAATGACTTCTTTTCCTCTGAGTAGATACCCAGGATTGGGATTTCTGTATCAAATGGTAGATCTACTTTTAGTTATTTTAGGAAACTCCATGCTGTTTTCCATAGTGGTTGTACTAGTTTACATTACCACCAGCAGTGTAAAAGTGTTCCCTTTTCACCACATCCCCGCCAACATCTATTATTATTTGATTTTTCGATTATGGCCATCCTCACAAGAGTCAGATGGTATTGCATTGTGGTTTTGATTTGCATTTCCCTGATCATTAGTAATGTTGACCATTTTTTCCTATGTTTGTTAGCCATTTGTATATCCTCCTTTGAGAATTGTCCATTCATATCCTTAGCCCACTTTTTGATGGGATTGTTTGATTTTTTTTTCTTGCTGATTTGTTTGAGATCCTTGTACATTCTGGATATTAGTCCTTTGTCAGAAGTATAGATTGTGAAGATTTTCTCCCATTCTGTGCGTTGTCTGTTTACTCTGCTGATTGTTTCTTTTGCTGTGCAGAAGCTTTTTAGTTTGATTAAGTACCATCTATTTGTCTTTGCTTTTGTTGCATTTGCTTTTGGGTTCTTGGTCATGAAGTCTTTGCCTAAGCCAATGTCTAGAAGGGTTTTGCTGATGAGCCAGCCTCTAGAACGGCTCCAATGAGATGATCACGTAATTTTTTGTTTTGAATTCTGTTCACATGGTGCATCACATTTATTGACTTGCAAATGTTAAACCATCTCTTCATCCCTAGTATGAATCCCACTTGATCATGGTGGATTATCTTTTTCACGTGCTGTTGGATTCGGTTAGCTAGTATTTTATTGAGGATTTTTGCATCTATGTTCATCAGGGATATTGGTCTGTAGTTTTCTTTTGTTGTTATGCCTTTTCCTGGTTTTGGTATTAGGGTGATACTGGCTTCATAGAATGATTTAGGGAGGATTCCCTCTTTCTCTATTTTTTGGAATAGTGTGTAATAGGATTGGTACCAATTCTTCTTTGAATGGCCAATAGAATTTAGCTGTAAATCTGTCTGGCCCTGGACTTTTTTTGTTGGTAGCTTTTTTATTACCATTTCAATCTCGCTTCTTGTTATTGGTCCATTTAGAGTTTCTATTTCTTCCTGGTTTAATCTAGGGAGGTTGTATATTTCCAGGAATTTATCCATCTCCTCTAGGTTTTCTAGTTTGTGTGCATAACGGTGTTCACCATAGCCTTGAATGATCGTTTGTATTTCTGTGGTATCAGTTGTAATATCTCCCATTTCATTTCTAATTGAGCTTATTTGGATCTTCTCTCTTCTTTTCTTGGTTAATCTCGCTAATGGTGTATCAATTTTTTTTATCTTTATAAAGAGTCAACTTTTTGATTCATTTATCTTTTGTATTTTTTTTTACTTCAACTTTATTTAGTTTTTTGTTTTTTGGGGTTTTTTTTGTTTGTTTTTTGACAGAGTTTCACCCTGTTGCCCAGGCTAGAGTGCAGTGGTACAATCTTGGTTCACTGCAACCTCTGCCCCCTGGGTTCAAGCAGTTCTCATGCCTCAGCCTCCTGAGTAGCTAGGATTACAGGTGTGCACCACCCCACCTGTCTAATTTGTGTATTGTGTATTTTTAGTAGAGACAGTGTTTTGCCATGTTGGCCAGACTGGTC